>NC_051270.1:37935472-39277319 GCF_015220745.1 Sebastes umbrosus
GCAGCAACCGCACGGTTTCTCTGCATAGAAGGCGATGGAAGGCTGTACTCAACGGTAAGGATGTCATGTGACGAGGTGACAAACCTATACCGTCCATTTATTTCTCCATCTGTTGTTTATTTATTATTTGTGAGAATAAGTTTATTATTCAGCCAAAAATAATTCATTAGCCTAATTTATTTATTCTAGGGAATTCCTTTCACGAGTTAAAAGGTGTAATTGTGTCTAATTGCCACTGCAGTGATTATAATTAGGCTAGATATTAATCAAATTGGTAAAATGATCTCTTAGTAAAATGTACAATACAAATGCAAACTTTAATTATATAGTCAAATTTTAGTTTCAACATATTCAGCTCAAACTGAATGTTTTCAAATGAGACCAACATTTAACACGTTTAGTCATTTCACTTCAGATGAAACCCACCAGATTCAGATCAGTATGAAAGGAAGATATGGGACACCATGAAATAAATAATCATATCACTAAGTACCGTAAAATATAGAAATCAATTACGAAATGATTTCATAACTTCATATTTATTTACTGAATTAATAACATTATATTAATGTGACTTTGTCATTCCTATTGCTTGAATGGAGTTCATGTTATAATGCCTTTTGGAAAAAAGTTTTATTTCGTAGTGACATTATTCATTACTACGTTTTTATTTCAGTACGTCACTTTTCATGACTGAATTGTCAGCAGTGGCCCCCTCCGTCTTGGAACATAACCTTGTTCAACAGTGTTCTCATGTGGTTCCCTCCATATGAGTAGATCCAGTTGTTAGATGTTTTAAAAGCAATCTAATATTGTTGTTTATTTAGTATGTCCGCATTTCCCATAAGCCCTATACCAGGGGTCAGCAACCTGCTGCTCTGGAACCACATGCGGCTCATTAGCTCCTCTCCAGTGGCTCCATGTGGATTTTTAAAAATGGAAATGTATAACGTTTTTTTTGTTTACATTTTCATTTTTAATTATCATTGTTGTAGGTCTATGGTACGACAGTGTGACGGAGTATTAGGCCCACATTGAGGAAAAAAAATAAATCTGAGATTTTGAGAATAAAGTCACAAGTTTAGGAGAGAAAAGTTGTTGTATTATGAGAATAAAGTCAATATTATAAAGTCGTCATTTTACGTGTTATTTTCTTTTTTTCTCGTAAAGTTATAACTTTATTCTCGTAAAGTTATTACTTTATTCTCGTAATATTACGACTTTATTCTGTAAATCTCAGATTTTTTTCCCTTAATGTGACCCTAATACTCCGTAGTACATTTGCACTTGGGCCCTCACTGCATTAGACTTATATACTATATACTTAGACTATAAACTTTGTTACCTTCATCACAATGCTCAAATGTTTTGCGGCTCCAGACATTTTTTTTTTTTTTTTTTGCCTGAAATGGCTCTTTTGATAGTAAAGGTTGCTGACTCCTGCCCTATACCCTCACAGGTTACATGTCACCAGCTCTGTAAAATCATAAATAAGTAGATAGACCATTGAGCATGTTACACCTAGACTTCTGATACTATATGACTACTAAAATAATAATGAATCTCACAATTAGACGTATTATTGTTCACTATGAACTATTGCTACAGTAACAGAGTAAAACAATGGTGATCTTTGGTAAATTTCACCTTTTCAAAACTTAGCAATACATCTTAAAAAAAAAAAAAAAAAAAAAAACAGAAAAAAAATGTCCTGTTGCTTTTCATATGTTGTTAATCAGCTTCCATGTTCAAAAAAACACTGCATGCCAGCCAGTCAGTCATTCATTCAAACAGACAGACGACCGGTTCATCAACCTTTGTCCAGTGGTGCAGGGTAGGATGTGTTTGCAAAGAGGAAAAACCTGAATGAAAAAGACCCAGCAGCAGCACAACAACCTTGGCCTCTGACTGGCTCTCTTTAGCCAAAGTAAACAGCCGTCGAAGAACTTGCAGCACCATCTATTTATTTTTTTGATAAAAGGGGCCTGCTATCTAAAAACACCATTCATGCAATCCTAATGGAAACTGACATTCTGATTCAATCAGCTTCACTAGTTCCATATTAATAATATAATATATTATAACACAATATAATATAACATAATATAATATAACATAACATAAAATAATATAAGATATAATAACATAATATAATATAATATAACATAATATTATATAACATAAAATAACATAATATTATATAACATAAAATAACATAATATTATATAACATAAAATAACATAATATTATATAACATAAAATAACATAACATAATATAACATAACATAATATAACATAAAATAACATAACATAACATAACATAACATAATATAAATTTCTTTAATGGAGTAAAGAAAAACTGATCAATGGCAAAATAGTATATCAAAAAGGGGGAAGTGATGCCGTGATGAGATTAGGATATATTCCCCCCCTAGAGTCTAGACACTGGTGGTGGTGGTGGTGAAGGTAGTAGCTGAAGATCCAATGAAGGGATGTAGAGCAGGCCTGGGCACTGAGGTGGAGGCGGGTTGCATCGGTTCCTACTGAAATGACAACTGACAGCAGCAGAGAGGAGAACAGTTTTAAAATTCGATTGCAACGATATGATTGGCTCAGGGAGAGCGCGGTAGAATCTGGTTGGTTAACCAAGAGTGAAACGCCCGTAGTCAGCTGATAGAGTAGGAGCCGGTAGAGATGAGAGAGGGATGAGAGTGTAAAGAAGGTCTTCCTGACTGAACTTCATTAGATGAGTTCATCAAAGAAAACATGATACTGCACATTGACAGGTTCAGATTATGAAGATGAATGGAACAGTCATAGAAAACAAAGTCAATACATTCCCAAAGTTGCAATTAGTCAAGTAATTCACCACGTGTCCCATCATTTCCAGCACACCTACAGCAGAGACGACTGCACCTTCAGAGAGCAGATCTTGCCGGACGGCTACAACATCTACGTCTCCGACAGACACGGAGCTCTGCTCAGTCTGGGAAACCAGCGGCAGAGGATGCAGGGTCGAGACCGAGGCGTGCCGGCTCTGGCCCAGTTCCTCCCCAGAATCAGCACCCTGGATCAGGCCTCGTTCCCCGGACTGGATGTCCCCGACCAGCCGTACACACAGAGCGCGGCGCAAACACCAGAAGAACCCGTGGACGCGATGGACTCGTTCGGAAAGCTCTCTCAGATCATTCACAGTCCCAGCTTCCACAAGAGATGAGACGGTAGCTGTGAGACACCAAGTACGTGGACACGTCCTGAGGTGTGTCTTACTTCGTGTGAGGCTTGAAAACGTGCACTCCTACCTGCATGTTGTAGAACCAGGAATTGACTGGATGTTCAGCCAGGCTGCAGACATGACTGGACAGAAGTGCAGTGTCCTACAGAGTGGAGAGGGACACCTGTACTGAGTATGTCTCATCGCGTCACTTTCAGTAACAACCTTTACATTTACTGAGCTAACACCTGGAGTGTGCTCCTTCTTCCTCCCCCCAAAAAAGCCTGTGGCAAACAGGGAGGGACGTGTTTGACACTCTGGGTAGTTAGTTAGACGAGGTCACATGATCAGTGACCAGTGAACTACAGCAACCTGCAAAAGGAAAAGAACAGCACACTATTAGTCAGGGAGCACCAGAGATGTGATGAGACATTTTGCCAAAGTGTGTACCTGTGAACACACCAGGAACCTCAGGGTGAACTGAGGAAGAGGAAAAAGACTGAAATCGGATAGTGAGTTAAAAAAGATGTGTTGATGTTTCCTGTTCATGTAAAGCAGCGGTTTGATGTTTAATTTCATAGATTTGGAATAAAGTCTTCAAAGCATTAATGCGTGTCACATTAAAGCTGCAGTAGGCAGTATATTTGTGGCATCATTGGGCATAAATTCCATAACAACCTTTCAGCATATTGTAATTCAAGTGTTCTGAGAGAGAACTAGACTTCTGCACCTCCTCATGGCTCTGTTTTCAGGCTTTAGAAAATCTAGCCCGTAACGGGAGACTTTGACCAATCACAGGTCATTTCAGAGAGAGAGACCGTTCCTGTTGGCTGTGCTCCGGTCATGTGACCAGTACTTGGCGTTCCTTCAAGACATTTCCTACATGGCTGCCGCGTCACAAACTTTCTCATTTTACAGCTAAACCGTGCACTACAAGATGATTCTGAAAACATCTGAGGAGAGAAATAGACATTACAGTAACAGAATATTGATTCATATTTGATCAGCGCTGCCTAGTTTGACCGTTTGGTCGGAGTTCGCGAGTGATTTGATAGCCGGCTCTCATAGACAGCAGCTGGACAGCAGACCTCAGATCAGCTCTTACTGCTTGTTTTCCTCCAGTCTGTGAAATCTTGCAGATGCTGTTAGGAACACCGGAGGACACAGAGGAACATGATATTTTTCAGGCTACCTGTTTCATACAATATAGCGACCGTTTTATAAAAATAACTTTTTTTAAATCATATTTGCTCCAATCTCGCCTGTTGATGCTATAACTTTTTGTGCAATTTGAGCTCCAGTAGCTCTTCTATTGGATCATACAACACGGGCCGCCTTCGCTCTGACCCAGTCGTCTAGACAGCACTATTCGGACCTTGTCAAAGTCGCTCACATCCTTACGCTGGCCCATTTGTTCTGCTTCCAACACAAAGTTCAAAATGTTCACTTGTTGTCTAATATATCCCCCCCACTGCCAGGTGCCATTGTAACGAGATAATCCATGTTATTCACTTCACCTGTCAGTGGTCTGAATGTTATTAAGCAGGTGAGTTACATAAAAGTTCAGCCCCCGTACAGTTGTCATGAGATATTAGCTATAGAGACCAAAACTGTTTTTTGAACCAGGCTGTAAAGATGTTTATTTCTGCTGTTAGTGTCGAGCATTTTAACATGGAGGTCTATTGGCACTTCGGCGTCAGCTTCGTCTTCTCATTTCTCGCTTGGTTTAACCTCGTATGAGGCTCCAGCAGTCAGTTAAAACAGACTGTTTAGCAGGTTTAATATTCACCATGGTCTAGAAACTAAACAGTTCATGGTTGTTCCTGGTATCCGTCAGTCAACAGCACATTCAGTGATGTACTGTACATGCAGATGTCTTAAAACAGACAAGAGTAATAAATTAATTGCAGTTAAATTCCATCAGGTGACGTCATGTCTGCAGTGTTCACATCGAGGAAGAAAGCGACCGCCGTTGCATCACGACGTGGAGTTCTCGCTAATCTGACATGCTTTGCTTCCTCGTTTTCTGCTGACAAACAGTCCTCGGTCCGTCTCAGCAGGGCTCTTCTTCTGCACCGTCTGATGCAGGTAGCCGTTGTAGAAGTCGGCAGCTGTCAGCCTCTTCTTCAGGAGCACTGCCTTGAATCCCACCCAGCCGTCCTGGAACACAGATTAACACAAATGTCACAATGATACAAATCTAAAAAGAATGCAGTGCTATTTGTCATTACATTTGAAACATTACAGGGTTAGAATCCGGCCTTTTTAGAACTAATAGGACATTATTCTTCATTTTCCTTGTTTCTTTCATTATACTTCTATTTTTCACAAACGTTTGGAGTAATCCTGCTAACAGACAGTAACCTTGAAGGAGGTAATCATTATACTTGGCCTGCAATTAACATACAGTTCCTATTGTGAACACTAGGTGTCACTAACACCATATAGGCACTTGGCCCGCACACTTCTTTCTGTGCCAAAGAGGCTTTGCCGGTCACTGTCACAAGGCATGGCAGCAGTAGCGAGAAAGCAAAAAGTGAATACAAGAGATTCCAGACACAAAATGACTAGCTCTTTTTATAGAGTCAGAGAGGAAGTGTGTCTGCTTAATTTGCCAAGAGTCAATCGCTGTGATGAAGGAGTATAAAGAAAGAGGACATTTTGAAACCAAAACATGAGTCCTTCAAGTCTTAACTGGGTAAAAAGCCACAACAGAGATGAGACAATTCGCAGCTAGCCTACCTGCTCTGCAATCACAAAAAATCACAATTCAGAAAAATTTATGCACACATGAAAAGGTTTGTTGTGAGCTATCCATCCATCCATCCATCCATCCATCCATCCATACATAACCGCTTATCCTATTCGGGGTCGCGGGGTACATTCTGGACAGGTTGCCAGAATATCACAGGGCTGACACATAGAGACAGACAACCATTCACACCTACGGGACATTTAGAGCCAACTATTAACCTAACCTGTATGTCTTTGGACTGTGGGAGGAAACCTGAGCACCCGGAGAAAACCCACGTCAACACGGGGAGAACATGCAAACTCCACACAGAAGGGCCCTTGAACCTGCGACCCTCTTGCTGGGAGGCGACAGTTTTAACCACTGCACCACCGTGCCACCCCCACTCCCCATCTACAGTTTCCCAAACGCCAACATTTTTTTTTCTTCATGTGGCTCCTGGCATGAAAACTTTGGACACGCCTGCTTTAAAACAACATGAGGGTATGTTCACCTTGTTGGTCATATTATCTGAGTTATATGAGGGACATTTACACAGGTTATCCCATCAGAACTCTGCTGTTCAGGACATTTACACATCATGTAAAATCACAAATGAATGAATGAATATAATTTCATGCATCATGTGGTGTTCGAGGGAGGGGGGGGGGGGAGTAAAGAGGGACAGGTGTGAAGGTCGAAGTCATTTTCAGTACTAAACCAAATCAATGTAACAGAGCTGAACAGACCTTACAGCAGACAGCCAGAGTGTTGGACTCCTTCTGATAGCTCACTGAGCCAGGGACAGGCGTCCTCCTGTGATCTGCAAAAAACAACATGTGTGATGTATGACAGCTCAGGATTCTGAGCACATTACAGCCAACACACACACACACACAAGTCACATCTCAATACCATCTGGCCTCTCACTCAGAGGGTGCAGCCTCTGCTTCTGAAAATATTCCCATTCAGAAGAACTCAACGCAGACACACAGCAGTCTCCTGAGGGGGTGTATTACCAAGCAGCATTAGTGGCTTAGCAAAGAATGCTGAGCCTGAGCCACAGTTCTCAATGGCATCAAGGTAGCTCTCTATTAAACTGGCTAGATCGCCATGGTAACTTATGCTGCACGCCTAACCTGGTCCGGAGGTTAGGTTCACAGTTTCTGATTGAAATCAGCTATAAAAAGCACCTTTCACTAATTAACTCCTTCTGAACTAGCGACAGCGTTCTCGCTGAATCCCGTGGACCTCGGTGACCGGACTGGAAAAAGTTCTCTTCAGAGGAAGTGTTCACATCCATTGGCTTTTCCTGATCGTCTATGAGCAGCAATATAGATGCTCAGTTGAGGGAATATGTTATATATCCAAACTAACGAAGCCGTGCAATAACAGCGGCGCAGACTGTGTACGCATCGCCACGGGAACGTACACGCATTCAGCTGGCAATGCAGAAACTCTGAGCAAGAACACAGTTTTGTTTGATTTGCAAGGGCGTCGTTGCTCTCACGGAACTACCGAACGTTTGTCGTGTTCTCGGGCCATTATTCGCCCACGGTGGCTCTAAAAGAAGCCTTCTGTCAAATCACAGGTAGTATACATTAATAGTTCACTAGATTATTAAATCAGTATGACGTTTACTTGCATATGAAATGCGGTATAATTTGGTCCATGTTGTGCGGAAGAAGAGTGAATCAATGCACCAAACGCCCTTTTTATGGAAACGCCCACAGAGCCTGAAGAACAGACCGTGGGTCAGGCACCTGGCTCTGTCCAACTTGCTTGTGTTCAGGAATGTTTCAACTTCTTCTCTGAGAAATCCTCCCTCCCCTCCATACTGGGAACGTCAGGAGCGTGTGGCGGCTGCTTGATTGACGCATCGGGTGTTGATTGATGCATCAGGGCTGACAGGCAGCTCAGCCGCCGAAATAAAAAAACAACCGGTAGCGCAGCCGGCACGTGCTCCTGACGTTCCCGGTGTGGACGGGGCTTTAGTCATCACCGTAACTGCTTAACAAACTCACTCTGGATTCTGCCTCAGTGGACTTTTGCTGTATTTAGCTTCTCCAACTGGTCACCCATTTCATTGGAGGATGGAAGTGACAAAGCCATAATGTATCCTCTCTGTTATTAGTGTGCACATCATTCAGATTATATATTTTACTGACCGACTACGACGTGGTTTGATTTAGGGACACACCAGCGATCACAGACCTGGATCTGGTTGTCTACATGTCTCACAGTATCTCAGTTTCTATCAGAGCAACCCAGCTGGCACATTCAAGGTAATCAGAAACAGGATCGAGGCTTATTTCACTTCTCTGAAACCACGATGATTTTCACATTCACAAATATTCACATAATCTGGATATTCCAAAAACCTGATTAGTGTACATGTCCTGTAAACATATTCATGGTCCTTTAAATCTGATTTTGACAAACTTACCTAAAAATGAAATGTGACATTTTCCTACAAAGTCCAGAAGTTTTATCGTCCTGCCCATCCATGTGGTCCTCAAAGGTATCTGACGGCAGAGAGAAGGATGGTAACAGTGATGTTCAACAGTGTATTCTGTGGCTCTACCTGAACAGTCCGGATCGGTCCTCATTACCCACGATCCGACGGCTCGATACAGACGATCGATTTGGTCACAGGTCTGTTCCTCCCACACCACCCAGCTCATGGATGTACTGATTTTTGGGGCTGTTGGATGAAATGAATGTGTAAGTTGGAAGAATTCCTCGTTTCATATTTAGCACGACTGCGTATACAGCATGTAGTTCAGAACGACGTACCAAATGTTGCTCCCGTCTGTCTTTGCTCCCTTTTATGGGCCATTCTCTCAGACAGCGTCTTGATCGTATCAATCAGCTGCAAACAAAGAATACAAATACTACGTCACCACCCTGTTAGTACGATGATGAGGTAACCATCACTCCGCCAGGCGTGTCCCAGCAACTCACCAGATGTGCTCCCTTAGTGGCTAGGGCGGCTCCGAGCTCATCGGCGGTGCAGTTCTCAGGGACCTGATGGAGCTCCTGGTTGAGAATGGGGCCCACATCAAACCTGGGATGTGAAGAGATTCTGAATCTGATTCTGTTTGTGGTAAGGAAAAGAAGAAAGGAAGAACACAGAGGTTTTTCCCCCTCTGCTTACCTGTGAGGGCGGATCTGGATGACGGTGACCCCTGTCACAGCGTCACCGTGCATGATGGTGTGGACGATGGGTGCCGGACCTCGCCACCTCGGCAGCAGGCTGGGGTGAACGTTCAAAATCCCACTGCAACGAAAGAGTGTGTGCACAGTTTATATAGAGTTTATGAGTTCATGCTTTCTGTGTAGATTAGACCACATGTCTAATAGTTAGACCACCCTGTTTTTAATGCATCTATATCAGGGGTGTAACGATTCATCTACATCGATGTATCGATTTATATTCCTACGATCCAACTGCATCGATAGGTACTCGGCAAGTTGTCCTTCACGGGAGACGTACGTCAATATAAAATCGATTGTATCGATACTAAGGATTTGCACCTTGTATTTAAGGATGACAAACGTTATATAAAAGTGTTTTTTAGCACTTTTATTAGTAAAGAAATGTTAAACGTGACTCCGGTTCACTCTCAAGACGTGCGTTAGCTTGCCAGCTCCGCGCTCTGCAGCCGAGCTCGAGCGACCGGTGTGACTGAGCTGCTGGCACTGCGATGAAGAGGAGAGTTTCAGGTGCTATCAATCCACTGGACGCTCGTTTTTTTCATTCAGAGAAAATTACTTTCCTTTCCCCGTCATGATATCTATGGGAACGCAGCATCAGCCTCCCGTATCCAGCCGGAGAGCAGACGGTCAGCGAGGCAAATTATCACGACGGCAGTAAAATAAAAAAACAAAACAGAAATTCAACTAACGTCAGTCTAACGTAGTTTTAAAATGTTGTTCCGTATGTTTTCATGTATGAAAAGACCCCAAATGAACACCGTAGGTGGACTACTTGATTACTATCAGCAGATTATTTAAACAGCGTTTGTAGAGGAATGATTCTGTCCCAAGCTGTTTGATCACTATCAGCTGTTTGATCACTATCAGCTGTTTGATCACTATCAGCTGTTTGATCTCTATCAGTTGATCTCTGTATTATTACTCTACCATTTATATTGAAAATGAGGACAGAAGCAGCAGGTTAAACCACTGTTCATTTATCTTGAATAGAAGTTGGTTTATTATATTTTGTGTTAAATATTGCACTGCCTTGTATCTTGAGAACTGAATCAGCAGGTCCTGCAGTTGCACTTTTTATTATTTTCTAATAAAAGCCGTATGTATTTGCCATTAATCATTGTGTTTACTTGTTTATATCCATAATTAATTTATCCCTGATTCCCTTAGAAGAAAAACTTTGAGGAATCCTGACCTGCACTGTCCAGTATCAGATATTTATGTCACAGTCACACTGATTGAAATTTTGGCAAAAAAAGTTACTGTATCGATTTCAAATCATTGAATCGTATCGTATCACTCTGGATGAGCCAAATATCGTCCTTGAATCGTATCGGAACCATGGAAATCGTATAGTATTGTTGTAAAACCACATCGTTACACCCCTAGAGATTTAGGTTCAGTGGGTACAGAGGACGACGTCGTCACAATTAAGAGACAACATGACTCGCTGACATACAAAAAAATGCTCACTATGGAAACTTGTTGATCAGTCTCTCGTGGAGTAAACAGCCAAACGACACCACCACCCCGACATCAAACCGTCCGTCCACGTTGTCAGGAGGCCAGCTGTGGACTGGAAGGTGGTTCTGTAGAGCGAACCTCTTCACCGGGACATCACCAGACAAAGTGACGACTTCAAGGGACTCCACTATCCCTTCACTGGAGCTCCTACAAACACAACACGGAGGTTAGTTCTCGTGCACTCACTTCTCTCATTTCAAGATGATGAAGCCCACGTATACAAGAGTCATTTCATGAGCTGCAAGGTGAAGATGCCCAACAAACTCCATTCAAGCATCTATGACCGCGCTACGACCAAACTGAAATGAAGATTGGGACTTGGCAATCTAACCCCACCTTTATTCAAAACTCTAGGACCGGGGTCAGCAACCTTTACTATCAAAAGAGACATTTTAAGCAAAAACAACACAAAAACAAAACCTGTCTGGAGCCGCACAACATTTGATCATTGTGATGAAGGTAACACAGTTTATAGTCTAAGTATATAGAATATAAGTCTAATGCAGTGAGGGCCAAAGTGCAAATTTACTACGGAGTATTAGTGGTCACATTGACGGGAAAAAATCTGAGATTTCCAGAATAAAGTCATGATATTACGAGAATAAAGTCATAACTTTACAAGAAAAAGAGGAAACAGCATGTTAAATTACTACTTTATTATGACTTTATTCTCGTAAACCTATGACTTTATTCCCGAAATCTCAGATTTTTTTCTTCCTCAATGTGGCCCTAATACTCCGTCGTACCGTCGTACCATAGACCTAGAACAATGATAAATAAAAATGAAAATGTAAACCAAAAACAGTTATTCATTTCCATTTTTTTAAATCCACAGAGAGCCACTGGAGAGGAGCTAAAGAGCTGCATGTGGCTCTGGAGCTGCAGGTTGCAGACCCCTGGTCTAGGACATAGATTAGGGTAATGACATTGTAATGTCACAATAACAAAAGAAACCAAACTTCTAAAGGTTAATGTTGACCAAACACAAAACGCAAAAAAGTAAAAATAAATGTAGGCAAAATTAGGATTGAAAATGATCAAAGAATAAGCCATTATTATTAATAAGTCAACATTCGTGTCAGTTGTGTCAGTTATAACTAAAATTTACAATTGGATATAATGAGGTAGCTTGACTTGACTCAATGATATTGATGTCATTTAAAGAAAAAGTAATCATTTTTTTCATGCAACACTTTAGTCACATACGCCTTCACAAAGGTTTAGTTTGGTGAAAGGGAAACTCCACCGACTCCACATTTATTTCATTAAACATATTTCCAATGTAGCTATCCTCATTTTTAGACTAGACATTGGAATTAACTCTTTAATTAACTTATTACAGTAAATACATTACATATTGGTCCTTTAACTTTCAAACAAGTAACTAGTCTTCACAGCTGATCTCACTGGTATGGAAGCTTTACTTTGCCCTTTTCTTTTTTATCAGAAAAAAAAACAACAAATCTAAACAATGTTCGTTTAAAGGTCCCATATTGTAAAAAGTGAGATGTTCATGTCTTTTACATTATAAAGCAGGTTTAAGTTCTTTATAAATACTGTCAAACTATCAAAACGCTCAATATACGGAGAAATACACACAGCCCGTATTCAGAAATTGTGCGTTTGAAACAAGCCGTTAGGATTTCTGTCCATTTGTGATGTCACAAATATACAATATTTAGACAATTACACGGTTTTTAAACGTAAACATTCTAAATGTGTCCCAGTTTATTTCCTGTTGCAGTGTATGTAAATAACATCAGCTGACAGGAAGTAAACATGGACCCAAACTGTTGCATGACAACGCAATTCCGTTGAAATGCGCTAAAATGGAGCGTTTCAGGCGGAGTGTAAATACAGGCATATTCAGGCCGACAGTATGAGGAAAATAAAGTTTTTTTTTAACATTACAACATGTAAACATGTTCTAGTAGAAACACATAATACAAGTATGAACCTGAAAATGAGCATTATATGGGACCTTTAACTAAATCTATCATTTCCATGTTCATGCTGATCCTGCAGTGATGCAGCTCCACCTGGAGGGCGTGCTGTTACTCAGCTGTCTACCTCTGGTTAACTAACAGACACACCGTGTAACAGGACGGTGTGTAGGAAGATCTAGTGGAGGATCGTACCTGCTGGATGTGAGGAGCTTCAGAGACTCTACGGCAAACTGATCAGAGCCGAAGAACAGGAGCCTCCAGGGGGGTCCTGAAGTTGACATCATCCTCCAGCACCGCCGCTGCAGCCAGCCGGTCCGCAGGTCCCCGCAGCGCTGGAGGAGCTGGAGGAGCGTCCTCCCGGTCCGCCACATACTAACAGAGCGGTGGCTTCAGCTCTAGATACCGGGTGTCCAACGTGTCCGCTGACACATTAAGAGAGTTTCTGTGACCGGAGTCGACACTTGCCCTAAACATGTCGACAGGTCGCCGCCATGTTTTACATTACACTTCCGTTTCCGGCTTCTTCTTGTTTTGTAATTAGCGGCAGACTAGACGCAGCAGAGGCGTGCTGCTGCCCTCCACAGGTCACTGGTAGATCTCCATTGGCTCGATTAAATCCTCATGTAGAGTCCTCAGAGAGAGTTGAGGACAGCCTTTGTTGTTTGGTACGGAGCCCCCCTAGATCCCCTAGGAGAACATTTGTATTAAGTCGTTCCCGCAAGTTAGTAACTTGTAACTGGAGTGAATGAGTTACTTCATAGAGCATTCTTCTTCCAATCATTCCTGACAGTCCACCCGTTGCTGATGTACAGAGCCCCCCTAGATGATCTCCTTTGGTAAAGTTGGAAAGATATTGACAGATTCAAACTTCCTGGATCAATAACTTACTGAATAACTTTATAGCACCAGTGCCTAATAGAATAACAATAGAGTAAAATACATTAAGTCAAATGAGTAAATAAGATAAGTAAAATAAAAAGATCAAAGATTGACAGTTACTCATAGATAGATAGACAGACAGACAGACAGAGAGACAGATAGACAGATAGACAGATAGATAGACAGACAGACAGACAGACAGACAGACAGACCCATCAAACAGAACATCAAATTAACCAACAATGATTGCTGATTGAATAACCGTTACATTTATTTTATTTTCAAAGTAAAAGTATTGACTACCTCACAATTTTGAGACATGTTTCTCTGACTTCCTGTATCATTCTAGGAAAGCTGGACACCGTCTTCTTGAGTTGTGAAATTGGTCTATACAAGTAACTACTGAATACACGGTGTGTACTGTACGTAACAGTAATTCATGACAATATGGTTTTAATACTTGTAAGGTCTTTTCCCAGTCTTAGAGCTCGTCTTGTTCAGGGACACATACAGTAAGTGAAGTGAAAGCTTGAAGGATGCTCTACGACGTGCTCAACACTACTTATAGATCCTTTAACAATGACAATGAAAAACATCTTTACTGCATCTTCAGTGTATAGGAAAGCACACAGCTACCAAAACGTCTTGGTCCCTTCCATGAATGTAGAGCTACTGTCGACGGGGGATGTTCACTTGATAACAGTTATCTCAGATGAATGTAGTATTTCTTTAAAACAGTTGGGAAATATCATCAATGCCTCTTTTCCTGGTTCTATCAACCACAACTTATGTCAATACAACACACAACCCATACTATAGAAACATACGTGTGCATGTCTGTGGTAGGTGTAGAGTTCAAGGTGCCAGAGAGCTGTGATGTCGTCCAATGACAACGCCTCCCTACTTCAGTCTGAAGCTTCAGCAGCTTTCTGAATCTCATCCCATCATCTGAGAGAAACACATCCAGATCAGAGTTCAGCTCCAGCCACTTCTGCCCTCTTTGGTCATCCTCTTGCCGTTTGATAGTTTTACTATGATAGGTTCTCAAGTTATTCAGTTATTCAGGGCCCAAATCTATAAGATGAGTCTTTGACCCAGGATCTTGCGATTGATCTCAGCCAAGGCCACAGAAAACACAAAGGCCTTCTCGTCCGAAAGACTGGCGTAAATATCCACTTCCTTCTCTTGTTTCTCTGTGAACACAATAACACACAATCAATCACGGAAAACTTAGATTGGCAATACAGTATATACAGTATGTCCTTGTACTATTATGCTATTATATTATCATTATATCAGTGGCATAAAATGGTCTTCAAATGACAATCTTTTTCTTTTTTTTTTTAAATGGTATTTATTTCTGTGACAATGTATCGCCCAACAAAAGTAGTTATTGTAACAGGCCTGATCACAAGAGACCTGTCCTAGGAAACTGAGAATAATCACTTCTTTTACCTTTCTCCTCTTCGTGTTTCTTCAGCCCCACTGTTTTTGGTCTGCCCCGTCCCCTCCGGATGGGATCTGATTGGCTGTTGGCCCGGGATCTTCTCCTGTTCTCCATGTCGTTGGTTAAAGAAGAGTCTATCCTCTCTCTGCGAATTCGCTCCGTCCTCCTCCGCTTAAAGTCCAGCTTGTCTGAAGCAGAACATGGATAATAAAAAAACATAATGTGTGGGTTAGACTGGTTCCAGGTTAACGTCTGATTTGTTCATTTCAAAAACGGTGATTACAGTGAGTATAAGACCAAATGTGGCATTTGCAATAGAGAAGACAAGAAACAAAAAAAAGAGAGAAAAAGTAAAGAACTAGAATGGCCCTCAGAGAGCGCAGATCTCCACCAAGGTGCGTGACTTTAAAAACAGATCACAGCTCCCAGCTGGCGGTACCGTGAGGTGGTGGGCTTATTGTTAACACGGTGTGTTTCCGTGTAACATATCAGCGGATGCCTCTCTCATTCAGCAGCCTTGTTGAGTCTGTATAACGTTACACTACGTTGTCTCTCATCCCGTCATCTGACGTTTTTTTCTTTCTTACCACGGATGGCCAGCAGCTCCCGCACACACCTCCTCACACGTATCTCTCTGCTCTCAGAAGGAGGAAGAAGGCGGGGTCATGCGTCATCAACGCGTCATCCGTTACACTGTGCATGTGTTAAATACCCTGTGGTCTTAATGCTGATCGGAATTCTTAAAAAAAATTCCTGAATCCAGATCATGATGGATTGTTCATTGTGCTACACTCCACCCTTCCAACAAATGTAATTCAAATCCATCGTGAACTTTTGGAGTAATCCTGCTAACGGACAAACAATCCAACAAACAAACAAACAAACCAACGCCGGTGAAAACAATATAAGAATTAACTAGGGCATTAGTCTGACCCGATATTCTGTTTAAGGTCTCTAGGGACGTATAATATGCATAACGTATAATAAAGACATAATATGTAGGCTGGCAAGCTCTTACCAAGTGATTAATATAAAAAGAAGGCTTCGCCTTTGGTCAGTGTCACAGACGTGGATTTCAAAAGAATGCAGGAAGAGAGAGAGAGGGGTCGGCAGGATTGTGTCGCTGCAGCAAGGAGAGCCAACCCCCCTTAAGAACTGTAGTTTCCTGTTTCCCATGTTAAACTTTCTGTGATTAAAACTAGGGATGCACCAATACCACTTTTTTTCAGACCGAGTACAAGTACTTACATTTGGCATTAAAAAATCTATTTCACAATCGTAAAAAAAAAAAGAAAAAAAAAATCCCGATACAGAGGTGAATCGACTTTTTTTCCCACCCCTAATAGGTAGATAGGTAGATAGGTAGATAGGTAGATAGGTAGATAGGTAGATAGGTAGATAGGTAGATAGGTAGATAGGTAGATAGGTAGATAGGTAGATAGGTAGATAGGTAGATAGGTAGATAGGTAGATAGGTAGATACATCACACATTTAGAAGAGTCAAGCAAACATTAAACACAGGGTTGAACTACATTTTCAGGCACAAGTCATTCACTTTATACGAGCTGAACCTTACCTGCTATGGCTGGAGAGGATCGCTCATTTAATTTGGCATTTAGGAGTTTTCTGCTAATAAACACAAAACCACATGGGCAGGACTTGCACGCAACTGGAATCTAGAGAGAATCAAACAGGAAACAGGAAACATACAGAAGGTTACTGTTAAAGGCTTTGGCCAAAGGACAGCACAACAGAACAGCTAATAGAATCAACTCATATAGCAGCAGAAATGTGTTAAATTATGCAATATCTCACATACATGTGGAACTGGTGTCATGTGATCTAAAAGAAAGGTATTAGGGATACTAATTTTGATTTTTTTGTTTCTGACCGACAGCACACACTCATTAACAGATTATTAACCATCAAGATTAGTGTGTTTCATGCAGCGGTGCTGTGGTTGTAGTGCCTAACAATCCGCCTAGCTGCAACGATAAGCCGATGCACTAACAGGTTAAATCCATCATTTATCCCCAGCTGCAGGATATGAACACAACAGACAACTGAGTCCCCGGTTCACCTGACGGGGAGAGTTAGCAGCTTCGATGCTGCGTGTGTTATCGAGGACACATGCAGCCACTGTCTCCACCACATCCTTTAGTCTAGCTGAGAGGTTGTCAGCTGTGTGTCTGTCTGGCTACTCCGTCAGTTCAGCGTAACGTTAGAGAGTGTCCGACAGACTGCGTGTGTGTGTTTGTGTGTGTGCTACGTTCACAGCTATAACATTACTGGTTCCCCAGCTTACGTTTCTCTCTCGTGTTCTACCACAGACCAGTGTCTGAAGTGGGAAAAATAAGTGCGGGTACTCTCCTTATTCACACGTTGGCGTGTGTATCGGCTGGTATCCGCAATCTCTTGCGACTTATTCCCATTTATTCATTATTTCTTTAAGCATGTTATGCTGTGTCAGTCATAATTAGGTGTGATTTTGTTGCTATTATTATTATTATACATGGGCTATGCATCTTCTATAGTAGGCATATAATACTCCAATAATATTCCAACAGGGTTAGGGTTAAGGTGGTGTGTTTAGTGTTAATAGTTAAAGTGCTTTCCTGTGTTATTTGGAGCCTATAGTCGGGTATCATTCAGGTTTTATGAGCAGTTTTATGAGTCCCAGTCAGGATGCTCCTACATATTACACAGCAGGATAAAGAGACACATTCTGAATCTCTACAGTGAATAAGATAGATTGGGTGTGGGGGTCCTCCCCAAAGAAAATGTGAAGGTTTTTGACTTAAGACCATTATTATTACTAGTTAAAGGTCCCAAATTGTAAAAAGTGAGATTTTCATGTCTTTCATGTCATGTCTATAAAGCAGGTTTAAGTGCTTTATAAATACTGTTAAACTATCAAAACACTCAATATACAGAGAAACACACACAGGACGTATTTAGAAATTGTGCGTTTGAAACAAGCCGTTAGGATTTCTGTCCATTTGTGATGATGTCACAAATATACAATATTTAGACCATTTCACACTATTTTAAATGTAAACATCCGAAATGTGTCCAAGTTTATTTTCTGTTGCAGTGTATGTGAATGACATCAGCTGACAGGAAGTAAACATGGACCCAAACTGTTGCCTAGCTATGCAATTCCGTTGCAATTCCCTTGAAATGCACTAAAACGGAGCGTTTAAGACAGAGGGTCAATACAGGTATATTTAGGCAGACAGTACGAGGAAAATAATGTGTTTTTTGAACATTACAGCATGTGAACATGTTCTAGAAGAAACACAAAATACAAGTATGAACCTGAAAATGAGCACGATATGGGACCTTTAAATGATTATTTTACTATTTACATATATCACAACCTTCGTCTGATAAAGATTAAACAGAATATTACTTATGTTAGGATAGAATATAGACCTATCCAGAATGAATTAACCCATGCAATATCACTGATATTTAAGTATGGCTAGTAATTATCTGAATTATGGAGCAGATTCATCAAGTGAGGTCAAAATTAGGGAGGAGAATGGTTCAAAGGTCAAAAGGGAGAAAATCCCCATTGAAACACAGTATAGTGGAAACATCTGTGAATTTATGGTCCATATTTTATTCTACACATGACATAAAAATACATATGATATAAATCCACCCAAGGCAGTGTTGTCCCCTTTAAATCCACCAGGTAAACATTTAATTAAAAAAAAGAAAAGATAAACATATACATTTATTGTCTATTTAACAGTATAATAATATTGAACTATACATGCTTATCATGCTTTATGTCATTGTCAACCATACTATACATCTACTGTATTGATGGTCTTTTTGCCAGCATGCAAACTCATATTTTGATGTCAAAAGGAACAATATTTCTAATTATGTTTTATTTAAAGGGAATGTATGTATCTTTTTACACATTTCTTTTTAATCATTTTTTATTGCCAATGTGTGGACAGGTTGTAACTTAACCTAAAAAATTAGTCCGTGACTTTCTGGGTTTCCTCTGTCTGCCTGTAGACTGCTTTTAATGTGAAGAATCCGGGCCATGTGAAATGTATAGTGATATTGTGGTTTTAGCTGTTGATGTTGCTAACGTTAATCAACATGATGCCTGTCAATCACGTTCAGCCTTGTGTGTGAGCAACAGGAAGCTGACTGTCATTGACTTAACTGCCACAGGTGTCACTGTTAAGCCATTTCTGATTCTTACATAGAGTCCCTTTAAAACAGTACACAAATCACTTCAATGTAGACAACAAATGAGTTCTTGAAATATGCAATAAATGTTATCTTCTGAAGGTACCAAAATCACCAAAGTTATTTTTGTTGCAACTCAGAGATCAGAAGACACCATGTCCCACATCTGCTTCTATATCCACACATCTGACTGATCTACAATAAAAAGGGTCATTTATCTAACAGGCAGCTTCATGTTTGGGCTTATTTAATAGTTAACATTATATTATACTATCATTATTATTCTTAAGAAGACAACTAGTTCTAATAATATAACACGAGTCAAAGAGGCTAAAGGCAGGAATAGGAGTAGAGATGTGATCAGAGGGACATTTAAAGACACATGAAGGTCCTCTGTGCTGAACAGAGAACCAACAGTTAATGTTAACTTGATCAACCTTAGCTGCTGCTGATCCAGCCTGCCACTAACCCTAACCCTCCTCTACAGATCACAGCTGCTCTCGTCACATCGACTAGTCACCTACATAACATAAGGACCGCCATTAACATCGGTACAGACTGAAACATGGGTCTTCCTCTCACCTGTTGGTCGCATTCAGGACAGGATTTCGTAGCCATTTTGACTTTCTTTGTTTTATTAGTCGACATAGTCCGTCCTCCAGCTGTCTGGTAGTTACTGCTGCTGAATGTGACACATGGACGGACACGGCTCTGCTCAGAGTCCACCAACACACACAGACAGGAGACACACGGCGAGCTGGCGAGATGACAACACACCTTTAGAGAGCACACACACACTAACAGACATCACAGTAACACCACGAACCAACAACACTGAAGCTACGCGCATGCGCAGGGAGAGCCCTTCTGCTGCTGTGTTGCATTCAGGTGCCTTGGGGAAAATGGTAGATAGCAGACTCTTCAGTCTCTGGTTCTTGTTTTATGGCGAGTGGTAACCAAACGAGTTAACTATCCCCTTAAAGCTTCAGTAGGCAGTATATTTTTGGCATCATTGGGCAAAAAATCCATAATAACCTTTCAGCATATTGTAATTCAAGTGTTCTGAGAGATAACTAGACTTCTGCACCTCCTCATGGCTCTGTTTTCAGACTTTAAAACATCTGAAGTTTTTCTGAAATGACATGACATGACAGGCTACAACCCAAGGGGATTGAGCTGTCACCATTGACTGAGAAAACGGTCAAATTTGGAATCTTTGCTGTGAATCGGAATTTGGTTTTTGTTATCAATATTTTACTACTATTAAAGGGACTGTTTGTCAGAATCAGAAAAGCTTGTTAACAGCGACACCTGTGGCCGTTAAGTCAATGACAGTCAGCGTCCTGTTGTTCGCGCTTGTGCTCGCTCTACATAGACATGAACGAGCATCGCTCAAACAGTGAGGCGACACACGTCAGCTAAAACCACAATATCACTCTATATTTCAGCTGCTTGGCAGTAATGTTAGCTGACCAGACGAAGGTCTCTCCATGAATCAATGCTGATCCTAGTGTTGGCTTTTCCTGCCTCAGCCTCCTGACCGCGGCCAGAGGGAACAGGGGAGACACCGGAGTTTTGGTCGGAGACGATAACGTTTCTCGCTGCGGAGCCCCGTCACTTCACAAGACACGGGAAACCTCTGTTGGTCTGGAGGAGCTGCAGCAGTTATTTCTGAACAAACGTCCACTGTACATTCACTAGATATTCTCAGAGCTAAACTAACTCTTCTGCAGTGTGGAGTGTGCGCGCATGCACGTCTAGAGGTGGAGCGAGCTGAGTGAAGGCAGGCAGAGGAGCAGAGTACAGCAGAGACTCCGGCCCTGGAGACCAAAGCTACGGTCTCCCCCGCGTCCTCCGACCGCGGCCAACACTGTTTAACAGACAGGCTTCACTAGATACAACCAAGAGGTTTTGGTGCTTCCATGTAGTTAGTGTTGGAGTCTCGTCTGAACAGTGTAGCCACACCGCATGGGACACCGACCCGCAATGATTTATACGTGTAAGAAGTTACAAACAGTCCCTTTAAGTACATTTTTATACATAAATGCAGATACCTCTAAACTAAACCATGTCTGACTAGTATGAAGAATGAGCTAAAACTGCTAATTAAATCTTTGTCGATTATGACTTAGAGAAAGATGTTAAATTGACAATGTTCCCCAACTCTGAGGAGTGTTTTTTCCAGCAGGACAATGCTCCATGCCACACAGCCAGGTCAGTGAAGGAGTGGATGAAGGACCCCCAGATCAGAACCATGTCATGGCCAGCCCAATCTCCAGACCTGAATCCCATTGAAAACCTCTGGAATGTGATCAAGAGGAAGATAGATGGTCACAAGCCCTCAAACAAAGCCCAGCTGCTTGAATTTTTGCGCCAGGAGTGTCATAAAGTCACCCAACAGCAATGTGAAAGACTGGTGGAGAGCAAGCCAAGACGCATGAAAGCTGTGATTGTAAATCAAGGTTATTCCACCAAATATTGATTTCTGAACTCTTCCTTTTTTTTTTTTTTTTAAAGTTATTTTTTTGGGGGCATTTTCCATTTTTATGACAGGACAGTGGATAGAGAGAGAGTGGATGCAGAAAGGGCCACAGGCCGGATTCGAACCCGGGCCGCCGCGGTCAGGACCAAGCCTTAATACATGGACGCCCGCTCTACCAACTGAGCTAACCCAGGCGCGATTTCTGAACTCTTCCTAAGTTAAAACATTAGTATTGTGTTGTTTAAAAATTAATATGAACTTGTTTTCTTTGCATTATTCCAGATCTGAAAACACTGCATCTTTTTTGTTATTTTGACCAGTTGTCATTTTCTGCAAATAAATGCTCTATATGACAATATTTTTATTTGAAATTTGGGAGAAATGTTGTCAGTAGTTTCTAAAATATAACAAACATTTAAATTTTACTCAAACACATACCAATAAATAATAAAACCAGAGAAACTGATAATTTTGAAGTGGTCTCTTAATTTTTTCCAGAGCTGTATATATGATATATATGATA
Organism: Sebastes umbrosus; assembly: GCF_015220745.1. Classification (NCBI taxonomy): domain Eukaryota; kingdom Metazoa; phylum Chordata; class Actinopteri; order Perciformes; family Sebastidae; genus Sebastes; species Sebastes umbrosus. The sequence continues at coordinate 37,957,650 of NC_051270.1, forward strand.
TATGTGATATATATATATATATCACATATATCATATATATATATATCTGGTATATATATATGTACACACGTGGACAAAATTGTTGGTACCCTTCCGTTAAAGAGAGAAAAACCCACAATGGTCACTGAAATAACTTGAAACTGACAAAAGTAATAATAAATAAAAATTTACTGAAAATTAACTAATGGAAATCAGATATTGCTTTTGAATTGTGGTTCAACAGAATCATTTAAAAAAACAAACTAATGAAACTGACCTGGACAAAAATGATGGTATCCCTAGAAAAGATGTAAAATAATGTGACCATAGGGACATGTTAAACTAAGGTGTGTCCTGTAAATAGCATCACAGGTATCTTCAAACTTGTAATCAGTCAGTATGCCTATTTAAAGGGTGAAAAGTAGTCACTGTGCTGTTTGGTGTCATGGTGTGTACCACACTGAACATGGACCACAGAAAGCTAAGGAGAGAGTTGTCTCAGGAGATCAGAAAGAACATTATAGAAAAGCATGTTAAAGGTAAAGGCTATAGGACCATCTCCAAGCAGCTTGATGTTCCTGTGACTACAGTTGCACATATTATTCAGAAGTTTAAGGTCCACGGGACTGTAGCCTACCTCCCTGGACGTGGCCGCAAGAGGAAAATTGATGACAAATTGAAGAGACGGATAATACGAATGGTAACCAAAGAGCCCAGAACAACTTCCAAAGAGATTAGAGGTGAACTCCAAGGTCAAGGTACATCAGTGTCAGATCGCACCATCCGTCACTGTTTGAGCCAAAGTGGATTTAATGGAAGACGACCGAGGAGGACGCAAATCATAAAAAAGCGAGACTGGAGTTTGCCAAAATGCATATTGACAAGCCACAAAGCTTCTGGGAGAATGTCCTTTGCACAGACGAGACAAAACTGGAGCTTTTTGGCAAATCACATCAGCTCTATGTTCACAGACGCAAAAATGAAGCATACAAAGAAAAGAACACTGTACCTAATGTGAAACATGGAGGAGGCTCGGTTATGTTATGGGGCTGCTTTGTTGCATCTGGCACAGGGTGTCTTGAATCTGTGCAGGGTACAATGAAATCTGAAGACTATCAAGGCATTCTGGAGCGAAATGTGTCAGAAAGCTTGGTCTCAGTTGCAGGTCATGGGTCCTCCAACAGGATAATGACCCAAAACACAGCTAAAAACACCCAAGAATGGCTAAGAACAAAACATTGGACTATTCTGAAGTGGCCTTCTATGAGCCCTGATCTAAATCCTATTGAACATCTGTGGAAGGAGCTGAAACATGCAGTCTGGAGAAGGCACCCTTCAAACCTGAGACAGCTAGAGCAGTTTACTCACGAGGAGTGGGCCAAAATACCTGTCGACAGGTGCAGAAGTCTCATTGAGAGTTACAGAAATCACTTGATTGCAGTGATTGCCTCAAAAGGTTGTGAAACAAAATATTAAGTTAAGGGTACCATCATTTTTGTCCAGGCCAGTTTCATTAGTTTGTTTTTTAAAATGATTCTGTTGAACCACAATTCAAAAGCAATATCTGATTTTCATTAGTTAATTTTCAGTAAATTTTTATTTATTATTACTTTTGTCAGTTTCAAGTTATTTCAGTGACCATTGTGGGTTTTTCTTTCTTTAACAGAAGGGTACCAACAATTTTGTCCACGTCTGTGTATATATATATATATAAAATATATATATATGTATATACCAGTTTTACTTTATTTTTATTCACTTTGAATGTTATCTTTGATATACGTTATTGCCCATGCTCAACCTAAAGTTGTTTTTCTAACTGTTATGATAATTGACAGTGCCTTGTGTTATGTATATTTTTGATAACGAATAAAAATATATATATATATATATATATATGGCTGCCCAATGATGCCAAAAAAATACTGCCTACTGCCACTTTAACTGTGACACATGCAGTAACAGATTGGAAACTGACGAGGGGCAAGAGCACAATCCCTGTAGCTTACCATTGCGGGACACACCGATCACTCATAACATTAAGACCACTGACAGGTGAGGTGAATAACATTGATTATCTCGCTACAATGGCACCTGGCAGTGGGTGGGATATATTTCACTCATGAAACCTGCCTTGGCGGAGGTCTGCGCTCTCTGAGTGCACTTCTAGTTTGTAGCTGCAACCAGCAGCTCTATAGCTCACTCTGTCAGTCGCTCCACAAAGATTTAGTTTTTTGCACTAGGAGGGACAAAAAGGGGAGGGGGGGGGGGGGGCAGTGAGGGTGGCCTGGAACAAAAAGGAGCATCACTTCTAAACAGATTCACGTCTGCATGGCCAAACCCAGGAACTGTTTGTCAGACTCTTGTGGGAGACATCGTTGGTCTCAGCAGAAAGTTCCTTTTTCATTTTGCCATACAGGTCAAGTGTTTGTGAGGTTGTGTGTGTGAATTGTGAATTTGTGCTTGTTTTTACAATATTCATAGTCTGGTCTGGAATGTTTGTAACCCTTTACGCTGAGTGTTTCATGTCCATATAATTCAAGAAACACATGAGATAATACAGATCGTTATACATGGTCACTCAATACAATAATAAGATTGTATCATATTCATATCCTGTGTGTAAAATTAACAAAATGCAAAATATGTATTGTTAATTTCAACTTTATTTCAGCAAATGACAATGATAATTGCTATTTAATCGGCTTTTTTTTTTTTCTTTATCTGATTTACAAGTGGGTTTAGACACAGATTTAAAAAGGGGAGAGAAAATTGGTCAACACCGCCTCCAACAAATCAACGATAGCTAAGAAAGAGAAGAATCAGCTGACACCGTCAGATGCTGCAGCAAACATGTACATCATTAGGTACGCAGTATGGCAACTGGTCAAGTAGCATACAATCCTGAGGAATCGCTGCACCCCCCCTACAACAGATGAATCTGAAACCACAGTGTCATCAAGCGACAGGATTTCATTGATCAAAGAGAATGATGAAATTGTCAGACATTGTAGTTTGGTGGGATCCATATAGAGTAAATTGAACCCAGACCGTAAAGTACAAGCACACTGAAAGCATGCAAAACACATGCTGCAGGTCTGACCGCATCAATCCACCGGTGAGGAGTCCAGAAATAAAGAAACACATAAAAATATGGAGTCCATAAGGAGAGACGGAGGGACAAATCTGATATCATTAAAAAAGAAGCACAGCTTAAGTAGGAGGATAGGATCATTTGAAAAATATGTCAATTTTCCTACCGACAATCTACGAGATTTGTGAGGTTATTTTGTAATTTCTTAGCTGGGATGGCAGAAGAATTGAGGATCATGCAAAAATGCTACACAATTATTAACTGAAGTGACTGACGAGATGAAAAGATGCTCTGTTCCAAAAACATCCATCCGTTTTCTTTAATTGTTTGCACCGTTCATGTGGGGGCCAAAGTGTGCATATGCTTCCATTGGTCTGGTTCATCGGTTCGGTTGGTCCCAACCTGTTTAAAAGTTGCCACAAAGCCTGTCCTAAAGAACAGCAGAATTATCGATTATTCAGAGGGGTGGAAACTAGCTCATATGCAGTACAGATGTAACACCACTACTAGATAGCCGTTATACACTCACGCTAATACATTCACTTCTCAATATGGAAAGATGTGAACAGGTGAGGGCTTGATGACTCAGTGGATACACCTATATAACAGCTAGTAGGTCTATTATTGACCCGAAAATGATACAGAGTTAAAGACAAATTAGTCAAGCAGGAAGTCATAAAGGAACGGTGCCTACGACTTGTGCACACAAGTACATTGAAGCTGCGTTGCTGCTGGCGCACGCTTCTTAAAATGTAACATCTCCAACCTGTTGCGATAAACAGTTCTGCTAGTGAGGGGACAGTGAAGAGGAAACGATGCAGAAACATTAATAATAATAATAAAATGAAAAGTGAGTTCTTTTTTAGCTCTTCTTGACATTTATTTTTATTCCCCGGCCTAGCAGGAGGGATTTTTGTGTGTTCTCGTGTAAGTGTGTGCTGTTGTATATTCGTAATATAGTGAAACATCTAAAGGATGGACTTCACATCCTTCCGAACCTGCGATAGTTTTAAAGGACCAGGCCCTCATAGGCGGGGCCCTCGGACTCGGGGGACTCTCTCTGCAGGCGGAGATGCTCCAGTGTGTTGTGGAAGTGTTTGTTGATCTGCTCCGTCTCTTCACTCGCCTCCAGGTTGGGGAGATCTTCTCTGATCTTCTGGATGAGCTGGTTTAATACCTGGACGGTCACCTGGATGGATGGAGGATGAGGGACAGTGTAAGAGTCCTGCTTGTAGTGGGATATTTACAAAGCTTTTATGAACTGCATTCACATAATATAGATTAAACTGTAAATAAGATGTGTTTTGAAGGTTAATGTTGGAGTACTTATGTGCCCACTTATTTGAAGCCATCAAAGACAAAACTGAATGTTACAAATAGTCAACATATTTAGACTTATATAGGCTGTGTAAAGATACCCTGTGGAGGTTTTAGCCACTAGAAGAGCTACAGATCAATGTTTTTCATGGGTCCCTGCTGGGGATGTTAATAATTAACCGTTTACCCGTTAACCGACCTTAAGCATTTTAACCAGTTATCGCTATCGGTAAAAACGGTTAAAAGAAATATTAATAAAAAATTAAAAAGCTGAGGAAAAACTCGTCACTTAAAGATGAAAAAGCTAGTCCACCTTAAGAGCCCACCTTAAGAGGCGGAGCCAGCATTACAGATACAGGAAGTTGGCTCCCGTCTATAGCTCGCGTGATCGGAGGAGTTGTAGCCTCGTAGCATTTATTCACCAAAATAAACTGTACACACACTGTCTGCTACGCCTACGTTCACAGCTAGAACGCTACCGACAACACACACGGTCTGTCGGAACTTGTGAAGTTACGCTGCGCTGACAGACCGTATGTGCGTGACAATGGCGAGCACGAAGCTATCAGCAGAGCTACAGATGCTAACGTAGCACAAACAAACACACACGGTTTGTCGGACAATCGCTATCGTTAATCTGGGCAGACGGAACTTTGAGAAAAAAAGTCGTAAAATTACGAGAATAAAGTCATAACTTTACGAGAAAAAAAGAAAATAGCATGTAAAATTACTACTTAATAATATTACGACTTTTTTCCTCATAAACCTATGACTTTATTCTTAAAATCTCAGATTAATTTTTTTTCCTTAATGTGGCCCTGACACTCCCTCGCACCATAGACCTACAACAATGATAAATAAAAATGAAAATGTAAACAGAAAAACAGTTATTCATTTCCATTTTTAAAAATCCACAGTGAGCCATTGGAGAGGAGCTAAAGAGACGCAGGTTGCTGACCCCTAGTCTACACCAATAACAGAAACCAGGTACCTCGTTTATAATCACATTTCAGAAATCAGGTTACTGCACAGTGACGACGGTAACCTGGTTACTTGAGAGCATGCACACAAACAGCCCGGAACGGGTGTCTGAACCTTGTAGACATTTGACATTTGAGGTGTCCTACCGCATCGTTTTCCCTCTCATAGAAGCAGACGTATCTGTTGAGGATTTCGATGAAAAGCTGGACTTGCAGCGACGGGTCCATACACTGGTTGGCAATCTTCAGGGCTTTCTTTAGACACTCCATCACCCGCTTACCATCGCGGATCTATAAAAATGCAACATCGGTACTTAGCAATGACTGTGGAAACAGATTTAAGTGCATCAAAATGTGCCAGAACAATGATCTAGCAAACTTACTGGGGAAGTAATATATATCAAATCTATTCATCAAATAACACATCCACACAGCTTTTAGAAAGGTGCTGAATAAAAGTATGGCTTTTCCAAATATATATATAAAAAGGTTGGGTAGATGCAACATTTTTTCCAGATATAGATTTGTTTGAAATAGCTAAATAAAACAACAACACCAAAAAATCATTCACAAAACAAACACAAACATTCCCACACACCTCTTCACCACTTTTGTCGGTGCTGCGACCGGACCAGAAGAGATGGGCGCAGATGCTGACGGCTCGGCACTGGTCGGGCTTCTTCAGCAGCTTGGAGGCAGCCAGTGCGCACTGAGTCCTCAGCGGCTCGTGATTTTCCTCGCTGAAACATCGCATTCGCTCGAAGGTACCGATGATCAGAGTGATGGCCGCCAGCTGGGCTTTAGAGTCACTGATCTCATCCTCGTACAGAGAGAAGGCCTGGTGAGGGGGACGTATTGAGAAGAAATGCAATGTTGGTGAGAAGGATACAAATGAGACAAAGGATGTGAAAAAGGAGATAGGGGAACAAAATCATTTAAAGAAATCACCATGATTGACTCTGGAATTTTTTGAATTGTTTTTTGGTCTTGTTTAGTAAAATGACCTTTGGAAGATTTGGTTATATATGAGGCTGAATCATTTTCTATTTTTCTATTAATGTTGTATCAATTTTGGGCTCTTATTTTGAAGGGCAGCTTCCCCGTGCTCCTTTGTAAAACCGGAGATGACGGAACTTGTACAGAGCCAAATTATTCACGGGTGAAGGAAATGAAATGCTCGTTTTTGATGCAAAACAGGTCAACAGGAACGAATTCAGAATCATGAACCCTATCGTAACTTGGGTCTCTTTCACACCTGTGCTTTGGTTAATTTGGTCTGGATCAAAGACGTGCTGCTTTCACTACGTAGCCTGTGTAGACACAGTGTAAGCCTGAATACTCAAGAAATGTTTTTTTTTAAAGATTAAAAGGCCTAACAGTTTCATTAAACACTGTACCTGTGACATGAACTCGTAGGCTACAGTCTCGTGGTTCTCAAAGCCGATCTCGCCCGCGGCCAGCGCCCCCTGCAAGAAGAGTCGAAGAGGCAGCTCGGCGAGCTCGGCCTTGATAAGTGCACTGATGGTCTGGTGGGCGAAGGAGAAGATCTTCTGACACTTCTTTTCCCACTTGTCATCCTGATGGGAGTCAAATTAGGGACAATTTAATAGGACAGACAAAAAAAAAACTAGAAATACAGCATGTGAGATGGAGTGACTTAGGTTTGTTTGCGCACCGATGAGGAGTTCTCCTTGTATCTGAAGGCCAGCTGGTAGGCAGCGAACACCAGAGGAGGGAGTGTGTAGCGAATCCTTAGGTTTCCACCGGCACCGAAGTGTTTCCGGGCCGTGTTCAGAATCTGATCACAAATCAAACTTCAATTAACAAACAGCAAAGACACTGTAGTCCATCAATCCAAAAGTCACAGCTCTACAAACATGACATAGTGAGTATAAATCTAGTTCATTCACTCGCATGCTCCTTTAAAAGTTGAAGAAAAGGACCCACAAGATACTGCTGATCAGGATCGTCAGAGTGGAGCAGATGGATGAAGCGACCCACGAGGCTCTGCTCCTCGGCAAAGTCCTCGGGGTCGGGATCGTCGGCCGGTTGGTCTGGCTGGTCCTGTATCAGTGTGGAGGTCAAGGTCAAGATGTTGTCCACCTAAAAGAAACCAGGGAGGGAGAGAGGAGGTTTCATTTGGTTTACTTTTCTACAAATTTCCTTCCTGCTTTGAACCACTCTGATGAGGTCATGGGGTCAGAGGAGGGTCGAATAGATTGCTCAGGTAAACGACCGTAGTAAGAGAGGGTCACACCATGGCCACCATGCTGCCTTGTTAGATGTACGGGACCTCTGATGCTTCGCCCCGCCAGCCGAACAATAACATGCTTTGATGATAAGCTAGGGATTTCACATCGATCTAGTGCTGTGTAGACCTGCAGCTGGTTGTACCAGCTATCCTTAAGTTCACATTGTTCCAACGTGTCTTCACCAAGTGTAGATTCACTATATCACAATGGTTCGAAGTAGGGATGTTAATAATTAACCGTTTAACCGACATTTTAAACGATTAACGCTATCGGTTAAAACGGTTAAAAGAAATGTTAATAATTAAATAAAAAGCTGAGAAAAACTCGTCAGTTAAAGGAGAAAAGCTGGTCCACCTTAACAGCCCACCTTAAGAGAGTCTGAGCCGGCGTTACAGATACAGGAAGTTGGCTCCCGTCTACGGCTCGCGTGATCGGAGGAGTTGTAGCCTCGTAGCATTTATTCACCGACAAATGAACTGTACACACACTGTCTGCTACACCTACGTTCACAGCTAGAACACCACCAACAACACACACACGGTCTGCCAGAAAACTTGCTGAAGTTACGCCGCGCTGACAGACCTACGGTGAGCACGAAGCTACCAGCAGAGCTACAGATGCTAACGTAGCACAAACACACACACTGTTTTTGGTCAATCGCTAACTATCGTTAATCCGGACAGACACACAGCTGACAACATGCTAAACTAAACTAAATGTGCGGTGGAGACTTTTACTGGGAAAGTGGCTGCATGTCCGCGACACTACACGCAGCATCTTAGCTGCTAAGCTAACGCTCCGGGGGGGGCTCAGTTGTCTGTTGTGCTCATACACTGCAGCTGGTACACCGCTACGTGAGAGGCAACAATCTTGTCGGTTAACGGTTAATAATCGGTTAACGAGGGTCAGTTATCGGTTAAGAAATTTTTTCAAAATTGGCATTCCTAAACCCAATCCAGTACTCTTCAGAGTTAAGTTAATTTTGGACAATTGTGTAGTGGTAAATAACGTCCACTGCCAGTGAAGGGTGTGGAGGTCAGGGCGGTGTACGGGTGCGTCGCATGTCTGACTTTCACGTCTGCCCATCCTGTCACAAACCAAACAATCCCTGTGCTTAAAGTGGTAGTTAGGAATCCGACCTGTTCCTGTGCCAGAATGGTGGTGTTGAATTCCAGCGTGTTGGTCAGCACGTAGCAGCTCATACTCTTGCGCGACTCGTAGTCAAAGTACTCGAAGAGCGGCGGGAAGTGCTTGAGCTGCAGCACGGTCAGGATGTTGTTGTAGGTGTCCACTGGGATCTTCAACAGTCGGGTCAGCTCCTTCGACACGGCGCTGCTGGTCGCTATGCTAGGGGAGGGAAAAGGACGGAAAAGTGTGACGAATAAGTGTGAAAGCAAGCAAGGCAAAGAGCGTATTTAAGTGTAAATTAATATCCCTTTTTCTATACTACTTACTGTTCCAAGTTGAGCTTGTTGAATATCTCCACAGTGCTCTCCAGGACTTTATCTACGTAGTCAACGCGGTCAGGGTAGCATTTCATGGCCAGGTTGATGAGGGAGACCTGAAGAGAGACCACGTCCTCTGACGGCATGTCCTGGCGAGACTGAGGGAAGAGGAGTCGTAGAATGAACACATCAGCATGGTCAATCCAACGGTTGGTTCAAACTGAAACTTGATGTCACCATATAGCTTGGGAGGGTTAGCATCGAATTAACATTCTGTAAGCAGTTGACATGAATTAATCCAATTTCCCTCTTTTGACCCGTACCACCTGGATTTCTTTAGGTTCATCTCACATGAAATCTCCTCTACACCTTAAAATTGGCTGACTAACAACATCAATCATTGATTGACATTTTTGTGCAGAAAATACTAATTTAATGAGCAATAATTACAGTTATCCTAAAAAGATAAGATCATATAACCTACCTGAATGACAGTGGCTACTTGCTGAGAGAAGATGTCAAACAGTTTGATCTCAGCTGGAATGCCGGGGCCGTCTTCTCGATGAGCAAACAGAGCGAGTCTGATGAACACAACGGAGGAAATGTTTCTCACTATTGGTCACGAACAGGGATCACAGATGTTCATCCTTCTTTAAAGAGCAACTTCACATTAAATCCACTTTTTTGGGAGTTTGTAAATTACAATCAATTTATTATACTATCCATTGATCTCGATCCTGGGATTACTAATGGAGCTTCTTTCTCCAGTAGCTTTGGTAGTTCACAGTGAGTCAAACCGTACCTGTCAATGAGGGCAATGATGATGTTCTTCACGTTGACGTGTTGATGGAGCTCAGCACAGGAACGTAGGAAAGGGTTCAGGGTCTGAAGGTGGAACTCATCTGGAAAAACCTTACAAAAAGAGACTATTTCAGTTCACGAGTGTAGGGCTTTACTTATTCTTTAGGAGTGTGTGTGTGTGTGGGGGGGGGTCCAATGGACGCAATCTAAAAATGGATTCAATGAAACAATGCAATCTAGCCTACTCTGCTGCTACAGCCTTCAGCCTATTCATAACCATTAATACCCATACGATAAACTTCATTTCTTCAGAGAATTGCATTGAATTACATCCAATAATTGTCAGATAAAAGTCAGATTTGAATTATATAATGGTTGATTAAGACTGGATAAAGGTCCAACATGTTATTACAGGAATGCACCATATGGATTTATTTTATTTCAGCCGATATGATAACCGATAATTACCTGCTTGACATGGCCGATACAATATCTGATAATTTCACATGTTTTGAATATAAAAAAGAAGTTCATAACCTGTAGTTTGTTATGCAAACCTGAGGTGGATGATTTAATATTCCTTATTACACGGCTGTGTTGAATACTTGATTCTGATTGGTCAATCACGGTGTTCTGAACCTCTGTAATTTATCTATAGCAGACCATTGCTATGTATAACAGACCGTTGCTATGTATAACAGACCGTTGCTATGTACAGTTCTGATGTCGGACTCTGGCCGACCGTTTTTGTGTCAAAATATTGATTTCTTCAGTAAGTAGCCGTGTAATAAACAGGATAATGTACAGGCAGCGGGTCATTGTTGTGAAAGATTCCCCTTCAGGGCGATGAGAGACCAGCATCAGCATCGCCCTGTCGGGGATTCTTTCACAACAATGACCGACATCACTTTTGTTAAATAACAAAAACAAAGACCAGCTCTGATTCTTAAATTCATCAATCACTTATTTTTTTTTTTCCTGAAAAAAACCTCAAAAAACTTCACAAACTTGGCTTTTATACAGCATTTTGCCAAAGAATTCACGGAGAAAGCTACAACAACACTTCATTGTGCACTCCTGTGTTGTATGATGACAATAATAAAAGCTTGAATCTCAGGGGGTCTACCTGAATGATACACTCCATTAGATACTCCTGGGCCAACGGGTCTCTGCAGTTCACAACCTGCTCCAGCACTCCGGAAAGAACCACCTACGGGGAGGGGGAGAGAGAGAGAGAGAGAGAGAGAGAGAGAGAGAGAGAGGAAAACAAAGAGGAAACCAGTTTTACCAGACAGTACAGTATGTGTCACATGTTGCAAAGAAGACACCAAAGAGGAAAAAAGCAGCAACTCCCCAGAATCAACTGGAACTAAATTTCTTTAAATTTTGACACGATGAAGGTTGAAACAAAGGTTTCTGAAAAGCTCTGGCGAAGACATCACTGAGAGATGTTTCTATAGCAGTAGTTCTACAAGTAGCTATGTCATTAGACTCTGGGGAATGTTTGTGCCAAGCACACCAATCCTGGTTAAGAAGCCATTCGGGGTGCTGCTACACCGATTTGTGTTCCAATATGGAAGTTTAAAATGACATCTAGTTGAAATGAAAACTCTCACCAGCAAATTATTTATTACCTGTAGCCAATTTACCTTCATTGTATAAATTGGCCATTGAAAGAAGTTCAATCCCTGGCTGGTGTTTTAGCCAATTTTCTAGATAAGGACTGCACTCAACCGCAGTATGTGTGTACAGATGGGTGTTGAATCATCAAAAGCAAAAAAGCTGTGGCTCACAGGTAGAGCGGACCGCCCACCAATCGGAAGTTCAATCCCCGGCTCCTCCAGTCCACATGTCTAAGCGTAACCCCGAACTGCTCCTGAAGGCTGAGCCATCGGTGTGTGAATGAGTATTTAGATCAGATCCTGATGGGCAGGTTGGCTCCTTGCACGGCAGCCTCTGCCATCAGTGTATGAATGTGTGTATGAATGTGTGTGTGAATGTGTGTTTGAGCGGGTGAATGCTAACATGTAGTGTGAAGAGCTTTGAGTGGTCGTAAGACTAGAAAGGAGATCTATAAATGCAAGTCCATTTATCATTTACAGGTGAGTTTTAAATAAGATATTGTATTGTAATAATTAAAAAACACAAATACAAATGTGAAAAAATAGGCCTTTTCAGTTGTTTTACTTTCCAGAGTCCAGAGTTCAATGCTCCCAAGTACGAAGGAAGGGGGAAGTAGGAAAACAGTTCAGTTCATGACCCCACACTGTGGCTCAGTTACTGTATAATCCAGGTTTTGGGGATTCCTGGGTAGCTAGACATTGAAAGAAAGTTTTGAAGGTATCCAGGTGGTTTCAGGATACACAAACTATAAAAACCTCACATGGAATAATTATTAGCATAATCTGTAAATTCTTTGATGTTCTCATTAATCTCATAGAAAAAGGTTCTAATTAAAAAGACGTCTTTTAGTCACAACAACAAATAATAGAATTATTCACACACACAAAATGATTAAACCGACACATACAGGGCTGAAATCCAAAGCCCTGAAAAAGGTTCAATACATAACATATACAATTTAATATTCCGTAGCATATCCCTCTGAAAGATGTTCTGACACTTGACACATTTTAGATTTATTGCAAAGTCCAAAACCAACATAAGAGCCGCGTTAACGCTTCACGGTAAGCCTCAATGCAGAATTCCCATAAGGAAAACGGACAATTTAAAGCAACTAGCGATTAAGTAGAGTTGAATATTAAATTGTATATTTTATGTATTGAACCTCTTTGAGGGTTTTTGATTTTAGCCCAGTATGTACAGTATGTGGGTTTAATCTTTTTGTCTGTGAAAAGCTGATTATGTTATTTGTTGTGTATCTTTGGCTAAAAGATCTCTTTAATTTAATACTTTTTCCAATGAGATGCATGACAACTTGTAATGCTTTACAACAAAGAATTGAGAAATTATATATGCTTAGAATAATTCCTTGTGACATTTGCATAGGTCAGGTTTTTGTGTTGTCCTGTCAGGTGTTGCCTGGACCACCAGAATACCTGGCGAGCTACCCATGAATCCCCCAAACCTGGATTATACAGGAACTCTGTAAATTGTTATGTCTAATTTCGTAACGTTACAGAAAATACATGGTAAAAGTTTGTGTTGACTGCAGACTGATTTATCGGGCCGACGATTTTCGCAGATATATCGGTATGTGTTCTCCGATTTGTACCGATATGAACACCCTTTTCAAATTAACATAATTCAGTCTCAATATGTTTTTTGTGCGTAAACCACGGTTATAAATGAGACCCCTGATCTTGAAATGAATCTTATCAGAAACAACAGACACACACCTGTTTGTACTTGTCCACGTTGACGCCCTCCAGCTGGCTGAGGCGAACTAGGTTGGTGCCAACCAGAATCCGAAGTTCCTGTCGCTCCTTTTCTCTCTTCTCTCGGTCTCGGCTGTGACCCTGGTGCTGCATCCGGACCCACAACTTGTTCATTTCCGCAAAGTTCAGAAGGACGAAGTCGATGGAGTCGTTAATATCGCCGGTCATCTCCTCTGTTCCCCTGTGGAGCGAAGGATACAACTTTAGAACAGGGATGCATGTCAGAATATATATCGCTTCACCGTAACCTATAGTCAATTATGAATCTTTCAAAATGTGCAAAAAAAATTTGTTTAATTGCTACCAAAATTGATTCTCAGATTGCTTAGATTCTGGGAATAAAATTGTATAAAAAGTTTTTAAATATGTCCAAAATAGAGGCTGCAGTGACAAATGTCTTAGTGTAATGTAATTACTATATAGATACTATAACAACAACGTGTACTAACTTGCCAATCACATGAACAAACTTCATGGAAATGATGAAGCCAAAAGACGAGGGTGGTTCCGGCCTGCCGCGTTTTAAAGCTTACTACCGGATAGCTCACTTTCACATTATATTGTGATGGAAACATCAATATATTGTGAAGGTTCCAGTCAATGAGAGACTGCCCAGTGTTTCTGTCGTTAGAGCAGACTCTTTGTAACAACATCTCTCTTCTGGCCGTTCTTAACAGCCCCACCAAAATAGACAAATTACATCACAACAATAGTTTTATTATATGGAGAAAAAAAACTGCATTCGTCCCCGGCTGAAATGATTCAGTGTTCACAGTTTGGAATCATAAGGCTATCAAAGATATAAGTGCTTTATACCTTGATGGACACTGTCATTTGAGCAGCTAAACAAACAAGTAGGAAAAGGCCATTTCATTTGGTCTGGTGGTATCAAGGAAATGTATTGATGTGGAAGTCAGACTGTGCACCAACATGATATGTGGATATGGTAGTAGGTCAGAAATGCATGCTGTGGGAAAGTGCAGCGGATGAGAGGCAGAAAGAGAAAAAGCTTGACTTGCTTACTCTGCCTGCTCTCCGTCATCGGGCAGTATGTTGCGGGTGCACTGCAGCAGGTAGTTTCTGAGGAAGAGGCCCCTGAGTGGATGCTGGACACCACGACACATCTCCACCAGGTCCTTCAGGATGTCCTTACGAGACTGGGGGAAGGAGCGGACGTACACTACGCCCACTGTGATCAGCAGATAGCTGGGGAGAGAGAGAGGGGCGAAGCAAAGAGGCTTGATCTGATAACTAGTTCATATTTGCCAATACTTTAAAGTATAAACCCAAACAAAACACAACTAAAGTCTCTATTACTTTACGGACAGCGCACTACAGCTTCACTCCTTCCATTTTTTTACCTTTCAAAATAAAAGCCCAACTTAAATTCACTCAGCATTTCCGCTGATGCAACTCAACAAAACAGCTCACAATAGCGTTAAGTGACAAACATCCTCACTCAGTGGTCATCTGCCCTCTCAACCCTGCTGCTCTTAGCTGTCTTTCAATTCTAGATTATCTTCGGCATCCTAAAGAAAGTTTTTTCGTATCTGGCTACCCAGAGGGATACACGCTGAAGTAGTTTGTAGTTCTTTCTTGCCTCCCAACTACATCACTGGATGCAGGAAGTACAACAGATTTTGCGGCAGGAGAACTCAGCTTTCTCCGTTAATATAGCACGCACTGAGGAATCTATTGCTTCAATTGACAACTGCTGCACGAGTGCTGACTAAAACCAAAAGGAGAGCACACATTACGCCCATTTTAAAGTCTTTACACAGTTACTTGTTAGTTTTCGTATTGACTTTAAAATTCTTTTATTAGTTTATAAGGCACTACATGGCCTTGCACCAGACTACCTTGCAGAAATGTTTTTGGTTTATGAACCAGGAAGGCCCCTCAGATCCTCTGGTTCTTCTCTTTGAGTTGTTCCGCAAAGCAGAACAAAAATATCTGGTGATGCTGCTTTCAGCAGCTGGAACAACCTTCCAGAGGAACTGAGAGGAGCTGAAAATATTGATATTTTTTAAACTATAAACCCATCTTTTTAGTCTGGCTTTCATGTAGTGTATTATAATTTATTATTTTTAATACTTTTTTTATTTATCATCATCATCATCATTGTAGTGTTTATTTTACTCTATTTTATTGAATCAACATTTTATTGCTGATCATTATTATCTTTTTTTATTCTAATTTATTTTATTAAAATATTATTATTTTAATACAATCAGCTTATTTTGTGTCGTTTCATAATTTTGTATTTATTTATTTTTATTGTTATTTTGAATTCCTTGTATTTGATTTATCTTTTATTATCTTAAATACCCATCTCTTATTGCTTTCTTATTCAATGAACTTTTATTTTGGTTGTTTTGGTGTGCATTAGTCTCTGAATCCATTTTTAACACTATATTTTTGTCAATCGTACGTACAGCCCTTTGAATTGCATTTGACTTGTTTGAAAGGTGCTATATAAATAAAGTTGATTGACTACATTTACCATAAACAGTGACTGGACATCCACATAAAAAAAGTGGCAAATGTCTCTTTGAAGGTGATACTCACAGTCTGGGGATTATGTTGCCTGCGTACTGGACGAGCTCATAGAGATCTGCCACCTTGCGTCCTTTGGCGAACTCGTCAGTCAGATAAACCTCTAGGTAGTGGAGCTCGTCAGAGATGGCCATATCTGAAAAGACTGTTAGGGACCAGTGCAAGCCTACCAGGATTCATCCACATACAAAAAGAATTGCTTGCAGCATGTCAAGTAGTGCAATAGCTTCAGCTTCAGTCCTCTATCAAGTGTCTACACAGGATGTGTTCGGACACAGGATGTGTTTAGGCACATTACTGCATAGGTCACCTCAGGTTTCGGCAGCACTCAGTACCCAAAACACAACTCACTGTGGCTCCACTTGAACACTGGTAATTTTACCTATTGGATTCATGTCTTTCTATCTGAATTCTCAGAGTTTTTATCAAGTTGATTCTGTTGCCCCTCTAAAAATAGAAGTTAAAACAAAGGAAGTCAGCTCCGTGGTATAAACCTTGACCCCGCAAATTAAAGCAAGCATCGTGAGAACTGGAAAGTATATGGTGTTACCACCAAACAGGAAGAATCTCGTTTAGTCTGGCAAGATAGTCTTAAAACACGTAGGAAGGCTCTCCGTGATGCCAGAGCAGCCCATTACTCATCATTAATAGAGAAAAAATCAGAACAACCCCAGGTTTCTGTTCAGCACTGTAGCCAGGCTGACAGAGAGCCACAGCTCTATTGAGCCATGTATTCCTACAACCCTCAGTAGTAGTGACTTCATGAGTTTCTTTAATGATAAAATCATAACTATTAGAGACAAAATTAATCACCTCCTACCGTCAACTGGTACCGATTTATCCTCAAACTTAGGAACCTGATATATATTTAGACTGCTTTTCTCCCATCGACCTCCACAAACTGACCTCAGTGATCTCTTCATCTAAACCATTTACCTGTCTCCTAGACCCTATTCCAACTAGACTGCTTAAAGAAGTTTTACCTTTAGTTAGCACCTCTTTACTGGATATGATCAATGTGTCTTTACTAACAGGCTATGTACCACAGTCCTTTAAAGTAGCTGTAATTAAACCTCTTCTTAAAAAAAACACTCTTTATCCAGAGGTCCTAGCCAACTATAGACCTATATCTAATCTTCCCTTTACCTCCAAAATACTAGAGAAAGCAGTCGCCAGTCAGCTGTGTGACTTTCTACAGAACAATCATTTATTTGAGGATTATCAGTCAGGATTTAGAGTGCACCATAGCACAGAGACAGCACTAGTGAAAATTACATATGACCTTCTAATTGCATCAGACCAAGGATGATGAATCCTCTATGCACACTAAAGTTAGTCACGGAGTTCTATATGTGCTTCCTTTAGGCAATGTTATTAGAAAACACTCTATAACCTTTCATCGTTATGCAGATGATACCCAATTATATCTATCGATCAAGCAAAGACAAAGCACGTGAAGTCAGCACAAATGTATGAATACACAGTATTCAGTATGTATCTGTCTTAGTACAATTTCCAACATGCATAACTCACAACTGTAAAGGATACAGAGCTCATAGTAGCTCTTTGGTGAAAGCATGGAGGTCCTCAGCTCACCCAGCATATTAGAGGCGTGCTTCAGAGCATCCATCAGTTTGTTCTTGTCCTGCAGACCACACAACAGAATCAAGCTATGAACATACAAAATAATCACAACCAGGGCTAATAACATGAGCATGCTCTTGATCATTATTATTATTATTATTATTGTCTAAGGTGGACCACCTATTAGCTTAGCAACTTAGTGTAAGGCATACCCAAAGTACTCTGAAATTTGTTTCTGTAAGACATATATATATATATATATATATATATATACTAGAGGAGGCTGGTCAATAGAGGCAGAGGAGGTTGCTCTTCCTCTTTTTTTGAGAGGCAAAAGGGAGATCAAAATATATATATATATATATATATATAAAAAAAGAGTAATTGGTTGAAATAAACCATTACCAAATGTCAGTATCATTTATAAAAATGTTTTTATCTTTTTTGATGAATGTAAGACTGGGGAAATGATGAAACATGGCTCTGTTTTCATCGTATCATGAGTGTTTTAGTAAAATCGGCTTTAAATTAATCAGATCACTTGGTAATTTATCACATCCATTTTTCAATTCACATGCATTTTCATCGTCTCCATTTTTATCAATTTATTTTTGTTACTTCCACCCCTCATACACTAATGCCCCTCAGATGAGGAATCCAAGGTCCCATATTGTAAAAAGTGAGATTTTCAGGTCTTTTATATTTATATTATAAAGCAGGTTTAAGTGATATATAAATACTGTGAAAGTATCAAAACACTCAATCCACGGAGAAATACACACAGCCCGTATTCAGAAACTGTGTGTTTGAAACAAGCCATTAGGATTTCTGTCCGTTTGTGATGTCACAAATCTACAATATTTAGACCATTACACGGTTTTAAACGTAAACATACTAAATGGGTCCCAGTTTATTTCCTGTTGCAGTGGATGTGAATGACATCAGCTGACAGGAAGTAAACATGGACCCAAGCTGTTGCCTAGCAACGCAATTCCGTTGAAATACGCTAAAACAGAGCGTTTCAGACAGAGCATGAATACAGGTATATTCAGACAGACAGTGCGAGAAAAATAATGTGTTTTTTGAACATTACAGCATGTAAACATGCTCTAGTAGAAACCCAAAAGCATGAACCTGAAAATGAGCACGATATGGGACCTTTAAGAAAACTGATGGAAAATGTGCACTGGAGATGACAGTATTTTCCCTCAGCAAAGGGATCCTTAAGGCTGGTCAGCTCATCCCAATACACAAAACAGGGCTGAGAACCAATGGTTTAAACAATCATCCTTAATGATATAGCCTACTGAACTCCTCCTTACCAGGCATCGCTTCATCTGGAACGACTGGACCTTGACGGCCTGCACAGCTTCATCCAGAAGCTTCTCCTGTTCATCCTGGGGAGACTGCTGCGTAGTGGGCTGCAAATACCAGAAGAATGCAAACATAACTTATTTGGAATCTTAGCTAGTCAACAAACAGGCATGCAATGCTATGTCACATTTTAATTGGAAATTGCAGCCTTTTGGCAGCGGACTTTGCTCCAACGGACTGGACTGAATTACAACATCCCATTATCAGGTTGTTTTCATGGGGGAAATAAAATAAGCTTCTCATTATGCTTGATACAAACTTACTGAGTTCAATAGGCTATAATTAAGACCTAGATTTAATGTATATTATTTGTGTTTGGACGGATGCTTCAACCAGCAGAGTTGAACTCCAGTCATCTCATCCGAAGCCTTCAGGGGCTCCAGCTGCCAGGGGCCATGGAATGGACTTGCATTTATAGATCTCCTTTCTAGTCTTCCGACCACTCAAATCTCTTTACACTACATGTCAGCATTCACCCATTCACACACTGATGGCTGAGGCTGCTAAGGTGCCAACTTTGCCCATCAGGATCTTTGGGGTTAAGTGTCTTGCTCAAGGACACATCGACATGTGATCCGGAGCAGCCGGGGATCGAACCACCGACCTTCCGATTAGTGGACGACCTGCACTACTGTCTGAGCAACAGCCGCCAGGGACAATGCCCGGAGTACAACATGAACAGGAACTCCAGTCCTTAAACCCCGGCTGCCCAAAACACGTTCACTTCACTACTCAATAACAATCCCCATTAAAACTGCGATCTGATCTAACGGAGCTTGTAACGCTGCAGGAATGCTACAGGCATGTCCACACGAAACCTATCCGCTCAGTAGCCCATGAAGACTAGGAACATATGTCTGAAATATATCATATGTGTTGTGGCCGTTTGGCCACTGACACTGTTGCTAACCAGCTGACACAGCTTGTGTTTATCTGACGTTGAGACGCTTCAGGCCACAACATGTAGCTTCAGTGAAATATGACACAGCAAAGCGGAAGAGAAGCGCTAAGCTAACAACAGCTAGCAACAGCTAACAACAGCTAGCCTTCATGTTCACACTGACACTTGATCTGTCAACATGCTGACGTTACACTTTACTGTCACTCATGCGACCCAACACATAACACAGAATGACATGATACCAATCACGTATTGTAGATGACGTGACTGACATAAACGTCTAAGTAAAACAACTAACTGCTAGCTTGCATTCTGTTAGCATAGCTAGCTAGCCGCTGACTGGCGTCGCCTCGGAGGCGTTAGCACCCCGTTAGGCCGTCAGTAGTAACACTCACACACAGTCTGACTTCAGATCGGTTTAAGGTGACATTAGTTTGTTCCGTTGACCGAAATTGCTATCCGGAGGAAGCATGCACATGCACAGAATGATCGTGTATTTGGTAAAGTGCTCACCATGATTATTAGATGTGTATCAGATCAGTCGGAGAGGCCAGCCTGTCATGTGACTCGGGTTAATGCTGCCTTCACGGTCCTCCGTCCCTCAGCTACATCACAGGATGCTGCCTTCACGGTCTGCCCTAAGCCTCAGCTACAGTAGAGCACAGGCGGGGCCAGTCAGTGGTCCACCGCTAAAGGGATATGAGTGAGTTGGATAAAAATCATCATTCATCAGATGCCACAATATGAGCAGCAGAACATACTGTAACATTGAAATATGAATGCCCATACATAATGTAATAATAATAATAAATCCGAGGTTATCACAGTAGATGCGGAGATGGGCAGCTAAAATGGAATATTCATAACGATGTGAATTTTGCGATAAAAGTAACACATTTAGCACAGACGTGACAATGACTGCTAAATATAAGAATAAGATCACAGATATGTTTTTATTACCTCTTTATTTTTTAAGGCTCAAGTAGGCGAGATTGGAGCAAATATGATTAAAAAAAAAGAAGCTATATCGTGACAGTAGTTCATGAAACAGTTGTTTTATTTGTAATGTTGATTTTTTTGTTTCATTATTGATTCTTTTTCATTTCCAGTTAAAGGTCCCATATTGTAAAAAGTGAGATTTTCATGTCTTTTTTTATTATTATAAAGCAGGTTTAAGTTCTTTATAAATACTGTTAAAGAGACCTTAAAAGATTACCTGTTAAATATACAGAGAAATACACACAGCCCATAGTCAGAAATTGTACGTTTGAAACAAGCCGTTTGGATTTCTGTCCATTTGTGATGTCACAAATATACAACATTTAGACCATTACACAGTTTTAAACATAAACACTCTAAATGTGTCCCAGTTTATTTCCTGCTGCAGTCTATGTAAATAACATCAGCTGACAGGAAGTAAAAATGGCCCCAAGCTGTTGCCTAGCAACGCAATTCCGTTGCAATTCCGTTGAAATGCACTAAAACGGTGTGTTTCAGACAGAGGGTGAATACAGGTATATTCAGGCAGACAGTATGAGGAAAATAAAGTTATTTTTTTAACATTACAGCATGTAAACATGTTCTAATAGAAACACAAAATACAAGTATGAACCTGAAAATGAGCACGATATGGGACCTTTAAAGTGGCATTTATCCGCCTCATCAGAATCAAATAGGCTGGACTTCAAGCATTGTGGTTGTCAGATTTGTTGAAATGACGTCACCTCTTTTTTACTTACATGTTTAAATTAGATAACATTAATTGCGTGCTTGGTTAACATTAGCTACACATACTCCTTGCTATACTTCTCTTTAAACTTTGGCAGTAATAACTTTTTTAGTTTTTTTTAACATTACAGCCCGTAAGCTTGTTCTAGTAGAAACACAAAATACAATTATGAACCTGAAAATAAGAACGAAATGGGACCTTTAAGTTATTGTTTTCAAATGTACTTTATGTTTTAGTCAAAACGCTAGAATTAAGTCATCTTGTTGCTCTGAAGGTAGTTCTATTCGATTTTATATTGCATTTATTGAGCTGGTGTATCTTTTTTTTCCCCTGTAAAAATGTGTTCATAAAGTAACGAATTGCACTAATAGTTCAAGTACAACTCTGGTCGTGGGTACTGGTTGTGTATTGCTTACAGTGTCATTTTGAACTTGATATAGTTTCTACTCTTATTCTATATACTGTATTTATTTCATTTGAACCTTTCTGTATGTAGCCTACATGTATTTCTGTCCTTGTTCTGCTCCCTCTGGACATCAATAAGGGCTCATTTTATCTTCTAAAACCACACCAAGAGTTTGTTGGACATTAGGAAATGATGGTCCACGATGGAGTTGCTTTCTATGGACTGTACCACGTTACACTTTAACCCAGGTAACTGACACCTGCACTTTCACGACAGACTCAAAGAACACTGAATACCAAAGACCACTCATAAAGAAAAGTTTTTCCTATTGAGAAATAAACGTCCACATACAGCCATTAAGTTATATCTTGAAGCAAATAGCCCATATCATGTTGGCTCTTACCAGCCCTCTGCACCCCTCCACCTCCTCCGCCCCCCCTGCTGGGCTAACCCTGGTGTGCTAACGGTTCAGGAGCAGACTGCCATTTTACACAGTGGCTGCTAGCTGGAGCTCTGAAGTGACAGACCACAAGTTACTCCTACTGTATGTAGTCAGCTTGTTTCCCTAAAAGAACAGCATGGTTTACGTTGTGTCGTCAGCAAACATCTAGCGAAAACGACATTTTGTCTTAAGCACAAGTCAAACTAACAGTGGCGTAAACACACGGCAGGTAAGTTAGTCCTTTATAAGTTATCAGAGGCTGCTGGAGCTAGCTACCGTTACCATAACAGAACATACTGTAGCAGGCTGCTGCTGGAGCTGCTGTCAGTACAGGCTAACAGTGCTGCTGCTTGATCATGTAGCTATAGCACTATTATAGAGGCTGTCAGGCTGGATGGAGGCTCTAACGGTACTTTTATGGGCTGAACGGCAGTTTGATGTTATGACAGTAACATGTTGACAGGAGTGTTTATGAGATGACGTCATGACAGAGCTGCTATCATGCTGTGATGTATGACACTGGTGACGTTATAACCAGCGACTGTACGGGGCTTTGCTACGCTTGTGACAGGGTTTGTTGTTAACGCCATGAATATATATCTATACATCTATATATCTATATATCTATATATAAAGATATATGTCAGCCCTTCCGCTCCTCCCACAGGTCGGATGTGTCATCACTCACATGTTGGTCAAATGGTAAACAATGCTGCTTCTACTGCTGATTCAACAAACTTCTGGCAAAAGTTATTACTGCCAAAGTTTAAAGAGAAGTATAGCAAGGAGTATGTGTAGCTAATGTTAACCAAGCACGCAATTAATGTTATCTAATTTAAACATGTAAGTAAAAAAGAGGTGACGTTATTTCAACAAATCTGACAACCACAATGCTTGAAGTCCAGCCTATTTGATTCTGATGAGGCGGACAAATGCCACTTTAAAGGTCCCATATTATGCTCATTTTCAGGTTCATACTTGTATTTTGTGTTTCTATTATAACATGTTTACATGCTGTAATGTTAAAAAAAAAACAACTTTATTTTCCTCATACTGTCTGCCTGAATATACCTGTATTTACCCTCTGTCTGAAACGCTCCATTTTAGTGCATTTCAACAGAATTGCAATGGAATTGCGTTGCTAGGCAACAGCTTGGGTCCATGTTTACTTCCTGTCAGCTGATGTTATTTACATACACGGCAACAGGAAATAAACTAGGACACATTTAGAATGTTTACATTTAAAACCGTGTAATGGTCTAAATATTGTATATTTGTGACATCACAAATGGACAGAAATCCTAACGGCTTGTTTCAAACGCACAATTTCTGTATACAGGCTGTGTGTATTTTTCCGTATATTGAGCGTTTTGATAGATTAACAGTATTTATAAAGCATTTAAACCTGCTTTATAATGTAAAAGACATGAAAATCTCACTTTTTACAATGTGGGACCTTTAAATAGGACCATATTGCCCAATAGCACCCGGTAAACAGTCAAATCTGAATTTTAAAACACTGCTTTAGTGTGAAAACGTTTTGCATCCACACTAGTGTTTCCAGTTTGTTTTAGTAGAGACATCTGTCCACAGTGAACACCTGGGGCCAACCTAGATAGGAGATTGAGCTGGGGTTTTCCAGTTATCCTGGCTCATTTAGCCTGGTTTCATGAAAGCAGTGGCATATTAGTTACCATGGAGATGTATTGTGTGCAGCTAGCCTGCTGAAGACCAGCTAACAGCCAGGCTTGATGAATCCTGGTGCCTTACCTGTTCAGTCAGCAGTCACTCCGATCAGAAGTCAGTGTGTTTATTACAGTTAGTCCATGATATTATGTGTGTATTTTGCCTTATTTTTATTAGCCTGCATTAAAATACCATATTTTAATGCATGCTAGTACAAATAAATACTTAACTGAATACATATTGCCATTAATTTAAAGCTGAAGTACGCAAGATTGGAACAAATATGATTAAAAAACGGTCGCTATATCGTGACAGTAGTACTTGAAACAGGTAACCTGAAAAAAATCATGTTCCTCTGGTGTCCTCTGGTGCTCCTAATGGCATCTGCATAATTTCACAGACCGGAGGAAAACAAGCAGTAAGAGCTGATCTGTGGTCTGCTGTCCGTCTGCTGTCTATGAGCGCCGGCTGTCAATCACTCGCGAACTCCGACCGAACGGTCAAAATAGGCAGCGCTGATCAAATATGAATCAATATTATGTTACTGTTATGCCTATTTCTCTCCTCAAATGTTTTCAGAATCATCTTGTAGTGTACTGTTTAGCTGTAAAATGAGAAAGTTGGTGATGACGCCGCCATTGTGAAATCTGGTGAAGGACCGCCAAGTACCGGTCACATGACCGAAGCGCAGCCAATAGGAGCGCTCTCTCTCAATGAAATGACCTGTGATTGGTCAAAGTCTGCCGTCACGGGCTAGATGTTCTAAAGCCTGAAAACAGAGCCATGAGGAGGAGCAGAAGTCTAGTTTTCTCTCAGAACACTTGAATTACAATATGCTGAAAGGTTATTATGGAATTTATGCCCAATGATGCTAAAAATATACTGACTACTGCCACTTTAACTGAATACATATTGCCATTCAGTTAAGACCTGTTATTTTAACATTGTAACCATTCATTTTTATTTGTATGTGATAGTCATTGTTACGGTTATATTGTTGTTAGAGGTTTGATGCAGTTGTTGAGGTGATGATTAGAAATGGCTGATAAAGTTCATTGGACCTGCTCCGTTATGTTCCAGATAAGAGATCAACTCATATAAAAGCACCATGATGGGATTGTGAGTTTTAAGACGGGAGCGGGGATTTGTAATGTTTCCATCTTTAATCCCGACTTGTTTATCGCACAGTTTATAAATCCCTTTGTTCACGTTCTCTGGCTCTCCTTTATCGGTTTGGTTTAAAACCAAAGAATCGCCAAATAGGCGCATTCGCCTTCTTTTTTACTAAAGAGAGCGGACATCTTTCCTGCTGACGGTAGGGCTACGTGGGTAATTAACGTAGGCTACAGCGTCAGATGTATGCTACATGTTCTTACTTTATTTTATGATACGCTACAACGATGCGGTGAAGCCTAGTGAAAGCAAGAGGAAAAGAGAAAGAGAGAGACTGAATATAGCACAAAATTCACAACAGGCTTTGCATAGTTGAATATCTTTCTGTTATCGTGGACACGTGAGGACCATTATCGTAGCCAACCAATATTGTGTTGAATGATAATCCCGTCATATCGTCCAAGACCAATGTGTACCTATATGCCAGATAAAGTCAATTTCTGGCCTCTTTTCAACACCTACGTCATCCTGATCATTGTCGATTTCTTATCGCCTTTTTCAGAATCAAAGATTCGTTTGTTTTCGTCCCAGTATTGCAGGTCATTGTCGTTTCTGATTACAGCAGCAGCTGATCACAGCTGGATCAGCTGTCAGTCGGCTTTAACAGCTGTAGAGACTTAAGATGGAGTTTGAGTGCATCCCAAAGCTCTTATTTGTTGTTTCCTCGCTCCTCGCTCCTCGCTTGAACCGGAAGTTGTTCTGCTGCGCCATCTTGAAGACCGGAACTTGGCGGTCATCACCAGATTTCACAATGGCGGCGGCGTCACAAACTTTCTCATTTTACAGCTAAACCGTGCACTATAAGATGATTCTGAAAACATTTGAGGAGAGGAATAGACATTAACGTAACATAATATTGATTCATATTTGATCAGCACTGCCTAGTTTGACCGTTTGGTCGGAGTTCAGAGTGATTGACAGTGAACCTCTCCCTGATTAAATAAAGGTAGAAAAAAAACCCAAAAAACCCTGATAGCGTTAATCGGTTAAAATGCTTAATGTTGGTTAACGGTTAAACGGTTAATTATTAACATCCCTATACTCCACACTTGACAGGATTTTGTTAAGGGACACCATCAAGGTGTGGCCCTGCTGCCCCGGGGTGATAATATGGTGGATCAGTGTGGTTATCTCCTGCAGTTGAAACATAGTATGTGGTTATGGCGGGGCATGCCGTCATACAGATTAAGTATGCTCTACTGAGTCAATGTTTGTCAGTTTGCAGTTAGCAAATTGGAGGCCTCTTACACAGAGAGTATATAACATTTACTGGGCTATTTCATGAATATATACCTTTTACAAGCTGCTCAATGACTTATATTCAATTGGGGATGTTTGAGGAAAAACAGACTGACTGATTCAACTGTCACATCTTTTCCTGATTTAAGGAAGTCTACATCTTCATGATGTTGGACTTGGACTTATATAGCGCTTTTCTAGTCTTCCGACCACTCAAAGCGTTTTACACTACATGTCAGTATTCACCCATTCACACACACATTCATACACTGATGGCAGAGGCTACTAAGGTGCCAACTTTGCCCATCAGGATTTAATTTAAATACTCATTCACACACCGATGGCTATGCCTCCGGGAGCAATTTCGGGTTAAGTGTCTTGCTCAAGGACACACCGACATGTGACCCGGAGCAGCCGGGGATCGAACCACCGACCTTCCGATTGGTGGACAACCTGCTCTACCCTCTGAGCCACAGCCGCCCATATGTTGGAACAGATCTGTCCTCATTTAAGAAGCATTGTGACAGAGAAGCTTTTGAAAGGGCTGTGGCCATCTATTTCAGTTCCGATCCGATACCTGAATTTGGATACCTGACGATACAGATATAGTTCCGATATCAGAGCTCTTTTTGCATAAAATATATCAAGCAATTTTGCTTGAAATTTGAATACTGTATATTCTAAAGCAATTAATTTGAACTGTAGATTAAGTAGGCTTCACATGTAGGAGTGCAAATTTCTATGGCAACCCCTTTAATGTTTTGGAAAAACTTGTACAAATCAAGTGCACAGCAAAACTATACATGAGTTCAACAGTAATAAGAGAATTTCAAAGAGGAGTGCAATAGCAAATTGACAACTCTTCCATGAGGTTTTCAGATTCAATATTTGAAATGAAATTGCACAAACTGTGTCGAATATTAAATATCTCTACACTATCAAATAAGTTAAAAACAACAATGTGCGTGACTGCTTCTTAAATCTGCTTTGTTACTGAATAGTGTACGTTGTGACCAGATGTTTTTATATACATAAATTAATTTTGATCAAGTAATAAAAGGCGAGGCCAGAGCTCTGTTTGTGTCGGGACTTTGAATAGAGGAAGTGGTGAGAGGTTGCTACGGTTACCATACAGAGTTAGGGTGCGCTTGTAAAATGTCACCTCGAGCACCGCAGCACACTGGAATAGCGGTACATATAGGACAAACTAGATGATTAATACCTGCTAGAAGCAGCACGGCGAGTGACTCTCACCATCTGTTTAAAGAGCTGAAAGACGTCACTGACTGTGACTAAACAAACGGCAGGCCGTGTCATGTATACACACGCACGCACGCACGCACGCACGCACGCACGCACGCACGCACGCACGCACGCACGCACACACACACACACACTAGTTGAGCGTTCTGGATGAATCTTTATTGAGAGCCTCGCGAGTGGCTTCCGGATCGGATATCGGGTCGATTCTGACTCAAATAGCTGGATCAGGTGTCGGTGACAATGGGGCCGATCTATTAAATTCAGTTCTATGTTCATATACTATTATATACTGGAATTGTATTCCTGTTTAAAGATAGGGTCGACGATGTTAGAAAGCTAGCATAATTTGAAAGAAGCATCGCCTCAGGAGCTCCGTCTAAACCAGGGGTCGGCAACCTTTACTATCAAAAGAGCCATTTTAGGCCAAATAATAAAAAATAAATCTCTCTGGAGCCGCAAAACATTTGAGCATTGTGATGAAGGTAACCCAGTTTATAGTCTAAGGCTGCATCCCAAAGCTCTTAATTGCATCCCCGTTTCCCTCACTTGCGTCTCATCCTTGCGTCTTAGTCCCTCCCACCAGGGAAGCATGGAGAGACGCAAGGAAACCATGCGAGGAGAGAGGAAATGAGGAAATATGTTTTAAGAGACATGAGACGGTCGTTTCCTCTGAAGCGTCACGTGAAGCAACGTCCGTTTCTGATGACAGCAGCAGCTGATCACAGCTGGATCAGCTGTCAGTCGGCTTTAACAGCTGTTTATGTCTAAACTGTACTAGTACTAATAAAGACACAGTTATTCTCAGTGGCAGAGCAGCAGTGTTTTCTCTCTGTAGCCTGTTACCTGTTGAACAAACACCTGCACACGAATAACAGCTGCAGTCTGTATTTCTACAGTGGACTGAGTCCTGCTTAGAGGACCAGGAACCATCTCTACTGGAACAATATCTTTATATTATTTATTCATTATAAGCGTCTGTAGTTATTGATATTCTGATTGTGAATTCATTATTTAATAACCCAGAATATGACTCTGGTGTCTTTTGAACAGCTGACATTATTTATTAGGCTGAATGTTTCAGGGAAAATGTAAATGATGTAACTCATATCAAACCCGACGTTCAGGAATCATCAGCCTCATGTGACTGAATGGAAATGAGGATAAATTATGTAAAAGGTGATTGTTGCTGACAGACAGACTCTCCTTCTCTCTCTGACTTTAATAGTATCATTAATAAAAGTTAACGGGGGAAATAACAGATCATGAAAAGAAAAATCTTTCTAATAAATGCAGAAAGTTATTTTAAGTCAGTATGTCAGGTGGTATAAACCCCTCTCAGTGTCAGGCTGCTTCACTGGTGGTGTGTGAAGGAGAGATACTGCAGGTCCTTCTGCTGCTGTTCACACCTACAGTTAACACAGATTTTAACTAGATGGTGAATCAGAAGACAACTAAACTATAAAACGTTTAATCTGTGATCTGTCTTCACTCCGGTATAAAACTCCAGCGATGTTGAGAGGTAAAGTTATCAGATCAGTCCGGTCGGCAGCAGCGTCCAATCAGTAACTGATATCCAGTAAGGGGGCGTGTCGGTCGGTAAAAGACTTCCGTGAAGGATGCTCTCGTGTATCCTCGCTCATCGCTCCTCAGAGATCCCTCCTCGATCCTTGATCCTCGATCCTCGCTCCTCGGTGCAGAAATAAGAGCTTTTGGACGGTCTTCAAGATGGCGCACCAGAACAACTTCCGGTTCAAGCGAGGATCGAGGAGCAAGGAAATGAAAATTAAGAGCTTTGGAATGCAGCCTAAGTATATAGTATATAAGTCTAATGCAGTGAGGGCCCAAGTGCAAATGTACTACGGAGTATTAGGGCCACATTGAGGGAAACAAAATCTGAGATTTCCAGAATAAAGTCATAATATTACGAGAAAAAAGTTGTAATATTACGAGAATAAAGTCATAACTTTACAAGAAAAAAAATCATAGTATTACGAGAACAAATCATAACTTTACGAGAAGAAAGGCGTAATATTACAAGAATAAAGTCATAATATCGACTAGAGACGAGAAAGAAAGAAAATAACTAGTAAAAGTACTACTTTATAATATTATGACTTTATTGTCATAATACGACTTATTTCTCTTAAATTTATGACTTTATTCTCATAACATTACAACCTTTTTTCTCATAAACTTGTGACTTTATTCTCATAATATTATGACTTTATTCTCGAAATCTCAGATTTCTTTTTTTTTCCTCGATGTGGCCCTAATACTCCGTCGTACCGTCGACCTACAACAATGATAAATAAAAATGAAAATGTAAACAAAGAACAGTTATTCATTTCCATTTTTAAAAATCCACAGGGAGCCATTGGAGAGGAGCTAAAGAGCCACATGTGGCTCCGTAGCTGCAGGTTGCTGACCCCTGGTTTAAACCCACCCCCTCCCCTCGGGGATCCTTCCAAGGCAGCGCCCCCCCAACACATACATGTACGAGCACCGCCACATCGTAACTACTTTACAGACACAGAGCGGAGAGAGGACCTCAACTCAACAACGCTACCTCATGACAAGTAACCGCAGCAGTGCTACTGCAGGGCTTGAGTTCAGGCTGGTGCACGCCAAGGGTAGAGTACGAGCAGGGAGGTGGGGAGGCATCTGATTGGGTCTTTCCAAGCGGACCGCGAGGCAGTGATTGGTAGACGTTTTTACAGGATTACAGCAGCTACAGATGACGGCTCTTTTCCGGTCCTTTTTCAGAGCTCATCAGTAATGGATCGCTGTCGGGGTGTAAAGATCATTTCAACCAATAATAACAAATAGTGTATACTGGATAACATCGTCAACCCTGCCTTTAAGTCTTGACCAATGTGTTGCTGCATTAAAAAGGTTTACGCTTAAATTGTAATTCCTGTTAATTTCAAAGATTTTTTTGGTGAGGTTTTGTTATTTTAATAATAAATAATTCAGTAAATGTATATCTGTGTATTTATTTGTTAAATGTTTAAGTCCAGCCTGATGTTGACCTACACACAACAGAATGATCCCAGTCTCATCCACACAGTGAGGCATACAGTTCATTAATCAAACACTGCTATCGGATCGATACTCGGTATTGGCCGATACCCAAAGCCCAGGTATCGGTACCAGGACTGAAAAAGTTGGATCGGTGCATCTCTAGTTACTGATTCATGTGTTGAGTGTTACATATGTAAATGTTTATTGTGTATGTAATGTAATTGTTTTTTGTGTGTCTGTGTCTGGTGTGTTGTGTGTCTGTGTCTGTGTCTGTGTGTGTTACTTGTAGTAGTGCAAGGCCCTGGATGGATAGCCTCGACCCTGAAACCCTGTATGTGTCCCCAGAGCAGACTGGACAGCCCATGCTCCCCCTCCCTACCTCGGATGTCTCCAACTTGGCACTAGGGGGGTAAGAACCTCCGATAGCATGTTGGGTGCCCACTGCCCACACCATGCAGCCATGTCTCTCACACAGTCAATCAATCAGCCCATACATAAAAAACTATAACCAAAAGAATGCATACCTGCAGTACAGTGGGCTTAACCACAACAGTAAATCAAAATGTGACTTTAACGGTATTTATACATAATGATACAAAGTACAGGACTCACACATAGTGTACACAGGCTCTTAGTCAGGGACACATTAAGCACTTCTATTACGCTATATATTATTACCTCCGCCAAGGCCGAAGGCCTAGAAAGGAGGTTATGTTTTCACAGGCGTTGGTTTGTTTGTTTGTTTGTCCGTTAGCAGGATTACTCCAAAAGTCCGCAATGGATTTGAATGAAATGTTTTGGAGGGGTGGAGTGTGGCACAATGAACAATCCATTAGATTTTGGTGGCAATCCGGATCATGATCCGGATTCAGGAATTTTTTTAAGAATCCCGATCAGTATAACTCGTGCAGTGTAACTGATAGCGCGTGACCCCGCCTCCTTCTGAGAGCAGAGAGATACGTGTGTGGATGTGTGCGGAAGCTGCTGGCCTTCCGCGGTGAGAAAGAAAATAGCGGTAGATGACGGGATGACAGACAACGTAGTGTAACGTTATACAGACATAACAAGGCTGCTGAATGAGAGAGGCATCCGCTGATACGATACACGGAAACACACCGCGTTAATAATAAGCCGACCACCTCACGGTACCGCCAGCTGGGAGCTGTGATCTGTTTTTAAAGTTACGAACCTTGGCGGAGGTCTGCGCTCACCGAGTGCAATTCTAGTTTTGTCCCATACATTTTTTGCCTTCAGATTAAAACCATACAGTACTGACTTGTTACCTGTTTAACACAGTGTTACACCGCTTCGTCAGTCATAGCTCAGTCAGATCAGCAGCACCCAGTTCTACCAGTGATCTCTCCATGCTGGCCGAAAAGGAAAACAAACATAGCCCATTAAATGTGGATGTGTTTGATTTTTAGACATGATTCTGCATGGTTGACCCTAAATACCTTCTCATCAGTTTTCACCAAATTTGATTGGCAGTGCAAGATGTAGCTTGACTGGTAATGCAAAGGTGTTTTTCTTTTTTCTTTTTGAACCGCATGATCCAATATTGAAGTATGACACTTTGAAAATCTTGCTTGACTCGAAAGTAGACGAGAAATGGCCACTTGAAGTAAGGGATCTCCTTTAAAGTGCATGTCCAAATAAGCTTTTCAGATTTATGTCAATTGCTTTGTCATTTTTTCACAATAGAAACTTTGTTCTAAACCTCCTCCAATTGCATGCACAACCTTCAATTTTTGCTATTATCGTTTTTAAAATGATGCGGCATGCTCACCATTTTTTCTTATGTTTTTACCTATATATTTTATTATTTTAATTGGACTGTCATCCTGCATCATCAGAACCCACACGGGGAAGTCAAATTCCGGTTACTGACAGCAGGTTATGGACTACCTCCTTTTTAGTCTTCTAACCACTCAAAGCGCTTCACGCTACATGTCAGCATTCACTCGTTCACACACACATTCATACACTGATGGCAGAGGCTGCCATGCAAGGTGCTAACATGCCCATCAGGATCTGATCTAAATACTCATTCAAACGCCGATGGCTCAGCCTTCAGGAGCAGTTTGGGGTTCAGTATCTTGTTCAAGGACACACAGACATGTGACTGGAGGAGACAGGGATCAGCTGATGGGAGGATGTCACGACCCGCCACAGCTGCACTGTTGTGCAGCACTTTTCATGCTTTTGATGTGTAAATTTATTCACTCTGCTGTCACAAAGAGCTGTAGAAGAAATAAATGACCAGAAGCATTTTTACAAGTAGGGATGTGACGGTGAGGAAATTTTCCCACCGGTTAATAAACTTGTGACAACGCCAGTGTTACCGATTACACCGGACATTTTACTAGAAAAGATGACGGTCAACATGTGTAGCGCGCTTACTTAATGTATTGATAACACGGCGCTAATAAGCCAAAAGGAACTAAATTGTTTTTATTTCTGCAAAAAAAGCAAAACGACGGTGGGGGCGGTGGGTACGTAATGTAATCGGTGTGTGTCCGACCACCGCGTAACACCGGTAACAGCGACTACCGCGACAAGCCTAATTAGAAGTATTGTAAGAAATCGGCTGCATGTTGAGAGTGATGACAAACGGCCTGTCCAGACCGCCCGCGTCAGCAGCGCGTGGTGGCTGCGGAACGTGTTGTTTTATTATTTCGGCATCCATGTTAACAGGTTAAAGCAGCCACACAGCCCGGTTCGGCTGTGTGTCCGCTGCGTCTCATCTAGAGATTCGAGGTCTCGCCTATTTTTAACATGAGTTGCGCGGTTCACATCAACAACAGTCAGTGAAAGTGATCGTTTGACTGTATATTGACATCATATCAGTAACAATTGACATCATATCAGTAACAATACTACAGTTTTCATGTCTATAGCTGTAGAATGTCACGGACATTAAAAAAAAGTTTTAAAATTTTAAAATCAACACGTCCTGCTTTCATTTAAAAATAAAAACCCTCAAGCCTTTTTTCTGTGGTCATTTGTTAACACAAGGCTTTTATTCTGATATATTTACAGGACAATGTTGTAGAACATGCAGTGACTTGCAGGGCTCCATGAATGAATAAAGTACAGGGTTTTAATGGTGGATTATTACTATTATTTACAAATTACCACACGTTTCTTAACCTTTCTCTGTCTAAAATAAATATAAAAGATATTTATAATGAAATGAAGTGGCCATTAAAAGGCAAACTCTATGTAGAAAGAAAGGGCTGACAGCAGCAGCTGCAGCAGCAGAAACGCAGCTGGGGTTTTAATGGTGGATTATTACTATTATTTACAAATTACCAGACGTTTCTTAACCTTTTTCTGTCTGAAATAAATATAAATTACATTTATATTGAAATGAAGTGGCCATTATGAAAGTAAAGAAAGGGCTGACAGCAGCAGCAGAAACGCTGCCTTTGTGGACGACACAAGCAAGGGATACGCAGCAGTTCAGCGCGGCAGCCATCACACAATGCTCAAACAGTCCGCCCGCCCGCCCAAATCGGTATAGGCCCAAAGAGGAGTGTTTTTGAGCTCTTTTCACGTCGATTTCCCATTGTTTTCTATGGGGGGGGGGAATCGATTAAAAACAAAATCTCTTAGAAAAATCATAGCACACCATTCCCGATCATTATTCAGGGGCCGTTGGTCCCCTGGCACATTTGTGCTCAGACCTTAAAAAAAGATATTGTAATCAGAATCAATGTGCAGCAGTAAGGGTTACGTTGGGTCCAGCCAACAACTACCTGGAGGCAGGCTGGCAGATAGTCCAGTGTTACATTCCATTTATCTCTGTAGGTTATCTCATTTCATAGGTGTGGGTGTGTTTGTATGGGTGTTTGTGTGTGCACTGTGGGGTGCACAAAGACCAAAGCCAGTGTCATTTGACATTGGCTGCCTTCTTCTTTTGCACACATAAATCACACACAAACCAGTACAGCCTTTTAGGACAACAGGGTAAACACAGCCCCCCCCTCAGGCCGGAACCTAATTGTTAGCCGCTGGTGTGGCTAGTCCAGGGATTAGCTACTGACTGGGGAGTACTATTCACTCCCTCTTTCATTCCCTCTGCCCACTGGGCCTTATCACCATCAATCTGACACCATGTTTATCTGACGCTGCAGCCAGATCTGCTGGCCTAGGAGAAATGCTCACAAAGGCCGTGGATCATCAGCACTTTGATTGTGGGACCCCAAATGGTCATTACTTTCTCTGGCCCCAGTGATCCCGGCAGCCCTCCATGATCTCCATGCAGCGGTTATTCCAAGTCCCAGAACCTGGAACCTGAAGGCCTGTCACTTTGTGTCTGTCATTTGTGCTCTTCTTCTATCTCAAACGAAGGCGGCTCCTCAGCCACATTTTGTTTTGTTGTATTTGTGTTCCAGTGGACAGGTTCTCTCCATGTGCATTGGTTTGCCGCGGCACACTGTTTTTCCTCTTCCTTTCGTGCACTGTCGGCTGCCTTATTATACCCCTTCACCAGGGATTTACCAACGAGTGTACAATCTGGAGTTTACCACCGCCCCGTGATCACTGTCAATTTAGCTTCATTGTCGTGTTGTGTTCAAAGAAGAAGAAAGAAAAAGAGATTTTTTTTCCATCATGGCTTCTTTTAAGTTGGATTTTCTCCCCGAGATGATGGTGGACCATTGCTCTTTGAATTCTAGTCCTGTGTAAGTAACTCACTCTGGGCCAGCTTCGTAAGTATTATATGTTTCCCGAGGTGGTCCTGTGTTTCTGGAAATCAGCTTGAATGCATTGGTCTGTTTTAAGCTCTTTATTGTGATTTAGTATATAATTAGTACTAATCGTGAGCGGCTGTGTTGTAGCGTGTCAGGTGACAGGCCACCCATAGTTGCAATTTTTATCCACATAGCACTCAAGTGTACTAAGAGCAGTTGTGGTACCTTTCTTTAAGGTTTTAGTTATTGTTTTTGACTGATTCTGATTCCAGTTCAGATGTTAATCAGTTCTGATTCTCGGCACGTTATTTGTGTAAGAAACAACAAAGTGACACAGAGTTCTGTTCTTAATAGGCTGCTCTAACAAACTAAAATTAACAATGAATGCCTTTCCCCCTTTTAGTCATAATAACCACATTATCAATATTTTTCTTACCCAAAATAGTCTTTTGAACAAATTTTCTCTGAAATTGACATCCCTGAAGTCATGTCACGGTGCGTTCAAGGTCTTCGGTCACGACAAGTGTTGTGATATTTGATTTTGTCAGTGTTGTGCATCCCCATACTGACTTGGCCCTTGGTACAGCTCACTTTTAGGCCTGTGTGTGTTTGCGTGCATACATTTATACTGGTATATCATCAGTACATTTTGAAAGAAGAATTCAATCTTAAATGCATGAATCTCTGATGTCTCATCACATTTAGAGCTTATTAAGCGATAATGAATTTTTAAGGCAGATACTGATATTGATATTTGAGGGTTTAAAAAAGGCTGATAGCAATATGTCACCAGATATTAATTTTTTAATAGAAATGCCTAAAGCATTTTTGATAAGAATCTCTTATTGAGCAGGACATTATGCTATTAAAAAAATAAACTTATTTTATCATCAAAAACATAAATACCAGCAACTACAGCCATAAACTTCACTGGAAATTAAATTACTGGTAAACGCGTCATCAACGCGTCATATACCCTGTGGTCTTAATGCTCAGGCTGATCGGAATCCTTAAAAAATTCCTGAATCCGGATCATGATCCGGATCGCCACCAAAATCTAATGGATTGTTCATCGTGCTACACCCCACCCCTCCAACAAATTTCATTAAAATCCATCGCGGACTTTTGGAGTAATCCTGCTAACAGACAGACAGACAAACAAACCAACGCCGATGAAAACATAACCTCCTTGGCCCTAGGCCTTGGCGGAGGTAATAAATGTCAGTATATGGGTGCTCTACAGTTGTAGTGTCGGCCCGTTTGACCACTGAGATGAGAGTGACGGCCAACTTGACCGCACGTTACCGCTATACGATAACGTTTCCTCTCCGTGACAGAGTTAGCATGCAGCTTTAGCCGTGATGTCTAGCTCTGCTTTTCCTGTCAATGTGTGAAACCCAAAGTGTTTCCATACTTTACTGGATGTGTTGTGTTTACCACGCTGGATTTAACATGTGAGGGTGCCGGTCGTATCCACACCTACCCTCTGGCGTTTTCTGCGAGTCGTTTCGGATGGCCTTTGTTTAGGTTTTTGAAACGGATATGACGTCACGTTACTCAGACTCACTTTCTTCTACCTCAGCATAGACTCAAATGAAGCAATTATTTTGATTCTGGCATTAAAAAAATCGTAAAAAAATATATCGCGATACATAAGTGAATCGATTTTTTTCCCCACCCCTAATATATAGATGGACGACGCGTCTCCACTTCCCCCCACTATACAGAAGTGAAGCCAAAATAAAACAGGCACCAGGAGTGTATCCACCCTGGTCATCAGGGCCCGAGCACGAAAGCGCCAGGAACCAACGGTGTCCCTGGCACGAAGTGCAAGGAAAACTATTGTTTTTGTAAGGATTATTATTTTTCTGCTGGAATATCGCATTTTTGAGGTGCTTAGGATGCACGAAAACTCACGGAAATTGGAATACGCGTCAGAACTGGCGCGATCTCAAGGTTCTGTATTGATTGTGCTTGGGTGTCGCCAGCGGGCTCGATAGCGCTCCCTGATGCAGGCAGCTTTTCAGAAAAAGTTACTTCGATCTTCACGAAATTCAAGTAGGTTATTGCTCACATCTGCAAGAACGTACTAAATACTTTTTAGATTTTTTTGGCCAACAGGAAGTCAGCCATCTTGGATTTCGTGCCTTATTTTAAAATTTACGAACACATGTTTGAGGACTTAAGGATGCACAAAAACAAGACAAAGTAGACATCAAAACAAAGCTATTATTGAACCTAGGGATGCAGGATATACTGTATCTGTGGCCGGTACACACAGTAAGTGAATTCAGTTATTTTCATTGTACATCTGATAATGCAGAGCCTTGGCTGCAGACTAGGGACACCACTTGAAAACCTGCATCTTAACAAGGATTTCTGCCTCTCTGCCTTTCCCCTCTATGCTCTGCTCTCTGTGTCAGTGCCTGTTTGTGTGGGCAGCAAGCAAATCAGAGCATCTCAGTGAACTTTAGGTAACGTTTACTTGTGTTGGTGAAGACAATGATCGTCATCCACAAGTGCAACAAAATCTTCCAGCAAGGGAGTCAATAGTTGAATCAAACTGTTGAACAAGCAGAAGAAAAACCTAAGCTAACCTGTAGTTATGAGATGTCAGCTCTCGGACCCCTTTTCGTCCCAGCCGGTGTGTTTTACTCGGACATACGGAGCTCGGTCAGGGTTTATCCTGGCTCGAAATGAGGCGGAGGTGGTACCTTCCTGATCATGTGCACACATGTGCATGTCCCTGTATGCTCATTGTGCTAAATTGTGGCTATAATTAGAATCCCTGGATGTTCATCTGCATTTTCCCGTAGTGGTCCCAGTAATATTTGAAATACACCCACATGCACAAACAGGACCTATATACATGCATTAATGGAGCGATGACAGAGCGAGGGGGCTGTCCCTGACAGGCGCCCCGGGTGTTGGGGGTTTGGTGCCTTGCTCAAGGGCACCTCGGCAGTGCCCTAGAGGCAAACTGGTATCTCTCCAGCGACCAGTTCACACTCAGTACTTGGTCCATGTGTGGTCTTGAACCGGCGATCTTCTGGTTCCCAAGACAAGTCCCTACGGACTGAGCTACTGCCGCCCCCCCCCCCAAAAAGTGAATTAAATAGTAAATAGTTTTCAGCTAAACTTTTGACAGACGCCCTGTTTCTGTTTCTATTTCGCTTACCTTGAAAGTGCCGCAACAGACGAGGAACGGCTGATTGATGAAGTTGAAATGATCCTAAATATGAATCCTAAATAAGGTGGCAGCTGGCTGGTGGGAGATCACCTGGAAGTCTCCTACTTGCTGTTGGCTGTATTTTAAGTAAATTATAGGATGGTCTGTCATATATGTCCTGTGAAGTTTAATAATTAAACTAATTAACTAAACTCCCTAACTAAAAGTATAGCCTTCACTGATCTCTCAATTTAAAACATTTTTTTAAAGTGGTTATCGTATTGGTATCGGCCACAAAGTAAGTTGTTGGTATTTTGGTGGAAAATGGGTCTTAGACGTTAGTTAGTTCATTAATGGTGAATCTGAATAATTGACTATTCGATCTCAGGAATCTGATTTGACTGACAATTAGGGAATTAGGGCCAAAAGTTTTATTTACAGCCACGAAAAGCAAGCAAACTAGGAAACCATACCTGTCGCTCCGTTTCAGTACCATGGACAACACAGCATTACTCTCCAGACATTTCAAATCAGATTAGCTGCAGCTGAGCTCATTGAAATCTCAGATTCCCTGGCCTGAGGGAGCGAGACAGACAGACAGACAGACAAACTAAATATCTGTGCACTGCAGATCAGACTTTTTTGAAGTCATGCCAAAGACTACAGCCTTTAACGAAATATTGCGTTGATGAAAACGTTTATCAGTCGGCTAGTTTGTCATTCAAGCAATAACAACAAACGTTGACTGTAGCTGTTCATGCCTCCGTTGTATCACATTCGATATAACGTCACAGTAACTTTAATTGTAATAGACCTAAATTTAGGCCTACACAAGAGGAACAAGTATGGGCTAACAAATTAACAATTAACTAACGTGTTTCAAAGTAGCGTTAAATAACGACAAACGAAACTGTAAACGTGTGTTTGCTCCACAAGCAAAATCGCATTTATCAAACGTTTAATGGTAAGATGATTAAAGTTAACGTTACCTGTTAATTGATGTGTGTAGCAAGATGCCGAGACAAACAGCTGCTACCCGTCCAGAAGCAGGCTCGGGCTGCTATGTCCTCTCGCCCATTTTGTTGGTTGCTGGTAATATGTTGAATATGTGTCTAATATTACGGCTTTTTTTCTTGTAAAGTTATGACTTTATTCTCGTAATATTACAACTTTTTTTCTCGTAAAGTTATGTCTTTATTCTCCTAATATTACAACTTTTTTTCTCGTAAAGTTATGACTTTATTCTCATAATATTACAACTTCTTTTCTTGTAAAGTTATGACTTTATTCTCGGAATATTCCGACTTTTTTTCTCGTAAAGTTATGACTTTATTCTCGGAATATTACAACTTTTTTTCTTGTAAAGTTATTTCTTTATTCTCCTAATATTACGGCTTTTTTTCTTGTAAAGTTATGACTTTATTCTCGGAATATTACGACTTTTTTTCTCGTAAAGTTATGACTTTATTCTCGGAATATTACGACTTTATTCTCAAAATGTCAGATTTTTTTTTCCTCAATGTGGCCCTAATACTCCGTCGTAGTGACTCGTAGGCTCACAGGGCTCAATACTAACTTTTAAAAGTAGGCATTAGCTTTTGGGTGCCAAAACAGAAAATAGAGTTGCATTCTTAGCCACCTTATATTTTGAGTAATTAAGAGACTAAGCGTGACCCAGCCTCCTTCACGGATGAAGTGCAGAGTGCGGCTGTCAGTCAGTTAAGGAAATGGCGAGTGGACACGATAAAGTCCAGTCAGAGGATCCACCAGCATCATTTTGCTCTGCTGTATGGAAGCATTACTGATTTAGTGTTTTCTATGAAAATGACGGAAAAAAAGTGGTGGATAAAACGGCGACTGTGTGAGCACTGTGCAACACTTTGGTTTATGCTAACGGTAACACTTCCAATATAATGAACCATTTACGAAGCAATCACTCCGGTGTGTCCGTCGTTAGCGCAAGGAGAAGAGAGTCGGGTAGGAAAGACCAACTCCTCCCCGCAGCATTTAAACATCCTCTACATTCAGACTCAGACAGGGCAAAAAACATAACTACAGCACTGGGGAGATTTATAGTGAAAGATATGCAGCCTTATGCAGTCGTGGAGGACGCTGGATTTCAGCATATGATTAACAGTGGCACGCAAATCCAACCGTTTTGAGTGGAAAAACTAATCTTTCAATTAATAGCTGATAATCAGGGAATTGAGACATATGTTATACTGTTCTTTTTTTTATTTAGCATAGTTCTGGTTGAGCTTATGCTTCGATTTATGTTGATGACCTTAGTTTATAATTACATCATATTTATATGAACATAACAAAGCTGCATTTTTTTTGTTTGCACTAATAACCGTAGAAGACTTATTCTTTCAATTAAGATTTGACAATGAAGAAGTGTTTATGTTCCTTATGTAAGCCATACTTTTGTAAAGGCAAACATTTGTTAACTTATTTTTGCCAAATAAATGAAAAGCATGTTGAAATCAGAACATGACCTCCTCACTGTAACATAAATGTACAGAACCGAACCGAAAACCCTGATATGAACCCAACCGGGAATTTTGTGAACCGCTCCACCCCTAATTTGCACCAAGAGTGGACAATGTGTATTAACTGTGCAAGTTGGAAGTGAAAGACAGTAAAAATCCCAGAAACTACCAAAGTTTTGATAGCCTTTCAAAGTTTCCTTTGTCATACCAGCATTAAGCAACTTTCCCACTGATTAACACTGATGAAGGTCAGATGATCTTTATTATATGTTGATAGAGTGTTCCAGCAGCAGGAGGACCTGTGTTATCTCTCTTTCACACACTGCGGGTGAAGCAGTCTGTCATTGAAAGACCTATTTAATAACGTTTGGAGGGAGCAGCGCCTTTTGTAGTCCATCTTCAGAACATTGTAGTTTCACCACAGCAGACCTGTATCACTAACATCCGCCGCCGTCGTCATCATAATTACGGAGCTTATAGTGAAAGAGCAGTCGGATTGTCTGAACACCGCGGTTGTCTTTTCCCAAGTCCGTCTGAATCCTCCTTCTCATCTTTCCTTTACCTCACGACGTTTTCCATCGAGGTCAAGGAGAAGTGGTAAGGAAAAGACGTTAGGACGTAATTTTTTGACTTTTTGAACGCAGCCCTGCATAAAAATCCCTATTACCACCATCAGCCACCATGTTCTGAACAGACACATCACATTACAAACACTAACAAAAGGAACATTTGCATTTTGGAACATAAAACAGCAAACTGAAACTACTCAGTCCAGCACTCGGGACTCTGCAGGCATGATGGGAAATAAAGGCCGTCCCTGTCTGTATGATACTCAGGGCACTTCCTGCATGCCTGTGGCATTTTACACTGCAAGAATTAGCCTGGCCGCTAGCAGACTTTAGTTAGTTAGTTTTCCATACTCATAGCTCTTCTACTCTTACTTGGTTTGACTTTAATTCACTGCATCTCCCAACAGAACAACACCACAGTTGAATTTCAGCCTACAGGCACGTTTTTCAGCTCAACATTGTTGAATCAGGGCAGCTGATATTGGTAGCGAGAGCAACAAGCTAGTGAGTGCCGTCTCTCACATGGATGTATAAAGAGAACTGGATACAGCGTTGGAGGCAGGGCCCCGTTCATTCCTATGAAATTGTCTCAGTGGCGGATGAAGCCTAAATCGCTCGACTTCCGTCTATTTTTGTAGATTACAACGCACTTGTAATGCTCTGCAGAAGGATTTCTGTTGTGTTTTTTGTATGATG
Organism: Sebastes umbrosus; assembly: GCF_015220745.1. Lineage (NCBI taxonomy): Eukaryota > Metazoa > Chordata > Actinopteri > Perciformes > Sebastidae > Sebastes > Sebastes umbrosus. The sequence goes on from NC_051270.1 coordinate 37,999,910, forward strand.
ATGTCAATTTAGAACACTTTCTAATTAAAAAGGGAGTTGTGTTCTCTTTTTAAAGAAGAATCTGAAAGTGTAAATGACAGTTGTCAGGGCATAAAACCAATGATCTGTCAATCTTTATCAATCAAGACTCCATAGTCTAACAGTGGGATGTTTAAGTCCAGAATCGATTCAAATCGTGACCTTAAAATCGAAAGTCAAATGGAATCGTGGATTTGGAGAATCGTGACACCCCTAATATACGGCAGTACTTACCGGCATATGCTTCAAAATCTACAACATAGTTTTAGCTTCTGTTGTTATGATGCCATTTTATGTCTTTTCTACACGATATATTACAGTTTTTATGTATAATAAATATCATGAATAGTGTTAGTACAGAGAAATTAAGAACTAAGAGATGTAGACCTCAATTTCTCTTTTAACCTCCAAGGGCCTTGAAGGAGGTTATGTTTTCATCAGCGTTGGTTTGTTTGTCTGTCTGTCCGTCCGTCCGTCCGTTCTTCTGTCAGCAGGATTGCTCCAAAAGTTCATGATGGATTTGAATGAAGTTTTTTGGAGGGGTGGGGTGTGGCACAATGAACAATCCATTTGATTTTGGTGGCGATCCAGATCATGATCCGGATTCAGGAACTTTTTTAAGAATTCCGATCAGCCTGAGTATTAAGACCTCAGGGTATAACACATGCGCAATGTAACTGATGACGCGTTGATGACGCATGACCACGCCTCCTTCCTTCTTCTGAGAGCAGAGAGATGTGTTTGTAGATGTGTGTGCCGGAGCTGCTGGCCATTAGCGGTGAGAAAGAGAAAAGTGGTAGCTGACGGGATGAGAGACAACGTAGTGTAACGTTATACAGACATAACAAGGCTGCTGAATGAGAGAGGCATCCGCCGATATGTTATACGGAAACACACCGTGTTAATTATAAGCCGACCACCTCACAGTACCGTCAGCTGTGAGCTGTGATCTGTTTTTAAAGTCAGGCACCTTGGCGGAGGTCTGCGCTCTCTGAGTGTAATACTAGTTATTATAAGACACTGATAATCAGCATCATAAATATAGAAAATAAAACACTATCACAGCATCCCTACTACCCTATATACTGTATATATACTGTATATTTATGTTGTAAGTATAGGAGATAAACATGTTTGTTTCTAACCTCCGTCCGTCTAATGCAGTTGTATTTGTCTTTGTAGTGGGAAGAAGATGAATGGGTCTCTGGACCACCCCGACCAACCAGACGTCGATGCCATTAAGATGTTCGTGGGACAGATTCCGCGGTCCTGGTCTGAGGAGCAGCTTCGAGAGCTGTTCGAGCCTTACGGAGCAGTCTATGAGATAAATGTTCTCCGAGACCGCAGCCAGAATCCACCACAGAGCAAAGGTCAGCATGTAGTAACATAACATGTTGCACTCACCAAAGTGTTTCATTTGACTTCTTAGTCGTCTAGTATGTCACCCATAAATTCAGTTGTGTCGTATACATTGCAGATTTTTTTAGGGTTGACCCGAATGCTTCGAAGCTTTGACCGTTGCCGTATTAATTGACCTCCAAATCAATATTCAAATGGTTATTATTATTATTATTATTTTTTCATATATAAATATGTAATAATAATGTATAAATCCCAAAATTGCTCATGAAATGAGGAATAATTCCACAACATTATTTATTATTCATATTCAACATTAATTATTATTAGTTATTCTCAGACAGATATTGCTGTTTGCTGTGTGTAGAGGTGTGTGAGTGTACAGTAGTGCGGCAGCGGCACTGAAACAACCTGTTGCTCCACCAAGCTTCCAAATACCTTCAAATATTTCTCACCGAAGCTTTGAAGCCCAAAAAAATGGTATTCAGGACAGCCTTAGTTATTTTATGCCTCCGCGCTGTCCACTTGGACACATTTCTAGTTTATTTTTTATTTTTATAAAAAAAAAAAATGTTGTAGCTACAAAGAAACTAAAAGGGCTGACCCAAAGATTTGATTATTTGAGAACCTATTGAAATTCAAATGGTTATTACTGTTATTGAGCAACAACAAGGTCCTTGGGCGACTCAAAATCTCTTGAAATTTGGCACAAGCGTCAGGTGTGCGTGAAATTGATATCTGATATGGGTCTCATGCTCGGGTGTGGCGAATTGGCTCGATAGCGCCCCCCTATTGCGTAGCCCCGGCGTGGCATTTCACCTAGATGTATGAAATTTGGTATGTGTATGCAACATGTTGAGACATTAAAAAAAAGCCTCTTGTGGGGCAGCTAAGCTGAAATATTCAATAGGAGCTAAATATTCCAAAAAAGTTCAGGAAACTGATTATTTGACTCTTATGATTTAAGGTGTGTTCAAGCTGATCAAATCAGATGTCAGGATCTCACAGACATGTTTTTATTACCTCTTTATTTTTTAAGGCTGCTTTTTAAAAGCTTTTAACCTGAGAAAAACGTGAAAACCAGATAAAAGGAGCATGGTCACTTCAGGGTCAAACTTCACCCCCTTGTCTTCACCAACCAATACACTGTTAGATCTTCAGCTTCCCATCGGTGCATGTATCTTTTCATTAGCAGTAAAATTGACAGAGATATCGCTGGATAAAGTTCAGTAGTTCAGATTGCCGGTAACCTCTAGTCACAGGTTGCAAGAGAACGGTTTAGTTTGGGCGCTTCAGGTTCATACGACAATGTTTTATTTTTGCAACGGTCTTCAAATCTGATGGAAGGAGCTGATATCTGTCTGGTCTCTAACCTGTGATTAAGCTGACTGGGTTGAACCTTTAAGGAAACTAAGATCAGTCTATACTGTCGGACTAACTCACAGGGTCAAAGAGACACACAAGCTGATCCACCACGGCAAGGTGCCAACTCCAATAGGGTTAGATTTTTCATGCCGTATGAATGGCATTGTATCATGCCGAGTTACGGCGTGATACAGGAACTGAGGAGGCAGGTTGCTGGGGGCAAAGTTTGACCAAAAGTTATCCAATTAAAAAAAACAATAACTAATAACAAAAAAATGCCATAGTCCAAAACATCACTATTATTCATCATAACATGTTGCCGATTTGCTGTTTAATAATACTAATAATGCTTATAATCAGTTAGGGATGCACCGATACCACTTGTTTTCAGACCAAGTACAAGTACTTACATTTGGGAACTCGCCGATACCGAGTACCGATACGAGTACTTCTCTGTGCCTAAAGACCCTCGTTAACAGCCAGCTGGAGGGTGTGAGCGACACACGGCAGGCTGGGGAGTCCAGCATACGAGGCGGTGCGTCGCGACCGGCTCAAGGTCGGCTTGGAAAGGCTCAGGGCGAAGGTGGCTCGCGGTCGCAGCTTTACAGTGCTCCCCGCCCGGACCTTGCCACACCGTGGACAAAGGGCTCGCTGCGTCCTCTCTCCCCGTCGGGGAGGGACGGGGCCCCCTGCTCCCGGTGTGACTGTCGACCGGGGCAGACTGTCCTCAGTGCGCCCCAACCGCGTCGTGCCGCCAGGGCGGGGCTCGGCTCACATAAAAGGCGCCAGGGGTCTGCGGAGATGTCGGCAACCCACCTAACCCGTCTTGAAACATGGACCAAGAAGTCTAACGCACGCGCAAAAAAATGTGGATACAACTGATAAAACTTAGTTTTCTCTGTGATTATAAGTGTTTCTTCACAGAACCTGAGCCAAATGAACAGAAAGAAACTATTCTGCTTAGTTTTGGGGTCATCGATGGGCACGCTGCTTCTGTCCTCTGCTCTCGGTGTTTCATCGAGAGCTGTTTCAGCTATTAGTTTATTTTACAACTTTTACGACCTACTGATTTAAATAAGAGCTATTGGAGCGTTCGTACTGGGGAGTTGATTCACATAAAAAAAAAAATGATCCTCTGAGTTACAGACGTCTCTTTTCCCAATGTAAGTCTTTGGGAAAAAGTAATTTTGGGCCCGATGGCATCACGTGACCGACACAGAAGTTGCAGTACCGCCGTTTGGCCGCTACGAAAATGGGCATCAACGACCGGTGCTCTTCCTGAGGGCTTGGAAACGCTCCATTTTAGCGCCTGTCTGTCTGTCTGTCGCCCAGTCCGCTCTGATTGGTCAGCATTTTGTGGACTCACTGGGTGTGTCAACTACACAGAGTTTAGCGGCACTTCTACCGGTGACTGTAAAGTTGTGACATCATAGTCCTGACGGCTCATTTAAATGCACAGTTTCTGAATACGTGTGTATTCCTCTGTGGATTGAGTATTTTGATACTTTCACAGTATTCATGTAGCACCTAGTCAAGTCAAGTCAATTTTATTTGTATAGCCCAAAATCACGAATCACAAATTTGCCTCCGGGGGCTTTACAATCTGTACAGGATATGACACCCTCTGTCCTTTACAGTGTCACCTAGACCTGCTTTTTTTATTGAAACGGTGTGTATAGTGAGATCTGTCTGCAGGGTATGGAATCACACATCACAATCACTGAATGAATCCCAAAAAGAGGCCAGAAGGGAGGAGCTAGAAGCAGGTGGTAGAGTGATTTAAAAAGTGATCACATACAATTCACAAGCATTAAAAGTGCCAAAATGGGTTATCTGATGTGGTTCTTGTGCCCGGGTATGGCGCGGTGGCTCGACGGCGCCCCCTAAAAAGTTGAATTTTGTATGAACTTTTTTGTACTCTAGAACAAACTTCTAGAGATTTTACCCGATTTACTTCAAATGTGGTCAGTGCAATCTAAAGACTTTGCAATGAAAGGTTAATAAAAGTAGGAGCTTGTATTCTCTTTGGATTACAAACATGCATAAATCATACCAAAACTTTTGTAATTTTTTTGTACTCAATAACAACTAATAATACGAACGCCTACTGTAGAATAACAGAATCCTTAAAAATTAGCGCCATTAAACCGAAAGACACATCTCGCAGCGCTGTGCCGTCCAGCTAATGTCTTCCTGAGTCAAGTCACGGGGACGAGCCAGGCCACAGCCCTCGTCGCTGTGTCGGAGCGTTCTCCGCGGCAACCCATGATGGGGGGGCATGGGCCAGAGGCTGCGTTAAAGGTCCCATATCATGCTCATTTTCAAGTTCATACTTTTTTGTACACATTTTGTGTTTCTACTAGAACTTGTTTACATGCTGTAATATTCAAAACAACCTTTATTTTCCTCATACTGTCTGCCTGAATATACCTGTATTAACCCTCTGTCTGAAATGCTCTGTTTTAATGCATTTCAACGGAATTGCAATGGAATTGAAATGGAATTGCGTTGCTAGGCAACAGTTTGGGTCCATGTTTACTTCCTGTCAGCTGATGTCATTTACATACACTGCAAGAGGATATAAACTGGGACACATTTAGAATGTTTATGTTTAAAACCGTGTCATAATCTATATATGGATATTTGTGACATCACAAATGGACAGAAATCCTTACGGCTTGTTTCAGACGCACAATTTCTGAATACGGGCTGTGTCTATTTCTCCGTATATTGAGCGTTTTGATAGTTTAACAATATTTATATAGCACTTATACCTGCTTTGTAATATAAAAGACATGAAAATCTCACCTTTTACAATATTGAACCTTTAAGCGCTGGCTTGCAGGCGAGCCCTGCCGCAGAGGAACTGCATAATGCACAGAGAAATTAATATTGATACTTTTCTTTTGTTTTATTAATAATTTTTGGGATTGATGAGGACCTCGTAATGGCCTAGTGGTAATATTGCCAAACTGTTGTGGGCCTAGCACATAGCAGATGTATGAGTTCTACAGACCACATCTAGTAACTGAGTCAGGTGTGTGACGCAGGTGTCTTTTTCATTCCCCCGGCAGGCTGCTGTTTTATAACGTACTATACTCGCAAATCAGCCTTGGAAGCACAGAATGCTCTGCACAACATGAAGATTCTGCCAGGGGTAGGTGACAGCCTCCTTAATCTGCCCTTTCAAATGCATGCTGGTTCATATGGAAGCCTTGGACTTCCTCTCTGTGGCTGGTCATTAACAGCCGTATCAAAGGTGGGACGTATGAACTGTCGGAACTGATTCAGGTCTATTTGTTTGGGGTCAAAGCACCAACGGTGTTAGAACCCTACTGTTTTTGGCCATATTGTTATTATTATTATTAAAGACCCATGTCAACCACAAGGTGGGGCTATAATAAAAGTAAAAATCACACATTCAAGTACAGTACTTTATATCCACACATTCCTAGTATGGAGCTGCATTGCCTGGAAATTTACTAAACCCACTTTTTGTACTTGTCTGTGGTTTTTTGCTACAATATGAGAAAATTGGTGTCAAATATTCTCTGGAACCGTGTCAATACACATCAAGCACACTGTTGATTTAGTTATCTCAGTGAAAGAAAATTGAGTTGTAATAGGCACATCCAAAATGAGCTGCGACTCAGCGTGAAAAATTTGATGCAAATCGGCCAAACGGTTGCAATTTTTAATTGTTATGTAATGATAGAGAATTCCTCTTGGTTTATAAATGCTCCAAATGACACAAAATCTAGTGAGTGGTCGCATGCTGCCCTCTGGCGGAGTTTCTGCGACACTCGGGCGTGGAGCTCAAGACTTTTTAGACCCCCCTTTACACCTGGCATTAAAATGTGTCTCGTATCTAGATATGATTTAACCTAATTACATTTAAACCTGGTATTAATGTCTCCAGTGTACACACCGAGATCTGAATGAGATCTGAGGCTGAGAGGAAGCATCTGCTGCATTACGCAAGGGATGCTTCGAACATTCGCTGTCGATTACTAACCGAAGCTCAGGAGCCCAAAAATAGTATTCGGGGAGTCGGGAGAGCTCTTGCGGAACGTATATCCGCCCACGTAGTTGTTGTATGTGGATTGAAAACGCAATTGCATTTACACTTGTGTTCAATGCGGTGACAATGCGTCCCTGACCACCTCCGGAGGTGGTTTAGCCGATCCGATAATAATCCGTCCTCAATGCGTTTTGGGTTAATTTACTCTCATGTGGTCAAGTACCATCAGATTACAATCCGATCAACCAAAACACGTTTTAATGCCAGGTGTGGAGGGGGTCTTATGCTCAGTTGATAGCTGTGTTTTTTCTGTACCATAATACATGGTGACATTACTACTGACAGGTGCAAATTGCTGTAAGTGGTGCGAGAGTGTGAGAGAATTGTCACTTTTCAAGTGTAAAATTATATCGCTGGATGAAACAGCAGATACTGTATCCACATCTATGTGCTTGTTTATATCTATGTTATTCATAAAACTTCATATATTGATACTGAAAATGTGATATTCAATTTTCCAACATCAATTTCTTCACATTTTTTTTGACGTTACATGTAATATTACTTTTATTTTGTTGCTATGGTCTGCTGAAAAGGGCTGGATTTCCACCAAAAGCGGTGTTTTTCTTTCTCATAATTATACATTGTTTTATATTTAATATGACTTCTATTTCATGGTCTCACAATACCATGTTGTGCCCAATATGATGGGCATTAAAAGCATTGTTGGAAAGGGCCACATGTCAGGTAAAAGAGATTCTTTGACTGACATCCTTCTGTTAGGCTTTCCTCAACACATACTTTGTCTCACTGTCTTCATGTCCTCAGTAGGCAAGTGGATAATGGTCCTGACTAAATGTCAGACACAGTGTGAGTTCAGATCCTGTAATGGCAGAATGGTGGCTTCTGCTTTCACATTGTATGTCCTGTTTGCTATTGCAGCATAATAAATGTTAAATAAATCAGAAATTAAATTCCACCACTTTAAGATATTATATTGTATCAATATAGGTATTTCTCAAATATGAATGTGTATTTCCACATTGTTCCCTGAAGTGACATAGGCAGTGTGAATGTGTGTGTGCATGGTGGTGTGGTGTATGTTTGGTTTGACACAAAACAAAACCAAAAGCAGTGTGAATAGTCTGACTTCAGTTAGGCTAACGTATGCCATTCTTGCAGTGTTCATACCGCTCTGCCTCTGCCAGGATTGTTAGCTTGCCTTTTATCTGTGGGGCTTTTAACCCCTCTCTATTCTCCCTCTCTGGATCCGTACTAACACCTTTGTCCTCTATGGCACAGTGGTTCTCAAACTATGGTACACGTACCACTGGTGGTACGCATGTTCTCTCTAGTTGTACGCAGAGGAATCTCTGACTATCGATTCCTCTTATTGATGCTTTCCCACAGTTACGCTGCCCAATGACACATAAGCACTCTGTATCATGTTTCAGTTTGTTTTTGGACCGGAGCGAAAAAGCGCTCAACAGAGTGGCGCTACTAAATCTGAGAGGTGCACCTTATTTGATCCCTGATAAAGCGACACTGTGAACAACAAATCTGTGTTGAAATCAGCAGGAGGAGAGTTAATAACGTTAGCTGTTAGCAGCCGGTGGGCATCACAGTCCTGACTGGCTGAATACCGGAGATGCGAACGTTAACGGAGGTGCCATTGAGTTATTATTATGAAGCGTGGTGTAAAAAGTTTGAGAACCACTGCTCTATGGCCCAGTGGTGATAGGTCTTGCTCTTTAACCACTTTACTGCTTTACTTTTCTACGTTACTGGTTCAGCTCCTGCTTGGTATACATACTGTATTTTGATCCCATATTGAGTGGTTCAGCGTTTGAACAGTAGAAGCTTTTTTTCTGCTGCCAAAGCTAGAAAGGAACACTGCAGACCGTTTCATTGCTCCTTTCATTTCATTTCATCGTACTTTTAGAAGAGGTTTGAAGAATAGAAGAAAGCTTAAAGCCCCCCTCCAAACAAAAATGTGCTTTGCTGATTGTTACTTGGATTTTTGACCGTCTCTGTGCACAGTGACGTATGTACAGAGTTTAACATCAGAAGGCTGTTTTCACATCCATCAGCTGAAGGGGGAAAGTTTATCTGTGTTCACCTTAAAACTGTGTTTAACCCTTTTACATTCTGCCCTCTTTTTTTTAGAGGGGAAGGTAGATAAATAGTCAACAGTAGATGTCACATAGACGTGGTGTACATCATCTGAAAGCTGGGAACCTGAAGATCAATTTGACATGCAGCTCAGCACTGTGTCAAGTTGTTCTAGTCCTTAATAAGAAATAAAAATGAATTAATAAATGAATTAGTCAATTAGAACAAATTGTGAATGTGTGTAAGAGCGTAGAAGAGCGTAGAACATTATGATATAAACATATGATGGTCATCCCCTTGCTCTATTATGTCTCTATTTATCTAGTCTAAGTCTAAGTTGTTGCAGCAATTTTTGGGTTGATACCATTTGTCACACAGATTTGGTGCTAAATTTAGCCATTTTTACCAATTAAGAATTGATCAAAAATGATCAATAATCCCTCCAAAATACCACATTAAGACACCAAGACCTTGAGGAACACCAAAGAAAAAGCCATGCTGTGATTTGGGATCAAAAACGTTTGACAGATTCCTGCAAGAATTACATTTTTCGGCGATTGGATGGCGAGCACTTCTGTTGCTCAGAAACCTTATTGTCAGTCTAGCTAGGAAAACCACCCATCCTCTGAATGCTCTAGGTCTCTAGTTTGTGGCTGTAAAGTTTTACAAGGCTATGATTATCCTAGAGGTCACCACAGGTCATTTTATATAGCAAGGTCAAGTTTAAAAAGAAAAATGGTTTCACTACAATGAAATGTCTCCTATGGGGACTAACATCATCACACATGAATACAGTTGGACTAATGGAGCCACGAGAGTCTCAGCTTTACAGTGATACACAATTTATGTAATTCCAAGACTGTTTTGTGAAATAGCTTTTATGTATTGGAAGCACTGATCTAATTAAAAAGAAAATGTAACAAGGGTGCATCTAGCATACAACAGTATCACAATTGGCTTTCTCCATACTATGACTCTCCCTGCTGTACCCTAACCACGATGCCAGCTTCTGAAACTATTAACACGGACATGGCCAACATTAATGAAATGCATGTTTCAGCATTATGAGTACTAATGTGTCATTTGTTGCCTCGTTCAGATGCACCACCCGATTCAGATGAAGCCAGCTGACAGTGAGAAAAACAATGGTAAGGATTTTCTAGCATTTTCATCTGTGTTGTCTTTCCTTTGATACTAGCAAAGAACGCCGTGTTAATTCCCTTTTCTACTGATAATGATATATATATTATTATCTATTTAAAAAATGTCTGTTAGTGAATGGATGTTTTTCATGTGTGCTCCTTTAGTAGATCTGAGCTGTGTCCATACTTAAGTGGATACTGTATCAAGTAGGGTTCCGTCCACACGCTGAGAAACAAACACAACAGAGAAATGGTTATATATGTATTTTATTTCTCATCCACTCTGCAGTATAAGACTGGCCTTTTCAAATGTATCAACTCTCTAAAGTGCTGCGTAATCCAAATTATCCACAACAGTGTGGACATGACATAACTGAACATTTTAACCCTACGGAGAAAACAACCTGAGCCTTGTTGTTAGTGTAGGTTAAAGTAAAAACAATAGTGAGGTACCTACAGTATATGAACATTGAAACTGTTTATTGCTTGCGGTAATAATTCCTCTTGATCATACTGGCCATTAAAAGATCCCCCCTTAAAGGGCTTTCAAAGTAAGTGATGGGGACAAAATCCTCGCTTTGTGCAAAACTGTATTCAAAAGTTTATCTGACGCTAATACGGGGCATCAGCAGTGACCCTGACGCTAAGCCATGACACACATTAGTCTAAAGTTTCTTTCTCAGGTGTGGATCGATACTGAAAGTGCAAAGGCATAAGAAGTCATAGCAGTGGTATGTGGGAAATATGTCACAGCTATGAACCAATCAGATTGCTTCATTTGAGTGTCCAATTTTATAAAATATTAATAGATTTCTTTAGTGTGTCGTCACCTGAAATTAAGAATCATTGTGTTCTCGTTAGCTTAGAATGAGCCGTTTAGATCTGAGGTTAGTGGCCAGTATGAACAGGAGGAATGAGTTACAGCAAGCCATACATGTTTTACACATAACTGTTGTTTTAAGACAGACTTGAAAAAAATTGTGAACTTCTCCATTAAAGTGCCACGGAGCTCAGCTGTTAGAAGATATCGTCCTGCATGTTGAATGTTATATTGCACCATTTACCTTGACACGGTGCAGGTGTGGGTTTGATGTTGTGTCGTGTTGAATACAGCAGTGGAGGACAGGAAGCTGTTTATTGGAATGATCTCCAAGAAGTGTAACGAGAACGACATCCGGCTGATGTTCTCACCGTACGGGCAGATAGAGGAGTGCCGGATACTTCGAGGCCCTGATGGACTCAGCCGTGGTAACGCATAACCTGTTCATACACACACGCATACACAATAAATAGAGAAAGTAAAAGAAATAATAATATAATAATAATAAATAATGAGGTGAATAAAATAAAATAAAAATGTACAACTGTTGAATGACCCAAAACATCAATGAAACAAAATTATAACATTGAATAAACTTTTGTGTTATTGTGGTCATATATATTGTAATTTATGGCGCTGTTAGATTGCTACTAGGCCGTGCCGTTAATACAGGTGCATGGGCGCAGTGAAAATATCGTTCTTGAAAGGCTAAACGCCAGCAAATATGGATTGAAGCAGAAGATTTTGTTGGATAAAAACATGTTGTGAAGTTTGGAAATGATTACATGTATTTTCAATATATTTTGACTTTTTGACTTTTGGACTGAGACACTTCCAGAGACGACTGTTGTGTGTCTTTGAGAGAGAGAGTGACAGAGAGAGGGGAAGAGATGGTGGAAGCCGGTGGACTATTGTACGCAATCGGACCCCAAATCGGATGACACACCTCACTGTACCGCGGGTTGTGAGCTGTGATCTGTTTTTAAAGTCAGGCACCTTGGCGGCGGTTTGCGCTCTCTCGAGTTGTATGTTTGTATCCTCTCTGAATATGCTGAAGTCTTTCTTTTTCTTTAAGTGAGATTAAAGCTGGTATTTAAATAATCGGCCGTCCTGAAATAATACCCACCTTATACTCACTCCGTATTAGAGCCGGGTTCAGGTTTGGTTATTTTCAGATGTAATTTGGTAAGAAATCTCTATCTTTCTCATTCTAACTGTGCCAATTGTCTGCGTCCATGTTTGTCATGTGGTGCAAGTACACAATGCCCAGCAGGAGTGTAGCCAATGCTTTTGATAAGCCTGGTGAGCAACGGTCAGTAATGAATGCAATAAAACAAAAATATAGCTTCAGGTCAGGTCCCAAATTTAGTAAAACCATAAAGATTGTGTTATGTCGGGTCCTAAAGACGCAAGTATGGTAAGGTTTGTTCCAACAGGCTTTAGAGCACAGAGAGAAACAACAAAACTGAGAAAGATAAAACAGAAAAAAAGTACTAGTAAAACATAGTATACAGTATACAACTGCCTGTCTGTAGGAGGAAAGTGATCTATTATTGTGTTTCTCTCTTTCAGGTTGTGCATTTGTGACATTCACAGCTAGACAAATGGCCCAGTCAGCCATCAAGTCCATGCACCAGTCCCAGACCATGGAGGTGAACTTAAACTTCACACTAAAAACAATATGTCATGTTGTAAAATGGTGATTTCAGAATCGGTGGATTATATTGTCTCCACTGTTGAAATGCTGTTTTATTCAGTATTTATATGAGTACATAAAGCTGTCAGAGTAGAAAACATTTTCCTTTGACTGCGTTTAGGGCTGTTCATCACCCATCGTAGTGAAGTTTGCAGACACTCAGAAGGACAAGGAGCAGAAGCGCATGGCCCAACAGCTGCAGCAGCAGATGCAGCAACTCAGTGCTGCTTCCATGTGGGGAAATCTCACTGGGCTCAACAGCCTGGGGCCACAATACCTAGCAGTGAGTGTGCGATTGTGTATGTTTATGCTAAAACGTAATCATTAGCCTGCTGACAGTTTAAACGTCGCTGTCACTTCCACTTTAGCGTGTTGTTTCTCATATCTCCTGGCTTTAGCTCTACTTACAGTTGCTGCAGCAGTCAGCCTCCACGGGGAATGCACTCAACAATCTGCACCCTGTTTCAGGTATGCGCTCACACACACACATGCCGTAACAGACATTCCACCATGAAATATTTCAGTCATGTAAGATTTAGATTTGTATTGTTGGCTGAATGATATTCCCACTCGTGGCTTCTGGGTTTGAAAGAGGTTAATGTCATCCCTCTCTGGATGCTGAGGAAGTTTTCAATGTCCAGCCTCAAACCCGTTCAGCCAACAAACTCCAGGAGAGAACACGTCTTTATGTACTGTTTTTATATACAATAGTGGTCAGAGATAAGGGGTGGTGGTGGAGTCTTGAACTTAACCGTGTGTGTGTCTGTCAGGTCTTAATGCCATGCAGAACCTGGCTGCTTTAGCGGCAGCAGCAACTGTCACACAGGCCACGCCCACAGGCTCCAGCGCCATGACAACATCTAGTAGCCCACTAAGTGCACTAACAAGCTCAGGTAAAAAAAAAAATCACAACTACAGTACTGTTTCATAGTCAAGGTAGGGCTCCGTGGTATGGTGACATCCATGTGAGTCCACATAAACCTCTAGCAGTTAAACATCTGTACATTTATATATAACTATATCATTTAGTATATAAAATAAACTATACAAATAGCTGCCAGGTATCAACAACAATTGCTTCTCTGATTGACTATTTTCTGATTTTCTTTTGATAGACACATTATATCATAAATTGCTAATTGTGAGGTCAAAATAATGGTGTGAAAATGTTGACATTGCTGAGCTCTAGCACACAGACTGTAGCACTGTAACACAGCTTTGTGTCATATTTTTCCAGTTGAGTTTATTTACAACATTAACAGTGAATGTTCCCTGAGCAGGCTCCTCCCCCACCTCCAGCAACAACTCCTCAATGAACCCCATGGCTTCTCTGGGGGCCTTGCAGTCTCTGGCTGCTGGTGCTGGAGCTGGCCTCAACATGAGCTCCCTGGCAGGTACTAACCCCTCAGCTGGACCTGTACATTTCCACTGATTAGATGACTCTAAGGCAGTGGTTCTCAAACTTTTTACACTACGTACCACCTCAGAAAATATTTGACTCTCCAAGTACCTCCATTATGATCAGGGGTGGGCAGTAATTTTTCCTGGGGGGGCCACATGTGAAATCCAGATCGTTGCAGGTGGCCAAACAAATTCTGTCAGACGTAACCTCTATTTTATCACTACATTAATTTATAGAAAACATACTGCACACTTATTTTTCAGCATTTATTATACTGAAAATCACTCTAAACATCATATTATTAAGAAAATGACATTATATGCAGGAGTTTTTGAACCGTACAGGACTGAATGTTTTGGGTAGTAATTAGTCCGTTAACAAAACTTAACAAAACAGAGAATCCCCCAGCATGACAAACTATAAAAACATGCACTGCAGGTCCAAAAAGCCCTATTTTTTCGGGGCAGGGAGGGTAGCCTACTGTACACAGTACTGTACTGTACTTTGTTATTGTCATCTATAGTGGTTGTTGGCATAAAACCACACAATTCAAATGATTATAATTATTTAAATATTTGCTTTGATTAAAGAAATCTCGGCAAGCTGCTTAGAGCTAGTGTTAGGAAGTTAAACAGGTCATAATTCTCTCTCTAATATCTATTTTATATTGACGTGAAAACATCTCACAACTGGATTTATTCACGTTTCTCACCAAAAACTTTACGAGATCACATTTGAACACATCATGATAACGTTGTAATTTACCTTCACCCAATAGTCATTTTCCCTGAACCGACTTTGAACTCCTCATAACAATAACTCAATGGCACCTCCGTTAACGTTCGTATCTCCTGTATTTATTCAGTCAGGACTGCGCTGCCCACCTGCTGCTGACAGCTAACGTTACTAACTCTCCTCCTGCTGATCTCAACACAGATTTGTTGTTCACAGTGTCGCTTTATCAGGGAATAATAGGGTGCGTCCCGTCCGGCGCTTTTTTTGTTCTCTTCACCGTGGCTCCGGTCCCAAACAAATTTAAACATGATACGACTTGCAGCGTAACTGTGGGAAAGCATTAATACAGAGGAATCGATAGTCAGAGATTCTTCCGTGTACCACTTGAGAGAGCACGCGTACCACCAGTGGTACGTGTACCGTAGTTTGAGAACCACTGCTGTAAGGCATTACACTTGATGTAAATCTTTCTCTTTAAAGATTTACAGAGCAGACAAGGTTGTCTTGTGAGTGTGATGTAATGTGAATGTGCGTTGATGTTAGCTGCCTGTAATTGCCATTGGGCACATTTAGTTTGAAGCCAGTATGAAGACAAAAGTAATGCCTCACTCAAATGTCAGTTAGTTGTAAGAGATGTCCAATAATCAGATATAGGGTCAGCATCACTGTCCGCTGCTAAGTTACAGGAACTGTTTATTAATTAATATGTTGTGAGAGCACTTGATGTACTAAAAATTAAAGTTAATGTGTATCACCAGCCTAACATGCAGGCAAAAAAGTATTTTGCTCAGAAGGTAGAGACCATTTCACAGTTATAAATGTAAACATTCCAGATGTGTCCCAGTTTATTTCCTGTTGTAGTGTACGTGAATGTCATCAGCTGAAATAAGTTGAAACGGTCTATACTTTGCACCTGTTTGAGGTTATTTTATCAAATTTGTCATGTAAGTGATACATGCATACTGCATTGGAGTGATAGGATCTGACCTTGTCACCCGTGTGACTCTGATGCAGGCATGGCAGCACTGAACGGCAGCCTCGGCTCCGGAGGCCTGTCTAACGGCTCAGGAAACACCATGGAGGCGCTGAGCCAGGCCTACTCTGGCATCCAGCAGTACGCTGCCGCTGCCCTTCCCAGCCTGTACAACCAGAGCCTGCTGTCCCAGCAGAGCGTCTCAGCCGCAGGCAGCCAAAAGGAAGGTGGGTTCTGTGGGCTGAGAGTAGTAGAACAAAAAGGAGATGATGGGGACAGTACAGATGAAGTGGAGGACAAGGGGAGGTGGGGGGGTATTTACTGTATAACCACTGTATGAGCATGCTTCAAAATCTTCCTTTCTTCAGTCCAATTTTGGAATCAAATTGACCAAAAACGTCGAGCTGTAGGCTAAAATGTGAGTTGGAGTTTAGAATGCTTTTTGCTAACATGCCTATTTTCATAGAAACTGATCTGTTCAATCGGCTGCCACATACCTTTGCAGATAAAGAAAAGAAAGCTAACAGTAACAACCGGGTGCAAGCGTACTCCATGCTTGACTCCTAACTTGATTTAAAGTAGTGTTGTGGGCAGGTTGGTAGAGATGTGTTTGCTGTGTGTTGATGTCACCTTGTGCTAAGGATTCTGTCTTGTTTTTAAATCTGCTGCGTCAGCCAGCGTCGGTCGCAGCACCGGTAAGACGTCACCACCTTCTCTCTGACGTGGCCACCAATAATCATGTCAACAGTCCATAACAGGAGGCGTGTCCTTGTTTGTGTGTTAATGTTATAGCCCTCCTTTATTACACGGCTGGGTTGAATACTCGATTCTGATTGGTCAATCACGGCGTTCTGCGGTCTGTAATCTCTTTATAACAGACCATTGCTATGTATAACAGACCGTTGCTATGTATAGCAGACCGTTGCTATGTATAGCAGACCGTTGCTATGTATAACAGACCGTTGCTATGTATAACAGACCGTTGCTAAGGGCGCAGCTCTGATGTTGGACTGTGGCGGACCATTTTTGTGTCGAAATATTGATATCTTCAGCAAGTAGCCGTGTAATAAGCGGGATAATGTACAGCTAGCGGGTCATTGTTGTGAAAGAAACCCTTTCAGGGCGATGACAGACCCCGACGTGAACAATGACCAGCTTTCTGTACATTATCCCTTAAATGTACTATGTTATGTATACTCTCTGTAATTTCATTGTTTTCATCATGGATGTCTTATATGATACTACGGAGCCCCCAGGGGTCATGTGGTGGAAAAAATATGAATGTGGAAATTTGGACTGGCAGACCGTGTGCACGGATTCAACTTTGTGAACTAAACTACGAGGAGGGTGATAAAATACATCTGAATTGAGAAATTCACTCGTAAATGTAACCAAAAAGCCTGTATTTACTGCCAATTACTCAAGATTATTTTTCATTTCTACCTTTTTTAATGACTACTTCTTTGGCTGGACGGCAACAAAGCGGGGCCAGCCCACGCTTTAATATTCAAAAACACACTTTGCACACACACACACACACATATTTCTCATCATACTTCCGCCTGCATATAATTATATTCACCCTCCATTTTAGCGCCTCACTCTCTAAGGCCTCCCCCCCTTCTGCAAAAAAAACAGTCTGATTGGTCAGTGTTTCCGCTCTTCCACATCTACGCTGTCAGCGTCATTGCGCCGTCATTGCAGCCCGAGGAACCCCCGTAACGGAGTTTAGCTGCACTTCTACCGCGGCAAATCACCACGATAACGGCTTCTAAAGCAAAACTTCACGTTCCAGCGAGAATCTGATCTGAAATCAGGGAGAAATGAACAACATCGGCAAACCAAGACTTACAGGTTTCCATGACGTCTTGGCTCAGGTAAATACTGCTACTCATATCTCTCTGTCAACTCATTTTAGCTTAGTATTTATGCATAAACTCTGTAAACCGTAAACATGCACTCCATTTGTCTTTACAGGTCCATTTGTGAGAAATGACCGACAGCCCAGTGAAGAAAAAAGCATTTGTTGCAATGATGTCCTTCTGTTTTTCTCTGATATAAAGCACACTATTCCATATAATCCTCAATACGTACCTCACAGTTATAAAATAAACTAAATCCTCTCTATTACCTTTAAATCCCATAAGTAAAGATGAATGTGTAAATTTTAATATATCGGTAGTTTCTCACCTTTAAGGTGCAACGTGTAAGATCTGGCCAGAATTTTAGTTTTAAAATATTAGAAAATTGAATTAACATCATCACCAGAATGTGAAGAGGCGTTTTTTCACATTAAACTCTGTGAAATTACAGTTGAGTTCGACCAAAGCACACTTGGTGATTGTTGGAAAGAGTAACGACGACGGCTTAGGTGAGATTTATTTTGTTTCTGTCCAGTTTGAATGAAGGGTTTTACGATGCTCCGCTACGTACAGCTGATCTCAACATAAACAACAAAAATACACGTAGATGATGACCAGTTTGTTTATTGGATTAAATCCAAAGTGGCAGAAACAAGAAAACGATTGCACCCTCGCCTCGTCCTCACCGCCGCTGGGAGGGGAGCGCGTGGCATCTCCAGGAGACGTACCCCGCAGTTAGCAGTTAGCTCAAATTCAGCCAGTGCAAACCCCAGCACCGATGGACCGCCCCGGCTCCCCGCCGGATAAGCAAACTCTCCGTTGCTGCCGTTACACAGGTTAGACCCAGCGCTCCACGGCGGCGCCGGGGTTTGTGCTGGCTGAACCTGAGTCGCTGCTCCGTCTCCGGGAGCTGCCGAGTACCGACCGCTCTCCTCCTGGCGTAGTGGTCTCCTGGCCGAGATGGAAGCGTGCGTCGTTTTCTCGTTTTGTCACTTTGGATTTTATCGAATAAACCGTCCAGCCCCGGTCAGTGTCTCAGTCAACACACAGATGGTTAACATAAACTACAGGCCGACGCCACACGTGAAGATTAGAAGATAGCAGCGGTAATTTGACCCCGTTGTTAGTTAGTAGTCAGCTTTTTTTTATAAAACTGATGACTGTAAATGTAGTTTGTATGGACCCAGTAGGTGGCTAGGTACTATGCATTGCACCTTTAAATACTTTGGAATAAATGTATTTGCATCTTTAGAAAAAACAATCTCTATGAACTATTATATAACTTTTCACGTGATCAAACTTGATTTGGAAAGATGGCATAATCATTTTCCCATCAGGCAGAAGGTCAATAATTAAAACTAACGTTCTTCCTAGAATAAAGTTCTGCAGTTATATATTACCTCTGGCACCCCCTCAGAGATATTGGGAAACAAATACATAGTGTTGTTATTAGGTTTTTATGGAGGGGCAGACACTAAAAAATTAAAATTGGCCATCCTTCAAAGAAAGGGGGGCTATCGGCACCCAATTTTAAATTGTAATTTCAGGCTCTTACCTTTCGTCCCTTAATGAATTGATTTTTAATATGCTTCGACTTCATGGCTCAATATTAAGAGAAGTTTGTTGGCCCTTTTTCCGCCGAATGACATTTTGTTTACAGGTCTTTCTGTTAGAAAATGTAAACTGAAGTAGTCTACTTTCAAATACTGTCAATTTTATAAGAATTTATTGAAGTCTGGAGGACAGCATTTTATCTAACCTCAATGGTATAATTCAGGTATACTGTACATATTTTCGGAGACATTATAAATAATACTGGTTTAAGAAGCTTTCAGGATTTGAGAGAATATACATTGTCATCCAGTTCTTTTTCCTCTATATTTACAATTATGCTCTGCTATAAGAGCTGCAGGTATTCATCCAATGATGAATTTAATTAAGAAACTATCAGGATTAACTAAAGGACGCGCTCATTCATTTATAACACTTTGATAGAACATACACAGACTCCATTAGCGATAATAACAATATGGAATAAAGACTGAATCATCTTTAGACTGGGCCAGAGTTTGGATGAATGACTCGTTCTTCACAAAATCCAAATCATAAACTAAAAACCTTATTTGACACCAAAGCAGCGTGATGAATATAACTACTACTCCAAACTGTACTCAAACCAAATGGGGACACTTTTACATATCATGTAGGAGTGTCCATCTGTGACTTCCCCTCTGTGTTCTGGATCCTCTGCTGTGTTTGCTTTCTCTCTTCTTGGCTGCAGACCAGATGGGGAGGCTAATCAGCAGCATGGGACACACCTGGGCCCGGTGTGCTCCCTGCTTAAAAGCCAGAGCATGCAGCAGTCTGTGGCTGACAGACCTCCTTGCACACCATACCTTCGTTACTTGGTTTTTGGTTCTTTGTCTTTGTTTTTACAGCACAACATCCATGCAGCACATTTTCACACATCCACTCCCTACACTACTGACTCTACAGATTCCTCCCATACATTCTTTTGACTTACTTTTTACATACTTTTTGTTTAATAAATCCCTTTATTTGTTCAGTATACCCATGTGTCTCCCGTTTTTGTCACAGTTCTAGAGCCTTTGCTGTGACAAATGGGGGCTCGTCCGGGATAAAAACAAAGAACCAAAAAACAAGTAACAGAGGTATGGTGTGCATGGATGTCTGCCAGACTGCTGCATGCTCTGGCTTTTGAGCAGGGAGCACACTGGGCCCAGGTGTGTCCCATGCTGCTGATTAGCCTCCTCATCAGATCTGCAGCCCTGAGGAGAGAAAGTAAACACAGCAGAGGATCCAAACACAGAGGGGCCATCACACCATCAGTTCAAAGTTTCTGGAAACAAATAACAAAATGTCTGTCTGGAACACTTGGTTTAGAGATCAACTACTCTCCAGAATGTATGCTGTTGAATGATGATTCCTGGCAGAATAATTAATCCTACTCAAAAGACAGCTGTGGCAATCAGCATGCACTGCTGCTAAAACGATGTTGGTTAGGAGGCAACCACTGCACAATCTAACTATTAATCAGTGGATTCACTCGTCAATAGAGATTTTATTTATGGAACTCTGTTGCTAGGATGAGCCAGACAGGCCAGGTTATGCTCGGAGCTTGGAAGGAGGCACTCAACGCAGCTATAACTATTACATTTTGTTTCCTTATTTACTTTGCAGCACGCTGTTGTCAGGATGTGGGGGTGGAAAGTAAGATATGAAACAATAGAAAAGGTTAAAAAGACCTGATAAACATACAAAAGCAATCAACGTAATAGTGTAGTGAGTTACGTCAGACCAGTGACACTTCCCATAATGAGGTAGTAACTTGTGTGGAATAGACTTTATCCCGTACCATGTCAACATAACTGAAGATGGAATTGCTAATCTCATAAAGTATCCTGCTTATATAGTTGAAAAACTGCCCAGTAACTAAAGTATCAGCAGCTACTATGAGGCCTGTACCGTGTTTCACAGAGTAAGACCCACATGTTTTTCACTTGAATTCTTTTTTAACTTCTCAGACAGGTCTTGCCATATTTATGCTGTGAAATGTTTGTCAAAGTTGCAGATTATCTGTTTGACACACGTTTAAAATACTGTTGAGAATATTGTATCATTCATATTGTCATCTGTCTACTCAAATAAAAGTTTGATTGTGAAACAGAAATGTGTTGCTCACAGTCACTTACTACCTGTAGTAAAGGATTCCATTTTCATAGTCTGGATGTTAAATGGACCATTTTACCCTTCTACATGCGTGAAATCAAATTTTTCAAATCACCTGTTAAACAGTGTAATTACGTAAAATCGTTGTGAAAGAACTAGGGTTGTCAAAGTTAACGGCATTATAACGCATTGACGCAAATTTGTTTTAACGCCACTAATTTCTTTAACGCAACTTGCGATTTTTAGGGCTCAGTTTTAATGCTAGAGTGAAGCCACTGGCTTGTCATACTGGATTGTCGGTAAGGAGGCTAAAAAACACTCCAAACTTATGCAAAATTTTGGTGAAGAAAAACTGGCATGGACATTTTCAAAGGGGTCCCTTGACCTCTGACCTCCAGATATGTGAATGAAAATGGGTTCTATGGGTACCCACGAGTCTCCCCACTTTATGATAATCACATGTAGTTTGGGGCAAGTCATAGTCAACTCAGCCCACTGACACACTGACAGCTGTTGTTGCCTGTTGAGCTGCAGTTTGCCATGTTATGATTTGAGCATATTGTTTTATGCTAAATGCAGTACCTGTGAGGGTTTCTGGACAATCTTTGTCATTGTTTTGTGTTGTTAATTGATTTCCAATAATAAATATATACATACATTTGCATAAAGCAGCATATTCGTCCACTACCATGTTGATAAGAGTATTAAATACTTGACAAATCTCCCTTTAAGATACATTTTGAACAGATAGAAAATTTGCAATTAATCGTGATTAACTATTTTAATCGATTGACAGCCCTAGAAAACCTCCTTAAAAATAAAGCACTTTATTCATAGTCAATGACGTGAAAATATAAATTTGGGTATACATGATGCACAAAGTAGTAACTTTAACTTTAATGTCAACTGTCCAGATCATGTCCTCCGTCATTCCCAAAGACTGGGTCACCAAATACATTTGCTGTATTTCTTCCATATAGTCTTTTAACATTTATATCTGCAGGTCGTCTTTGAGCCACGTGAGGGAGAGTCTGAATATTCGTATTGTTCTGATAGTTGTAGCCAACATGACATCTAAAATGAAAGGCTAGTGTACATTCGGTTTGTTTTACTGACGAGAGAAAAAGAAACGAGAGCCTGTTAACTCCAACTAAATGTATATTGTTTAACTGATGAAAGGAAATGAAAAGAATGAGATGGCCTGTTAATTCTGCCTAAATGCATTTATTTGGTCTCAAGTATTTGTCATATGTGTTCAATAACACATGCATAAAACAAAGTTGGGATTTATCAAACGCATATCTCTTTGACATGGCCAGTTTACCTATTCAAGATAATATAGGGTGATCTAGTGGTGAGGTTGCAGATTGCAACCAACTGAATACCCCTCTGCTCACCCTCCCTTACCAAGGGTGTCGGAGAACTACGGTGGCCTTCAGTTTACGTAAAAACGTGAAATGCCTCTCTAGAGTCGGTGTTTGTTTTGTCCATTCTGGGCTACTGTAGAAACATGGCGGACTCCATCAAGAGGACCTGCTCCCTATGTAGATATTAAGGGCTCATTCTAAGCTAATGAAAACACAACTACTCTTAGTTTCAGGTGATTATACACTAATGAAAACACAATTATGAATATTATATTATATTTCTGCTGATAGATCCCCCAAAATCCTACATACTGGACCTCTAATAAGTTATCTTTAACTTGCTCCATCTCCCACAATTTGACCTCTACATACATCATTTTATCATCAATGTAGGAAAATGTGTCCTTGTTCCAAACATGTTCTTTTGGAATCAAACAGACTAACGGCGGGTTCACATAGGCCACGAGAACTAGGGCTGTCCCAAATACCAGTTTTTGGGCTTCGAAGCTTCGGTGAGAAATATTTGAAGCTATTTGAAGCATTGGGACAGCGCCGCTGCCGCACTACTGTACACTCACGCTCCTCTACACATAACAAACAGCGATATCCATCTGAGAATAACTGAGAATAATTAACACTGCATATGAATAATGTTGTGAGCTCTTTTGGAAGTTATACATTATTATTACATACTTGTATATAAAAAATAACAAAGCATTCAAATAATGATTTGGAGATCTATTACCATGGCAACGGTCGAAGCTTCGAAGCATTCGGGTCAGCCCTAGCAAAAATGACGCAATTTTTGGAAAAGCGTTTCCCGCGTCCTATAGGCGCCCATGTAAATCATTTGGGCCGCGGCCGGGTCGCGATCTTCAGCGATAGTTTTGCCATTTGGTCTATTTTCTCTGCGCACACACTGATGTTTTAAATGATATATCATATGTGATATAAATGATGATAAGATGATAAAATATGCATCCCACGAACGCCTTTGACTCACAGACTTTTGATTCCTCCGATTCCCTCCCAGTCCCTCCACCCCCCCAATCACATTTCAAAATCCATCCACTATATTTATTAGACACAGCCTCGTGTCGCTGCTGTTTGTGATCGTGGGTTTTAAATTACTTACTTATTCCACATAGGTGTGCTATGTTTCTGTTTGTAGCTATTGCTCCGTGTATTATCCTCCATTGGAGGTCAGGTCACTTCGACGCTTTCACTCCCACCAAGGACCTTAGATGGCACACTTTCACGCAGAGCTGATGGGCTGCTTTCTTCTCCAAATCCTCAAACTTTCCAAGCTTTGGAGTCACAAACGTTAGCAGCTTATCCTCTTCCTCCTGCCACTCTCCCACAGTAGGACCAACAGTTAGAGAAGGGAAACTGTATTGCCATTCATCATCCCACTGTCCAAAACAATTACGGTTTTCAGGATAGACTCATGGCTCCTGGCAAGGATGCATTGACCTCCTTCACCAGTCTGTCCAGAATCCTGGATGACCTAATGTTCATCTTCTGTGCCAAAGCATCAAGGGATCCCATGGCATTCTGCAACGAATGTCCAACTTTGACACATCCAGTTTTGTGCAGGGCAAGACGCAAACTGACGGATGACAGTTACTGTGATTCTATGAAACTATTGTGCAGCAAAGGTTCCTCCAGAAGCCATATGCCAGGTGACGCACCAGCACCTCTGTTGTATTCCAAACCCTGCCAAGCCTCCAGGACTGAGCTGTAAAAATACGACAGACCGGTGAAATCCATCCCCTCTATTCGGACCAAGAACAGCTGTTTGCTATACCCCAGATGACTCACTCTCCGAAGAAGCTGCTCCGCAGTCTCTTGCTACCTCAAACTACATTGGTAAAGGAGCCTCTGGGCACTTTGCAGTCTGAAGGACATTATTTTTGACTGAATATCCACCAGACCTTGCCCTCCTTCTTCTACTGGAAGATACAGTGCTGCTGCTCGGATCCAATGTGGTCCCATCCAGAAAAAATCCACATGCAGTTTTTGGATATCAACAACCAGGCTCCTTGGTGGGGACAATACTTTAAACTTGTGCCACAGTGTCGAAGCAACCAAGTTGTTCACAACCAAAACTCGTCCCCTGTACGACAGCCGAGGCAGCAGCCATTGCCATTTAGACAACTTTGCACACACCTTCACAACTAAACCCTCCCAGTTCTGTTGTTCAAAAACCTGGTTTTCCAAATAAACCCCTAAAACCTTCATCCCATCATTTTTCCATTGCAAGCCTGATGGAAGTGTGGGCATCCTATTCTTGTTCCCAGTGCCACAGTTGAAAGCCTCACATTTGGCCCAGTTGACCTTAGCAGATTAGGCTCACTGATATAAACCAAAGCAATCTTCTAAGGTGCACACATCAGCTTGATCGGTCACGAAAATATTTACATCGTCTGCATAAGCAGACACTGTTAACGGCATGTTATCGGAACTATTGGGAAGATGAAAACCTTTAAGTTTATTCCTTAGCTCACATAGTAATGGTTCTATGGCCAAACTGTAGAGCTTACCAGAGAGGGGACAACCCTGCCTAATTCCCCTTTGGACTTGTATAGGCCTACTTAGCCCACCCCCCACCTTCACCATACAGTTTGCAACGTTGTACAACACCAAAAGCCCGAAAAACAGAAGACCGATAACTGTGATCAATCCTATCAAAAGCTTTTTCTTGATCTAGTGACAGGATGCCAACATTTAAATTAAACAATTTACAAATGTCAATAACATCTCTCACAAGGAAAAGATTGTCCATAATTATCCGCAGTAGCTCTGATCCATATGTACCAGTAAGCCAATGTATTGTCTTAGTCTATTAGACAGAGCTCTGGACAGTATCTTATAATCTCCTACCAAGACTCAGAGTCCTCAAGCAAGGTTCCAGTACACACATTGTCACACATTTCGGCAGAAAATAAATCCCCATAAAATTGAACAGCCCCCTCCCACATTTTACTCATAACAGAGGTTACCCTCCCAACAGCCAAACGCAAACAATGCATCTGCTTGTCTTCCCCATGTTTCCTCTCTAACCCAAAAAAGAAAGCACTGGGAGCATCCATTTCCCTCAGTATGGAAAACCTTGACCTCACAAGAGCCCCTTTTGCCCGCTCTTGGCGATATGCCCCAAGGTCTCTATGTAGTTCAGATAGATTGTGTTGCATTTCTACTCTGTTGTGACCTACCAGCTCATCCTTAATCCCTCTTATGCTTATTTCTAGCCCTCCCAGCACCCTCTTGACTTTAGCTGTGGAGAAAGCAGAGTATTGCTGGCAAAAATGCCTAATATGGGCCTTACCAGCATCCCACCACAAACATAATGATTCAAATTCTCCTCTCCTACCCCTCCACCTACTCCAAAACTCCTCGAAATTCGAGCAAAAGAAGGCATCTTGAAGAAGCTTGGTATTAAATTCCAGTACAGAGACCTCAGAGGGCGTGGTGCAATGGAGAGGTGAGCCAGTGCCAGATGGTGGTCAGAGAACCCAGACGGTACTTTGCTCCTTTTAACCAGCTTGTTACTGTGATGTTTCCAGATGTAGAGGTGGACTAGCCATGCTGCACTAACCCCATCTGACACAACCTTAATCCAGGTATATTGTTTGGCATCTGGATGATGGAGCCTCCAGGTGTCTACCAAATCTTTGCTTATGACAATGTCTCTAAAAACTCCAGCAGCACCCACATGTGGCTCTTCCCCCCTTCTGTCTAAACGGGTTGATCGTGCAGTTCCAATCCCCCCCCCCCCAATCACTAATACCTTATCCATCTCCACCAAAGCCATTGTTGTCGCAAAGCCCCAAAGAGAGCCCCCCTCTACCTTCCTGTGTTAGGCGCATATATGTTAACAAACACAAAAGATTTGTTCCTTATATTTGCTCTGACAACCAACAACCTCCCTTTGGATACTTCCTTATGAGAGGTGATGTTAACTCCAAGACCGGGTGAGAATAGTACTGCAACACCAGCGATAAGATTGGTGCCATGACTCAAGACCTGTGCTCCTTTCCACCAGACCCGCCAGTCCACCTCATTTTCCACATCACTGTGCGTTTCCTGTAGGAACAATACATTCACATGTTTTTGTTTAACAAATTCAGCCAACACAACCCTTTTCCCCTGGCCTCTGGCGTCATTGATATTAAGAGTGCCTATCCGTAAGACTTCCATAAGAAGAGGAAAGGAAAGGATCAAATATGTGAACAAGAAGAAAAGCCCCACCGGCAGATGTGTACCATGCAACTTATCCATTCTAAACTGTGTTCGACGTCATACCTTTCCTCACAGAAGTGGCCCATTTGCTAAGCCTATACTTCTTCTTAGGAGTCAGGGTCTACAGCCTTAGTAGCATGGCTCACAGATTTAAGAAACTTCTTTGGATCTGGGAAAAAACGAGCAAGAGGCACATTTTTCTTATTCTTTGTTTCATTAAAGAAGTGGTTTAGCTCCGTCACTGAGTACAATTCTTCCTCTTCCTGTTAGGGCTGTTGTTTAGGACCCAGAAGCAGACACAGACACAGCTGGGTGTTGGTTGAAAGTCAGGTGGATTTATTGTAATAAAAGGTGATGAGGGGTGCTGGAGAAGGCAAGGGACAGGCAGGCTGCTGAGCAGGGTGGAATGGCTGGAGGAATGAGCTGAGGCGGCGTGTGAAGATGGCTCGATGACCGGCAGGCACTGGAATCCTGGAGCACGGGAGAAAACAATGTTAACACACGGAGCACGAGGAAAAAGCACAAGAATCACTCTAGTAACTAATGGTACAGAGCGGCCGAGAGTATACCACATTGAGGGCAGAACAATCTGGCAACGACTTGCAGGAAAACTGTTTTTTCTTGAACTGTGGGTTGATTAGGTTGATTGTAGACAGGTGCAGAGTGCAGAGTGAAGAGTGAGACCAGGTGCCTGATGAGGATGCCACGTGCCACTCCCGCACACACAGACAGACAGGGGAGGGGGAGACACTGGGGAAAACAGAACACAGGAAAACACAGGGAAACCAGTGGAGTCACGGCCAGAGCCATGACACCTCCTGCACCATCATCCCACTCACCTCCCCCTCCACTATACCCCCAGTCAGGCCGTGACTCCACCCCAGAGGGGCCTCCCTCCTCAATCACCATCGTTTTCCTCTTCACAAATATCACCACACTCAAAACACCACAGACTATTTGTGCTCGCATACACTACATACGAGCTCTCCGCGTTCCTCAAATACATAAACGCTTGCCTGCGGAGCGATAAAACGTGCTTCAGCCCTCGGTCCTTACACCCAAGAGCAATCGGTTTAAATCCACTTGCAAACTTCCCAAAGCGGGAGAATTCACACGGCAAAGCATCGCTTTTAATAAATGGGAGAACATTGGACACGGAAACTCTGGTAGCAGGAGCTGAAAGCGGTGACACGGGTACCAACACTCCCTTTACCCAAACACCGCTAGCTATCACCTTACTAACCAAACTTCCTTTCTTAAGAAATACCACCACGGCCTTATTCATCCGCGAAGCATAGCCAAGATTTTCGCATCTTACCTGTTCGCTGACCGCTTTCAGGACATCCTACATTACAGATTACAGACTGTTACAGAAAATTGCAGATGGACATTTAATATCCAGCAGTGCTCATAATAGACACTAGCATGGACTGTAACAATCTGGCCACAATATAGCACACTGACCATGTGGTCCAGTCATGTACTAGTTTTTGACCTGTTGTTGTTGTTGTTGTTGTTGTTGTTGTTGTTGTTGGGATAAAGGGAGCAAGAAGGCCCATTAAACTTCGTTCAGTACCCTCCTGCTCTGTGTGACCAATTATACTGTGTTTTAATGCAGCCAAATTCAGGATGTAGTTGTTTTCATTTATATATTTCTGTAAATATTCAGTTCAGGGTTCTAATTGAAGGACCTCCTGCGGTCCCGGGGACGGAAAAACAAGATCAGGGACAAAGGATAAAAAATACATTTTGGGATGGTAACAAGACAAAAAAATATAATACAACTGCGATTAAACCATAACATGAATCTCTTATGAAGTTGTCAATGTAAAATTGCGTGAAAGTACACAATTCAAGACTGATATGAACCGTGACAGTGACCTCTGAAAGCAGTGTACCAGTGTTTGGGACCTGGTGGGGAAAGTTAAGTTAGAGCCCTGGCAGCTCAAAAATACTACGCTGACCAGCAGTTATTACCAAGCTGCTGAGTTGCAGATATAATCATTATGTTTTGGTCATGACATCATCAGAAGACAAAATCAACAAAAAAATGAAGAGAGAAGAAAGACAAAGTTAGAAGCAACAAAAGTTTGTCATATTCAAGTACAGCTAAAGCATCCATTAGCACATTTAGATGAGCTGCAGACGTGTATTTATGCTCGTTAAACCCGTAATATGTTAGCAAAACAACTCTAAACCATATTATAAATGCGGCTGCCGAAGCACAAGCCCTCCTCTAAGGGTTTTACAATCCGTGTGCAAGGTTTTATCAATCAGTTTGTTCCTTCAGTTTGTTAATCTGTCCACACGTTTCCACATCCATTTTTTTTCTACCACTTGAGCTCTGAGGGGAGGAATTAGATGAATTTATTGTGTCATTTCTTAAAATATGTGTTTAATATTTGCATGATTGGTAAAACAGACTCATTGATTGGCAGGTCCAGAAGGTGCCAACTTGTTCATTTACCACCTGCCCCAGGAATTTGGAGACCAGGACCTGCTCCAGATGTTTATGCCCTTCGGAAATGTCATCTCTGCCAAAGTCTTCATTGACAAACAGACAAACCTCAGCAAGTGTTTTGGTGAGTTCATGCAAACTACTGTATAGGCTATAAGCCCTCTGATGATCAATAAAAAAATTTGAATCAGTCCCCCCCCGCCCCATAATCTTGCAGGGCTGTGTTGAAATGATTGTAATAGACTCTGCTGCAGCTTCAAACATTTTAAGTTCCTATTTTCGTGGCAGTGCGACAAGCTACAAGCGCTCTGATCGGTCATTTTCCTGACCTTGAAATAGTCTTTGGCTGTCTGTGTGGTATTTTGGTGCCAAGTGCATCACGAATGGTGCACAGGTAGAGCGATGCAAACAGGTGGGAGGTTCGTTTAGATGGGGCTGCGCAAAGCGAGTTGTTGGCATTTTGTTAGGAACTGGGTCTTAAACGTCGTGTTGAAAATTGACGTCCCAGAACCACAGCTATTTTTGGCGTCAACCTGCTGCCATTTAGGTGATTTTATTAACGAGAGCAAACTAAACACTTGCAGTCAACGCACATTAATAATGGAATAATGCTTAAAATAAAAGTAAAGTATTTTTATTAAACACTCCATTAGATGTGCTTAAAGGGACTGTTTGTAACTTCTTACACTTACACTCTTATAAATCATTGCAAGTCGGCGTCCAATGCGCGCTCGCGTGTTGCTACGCTGTTCCAACACAAACTACAGGAAGCACCAAAACCGCAAAGTTCTATCTAGTGAAGCCTGTCGTGCAAAAACAGTGTCAGCAGTGTTCACTGCTCCAGCCCCCCCGACCACGGCCAGAAGACACAGGGGAGACCGTAGCTTTGGTCTCCAGGGCCGGAGTCTCTGCTGTACTCTGCTCCTCTGCCTGCTTCCCTTCACTCAAACACCGCACTCGTTCTCACTCGCTAGCTCGCTCCACCTCTCTGCATGCGCGCACACTCCACACTGCAGAAGAGTTAGTTTAGCTCTGAGAATATCTAGTGAATGTACAGTGGACGTTTGTGCAGAAATAACTGCTGGAGCTCCTCCAGACCAACAGAGGTTTCCCGTGTCTTGTGAAGTGACGGGGCTCCGCAGAGAGCCAACACTAGGATCAGCACTGATTCATAGAGAGACCTTCGTCTGGTCAGCTAACATTACTGCCAAGCAGCTGAAATATAGAGTGATATTGTGGTTTTAGCTGACGTGTGTCACCTCACTGTTTTGAGCGATGCTCGTTCATGTCTATGTAGAGCGAGCACAAGCGTGAGCAACAGGACGCTGACTTTCGTTGCCTTAACGGCCACAGGTGTTGCTGTAAACAAGACATTTCTGCTTCTTACATAGAGTCCCTTTAATGCAGGCGTGAGTGGTGATGGGTTACTTTAAGCATTCTTGCAATTTGACCACTTTCTTGACTATTGTCGGGAGGACTGGAGAGAATTTCAAGCTCTTGCGGATAATGTGGGGGATTGGTTTCATTTCCAATAATTCTCATTGTTACCAGATTGCAAATTCCTCGAGGGAGTATTTTTTTTAAGCTGTCCTCTGTTGCTGTTCTAAGTGTTTGTATTTCTCCTTCAGGCTTTGTGAGCTATGACAACCCCGTGTCATCGCAGGCAGCCATCCAGTCAATGAACGGCTTCCAGATCGGCATGAAGAGGCTGAAGGTGCAGCTGAAGCGCTCGAAGAACGACAGCAAGCCTTACTGAAGGTGCTGAGGCACCGCAGACTTTAGTTAGGCAGGGTGGTGTTATGGTAAGTGGAGTATGAATAACCCCGAGACTGGTCCACTCAGAAACTTGACTATATGCATTACAGGGTTGATGTCTGCTGCCTCTGCCTGGTCATTATAACATGTTCCAGGCAATGAGTCACACATGAAGCTACATGCAAGAGTTTTTTCTGGCCAGACTGGATTCTTCCTGTGTTACAGTATGTTGTGGTTTATGCACTTTGTTTTTTCCTTTCATTTTAAGTTGAAACGTTATCAGTTTGCTGTGGTACATAAAACACATATGAGTTGATTGTTAGGATGTGTTGCACATTGACAGTCAGGTCAGATAGGTGCCAAATCCATCTGTTTTTTTTCGCTTCTTGTTCACCTTCCTCTCCACCACCCAGACTCTAGCGTAATAAAGCTCCTGAAGTCAGGCAGCAGCTGGAACAGACTTTCGATTAGGAAACAGAAATCATTACTAGGTTTCCTTTTGCATTTTTACAAAAACAAAGTGGGTGTTTTTTGGCTATCTGTATTATCTCTTGAAACAGAGGCAATGTGTGTGATATACAGCTAAATTAGTTGTGTTGGTTCAAGGTAAGGTAAGGTAAGGTACAGAAGCTTACATCGGTCATACGGAGGAGCTCCACTTAAACATGCACATGGCATTTAGACATGTTTGTCCTCATTCTGCGTTTGTGAAGTGTGTGTGTGTGTGTGTGTGTGTGTGTTGTTGTTGCGTAGGCGGGCGGGCGGTCTAGATCAGTGACTGTTGTGACATTCAAGCAGCCTGTTGATGCTGTGGAGATCTTGTTCGTGTTGTCTGGTGTTTCCACTGAAGTCAGGTTGAACCTCCAAACCAGAAGCTTCCCATTGACAGAGGGAGAGAGGAGATGGTCGGCTCTGTGGTCTGACAGGACTGCCACCTGTTTCTGAGTTACATCTCTGAAGATGACACCTTAATGCGTGTTTCTATCTGACCTGTCTGGGTGTTGCAGCCGTTGCGTGGCTTAAACCTGTCAGGTGGCCTCAGGTGGATGGCTACACACCGACGTACGGGTTGTATCGTACACAAACATCAGCTGGAATTGATTTCTGTGTGACGTGGATATAATAACTCTGTCAAGCAGCGTGCTCACGGCATTTATCGTATTTTTCTTTATCTGGAGATTAGTAAGACTCGTGTCTAACGTAGTTGAAATTGCATGTAAGCATAGCCTTTTGTAGAGGACTAAACACAGCGTGGTTCAGTGGCGCTCCTCCCGTGCTGATGAGTGACAGGTCAGAGGTCGAGCTGATGTGGCTGCGAAGCCCCTCAACTGTCAGCTGTATCTAATAATACTGTGAAGTTTGGCGATAAAAACCCAAACGTGATGGGCTTCTTCCACTCACTTTAATATCTACCAGTCTGTCTGATGCAGATATAATGCTTTGTATGAATACATTTTATGGTTTTTAGCTAGTTTGTACCTTGAATTCAGGTGTGTTGTAAAAAAAAAAAAAATGCATCAACATCCCTCAGCTACTGTCTTGCTAGCTAGCGGCTAGCTAATCTATAAGAGGGCTATACCATTGTCTCTCACTGAATCTCTTCTGTGATTGGAGAATTCATATACGTGTCAAATTGCTCAAGGCAAACCTGTTAGTTGCTTAGCAAGAAATCATGTTTTTTATTTTTTTTTATAGAACTAGGAAGCGAGACAATTGTTGAGATGTATATTTAAAACTATTATGCCTTTTTCTATTTTTATATAGGTTTTATACTTCCCCTGTGTGTCGGGGAACTATTTATTGCCTAAATTATTTATCTGAATTGAACTTATTTTGAAAGACAAATGTAAAGTCAAACAGCTCCATTTGATCTGCTGGTGTGTGTGTGTGTGTGTGTGTGTCCTCTCCTCGCCTGTTTTGTGTTGTTTTTCCTTGTTTGGTGATGTGTCCGTGTGGCATGGACTGTGTGTGCAGGATCCATCAGTGCTGCTACAGACTTCATAGAACCCGCTCTCTGTCACACATGTCTTCATCTGAATAAATCACTCATTTTACAAAAAAAACACAGGGAACATAGTTTGTTCTAAAAAGTCCATTTCAACATGTGTCTGTTGGTCCCGTCTTTCTGTGTGAATAAAAAGTGATCTTGTGTGTCGTCGACAACTTTACACCATGCAGGTCAAGTCCTGGACCTGTTCTAAGTACTAGGACTAGTTTTAAAACTGATTCCAAGTCCAAGTCCAAAGATTGAGTCAGAGTAAAATAGTCTAGACCAGGGGTCTGCAACCTGCGGCTCCGGAGCCACATGAGGCTCTTTAACTCCTCCCTCCCTGTGGATTTTTAAAAATGGAAATGAATAACTGTTTTCTGTTTACATTTTCATTTTTATGTATCATTGTTGTAGGTCTATGGTACGATGGAGTATTAGGGCCACATTGAGGAAAAAAAAAATCTGAGATTTAGAGAATAAAGTCAGAAGTTTATGAGAAAAGAAAGTCGGAATATTATGAGAATAAAGTCATAATATTATAAAGTATTAATTTTACGTGCTATTTTCTTTTTTTCTCGTAAAGTTATGACTTTATTCTCGTAATATTACGACTTTTTCTCGTAATGTTATATAACTTTATTCTGGAAAGCTCAGATTTCTTTCCCCTCAATGTGACCCTAATACTCCGTTACTTTTTTGTTTTTGCCTCAAATGGCTCTTTTGATAGTAAAGGTTGCTGACCCCTGGTCTAGACAGTCTGAGTAAAGCTGTGGTACGTGGATGTGGATGTGAGATGACCGTGAGCAGAGAATCACTCACTGCTACGGGGGCGTTCACGTCAAAGCAGTTGAAAGTCACCATGTTTTGTGTAATGTTGCCCCATTCACTCACTGTCATGTGAGCGTCTTGGTATATTGTATACCAACACATTCTTGCTATTGCACAAAAATCACGATTATGTATCAGGGACTTTGTAGTCGTAGCTGTGGCACACTGGCTGCATGTCTTAAATGACCTATTTTAAAAGCCCAAGTAAAAAGAAAACAATGAAAAGACCAAATCCAACAACGTGTTAGTCCGTTTCTCAATACTTTCTGACTGACCTACTCTGTCTGAGGTACTCAGCTCCAAGCCCACTGGATACTACTGAAGATATCAATCTGTAAAAACATCAAATATATAAAAATATATTTCCATATATAATTTCCACCCCAGTTTTTATCAAATGTTACTCAAACAGGAGGAACAGGAGGGCATTTGTTGGGGGCTATTTTCAGCGGCGGATTAATCCCCATTTGGTGCTCTATAGTGAGTATTAGTGGCAGCAGGACAGTGTGTGTGTGGGATTGAGTCAGAATAAACTACAGTGTATGTGTGTGTTCATGGTGATGAAGGAACATGACACCGTGTGTAACTGCGAGGCTCATTGATGAGTTGTTGGACAACAATGAGGAAGAACACACCACGCACACAATACTTGTTAGTAGATACATTCATTGCTGGTTTGGCTCTGAACATGGGATTTGTTGACTATACCATAGAGACAATGTCACCAGAGTCCTCCATACTGTGTGAATTGTCTGGCAGAATATGATAAGAACATCCGTGTGTAAATGGAAAGACAAAAGTAACATCTCTTAAAGCTGAAGTAGGCTAGATGGAGCAAATATGATAAATAAAAGTTATTTTTATAAAACGGTCGCTATATATCGTGACAGTAGTACATGAAACAGGTAACCTGAAAAAAATCATGTTCCTCTGTGTCCTCTGTGTCCTCCGGTGCTCCTATCGGCATCTGCAAGTTTTCACAGACCGGAGGAAAACAAGCAGTAAGAGCTGATCTGAGGTCTGCTGTCCATCTGCTGTCTATGAGAGCCGGCTGTCAATCACTCGCGAACTCCGACCAAACGGTCAAACTAGGCAGCACTGATCAAATATGAATCAATATTCTGTTACATTAATGCCTATTTCTCTCCTCAGATGTTTTCAGAATCATCTTGTAGTGCACGGTTTAGCTATAAAATGAGAAAGTTTGTGACGCAGCCGCCATTGTTAAAATCTGTTGAAGGAACGCCAAGTTCTGGTCACATGACCGGAGCACAGCCAATAGGAACGTTCTCTCTGAAATGACCTGTGATTGGTCAAAGTCTCCCGTCACGGGCTAGATTTTCTAAAGCCTGAAAACAGAGCCATGAGGAGGAGCAGAAGTCTAGTTTTCTCTCAGAACACTTGAATTACAATATGCTGAAAGGTTATTATGGAATTTTTGCCCAATGATGCCAAACATATACTGACTACTGCTGCTTTAAAGCAGCGTGTAGTATGTAACATTTTACTTTTTATACTTTTTACAGAGCAGATGTCCAACCTCCGTGTGATTAGCTGTGTTTAGATAGCATGCTAGCTGCTATTCCAGGCCTCTGGAGGCCTGCTCTGACCTGCATGTTGTCACTGATTCTGTGCTAGCTATTTGATTTAGGCTGTCATATGTGTGTGTGTGTGTTGCTGTTGTCATCCAC
This sequence comes from Sebastes umbrosus, assembly GCF_015220745.1. NCBI lineage: Eukaryota > Metazoa > Chordata > Actinopteri > Perciformes > Sebastidae > Sebastes > Sebastes umbrosus. The sequence continues at coordinate 38,035,436 of NC_051270.1, forward strand.
TCCTGGCTCCTGGTAGCATGTGGCTCGTCCTCACTCTGTCTCTGACTGTTGAGTGTTTAGACTGTAATCGATACCACACAGATGATCATTCTTGGTTTCTTTTTCTCTCTCCTGTCTGTGTTCCATTGCGGTATAACCTAGGTTTGTCTCCCTGTTGTGTTTTTCTTTTTGTTTTTTTTCTAGATCACTTCCTGTTTGCCCCTAGCATGTTGATGTGGCGTCACAGTTCATCGTCCAGTCCTTGTCTTCTGCGCTTCTCTGGTGCTTCCAATTTCACCATTGACCTTGTTGTGTTTGGCATTTGATTACCAGGAGGTTTAGTTTAGTGTGTTTCCCATAATGTCCTCTGTGTGCTGCCAACGGGGGGGCACTAGAAAGACTGCCCCTGGACATGTTTGAAAGTTATATTCAAGTTATTACAAGCAAAAAAATATAATCTATTTTTCTAGAACTGACTCACTAGATTTTTTGCAGTTTGTTTGACACAAGTGTGACCTTTAACTTTGTTTTCATCTCCTGTGTTGTTGTGGAGCAGTCCTCCCAGTGCCCCCCCCATCCTCTGGTTCTGTTGTGGGTTTGTGTGTGTGAAAGCAGCTCATCTGTCTCTAGGTGGTGGTGGTGTGTGTGTGCGTGTGCGTGTGCGTGTGCGTGTGTGTGTGTGTGAGCGCTGGTGTGTGTCTCTTAAATTAGAAACACTTTTCAAGCAAGTTAGTGATCATGTGTTGTTAGATATATTAATTTAATGATAGGCTAGCTAAGGGTTCATCCTCGGGAGCTCCCGTTTGAGTGATGTTATGACATTAATTGTCAGTGTAAAAATCATTTTTTTTAATTTAAGCCTCTATCGACTGACCACCGCAAGCACATGATGCTGTTCTGCTCTTTTTTGTGTGAGGAGAATCAGACAACAGTCCACAGAGGAGAGACTTTTGTCACAGTGTCATTAGTATGCATGTTTTTTTTGTTTTTTTTAATATATCTGCACTGAAATTCTTGGCAAAATGTGATCTAGTTTGTGTTAAGTTAAATGATGAATAAACTGGTGCCAAATGTTTTGCACAATCAGTATTTTCCCCCTTTTTATTGGATTTGCTTTACCGGTCAGGCTTAGTTGTAGAAGCACAGGTTGATGACTGGTGAGGCAGTTGGCATCACGTGCAGGAGGTTTTACTGAAGAGCTGACTCATATCATATACACTTATATATCAGGCTTCATGTTAGTTGACTGGTTGCAACTAGGGATGCACCGATACCGACACCGGTATCGGGTATCGGGTCCGATACTGTTCTCATGTACTCGTACTCGCAAAACGGCTACGATACGACAGCACCGATACCACTTTACAGCAGCGTGACGTTAACCTCTCGTCACCATCTTTCGGGTCCTCCTGCTCCACACCCTCGATGGTGCGGGCGAGACGGGCCAGTGGTGCGCCCGACCCCGCGGGGCTGGGATCCCACCTCAGTCGGCGCACGCCTGCCCTTGCTTTCATTGCGCCATAGGGTTTTGCTTGCGCCCTCTGACTCGCGCGTGCGTTAGACTCCTTGGTCCATGTTTCAAGACGGGTCGGGTGGGTTGCCGACATCCCCGCAGACCCCTGGCTCCTTTTCGTGAGCCGCGGCACGACGCTGTTGGGGCGCACTGAGGACAGTCCGCCCCGGTCGACAGTCGCACCGGGAGCAGGGGGCCCCGTCCCTCCCCCGATGGGGAGAGAGGGTGCAGCGAGCCTTTTGTCCACGGTGCGGCGAGGTCCGGGCAGGGAGCGTTGTAAAGCTGCGGCCGCGAGCCACTTTCGCCCCGAGCCTTTCCGAGCCGACCTAGAGCCGGTCGCGGCGCACCGCCTCGTATGCGGGACTCCCCAGCCTGCCTTGTGTCGCTCACACCCTCCAGCTGGCTGTTAACAAGGGTCTTTTGGCACAGAGAAGTACTCGTATCGGTACTCGGTATCGGTACTCGGTATTTGTGTGGCACTACAGTATACGCCCCTAGAGGACTCACAGACCAAGTGGCCTACTCATACACAGTGGTGTGTATACTGTGTGTGTGTTTGTGTGTATTTATTGAATATAATCCAGAGACCCTACACATCCACATTTATAGTCTGCAGTCTGTTTTATTCCCTGACCAGTGGACCAACGTTGTGACTTGTACTGAGAGTAATCAACAATTCAGCCATGATCTCATCCTGCTGGAATATTCAGTCCTACTTTATTTTACAAGTCCCAAAGTTTCCTAGACTGAAATGTAACTGCTTTAGGAGGGTTCTTTGAAAGAATTATGTATCTTGTTACCAGTTAAAGCTGAAGTAGGCCAGATTGGAGCAAATATGATTTAAAAAAAGTTATTTTTATAAAACGGTCGCTACATCGTGACAGTAGTACATGAAACAGGTACCCTGGAAAAAATCATGTTCCTCTCTGTCCTCCGGTGCTCCCAACGGCATCTGCAAGATTTCACAAACCAGAGGAAAACAAGCAGTAAGAGCTGATCTGAGGTTTGCTGTCCAGCTCCTGTCTATGAGAGCCGGCTGTCAATCACTCTGAACTCCGACCAAATGGTCAAACTAGGCAGCGCTGATCAAATATGAATCAATATTCTGTTACGTTAATGCCTATTTCTCTCCTCAGATGTTTTCAGAATCATCTTGTAGTGCACGGTTTAGCTGTTAAATGACAAAGTTTGTGACCCAGCAGCCATGTTGGAAATCTCTTGAAGGAACTGCCAAGTACCGGTCACATGACCGGAGCACAGCCAACAGGAACGCTCTCTCAATGAAATGACCTGTGATTGGTCTGCCGTCACGGGCTAGATGTTCTAAAGCCTGAAAACAGAGCCATGAGGAGGAGCAGAAGTCTAATTTTCTCTCAGAACACTTGAATTACAATATGCTGAAAGGTTATTATGGAATTTTTGCCCAACGATGCCAAAAATATACTGCCTACTGCAGCTTTAAGACTTTGATTTTGTATACTAAAACTTGGCACAAGTGCATTTAGGGCGTGTCCAACTCCTCTTTTGCTAGTTAAGTGGCCCATAATCTGGGTGCAAAGTAAACTCACAGGACAAAGAGGTTGTATTCGGTCTCTTAATTCATCATCGTTGTGTTTTGGGCGTAACAGATGTGTGTGGTGCTCGGCCGGTGGACCCTCTGCCTCCACCGTCTCCCAATCCTCTGTCCCATCAGCAACTCCATCTGAATGAGCAAATGCACCAATAACTATGGCGTCAAAACAGTCTCATAAATATTCACAAACAAATGTCACATTATGTAACTTGTAAAACACGATACACCAATAAATGCAGAGTGATTTATATCTGTAAACCTATGTTGTAAGCCTGTATCTGTGCCTCTAATTTACAACTCATGTCATCATTTGTTCATCAACTCAGCATTTTTCAAAGAAAAAATATATTTGTGAATCTCCACCTACTTGTGTGGATTCTTTTGAGACTCTTACCGTGCTGTTACACACAAAATCCACAAATACAGGCAGTACGTGACTCGTAAAATGTCATGTGACTTGTGTCTCGTAAAACGCGATGCACAAAGATGTGTAGAGTGATTTGTACCATAAATCTCTTTCTGTGTCTGTGCCTCTGATTTACAACTCGTATATCATCATTTATAAATAAACACAAACCGTTAATAACATTCACAAATTTTATGTTAATTTGTGAATCACCAACAACGCTAATGCAACATTTATAGATGGAAGGACATTTCAATACAATTAAAAACAGGCATTAAATATCCAAGACAATAGACAATTAAAACACGCTAAAATACAATAAGACAGCTATAAAATATAATAAATTAATAAAAATCCATCTAAATATGACACATTACATTGGTCTCTATGTGCAGCCGGCTGTGAGACGAGTGGTCAGGGACCGTCTACAAAGTGCAAAAGAGAAAAAGATTCAATAACTTCAGTATTATGCAGTGTAGTACCACCAAAATCACTTCACACATCAAAATTCCTGATTATACTTATACTAATTAAGATATTTTGATACACTACATTATAAAAGTGAAGTTATTGAATATTCTTGCCATTAAAAATTCACCAAAATTATGCAAAAGTATATTTGTCCAAACTAAGTGTTGTAGTACAACTATGAGGAGACCATAGATGTGTGAAGTGATTTTGGTGGTACTACACTGTATAATACTGAAGTTATTGAATATTTTTCTCTTTTCGGCGTTGCACTTTGTAGACGGCCCCTGACCACTCGTCTCACAGCCGGCCGCACATAGAGACCAATGTAATGTGTCCAGCTCAGAGGACTAAAGGCTGGTTGTGATTAAAATGAGCTTGTAGCTCATTGTCTACCTTACTACGGTTAGAAAGAGCCCTCGTTGGTGTTTTAACAACGTTTCAGTTATAAGTTAGTGATCCAGGAAGTTTGAATATGTCAATATCTTTCCAACTTTACCAAAGAACATCATCTAGGGGGGCTCTGTTCAACAGCAATGTGTGGACTGTCAGGAATGATTGGAAGAAATGCTCTATGAAGTAACTCGAGGGAACGAGTTACTAACTTGAGGGCAAGAGAAAGTTTTTTCTTTATTTTTCTTTATAAATACTGTTAAACTATCAAAACACTCATTATACACAGAAATACACACAGCCCATATTCAGAAATTGGGTATTTGAAACAAGCCGTTAGGATTTCTGTCCATTTGTGATGTCACAAATATACAGTATTTAGACTTTTACACTGTTTTAAACGTAAACATTCTAAATATGTCCCAGTTTATTTCCTGTTACAGTGTATGTAAATAACATCAGCTGACAGGAAGTAAACATGGGCTCAAACTGTTGCCTAGCAGAGGGTAAATACAGGTATATTCGGGCAGACAGTATGAGGAAAATACAGGGTTTTTTTAACATTACAGCATGTAAACATGTTCTAGTAGAAACACAAAATACAAGTATGAACCTGAAAATGAGCATGATATGGGACATTTAAGGAGCGTGCTGCACTAATATTAAGAGCTGAGATGCGTAGCTTGTATCAATGGAGACGTCAATGTCCCTCCAGCTGACCATTGAGAAATGACGCGACCTCCAGAGGGTCGGACTCATTCTTCTGTTTGTACTGCGCTTCATGCATTTTAAAACCCTTCTTAACTATAACTATAATGATAACTATAAATATAACGATGTGAGCATCCACACTGATTAACTATAACGTTCTGTAAACAAAAGGGATATTGATGACATGTTACTGCTTTGTGTTGCGCAGAGAAAGACATTAATATAAGGATATAAATAATAATAATAAGAAAACAGTTGAAAAGTAATGGAACAAATTCACCTTCATATTTAGATGGGTTTTGATTTATTTATTATATTTTATACCTGTCTTGTTTTATTTGAGCTTGAGCACTGCATAATACTGAAGTTATTGAATCTTTTTCTCTTTTGCACTTTGTAGACGGTCCCTGACCACTCGTCTCACAGCCGGCTGCACATAGAGACCAATGTAATGTGTCATATTTAGATGGATTTTTATTAATTTATTATATTTTATAGCTGTCTTATTGTATTTTAGCGTGTTTTAATTGTCTATTGTCTTGGATATTTAATGCCTGTTTTTAATTGTATTTAAATGCCCTTCCATCGATAAATGTTGCATTAGCGCCCCCTATTGGAGAGCGCTGGCTCTTCCCTACACTTGTGATGTTTTTCTGAAACACCTGTTGCGCAGTAAAACAGTCAAAAGGATCCACAGGAATCCGTTGAGATTCACACATACTTTACCATTTTAAAATGCTAAATTGGCGATTCACAAATGAACATAAGATTTGTGAATGTTATTAACTGTTTGTGTTTATTTATAAATGATGATATACGAGTTGTAAATCAGAAGCCCCCACACAGATAGAGATTTATGGTACAAATCACTCGACGTGTTGATATGTCATCATGGCATATTGGAATCGGTCTGTAAATGATAAATAGATTATTGGAAGAAGGTCTGGGTGCTTCCTCATAAATACCTAATAGTGAATAAGGAGCTGTCCTTCAAAATTATTCCTAAATATTACCCTGTCAATCACTACATGCAGAAATAAAAAAAAGACCTTTGCAGATTTGTCATTGATCATATCTTTAAAGACATTATTATGGGAAAATGTGGTGTTTGCTTTTTTAAAAAAAACAAAAAAAAACAATATTTTCTTATAATAAATTTCATATGTTTTCTTTTAATCTTTTATTCATAAATATAAATTTAACAATAAATACCATATTTTGTTGTTTTCTTGAGGGATGTTGAGCAATATTTGAAACCACTTTCTCAGAAAAAAGGCTCTTAAGACACTCAAAATATGTATGGTTTCATATTTTTGTTTAGTGTGATATACCTCTGGCTCTTTTGTTATTGTTATACTGAATCTGAATTATGTTCTTTTGTTTAATAAACAAAGAAAGTAGAAACAAGTAGCCAACTAGTGTAAAACAACATGACACCGTGGGTTGGTTTTCCTCCTGTCCTCTCCAATATTTTGAGTCACCAGCGCCACTGCTGTGGGAAGTGAGTGATGAAGCGAGAGAGAGAGAGAGAGCGGCGGCAGCGATGGGAGTGAGTTATGTTATAAAAAAAAGTTAACAGTGTTCGGTTGGTCCGTTCTTGACTACTGTTGAAACATGGCGGTGCAAACATGGCGGACTCAGTGGAGAGGGGTCATGTCTAGAAGGTAACCCACAAATTGCGAAAGTCTCACACATGCGCACTTGATTCAGTACAATGACTGCAGCAATGGCAGACTTACCGGGAGCTGTTTCAAATTTTTCTTGTCTCGCCGACTTTGAATCGAATCTGCAGTCGTACCAAGAAAATACCAATATTACCTTTGTTGTTCTAAAAAGTGACACAAATTTTTGAATAACTGGTCAGCTTAAGGTTGGATAACGAACGTTAGCTAGTTAGTTGGTAATGTTACTTGCTACCAATGTCAGTCTGATCAGTGTTCCACCTCACATAGACTTTACTTGAGCGGGCTGCCCAGGTATATTAATATCCGCGAAAGTATATTAGGCAACCCCTTATTATTTTTTTCCCCTTTCGACAGAACAACGTCATCCGTGATCCATAAACTAGTGAGGGAGCAGATGGACTGGACGGACTGCTGCCATCCGCTCCCCCCTCATTAGACTGACAGGCTTCTAGCGACATTATAAACACACACACACACACACACACACACAAGGATCACTCCAGAGCCTGCAGTGATTGTTTTTAAGGAATCTTGTAAGCCATTGTTTTACTGCTTTTCCTCAATAGTGTATTATTTCTCTTCTATACACAGCCTAAAGACAAACACAAGCGCTAGTATAAACAGCAGAAACCCACTGCTGCAGACAAGCAAGTCCTAAAGGGACAAATCATGCTGTTGTGGGCTACTTAGCTATTTACAATGAACGGTTTTCTGAAAGCTACTGCATGGAACTTTTAACTTGTTATTACACTGTCTCAATTGAATTAATACTGATCCAACCGAAATCAACTCAAAATGAAAGTTCCTCGTACACGTAGTAGCTTTAAATCACCACAGAATAGTCCATTCTGATGGTTGTACAGCCGTGACAACAACTTGGTGACCTGTCATGCTTAAACTACAACACTTCTCGTGGCTCCATGAATCTCACCAGATTTCGCAATTTGTGGGTTACCTTCTAGACACGACCGTGGAGAGGGGACCCGCTCCCTATGAAGATATAAACTGCTCATTCTAAAGTAACGAAGACACAACAGCTTTTATTATCAGGTGATAATACAATAAAGAAAACATACTTATTAATATTATATTCCATTTCTGCCAATAGATCCCCCTGATTGTTTACACACTGGTCCTTTAAACACTTCTTCTACAGCTGTTTATTTATCAAGAATATGTCCAGAACATATCGGATGTTCAAAACTGGCTTCATTCTAAAGACATAAATGTTAAACATTTTATATTTGAAAATATTCAATATGGGGTTATAGTGGAGAACAAAATATAATAATTTGTCGTTAATGTTATTGTTGAAGTATTTCATACAAAAATACAAATATACTAAATCACCCCCCTCGATGAATATATTTGTCAATGGATGTCCATACCACAGTCATGGGTAATTACACAGAATGATTAAGAAATTGTGATAAGAAAAATTCAAATGTTATTACATTATAATTATAATTATAATAATAATAATAATAATAATTATTATTATTATTATTATTATCATTATCATTATCATTATTATTATTATTATTATTATTACTATTATAATTATTATTATTATTATTATTATTATTACTATTATTATTGTTAAAATCTGTTCCTCACGAATGTGATTATTAAGGTTGAGATTCAAGTGTTTGATATAATATTATGACGGATGATGAATTTATAAATAAAGATTTAAAAAAAACCTTCCGGGTCAAGTCCAAGGCCTATGGAAAGAGGTTAGGACACGGGCGGACATGGCTCATGGGGTTTACGCATGCGCAGTGTAACTGTAGCTGCGGTCGTGCGTTGCGATTGGTTCAATTTCGACGAGTGCAGACCAGACGTTACTGCGCATGTGTAGTACTCCCAAAGCTATGACGTGTTGATGACGCGTGACCCAGCCTCTTTGGTCCAGTCTAAATCAGTCCAGCTAGCCTCAGCCCACAGCCACTGTCTGTGGTTGTTTGTTATAATAGATTTACTCAAAAGAAAAGACTCTTGAATCTGATCCAGTCCTACAGGACCGAGGAGACACCGCAGAGACACCATGGCGACCACCATCAGCACTCAGCGGGGACAGGTAACAGAGAGCTGTGTCTTCAGTGTGTTGATCTATGGTGGACGGCTAGGCGGAACTAGCCTCCTCTGGTAACTTTAGTCAGTAAACAGCAACATACCGGAGCACACCGCGCTGACACCATCACCTACCGGTAGAAATACCCGGTAAAGGCATAATAACGAGCTAATGTTGGCTACATTTAGCCAGCATGAGAGTTCCTGAGTCAGTAAACCTCTACAGCAGCTGATGCACGGAGGAAGCTGCGGATGTAAATAACCCGGGTTAGCTATCTGGCTGATGTAGAGAGTTATAAGAGCTGTAGAGACAACAACAAAGAGGAATAATCTCAGTGTGTAAAAGTTCTCTAACTACTGCTAACGGTAGTCCTTGTAGGAGTAGCTGGTCTATGTCCCCAGAGGTGGGTAAGGTTATTTTAGAGAAGCCAGAAACTGAACTCAAGTACCTGTCAGAAGTCAAAGTACTCATCACAATAAATACTTGAGTTAGAGTACAAGAGTATCTACTTAAAGGTCCCATATCGTGCTCATTTTCAGGTTCATGTTTGTATTTTGTGTTTCTACTAGAATATGTTTACATGCTGTAATGTTAAAAAAAAACTTTATTTTCTTCATACTGTCTGCCTGAATATACCTGTATTCATGTTCTGTCTGAAACGCTCCGTTTTAGTGCATTTCAATTGGAATTGCAACCGAATTGCAACAGAATTGCGTTGCTAGGCAACAGCTTCGGTCCATGTTTTACTTCCTGTCAGCTGATGTCATACACATACACTGCAACAGGAAATAAACTGGGTCACATTTAGAATGTTTAAAACCGTGCAACGGTCTAAATATTGTATATTTGTGACATAAAAAATGGACAGAAATCCTGAAGGCTTGTTTAGAATGCGCAATTTCTGAATACGGGCTGTGTGTGTGTTTCTCTGTATATTGAACGCTTTGTTAGTTTAACAGTATTTATATAGCGCTTAAACCCTGCTTTATGATATGAAAGACATGAAAAACTCACTTTTTACAATATGGGACCTTTAAAGAGTGACTTGTGTTGTGAGTAATTTAATAAGTAAAAGCCAAAATACCAGCACACTACTGTCTCCCCCCCCCACAAAGACACAGATTACAGAAGTGGTCAAATCAAGTCTATTCTCTTACTGAAAAAGTCAATATCAGATGACTCATTGAGGCTAATAATTGGGAGTTAAGCGGGTGACATTTCATCATGAATGACCTGTTAAATACAGGTGTGTTCACTTTTACCTGTGGAAGACTGCCTGTGGTTGAAGTATATAGGCTAAGTCATGTCCACATAAGGCTGTCTTTTTTTACTTTTCTGTCTCTCTGCAACAGGCTACATGAATGCTTAATAGAGTTGTAAAAGACACAACTGATAGAAAGCAGGAGTTGTAGTTTTGAGGCATGATATAATGTGTGTGTATATAGTATTAAACTTAGCATTAGTATTAACACAACAGACACACTTACTGCTTTCTGCATTCAGCACGGTTCTCTGATGTACTGACCTCAGACCAGCATGGAAAAAGAGAAAAAAAAGTGAGGCCGAGGAGGCTTTGTCTCATCTGAATATCCCTCTGTAGCCGAAACACCCAGTGAAATGAAGTACACAATCCTGTGTCCCTGTGCTAATTGTTCATTTATCTCTACTATGACAAATATATGATCATTATCAAGCTCTTTTTTGTAAAATAATTAGTGAACTGAACATCATAACTTTTTTTATTTGTGATCAAATATAATGAATGAAACAGTATTTAAATGTTTTCTGAATCATTGGATTTACAGAATATGATTTTACAGGGCCTGAAGACGTAAATGTTCAGACGAAGGTTGGGATATGTGTTTATTATTTAATGATAGCAAGTTTTGTCTTTAAGCCTTTTGGGCATCATCTGTAGTAATAATAATGTTCCAAACTGCATAGTTTTAAGTCAAAAACCTTCCCATTTTCTTGGGGAGGACCCCCAAACCTCCCCCAATTTGTTAAATATTAATAGCTATTTACAGATTGTGTGGGCTAAAACACACTAAAAGCCTAATAATCATTAATACAAATGGGTTTCCCACTGACTGATACTCCATATCCTTGTGGGAAAAAAACAGAACCACACTCTAACTTATTTCCAGTGTTTCAAATTCTGTTTCCAATTTCTTATTTCCATGATAGTCTCAAAACATTACACTCAGTCATCACATTAATTCATGAACCTCCAAAATGAAAGCATTAAATACATGTGTTGATCAAATTCAAACATACTTTAAAATGAGCAATTCTGATTTCTTTTAGCTGAAACTATTACCAGTAATAGTGGGATGTAGTCAGGTGAAACCTTTTTTTTTTTTTAATTTGCATTTAACGAGGTATATCAAGTTTTACTGTTCATCTGGCTCAGGTGTGTTTTTTTGTCTTTGCATTGTCAGTCTGAAGTCTCCCTGTCTGTATGTATATGTGTATTCAGGTGTACATTGGGGAGCTCCCCCTGGACTTCCTGCGGATCACTCCCACCCAGCAGCAGCAGCAGGTCCAGCTGGACGCCCAGGCAGCCAGGCAGCTGCAGTACGGAGGCTCGATGGGCACCGTAGGGCGACTCAGCATTACTGTGGTCCAGGTAAGCACAGTTCAGCTCTGCTGTTAGAAATACAGCTGTGTCTCATTTGAATAATTATGCCAATATGGATAATATGATACTTGTACCAATAACATGCACTTTAAGGTATAAAATCATGTTATGAATGACAGTAACTTCTATTTTTTTATATTATCATGCTAGTTAAAGATCCAGGTCCTACTTTGCACATTTGAAATCATCAAACTGTAAATCACCATCCACTGAACACATTGGAACACACAGGCAAGCTGAACTGGGACGGTAGCAATATTGAATGCATCACCTAAACTGAAGCCGTCTTGTTTGTTTTGCTGTATAGGCCAAGCTGGCTAAAAACTACGGTATGACTCGGATGGATCCGTACTGCAGGGTACGACTTGGCTATGCCGTCTACGAGACGCCGACTGCTCACAACGGAGCCAAGAACCCGCGCTGGAACAAGGTGATCCAGTGCACGGTGCCTCCCGGGGTGGACTCCTTCTATCTGGAGATCTTTGATGAGGTGAGGAGGTGGAGGAGGTGGAGGAGGTGGAGGAGGTGGAGGAGGTGGAGGAGGTGGAGGAGGTCACACAGGTCAGAGTTGTGGATCATCTGATTTGCTAAATATGTACATTATGTATATGGGGACTGTTGATCTGTCAGATTCAGCTGAATTGCAGCTGAACTTCACGTACACTATAATTAGACAATCGTAAGTTCAGTTATCTAATTTCCTGCTGCAAGTGACAAAAATAGGTACTGTGTCAGTTTTTCAAATTATTGTTATAATCTACTCTTTGTCTGAGGAAAGTCAGAAAATCTTTTACATAAGAGTAGACCTATGCTAAAAGTTATAGGCCACTTGGAATTTCGATTAATGAATTCATTAAACTAAAGCATGTAAACAACCTGTACAGTTTGTATGAGCAGTAAATGCAACTTAAAAGTGTGTCTTCTCACAGTTTACCTCCGATATCAATAATCCATAAAGACATACATTACTGGCCTCAATAAAACTACTGTGGGAATTGTTCTTACGGCTGTAACGTTAATGCTTTACATTTTTCATTTTTTTGTGACTCTTATTTATAACTTCAGGTAATTCCCATGTTGTAAACCTGACTGCTGACAAACGAGGAAACCACTGTTCCCCTTTTCATGTAACAGACTTGTGGAATTCACGACCTCAGTCTGCAAGATGATCGATAACTGTGGTGGTTGATAAAAGTGGATTAAAGGCAGTTGTGGTGCCCTGTAAATGAATATTACACAGCTCCTATTGGTTCACTCTCAGATGACAGTTCAGCCTCCATAACATCACACATAGCTGAATGGTGGAGGTAATGAATGTATTGTCAGCCTCTCTGTCCCACTATAACCAGTCCACTCAGCCTCTCTCTGAGTGGACTGGTTATAGTGGGACAGACAGGCTGAGTGGACTGGTTATAGTGGGACAGAGAGGCTGAGTGGACTGGTTATAGTGGGACAGAGAGGCTGAGTGGACTGGTTAATGCTAATGACAGAGCAACAGCTTCATGAAAATCTGTTTTGTTTCTTCATTTTTGCATGTGTGGATGAAGTGATCTCACGAGCATGAACTTTGTTTGTCTTCATGTGTTTCTGCCGCTGTGCCATCCAGAGAGCGTTCTCCATGGACGACAGGATAGCATGGACTCATGTCACCATCCCTGAAGGCCTGAGGGAGGGCAGCGTGGTGGACGAGTGGTTCAGCCTCAGCGGCAGGCAGGGCGATGACAAGGAGGGCATGATCAACCTGGTGATGTCTTTCGCTGTGAGTAGTATTTATAGACACCCTGTCAAACACACTGAAAGTGTTCATCTTCTTCTCATCCTGCGAGACAAAGTGTCAGTATGGATGTACATTTAACATCACTCCCAGGTAGGGATGTTAAGAGTTAACCGTTTAACCGCTAACCGTCATTAAGAATTTTAACCGATTAATGCTATTGGTTAAAAGAAATATTAATAATGAATTAAAAAGAGCAAAACTCAGAGGAGCTACTTGTCACTTAAAGGAGAATAGCTGGTCCAGCTTAACAGCCCACCTTAAGGAAGTCTGAGTCGGAGTTTCTAGATACAGGAAGCTGGCTCGGGTCTTGAGCTGAGGAGTCGTAGCATTTATTCACGACAAATAAACAGTAGCCTTTAACCCCGCCTCCCAGCCCCTCAACCTGGGGCTCATTCACATGAACAGCAGCACCAAAATCACTCTGGATTCAGCTGTTAGTGCATTTTACAACTTTTAGGACCTAATGATTAAAATAAGGACTATTAGAGTGTCTGTAGAAAGGAGTTGATTTACCTAAAAATATATATATATATCCGCTGAGTTACAGACGTCTCTTCCTCAATGTAAGCCTACGGGAAAATGTAATGTAAAATTAAAAAAACGAAACCTATGCTCCTGAGATATCATATGGTAAAACACAGCCAGTACCAGCTGTAAAGCTCTTTGTTGTCTCTGTCTTGTCTCTTTGCCAGTCCTTACCAGCAGGGATGATGACTCAGCCTGTGGTCCTAATGCCCTCTGTGTATCAGCAAGGAGTGGGATATGTGCCCATTGCAGGTCAGACACACACACACACACACACACACACAGAGCATGTGAACACAGATTAATGTAGAATTTCTTCTTTTGTCAAGTCTGAGAAAATAACCCCGATGATGTCATAGTGATGTCATGAGGTATATTGCACATTGGGATACTGATGCATTTCTCCATGTTTATTTCCATATTTCTGCTACGTTAAAGCTAGCTCCTTCATCAGCAGTGTGTGTCCTGTGTTGCTTAGGAGTGCCTGCGGTCTACAACCAGGGACCGGTCTACAACCAGGGACCGGTCTACAACCAGGGCATGGTGCCCATGGCGATGCCAGCAGCTGTGCCAGCTGTTGGGGTCCAGGAGCCGGTGTGCAGCGAGGAGGACCTGAAGGCTCTGCAGGACATGTTCCCCAACCTGGATAAGGAGGTGGTTCGCACCGTGCTGGACGCACAGCAGGGCAACAAGGACGCTGCCATCAACTCTCTGCTGCAGATGGCCGAGGAGCTCTAACTGCAGAACACAAGCTCACACACACACACACACACACACACACACACACACTCACACACACACACACACTGCAGCCATATCTGAGCTCCCAGGACTCCTGGTAGCCACAGAGATCTGTTTCCTTCCCCTCTATTGACTCCTGGTCTTAAGATGATATCAATGGCAGATGTATTTTGGGAAATTCATGTCAGCTGATCCCAGGGTTTGATTTGCACTGTTTTGAGTTGTATAGAGTCGAGTTCAGAGTCCATCTTCTGTTCATGTCGATGTTGTTATTAATAGTGTGCGTAGAACACGTCTGTAGTAACCTGCAGTGAACTTCTACCGTTTCATATGTAGCTGTCAAATGTTCAGTGCATCCAAAATCTGACACATATATAATTACGGATGTATTAAATTCTATAGAATTCTATATATGGTGATGAGAGAATGAATGCAAAGTCATCTTTCACAGTGAAAACTAATTATTTCTTCGCAAAGCAAATCTTTTTTCAATCAGTGAAGGATGTGAAGAGTGCAAAAAAAAAAAAGTAAAATCCTGTGGAGTAACTTTTTAAAATAATGTAGAGTTTTGACGAAGACGCAGTGTGAGCGTGAGGAGAATGAAGATGTTCCCATTCCTGATGAAATCAGGATGTTTGAAGCCCAGCAGGATGTTGTCTGAACTTTTGAGACCGAAACACTTCAGCTGAGTTGTCTACAGTGACTTGGGTAAAGTGGAGACCTGAACAGTAATTCAGTCCATGTTTAATGAGTTAAATAGTATCGCGAGGGGACGCGCCGCTTTCCAGCATTGGACGCTTGGTGGGCTGCCACTAGACACAACACACTCTGCTCCTGATTGGACGAACGCTTTCCCTCCAGTGGGCTGCTGCTCCCAGCTTTCAAACCGGAAACAACATGGAGGCTCGTTTGGAAACTATCTTCTCTTATTTCACGAAAATAGTTCACTCCAAATGTGCTTCTGAAAAGATTTGAGGCGAGAAATAAGCCGTGCAGTTGCTGAATCTGTCTTTATTTTGGATCTACAATGTTTTATTTTAAAAGATTCTCGGGAGTTTCGAGAAGCGGCGAGTCGCGTCGGACGCCCGTGATTTGCATAAAATAGACTAGCGCTCAACTTTATGCAAATGAGGAACGTCTCTCGAATCGCGCCGCCACGCTACCAGAATGCATTGCACGTCTACTTAATGCACAGGCGTCTCTCGATTCTCTCCCGAGAATCTTTTAAAATAAAACATTGTCGATCCAAAATAAGGACAGATTCAGCAACTGCATGGCTTGTTTCTCACCTCAAATGTTTTTAGAAACACATTTCAGTGAACTATTTTCGTGAAATAAGAGAAGACAGTTTCCAAACGATCCTCCATGTTGTTTCCGGTTTGAAAGCTGGGAGCAACAGCAGCCCACGGAGGGAAAGCGTTCGTCCAATCAGGTGCTGAGTGTGTTGTGTCTAGTAACAGCCCACCAAGCGTCCGATGCTGGGAAGCGGCGCGTCCCCTCACGGTAAAAAAACACCCCGGTGGAAACGTACCATAAGACAGTGACCTGACTTTCATGAAATGTGCTCTAGATGTTGATGGTCCCCAGAGCTGTTTTTCTTGACCCCCCCCTCCCCCCCCCCTACCTTTACTATAGCGCCACCATCATGTTAAAGCTTGTACATGAGGAAAAAAAATAATAATTTGGGGAGCTCAGTCATGCTTTATAGTTTGATGTAACGGACTGCAGCTTCTAACACCACAAGCAGAGCTTTCCATGTTTAGTCTACCTGTTTTTCACTTACAGTGTTTGTACGTGTTGTAGTTCTTTGAGCTCTCCATCGACGCTGTTACAGATTACGAGGTCTTGATTCTATTGTGCTGTCTGCCAAAGGTTTCATTTCAAGAGATGTTGTCCGATGAGTCTTTTTCGCTTGTGATTCCAAAACTATCGCTGTTAAGATTCTTAAAATGTCAGTTATTTTATTCTGTCATGTGATTCTCTCATTTTTAATTGATTAAATTAATTAATAATTAGTGATTTGTAAAATGCTAATTTATAAAGATTCCTGGCATGAACTGCAGCAGGTGTTTCAGTTCTTCACATGACAGGCTGAAATAGTTTTAGGAACAGTGTGAAGCCAGCTGGTATCAGGTAGCTGTGGGAAGGAAAAGCCTTTCTGAGGTTTAGAACTTCTGGTGATGCCACCAATGAGACAACATGACCTCTCAGACACCTGTGTCCAATGTGAAAACAGAGATGGGGACTTGGACTCAGGTTGCACTTCAGTAGCACACAGTGAGGGTGAGCATCTCTGGGTCTGAGAGGCTAGAGCAGGGGTCAGCAACCTTTACTATCAAAAGAGACGTTTTAGGCAAAAAAAAGAAGAAAAAAATCTGTCTGGAGCCGCAAAACATTTGAGCATTGTGATGAAGGTCACTCAGTTTATAGTCTAAATATATAGTATATAAGTCTAATGCAGTGAGGGCCAAAGTGCAAATGTACTACGGAGTATTAGGGCCACATTGAAGGAAAAAAAATCTGAGATTACGAGAATAAAGTCAGAATATTACAAGAAGAAAGTCGTAATGTTATAAGAAAGAAGTCGTAATATAACGAGAATAAGTCATAACTTTATGAGAAAAAAAGATAATAACTTGTAAAATTACTACTACTATACTACTACACATATATATATACTAATATTATTACTTTATTCTCATAATATTACAACTTTTTTTCTCGTAATATTACGACTTTATTCTCGAAAATCTCAGATTTATTTATTTTCCTCAATGTGACCCTAATACTCCGTCGTACCGTAGACCTACAATAATGATAAATAAAAATGAAAATGTAAACAAAAAAAAACAGTTATTCATTTTCATAAATTCTTTTTATAAATCCACAGGGAGCCACTGGAGAGGAGTTGAAGAGCTGCATGTGGCTCCGGAGCCACAGGTTGCTGACCCCTGGACTAGATGGATGTGTTCAGTCACAGTAGATTATAAGCTGTCATTAGCTGGAGACCCAGAGTAATTATACACTACAGTTGTACTAAAAATAGCATATTATTGCATGCCTATTAATGTCAGTAAGACTTCCTGTTATCTTGAGTAACATTAGTCTATATCCATTTTTAGGGGTAAAATACAGTTTATTTACTTTAAAGGAACGTTTTCATTGTGTGGTTTTTTTTTCAGATTGCATTGCAATAGCCTGTTCAAAGTGATCATATACCAAACAACTAATCAATGCTGATACTGTATACTAATAGATAAAGGAGTGATGATACATGCTTTGAATTCCTTAGATATAGCTACGCAGTGATCTATAGACCGGATGGCATGCAGCAGATAATAGATCACAACCATAAGAGACTTGACTTGGACTTGCAAAAAAAAAAAAGCTCTTAAGCTAGAAACAAATTGCCAAAAGGAACAGCAGAATGAATAGAAGACTCTTTGTTACAGAAAGGTGTGTTACAAGATATCAGGGTTGGTAAAAAATAACTTAATTTTCATCTTCATTTATCAAGCCTAGTGTCATGTATACACTTTGTCAGGAGTTTGTAGGTTTGTTAACTACATTTACTGTATAAGTAGGAGAACCATATAGGTAAGCGGTATAATGCCTTATAGCAGCTGACTGCTTGTTGCTACAAGGCGTCATGTTGAATGCCGGCTGACACTAAATTCCTGCATTCAGATTCTGTTGTGGAGCCTGACTCACTCTGCAGTCACACTGCGAGCAGCCTCACCAACACGTCAGTCAAATTAATTTCTTATTGAACCAACTGGTGTTTGGATAGCCGATAATGCGATCCTCAAAAAACACAACCACGGCTTCAACGGTGACCACAGAGTTGAGTCAACGCTTTCTGACACAGTCTCTGATTTGACACTGGGAACTTCACAAATCATTTGCATTAAATTATACAAATCTGACTAATATTACACCACAGACAAATTTGAATTTTTGTGTCATTCTCAGAATTGTGTTTATTGGGAAGTACACATGAATTTGCCTTCGGTATCTTGGTGCATAACATGAACATAGTAAGAGAAAAGAAAAAAAAGAAGTACTACAAAAGTCAAAAATCATAAACCAGGAAGCAAGAAGTATGTGGAGTAAAACCCCCTTTTTCTGTTGTGCATGGGGACAACAGACAGTCTGTCTCTGTAACAAGGCTTGGATCTCTGCTGAGAGGAAATTGATCTTCTCCTGAGAAAATAAATCCACCTCCTTGACCCCCTCTCCTCCTTGTTCCATTCCTCCCATCTCTCGCATTGAGACCGGGAAGGAGGAACACTAAAATGGCCCATGAGGTCCGTGAACACATCAACTCTCCATTTCTCCACAGTTATTGTTGTTTCAGCGTCCGGAAAGGGAGAGTTGAAGAGAGAGGAAAAGGAGTGGGTGATATGTGTTGGATGCTGTGATTTCATTAACACGTCCTCCTCCGTACCCCACCATCTTTACTCACCCCTGAGGAGTGTCATCTCACCCAGCAGGTCATCTGCAACCATTGTAACCAGCATTACAGGTGGTGTTTCATGAATGCCTGAATAATCCAACTATTGGTCATATTCCACTTCCAGTCTTACTTAGGTTAATCTGTTAAAGCTGAAGTAGGCGAGATTGGAGCAAATATGATGAAAAAAAGTTATTTTTATAAAACGGTTGCTATATCTTGACAGTAGTACATGAAACAGGTAACCTGAAAAAAATCATGTGTCTCTGTGTCCTCCGGTGCTCCTAACGGCATCTGCAAGATTTCACAGACCGGAGGAAAACAAGCAGTCAGAGCTGATCTGAGGTCTGCTGTCCAGCTGCCGTCTATGAGAGCCGGCTGTCAATCACTCGCGAACTCCGACCAAACGGTCAAACTAGGCAGTGCTGATCAAATATGAATCAATATTCTGTTACGTTAATGTCTATTTCTCTCAAATGTTTTCAGAATCATCTTGTAGTGTACAGTTTAGCTGTAAAATGAGAAAGTTTGTGACGTCGCCGCCATTGTGAAATCTGGTGAGGAACGCCAAGTTCCGGTCACATGACTGGAGCACAGCCAATACGAACGCTCTCTAAATGAAATGACCTGTGATTGGTCAAAGTCTCCCGTCACGGGCTAGATGTTCTAAAGCCTGAAAACAGAGCCATGAGGAGGAGCAGAAGTCTAGTTATCTCTCAGAACACTTGAATTACAATATGCTGAAAGGTTATTATGGAATGTTTGCCCAATGATGCCAAAAATATACTGCCTACTGCAGGTTTAACATGAACCTCTGTGACTGAGTATACCTGTTGTGATTAATACACTGTTTAACATCAGAGAACTGGCTGATATAACACACCAGTTGTGTAAATCTTGTGATGATGATCGTTTTAGGTGTATTATAGACTGAGTCTAAAGATCAGTCTATCTGTCCATCCCCCCCCAACACTTTGGTCCAGAGCAAGAAATCACAAATATTACTGGCCAGGTTTCCATTCCATTGTCCTCTGCTGCTTTTGACCACTCTTTTTTTTTTTATCTGATTCTTCTAAATTACCTCTATTTTGTGGTAATGCAATGGTAATATATACCTAAAATGAGATAGTTTCTTCTCTGCGCTTTAACTTTAACCACAGCTCTATGTTAATGGTGATCGCCTGATGGGCCATAGAAATACAGGCGTCTGCACAGAGCCAGGCATGGCAGGCATGTGTCATTAGTGTTGTGGAATTTCTTATACGCAGGTTGACTCATCAGCAGGGAGGGAGAGGCCCAGGAGACGTTGATGTCTTCAACAGAAGGTCATATTGAAGCTTGATCAAGGAGGATTATAAGTTCCCCCCCACCCCCCAGTGCTCAGTCTTTTACGTGAACATCAGGTCCCGTCGGTGGCATACCTTGTTTTCACTCACGAGAGACTCTGCTCCTCTGTGACCTTGGTTGCCTCAGCGACGGGCTCCACTCCTTAACTGTAGACGCGGCTGCACAGATAAGACGTCTCGCTCTCAGACAGGAATGCAACCCGGTGGAGCCAACAGGAGGGATGGCCAACCGCACAATGGCTGACCCATCGACCCAGAGCGAGAGAGGACTCACAGACAGAGCCCCGCGACTTCAAGGAATAGATGGAACATTCCATCACAACCCCTTCTGTTTACATCCATACTAATTACCTCCCAAGTGTGAACTGTTAATTTAGCAACTGAGCACCAGAGCATCACCAGGGTTGATCCCCTTCACGCAGTAATGACTAATAGAAACAGTCAAAATTAGAAACAAGTCCCATATCATGTTTACAATGAATGTCAGATGAAACAAGAGGAATGACATATAAAGATTGTAACTCTTTTATAATCACCTTCCACGTAGGCATTTGTTAAGTATTATTTTGGTTGCATATAATATGATGATAATGGGCGGCACGGTGGTGCAGTGGTTAGCCTCACAGTAAGAGGGTTGCAGGTTCGAACCCGGATTGGGGTCCTTCTGTATGGAGTTTGCATGTTCTCCCCGTGTTAGCATGGGTTTTCTCCGGGTGCTCAGGTTTCCTCCCACAGTCTAAAGGTTAGGTTAATTGTCGACTCTAAATGTCCCGTAGGTGTGAATGTGAGTGTGAATGGTTGACTGTGTCTCTGTCTCTATGTGTCAGCCCTGTGATAGTCTGGAGACATGTCCAGGGTGTACCCGCCTTCACCCAATGTCAGCTGAGATCGGCTGAAACTGTGATAAAAAAAAAAAAAAAAAAAAGTATTGATCATGTTGCTGATGTACTCCTGAACTTGCGGAAGGACCCTTGATGTCTGTGAAGTACACTGCACCAGTATGTGAGTGTCCACAGATCCAGCAGAATGGTAGCTCATGCATGTATAGCGCACTTGCAGAGATGTGACAGATTCACATCATCATGTTAACACAGAGAGTCAGTGTATTACATGATTAATATTTCTAGTGTCCAGCGGTAGGTGTAGTTACGTCATTCTGAGTGGAAACAAAGAACTGCATCGATCACACAGTTAAGGCACTAGGCTCTGACCGGAAGTGAGACATGTTTCCTTCACAATAAAAGCACTCAAATGAATACAAAATGAACGAGCATCGGAATTCACGATATAACAAATCTGTCGGCTGTCAATCTAATCCGTGCAATCATTCTGGTGCTCACTGTTGTGAAGTGGCAAAATAAATCCTATGGATTATAATATATAATATAATATAATTCTAATAATTCTTCACCTTTGCAGTACAGGCTGTAGCTTCATGTGTTTTTTCTTTATTCCCAGTTTCCCTCTCATATGCACTGCATCCATGCATATATTTAGAGTATGTGCTATTTTTACACTTTACATTGTAATATTTGATTTAGAAATGTATGTCTTTAGAAATAAATGATGTAACCGGCTCTACGTTTTTATGTGTTCAGCCAGGACTCCCATGAAAATGAGATCTTAGTCTCAATTTAACTGATTAAATAATGGTTATAATGAGGGATGCTCATTTTGAAAAAAATTCTTAAACGATAACCGACCCTCATTAACCGATTATTAACCGTTAACCGACGAGATTAGTGCCCCGCATGCAGCGGTGTACCACCTGCAGTGTATGAGCACAACAGACAGCTAAGTCCACAGTTCACCTGTACAGGAGCATATGCTGCGTTCACTGTCTCCAGTTCACCGTACGGGAGCGTTAACTTAGCAGGCAGCCACTTTCCCAGTAAAAGTCTCCACCGCACATTCAGTTTAGTTTAGCAGGTTTTCAGCTGTGTGTCTGCCCGGCGTAACGACACTCCGTCTGTCTGGATTAACGATATCGATTGGCCTACAAACAGTGTGTGTTTGTGCTACGTTAGCAGCTGCTAGCGTTGCCGCTGTAGCCACACACATGCGCTCTGTCAGCGCGGCGTAGCTTCAGTGAATGTGGGTTTTGTCGATGGCGTTCTAGCTGTGAACGTAGCTGTAGCAGACAGTGTGTGTACAGTTTATTTGTCGGTGAATAAATGCGGCGAGGCTACAGCTCTTCCGTTCAAGCGAGCTATAGACGGGAGCTAACTTCCTGTATCTGTAACGCCGCTTAAGGTGGGCTCTTAAGGTGGGCTCTTAAGGTGGACTGGATTTTCTCTTTAAACTGACAAGTTTTTTTTTGCTTTTTAATTAATTACTAACATTTCTTTTAACCGTTTTAACCGATGGCGTTACTCGTTTGAAATGCTTAATGTCGGTTAATGGTTCATTATTAACATCCCTAGTTATAATAGCGTGTTTAATATATTTCACAACTGACCAGGCATTCGCTCTGTGTTTTTTGATGTTGTCTCTCATGGCTGGTTTGTGAGGCAACAGGGATTGAACTGAAATGCAGACAGTACAGGAGGCAGCGGGATGAATTCAGGGTCAGTATGGATGGGCTAACAGGCTGCGTCAGGTTCGGGTCGGGCTTGGTTAGTATATCTCTCGGACTCTGTCGCAGACAAGGAGAATATAGAGTGGCTTTCAAGTCGTCTGCCAGTCCAGGTAGCCACTTCGCTAGGCCAGGTTTGGAAGAAACTGCCCGGATTGCCAGTGTCAGAGCTGCCTCCTTGCGCTCAATACTGTCATTTTGGCAGTGGCTAAGAAGGCACTGAATTGTGTGAATAACCTCATCAACTTTCTCCACCGAACATGCTTCATCCACTGGGTCCATTTTTGGTCAATTCGGACTGTAACGGTGTGTGAGGCAACGGGGATTGGACCCAAATGCTGACAGTACTGGGCTGGTATTTGTAGAGCTGGATGTAGTTAGAGGGAATGGGAAGCTGGTGGGAAAGGAAAGGAGGGAATGTCCAAGGACATCTGGTGGATGGAAGGAAAATGGCAAAGGGCCTGGGTAATGGAGAATGTACAGTAGCTGAAGAGGAGGGACAAAGAAACTGTGACAAAAACTGTGACAGTTGGAAACTGTTGTGTTATACAGCTGCCAGGGAAGTGTAGTTTTACTGCAAATCAACCCTATTTTACTCTGATAGAAATGATTGAAGCCTTGTGTTTAGGTTAGATTATGGTAGTCTGAACAGTATGATCAACACATTCTCATTCCAACTTGTCACATACTGCCAGTTAGCATCACATCCCTTCCCCTTGGCGTCACTTTATTTTCGACATTAAAACCACTATAGTTACTCTTGGTGTCACTTTGGGATCAGGCGACACAGCCACTATAGTTAGGTTTAGGAAAGAAACACATGGTTCGGCTTAAAACTACAAAGTTTGTAAAGTGAAAATGAAACTGAAAGTTGTGAACATGTGACACGAACCAACAGCTGATTGTAACGTGAAAGTGAAATTTCTGGATGAAAGCCTTGTGTATGTTGGACCCATCCACCTCCCTGCACACCTGCCCTGTGTTTCTTTACGCTTCTTAAACTACGTCACCACACTCCCAGCGCACTTCTCGGAGCGTTTACTATTGTCGTGGATGGGTCAACTAGTTGTGGCGGCTGAGTAGAGGGCGGTGAAGTGCAGCTGAAGGCTATGGCTATATAACCACTTGTCGGCGCTGTTAGTCAACTAGTCATGGACAAAATGGCAGCTAGCGCTGCAGAGGGCAGTGAAGCATGGATGTATGTGTTAAGAGAACTGGATACAGCGTTGAAGGCTATGAAAGTTGCTCAGCGGCGTATGAAGCCTAAATGGCTCGACTTCCGTCTGGAAAAGTACCCGGATCTTGGGCACATGGAACATGCGCAGTAGCGTCTGCTCGTTCACATGACTCGGTCACGGGGTCACGCCGTCGTCACGGCTTTGGCTCCAGCCTCGGTCTGGGTCTCATTCACATGAACAGAGGAAGGGATTCGGCTACTAGTTCATTTTACAACTTTAAAAACGTAATTTTTTAAATAAGGACTATTCGAGTGTTCGTACTGGGGAGTTGATTCACCTCAAAAGAAATTATCCGCGGAGTTACAAACGTCTCTTTCCCAATGTAAGTCTATGGGAAAAAGTATTTTTGAGCCCAATGCATCACGTGACAGACACGGAAATTGCAGTACCGCCGTTTGTCCACTATGAAAGTTGGGATCGACGGCCGGCACTCTTCCTGGGGGCTTGCGGTGAAGTATATAGCTGTTATATATAGCTATAGGCTCCGGCGATACAGGTTCAACAATTGTATGTACGGAAGTATTTCATCGAAGACACCAATTCAGCGGGGAAGTGTCAATGGTGTACGGCTGTGCTAAAGTACAACAAGAACACATCTGCTATGCATAATCATTTAAAGATGAAACACCCGCTGCCAATAGCCAGCACAAGCAGTAACGTTAGCAGCAACGAGCAACACACTGTAACGTTACAGAGGCAGATGAGCATGAGTGACTTTTCTGAACAGCCAGTCACGGACAAGAGAAGACAGCTGATAACAGATTTACTTTTCAACTTCATTGTCATGGATATTCAGCCACTCTCTCCTCTCTCTGGTGATGGTTCTCAGAGACATAATCAAGTATTTCGAGCCAGGCTATACAATCCCATCACATGCTCACAGGAGCTAAAATCAAGAGTGTTGCGAAACACCTTCATGCCCGAGACACACCGCTATGAATATTGCCCAGAGGCTGAAAGACACGATCGAAAAGTGGGACCTGGTTGTCTTTTGCACCATTCATGACGTGTCAAGCAGAATTAACTTGGCAGTGGGACTCTGTGAGCAGTTTCCCCACCACCTAGGATGCACTGGACACACTCTTCAACTAGCCATAAAAGCCGGGTTGAACTTACCAGAGATCGCAAAGACCACTGATGCTGTGAGACATTTTGTCCGCCATTTCCGCCACTCTGCAGTAGCACATTGTGCTTTGAAGATATGTCAGGAGCAGCTGGGTGTCAAAGTCAACAAACTCCAAAACGATTGTGCATGTCACTGGAATTCTATGTTCACTATGCTCGAATGACTGAATGAATCCCAGTGCAGGCCGTTCTCGCTGAGACCGCAACAAGATTGAACAGCCGAAGATCCGTCTCCATGAGAGAGTCCCAATGGGAATTGATGGAGCAGCTGATCCCGGTACTGAGGCCTCTGGCAAAGGCAACAACAATAATTTGCGGAGAGGCACACGTCGGGTTGTTCTTTTTCTACTCCGTCCTACTGAACATGGCTGACAACACGTTGAGAGCCGGAGAGTCTGATCTGGTGGCTATTCGCTCCTTCAAGGACATAGTTAGGAAATAGCTCATAGCATGCTTCAAGTTAAAGTCTGATGGATTGGCAGAGTCCATCCCAATCAGGTCATGCATGCTAGACCCCCAGTTTAAGCATCTTAAAATTCCTCCCAGAAAATATCAGAGACGATGCCCGGATGCACCTGACTCAGCTGGTGCAAGCAGTCGAAGGGGAGGAACAGCCTGGAGCTACTGGTAAACTGAAGTTAACTAAACTAACTATAACTAGCAAATTCTTGCTATTTAGTAGCAGCAATAACAACAAGGCAAAAGTGAGCATGGCTCACATACCCCCGCTCACTGTTTGACCCCTACTAAAGTAGGGCCAAAGGTTTTTCTCTTTAGGAACTAATGTAATTAGTCTATTGAGCACAATGTATCTTGTTATTAGCTCACCTTCCTCAAGTCCAGGGTGCCCAAAATGTTGGGCACCCTCGACTTCTAACCCCAAAAGGCGCAACTAGACCACACTGTCAACCATCATACCAAATTTAAAGTTCTTAAGTTAAAAAGTTTCCGAGTTCAACTCTGGAAAAAACGAAATTGTGACACGCGAACGGACGGAAGGACGGAAGGACGGATGGACGGACGGAGGGACAGACACGCGGAGCGCTATATACCCCGACTACGTTGTCGCGGGGGTATAATGATTATTTTGTAGCCTATTTGCTAATTGGATTGTGTTGCTCAAATAACTTAATTGTAGCTAAGTAGTTGAATAGTTCAAATAAAACCCTGCCGTTAATGTGTCTAATTTTCACCATAGGTGAACATGATGCCGAGACCGACATCAAGGACAACGTTGGAGTTGAACAGGATATTTGAAGTGGCAAAAAAGTGAGACTAGTGAGAGACAGCCTACAGAGAGGAGGTCAGGGCCCTGACATCTTGGTGCCAGGACAACAACCTCCATCTCAACATCAGCAAAACAAAAGAGCTGATTGTGGATTACAGGAAGCGACAGGGAGAAGGACCCGCCCCCATCTCCATCAACACGACTACGGTAGAGAGAGTCCTCAGCTTCAGGTTCCTCTGGGTTCATATCAGTGAGGACCTGACCTGGACTCATCACATAGACACCATCACCAAGACTGCAAGACAGTGGCTCTTCTTCCTCCGCAGGCTGAGGAGGTTCAACATGGACTCAATGATACTCTGCAACTTATACAGGTGCACCATCAAGAGTCTCCTGACCGGCTGCATCACAGCCTGGTATGGCTTTTACGCCACCCTGAACCGTAAGGCTCTAGAGAGGGTGGTGAAACCTGCCCAGCACATCACCAGGACGGAGCTGCCATCCATGGAGGACCTCTACACTTAGCTGTGTAGGAAGAAGGCCAAAAGGATTATCAGAGACCCAAACCACCCCAGCCACAGACTGTTCTGCATGCTGCCATCTGGCAGACGGAACTGCAGCATCCGGTCCTGCACCACCAGGCTCAGGAACAGCTTCTTCCTGCAGGCCATAAGACTGCTGAACTCTTGAGCTCCTGAGTTCATCACTTGACACTACCTCTATACTGTTACCTTAGCTCTATATACTCTACTGACTTACTATTATACAAACTGTTTAGTCAAGTCAAGTCAAGTCAATTTTATTTGTATAGCCCAAAATCACAAATCACAAATTTGCCTCGGGGGGCTTTACAATCGATACGACACCCTTTGTCCTTTACAGTACGACCCTCTCATCGGATAAGGAAAAAACTTAACCAAAAAAAAAACCTTTTAACAGGGAGAAAAAGTGGAAGAAACCTCAAGAAGAGCAACAGAGGAGGGATCCTCCTTCCAAGATGAACAGATGTGCAATAGATGTCGTGTGTACAGAGTAACAACATGATGAGAATACAACATACACAATCCATATGACAGAAAAAAAAATAATACATATTATGTGAACATATGTGAAAAGGTGGATCCAGGAGGATGTCAAGCAGCTTCCCGGCATCGCCAAACAGATAGAGCCAAAGCAACACAACCTCCTCATCAAGCCAGATAGGTAGAGCCAGAGCAACACGACCTCCTCTCCACGCTAGATAGATAGAGCCAGAGCAACACGACCTCATCTCCACGCCAGATAGATAGAGCCAGAGCAACACAACCTCCTCTCCACACCAGATAGATAGAGCCAGAGCAACACAACCTCCTCTCCATGCTAGATAGATAGAGCCAGAGCCCGAGCAACACGACCTCCTCTCCACCATGAACGTAGAGAGAGGACCATATTTTTGTTTGTAATTCACAGTTGCTTAGTAATATAAACGTATGTTACCCATGCCAATAAGCCCCCTTGGACTGAGGTAAGTTGTTAGAGAGGCTAAATCTCCTGGAGGACGGAGGTCCAGGTCTGTGAATAAATTTATATACAATTTATATATCATCAAGCATATACATACTACATCCTGTTTACATTTAGCTCATCCATTTGAAATACTGCCTTCCACAAAATTATATTTTCTTATTTTATATTTATGTATGTAAATATGTAAGCCCTATATTTTAACTTGCACTATTTTATGTCCTTGATTTTCTTTATGCTTTTACTTTTGAGTCCTTTTTTATACATTTCAATGAACATTGTTGAAGGGTACCTGAGACCCAAGGTTTTCATTGCCAATGACTGCTTGCTGTGCATATGATGACTAAAGAAACTTGAACTTTGAACTGCTGTTTGGACCTCATTATGAAAGCACTAAGAAAAGGAGAGCCAACAAGAGTGCAGATGAGCTACAGGATTACTCTCAGACACCCCACATCCCCACAATGTAAAACCAACTGAGTGGTGGGCACGTAACAATTTCTCCCATCTAGCCAAGCTTTACAAAAGCTACCTGGCTATTCCATCAACCAGTAGCCTCCCCCAAGCTATTGGATTTTTTTGCTGGCTAAAATGCTGTTAACTTGTCAATAAATCAGAAATAAAAGTCCAATACCATATCCATATAATAGAACTCTGACAAGGGCATTTTCGAGCACTTTTACTTACTTCTGTACTTTTGCTTAAAGCTGAAGTAGGTGAGATTGGAGCAAATATCATTAAAAAAAAGTTATTTTTATAAATCGGTCTCTATATATTGACCGTAATACATGAAACAGGTAATCTGAAATTAAAAAAAATGCAGCTGTCAATCACTCGCAAACTCCGACCAAACTATCAAACTAGGCAGCGCTGATCAAATATGAATCAATATTCTGTTACTGTAATGCCTATTTCTCTCCTCAAATGTTTTCAGAATCATCTTGTAGTGCACGGTTTAGCTGTAAAATGATAAAGTTTGTGACCCGGCAGCCATGTTGAGATCTGTTGAGGGAATACGAAACACCGCCTATATGGCCGGAGCACAGCCAAAAGGAACACTCTCTCTCTGAAATGACCTGTGATTGGTCAAGGTCTCCAGTCACGGGCTACATTTTCTAAAGCCTGAAAACAGAGCCATGAGGAGGAGTAGAAGTCTAGTTTTCTCTCAGAACACTTGAATTACAATATGCTGAAAGGTTATTATGGATTTTTTGCCCAATGATGCCCAAAAATTGTAACCTACTGAAGATTTAAAGCTGAAGTAGGCGAGATTGGAGCAAATATCTGCATCATCTGCAAGATTTCACAGACCGGAGGAAAACAAGCAGTAAGAGCTGATCTGAGGTCTGCTGTCCATCTGCCATTTATGAGAGCCAGCTGTCAATCACTCGCGAACTCCAACCAAACGGTCAAACTAGGCAGCGCTGATCAAATATGAATCAATATTATGTTACGTTAATGCCTATTTCTCTCCTCAAACGTTTTCAGAATCATCTTGTAGTGCACGGTTTAGCTGTAAAATGATAAAGTTTGTGACCCAGCAGCCATTGTGAAATCTGGAGAAGGAACGCCAAGTTACGGTCACATGACCGGAGCACAGCCAATAGAAACGCTCTCTCTCTGAAATGACCTGTGATTGCTCGAAGTCTCCCGTCACGGGCTACATTTTCTAAAGCCTAAAAACAGAGCCATGAGGAGGAGCAGAAGTCTAGTTTTCTCTCAGAACACTTGAATTACAATATGCTGAAAGGTTATTATGGAATGTTTTCCCAATGATGCCAAAAATATACTGCCTACTGCAGGTTTAAGTAGCAGTTAGTATTTTGTCACTGGTTTATTGTTACATTTGAAGGTATTAATACTTCTTCCACCTTCTGTAGTTGAAAAAAAAAATCTTGATATTCAGGAACACCCCGCCAATGCTCTTATTTTGAAAGCGGAAACCGGTAGTACAGTGTTTATTCTTTTACTCTGACACTTTGGTTCTTTTTCAGCACAGCATGCTCTCTGAATCCCCGGACAGCTCCTCCAGATCCTCCAGCTCCTCCAGCAGCACCGCGGAGCATCAGTGACAGTGAGTCCGGCAGGGAGTGACATGGAGCCGGCTGAGACTCACGGAGCCTCCCGGGAGGACGGATCCGTCACCAACATCAGGACCGGTTCTACCGGTTCTAAATGTTCCTTTATCAGCACGGAACTGTGCGCGTGCATGTGAGCATGTACTGTGCGTTTGGTTTGATTTAGACTTTCTTTTTTGTATTATTCTGACCGATGGATGATTGGATGTTTGGGTCTCGAGGTGAGAGGAGGAGGAGAGCCAGATGATGCTGATCAGACTCCCAGTTTATCCTCTCTTGTGTTGGCTCTCAGCTGGAACATGCTGTGCCGTGCCGTGCTGTGCTGTGCTGCACCGAGCTGATCAGATGATCTTCTCTGTTCCCAGCAACTCCGGGTGAGTGACGCTATGATGCTGAAATAAAGCTCAAATCTGCCTGTGCACGCTCCTTAGACCCCCTACAGCTGCTGTCGACATGCAGGAGGAACAGGACGAATCTCTGCAAGATTTGACGTCGGTTATAGGTTCTATATGTGTGACTGCCTCCTCCTCCTCTTTGTCAGTGAGCAACCCTGATCCATGGATGCTTTAGTTCCTGTCCGGGCTAAAACAACCCAACACATGAGAATCAACATTTAGATTATTATTTTTTCCTCCAGGTGCCAATCTTCTCCCTTAGTGGGACATCCCCTGTAAGGCCTCTTCTTCCTGCCACCCAGCAGCAGCCATGGACCCCCTCCCAGAGTACTCCATGTTCCTGGTCCGGATCCTGGACGAGCTGGACACCAAGCACAACACCATGTCCTACCAGGACCTGTGCAAGTCCCTGTGCGCTCGCTTCGACCTGGTGCAGCTGGCCAAGCTCCGCAGCCTGCTCTTCTACACGGCCTGCATGGACCCCACCTTCCCAGCCACCCTCTTCAAGGACAAGATGCGCTGCTCCATGGACGACCCGCAGTCCAAGAAGCTCATGGTGGCGGCCGACATCATCACCATGTTCAACCTGATCCAGATGAACGGGGGCTTAGCCAAAGACAAGCTCCCCGCGGTGCACAGAGCCTCTGACAATGATGCCTTGAAGTTTCAGGACTGTGACAGGGGGGTTGGTTACGAGCACGCGGATCACCCCAGGGATGGACACCATCACCACCACCACCACCTTCATCACCGCCCCCAGCAGCACCCTGTGGCTCAGAGTGGCACTTCCTGTCCTAAATCATCTGAGGGCAACAACCGCCAGCAGTTCATCCCCACGTCAGACCCTAACTTCCTTCTGGGCGTCAGCAAGGACCTGAAATGTCGAGCAGCCTCTCTGGACAAGCTGCACCATCTGCCCCAGTACTCCAGCAGCAGCAGAACACACTCCCCACCCTGCGAAATGCAGAGCACCTACTTTCACATGGATATGGACAGCGAGTCCACCACCGACCAGGAGTCCCTGCAGCACATCAGCCACCCAGAGCCCTTCTCTGTTCACTCCTGCATCCAGAAGAGGAACGTCTTTAAGGAGGACTTCCACAACTTTGGGGCCTTCTCACCACAGGTTTGTGTTTTTTATATTTGTCGGATGCTGTTGAAAGACGTGAGAGATGGAGGGCAACTTTGATACAGTGTGAATGTACATCTGCTGTTGTCAGGGGTTTGGAACTCTACCACATCAAAGATGAGTCAAATCATTAGTAGAATAGAGTTTCTATGTGTAAAAGTGTTTTTTTTTTTCTTCATATAATTAATTCATCATTTAGTGTACGGCCCACACACCGTCTGAAAAAACACCCAAAAGTATTCAATGTACAAAATAAGAAACAAAAAAAGTGATATAACCAACAAACATTTGATATTTCTGCTCGTTAAAGTAGCAATATGCAGTATATTTTTTGGCATCATTGGGCAAACATTCCATAATAACCTTTCAGCATATTGTAATTCAAGTGTTCTGAGAGAAAACTAGACTTCTGCTCCTCCTCATGGCTCTGTTTACAGGCTTTAGAACATCTAGCCCGTGACGGGAGACTTTGACCAATCACAGGTTATTTCAGAGAGAGAGCGTTCCTATTGGCTGTGCTCCGGTCATGTGACCGGAACTTGGCGTTCCTTCACCAGATTTCACAATGGCAACGGCGTCACAAACTTCAAGGCTTCAAAGCGGCAGTCCATAAACCGATGGATGACATCGCGGTGACTACGTCCCCTTCTTACATACAGTCTATGAGAAAAATAGGGAAAATATTCCAAATACTGTACTTAATAGACTGAAAACAAGGGAGTGGAAGTATATTGGCCATTGTATCATTCCTTTTTGGTTGTTAAAGTATAATTTATATCTCAAAATTCATCCCCTAATCCAGTGGTGTAATGTAACGAAGTAATAATACTTTGTTACAGTACATAGGCACTAAGTATTTTTTTCGGAGTATCTGTACTTAACTTCAGTTTTTATCAACTTTCTACTGCATTTCCTAGATAAAATGTGTACTTTTACTCCGATACATTTCCCCTGAGCGTCTTTGTTACTTGTAACTGTTGCAAGCAAGCAGGTTTGAACAAATACATACAGAGAATGAATACAATAGAACTTTCTTTTATTATTCAGTTAATCAGTTACAAAGAACATAAAGAAATGAAGCTAGGAATAAATAACAATTCCATATTCTCTTAGCGGTCTCCTCAGCGGACAGCCAGTGTGCTAATTTGTCCTGCAGGATGTAATATTCTCACACATCCCACTAGGGTGCATTGCCAGCAGTTGTACCCTTTTGCCTACATCCGTTTAACAGATTTTAGCAGCTTGCAATTTAGAAACTCCACCTTCTCCTCCTCAAACAAACATGCAGGAGACCAGAAAAAGGACGCTGTGTGTTCAGCTCTCAGTACTTTAGTAGCTCCTAACTGAATCTCCTGCTTCCATGTTTTTATCTGCTTTATTTTACTGTTTGGCTTTCAGCTGCATAGGAGTCGTGTTAAGTTGCTGCTGATGAAAACCAACGTTTCCTGATTATGCTGCTTCATAGTAAAAGCTTTTAAATAACAATATAGTTATAATATAGGGACATTTATTGTGAAGAACATAGGAAATGAAATGTGTTTATCACCGTTTTACAGCTGCGCCTTGGACCACTATATATACTAGTCACAGCCGTGGTTCCACACACCTTCAAGCAGGTAGCTGTGTTGTAACGGAGATGTAAATCCCTGACGTGCTGATCCGATGCACCGAGTCATGTATGGAAAACAGTACAAGACACAGGAACTTGGCTTGTGTCTTGAGGAGCTGTAGCATTTATTCACCGACAGCCTGAACTCTACACACACTGCACTGATAGACAGACAGACAGACAGACACAGACAGACAGACACAGAGAGAGAGAGACAGACAGACAGACAGACAGACACAGACAGACAGACAGACACAGAGAGAGAGACAGACAGACAGACAGACAGACACAGACAGACAGACAGACACAGAGAGAGAGACAGACAGACAGACAGACAGACAGACAGACAGACACAGACAGACAGACACAGAGAGATAGAGACAGACAGACAGACAGACAGACAGACACAGACAGACACCGAGAGAGAGACACAGACAGATAGACACAGAGAGACAGACAGACAGACAGACAGACAGACACAGAGAGAGAGACAGACAGACACAGACAGACAGACACAGAGAGATAGACAGACAGACACAGACAGAAAGACAGACAGACAGACAGACAGACAGAGAGACAGACACAGAGAGACAGACAGACAGACAGACACAGACAGAAAGACAGACAGACAGACAGACAGACAGACAGAGAGACAGACAGACAGACACAGAGAGACAGACAGACAGACAGACAGACAGACGGACAGAGAGACAGACGGACAGAGAGAGAGAGTAGCAGATGATGGAGGGATAGAAGATAGAGAGAGAAACAGCAGATGACAGAGAGATAGAAGAGAGAGAGAGACAGCAGCAGATGATGGAGAGATAGAAGACAAAGAAACAGCAGGAGATGATGGAGAGATAGAAGAGAGAAAGAGACAGCAGCAGATGATGGAGGGATAGAAGATAGAGAGAGGGACAGCAGATTATGGAGAGATAGAAGAGAGAGAGAAAAACAGCAGATGATGGAGAGATAGAAGGTAGAGAGAGAGAGACAGCAGATGACGGAGAGAGAGAGGAGAGAAAGTAGCTGATGATGGAGCGATAGAAGAGAGAGAGAGCAGCAGATGATGGAGAGATAAAAGAGAGAGAAAAAGTAGAAGAGAGAAACAGCAGGAGATGATGGAGAGATAGAAGAGAGAGAAACAGCAGGAGATGATGGAGAGATGGAAGAGAGAGAGACAGCAGATGATGAGGCATAGAAGAGAGAGAGAGAGAGAGACAGCAGCAGATGATGGAGGGAGAGAGAGAGAGCAGATGATGGAGAGATAGAAGAGAGAGAGAGAGAGGCAACAGCAGATGATGGAGAGATAGAAGAGAGAGAGAGAGACAGCAGATGATGAGGCATAGAAGAGAGAGAGAGAGACAGCAGCAGATGATGGAGAGATAGAAGAGAGAGAGAGAGATAGCAGATGATGGAGAGATAGAAGAGAGAGAGAGAGAGCAGATGATGGAGAGATAGAAGAGAGAGAGAGAGCAGATGATGGAGAGATAGGAGAGAGAGAGAGAGAGAGCAGATGATGGAGAGATAGCCTTCAGTATTTTTTTTTTAAACTATTTTTCAATAAATATAGAAATGATGATTAGCAGATTAAACGGGTTCAAATGTAGAAAGGTCTGGTAGAAACAGGGTGAAAGAGCTCTAGTGAAGCACCACGGAGATAAAAACTCATCTACATTTTTCATGAGTGAGTAAAACCTGACGTCCCAGTTTGGATTGGTAACTGCAGATGTCCATTTGGTCCAGAGCAATTGACTTAACTATTAGAAATGAAATGTCAAATATAATGATTATATTTGACATTTCATTTCTAATAGTATGTCGTCATACGATGCAGTAAACTGAAATGGAAATGAAGGCAGTAGTGTTCCAGGCAGAAGAGCAGGGAGCACCCAGACAGGCTGCAGGTCCCATCATGCTACACTCTACTGGTACTACGAGGGAAGGAACAACTGGATTTTGTTCTTTAAATCCTTTAAGTTGTGAAAATTCTGAGTTGCTTTATTTATTAACATCATTTACTTGTACTTTTACTTTTAATACTTAAGTACATTTCATATCAGAAAACTACTTTTGATACTTAAGTACAGTAAATTAGGGATGTTAATAATTAACCGTTTAACAGTTGACCGACAATACGAATTTTGACCTATTAATGCTATCAGTTTAACGAGTAAAACAAATATTACAAATTAAATAAAAAACAGCAAAACTCAGAGGAGCGGCTTGTCACTTAAAGGAGAATAGCTGGTCCACCTTAACAGCCCACCTTAACAGTCCACCTTAACAGCCCACCTTAAGTGAGCTTGAGCCGGATGTGGTGTTAGTTTCGAGGCTAACCTCCTTCACTTTAACCAGCAGGTGACTGGCAAGACACGGGAACTTGGCTTGGGTCTTGAGGAGTTGTAGCATTTATTCACCAACAGATATACGTTAGCTATAACGTTATTCATAACTTCATACTACATACCATCACACACGGTCTGTCGGACACTCGCTAACGTTATGCTGAACTAACAGAGTAGCCAGACAGACACACAGCTGACAACCTCTCAGCTAAACTAAATGACGTGGTGGAGACACCAGGAACGTCAGGAGCGCGTGGCGGCTGCGTTACCCATTTTTTTTTTATTTCGGCGTCCATGTTAACAGGTTAGAGCATCTGTAGAATATGTCACAGACAGTGAAAGTGATCTATTGACAGTATATTAACTTCATATCAGCAAGACTTTACTACAGTTTTGATGTCTATCAGTAGAATATGTTACGGAGATTAAAAAAGTAAAGATTTATTTTTTAAATCAACACTTCCTGCTTTCATTTTAAAATAAAAGCCCTCAAGCATTTTTTTTCTGTGGACAGAATTCCTTCATTTGTTAACACAAGGCTTTTATTCTGAAATATGTGCCAGACAGTGTTCTAGAACATAGAGTGACTTGCAGAGCTCCATGAATGAATATAGTACGGGGTTTTAATTGTCGATTATTACTATTATTTACATATAACCACACGTTTCTTAACCTTTTTCTATCTGAAATAAATATAAATAACATTTATAATGAAATTAAATAGCTATTATGAAAGGCAAACTATGTAGAAAGAAAAGGCTTACAGCAGCAGCAGCTGCGGCAGCAGCTGCAGCAGCAGAAACGCTGCTGGTGGGAACACTCGACACATCAATCACGCAGCCGCCACACCGCGACGCAGCCGCCACACCGCGACGCAGCCGCCACACGCTGTTCATGTGGGCGGCCTGGCCGGGCCATTACTGGGACAGTGCCTGCATGTGTCCTCGATAACACACGCAGCATCGAGGCTGCTAACTCTCTCCGTCAGGTGAACTGGGGACTCAGTTGTCTGTTGTGTTCATACACTGCAGCTGGTGATAAATGATGGATTTAACCTGTTTGTGCATCGGCTTATCGTTGCAGCTGGGCGGCTTGTTAGGCACCACAACCACAGCACCGCTGTATGAAACGCACTTATCTTGACGGTTAATAAAATGAAGGTCGGTTATCGGTCAGAAAAAAAAAACGAAATGATAATTCCTACCTCAACCATTTTCTGGTTATATATCTGCACTTTTACTCAATTGTGCCTTTTAGGTACTTCATCCACCTCTTCCCGAAATCACGTTTTATCGTTGCATATAAATTATGCATTAACTATCAATTAGGACTTTCACAATGCTCTTATTGTTTGACTGCCCAACTATTATGTACAGCACACAGAGATGGACGTGTTATGCTATTCTGTGGCTCAAAGGGTAGAGCGAGTCACCCACCCATCGCGAGGTCGGCTGTTCGATCCCCGGCTCCTCCAGTCCACATGTTGAAGTGTCCTTGAGCAAGATACTGAACCCAAAACTGCTCCTGAAGGCTGAGCCATCGGTGTGTGAATGAGTATTTAGATCAGATCCTGATGGACAGGTTGGCTCCTTGAATGGCAGCCTCTGACATCAGTGTATGAATGTGTGTGTGAATGGGTGAATGCTGACATGTAGTGTAAAGAGCTTTGAGTGGTCGGAAGACTAAGAAGGAGATACATAAATGCAAGTCCATTTATTATATTTTTCTGACACAGATTATGAATTCCTGCTCTCGTAACATTACAACACTAACCTCCCACCCTTTTTATTCTGAAGATCAGAGGTCCATGATGAAAGTCTTATTGTTCCCATGAAAACTTTTCTGAGTGCTCCTACAAATATTTTCCCTTTTTAGTGTACAGTACTCCTCCACAGTTTTGTGATATTTTTTTTTTATGATTCCATAGTTACTATTAGTACACTGTCTCTGCTGTTTTTGCTGAATCAGTGCTTGTCTGGGTTGCTCTTGTAGGTGATGCCCTCTGAGGTCAAACAGGGCAGTAAGGCTGCTGACGGCTACCGCAGGAGGGAGCTGCACAAGCCTGCTACCTTCTTCAACCACAGCTTCGAACTCCCCTACAGTAACCCCTACTTTGAGCCGACACTCAACTCGCCTCTTCGGGACAGACGGAGGGCGAGGCACGAGAGCCTGGACGACTTACAGGCGTCCACGTACTTCGGTCCGACCACGGTCTCCGAGTGCGTCAGCAGCAGGAAGCAGAGTAACAAAGCGGGGAAGAAGCAGCCGCCGTGGCCGGTGAAGAGCTTCAGTCTCAACACGGACGAGGGGCCTCCAGACTTCGAGAGGTCATTTCTGAACAGCAAACCACTCAAAGAAACGCACCATCGCAATGTCACCATCATGAGCACTGACAACAAGCAACATTTCCAGAGCCCAAAGGGAAAGGTAGTAGCTTCTCCATCTGGCTTTGCAAAGAAAACTAACGGAATAAAAAACAAGGATTTAGCGCTGATGGCAAACGGGCCTGCTGGTTTGGACAAAAGAGAAGCAGCCAAAAGGTTTAGGGACAAAAATATGAAGAGTTCATCCTTTCAGGGAGGGGACAGCTCCTCTAGTGTCGGGACTCAAACAGAGCAGGCCGAGCAGAAGAAGGTGAAGGACTACCAGGCTAAGTACAGTGACAGAGAAAGGCGTGCCTTCAAACACTGTGATGAGGACTCTGAGATGGTTAGTGATGACATAAGTGACATTTTTCGTTTCCTGGATGACATGAGTGTCTGTGACTCTCTGGGCGTTGTCCAGTCGTCATGTTACAACAGTAACGGGTCTCTCTCTCAGGTAACGCTGAAGTCTGAATGCGACAGCTCTCCTGATCGCAACACGGTCAAACTAGCCAAGTCCAAGCTGGACAACCTCTTTAATTCGCTGGAAAACACGGACGACGAGCTCAAATCGAGCGTGTGCAAGCTGGTCATGAGGATCGGCGAGATCGAGAAGAAGCTGGAGTCTCTGTCGGGGGTTCGCAGCGAGATCTCCCAGGTGCTCTCCAAACTCAACAAG
Organism: Sebastes umbrosus; assembly: GCF_015220745.1. Taxonomy (NCBI): domain Eukaryota; kingdom Metazoa; phylum Chordata; class Actinopteri; order Perciformes; family Sebastidae; genus Sebastes; species Sebastes umbrosus. The sequence goes on from NC_051270.1 coordinate 38,073,991, forward strand.
CTGGACGAGAAGATTCAGGAGCCCGAAGCCAACGGGAGACACGGGGAGATGGCGTCTGCTTCTTCCGTGTCCGGCGCCACCCCCGACAAGCCGTACCCCCACCCTCATCCGCATCCCGACACCGCCCTCTCGCCTCGTGTTTTCCAGTGCCACACCACTGGTCACAACGTCAAAGTGGACAACGGCTCTTCGGCGGAGTGGTGCTGCTCCGATGGGAGTAACAGCGATAGCCTCAGGGTGAAGGCTCTGAAGAAGAGCATGTTCACCAGGAGGTCGTCACGCTCGCTCAACGAGGAGAGCGGCGCCACCGAGTCGAAGGTCGCCAGCGTCACCAACTCCCCGCGGGACTGGAGGACAGTCTCCTACTCCTGCCACCCTGGAGACGAGGACGAGGACAAGGACAGAGACAGCATGGACAAACACTGGAAGGCCAAAGAGGTAGAGACACTGTTTTTAAATTCACTTTTATCCCAATTGTGATTTTTATATATAATTATATATATATATATATATGGCCTTCAGGTAAAGTAAAAACGCGTAAGGCTCTCTCTAGAGCCCGTGTTTGGTTTGTCCGTTCTGTGCTATAGTAGAAACACATGACACATGAGACACACTCTGTGAAGAGGACCCGCTCCCTATGTAGATAAGAAAGGCTCTTTCTAAGCTAATGGAAACACAACGATTCTTAGCTGCAGGTGATTATACACTAATGAAAAAAAACAAAGTTCTGAATATTATATTCCACTTCTGCCAATAAATCCCCCTAAATCCTACACACTGGACATTTAAATGAAACGGAAACACACAGTATTTGACAGAACATAAAGCATGGACTCAGTATAGATTAATTAAACAGAACAGATGCAGTACATCACATAACAGAGGTGTCAGATAGAGATAAATGCGTACTGTAACAAAAAACAAAAACACAATGGGACAGGAGAGCATACAGGATGCTCTTGCACTTTGTGCTGCATATAAGGTTGTCAATAATATCAAATCGTTTTACAGGGAAGCATGGACGGAGGACGCATTGAAAATGTGGTTGGGACAATCTAACGGGTTCATTTTTAATAGTAGTAATAGAGGGTGTAAGTCACCAGTTTCATCACGATGCAATGTTATATCGATTCTTTGGACAACGATATGATAGAGTTGATGAAAATGTTTAATTTAAAGGGTAACAGCTACTCTTCACAACTCCTGTTGCTACAGTCTGCGTACAGTACGTAACCTGCCTCCAGATCAGCTAATAGCAACAATCAATTGCAATGACTGGGTTTCAACCAGTAGAGGGCAGTGTCTATGCATATTAACAACACAATATGTAGAATTCAAATACTTTGCACTAGGGTGTCAAGATTTGGACCTGAATCCATCAGTAACAGTACCATTGGGGTTTCAGCTGAAAAAGGTGGTTTGGGGGTTTAGTTACACTTTAAATTAATTTCTTTAACGCAGATCATAGGGATGTTAATAATTAACCGTTTAACCGTTAACCGACATTAAGCATTTGTCCCTATGTCACTAATATTAGCTAATTACAAGAAGGGTACGTGAATGAAAATAAGTTAATCTCTTAAGTGGTTGGATGGTAAAAAATTGCCAGCATTAGCTAACGTCAAGAGGAGCTAACTCTACATTGATTTTGGTCAAAGAGATGGGAGCAGAAGTAAGGTTACCGGTATGGGAGTCCATTATGAGGTAAGAGATGAGGTGCTAGCTTGTTACTTTTTACTGTCTGGTGTCTGGCATTATGAAGTAACGTTAAGTGTGTGTGTGCCTTTCTATCAGTTTTTCCTGCAGTCTGTGGATATGGGGGATCCATCAGGACAGATGATGCCTTCTGCCAAAGCACAGGTGGGTCCTTGTCTGGTTTTGCTAACTAACGTAGCTAAGTGTCATATTGAATAGACTCTTTTAATAGTGAGGATGTTTTCATAGATAGATTGGTAAAAACTTAAATAGTGTGCTCCGGCTGGTGGGCTGTGCTTTGTATTTCCTCAACTGATCTCAACGTCACAGACATCTGAGGAGAGAAATAGGCATTAACGTAACATAATATTGATTCATATTTGATCAGCGCTGCTTTGTTCGACCGTTTGGCTGGAGTGATTGACAGTCGGCTCTCATGGACAGCAGACTCCAGATCAGCTCTTACTGCTTGCTTTCTTCCGGTCTGTGAAATCCTGCAGATGCCGTTAGGAGCACCGGAGGACACAGAGACACATGATTTTTTTCAGATTGCCTGTCTCATGTACTACTCTCAGGATATAGCAACCGTTTTATAAAAATAACTTTTCTAATCATATTTGCTCCAATCTGGCCTACTTCAGCTTTAATAGTCGAATATGGAACAACGATGTCTAATAATAAATGATTAAATTAATTATATATATCCGCTTGTTAAGTCAGGATATTGTAAGGCTCATTATTAATAAACAAAGGTGGGAGATCAAGAGAGTGACCAATGACTGAACCAACTTACATGCATTACATATATGTTAAAAATCAATATTTTGGTATAAAAGGACGTATTGTGATAGAGTACTGTGATATCCATATACCAGTTCCAGAATGTCCTGACTCACAAACATGAAATTGATATAGCGCATATCATAGCGTATATATATATATATATATATATATATATATACCCAAATGTTGAACTTTTCCGTTACAGTTCTTTTTCTGGTTCATTCTCAACTTTATTGTTTTGCTCCCCACACAGCCCTGCTGACTGGCGCCAGGCTTGTAAAACAGTGTTGAAATGTCAAAATGTCTCAGTGGGTGTGAAACACACTACTCATTCCCTGTGACCTTTCTGCACTGAGCTATACGGAGCGGATGTTAAATGAAATGAGTCCTGACCCTGAGCTGTCTCTCAAGCAGCGGTATACCATGTAATTATCCAGTAATAAAACTGACATGGGAGTGCTATTTCTATTGGTGTGTTAGACTCCGTAAGCATTAAGTTAATCATATTCAATTTAAAGGGCACATATAATGCCAAATGCACTTTTTCATGGCTTTTCAACATAATTATGTGTAAATATGAAGTCCTATGGGGTTTGTTGTAACGTAGAACCACCTCCAGTTTGGTGACCATCCCCGCCGCACCTAGAGAATCTATATAAATGTCTGCCATTGTTATTTCCTCGCCATCGCGGACCTAGTAATACGGCACGAGCATAGCGCGCTACTTCAATTCAATTTATTTTATTTTTACATCATCTCGTTACTTGTTCGGTTGTTGGGGGATGAGTATTAATAGCATTAATATAGCAGCAAACAACTATTGGCTATGTTAAGATATAGAGGAGTCTACCTGAGCAGAGAATGAAGTCACTCTCTTTCTGTGTGTGTTGTAATTCAAGCTTTTCCTCGCGTTGTCAACATAGCCGGGCCGGCCACTTATGTTTTTAGTGCATGTTTGTGCATGTGAGCGTGCAGCACTGGCTATCACAGCTGCCGCTCCGCTCTTGGCGGTTACAGCTGATAAAGCGGTCCCGACCGACGGCGTTGTCGCGGAAGCTAACTCCCACCCTCCGGCTCCCTCCCCCCTCCCCCCAGGTTAACACTGTTATCTCTGTCAGCACTTTTGCCATAGTTTTCACTGTTTAGCACCATAAGCTGCGAGCTGCGGTTCGCCATCGTCATGTTGAGAGTCATTTAGAGGCAATAAAAATGCTCCCAAGCCTGTATTTAGCACCTTCAAGACTCATCAGAAAGCCACACCAGTGCCATTTTGTAGCTTGAATAAGGCTTTGTTTTCTTTAATTCAATAAGGCCTCTGCTTTATGGATCATGACGCAGAGAGCCCAAGGAAAAAAAATGCAAGGTCATTGGGCAACAACAAGTACACATTCCTGTTAGATAACTGCAATGCACAGGCACAATATACTGTTTACCTTGCAATGACTAAGACTGGATAGAATTAGAGATAGATGGATTGCTGCATCAAGGCAGCTTCTGGACATTTTGCTGTCCTAGGCCACACAGTCGCTGTTGCTTTCCTTTGGTGGTATCTTTTCTATAGTATGAGCCTGGTTATGATAATGATAATGCTGCAATGAGAGGCTGCGGTGCAATGTGAGCATTGAAATAAAATGCATATTTTGGACATCAATGAGTTCTAAAATAGATTAGGTGTCAGAAATGAGAGGGTACAATACGTCTTCCACCTCTTTGATGACATGTAACTGGTGGTGCCCTGGGTGACTGCCAAGGTCGTCTATGCCTATGGTCCTGTGATAAGTTTAGTAGTATCAGTCTAAATGACTAATTCAACCCGGTCTCATTCTCAACTCGTCCAATACCGCCGATTGGGCCAACGCACGGAGGCACCCTTTAGTGACAGTATGTGATGAACCGGACTTTCAACTAAGTCCAATGTAAACCCACATGCGGCGTTATTTGACAGTCGGAGCAAGTGACGTAGTAGGGCAGGTGGATGGTTCAAACAAACAAGACTTTCAACCAGGAGACCGCTGTTCGTGTCCCGTATGAAACTAAAAGTAACGTTGACTTATTTTGTGAGACGTTAGTCAGTGATGTTAATGTCAACCATAACCGTTTACTAACCCTACCTAAGTGGTTGTGTTACCTAAACCTAACTTTATTTTGAAAGGATAGTATGCGTGTAACGAGCATTGACAGAGCGTCCCTGGTCCGTCCAAAAGTAACGCAAGACGGGTACCCCGTGCGTCGGCCTCTGATTTGAAATGGAATGAATTGTTGTGAATGTGTCCATATTGTTGCAGACAACACAGACAGATAAGGTTATCCGTTGTGACAATGGTCAACGAGGAGCTGAGGTTGGTTTCCATGGTGAAGCGATGACAGTTCATGAGTCATGTTCTGCTTTGAATGAGTACTGTAGCACACTGCGATTTCTCTAAAGACTCACCTACACAGCCATCCAATTAACACAAGCTGCTGACTGCAACCTGAAAGCCACTTTAGCTTTCCTGCTTAATAAAGACAAACACACACACACACACACACATTTATATCACCTTCATTGACCCTGGACTCAAATGTTTGTCACTGTAGTTGGTATTGATGAAAACTGTTTGTAAGTGCTGTGGAATCAATGCAATCAATACTCAGCCTTCTCAGGAATGCTTTATTCTTCATTTAGTGTTTGCAGATCAGGCGAGGGAATGATAATTCATGAGAGGGTGCTCCCTGGAAATGAATTAAATCGGTGTTGGATAGGAAATGTTTTTAACATTGGATAGAGTGTATTGGATTGCAAACTCTATGAGAACACATGCCGTAAATGAAATAATTATTATATATATTTTTTAAAACAAGAACAAATTGAAATGACTGAGTTGTATTATATACATATAATAATAATGTCTCTATATTTTTTTTAGGCTATATTGCAATATATATCGGACCTATAACAGAAAAATTATTGAGAATTATTCAATTTTGAGTGTTTCTATTTTAACTGGTGTAGCTTTTCTAGCGTTTACAGCACTGGTTTAACAGCCCAAGAAACTCACATACCAACTGCATGCATTGTAAATCTCCTCACGTGATGCTACTCAGCCAACCAAATCTGTGCATTCCGGTAAGTACGGCGACTCGCGTCAGTGAATGAGATATACACACACACACGCACACACACACACACACACACACACACACGGGAGAGATGAGACAAGAGACAACAGTCGGAGAAATAATTGGCGTGCTCTAAAAAGAGAAAAATAGACAGCGAAAACAGAGCTTTTTATCCTGAATGGACAGACTCCTGTTCATCCCACGGGCAGTTCAAAACCAGTTTGTCTCGTGTGTTCAGAGACCATGGCGATTATTCAAAGAGCGGAAAAAGTGAAAATGCCAAAGCGAGTCTCATGCTGGCGGCTTAAAAAAACGACAATTAATTTTTATACTCAATATTGGCGATATAGTAATTTATTGCATCCCATGTAAAACAAGCCACAATACATTTAGTATATTCGATATATCGCCTATACCCCTTATGCACATATTTTCAGATCTTAAAGTTCCCATATCTTGCTCATTTTCAGGTTCATACTTGTATTTTGTGTTTCTACTAGAATATGTTTACATTCTGTAATGTTAAAAAAAAACTTTATTTTCCTCATACTGTCTGCCTGAATATACCTGTATTTACCCTCTGTCTGAAACGCTCCGTTTTAGTTTTTTTCAACGGAATTGCGTTGCTAGGCAACAGTTTGGGTCCATGTTTACTTCCTGTCAGCTGATATTATTCACATACACTGCAACAGGAAATAAACTGGGACACATTTAGAATGTTTATGTATAAAACCGTGTAATGGTCTAAATACTGTATATTTGTGACATCACAAATGGACAGAAATCCTAACAGCTAGTTTTAAATTCACAATTTCTGAATACGGGCTGTGTGTATTTCTCCGTATATTTAGCGTTTTGATAGTTTAACAGTATTTATATAGCACTTAAACCTGCTTTATAATGTGCAAGACCTGAAAATGTAACTTTTTACAATATGGCACCTTTAAAGGAATATTCCAAAAGGATAAAATATCCATAGCAGGTTTAAAAAACATGATTTGATGCAGTAGCATTTTTAGGTGGAAAGAAATGATAGAGCAACAACTACTTTGGACAGATGCAAAACCAGAAAATCACTCAGTTTGACATGATGCACTATTTCACATTCCCCACACAGCTGATAATCCAATTTAGCACCTGTTCTCCTCAACTAACTGTAATACTGCTCAATTCTCCTCTGACAAGCTAGCAGTTAGCTATTTTTTCCTGGAGAACCACTCCACGTTAAATCTGATTATTTATATTTTAACAACGGTTGGTTTATAACAATATGATGCAGCATCAAATTTGATCCTTCCGCTTTCATTACCAAAGGTATTTTTGTTTTCCCACACTCTTGGCACACTTGGCATTGCGAGCGTGGTCCTATCCCCACACGTCGTCCTCTAGAGCCAAGTGCAATTAAAACACCATTTAAAAACTAATCTATCCAGCTGCTGACCTCAAATGTAAAATAACATTAAATTAAAAACAGTAACAAGGATTTCTATGTCACGTATAAATCCAGAATAATTTGCTGCTCTGCCTGTGATAGAATGCTGACGTTACTGCAAGTTCTGATTGTACTGAAGTAAGATCTCCATCTATGTGGATGTAAAGTGGAACTGGATTGATAGAATTAATGAGGCCAACAGTCTCAACGATCTTTAAAAGCCATTTAAGCATATTATCTTGCACATTGCAGACATCAGCTAGGAAGACTTAAAATGATGGTATATATTATGCACGCTTTATATGTTCATCGTAGCAGGCGGGTTTGAAGAGCAGACTGCCTCTATTAGTGTAAGTCTGCACAGTATAGCATTTTACTGTGTCTCCCCAGGCATTTAAATCATAGGTCTAATGATATTAAACATTTTAAAATAAACCCTCTTTATCTTTATCTTTATCTTTATCTTTTATTCAGATCTCCATTAGCTGTGGCTGAAGCCCAGCTATTCTTCCTGGAGTCCACTGTAATCACTGTGAACTCTTAGGGCTACATTTCAGCACATAATCACATTACAATCTTTACCAACAATGATCACAACAACAAAAGCAACAGCAACAAAACACAATAATATTCAAGACACAACCCAACACACAACACAGGACCTAGGTTCAAGTTATTCGTACAACTTGAACTATACTAGTTCAAGGTAATACTATTGACAGAGTATAGAGGTAAATATGATTCATTAGTGGTTGGACCATAGATTATTATATGTCAAAATACAAAACAGAGCAAGCAACAACTTCTTTTTTTCATAAATATTAACAGGACTTTATATTTATCCATTATTAAACCTTTTATGATTTGATGATAATAATTCTTTATATAACACCCTTGGCAATTTAGTTACCGATATATTTCTAATGATATTAAGCAACGAGGCAGTCAATCTGTCTTTTATTTTTAACCATGATAGACTGTTATGCATTCCATTGACATTAGTTCTGTATGAACAACGAAGTAAACAACGTGCTGCCTTATTCTGAACAATTTGCAACTTCTTTATGTGTGCCACTAGACCAAACATCTGAGCGAAAGTCCAGATGAGATAAAACAAGTGTTTTAATGACATATCCCCTTACATTTGAAGATCAAACATTTGAACATCTCCTTATAACGGAAAGACCCCCTGCCCATTTTACTGACTACCTTATCAATGTGCTTAGACCACGATAATTCACTGTATAGTATCATACCCAGAAGTTTGGTCTCTTTAACTTGTTCCACTGCCATACCCTTTACATAGAGCTTCAATTGTGGCTCATTCATTAACAGATGTTTTGACCCAAATACAATGCCTTTGGTTTTAGAAACATTTAGAACCAATTTGTTATTTGATTCAACTACCGACTGCAATTCCTTCTTCGAGGCACTTGAAAGTTAATCAGTTGTGGATTCTGCTGTGTATATTGTCGAATCATCGGCATACATGGCTATTTTTTTGCCTTCTTTGGGGTTAAAGGAAGTTCATTTGTAAATATAGAATATAACAATGGACCCAGGCAGGACCCTCTGCTCTGTAATACATTTTGTGCTCCAACTGGCTGAGAGTTGTGAAGTTTGAAAAGTCTCTAGATGCTCAGACAAACGCCCTGATTGATCTTCAATGAGTAACTCCCTTGTTGGCCTAAATAAAAGCAAACAATTGTATTTTCTGAAGCAGAGGTTCACACGGTTGAAGAAAGTGCACTGGTGGAAACTTCTCTGATGACCTTTCTGTTCTCTAATCCTCTCACCATCTCCAGGCAGAGCGAGAGCGTCAATACGAATTCCCCAAGGCCCACAGGCCCCCTAAACTGCCAAAGGAGTCCTACCTGACCGAACAGGTTTACTCACCGCACCCCTTCACCCCCTCCATTAAGGCCCATGTGAAAGGAAGTCCCCTGTACACCGACCTGAGGCTCACCACCCTGTCAGACGGCAAGCACGGCCACCCGTCCTGGACCATCGAGGAGTACAAACGCAACTCAGGAGAGAAGGGAAAGCAGCTAACAGCTCTGGACCTGCAGGTACTACACTCCTCAAACTCCCAGAAGTCTCCCACAGTACTTGTTTTGCCCAAAAATGTGCATCTGAAGTTAATATGGGGCTTCAGCAGTCTAAAATGAGTCAAATCAAGTGGGTATCTCCCAAAGTTACTGTCTTTTAGTACAAAATCCCCTCTTTGTGTTTCTCTGGACAGTGTTTTATTGTTGATCTGCAGTGGGGTTAGTAAAAAAAGAATGTTATTTTAATGTCCAGTATGAACAGGAGGAATGATTACAGCAAGCAAATAACCTGCTTCAATGTTCATATATTCACCCAACTACTACAGCCTGGTCTCACTCCCAGGGCGTCAAATACCGACACTTGGGCAGTGGCCCTCAGCATCTTCATACCGACGCACAAGGCACCCGTTAGCGTCTGTATGAGGTGCACCGGCTGAGTGATTTTCACTGCTGATGTCTTCAGGTGACGCTATGCTATCACTGAGTCACATGACGATACACCCGTATCTTAAGTTATGGTACATGTGTACTTATTTTAAAGGCAGGGTTGACGATGTTCTCCAGTCTCCACTATTTGTTATATTGGTTGAAATGGTCTTTACACCCCGACAGTGATCCATTACTGATGAGCTCTGAAAAAGGACCGGAAAAGAGCCGTCATCTGTAGCTGCTGTAATCCTGTAAAAACGTCTACCAATCAGATGCCTCCCTGCCTCCCTGCTCGTACTCTACCCTTGGTGTGCACCAGCCTGAACTCAAAGCGCGTCGCTGCTGCGCGTTTCCTGGAGAATGGAAGAGAAAGCTCAGCCCTGCAGTAGCACTGCCGCGGTTACTTGTCACAAGGTAGCGTTGTTGAGTTGAAGTCCTCTCTCCGCTCTGTGTCTGTGAAGTAGTTACGATGCGGCGGTGCTCGTGCATGTGTGTGTGGGGGGTCGTTGCCTTGGAAGGAGCTCCGAGTGGAGGGGGGGGGGTTTAGACGGAGCTCCTGAGGCGATGCTACTTTCAAATTATGCTAGCTTTCCAACATCGTCGACCCTATCTTAAACTAAGCTTCTGCCCACGTTTGTTTTTTGGACAGACTTGCAAAATTGTGAACTTATCCTTTAAGTGGAGTCTGAGGCAAGTCCAAAAAGAAAAAAAGGTTTAAATCCTCATGTTCACATTGGCCATCACAAGAAATGAGGGACAATATACCAAGTCCTTGTTCTATATAAAAAGCTGAAGTAAAGTCAGATGCTAGATTTCTAGTAACTGAAGCCAGTGGCAACTTTCAGTCTTTAGTACTAAAATCAGAAAGCTTTGAAGTGTCTCCGATAAGTGATGAAACATCCTCCAGACTAAAAGAGCCCCGCTGCCTTTGACTCACTGTGCTGATATTACAGAAATGCATCTCCAGTCCCACTGTGTTGTCGTTGCTCATTGTATTTCTAGATACTTTGAGCAACAACAAAGCATAGTGGGATTTCAGATGCATTTCTGCCGTAAAGCCAGGAAACAGCTAGTGAATTAGTAGTATCACTGACAGCAAGAATTCATCTCACCTTACAAAAGAAATGCAGTCTTTCACCTCTTCTAACATACAGCGCGTGAGCGAACTCTGGCGGATGGAGTGTGAAAAATTGTCCAAATATACTACAAGCGCAAAGACGGGATAAGAGACTCAGGACAGTTTATATACTTGTAACTACCAACAGCTTCCCGATTTCCTTCCACACGTAATCCGTTTTGATGATACCCTTATAAAAAGGTTGCTGTGGATCATATTATAAGATATTTCGCTTCTCAACCTCATAAATTAATGTCTCTCCATTTATGTTGACTGCTGACTGGACGGAAAACGGAAACGTCAAGGATGTCAGCGTCGATTTTGACCAATGGAAATAGGTTGGAGGTGGATCAAGTGTGCGAAACTTCACATAAATAGAGCCGGGGTGAATGTTTTTTCAAACAAGCGATACGTCGCTTAGCCTGTTTGCTGACGCACAGAGCAGGTTAGGACATCATTGGGAAAAACTGAAACAATCTGATGTTCGCTCGTTCGCATTGCGTCCAGTTAGGAGATTGTAACTTGTCCGGATTTTATTTACCATTGTATCACTTCTACACATACTCACACACACACCAATGCAAACCCTACCCCGGTATTGATTGTCATGTGTGACCTGCAGGGCTTCGTAGATACAGGGCGTCTCCCCTTACATGTGTGTGTTTGAGTGGTTTCCGTGCGACTGCAGGGACCCTGCTAAGCTTTGACACAAGCACAGAGGCACATTATTGATGCCACTGTACGGCCTTCAGAATCACAAGAATCTCAGAAATCAATAACTCTCCCTGACAAGCCTCTGGCTGTAGGTGAGATACATTGAAGCCCTATAAGTGCTTCTTCAAATATCCTTACAGGTTCCCTTAAAGCAGGGGTGTCAAACTCAAATACACAGCGGGCCAAATTAAAAAATTGGTACAAGTCGAGGGCCGAACTGGTTCAATGTTTATTGCAAAACTTATTGAAATGAACTCATTGCACATATTGAACCTGGAACTAACAAAGCTTAAGTTATTGCCTATAAAAACAACATTAAACATTAAATAAATGAAAAATCTGTTGCATTCATTTCTTATGGCTCTATCTGCAGCTTTTCCAGAGTAATTTCTAATGAAGACATTTTTCCACAGGCCAACAACAGCCAAAAAATAATTTCCTCCAAAGAAAAACCAAACATGCCCTCTGGTACAAGAAAAAAAGTACAAAAAGGAAACATACATTAAAGCTCAGTTTGCTGCTCTGTGATGCACACTAGTCTAAGCCAGATACTTGGCATCTCATCTTGGATGCAAGTTCATCAATGTTTGGGGTCAGGCTCTGAGCTGAGGAAATCCTCAGGATTGAGTGAAGGTGTTCATCAGTAAGACGACTCCTGTGTGATGTTTTGTTTATCTTCATCAAGGAGAACAGTTGTTCACACAGGTCTGTGCTGCCAAACATAGAGAGCATTTGAGCAGCTTGGGTACGCAGCTGGGGCATTGTGTCGGGGATGAAACGTGGAAACTGTGCAGCACCCACAGAGTCATACTTTGCCTTGAGTGTGTCACTACATTGGAGTTCAATCAGCTCCATTTGGAGGTTGGTTGGTGCGCTTTCCACGTCAGCTGCAAATGGATTGCTGAGCAATTCAAACCTGCTTTTTTGGGCTTCAAAGTCGGCAAATCGCCGTGTGAAGTCGGCACCAAGTATGCTGAGTTTTTCAGCAAACTGTGCACTTGGGAACACGGCGGTAGAGACCTGCTCTTTCATAGTTTGGCAGCACGGAAAATGGCTCAAATTTTCTTGCAGCATCTGCGTCTCCCACAGGCGCAGCTTGGTTTTAAAAGCTCTCACTGTAGCGTACATGTCTGTGATCACATGGCCTCGCCCCTGAAGCTGCAGGTTGAGCGCATTGAGATGGCTCGTGATGTCACACAGAAACGCCACTTCACACCGCAACTTTTTATCCCGGAGCTCTGTTGTGTCTTTCCCTTTGCTTTCCATGAACTGACAGATCTCCTCATGCAACTCGAAACATCTTTTCAGCACTTTTCCTTGGCTTAGCCATCGCATCTCTGTGTGATAGGGCAAGTCACCATATTCTGAACCCAACTCCTCCAGAAAAGACTTGAACTGGCGGTGATTTAAACCTCTGGCTCTTATGAAGTTAACTGCTCGTGTTATGGTGCTCATTACATGTTCCATTTTCAAGGCTTTGCCACACAACGATTCCTGGTGTATGATGCAGTGATAAGCTGTCAGCTCACCAGCGCCGTTTTCCTCCCGCATCTTCTCCCGGACCCTGCCCACCAATCCATTCTTTTGACCGCACATCGCGGGCGCTCCATCTGTCGTCAGTCCCACAAGTTTATCCCAAGGCAGCCCCATTTCATTTACACATCTGGATACCTCTTCAAAGAGATCTTTTCCCGTAGTTGTGCCATGCATTGATCTTAATCCCAAAAGTTCCTCTGTTACGCACAGACTTGAGTCCACTCCACGGATGAAAATTGACAGCTGGGCAGTATCAGAAGTGTCGCTGCTCTCATCCACAGCAAGGGAGTATACGATGAAATCTTTTCCCTTTCCCACCAGCTGTTGTTGTAGATTGGTGGCAAGCTCACGTACACGATCAGCAACGGTGTTTCTGCTCAGGCTCACATTTGAAAATGCTTGCCTTTTATCTGGGCACACGACGTCGCAAACTTTCATCATGCAGTTTTTGACAAATTCTCCCTCGGTAAAGGGCCGGGCTGATTTAGCGACCTCTGTTGCCACAATAAAACTAGCCTTTACAGCAGCCTCGCTTTGTGATTTGGCTTTTGTGAACATAGCCTGCTGTGACACCAGACTTCTTTTCAACTCTTCTACCTTCTGGAGCCTCTGTTTCATGTCCAGATGCTTGTACCTGTCGTGGTGTTTCGCTTCATAGTGTCTTCTTACGTTATATTCTTTCATTACAGCCACACCGTCTCCGCACACAAGACAAACAGGTTTTCCCTTTATATCCGCGAACATATACTCTGCCTCCCACCTGCCTTGAAAACTTCTGTTTTCAAAGTCCACCTTTCGTTTAGCCATTTTTTGGGGAGTGGGACAGCTGAAAGTTGGCCACAGGTGACTAGCTCCATAAGCTGATGAGCGAGTAGTGCAAGGGCTCGCGCCTGCAGGCCCTCACGTGGCAACGCACTGGCAGTGCATTGTGGGATTTGTAGTATTAGTGGTGCATGCAATATACCGGCGGGCCAGCTCTAATAGTAATTAGATATTATCCTGCGGGCCAAAGATAATACCACTGCGGGCCGGGTTTGGCCCGCGGGCCTTGAGTTTGACATAATATGTGCCTTAAAGTGACAGTAGGCAGTATATTTTTGGCATCATTGGGCAAAAATTCTATAATAACCTTTCAGCATATTGTAATTCAAGTGTTCTGAGAGATAACTAGACTTCTGCACCTCCTCATGGCTCTGTTTTCAGGCTTTAGAAAATCTACTTACTTTGACCAATCACAGGTCATTTCATTGAGAGAGCGTTCCTATTGGCTGTGCTCCGGTCATGTGACCAGAACTTGGCGTTCCTTCACCAGATTTCACAATGGCGGCGGCGTCACAAACTTTCTCATTTTACAGCTAAATCGTGCACTACAAGATGATTCTGAAAACATCTGAGGACAGAAATAGACATTAACCTAACAGAATATGAATAAGTGAATGTGTGAATACAATAAAATCTTCAAAATAACCTTCAGTGTACTTCCGTGTGCAGGTAGATCTTTATTTTCTTAGCACAAGTCTTGCATAATACATTTCTTGTAGATTTCTTCAGCTTGGATGCTTCTACCCCGCCAAGCATGGTGGTCTGTCTTCGGTCGCTGAGCTGCTGATATTGGAATCCAGTGAATAGGGGGTTTTGCTCTGTCAAGGACAGTGACTATGCCCCGTCATTATCCTTGACAGAGCAAAACCCCGGTTTGGTGCGATCACCAGAGTGGCAATTTCTACTTTCTTCTGGGTTTAAAAAGCTCCACGGCGTTATACCGAGCTTGACCTCCTCGTCAAGTAGTGGAACATTAATATAAGCAACATAGGAGCATTATTGCGTCTCCTAGTTGCTTAAGCACACACTGCCGATGCAGTGCCGATCAATCAGCAGGTTGCACGGGGTCTCTCCCCTCAGGATGGGCTAGTTCAATCCATCTACTTCAACCCTTGCGTTGGGCTGCCCGTTGCTGTGATCCGTGATGTCTCAGTCGTCCTCGGGGGGGTAAGCTGCTTCAGCGGTACAGTAGCTACACATTATTGACTTGAAGATGATATAGCTTCACTAACTGACACTATATACCTCCATCAGCCTTAATTATAGTTTGAAAAAGGTGTCCTAGGGGTTTGAGATGCTGACGGTGTAATGGCAACGTCCCCTGGCTCGGTTCCTCATTTGTTGTTTGTTGCGTGTTGTCCCTCCCCTCTCTTCTCAGCTCTTTACTGTCCCTGTCTAATTAAGGCAAAAATGCATAGTCTACTGATTTCCTCAGGTGCTAGAAGTGGGGGGGAGGATGGGGGGGTTACACTTCTGGAGGATTACAGAGAGAGGGGATGATAGTGGCATCATCGATGTGTGCAAAGACGTAAAATGTCACAGAATTGTGCATGTTTTTGGGGATAACATGGTGTAGATATAGTACATACAGCATTTTAAGCTTTGTAAAATGTTGTCATTCAGAGGTGGAACACCTGGCTCCAAAGTAAAACCTTGTCTGTGTTTTGACCCTGGTGTTCCTCAGTCATTGTCATGAAATCAGGGAGTGCATATCTTTATGAAATGTGCATGTTTTCTCAGACCTGTGCATCCTCTTACTTATTGTACTTATTTGTTCATTTCATCAGACAAAGGACTCCCAAAACCCCAACAATGTGGAGTACTGGATGGAGGACATCTACACTCCAGGCTATGACTCACTGCTCAAAAGGAAAGAGGCGGAGTTCAGGAGGTCTAAGGTGTGTAAGATCGGAGCGCTGATTGCAGCAGCTACCTGCACTGTGATCCTGGTCATCGTTGTTCCAATTTGCACCATGAAGACATGAGAGTAACCGGATGGAGTGGCCCGGCCTACAAAATGAACGTGTTGGGATTTGACGATATCAGTTGGAGTTTTTGTTTTTTTAATGCAGTATTTATTTCTGGTGGTCCTTTTTGCCAATATAAAATTGATTAGGACAGATATTATACAATAGAAATGATTTCAGAAAGTGCATTATATATATATATATATATGTATATATATATATAAATATAATGGCATGCCGTTTAGGAAATTATTATATATATAAGGTGAAACCTGCGATTATTGAATGAAACCTAAGAATATGGAATGAAATGTGAGAATATTGAATGAAATGTGACGTCATCAAGGCGCTGCTGCCATCTTGTGTTTTAGGTCATTATCCGTACAGATGTTGGTGCTGCTAGATGAGTGTGACACTATGAGCAAGTCAGCATGAAATCTATTATCATCAATCCTAAATAACGAGGAGATAATTAACACCCTGGTGAATGCGTGCACCACGGGCCAAAATAATACTGGTAAACATATTCAATACTGTTCTACAGATGAAGAATTTATTCACTTTTTCATGGTGGAAGACCGAATGCAGAACTGAACTAGTTCACTAAAGTGTGAAAGATATTCACAGATTCAAACTTCCCGGATCAATAACTCATAAACGAAATGTTGTTAAAACACCAACGAGGGCTCTTTCTAACCGTAGTGAGGTAGACAACGAGCTACAAGCTCATTTTAATCACAACGAGCCGTCCTCCGAGCTGGACACATTACATTGGTCTCTATGTGCAGTCAACATCTGTACGGATAATGACCTAAAACACAAGATGGCAGCAGCGCCTTGATGACGTCAGATTTTATTCAATATTCTCAAGATTTCATTCCATATTCTGAGGTTTCATTCAATATATATATATATATATATATATATATACATATATATATATATGTATATATATATATATATGTGTTTAAGAGTGAGGACAGTTTGAAGGCCATTGATTTAATTGTCTGTCTTGAACAACTGAGGCAGATAATCACTGAACTAATTTGGATTTGTTATTGTAGCTAGTGTATGATAATTTTATTTTCGTATAATTACTGTACAGTGTATTTTGATCAAAGTTATTTTTATGAATTATCTGGTGACGATTTTATTTTTATTTTAGGATTTTTCTTCAATAACAGCAGCAAGCATTTGAATCAGTGAAATATGTGCAACACATTTTTTCTAATTAGAAATATATTTAAGTTCTGTAGTTGTGTGTGTGTGTGTGTGTGTGTGTGTATGTGTGCGTGTGTGTGTGTGCGTGTGCGTGTTTGCGTGCGTGTGTATATATATATACATTTTTATTTTTTTTGAATAGGTATACTTGTACATAGATTTCAGACAAAGTATGACTACACAGCCGAACTGAATGTATTGGCCTATTCACTTGGAAAAGGAATGACTTGAGAAGTAACTTGAATGTTGTAGCCATCTCCTCCTTAAATCTGAATTATAACCAGCCAGCAGCACATACACCTGCTCCTCTTCCTGAAATAGTGGCTTTGTTCTTTTCTTTGCAAGCGTTTTCTCAGGGGCATTCTGTCCCAAATCAATGATATTCTGACCTCACCTCTTTTGATTTGAACACATTTTTTCCAAGATGTTAACCTATATGAGAGAGTGTTAGAAGGTGGTCTGATTAACCAGAATGGCCAACAATTCAGGAGACAGGGGCCCTCAACGTTGACCCGTAATGGACGACCCTTAAAGACACAGATCGGAAAGCTAACAAAAAAGGTTAAAATATGCAATTGAGGCTATGATTTTCTGTTTCACGTCAAGCATCACCTCGTTTTTTTCCAATTGTTTATCATCACATGAATGGAAAACAGAAAATTAAAATGAAATTTCATAACAAGGAAGCCCAAGTCAGAAAATATGTGTAGTGCAAAGTCACATGAAAGTGTGGCTTCAAAATAAGAAGTTTTTTAAAATGTATTTTGAAGCCACTGGTCAAGAGCTGATGATGCTCTGTTCATCTCATTTGGACTTAGACAGTATGTTCTGAGTCCTGAATGGTTGGTCGTTATGTTTAATCAAACCACGTCCTCATACTCTCATATAGGTTAACATGTAGGAAAAATGGAAATGGGTGAGGTCAGAAAGTGATTGATTTCTGATGGAATATCCCCTCGGTGAATACTTGGGGTTCTGCATTACTGTAAACTAGTGACGCTCAGCACTAATGATTGTGCCAGCTTCCCACACTAGCACTAACTATTCAGAAAGAAATCCCAATCAGAGCAGGTTTGTCCATCCGTTCACAGCTGCAGTCTCCTTAAATGCCTTAAAGTACAAACACTTCTGTTGCCCAACTAGCTCACCCGTTACCGTGCCCATTTGATAGCCTGGCAACCCTTTGTTTAGCCTCAACGTAGAATCATAATAGCGATATGAGGCACTGATTTAATATCGTACCACAAATGAGACAAGAATTAGCGAGCTGAAGAACAACATGGTCCCTCTGTCTACCTCACTCCCCATCGCTGGAGACTACTTGGCCGCGATGGCAGCTCCAGAGACAGACCTTCAGTTAAAAGGACTGTTTGTAACTTCTTACACGTATAAATCTACCGGGTCGGTGTCCCATGCGCGCTCGCATATGCGCGCTCGCATATGCGCGCTCGCGTTTGGCTACGCTGTTCAGACAAGACTCCAACACAAACTACACGGAAGCACCAAAACCTCTTGGTTGTATCTAGTGAAGCCCGTCTGTTAAACAGTGTTGGCCGCGGTCGGAGGACACGGGGGAGACCGTAGCTTTGGTCTACAGGACCGGAGTCTCTGCTGTACTCTGCTCCTCTGCTCCTCTGCCTGCTTGGCTTCACTCAGCTCGCTCCACCTCATGTGCATGCGCGCACACTACACACTGCAGAAGACTTCGTAGCTCTGAGAATATCTAGTGAATGTATGGTGGACGTTTGTGTAGAAATAACTGCTGCAGCTCCTCCAGACCAACAGAGGTTCTCCGTGTCTTGTGAAGTGACGGGGCTCCGCAGCAAGAAACGTTATCGTCTCCGACCAGGTGCCGGTGTCTCCCTCCTGCACCCAGAGGGATACACCAGCACCCGGTCGGAGACGATAACGTTTCTTTTCCTGCTTCAGCCCCGGAGGGGCAGGAAAAGCTAACACTAGGATCAGCATTGATTCATGGAGAGACCTTCGTCTGGTCAGCTAACATTACTGCCAAGCAGCTGAAATATAGAGTGATATTGTGCTTTTAGCTGACGTGTGTCGCCTCACTGTTTTGAGCGATGCTCGTTCATGTCTATGTAGAGCGAGCACAAGCGCGAGCCCGACGCTGACTTTCGTTGACTTAAGGGCCACAGGTGTCGCTGTTGACAAGCAATTCTGATTCTTGTGCCTCATATCGCTATTTTCCAAGCAGACGGACCTTCCTCTCTGCCACTTTGGATTTAGGATTTAATCCAATAAACAAAACTATCAAAACGTAGCTATACGGACCGGAGTTCTGTAAATCTGCACTCGATTGCTCTTCCTCGACGACCGGATGTGTGTCTCCGTAAAGTGAAATTGAATTACAAGAAGTGAATTTGAATTGTGATAAACTGAATGTGGAAGTATAGAGAGTTGGATTTTCAGTGAGGATCAAATACAGTTGTCAGAGCTGAACTGAATTCATTTTCACGATATTACATTCAGTTTCAAGTTTATTGGAATCCAGTTCCAAACTAATAAATTCAATTTCAAATCATGCTATTCAGATTTATTTTTTCAATGCAATTATTCAAGTTGAGCAATTGAAATTCAAATATAAATGATTCATATTCAGTTTCTAGTGACACATATCTGCCCATACTTGATCCGATTTTGCAATAATTCCTATAGCTCTCTTTTGTAGTATGGAAACTGGGTTTTTGTGCATTTCTCTACACAGCAGATGATGTATGGAACAATAATTGAACAGCAACACACAGAACATACATTCTGACTCGATAGATCCTTAGCATTGTATCGTAATGTGATCGATTTTGATTACACGTTTCTGTGTTTTACAGCATCATTTCAAGTATTAATCAATTATGGCGACTAAAACTTTAGTCTCTCTTTAAATGTTTGTATAATTTGTTCTTATTCGATCATAATCTGTATTAACAACATAAATGCATGAATGAATAAAGCAGTCCAACACAACACCACCACCGCTAACTGCAGCCTCCAGAATGATCACTGAGTGACAGGATACAACCAGGCTGCTGATAAAACTGCATCTCTTGTGGCCAATATGAGGCACCAAGTAGTATTTGCTGACAGATTAGAGCCTCTCTCAGTCTCAGTACGTAGTTACACAGCGCTGAGGTCCTGCAGTTAACGTCACAGCCTCTTGAACAGCTGCCATACGGGCGGGCAGATAACATGGTATTCAAGTGCTGCTAGCATGTAAATGCATGAATAGTGACTATAGGTAGGTAGTTTTACATAAAATATAGGTAGGTAGTTTTACATAAGATTTTCAGGTTTATCAGTAGTCACAGTTACAAATGATGACTTTCATATTGTCCGAAGTTTACTGCAGACAATGGTATTTGCACTTGGTAAAGAAGGTGTGGTCAGGAAAGATCGGCTTCTCACAAAGTTACTATCATAACTTCATATATGAACGAAGCAGAATAATTTAGGGTCCATTTCACACACTAATCCTAATTTAAGTGTGATTATGCTGAACAGAAAAAAAGCAATTTAGGCTACAGTGATTTTCAGAATTGTCCGATGTGGTAATAAGGTTGATTTTTAGGCTTGTAAACACCTGTGATCTCATTTATATAACCGTTGCATACGCACAAAAAGGGCCCTGATGGCAACGTCATTGCAAGACCTTAATAGTGCAATACACCCCAGTATAGTTCCTGTAGGGGCGGATTAATGTGCCATGGAACCGGTTGGGGTAGCTGATGTTAAAAGGCTGTGAAATGAAATGGATCCACTCCCGACAGATACCTTTGACTGACCGCCTGACCTCCCAGTGTTTACTTTTTAGTCAATGACTAGAAGGTCGTAGAGTGGTACAGGGATGACGTATTTTTATAGGCCAACCCAGAAGTTAGAATCACATGGGTTCCCCTCGACAAAAAGCCAATGGGATTGCTCAATTGGGTTTTGGATTATTGCAGAAAATAAGCTCTGTGGCAAACACATTTTTGTTCTGTTCCGTAAAATAATCTCAACAAATGAACACCACATTTATGATTTTTGAAGTGTGAATGCAATCGCCAGAGGTAAAAAGCTAACGTTATGCTATAAACAAACACTGCGGTCGCATGATAGCGAGTATACACAACGAGGCTGTAAAGGCGGACGTGTCGGCGTGATGGCGTTTAGTGGTCTCATTTAGCCGCTTGTTAGCAACTGCCTTTTTTAAAAAGCTATAAAATGTTATGATAGAACGCTAAAATCTCTTAAAGCTGAAGTAGGCGAGATTGGAGCAAATATTATTAAAAAAAAGTTATTTATATAAAACGGTCGCTAAATCGTGACAGTAGTACATGAAACAGGTAACCTGAAAAAATCATGTGCCTCTCTGTCCTCCTGTGCTCCTAACGGCATCTGCAAGATTTCACAGACCGGAGGAAAACAAGCAGTAAGAGCTGATCTGAGGTCTGCTGTCCAGCTGCTGTCTATGAGAGCCGGCTGTCAATCACTTGCGAACTCCGACCAAACGGTCAAACTAGGCAGCGCTGATCAAATATGAATCAATATTCTGTTACCTTAATGCCTATTTCTCTCCTCAAATGTTTTCAGAATAATCTTGTAGTGCGCTGTTTAGCTGTAAAATGAGAAAGTTTGTGACGCGGCCGCCATTGTAAAATCTGTTGAAGGAACGCCAAGTTCCGGTCACATGACCGGAGCACAGCCAATAGGAATGCTCTATCAATGAAATGACCTGTGATTGGTCAAAGTCTCCCATCACGGCTAGATTTTCTAAAGCCTGAAAACAGAGCCATGAGGAGGAGCAGAAGTCTAGTTATCTCTCAGAACACTTGAATTACAATATGCTGAAAGGTTATTATGGAATTGTTGCCCAATGATGCCAAAAATATACTGCCTACTGCCACTTTAACTTGTGTTAACCACAGACCTTATTTCAGGCATCTAACTAAAAACCCATTTAAAAACCCATTGACTTTGATATGAGGGAACAGGAAGTGCTAAAAGGCTAACTCATTTTCCGGTTTTTAGGACTCATTCCTGTAGCACTCTATTGTTCAGGATGTCAGTTTGAAATGGTTCTGGTTTAGATTTTAAATCTAAACAATATCCATCTACTGTCTCTGATGAAGACATATGCTATACCCAGCTCAGCTGTAAGCACAGAGACACTTTTTGTGTTATTGTTTCTCCATCCACTGCATTGGATCTACCTTCAGCACAGGAAATGTGAGCTGCAGCACACTGTACAAGTCTGTAAATAGTTTCAGGTTCAGGGTACATTGTGGGAGCAGGTGTTACTGTAATGTTACTGTAATAAAAATGTATTGTTCTCACTGTTAATGGATCTGTGTCTTTATGTTGCCATATTGTGTTTCATCTGGGATACCTGAGAATATTTCATCGTAAAATCATAGTATAGTATGTTGAAAAAAAGTATGTCATAATAGACAAAAAACTAAACTAACTCAAGGTCCACATACTAGATTTATAGATCTTCCAGATGTGTGTCATGGCCTTCATCAGCTGATGTTGTTTGCTGACTTGTCATGAAAAGTCAAGAAAGCGTATTTATAAACTAACTAACTAATTAAAACAACAGATTGATTGACAGTCATGAAAAATTGGAATGATAGAATAAAGCACCTGTGAGATATGACATAAAGTCGACCTCTGAGGTCTGTGGGGACCCCAGTAGGTAGGATGAGGGTTAATGTTGCCTGAATGCTGCTAACCTTCACCATGTCAAGGACTACAAAATCCTTCAACTTTGACTAGCTATAGATATAATAGTTTTTGGTTGTCGTTATTAATTGAATTCCTAATCAGAGTTCCAAATTTATACCTTAGTATACTATTTCTATGAGACCACATTAACTTAAATGAATTAAGGATGGTGCCTGTACTGATACTGCCAGCATACAGATGGCACTGTTGACATTACATTACACTGTACACACTTAGAAAAGGAACTTGAAGTGTTTAACAACCAACCATTCCCATCAAAAGATGTGTTCAGAGCCACTCTTTCAGGAGAAGGACTCTCCTTTAGTGCACTGTTTGTCCTAGTTGAGGAGGATAGACGGCCTATCTTATGTCTAAGAACAAGTGAAAGACTATAGGGCTTGTATAGAGAGTCCATGTCATTTATAGCGCTCTACTGACCCCTACGGGCAACACTAAAAAACAACTACATCTAAAAGACAGTCTCCAGCTGAACTGTTGGTGAACAGAGAGCTGAGAACCTGGCTGCCCTCAGCAGAACACTTGCCTCAGAGGACGGATGGACACTCTATAAAGCAAAACAGAAAAAGCCCAGTTTACAGTAGGACCGCCAAACCTTTATGTCTGCTGGGGCAAGAAGACGTGGTACCCGTCAGATGTGATGGAAAATGGGGACTTATTCCTAAGGTAACACCAAGATCCTACGAGGTGCTTACTGAGTACGGCAAGGCTCTGCAAAGGAATTGCTGTCCCCTATACTGAAGGTGCCACACACTGGTCTTGAAGGAATGGGGATCGGCACCACTGATGGACTGAGAGTGCAAACAAGTGCAGAGCATGACCCATCCAGCTCCACAGCTATCACTTGAAGTGACCCAGACAACTCACCTACCCAGAGACAGTGAGATAGTGACATGTGAGCCCGTTGACATGCTATGAAACCAGAAAGACTAATTGAGTGTTAGTTAAGTTGAGCTTGTTTACTCAACTTATTACTAATATTACAGAAGGCAGTGATATTTTGTTGATTTAATACTACAGAAAGGCAGTGTTATATTATTCATTTAATATTACAGAAAAGACACATTTTGTTTAGAAACTAGACTATGGTAAGTGTAAGGGGACTTTTTTTTAGATGTTACCCTGTTAAAAAAAGTCTGTACTGATACAGCTAACATTTAGATGTACTGTTTACATTGCATTACACTATAAGAGCGAGAAATAAAGACACTCTTGAGAATGGCGTTCTGTGTAAGGTGCAGTCAATACTGTGCCCCACGAGTTGATTTAACATAAATTATCATATCAATATCAATTGTCATATTATTCAATATAATTAATCATTATTTTGATCATTTCTAATTGCTTTTAATATCAATTTGAATGCCCTTTTTTGAGCTACTACATAATTTTGATGCCCCGTTATCATTAATATCTATAGATCATTTTATTAATATATTTTATTGCTATAAATCTTTTTATTTTTTTTTATTTGCTAATAACCAGACTTGTTCATACCAGCGTTCTCAACATGCATTTCATTGTTTGTATACTACAGTGTATGGCCGTGTGCTGTGAGGACAGGAAGAGGAAGAGAGCAGTCTGCATTCTGGTTTAATGGTAAATATTCACATATGTTAATAATGGCTCATACAGGTTATGTAAAATCACATCATTTATTATGTAACAACAGAATTTGATCCAACCATTCGGGTTCTTGCTCAGAATGGTGTGTGATGAATATTGGACACAAAGTGAATGACAGTACAAATATAGTGTGACGACACAGATTATTTACTCACTTCCAAATCAGCACCATAAAATACATGTAGTGGCAGTCCATGTACCAAACATACTGTATCAGCACCATAAAATACATGTAGTGGCAGTCCATGTACCAAACATACTGTATCAGCACCATAAAATACATGTAGTGGCAGTCCATGTACCAAACATACTGCATGTGCAACTTAAAAGAAAAGTACAGTACAGGAATAATTGAGGACAGTTGCCCTTCATTGGCAAAAAAAAAAGACTCAATAAAAGGCAAATGTTATTAAATAAACCTAGAACATACTAAAAGAGATAACTGATAACAGACAAAAGGACCACCACTGACAATAAGATGAATTCCACAATAGTGAAACAGGTCATAAGATAGCACCATTCAATCA
The DNA here is from genome assembly GCF_015220745.1 of Sebastes umbrosus. Lineage (NCBI taxonomy): Eukaryota > Metazoa > Chordata > Actinopteri > Perciformes > Sebastidae > Sebastes > Sebastes umbrosus. The sequence goes on from NC_051270.1 coordinate 38,098,743, forward strand.
AGACTGAGGCCTTTTTGTTACACACACAGATCTGCATGTGAGCTCCACGACTAGGTGATATGAGGGTGATGATCATTTTGAACAGCAGCTACTGGTGACAGATGTTTAGTGCTGATATCAAGTATTCAATATTCAAACATTTAAATAGGGATGCACCGATACCGATACAAGAATCGGGTATCGGGTCCGATACTGTGGTCATGTACTCGTACTCTCAAAACGGCTCCGATATAACGGCACCGATACCACTTTACAGCAGCGTGCACGACGAGTGACACTTTGGCCACGGCCCCGGGCAGCACCTCCGACCCGAGCCTTTCCAAGCCGACCTAGAGCGGGTCGCGGTGCACTGCCTCGTATGCGGGACTCCCCAGCCTGTCATCTGTCGCTCACACCCTCCAGCTGGATGTTAACGAGGGTCTTTTGGCACAGAGAAGTACTCGTATTGGTACTCGGTATCGGCGAGTACCCAAATGTAAGTACTCGTACTCGGTCTGAAAACAGTGGTATCGGTGCATCCCTACATTTAAAGATAATTATTACAGGGCAATGCCATTGATAGCAATAACATTGCTTTATTCTAGAAACGTTTGAAAAACATCATCCCTATAGGCTGTGTGTTTATGCTTGCACCATGTTTTACTACATGAGCTATCCATAGCCCTCCAAACAGACCTGTGGATCAGTGAGTCTCCTACTATTAGCTAGGTCGATTCACTGTAATCCAACAGCATTTTATACCATGTCTCCGGATCAATACTTACACAGTACAGTATACTTCATTAATACTTGAGTATAATTAGTTATTTGAAATTGCACCAATTCGCTATAATACAGTACAACAGAGTAAATGTTACAGAGGAGAGCACAATTAAGAGAGGCTCTGGCTAACTCATAATCTCATCTGATAGACCTGTCACAGTCTACTTCAAAATCAAGCACTTATTTTTAATCATTCTGTGCAATTATGCCATCTGGATTGGCCTATTAAAGACTCTTTTTCGTTGGTGTATAGTCTTCATCGAATCTAGAAAGCGTATGAGCCCATTTAAAATGTACATTTACCTGTACTCTTTTTTTAAATACAAAAAGTTCCATCAATAATATAAATTGTTTTCCTTCTTTCTTTTTTTCTCTACATTTCAACAATATTAACACATTTACCAAAAGGGGGTGTTATGTGAAGAAAAAGTAGGTGGTCATTTGGTCATTAGCTCTTGTGCAGTATTTTCTTGGCATAAAAGTCCCTGCAGGTTTCACAGCAGCGCTGGTACCACCTCATGTCGTTACAAAGGTTCTTCTCTCGGATCACACGGCAGTACACCGTCCACTGGTCCCCCATGCATTTGTAGGTCAGAGCAGCTGGGGGTGGAGGGGAGGGGGCAAAAGTCAATGTGCTGCATCACAATTTCCTCTAAACAACTAAATACTAGACCACTACTAGCGGTTTGCCACTGTGTGACAGAGTGGATGACAACACGTGTGCACTTTACAAAGCTCTAACCATGTTTGTTAATTGTTTTAGCCGGTATATCCGTCTGTACCATTGCAAACACTTCCCCACTTTAATAATAATAACTACGCGTCATCAGTACACTGCGCATGTGTTATACCCTGTGGTTTTAAAGGTCCCATATCGTGCTCATTTTTCGGTTCATACTTGTATTTTATGTTTCTAGTAGAACATGTTTACATGAGGTAATGTTCACCTTTATGTTTCTCATATAGTCTGCCTGAATAAACCTGTATTTACTCTCTGCCTGAAACGCTCCGTTTTAGTGCATTTCAACGGAATTGCGTTGCTAGGCAACAGCTTGGGTCCATGTTTACTTCCTGTCAGCTGATGTAATTCACATACACTGTAGCAGGAAGACTAAACTGGTACACATTTAGAATGTTTAGGTTTAAAACTGTGAAATGGTCTAAATATTGTAGATTTGTGACATCACAAATGGACAGAAATCCTGACAGCTTGTTTTAAAAGCTCAGTCTCTGAATACGGGCTTTGGGTATTTTTCTATGGATTGAGTGTTTTGATACTTTCACAGTATTTATGCAGCACTTAAACCTGCTTTACGATATAAAATACGTGAAAATCTCACTTTTTACAATATGGGACCTTTAATGCTCAGGCTGATCGGAATTCTTAAAAAAATTCCTGAATCCGGATCGTGATCCGGATCGCCACCGAAATCGAATGGATTGTTCATTGTGCTACATTCCACCCCTCCAGAAAAATTTCATTCAAATTCATTGCGAACTTTTGGAGTAATCCTGCTAACAGACAGACAGACAAACCAACACACCAACAAACCAACGCCGGTGAAAACATAACCTCCTTCAGGCTCTTATCTTTGGCAGAGGTAATAATAATAATAGTACATTTAAAACCCAAGGACACCTTACAAAGATAAAATAATACTCAAGTAGATAATTAACGTGGGTTTGTTTGTGTCATTATATTTTCATTTACAGTTAACATTAACTGTTTGTTTACTGACAAAAGCAACCTTATATCACTAACCTGTTTCTAGGATGCCCCTGAAACATGGTTCATCCTAGACTCAGTCTGCTGTAGATAGATGCTGCAGGGCTGATTTAGGCAGTTGCTGTTAGTCAGCCGAGAGACAGATGGCAGTGTAGCGACGTGCATGTGACATTAAAGAACACTGTCAAACACTGACACCGACTCACTACACTGACCGTCAGCACTACAATATTTTCAGTTGCAGCTACATTGCACAGATGTTTTTCACGTTTCCACTGCACCTTTTGTATGTGTATGTGGAGAACTCCGTACAGATGTTTGATGGGGCGGCTGTGGGTCAGAGGTAGAGCAGCCATGCAAGGAGCCAACCTGCCCATCAGGATCTAATCTAAATACTCATTCACACACCGATGGATCGGCCTTCCGGAGCAGTTTGGGGTTCAGTATCTTGCTCAAGGACACTTTGACATGTGACCAGAGAAGCCGAGGCTCGAACTGCCGACGTTCCGATTGGTGGACAACCTGCTCTACCTCTGAGCCACAGCCGCCCCCTTTGTACATATTCATTCCCTTATTTATTTATTACTTGTATGTAGAGCCAATACACGTAAGAAAATGTGCAATATCTTACTGTTTTTATAAGTCACAGCACATATTTCTATTTATAATATATGTTTTTACTCTTCTTTATTTTTGTTACTGTTCATTCTGTAACATTCAAAGCTCACCTTATAAACCTCATGATAGCTGTAGCAAAATGATCATTTCTTAGCTTAGTGTGTTTGGTCAGAGGTCTTCAGTTATGATCTGTACTCTTGCGAATGAACAAGGCAACTTTAAAGAAATACCCACAAAAATGACCATTTGTATATCAATCACTCACGCCGTGTTACCTTGAATTGTTGAAGAAAACGTTTTTTTTTTTTGCGTGCCTCCACGGTGAACGGAGAATCAGAAAACAGAGTAAATCCTTGGGGAATTGAAGTAAATGGGTTCCAGGTTTAACGGCAAAACTACAGACATGCTGTGGGTCCGAGTGAGCCGTGAGTGGAGACGAGACGGTAGTGGCAGGAGATCTTTAAATAGTACGATTTTAGTGTAAATGCATGTGTTTGGGAGGTACTGAGCATACGAATGGATAAATGGGACTTGATTTATGCTGCACAAATTGTGCGGGAGTTTGTAAACGGATGTTTTGATATAGTTTTGCTGTTGTTAAACTTGGCCTCCATTTACTTCAATTCATCAAAGATTTACTGCATTTTTGGATTCTCTGTTCACCGTGGATGCATGCGAGAAAAGGTTTTCTTCAAGTATTCAATGTAACAAAGTGAGTAATGGAAATACCGATGGCCATCTTGGGGGTGAAGTATTCCCTTAAAGCTACAGTCTGTCAGTAGTGCATGAGACAGATAATCTGTGAAAAAAAACAATTACAGCCGGGTCTCTGGGCAGCTGTCAATCACCAAGCACAATTGAACTCGGAGTACACTGTCAAACTAGGCAGCGCTGATCAAATATGAACCAATATTCTGTTACGTTAATGCCTGTTTCTCTCCTCAGATGTTTTCAGAATCATCTTGTTTACTGTTTAGCTGTAAAATGAGAAAGTTTGCGACCCAGCCGCTATGTTGAGATCAGTTGAGGAAATACCAAGCACCGCCCACTGGCCAGAGCAAATTTTCCCACGGAGAAGCCGGATCACAATGGCACATGGTCTGGTGCCGTCTGCTGGGCACGTTCCGCTGCAAAAGTTTCCCCTTCTAAATCAAGCATCTTGGGTAGTCATTCCTGTATGAATGTCACTGCATTCTTCCCATCGACTCCCTCTGGAAAGCCAACCAGTCTCAGATTTTGTCTGTGGGCCCTATTTTCTTGGTCGTCCGGTCGTTCCTTCAGTTCTCTCTGTTCGCTCTCTGTAGCTTTTTTGTAGTTGTCAAACTGGTGCTGCATGGGGGTTAAGGAGTCATCAGACTCACGTTGTTTCACCTTGATGCACTCAACTCGGTGACCGATGGCTTCGTTGTCTCTGACAATTTTCTCCATCGTTTCAGAAAGTTGAGTCAAACGCCCCTCAATCACCGACTCAATCCTCCATATTCCATTCAACATTTCAGATAAGAACCATGGTGGAGGCCTGTCAGTTAGTCCGTCGCCATCTTGGCTAACGTTAACATCGGACAGGGGCTATTGTCTGCTTTTCTCTTCCTTTGTTGTACCTCCATTCCTTTTTGACAACATAATCCGGCTTTCAGTCACGGTAATAAGGGTGAAATCTAATTATTTCAGTTAAGAATTGTCAGAAGGCTAATTCTGGGGAGCTAGTGAGTGGAGGTTGGTACCACACATCTGTTCTCTTTGCCTCCATAACCGGAAGTCCCTATTTCGGTTCATATTTGATCAGCGCTGCCTAGTTTGACATTTGATTGGAGTCCATGAGCTTCGAGAGCAGTGAATGACAGCTGCTGTAGAGACTCCTTGCCTCTGATTGGTTGTTTTCCTCCAGTCTATGAAATCTTGCAAATGCCATTAGGAGCACATGAGGACACAGAGGAACATTTGTTTTTTATACATTACCTGTCTCATGTACTGTTGTTTTATAAAAAAAACTTTTTTTTAATCCTATTTGCTCAAAGTGACCGACTGTAGCTGTAACCTTCCCACCTCACTGTAGAACCGAGTCATGTCTCACCTAGCCGGGGGGAGGTGATGGTGTTCACATTGGTTTTCTCATTGCAGGTATCATGGTGACAGGATCGGTAGGTCGGTGGTCTCAGCGTCACCAGGCAGTCGTTACCATGACGACCAGTCACTTTGTGCATACACTGGACCACTCGCGACTGCAGGCCCTTCCCGCAGGATGACGAACACTGAAACAGCCAATTAAAATGTGTCAGTTCTCACTTCTCATACTGTGACTCTTAGTGTGCCAGGTGGTTTTCATTTCGAATTCGCTAATACCTGTAAATCATGTAAGTCATTTTTACATTTCTGGTTTTGTGTAGCTTAAACAATTGAGCAAGGGAGTGCGGGATTTAGGGAGGATGACCTCCCTTGGAGCGTCATTTTACTTATAAGCATGAAAAAAATGTAAAATGGCACCAGCCTGTCCTCCCTTATCCCAACTACCACCACCACTTTTTTACCTGCCCTTCAGGTGTCGCTGTTGAAGCATTTTAATTAAAATTTAAATAAATTATTTTTTCCAAAGAAGAGATAAAAATATATAAACGATACTGAGATTTGGTAATGATTGATTTTGAACCAATTACTCTTTTTTATATTTTGGTCTCCATCTTGCCTCTTAAAAATAGCCTCTAGAGCAGCCTCCACTGGTCTTAACCATAATATATGAACCATGGGGTTTGAAGATAGGCGTACCTTGGACCAGTCTCCAGTCTTCCATTCATAACATTTGGAATGGTCCTCACAGGGCTCCTCTTGAGTGGGCTGGGACAGAGGATCACATAGGCCCCGAGGGTTTGTACACGACACCGTCCGTTTGCGAACACCTTTACCACAGTCTGATGAACACTGGAGGAAGAGATGAAACAGCAATTTGTAGTAAAGAATGGAAAAGAAAATAGTGTAAAGGAACAGGAAGAAAAGGCTAACCAGACTGTTTGATGTAGCTTATCTCTCTGTTCATTAGATCTCACATAAAAGAGCCATACCTTGGCACTGGTTGACATATTTTGAAAATTACTTTTACTAGTTTGGACTTTATTGCAATAAACATGGGCTATGTTGTAGAGATGCAATGATAACAGATTGGATATCAGGCCAATACTGACCCAAATAGCTGGATCGGGTACCGGGGACAATGGGGCCAATCTATTCAAGTCAGTTCTATATTTATATAGTATACACATTATGGACTAGAATTTTAATTCCTGCACAAGTTTTGACCAATTTGTTGCTGCATTTAAAAGGTTTTCACTTGAATTGTAATTCATGTTAATTTTTAAAGGTTTTTGACCAAGTTGTTGGTGTATTATTTTAATAATAATTCATATCTATGTAATTTTATATTTTGTTTTACAAAGTTAGAAAAGAAATGTTTAAGTCCAGCCTGATGTTGCCTTTGACATAAAAGAATGATCCCAGTCACTTCCACACAGTGAGGCATAGAAGCTTATTAATTAAACACTGGTATCGGATTGATTTTCTACTTTAAAAAGCTGAGATGAATAAACAACACTTGCTGCGTTCATAACAGCAAAGGAATATGTCACCCAGAGGAATTTGGAAAGAAAATTACAGGGAAAAACGGTTATTGCATGTCAAAAAAGGAACAATTTTTCCAGCTGTTTCGAATATTTTAAACACCAAAGTTGAGAGACGTTGGATAACATTTGTAGAAGAAGAAGCGTGGCTAATGCTCAAATGCTGGTCAGTGATGTAAAATGAAAATCTCATAACATGAAAACAAAAATATGCAACCTTGTTTTTACTTTAACAATCATAAACAGATATGGCCATAACATATTTCCTGAGTAAATACACATCTACCACTTCTAGTAAACATGACTGACATGGTCAAAAGTGATCCGGGTCCCATTTCCCCAACGCATCTTAAGGCTCAGATGACCGTAAAAATCCATCATACAAACATTCTCAAACTGAACGGGTGTTTCCCAAAAAGCAGCGTACACTCGTAGAAATGATCGTAGAGTAGCTACTACCAACAACTCATAAAGGACTAAGAGCATCTTAAGAATCTCTGGAACCTGTAGGAGGAACCAAACACTACAACTTTCAAGTTGTTATTGTTGTTGCTCACTGAATTGCATCTTCTGATATATTCTGTTATCATGACCACCGATGCTCTTTTTCGAAGTGCTGTGGATATAAACTGAGCGTGAAAAGTAAAATAAAAGTTAAAGTTAAGTTTAAGTTAAATCTCTGTCACTGATCTATTCCCATTGGAAAAATATAATGGAAAAAATGGAAAGAAGCTTTTAATGGTGGGCGTGTGAACTCTCTCTTAAGTGCTGCCTTAAGAAATGTGTGCAAGAATTTAAGAGCATTCATGGATACACTCTTCACTTCAAAGATCGTCTGTAGGAATCAAAACACAGGACCTGCAATGTTTTTTTTCCAATGACATCAGCACTGTGTGTGTGTGTGTGTGTGTGTGTGTGTGACATACCTCGGACCACTCTGAAGCCTCCCAAACAGTGAGGCAGAGGCGGCCCTCACAGCCCTGAAGAACAGGAGGTTTTCCTCCTTGGCAATACAGGTCCCTGGTGTAGATGAGTGAGCCATTCTCTAGATGGTAAATACAAACCACCTCTCTCTGTTGAAAACCTTTACCACATGTGCTGGAGCAGGATCCCCACTCTCCTGCCACCCACCTGTGAAAAACAGGAAGTGTTTACAGACAGTTCACAACCTACAGTCCATTTGCTTTGGGTCTGAATGTTATACTCTGGATGGAGGTCTGAAACAGAGAGAACGAGATGTCTTTATACATTTTACCGGCTTTCGCTTCGTCCACACTGGGAACGTCAGGAGTGCGTTGCGGCTGCGTCGCGTGCCGGGTTACGTGATTCACGTGATTCACGCGTCGGGTGTTCACACCAGCTGCGTTTCAGCTGCATGTCTGCTGCGTTTCTGCTGCTGTCAGCCCTTTCTTTCTATATAGGGTTTGCCTTTCATAATGGCCATTTCATGATAAATGTCATTTATATTTATTTTAGACAGAGAATGGTTAAGAAATGTGTGGTAATTTGTAAATAATAGTAATAATCTACAATTAAAACCCCGTACTATATTCATTCATGGAGCCCTGCAAGTCACTGCATGTTCTACAACACTGTCCGGCACATATTTCAGAATAAAAGCCTTGTGTTAACAAATGAAGGAATTCGGAAAGCAGGAAGTGTTGATTTTAATACAAGTCTTTACTGTTTTTCATTTCCATAACATTTTCTACAGATAGAGACATTGAAACTGTGGTAATGTTGCTGATATGATGTCAATATTCAGTCAATAAATCACCTTCACTGTCTGTTGTTGCTGTGAACCGCGCAGCACGCATCTAAAATAGGCGAGACCTCTATTCTCTAGAAGAGATGCAGCTGACACGCAGTCTCACGAGGGCAGTGTGGCTGCTCTAACCTGGTAACACAGACGCCGAAATAAAAAACAACAGGTAACGCAGCTGCCACGCGCTCTTGACCCTCCCAGTGTGGACGAGGTTTTGGTTTGGGCGCACTTTTAAAATAACTTTTATAGAGCACATTTTTAAAAAAAAGTGAAATGATTTACATGTATGTAGAGCTAAAATAAGAAAAACATAATCTGATTAACTCTTTGAAACTGACTTGCACAACAGTTGTTATCAAAAAAGCCATGCCACTTATTCTGAAAATAATTACACATGGCACGACTAAATGACACATAATGATTATGGCATAAGCCTGTAAATAAGGGGAGTGTAAACTAGGACACTGATCTGGATCTCAATCAAGTCTTCAGAACTTCACAGCCAAAATATTCCTACTACCATGATGTGATGGATTCATACAGGCTCATATGGGCTTACAAAACTGGCAAGAAGGAGTCCTTTATAAATTATAATAAAATTGATAAAAATTCAAAACTGATCGGAAGGGGAGCAACTGTAGGGAAGCTAAAAGGTGATGGATGGAAGTCAAAACAATGACAATGCTCTGACATTGACATTTGACATTTTTCAGAGCTTTGTCAATGTGTGCCCAAATTTAACCTGTGATCCAGATATAACCTAACATGGTTAAATTAGTGTATCATTTATCCATATCTAGCAAAGTGGCTGTTTGACAGTGACATGCTCACCCTCAACCACTGTCGAAGTGTATTGGTAAAAAAGTAAATGTGTTAATCTTCCAAAAATATTCCTAATTTAATTATTTTCAATTGACAAATCAATAAGCAACAAGCAGCTACAAAAACACTGTGTGTGTGTGTGTGTGTGTGTGTGTGTGTGTGTTTGTCTCACCGGTACTGGCAGTGGTGAGAGTTGCAGGGTTTTACTTGGGGCTGTGGTCTGTTCTCAGGTTGACAGTAGCTGTTGTTTATTACCTCCATGGTTTTATTGGCTATCCTCATACAGGAAACCACTGTCCTCCTCTCACCTGCACACACACACCCACACACACACACAAACACACAAATTAGCTCCTGGTAGGACCTCCCAAGGCAGAGTGGGACGTGGAACATCATCTCTCTGGTGGGAAAGGAACCGGAGCTGGTGCGGGAGGTGGAACAGTATCAACTAGATATAGTTGGGCTCACCTCCACGCATAGCTCTGGTTCTGGAACCAAACTCCTGGAGAGGGACTGCTGGACTCTATGCAACTGCGACTCGCCGGGAGGAAGTCTTTGACTGTTGTTTGTGCTTTTGCACCAAACAGCAGCTCGGAGTACCCAACCTTCTTGGAGTCTCTGGACATTGTTGGACTGTCTCGGCTGACACGCCTCTTCGGTGTCGCATAGAGGTCGGGGACAGTGTCTGTGGAATGGCAGACGGTGGTTCAACTTTTTTTAAAATGGAGGGTGTGTTCCAATTATCGGGGTATCACACTGCTCCCGGGAAAGTTGATTTTAGGGTGCTGGAAAGGAGGCTCCGACCGACTGTCGAACCTTGGATCCAGGAGGAACAATGCAGATTCCGTCCTGGCCGTAAAACAGTGGACCAGCTCTTTACCCTTGCAGGGCTGTTGGACCGGTCATGGGAGTTGCCCATCCAGTCTACATGTGTTTTGTGGACTTGGAAAAGGCTTCCAACCGTGTCCCCACTGAGAGTCCTGCGGGGGTCACTGTGGAAATATGGGGTACTAAGGCCATTGTTACAAGCCATTTGGTCCTTGTATAACCAAAGTGAAAGCTGCGTCCGTATACTCGGCACAAAGTCAAACACGTTTCCAGTGGGTGATGGCCTCCGCCAGGTTTGTCCCTTGTCCCCGATCCTGTTTGTGAATTTCATGGACAGGATCTCAAGGCGCAGCCGGGGCGAGGAGAGTGTCCGATTTGGTGCCCTCAGAATTGCGTCTCTGCTCTTTGCAGATGATGTGGCTCTGTTTGCTTCATCAGACCGATAACAAACTCTATCTATAAACATGGTTAGACAAACAGAAGCATTCCCTTTATAAATGGCTGTTGCAATGTTGGTTGTCAACAGTTGGTAGGAAGTAAACTTGGACCCAAAGGCATGCAAACCTGACTGCTCCTGTGCTTATGCTACAGTACAACCTACTCAACCCCAGGCATCAGAACATTTCCAGAGGCTAACATTGTGTGAGAGGGGGCATAAAGTTAAGACTGAAGAAAGTACCATTAGAATTACTGTACTGCTACCCGTTGTGTTGTACAGAGCTTTTGAAATTAAGATGTAACACAATATGGGCCAACATCTAATACACAGGTATTGACCAAGTAAGAACGTATTTACTTTTGTAGTAACAAGGCTTTAGTGATCTTACATTTATGAATGTCTTGGTGTTGTTTGCATGATTGTTGTCAAACAAATTTCCCTCAGGGATAAGAGATCATAACCAGCATTTAAAAAAAGATTTTCATTGCTGTAACCTAACGCACAGGCTGCCATAACCTAAACCTAACGTTTGTGTGTGTGTGTTTGTGTGTGTTACCTCCTCCACATTGGACAGTACAGTCCTGCCAGCTGCTGTGTGTCCAGATGTAGAGATACTGTGGTTCCCTCTGCTCCTTACTGCTCCTGTCCTGAGTTGTGTTCAGAGAAACTGTGTACTCATAGTGGATCCCGTAGCTCTGGTCATGAAAGAGCAGCACCTGGGGACATGACGAAGAGTGGTTTAAGGAAAAGTGAAGCTGTGCCTAAAGCTTACCAACCTTCACTCAGTTTATCTGCCTTTTATCTTCATTTGCAGGACTAATTTTCAAAGGGTAAACAGTGGAATAATAGTAAGCAAACGTAGCCAAGTTCACAGTAGTTGCTTCCAGTTAAACAGTAAATCAACAGTAGCATTTTTCCATGAGCCCAGTTTGGTCCTCGCCGTGCCAAGCCAAGCTGCGATGACATGTGTTTCCACCACAGCTTCACAGCAGGGGATAAGATGTGGTCCTGCTTGGTAGCAGGGCCATCCACTACAATGACGTTTGAGCCAAATTTGAAGAAATTCCCTCCAGGCGTTCCTGAGATATCACGTTCACGAGAATGGGACGCACGCGAGGTCACAGTGACCTTGACCTTTGACCATCAAAATCTAATCAGTTCAGCCTCTGAAACAGTGTTGACACTGAAATTCTCCATAAAAACTAAAGAGCAACAAACACATCAGCTTGTCTAATTATATCTGCCAATTTTATCCCATCACAGATACAGTATATCATCATCAGCATATCATACACACGTCGGGTACGTAACAAGAAATCACAATAAGGAAATGCCAGATATTTGTTTGCTGTCATTTAGAAACAGTGTTTCCACTAGTTTGTCCGTCAGAGAGCACTGTTTATTTTTACACTGTCCTAATTTGTTTATTACAAATCTTTGTTCTTCAATAATCTCAAAGGCATAGCTTGGGTTTTTTGAAGTGGGGTTGTATGAGGTACTAATCCATAGTAAGTGTATTACATACAGTAGATGACAGTCGGCGTGTCCCCAGCTTGGAGAAAACAGCCAGGAATACCGACAACGGAACAAAGCAATACAGTGCTGTGGACGGGGACATCAGAAAAACAGATTTTAGCCTATATTAGGAATATTTTCAACAGCCGTCAGACAGCCCTTTCCTTTTCCTTGATGACAAAAACAGTATAGATGCGTTTCACTTTCTGCTCAGTACTGCCATTGTATCCAACGTGTATTGTGATAAAACTCAGAACAGAGAAAGTGATGTTTACCATCAGGTGTAGGGGTGTCTTAGTGGGTCCTCTGGCGGACATCTTCTCCCACAGTCCCCTTCTGACATAGCGCACTGTGGTTCCGGCCAGGTCAAACTCTCCCGGAAGCTCGATCTTCCAGTCACTGTTGATGGACTTCTTACTGGAGTCTCTCAGAGCTGTGAGGAAGACACAAGGTTTAGAAGGAACATTTTCAAACGTCGTGTTGTACGAGGGATAATGAACACTTGTTCTGCCCATGTGTGACCCATTCTTACTAAATGGATGTCACCTGGTTGTCCAACAGACACTAATGTGTTTACAGTACATTTTATGATTATTTTTTGGAATTTCAGTTCATGAAAAGTTGTAGTGTTTACACTGGAGATTCAACAGGGCAGACAGTGGCAACTATATGGTGTTAATTTATCAAATGTCTTTACTTATTTACCTAATTGTATTCATTGTCTACTAAATGATGACAGCAATCCTATAATAAATATTATAATAATTATGTTCTAACTATAGAGCAATGCTCGCACAGCCACCTCTATGCTCCGGGTTTGATTAAATTAATAGTTCAACATTTTGGGAAACACGTTTATTTACTCTCATATCCGTTTATTATTTACAGAGTTGGAGTCAGGATGGGGTTAGCCTAGCTTAGCATAAAGACACCTAAAAACACCTCTAAACCTCACCAATGAACATGTTGCATCTTATGTATTTAATCGGTACACAAATGTAAAAATGACAGTTTAAGGGGGAGTTATGTGCTGTAACTATTTCCTGACTAACATCAGACTGTTCAGAGTTTGCCAGGCATGGTACCACAATGCCCGTACAGAGACCAAATCCTGTGCTCATCAACCATGTCTGGCAGCCTGTGCTAAAGGCAGAGATGCTGCACAGAGGTGCTGGGCTAATGGATAAACTGTTGTTTAGATGGATGGATGGATGGGTTATATGTGTTAAAGGTCCCATAGCGTGCTCATTTTCAGGTTCATATTTGTATTTTGTGTTTCTACTAGAACATGTTTACATGCTGTAATGTTAAAAAAAACAACATTATTTTCCTCATACTGTCTGCCTGAATATACCTGTATTCACCCTCTGTCTGAAACGCTCCGTTTTAGTGCATTTCAACGGAATTGCGTTGCCTGGCAACAGCTTGGGTCCATGTTAACTTCCTGTCAGCTGATGTCATTCACATACACTGCAACAGGATATAAACTGGGACCCTTTTAGAATGTTTACGTTTAAAACTGTGTAATAATCTATATATTGTATATTTGTGACATCACAAATTGACAGAAATCCTGACAACTTGTTTCAAATGCACAATTTCTTAATACGGGCTGTGTGTGTTTCTCCATAAATTGAGCGTTTTGATAGTTTAACAGTATTTATACAGCACTTAAACCTGCTTTATAATATAAAAGCCATGAAAATCTCCCTTTTTACAACATGGGACCTTTAAATTGATGAAATGCTAAAGTGACAGGTTAAATCAAAAGAAAAAGGTAATTCTGGAGTGGTCAGGGCATTTTGCTTCTTCAGCTGTTCCCTCCCTCAGAAAGGACAGCTCTGGCCAGTCTTTTAAAAGATACCTTAAAGTGGATTGTGGGTTCTCTGAAGCCCAGTCAACTGACTACATCACCACATGTCCAAAGTAGTGCACTTCATTCTGTACGACTAAAGTTGGTCTAAACCATATTTGTCCTTAGAGATCACCAGTAAGAATCAGAGTTAAATCCTAGCAAACCCTCGCGTACTCGTAAAGTATAACTTTGGCTTAATGCAGCATCCAGAGGCTTCTGCTCTGCCCTTTCAGACAGAGTGATCAACAATAACCCATATTGTTGTTTATGGGTTATTGTTGTTCAAACTAAGCTAAGACAGCTAATCTGTGCTCACGTCAGTTGTCATGGTAAATATTCATGTATTCTGCAGTCTGATTGACATCAGTGTCAGTACGGCCAGGCATGGCAGAGGCAGCCTTGTTTTATCGCCGAGCTCTCGGGATTGGTACCCGGAGTGAAGCCGGACGCTTATCGTCAAACACAGCCATCATTTTTTTTTCCCACAGTAACTGGCAACTTTATCGCTGACGACACAGAGATACCGTGCGATGCCAACATCATCATACTATTGGCTCAATAGCCTTTTTAGAAGTGGAAACCAAACGTCAGATATCTTCCACAGAGATAAACAATACATTCATTTTGGAGCCGTCAACATTTTTTAAATGATGAATTCACAATCATAATATATATATATATATATATATATATATTTGGATACTTTTATCCAGCACCTTTCTATAAGCTTTGTAAATGTATTTTTTTTTTATTATTCATCTACATGAAAATGTTATCAATGAGACTGTTAAAGCTGAAGTAGGCGAGATTGGAGCAAAAATTTATAAAAAAAGTTTAAAATCTTTATAAAACGGCCGCTATATCGTGACAGTAGTACATGAAACAGGTAACCTGAAAAAAAACATGTGCCTCTGTGACCTCCGGTGCTCCTAACGGTATCTGAAAGATTTCACAGACTGAAGGAAAACAAGCAGTCAGAGCTGATCTGAGGTCTGCTGTCCATCTGCTGTCTTTGAGAGCCGGCTGTCAATCACTCGCAAACTCTGGCCAAACTAGGCAGTGCTGATCAAATATGAATCAATATTATGTTACGTTAATGTCTATTTCTCTCCTCAGACGTTTTCAGAATAATATTGTAGTGCACGGTTTAGCTGTAAAATGAGAAAATTTGGGACGCACATTGTGAAATCTGTTGAAGGAACGCCAAGTTCCGGTCACATGACCGGAGCACATCCAATAGAAACGCTCTCTCAATGAAATGACCTGTGATTGGTCAAAGTCTCCCGTCACGGGCTAGATGTTCTAAAGCCTGAAAACAGAGCCATGAGGAGGAGCAGAAGTCTAGTTTTCTCTCAGAACACTTGAATTACAATATGCTGAAAGGTTATTATGGAATTTTTGCCCAATGATATCAAAAATATACTGACTACTACCACTTTAAGTCTGAAAACAAGGATACGTTTAGTTTATTTCAGTTCAGCCCAGATATATGGTGGACCAACCAGCAAATGTTAAGCTCAAACCCTTCTTAAATTCACCAGAAGCTGTTTACACTATAGGTTTTAGGGTTAAATATAAAATAAACCTGACTAAACCTGATTTTTAATGGATATTTTAGGATAAATTACAAAGTGTTTCTAGAAAGGCCACCATGTTTTCCATCCAACCAGATTAAGATACAGATAAAAACATAAGATCATATCAATACATGTGCATGACAAATGTTCACAAAGAAACATGATAGTGTGTCTGGAAGTTAGCAGTGATCAAGTGATCCTCAAGGACCTTAAAGCGCATGCATCATTACCCAGAAAGCTATGTGAGGGTTTGTCCTCCACGACTTTGATCCTCCTGGCTCCTGCAGGGATAACCACAGCTTCGATGTAGCCTGATAGATAGACAGGAAGATGAGGTGGAAACCAAATCAGAGGCAAACAGAGTACAGGGCACACACATCCATAGAAGCTCTGCAGGTACTGGATCAAAAACCTGACCTGAAGGCAAAATTCAGATTAATTTCAATTTGCTGGTAGCTACCGACAGTGTGCCGTACACCAAACACATGGGCCTGCCTCCACTGTCGGCAAGCTAGCTAACAGAATGGCACCAAAAATGAAAGTTGATGCTGAAGGCTTCATGTGAGTTTTGCTTGACTCCAAAGATTATTTTTTCATTTTTAGGGTTTTATGTGCAGCTGATTACATGCCAGAAGACTAGGCTGTAAGGAACATGTAAAGTACAGAGCTTTTACTTTTATTTTTTTATTAAATGTCCCACACAACCATTGATTAGTCATATTCAGGCCCATGAAACAGGTCTTTGTGAGTTGGCTGTATGGTATTTTTCTTTTAAAATTGTATTCAGAATACATTAGTTTTGCTTGACTAAATGCTATGCAACTTTTTTTAGGGCTTTATGTTGACTAAATTGTATGAGAGAGGGCTATACGAGACATGCAACAATATAATCAAAAACATATTTTGCTGATTAAATAAAAGCATGTCAATAAACTTTTTCTGTTTGGCCCTCGATGTGATGCTCTTAGTGAAATTGAGTTTGACAGACCAGCTCTACTACATGTGTGGCCAGCCCATTCTCATTCCCAGGGTGTCATGTGCCAAAGCTTTGTCATGGCAATAAGCGCTCGATACCGCCGCACAAGGCACCCCTTAGCGCCGGTATGCAACACAAAGGGTGTTCCATTAACTACAATGTAAACCCAACAGCAAACGCTCAGAGAAAGTGTAACAGGAGTGTGTTTTAAAGAGCAAAAAGACACACACTGGGCGGGCCGGATGGGATGTGAATGGGTCCAACACACACAAGGCTTTCATCCAGGAGACCGCTGTTTGTGTCCCATGTTCACAACATTCATAGTCATTTTCACTGTACAAACGTAGTAGTTTTAAGCCAAACCATGTAGTTCTTTCGTAAACCTAACTATAGTGATTTTGATGCCTAATCCTACAGTGACGCCAAGGGTAACTATATTGGTCTTAATGACGAAAATAAAGTGATGCCAAGGGGTGTGACAAAGCGGTAGTATGTGAGGAGTTGAGATGAGAGTGTGTTGGCAATTAAACATTTGGATTAAAGTTTCGAACTCCAAATGGTAGTATGAACTAGAATTACCGAGGGTATATCTCCGCCAACCAGTCAAGTTGCAGTTTGTATCCATGTCTGTCCAAAATGCCATCATTTTATCATATTAGACATTTGTGTGAAATTGTCATATTTTGCATACAAATTCCTAAGTTATGGCCAAAAACATATGTTGTGAGGTCACAGTGACCCTTGTGCTTTGACCTAAAAATCGAATCAGTTCATCCTTGACTGCACGTGGACGTTTAGACTTTATTGTCCCCAGGGGGAAATTCATCTCCACAGCACTGCGCACGTAAGACAGTAATACATACAACAGCACAACAGTAACAACATGACAGACATCAGTACACACTCAGGTCTACTCAGCGAGGCCTTTTGTTCAAGACAGCTATGGCTGCAGGGATTGGACTTTTCCCAAAGCAAATTCGCCAAAGGCGTTCCTGAGATATCGCATTCACAAGAATGGTACGGATGTGAGGTCACAATGACCTTGACCTTTGACCACCCAAGTCTAATCAGTATATCCTTGAGTACAAGTGAAGGTTTGTGCCAAATTTGAAGAAATTCTCTCCAGGCGTTCTTGAGTTATCATGTACAATATAATGGTACGGACGGACGGACAACCCGAAGCATAATCCTCTGGCCACAGCTGTTGCCGGCGCAGAGGCATAAAAACAAAAACAACCTTCCTCGATACCCCATGTGGATGAATACATTGAAGTGAAATTAAATTGCTTCTCATTGTGCTGGCACCTTCAAATAGAATACACCAGACTGATTACTGAACAAACTTTTAGAACCAACGCAACAGACTGCAAATGTAATGACATTTGCTTTAGTATAAACTTCTTTCACTTCAAAACCCTCTGGCTGGTAAAGATGAAGGATAACAGCAGAATGTCTGTGTTTGATTCCAATATGATATTTTTAGGCAGAGACCATTTAATGCAATCATCTTTAAATTTGACCATTTCATTTCATGCACAAAACATGAAATATTAAAAGCGTCAGGATGTAAACTGGACAGGCCGGACCAGGACACTTACACAGCATATCATAGGAATCAGTTCAGGCTTCTTACTGACAATGAATGATCATTGCTTCAATGAATAGAATAAATCAAACAAACGGCATCATATCAGCAGTGAATGGAAATGATTCAATATCTGATGTTTTATGGAACAGAATAGAGCATACTAGTTGGATAATAAAACATGCACACACACACACACACACACACACACACACGCGCACACACACACACACACACACACACACACACTCACCCATTCCTTTGGTGTGGTTGAAGTCTCCTCTCACTATCTTACAGGAGCGCCCATCTCCATTACAAACACCACAGCGGTCCTCTTTGGCTGTAGAGCCGATGATGCCGTCACAGCCAATTTTCTGACCACAACAAAAAAGTGAAGAACAACATTAAAGCTTAATTTATTTAAAAAAGAAAAACAAATATTGCATGCAGGAAAAAAGCTTGGCTTATCCTGATGTCATATGTATCAGAAGATGGTGTTAAAACTGAAGTACATGTACCAACTTCTTGGATTTCTTGGATTTGGGTTTTCATTTATATTTCATTCATTCTAGTGTTTCCTGTTTTATTTTGAAATTCTATCCTCCTGTGTCATGTCTAGTTTTACTACCTGCCTTTGTTTGTTTTCTTGCCTTTTTGTGATTGTCTGCCCCGCCCTGATTTGTTCCACCTGTGTGTAATCATCCTGGACTACTTGTGTATTTAACCCTGTGTGTTCCCCTGTTCCTGTGACAGATCGTCGTTGTGCCTGCATTGTCTGTCGTGTCTGCCGTGATCATTTTACAATCCTGCCTGAGTTCCCTGTGTTCCGGTTAGTACTTAGTTGAGTTGTTTTTTTTAATGTTTTTTCCTTTGTACTTTGTTCCTCGGCCTACATTATTAGTTTTTTTTATTTCCTGTTACATTACTTTACCACCAGTGACCAGTTTAACAGATTAAAGGCCGCTTTTTGTTAAATTTACCTGCCTGCCTGTCTCTCTGTGTTTGGGTCCACTACTTAAACATTAAAAGTTGGTAGTACGAACTGACCACATTATGGACGCAGCAGAGAGTTTTTATGCCGTCCTGGGCTTTTTGGTTTCAGCCCCAGCCTGCTGGCTTCCAGCCAGATTGCTGTCTGGGGGCTGGAGCCCCTGGAGCGATGCGTGGGTATTGGAGATTCGTTTACAGTGGGGGTTGGGCTCCACCAGGACTGTCACCAATCCTGTTCGTGATATTCACGGACAAGATATTGAGGCGTAGTCGGGGGGAGGAGGGTTTGCAGTTCGGTGTGCTGAGGATCTCATCGCTGCTTTTTGCAGATGATGTGGTTCTGTTGGCATCATCGGTCTGTGACCTCCAGCACTCACTGGTTCGGTTCGCAGCCGAGTTTGAAGCGGCTGGGATGAGGATCAGCACCTCTAAATATGAGGCCATGGTCCTCAGCAGAAAACCGATGGATTGCCTACTACGGGTAGGGAATGAGTCCTTACACCAAGTGAAGGACTTCAAGTACCTCGGGGTCTTGTTCGCGAGTGAGGTGACAATGGAATGTGAGATTGGCCGGAAAATCGGAGCAGCGGGGGCGGTATTGCATTGGCTTTACCGCACCGTTGTGACAAAAAAAGAGCTGAGCCGGAAGGCAAAGCTCTCGATCTACCGGTCAATCTTCGTTCCTACTCTCACCTATGGTCATACGGGCTGGGTCATGACTGAAAGAACTAGATTGCGGGTACAAGCGGCCAAAATGGGTTTTCTCAGGAGGGTGGCTTAGAGATAGGGTGAGAAGCTCAGTCATCTGTGAGGGACTCGGAGTAGAGCTGCTACTCCTTTACGTTGAGAGGAGCCAGCTGAGGTGGTTCGGGCATCTAGTAAGGATGCCCCCCCCCCTGGACGCCTCCCTAGGGAGGTGTTCCAGGCACGACCAGCTGGGAGGAGGCCACACAGTAGACCCAGGACTAGGTGGAGAGATTATATCTCCGCACTGGCCTGGGAACGCCTCGGGATCCCCCAGTCAGAGCTGGTTAATGTGGCCCGGGAAAGGGAAGTTTGGGGTCCCCTGCTGGAGCTGTTGCCCCCGCAACCCGACCCCAGATAAGAGGTTGCAGATGAGTGAGTGTGTTGTACGTTTAGATCGAGATTGCTCATCAGTTGTGTGTAAGTTTGGAAGGGAAGTCTTCGCAATGAATACAGGTTAGTATCATTGCCTTTGTTTGAAAGTACATGTGGGTGTTATTGTGCAAAGTTGGTGATAGGCGCTTTCTTTATATGTTGGTGGTTTTGGTTGCAGGGTTGGAGATGTGTTTGTTGATGGACTCAATGTGCCGTGGGCTTACAGACATGATCTCCGACATCAATGCGTTTGTGCATCCTGGAACAACTGTGTCTCGCAGTTTGTCCCAGCACATGCATCATTTTAATAAGTTAAGTGGAGGAGCGATGGGTTGTCATCCACATCGGGACCAATGACCTTGCCAGTGGAATAAGTCCCAGTTTGTTTGTGCAGCAGATGGATTCTTTGATCAAATTCAGTGCGGGCGTGAGGACATACACTTACTGTAGCTGTTTGTTCGGTGTTGCCACGACCTGTGGATCACCATATTACCAAAGCACTGGTGAAGCAGTGCAACGTACTGATGGAGAGGAAGATAGCACAGATGTCCAATGTCTTGTTTCTGTGGACCAACAAAGGTCTATATTTGTTCAGCAGGGATGGGTTGCATTTGAACCAAAGAGGCAAAAACATTTTGTTTTCTCATTTCAAGAAGGTTTTGTGACATTGTAGTTGTCTAAGGTGTTTTCACACTTGGTCCCTTTCAGTCCTCCAAACGAACTCACAGCGATGATTCAGCATTTTTTCCCATATGTGACCTCGGGAGGTGGTCTGAGTACGGTTCGATTCAAGTCCGCGTTGTGGCTCACAAAATCTTTGTATTGTGTACACAAAGCGCTCCAGGTACGATTTGCCTTATGCCGTTGTATTTTAGCCCTCTAGAGTTGCCGTAGACAGATCACACAAGCTTTCTCGCACTGTGACGCTCGGAAAAAGAACACGGAACCATGGCCGCTTACACTGCTTTATTCCCTTTCATTCAGTCAGTCCGTATCAGAGCGTGTATCGAAGCACATTAATTAGCGGAGTTTCATGTCAGAATTTAAAGATATTAGTTTGTTACTCAGGACAATCTAAATTTACAGCTTTTATTTGCTGTCAGGGAAGCCAATAATCCATCACTTTATTGTGAAGGCGCCTCGTGTCCCTGAGGATTTGTGTCGTTTTTCCTGTGATTTCTGTATTTTGTCGGCGGGGTGCTTTAGAGTTATCCCCGCTGCCGTTGTGTTAGCTTATAAAGTAACTAAATATATATGCTTGCAAGGTACATACTGTATATTGATTTGTGAAGTGAATGAGCTTTTTAAGTGTAACTTTGTAAACTTTGTGTTGACAGAACATGGCTTTTCAGTCACAAAGTCAGTTGGCCACTATTGACCACAAAGACGTAGTGGCCGTAACAAACGCTCCTCAGCTTGTAAGTGCAAGTTTTGAGTGCTTTATTTTATGTGTGTTAATGGTAATATGTGTCATGTTGACTGTAGTGAGCCTATGTAGGTTGTATAATAGGTGTTTAATTTGTTGTGTGTGTTGCAGTATTCATATCTGGATGCGTCGGTAACCCGTGATCAAGTATACCGGCGTATTGTTGATGCCGGGTCACTAGGAGCGAAGGTTTTGGTGAGAATGGTAACGTTACAGCAGGTCAACAGAACAAAAGACTGATTAAGGAGCTGGCCAAGAAGGAGAGCCCGATTGAAAAATCAACTTCAAGATACTCAGGCTCAGCTAGAGTTTTCTCAAGATGGTAAGAGTTAGCAATATTCAGTTAAATCAAAAACTCTAAGTTTGAGTTAACATTACAAATATGTAGTCGCTGTTGCGAGGAAGCCATATTGGAAGTGTACAGCATATACAATATGTACCGTGAGGTGCAAAAGCAAGTCAGAAGTGAGTGGCAGTAGATATCGTGAACACACTTTCTTGAAAGGTGTGAACATAATTGAAGATGATAATTATTATATGTTTCAAATCGTTATTTTTGGGTGGAAGAAATTAGCACCATCATAATCGTTAATAAGAAAGGCAGTTTTATGATTGGGGTGGGAAGTATATCAGCAGTGTGTCTGTTGGTTTTGGACATAGCATTCTCAGAAAGATATTCCATCAGTTACTGTTGTTATTGATTCGTGTTTGTGTTTGCATTGTGTTGTAGAAGTATCTGATGGCGAGATGATGGCAGTTGCTCTAGAGGCAAAGTTGCTGGATGAGGATGTGGATGTGAAAGTCTGTTGCTCGAAAGGAGTTTGTACAAGAAGTGGTGGTGGAAGAGGTGGATGTGGACGAGGCCACTTACTCTGATGACAATGATCTGGCTGAGGAGTAACTGCAATACTGAGCACTGTGTACTTTAAGAACACAAACTTCAAGGTACAGCATCTTAATGGTGATGGCATTTTTTTATAGTGTGTGTGTGGGGGTGTTATGATGCACGTTTAGGGTGCTCTTTAAGATTATATTCTATGTAAGATTTTCTTTAATTATATTGTCTTTGCTAAATTATTTGCACTAGAACAGAGTTCTTTATTGTAAATTATGTCAGTTCTGCAAATAAAAACTATGTGGTTGTGTTTTATGTCTGTTTGGTCAAATTTAGCAAATGTTTCTAAAAGGGCTGTGTGGGTGGAGCATGGCAAGGAAATGGAGGGAACTGCCCCAAACATCTGGATTGATGTCAACAACAAAAGCTATTAGGTGGCCATGTTCTGGGTATGCTTCTATGAGAATTGTTGAATCTGTCTTGAGTATCAATGTCTATTTACATTTACATATATACAATTACAGAATCTGACGATTTGGTCAAGGAAGAGGTCACCTCACTCTGACCGTCACCACGGTCTTCACCTTGAATGACGCCATCCTTCTTCCTATCTGAGAGAGAGACCATAATATCAACAAAGTCATGTGACTGACCTTAAGAGGCTAGCCCGTAGGCTGTAAAGCATCCGGAAACCATGCCTCTCCCTCTTTGCCTTTCTCGCCTCATCTGAGACCGGTAGGTATGTCGGGAAGCCAATAATCCGTCACTTTATTGTGCAGGCACCTTTTGTCCCTGAGGATTTGTGCGGTTTTTCCAGTGATTTCTGTATTTTGTTGTTTTTGTCGGCGGGGTGCTTTAGAGTTAACCCCGCTGCCGTTGTGTTACCTGTAAGTAACTTTCTGTTTGTAGCAGGGTAGATACTGTAAGTGATATCACCTGCTGTTGATTACTCCCATAGTCTGTTGGCGTGAGTGCATATCTGTCCACGTTGACCATTGTTCGCTGCAGGAGAGGTTCATTTGAGTTGCCTTTAGTGCAGTTGAGTTTCCCCGGACGGCTGCCTGGTAATATCATGGCTCCCCAGACGTGTTGTTTCTGTGGGGCAGCCATGGACGTGCGTGAAGGTCACCGTGAGTGTCCCTCTTGTTTGGGTATGGCTCATTTACTGGATGACGTGGATTGTCCATGTCCAGCTGCGATTGATTTGCCTCTGGAGGAAAGGGCCCCAAAGGCTAGGCTTGGGGGGCATTCCCCACATACTGTGGCAGCTGCTCCCCCTAGTAGGGAATGGGAGCGTCACATTGAGAGACGTTCTCGCAAGCGCAAACAGGGGCAGTCCCATGGGCATAGTAAAAAACGTGCCTCAGAGGTTACTTCTCCACCACTGCATAGTCCAGCCCCACCTGTAGAAGGGGCAGGTGAATACACAGTTGCAAATCCTATCCGCCATTCGTGGTCTGGCAGACAGGGTGAGCAGGATAGAGGACCAGAGAGAAGCTCCACCGATCGCGGATTGTTTGGCGAGGACCTCCCCTAGGGACTTGCCGGCGTATCAAGAACCTCAGGCAGATCACCCTGATTCCATTTCGCTCTATGCACAGGGTTCTCTCTTGGAGGATGAGACCGTGGTGACGGTCATCGTTTGGTCTCATAGATCCATAGTTATGGACATAACTTATGATGTTGTGTGTTTGTTGTGAAATGAATGTTGTATAACATCCTGTTTTGGTTGTTGTTGATGTATACTCTGGCGGAGGGTGACCCAAAGGAAATATTGTTTATTTAAAATTCTGCAAAACAAAGCATGTAAAGTGAAGAGATTATGTGGCAAGGATGTAGAGGGTTTTATACCTGGAGCCCGTGGTGGTTTCAAAAAGAAAGCAAGTATTGGGGAGACAACTGAGTTGCCTGGTTGTCTGGCAAGTTTTGTAGAGTTTTTTTTTTAACATTGTCTTCATGTTAATTAACTAGCCAGGACTAATTGGTCAAATTTGGTATGATGGATACAGAGAGGATTGGTTCAATAGCTAATTTGCATCTTTTTTGGCCAATTGGTTGTGTCATTAACATCTTGTGGGATGGGTTTTTCTGTATCGTGTATATGTGTTGAGAGAAGAAGCCAGAACCTTATCATGTATTTATTACAGGTGGTGCTGGAACAGGCAAGTCACATCTGATTAAGGCAATTCACTATGAAGCAACTAGGTTGCTGTCACAAGTAGCAAGTGCACCAGACGGCATTTAATTTAGGAGCTGGCATGATCCACAACTCTTTCTCTATAGGAACAGATGTTAAACTCCCATACACGCCTTTAGGGGAAGAAATAGTAAGCACCCTACGTGCCTATTTATATGATTTGCAGATACAGTATTGGTAATGGACGAGATTTCCATGGTAGACCATAACTTGCTGGCTTATGTTCATGGTAGATTTAGACAGATTAAGCAGACTGGTGACCATTCTCCTTTTGGTAACGTAAGCATCATAGCAGTAGGAGACTTCTTCCAACTGAGCCCAGTAAAGGAAAACCCTTGTATTTGGAGAATACTCCGGTTGATTTGTAGAATGGCAATTTTTCTGTTGCTGAATTGACAACTATTATTTGTCAGTAAAATTCTACCTTCGCAGAAGTTCTGAACAGGTTGCATACACGAGCTAAGGGCCCACCGCTTCAAGGTAGTGTCGACATGTCTGTCTATCTGTCTGTACAGTCCAAATGCCACATGCTCTATATGCAACACATTATGTAGATCTCCACCATATCTTGAGAAAGCTGCCTATGTTTAGCTGTAAATCAGGGATTTTTCTAATGTTTGTGCAAATGTTTTACTCAACATACACGTCCTTACAAAAGATGACATAAGATGTCACAGCAATGACTTCATCTAGGTCTGTAGCTACAGCATCAAAAACACTTTGATCAGCGCAGTAAAGTAGAAATGTAATTTCAGTTTTGTTTTGTCGGTTCACTTCACAGTTTCGGCCACATCAGATAGTTTCTGTGTGTATGTTGAGGGCGGATGAACCAGACAGTAATCAAAGGCTCATAAAGTTGCACAAGAAACTGAGCCATAAGTTTTATTCAATGTTGTTCAACAATAATCCAGTGTGTTATTATCCCTGATGAGACAGTTATTGTGCGGTCTATATTTTAGCAGACTTCAAGTTGCTGTGTTCAACCCTTCAAAAACTTGCCTCTTTGTCCTCATTTTAAAATCACTTTATCCCTTTTGGGTGGCATCTGTCATATCATGCACACTGTATAGAAGCCCAGTTTCTGCTGGTCGCATTCTGAAATGGATAAAGTCTACAATTATGTTTCGCTGGCTGTCAGGCTGATCGCAAAACTGGCAGAGTGAACCCAAAAGCACAACCAGGAGGCAGGCAGTTCAACAGCCAAGTAAAAGTTTTACTTCATAAAACAGGCAGAGGTCAACACCGGGTAGTCAGTCAGTCAATAAGCAAACAAATCTGACGAGGGGCAGGACACAGGCAGGTTAAGAAAACTACGTCAGTCAGGCAGAACAAGGAAACGCTGGAAAGCTCAGTGGCAAAAAGTGACTGGTGAACTAGGACGGGTATATATGGGCTGGGGAACTGATTAGTGAACAAGCTGCAGGTGAGGAGTTGGCCAGGGAAACCCAGGTGAAGGGAATGAGGTGATTGCAAGCAGGGGGGGGCGATGTTTGTTATTTATTTTTGCTGCTTTAAAGCTGAAGTAGGCGAAATTGGAGCAAATATGATTAAAAAAAGTTATTTTTATAAAACGGTCGCTATATCGTGACAGTAGTACATGAAACAGGAAAAAAAGAATGTTCCTCTGTGTCCTCCGGTGCTCCTATCGGCATCTGCAAGATTTTACAGACTGGAGGAAAACAAGCAGTAAGAGCTGATCCAAGGTCTGCTGTCCATCTGCTGTCTATGAGAGCCGGCTGTCAATCACTCGCGAACTCCGACCAAACGGTCAAACTAGGCAGCGCTGATCAAATAAGAATCAATATTCTGTTACGTTAACGCCTATTTCTCTCCTCAAATGTTTTCAGAATCATCTTGTAGTGCACGGTTTAACTGTAAAATGAGAAAGTTTGTGACCCAGAAGCCATGTTGGAAATCTCTTGAAGGAACGCCAAATACCGGTCACATGACTGGAGCACAGCCAATAGGAACGCTCTCTCAATGAAATGACCTGTGATTGGTCAAAGTCTCCCATCACCGTCTAGATGTTCTAAAGCCTGAAAACAGAGCCATGAGGAGGAGCAGAAGTCTAGTTTTCTCTCAGAACACTTGAATTACAATATGCTGAAAGGTTATTATGGAATTTTTTGCCCAATGATGCCAAAAATATACTGCCTACTGAAGCTTTAATGGTCCAAAGAACAAGAGACGCTCAGCTGCTAAGCGGGCAAAATAGTTTAAGTCAAATAAGAGTTTATTTCAACCAAACCAGAGTTGGTGATTGTTGGAAAGAGGAACGATGACGGTTCTGGTGAGTTTTATTTTGTTTCTGTCCAGTTTGAATGAAATGTTTTACGATGCTCCGCCACTAGAACAGCTGATCTCAACATAAACAAATACATGTAGATAATGACGCAAGTGTACTCGGTGTACAACTTTACTAATATGAAGCTGAACGGAGAGGTAGTTTAAAAGGTTTATTCCACCCAAATACTACTCTCCCTCTCTCTGTCTCTCTTTGTGTTTAACAATGCAGTTCATCTGTCTGATATTCATATAAAGCATTTCTTCTTTCCGCCTATTCAGGAAAATTCAAGTTTACCACTTTTGACAGTATTACAGTTTAGCTTCCAGCTTTTCTAGCAATATATTTCAGCTCTTAGCGTCTTTAGCTAATCCAGTTCAGCTTCCAACTCTGCCAGTTGTACAACAACAGATTTTTCAGTGGTGCAGTGCAATGCATTTGAGCTTTAACATCTTTAGGGAAGTTATTTCACATTTCTGCTTTTTCAGCAATGCTTTGCAATTAATTTCAGCTGTCAGTATTCACACGCATTTTCAGCAGGAAATGCATTTTCTAGTTAATTGTAACATCGACACTGCAAACCAAGGCATTGATTCCTCATGGCAATGTTAGCTAGCAAGTTAGCTACTTGCCAACTTAATTTAGCTAATGTCAAATAGCAACACACCGGTTGCCGGGTTGGTCTTTACTTAAAGGGACTGTTTGTAACTTCTTACACGTATAAATCATTGTGGGTCGGTGTCCCATGTGCACTTGCGTGTGGCTACGCTGTTCAGACAAGACTCCAACACAAACTACACGGAAGCACCAAAACCTCTTGGTTGTATCTAGTAAAGCCCGTCTGTTAAACAGTGTTGGCCGCGGTCGGAGGACGCGGGGGAGACCGTAGCTTTAGTCTCCAGGACCGGAGTCTCTGCTGTACTCTGCTCCTCTGCCTGCCTGCCTTCACTCACACACCGCGCTCTTTCTCACTCTCTCGCTCTACTCTTACGTGCATGCGCGCACACGACACACTGCAGAAGAGTTAGTTTAGCTCTGAGAATATCTAGTGAATGTACAGTGGACGTTTGTGCAGAAATAACTGCTGCAGCTCCTCCAGACCAACAGAGGTTTCCCATGTCTTGTGAAGTGACGGGGCTCCGCAGAGAGAAACGTTATCGTCTCCGACCAAAACTCCGGTGTCTCCCCTGAACCTCCTCGCCAAGCTAGCTGTCCTCTGTATACATCCATGTAGCTACTATTTTCCGCGTTCACCCCATCCGCTGTGCATGACGTAAATCACACCCTCGTTGGGGCTCGCTCATGTGATTTGCTGGAAAGGAGGGAGACATCTGATTGGCTACGGATAATTCCCAGATCAGGGGATGTCAGATGAGTCTCAAAAAACCCTCACAAAACAGTTAGTAAATGCAGGTTCTTACAGTTTGAATATAAATGTAACAACTTCCAAATATGTTTTTAATGAAAATTGCAAATGCTTCTAAATACATATATTTGTGGATTTCTATTATATTTATTTAAAAGAAGAAATATTTGTGTGTGCACTTTATGTTTTATATGTGGATTTTTTTTATTACATTTATATACAACAATAACTATTTTTGTGTGCATTCAAAAAATATTTTTGTGGAGAGAGTCATTTATATATAAATCACAAAAAAAATTGTGAAATCTTCTGCGTGCATTCATTAATACTAAGACTGATCTGACCCCGTACATTTAATCCGCTGGGAGTATTGAGAAACAGATGAGAGAGGTATGCTGAAAGACTTTACACTGCATGTGCTGTTGATCCGATATGCACATGGCTGTCCCATCATACATCACAATGGCCTTCAACATTGCACCTCAGTGATCTCATAAATCGACAGCTCAGTCCTTTGCTGGAGCATAATGGTTGAGTGAACCTAAGAGTAAGGGCGTATTCACACCTGCCTTGTTTAGTTTGGTTGAATGGAACCCTGGAGCATTTACCCTCTTGGTGCGGTTCGTTTGGGCAGGTGTGAAAGCAGCAATCGCACTCGGGTGTGCACCAAAACAAGCGTTCGCTTCTAAACGAACCGCGGTATGGTTTGGTACGCTTTGTTTGTGGTGAGAACATGATCCGACCTCGATCCGGCCCAACTGGAGAAAGCATTGCGCCTTTTTCGATTAAACCAGCTCCGGCAGCAAGCAGTGCTGTGCAGAGATAAGACAACATTACTACAACAGAGCCAACGCTTGCCCTCGCTATTCACATCGGTACTAAACAGGTGTGACGTCAGGCTGTGTTGAAGACCACGGGCGTACCTGATGGATCTTCGGACATATTTTCGGATGATGAGCATGTCACAGTTTAGGAGGGTTAATGCATGCCTCCTCCTCCGTCCTCCGTACGTCTTGATATGCACCTTCAGCGGCTCCAGTGCATCAATACATTGTTTTCCAGTCGCAAACTGTATCGTTGCCTTCAGTGAAACATTGCTACGAGGTAAAAAAAAGATGACCAAGATCAAGCCGCGTAGTTGTCCCTCCATTGTTGCGTTCTGGAAGTCTGCTCTTCTTTGTTTACTTCCGGGAGTTTTCCAGCATGGAAATTCTGACCAATTAGAGAGCAGTTTCTTTGCGCACCAAAATTTTGGTCCGCTTGTAAATGCTGCCGTGTGAATACAAACCAAACTCGAGGCAGTATGCAACATTGTAACAATTTGGTCCCTGATTCAGACCAGAGCAAACCAACTACGGTTGCGAAAACGCCCTAAGTCTAAGTGGGGACGATAAGTGATGGCACAACTCAAAGCCTGGCAGGCCAAGAAGCTGGCCGTGACTTTGTTCCTCTTGGAAAGAAGAGAAGGCAGGCCAAAGAAAGTCTAATCTATTTGGTGTGTACCATTCCATGACAGCATTTTGAAGGAGTATTCACATGTGTGTGTGAGTGTGTATGTGTGTATGTGTGTGTACCTGACAACTTCCGTTAACACACAGGTCGGCCTCGTATGGTCCACAGGGCGTTCCATCCATCACTCTGTCAGCCATCAGGACCGGGACATCTCGACCCACTGGGCTGCAGAACAACATGCATGGCTTCTCTGCCCATACACACACACACACACACACACACACACACACATACACACACACACACACACAGCGACACAAAATCATGTTAGTGTGACTACTACTATAATAGTAAGGCACAAAAAAAACAGATGTGTTTCCATTCAATGTAAATTCAGAAATACTTAAACAAAGGAAATGTTAACAGCAAATTAGAGCAATGAATGAACACAGACACAGAAGTGCCTGTAGCTTCTACTAGCCATCTCAGCCACAACAGCAGAATCTGGTTGAGGTACAAAAAAAATGCAATAAAAGTCTGCCCTTCCTTAAAAAAATGGTAGAATTGGTTGTTTGCTCAAACAACATTTGAAACAACATTTTCCGAACAATAAACGTCTTGGGTAAAGATAAGATAAAGCAGACTGCATTGTTTCAAAGGAAATATGTCTTGAACAGATACAGTACAGTATCTGCTCTTTAAAAATACACAATAACACAGTGCATACATACAGTATATAACAATAATAATAACTAGAATGGCACTCGGAGAGCGCAGATCCCCTCCCCTCCCCCCCCTCCGTTCAGCTTGCACCATCATCCACGTGTATTTTAGTTTATGTTGAGATCAGCTGTACGTAGCGGAGCATCTCCTTTCAGACTGTGCCTCCTAAAATTTCAAACTGGCTCCCACCGGACCTCTGATCTATAAAAACTGGATCCCATTTCACCAAAAGCAGCTCAAGCCTTTTTTTGTATTGTCTCTCACTTTCAAAGCAGCATATTCATAGTTTTCAGTCACGTGACACGTGCGGATATCTGGAGGCCAAAACAATGGACCAAGATGGCGACTGTCAGTGGATTCTCCATAGCAGGGAAGCACAAGCCTGTCAATTTTCCATCTGTTTCAAGCCACGAATATTTAGATCATCTATCAACAGAAGAAAAACTAAGATACAAGCACAAACTACAGGTTTTGGGGACTTGTGATCCATATACAGCACCCGCCGCAGTATTTCAGTCACTAAAAACAGCGAAGTCGCTGCCAGAACTCCACTTTGGCGATGTTTACATCTATCTAGTGGAGAATCCCTCACCTTACACTGCTGCCAGGATGAAAGCCTACAAAAGTACAGACAGTTATATGTATTGGGAGGTGAAGGACAAGAAATTCTTCATCGTCAACGCAAAGGTGAGTGCTAATTAACTAACGTAAATTGTAGCTAGCTATCTGACGTTGATTCGTGTGTGGTTAGTTTCAGGGTCCCTGTAGTCAGCGTTAGTAGGACAGTAGTGACAGGCAGTATTCATTTGGTATGGTTAACACAGTGTCTAATGACATACTAAGTCTAATGAAAACTCCTTTTTCCAATGTGAGTTAAACCATTCCTACAGATTAAATGAGCCACCACTGACAGCCTGGGTTGTTGTGGAGAAGGAGGGACTGGTGTGATTTGGCCACTGCACCTGTATGGCTGTGATGACAAATTGCTGATGAGTGAGCTGTCTAATTTTTAAGACATCATATTGGGCTTTGGGAACTTGGGATGAGCACTTGTCGTTATGTTTTACATTTCACAGGCTAAACTTGCATTAAAACATAATGCCCACCCTTCATGGGAGAAACAAGTCAACCTCTCAACTCCCCTAATGTAGGTTACTTGAGAGTAGCATGTGACCCAAAAGGTTGCCTAAATAATACTAGTCCCCAGACTAAAGGTACAATTTCACATGGTACAAAGGATGGCTTTATCTAAAATATGAAGTGATTTTCATGATGTGAGTGCCATTTGTAATGCGTTGATGGGGGTATCTTCCTTCTAAAGACCTCAGAAAGTGATGTCCCCAAAAGGGGGTAGTTTTTAAATGTGTCCCCGAAGTTTGCCTAAGCACGTAGACACGTAGGCAAAATTGTTGGTACCCTTCCGTTAAAGAAAGAAAAACCCACAATGGTCACTGAAATAACTTGAAACTGACAAAAGTAATAATAAATAAAAATGTACTGAAAATTAACTAATGAAAATCAGACATTGCTTTTGAATTGTGGTTCAGCAGAATCATTTTAAAAAACAAACTAATGAAACTGGCCTGGACAAAAATGATGGTACCCTTAACTTAATATTTTGTTGCACAACCTTTTGAGGCAATCACTGCAAACAAGTGATTTCTGTAACTCTCAATGAGACTTCTGCACCTGTCCACAGGTATTTTGGCCCACTCCTCGTGAGCAAACTGCTCCAGCTGTCTCAGGTTTGAAGGGTGCCTTCTCCAGACTGCATGTTTCAGCTCCTTCCACAGATGTTCAATAGGATTTAGATCAGGGCTCATAGAAGGCCACTTCAGAATAGTCCAATATTTTGTTCTTAGCCATTCTTGGGTGTTTTTAGCTGTGTGTTTTGGGTCATTATCCTGTTGGAGGACCCATGACCTGCAACTGAGACCAAGTTTTCTGACACTGGGCAGCACATTTCGCTCCAGAATGCCTTGATAGTCTTGAGATTTCATTGCACCATGCACATATTCAAGACACCCTGTGCCAGATGCAACAAAGCAGCCCCATAACATAACCGAGCCTCCTCCATGTTTCACATTAGGTACAGTGTTCTTTTCTTTGTATGCTTCATTTTTGCGTCTGTGAACATAGAGCTGATGTGACTTGCCAAAAAGCTCCAGTTTTGTCTCATCTGTCCAAAGGACATTCTCCCAGAAGCTTTGTGGCTTGTCAATATGCATTTTGGCAAATTCCAGTCTCACTTTTTTATAATTTGGTGTCCTCCTCGGTCGTCTTCTATTAAGTCCACTTTGGCTCAAACAGTGACGGATGGTGCGATCTGACACTGATGTACCTTGACCTTGGAGTTCACCTCTAATCTCTTTGGAAGTTGTTCTGGGCTCTTTGGTTACCATTCGTATTATCCGTCTCCGATTTGTCATCAATTTTCCTCTTGCGGAGACGTCCAGGGAGGTTGGCTACAGTCCCGTGGACCTTAAACTTCTGAATAATATGTACAACTGTAGTCACAGGAACATCAAGCTGCTTGGAGATGGTCTTATAGCCTTTACCTTTAACATGCTTTTCTATAATGTTCTTTCTAATCTCCTGAGACAACTCTCTCCTTAGCTTTCTGTGGTCCATGTTCAGTGTGGTACACACCATGATACCAAACAGCACAGTGACTACTTTTGACCCTTTAAATAGGCAGACTGACTGATTAAAAGTTTGAAGACACCTGTGATGCTATTTACAGGACACACCTTAGTTTAACATGTCCCTATGGTCACATTATTTTACATCTTTTCTAGGGGTACCATCATTTTTGTCCAGGCCAGTTTCATTAGTTTGTTTTTTAAAATGATTCTGTTGAACCAAAATTCAAAAACAATGACTGATTTTCATTAGTTAATTTTCAGTAAATTTTTATTTATTATTACTTTTGTCAGTTTCAAGTTATTTCAGTGACCATTGTGGGTTTTTCTTTCTTTAACGGAAGGGTACCAACAATTTTGCCTATGTGTGTGTGTATGTATGTGTGTATGTGTCTCACCATCATTAATAATAGCGATCAGCATGCTGCCCTTCTTGCTGGCGTGTTGGTCGTAGGACAGACACTGCAGGTCTCTGAAGCTGGGTGTCCCCTTGGGACAGGGAGGAAGTTCACAGGCCTTGTGCTCCACACTGGCCTTCTGACAGTTTCGCCCACCAGGACCAGGCCTGCTCACACACACACACACACACACACACACACACACACACACACACGCACACAGTTTATTATGAACTCTCAGTTTATAAAACAAGGAGATAAAGGCTATCAGGTGTCTGTCAGCATTTGTATCTAACCAGATGATCATAAAAACAGGTCAGGGTTACTACATACAGGTATTTCTGTAACTACGGGCATTTTTAAGTCCTAGCAGTGAAATTTGGAAGTAATGTTAAAATGTGTCATGTGATGCTTGATAAATGTATACTCAGGGTTATCACACATCTTGACATACAAAATAATTACTAAATTACAGCCACAAGCGGCAGATCGTGAAGTAATGTCTTTTTTTTGCTCAATAGAACGAAGCAGCTCAGTTGCTAATATGAAAGCAGCACATAGCGGCTTTCAGGCTTCACAAAGTCACTTCAATTAGTTTAATTCTGTCCAAAGAAGGAGTAATTGCACACTCCAAAGTCCCGCCAGGCATATATCTTAGGAAGGGTTACTTGGTGATGTTTGGACAAACTGTCATTGATTTATGGCCAGATTTGCGGCAGGCCCATTCACGTTTTGAACCGATGGCACTGCCTGTTGAACGATTTCAAAATAGTTTTAAACACACTGTCAACATTGTTATTAAACATATCCTGTGAGGTGTGTAATGATTGGACAAACGTTTTTAGATTTATAGTCTGATTTGTGTTATGCCACGCCCATTCTTTGTATTTGTAGCGCCCCCTAGCGGTCGATTTGAGGGAAACTTTTAGGATAAGTTTCAGCTACAAATCCTGTAAGTTTTGTGATGATTGGCGTAACGGTTGTTGACTTAATTCTGTTTATGTGCTGAGCCACGCCCTTTTGATGCAATGTATAAATTAATGCTTTATACATTTAAAAGGAAATGTTGAAAATGTTAATGAACTATTGTTACATATTTTTATATTAATTAATTATTACATCTGCTACAAGCAATAATGCTACAACACAGACACAAACACAGACAGACAGACAGACAGACAGACAGACAGACAGACAGACAGGGGACATACGGTGGGTGGTCACATTTCCTCTGTCTGAACTGGACTCCAGTACTACAGGTTCTGCTGCACATGCTCCACTGGCTCCATGGACTCCAGTCACCGTCCACATGCTGAGGGATGGGAGTCTTACTGACACAATCGCCCGCCCTGCACCACTGACACGGACACACACACAGATTAAAATTAATTCAAAAACACTTTATACTCATCATAGTGTTCATTTTCTGAAGCTGTTGCCTGGGAGAGGTGAATATGTGAGTATTGGTTCATGGAAGAACAGTGTGAGCGAGAGAGTCCTACCTTGTCTGCTCCACACTCGGTTCCATCCAGAGGAGGATCCAGTTTGGTCTTGCAGGATGCATCTCCCTCTACTAAACACCACAGGCCAGCGCACATCAGGTGCTGACATGCACACACACACACACACACACACAGAATGATAAATTCAGCATCAGATACATTTATTGTCGAAAAAAAACTGTCCTCATTAACAAATCCATTCAAGTTGCTTCTTCTTTGTCATCTTTTGAAATATTAAATAAAAGTCAACACCATCTATTGATGTTTCACATTAAACCTGGAAAGTGAAGGATTATGCCCTCTGAGCCACTAGGAGACTTTTAATGTGAAATATCTGTGCACCTGTTGAGTTTCACACCAAACAGCATGATAATAAGAATTTATTTATTTTAAGCGGGAAATAAAAAATAAAGATCCGTCTCTTCTAGGGGTGGAACGGTTCACAAAATACACGGTTCGGTTCATATTACAGTTTTCGGTTCAGTTTGGTACATTTCTGTTACAGCGAGGAGAATCATGTTCTGATTTCAATATGCTTTTCATTTATTTGGCAAAAATAAGTTAACGAATGTTTGCCTTTACAAAAGTATGGCTTACATAAGGAACATAAACTCTTCTTCATTGACAAATCTTAACTGAAAGAATACGTCTTCTACAGTCATTAGTGCAAACAAAAGAATGCAGCTTTGTTACATTCATATAAATATGATTTAATTATAGACTAAGGCCATCAACATAAATTGAAGCATAAGCTCAACCAGAACTATACTGAGTAAAAAACCAACAACATCAGAACAAAAGACTGACTGAACAGCGGACACCGGACCAAAACCGCTCACAGCATCCACTGGGAGGAGTTCAAAGGTCATCGACTAGGAGTCAGTCCCACATTGTTATGAACTTGACATCTTTTACTAGATTCTTCTTAACTTTTTGAGGTCTTTTCAGGATTCCTTCTCCAGTTTTTCCAGTAGATGGTTAATGAATACATATTTCAGCATGTTTCATTTTTTGAGTTATATTTATCTTAACTTTTCTTTCCATGCCAGGAAATATACCCCTGTCCTTTTTTTGTAATAGCTCTACTCTTATACATTCTAAAGATCAATGGATCTCCTGTTTTTAGATCCTGTTTATGTCCTATTAGATATACAATAAATACGTTATGAAAACTGAATAAGGTGACGTTTAAAATACTAGGACAAATGGAGTGTGTTGTACCTCCATGTCATTGCAGAAAGTGGCATTGGCTCCAAACAGGATCTGGCACTGTTCATCCACACTGTAGTGCATGCCTGGAAGCTTGGGAGGAAGCCAGACCCGGTAACGGCTCCTGGGGTCCGTGTGTAGCAGGCAGCCACTGGCTTTGGACCTGTTTGAAAGACAGACAAGAGAAGGTTTCATAATGTTCTTACCAGTTAACTGTTTTATGTCCAAGAGTTTCCTTTCACTGCCAAATCACACTTGGCATTTACAGCAGATTTAAAAAAATATCAGATATTATTTTGAAAGCAGATGTAGATGAGCACTGCGGTGACATTGACCATATTGTTGGTTCAATTATTTTTAAGAATTTTATTCATATGGTTATTTATTTCATAATGTCTTTTATTAAGTTAATATTGAACCTGTTAAAGGGACTGTTTGTAAGTCCTAACACGTATAAATCATTGCGGGTCGGTGTCCGGTGCACAGACTCCCAACACAAACTACACAGAAGCACCAAAACCTTTTGGTTGTATCTAGTGAAGCCCGTCTGTTAAACAGTGTTGGCCGCGGTCGGAGGACGCGGGGGAGACTGTAGCTTTGGTCTCCAGGACCAGAGTCTCTGCTGTACTCTGCTCCTCTGCCTGCCTTCACTCACACACCGAGCTCGATCTCACTCGCTCTCTCGCTCCACCTCTCACGTGCATGCGCGAACACTCCACACTGCAGAAGAGTTAGTTTAGCTCTGAG
Organism: Sebastes umbrosus; assembly: GCF_015220745.1. Taxonomy (NCBI): domain Eukaryota; kingdom Metazoa; phylum Chordata; class Actinopteri; order Perciformes; family Sebastidae; genus Sebastes; species Sebastes umbrosus. The sequence goes on from NC_051270.1 coordinate 38,135,709, forward strand.
AATATCTAGTGAATGTACAGTGGACATTTGTGCAGAAATAACTGCTGCAGCTCCTCCAGACCAACAGAGGTTTCCCGTGTCTTGTGAAGTGACGGGGCTCCACAGAGAGAAACGTTATCGTCTCCGACCAAAACTCCGGTGTCTCCCCTGTTCCCTCTGGCCGCGGTCGGGAGGCTGAGGCAGGAAAAGCCAACACTAGGATCAGCAGTGATTCATGGAGAGACCTTCGTCTGGTCAGCTAACATTACTGCCAAGCAGCTGAAATATAGAGTGATATTGTGCTTTTAGCTGACATGTGTCGCCTCACTGTGTTGATCGATGCTCGTTCATGTCTATGTAGAGCGAGCACAAGCAACAGGACGCTGACTTTCGTTGACTTAACGGCCACAGGTGTCGCTGTTAACAAGACATTCTGGATTCTTAGACACGGTCGCTTTAAAAGGTATTAAAGGAAGGACAAATTTGACAAATATTTGAATGCATCATTTTACATCATGTAGGATCATTTGCACATCTGTAAACAAATAAAAAAATATCCCGGCTGAACAATGTCCTGATTGTACTTTCACACACCACTGCCCACAAAAACAGAAGATGAATGGTGAAATACAGTTCATCTTACAGCATGGGGGTATAAAAATGCCTTCAAGATGGACTTCAGGTGCATTTAGCTGTATCTCACCTGAGGAAGTTCTCGAGGTCATCACGGCTGCAGGTGGACCAGGACAGGTCACTGGGGTTTCTTCCTTTCACCCATTCACCGGACATGATGTGGGAGTGACCGGTGCAGGTGTTGTGGTCGTCATCATGGCTCATACCCATGCTGAGGACAAGACATGGACACATAGACACTGAGTAGTAAAGATGGTTCTCAAACAAGGGAGACAAACAGCCATCTTTTCAGTCTCTGTCTTTGTAGATATATTTTGAATAATTTTTTCCAAGTTCATTAATTGATTCTTTGTGTGCATGTGAAGCTGGTCGCTTGTTTCTTCTGTTTCTTTCATGTGAAATTTCAACATATTGGTTTGTTTTAAGTCTGTTGTTTGTTCTTTTAGGTGAAACTTCCGTCCAGTTGAGGGCTAACTACTGGGAGGATGATTGTAGTCAATGATGGAGGTGAGCGCTATTGGTCTGTAGTGATTAAGTTCAGAGGGCCGGGTGTTCTTCGGGACAGTGCTGTTTTTTGTGGTGAACCTGGTGAGTGTTTTCACTTCCTGAAGAGCCTGTCTGGCATTCATGCTGCTAAAGTCCAGTTCTAATTTGTCCTTGTATGCTAGTTTTGCTTTCTTGATTTCATTTTTCACAGAACGGTTAATGGCTCTGAGGGGAAGCCAGTCCTTTCAATGCAGTGCTTTCTGATTTTCCTTGAGCCAAAGTTTTATGTGAGGAGTCATCCATGGTCTTGATTTGGGGTATTCTTTAACAGTTTTGGCTCGGACGGTAGTCGCCATGCAAAACTTGATGTAATCTATGATTGTCTTGACTCTCACATTCAGATTGCTGTCAAAAATACTCCAGTTGGTGCAGCGAGGGACCCCTGCAGCTTTGTAATTGTGTCCTCCAACTACCTGTTGATGCAGTTGGTGATTGGTTTATGGCATTACAGTGCTTATGTGCATTGTGGAAACAGAAAAACAATGTTACGGTTATCGGAGCCCAGCGGTGGCTGGTCATGAGCGGTGTAAGCGTTTTGTATGTTTCCATAACGCAAGTCCAAAACATTTTCTTTTCTCTTTAGGGATATCGATATACTGGTTAAAGGACAAAACAACACTGTACAGCCTGCAGCTGTTAAAATCCACCCATGATAAACACCTGAGCATCTGGGCATTTTCCTCGCATAGCATGAGCGCTCTTGGCTCTGGGCTGCGCCAGGTGGGATATACACGCAGCTGATGACCACAGTGGGAAATTTTCATGGGTGGTTGAAGGGGCTAATCGATAGGGTCAGCGTCTCTATGTCCTATTGTGGATTCTGATGTTGTTATACCATTGTTTATCGATGTAAATACAGGCCCCACTGCCCAGCTGATTACCGGATTTCCTCGTCCTGTCAGCTCTGATGATGGTGAAGTTACCAAGGCTAATCTCTTCATCCAGAACAGGGTTATTCGGCCAGGTTTCGGTCAGGATGATACAAGCTTCCCCAGAAGGCTTTCTCCACTTGGCACCTGGCATATAGGGTGTCCATCTTGCTCCGGATAGATTGTACATTAGCCATCACAACGGAAGGAAGTGGGGGATTGAATGGATGTCTCCACAGCATGGTCCGCACTCCACCTCGGCTTCCCCATTTCACTGGCCCGTGTGAATGTGATTTTTGGGTGAATTTTGCGCTGTTGTATGTGTGTGTGTTTCAAACTCCGACACAGAGAGCAGAGGACAGAATCAGCCGCATTTGGTGCTTGGCGGGTGTTAATTTCGGACCCTGCAGGTATCGTACGGTACCTTCGGTACTGTAGAAAACGAGTACCGTCACATTTCTTGAATTTTGGCATCGACTTGGTACCGAAGTATCAGTTCTCCTGACACCCCTAGGGCACACTCAGAAAAAGTATACGGAAGTAGAAGTGGCATAAATGCAAACAAAATGATGTAAATAGAGATGAGCAGAAGCGAATTTACTCGAGGGCAATGTTTTATTTGCGATCATTCACATTTTTATGTATCTGTGAATGTGTAGATAGAAAAGAGCAAAATGATGAAAAGAAGATATACCTGAGTTTCTGGTAAGTTTAGAAATCAGTCTGTTTGAATTGTCACGCTGAGGTAGTGCTTGTTGTCACAGCAAACATCAGTCAGGGAACTCGTCCACTGACTGTTTGTGGTCAAAAGACACAGAAAACCTGTCCAGCAGTCAAATCACTCCAGAGAATATCCTTATACAGCTTGCTTGTGATGCTTCAGTGAGAGTCTCCAACTTTAAAAAAAGCAAAGGTGTTCAACCTTCACTCCACACTGCTCACATACAGTAGCTATGGGTTTCGGAGAGCTGGGTCTGTCTGGGTCTGTGGACGTGGTGAGGTGGAACAAGGTCTGTGCTGAACTCCACATTGGATATACTCTCAAATATGATCCCTGTTAGTGTCTCTGATATGTCAAAGTAGGAACATATTTCCATTTGGTAGATAGATAGGGTGTGACCCAAGTAACAATTCAGTTAATTTGGCAGGTGATTTTGCCGGTGAACTGTAAAGCCAATATAGAGACCTGCATCCAAATCCCAACAGAATTAGACTAAATGAAAGACTGAAGACTAAATGAAGAGTAAATTGATGTTTAACTTAAAGTAGCTTTTTATTAGAATAATGTGTTTGCCTTATCAACATGGTACCTTGCACTTCCTCCACACTCTGGACTTGTAAACCATGAACACTTCCACAGCATTCTCACAACAGCAACACGGACAAAACGGAGCAGTACAATAACATGATATATTGTCCAAATACACCCGTTTAAAACTTGAGGACAGTGAAACTTACTTGTGTCCCAGCTCGTGAGCAATGGTGAAGGCCAAATTGAGTCCATTGTCCTCTGCTAACACACACTTCTTCCTGGCACTGCAGACACCCCCCAGATAAGCAATACCTGTAACACAATGACATGACAGTGAGCTTAATAAGTTATGTTGTTATGTTTGACATTAACTGATGATTTAACAAGGAACACACTGTCATACCTCCTCTCACTTCCATTCCTAGGGTGCAGGTGGCCATTTTTGATAACGCGCTACACCTCAACTGACAACCAGGTAAAATAATAGTGTTTAGATGCTAGTATGGCTCTGTGAGCAGGTAAAACTCATTGTAAAGAAAACCAAATTATTAAGTTGGATCAAAGTTGGGATCCATGTATTGTTTTTGATATGATTAGAAATAAACAGGTTTTATCAATACAGCTAGTCTTGTTGTGCAGGGAGGAGGACTTCAATTTTTTTGGCCAAGAAAAGGTCTTTTCTGCTACAGCTAGTGACTTGAAAGAAATGGAAGAAACAGGAATGCATGGTCCTGATGGGAACACTGTGAGGGGTACTGTGATCGCTATAACTGGGGACAATCTAGGGTCACACTGCATTGGAGGTTTCACTGAAAATTTCAGTAGAAGCAGATATTGTTGCAGGTATTGCCTCATAGACCGGGAAACCTTCCAGCGAACACCCACAAAATCAGGTACTGTTAGTTTAGTAGAGACTTAGAACAACTGTGTGGCACAGGTGTCATTACATCAGGAAATTACCAGTGGGGTCAAGTTTGACTCAGTTTTCAAACAGCTGAAGTATTATCATGTTTGCCAGCCAGGCCTCCCTCCCTGTTTGGGTCATGACCTGTTTGAAAGGATTGTTTCTGTTGATCTTGCTATGTACATAAAGCACTTGGTGACAATTGAGAAACAGTTCACTTATTGCCAGCTAAACAGGATAATGGCAAACTTCCCATACAAGGGCAGTGATGCTAACAACAAACCATGTGAGGTAAGACCGGATGGGGAAAAGCTCGGAGGGCATGCTGCTCAAAACTGGTGCCTCTTGCGTCTCCTTCCTGTAATGGTTGGAGAAAGGATCAAAACTCCACTCGAAGACGATGTTTGGCAGTTGTGTCTCAAGCTAAGGGAGGTTGTTGATCTGATATGTGCACCCAAGATCCATACCAACCAAGTAGCATATTTTAAGATTTTTATTGAGGAATACCTACAACTAAGAAGCACTTTGTTCCCAGGAAAACTGCTAAAAGCCAAACACCATTACCTTGTGTACTATCCGGAGCTCATCCTCCATTTTGGTCCACTATTCGATTGTGGACATTGTGCTTTGGAAGCAAGCACAGCTATTTTAAGCAGTGTGCAAGGAAACTGCATAACTTTAAAAATCATTTTGTGTGTTACAGGTAAAAGACAAAACAAATAATGGACTCCACTGAGAGTGCCATACAGGCTGCGCTACCACAGCTAGATAGAGAGAAACTGGAAACAGTGGTTGGTGAGTTGGTGTCCAATTTAGGTGTGGGAGGGCCAGATGATCTACAGTTCATTGGAGAGGAAGATGTTACACATCTGCTCACACCCATTCAGTGCAGAAAAAGTATTTAATCCTTCAAAAGGGGCAAGAATGTCAGTATAGCTCCGGCCAGACATCGTCTCATGGTCTGCAGTGGAGAGAAGGGTCCTCATCATCGAGCTTACCATCCCCTGGGAAGAGGGCATGACAGCAGCCCACGAAAGGAAAACATTTAAAGTACTCAGAGCTGGCGGCGGAATGCCAAGAGGCTGGCTAGAAAGCAAAGGTTTATCCCATGGAGGTCGGATGCCAGGGCTTTGTCAGCAAAGCAGTAGTCCAACTGCTCTGTGGTGCTGGCATGACGGGGTCAAACCTGCAGAAAGCTGCGAAGGAGCTAGGAGAGGAGGCAGAGAAAGCCAGCTACTGGCTGTTGCTCCAGAGGAAAGACAGTAATTGGGTCCAACAACCCTGTAAAGGCAGCTGCAGGGGGTGGCGGGGAGACATCCCCAATACGCCACTGCCCCCCGCCGGGAGATGTATTGGCATATGGAGCAAAACATCAGTGAACGGCGGTTTCCAGCTGACGACCCTGTAGCTGACCTGACCAAATGGCACTGGTGGAGGTGCGACAGGCTGAAATGCCAAAGCAGGAAACAACACCTCACCTGTACAATGATCTAGCTGCATTTTTATATCTCATGTATATGTAAATGTTGATTATATCTTGATGAAAATTAATCCATTAATACTGAAACACATATTCTCACTATTAAGGTATCAATTATACTTTTCGTTCTCTGCTTTTATTGATTTGTATGCAGATCCAAGAAGTCCCCAGTGGACCGCCTCTTCACCTGAAGCTTCACCTGTTGCTTCCTCCAGCACTGTGTCTTCTCCCTGCCAAATAACCAGTAGTGTAAAAAAGGCCATGCCTCTGTGCATGCCTCCTCCTACTAACTCTTGTTCTAGAGCATGCGCTGTACATGTGCCACCAGTGTGCATGTCTCCTCCCCCAATCACCTGTGCCCGATCATGCACTGTGCATGTGCCACCAGTGTGCCCGCACTGAACAGACTCCCCAATACAGCACTGAGAGTGAAACACAATTGAGGAGAGGACGGCTGGACTTTGGACATTTCTTTTTGTATGCGTCCATGCAAATATGAGTTTGTTATGTTTAATGTATTTATATGAGACTGACATAATAATAATTAGTAACTCTGTATGTAAGCCTTTTTCTTTGTAGATGTTATTATTTTAGGCTCACTTTTTGTTGCTAATGTTTATTCACTATTAGTCCTAATCACTCTACTGTTGTGTTTTGTTGTTACAGAACCACACACTATTGTTTTTTTTGCTTTATCTGCTTAGATAAACAGCCGTAACCATACACGTGGACTCCGCATCTTATCCTTCTACAATCACACCTGAGCATGAAATAGTGTCCTGACTCGACACCCTGAAGCGTTTGCTGCCACACCTACTGATTTATAAGAACACACACATTCTCTCACACAAGTAGGTATGAGAACAGCATTTGGTTGGACAGGTTCCAGGTGCCATGGGAAAAAAATGAGGCCCACTCTCAAAAGAGCCATTGATGCTGGTGAGAGGCCACTGGCAGAAGATGTTGAATTGATGACACATGTTGAAAGTCACTGTCGATTCCACGAGAGAACACTCCTTGGAGCCGACACGCAAACACTGCACAGCAGTAGCAAAAGCTATAACCCAGAAGTATCCAGGTAGCTTTTTAGATAAAACTGAGGGGGAAATAATTGGATGCGGATACTTCAGTTTACTGAATCAGCTCAAGACCAGAGTTGAGTATGTCAATAGAGGCAACACACTCTCCCATCTGGGGAAGCTCAGACGCTCTCAGACAAGTGATGATGACTAGCCGTCAACTGCCAAACGTGCTAGAATTGGTAGTTATGGGTGTATTAGTTGGCAGCCACAGGAGTACCCAGATGGGGAAACCTCAGCATCACTTGAAGAAAAGAGGAAAGAGATGGTGGATCTATTCAGTCAAGAGGGGCTAAAGGCAACTGAGAGAGGGAAGGTAAAGAAGCTAATGACAATCACACATACAAAACAGCGAGAGGACCTGAATGCAGACCCACCCCCCAGCATTCTGGACATAAGTAAGAAGTGGCCATTTCTCCTGTCTTGGAAGTTCTTACTTTCCCATTTCACCACCATCACTGGTGTTGAACTGTACGCAAGACTGAATGAAGACTTGGACAAAAAGGGGAAGAGGCTCCTGGAGTTCTTCAGAAGGTCAGCTGATGAAGTGGAGTAAGGATGTCAAAGCAGTCCTGAAAGAAGAATTGAAGGAGGACTGAGAGGGCACCGATGGTCTTGCAGCGATGCTGGTCATGATGACACATTTCAAAGAAGCAGAGAACGCCCTTTTTTCCTTACTGATGTCATGTTTTTTGTCACTATTTGTCTTGTAGAACTCCAGTTGTAAAGGTACTTATTAGTTGTGAACACTTGACACATGACAAGAGAGCAGTATTTCAACCTCCTCACAATTCCTTTTTTTGTCTTGTAGAGTAGGCACCACATAGGTGCCATCTTTGGTTTATCAGATGTTGGGGCAATGATCAAATTGTTAAAATGTAGAATTTCAATCTAACTTTTTATTGTGTAGGTAATCTTTCTGTAATAAATGCACTCTACCCTGCAATCAAATAGGTTTGTGTATACACATTTGCATTCATCTGCACTCTAACTAGGGCCCCTAAAATATGCTTTTATGTTTTTAATGTATTGCTTGTTGGCCTGCACATTATTGACAGATGATCATATTGAAACCAGGCTGAAGAAAAAGGAAATTACCCTTAAACCTAAGAAGTAAAAACTGCAGACTACAGTTACAGACTAATTGCTTGGAGTTTTTCTTTGCCTTTGTTAATCTAAATTCTAATACTCCTAGGCGACTACAACTCCTGCCGATGCTGAGGCATGTTTTGAACGAGCACTACACTAGGACAGTATAAAGCAACTGAGAACAACGGACACTGTAAGACTCCCTCATATTCATTTAAATATAAATCCAAATTGATTTATTTCGTTCCTGCTTTAACCACAATAACGCTATTTTTTTTAATTCTGTTTTAAATGCATTTGCTGGCTGGGGAGGGTTTCATTAAATTAGTTAAATTAAGTTTCAGGGATTATTTTGTATTTTGTTTGCTGTTGTTGCTAAAACCATAAGATTTGCAGCAGAAAGATATTGCGCCAGACACAGACATTGTTCTGCACCTCTCCTCCCACCTGTGCTGCTTGTTGTGCTACCATGAAAATATGGCCTGAAATGTTTTTCTGTGGACTCTTATATATATGTGTATGTATCTTTGTGAGGATCACTTTGAGTTTTAAAGCTTAGGAGTGAGGCCAGTCCTTACTTCTTCAAAGGGTTGAGAGTTAAGACTTGGCTTTAGGTCTGTGGTTAGAAACGCCAAAAGTGCAAAGTCAGCTAAGGGGGTCTGTGGGCATGCCCCCACCCCTGGAATTTCTTTTTTTTAAATGGTGCAATTTGGGGCATTCTGGTGTATTCATGGCAATGATTTTTATCCCCGGCAAAGGCACCAATTTATATAAAATAATATTTACCTTCAAAAAGTGTACAACTATGAAGGAATCCTATTTCTCTCCTTACTGAACAAAATACATGTACTTATTTTAACTATCCTACTATATTTTAGAATAAAAACAATACAAATGTTAGTAGCAACTATCTTTATCAACTTTAAAGGCCTTGGCTATATGCCAGTGTATATGGCAATTACTTCTGTAATTGTTGTATCTAATTCTGCATTTGCGTTTAAAGCTGCTTGAAATCAGCAGGGATAAGGAGTTGTTTGTTTTTTCCTCGTCACCATGGTGATCGGCACATCTGGTTGATGCCATTGAATGGAATGTGCTTTACACATGTTGGATATGTTTCCATTCATATCCCCTACTACGGTGGAGCAACCACGCCGGCACACCGTCCTCGTCTTATACATAACTCTCTCCGTTGCTGTTGTAGCTGACAGGGAACCCACAGGTGGGTCTTCCAGCTTCGATGAGTGTGTGTGTGTGTGTGTGTGTGAGAGAGAGAGACATAGTGGTACTCACCCACGGTGTCACAGGGTTCGTCTTTATGAACGCAGAAATCGGTCCTGAAAGAGCAACGAGAGCAAATTAACTCAGTCTATCTTTAATATTTTTACTATAACTGCATTGATACCAGCACAGATATTTATTGATATTAGGCAACCATTCATGTAGAAGCCACCCACACTAGTCATGTCTCTGCCTAACGGCAGTGTTAAAGTGGCAGTAGGCAATATCTTTTTGACATCGTTGGGCAAAAAATCCTTAAGAACCTTTCAGCATATTGTAATTCAAGTGTGTGAATCCACAAAAAATAATGTGGCCTAACGTGTTTGAGGTGCCATGAGACAAAATGCCCCCAAAAATAGTTTTAGCCATTACAAATGGTCATAGACCTTCTCCCAAATGGCGACGCCAGATGATCCGCGTGCTGGTGGATGAAATTAGAAAGTATGTCTCCAACCCTTCTCGCTCCCAGTGCTGCAGTTTGTCAGAGCATTGTTACCCTTACTGACAACAATCAGGCCATGATAAATCAGATCGGTCTCCTCTCCAATCAAGTGGCAGCTCTCACAGCTCAACTCTCCCAGGCAGCGATTACTCAGCCCGCTCCCACCCCCTCCACCTCAGTCTCCATCTCCTGCAGCAGCTGGTCCAGTTTCAAACCCCACTCCTGCTTTTCGTGAGTCTTTCATTCCTGTCCCTGAAAGATATGATGGAGATCGGGGCTCCTGCAGAGCTTTTCTAACTCAGTGTTCATTAGCGTCCGGAGAGCAGCCCCTCTCCTATGCCACTGACCGATCCCTCATAGCTTATCTAATCAACTCCATGACAGGATCTGCTCGTGCCTTGTGATCTGCAGTGTCGGAGAGCCAGTTAGCTCTGTGTTTTTCCTATGATGCAATCATCACAGACATGCAGAAAGTTTTTGATCACCCAGTTTGAGGTAAAAACGCTGCTCAACGTCAGATGGAGATCGAGACCTAGCCTTTAGACACCTCTATTGATGCCAAAGCTCTTAATGGTAAACTGCTAGCTCGGATTGCTGACCAAACCGTTCCCATTATTCTCCGTTTATCTGGAAATCGTCAAGAAAGAATCAATCTTCACGTCATGGACTGTCCTCAAACCCCCTCTGGTCCCTCGGAATTCCCTGGCTTCAACAGCACAATCCCCACATAGACTGGGCTGCAGGTAAAATAATCTCCTGAAGCACATTATGTCTTTCTAACTGTTTGCATTCTGCCCTTGTCCCCACCTTCACTGAGACACAGATTCCGCTTGAGCCCCCCGACCTCTCCCTGATCCCAGTAGAGTATCATGACCATGCCCCAGTCTTTAGCAAACATCATGCCCCGTCTCTGCCACCTCATCGCCTCTACGACTGTGCCATAGACCTGCAGTCTCTACAACCTCTCCCGACCAGAGAATGACGCCATGGAGAAGTATATTCAGAACTCCCCTTGCGGCTGGAATCATTCGTCCCACCTCCTATCCGGTAGGCGCTGGTTTCTTTTTTGTGGGCAAGAAAGATGGAACCCATAGGCCCTGCATTGACTTTAGAGGTCTAAACAATATAACAGTTAAAAACAAATATCCATTACCTTTAGTAAGTTCTGCATTTGCCCCTCTCCATGGAGCCACTGTTTTCACCAAACTGGACCTGCGCAATGCGTACCATCTGGTCCGCATCCGTGACGGTGATGAATGGAAGACGGCTTTTAACACTCCCCTAGGACATTTTGACTATCTGGTAATGCCTTCTGGTTTGACTAATGCCCCTGCTGTGTTCCAGGCCCTAGTAAATGATGGCCTCCGGGACATGCTCAACAGATTTGTTTTTATTTAATTGGATGACATACTGATTTTCTCCAAGACCCCCTCTGAGCACAAGCAGCATGTGCGCTTGGTCCTTCTCTTGGAGAATAAGTTGTTTGTAAAGGCTGGAAAATGTGAATTTCATGTCCCTGAAATCTCTTTTCTTGGCTATATTGTTGCTCAGGGAGAGGTGCAAATGGACCCAGCCAAGGTTTCAGTGGTAAACTGCTGCAACGCTTCTCGGGGTTTGCAAACTTTTACCGGAGGTTCAATAGGAACTGCAGCTGCCTCGCTGACCCCTTCCCTGCTCTCACCTCCATATCGTCCCCCTTCTGCTGGACCTCAGAGGCCGAAGCCTGTTTCAAGGAGCTCAAGTGCTGTTTTGCCTCTGCTCCCATTCTGGTCCAACCTGACCCAACACATCAATTCATCGTGGAGGTGGATGCTTCTGAGTGCCACTGTCTGGAGGGCACGAAGCAGCATTTTGTGGTATGGACTGATCACAGAAACCTCTCATACATCCAATCTGCTAAGCGTCTTAACTCCAGGCAAGCCATGTGGGCTTTGTGTTTTAGAAGATTTAACTTCACTCTTACCTACCGCCCAGGTTCCCACAACACCAAGCCAGATGCCATGTCACGCCAGTTCTCTGAAGATCCCAGTTCAGACCAGTTCAGACCAGTTCGTGGATAACCCCCTGCATTCCCCTGACCAAGAGACTCACCATCCTAATTAAGTATTGTAAATAAATTCTTCATTGCATCTATTACCTGCCTCAGTCTCTGTGTTCTGCACTTGGGTTCACTAAACTAGCCACGCCTAACACTTTCACTGTCTGTTGTTGCTGCGAACGGCGCGCAGCTCGCGTTAAAAAATGGGAGAGACCTTGAATCTCTAGAAGAAGAGATGCAGCTGACACGCAGCTGAGCCGCGTGCGGACTGTGTGGCTGCTCTAACCTGTTCACATGGACGCCGAAATAAAAAACAACAGGTCCCATAGTCGCCACGCGGTCCTGACGTTTCCTGTGTGGACACGCCGTAAGACTGCCTTACTGTAAAGCTTTTTAAAGTAATGTTAGCTTGTCACCCAAGTGAGGCAGCGGAGGAACTTGCAAATCAACGTCAACTCTACGACCTAGTTTAGGATTAGATTAGGTGTGCAGTGTTCATGAATGAATGACTATGTTAGTTCATTCAAACTAACAGTAAAGACGAAAGCAGCTGTCCAAGCAAGAGGGCAGAGACCAGATTTAATACATTCATCATGCATTACCAGTCATTCATTTGAGGAAGTATTGGCTACATACCTGGTGACCAGCACAGCAGTGTCCACTGGTGGAATGTCATCCCTTCCACCAGCAACGTGGTTGCTGCCGAGGTAGCGCAGCCCCCCAAACTCTCGATACTGCCAATGACAGAAGCTCTCCAGAGACCTTTCTCCATGCTGTCCCACCTTTAGCTTTTCCTGAAGAACAGATACAGAGCAGATTAACTTCATTCTGTCCTGGTACTTTGTCATTATGTTTCCTTTTTGCTTTAACCCTTCCATTAATGTCCCGCACTATTTGAATACACTAACAACCAGGCAAAAAGTCAGTTAAAGTTAGTAACATTTCATCATGGCTTGTCAGAGAATTCCGAAAGAAGAAATAACACAATTTCATATGTACACTATATTTAACAACTATTTGATAAAACAATTGCATTTTGACGATTCTTCAATTCTATAAACATAATGCAGGAATTTCCACTTTCTCTAAATAGTCCTATTTCCTTGTATATTTTGTAATGGTACATATCAACAGTGCATTGTGTGAGGCCGAGCATCAAGCAACCTGGCTGGTTGATCCAATTCCTGTCAGGAGACGGGTTTGAAACTGAGAGGAAAACAAGACTACAGCCATGTTAGCGGCTCTCTGAGGCTGTAGGTACTTGGACATAGCTGTGTTTGGAGCTGAATGCCAACATGCTCACATGACAATGCTAACACGCTGATGCTAAGCAGGTATAGTGTTTTGCATGTTCATTGTATTAGTTTGGTGTGTTAAAGGGACTCTATGTAAGAATCAGAAATTGCCTGTTAACAGTGACTCCTGTGGCCGTTAAGTCAACAAAAGTCAGTGTCGGGCTCGCGCTTGTGCTCGCTCTACATAGACATGAACGAGCATCGCTCAAAACAGTGAGGCGACACACGTCAGCTAAAACCACAACATCACTCTATATTTCCGCTGCTTGGCAGTAATGTTAGCCGACCAGACGAAGGTCTCTCCATGAATCAATGCTGATCCTAGTGTTGGCTTTTCCTGCCTCAGCCTCCCGACCACGGCCGGAGGGAACAGGGGAGACACCGGAGTTTTGTTCGGAGACGATAACGTTTCTCTCTGCGGAGCCCCGTCACTTCACAAGATACGGGAAACCTCTGTTGGTCTGGAGGAGCTGCAGCAGTTATTTCTAGACAACCTAGATATTCTCAGAGCTAAACTAACTCTTCTGCATTGTGTAGAGATGGAGCGAGAGAGAGAGTGAGAACGAGCGCGGTGTGTGAGTGAAGGCAGGCAGAGGAGCAGAGTACAGCAGAGACTCCGGTTCTGGAGACCAAAGCTACGGTCTCCCCTGTGTCTTCTTACCGCGGTCGGGAGGCCGAAGCAGGAAGAGACAACACTGTTTAACAGACGGGCTTCACTAGATAGAACTTTGCGGTTTTGGTGCTTCACTGTAGTTTGTGTTGGAGTCTGAGTCTGAACAGCATAGCCACACGCGAGCGTGCATGGGACACCGACCCGCAATGATTTATACGTGTAAGAAGTTACAAACAGTCCCTTTAACATGCTAACATTGAGCACAAACAAATTTAACAAATAGCAGTAAACACAAAGTACAGCTGAGGCTGATGGGTATGCCATTAGTTTTGTGGGCTTTTGGTCATAAACCAAATGTTGAACAAAATGAAATTTTGACCAGATGATGGCACTAAATGAAAAGTAAAGGGATCATCGAAGATATTACAATTGATCCTTCATGAATGATTGATTGAATTCATGTTGTAAGGTGTTGAATGCAGATTACTTAAAAATCTTTAATTTGGACAGGGGATCTTTATAATGGAGTCAACAGGACAGAGCATTTTAAAGGAGAAATAGGGAATGTCTCGCCTTAGGTGCATGACCTTCCTCACACACACGCACACACACACACGCACACGCACACGCACACGCACACACACACACACACACACACACACACACACACACACACACACACACACAGCGTGTCAGGTTGTTCAGGTCTGCAGAGAGTTAAAGAGAGGTCAAAAGGGTGAAAAGTCAGGCTTACTGGGCGGCTGTGAAGCAACACCAGCTTGGTGACACGAATGTTGATCCTGACTCCCAGACTCTGGTGGCGGAACATGTTGTAGACCTGCAAGAGACGGAGCAACATTACTACAGATCTCACCAGCAGGGGAGAACAGTTTTAAAGGACAGAAAAATGAGCAGATATCAAGTGATTGTTAATGCTCCAGTTGTATGATGATGTCCTTTAAAAATTAGACACAAGCCACAGACGCAATGTTCTTTTTGTTCAGTGTTTTTTTACATATTAGCCTTCAATACAGAGCGCTTGTTTGATACACCTGCCTCCCTCTGGCTCTGGGCCTCAGGCTCAGGGAGGCTGGTAATCTGGTGTGTTAATGCCATCAAGACAAGAACCGCTGTGACTAGAGGCAGAGTAAGCCATGGAAAGAAGGCAGCCACATGCACACACTTTCTCACAACATACATTACACACTGCGTGCAGTGTCACACAACCACCCAAGCTAAGTAAGTTCAGACGGGCATCTTCCAAAATGAATTCAAAAGAAGAATAAATAGTAACAGTGGTTGACTTAATAAAGACAAAGTAGATCACATCGCTGCCCTGCGATGCTACTCCTACCATGCCACATTACAGTCAAATCGGTCTACAGATGTCGCTGTAGGCGCAAGATGGGGTTTTATTGAGTTTATTAAATACGCTACTTGCAGCATCACACAGCAGCTGAAATGATAAGTATGTCTGTATGTCTTTACTGTAAATTGAGAAAGTGATGTGCGCATTTATATCACAATGGGCAAACAGACAATGACTCAAAAGCAGGACTCTACACAAGGAAAGTATAATAAAAAGTTTTTACTTGTAAAATGGTTCGGTACACAGGTAATCAGTCCAAAACATGCAAAGGTATCCAAAAACATTGAGCAAAATCATAGTACAAACAGGCAGGGGTTTAAAGCACACAAGGAACAAAAAGGCTGGAACGCTGACTGGAAGAACAGACGAACTGGCAACAGACGAGGGGCAGCACGAGGACTAAATACACAAGGGAGGAGGGTAATCAAGACCAGGTGAAACTAATCGGGGCGGGGCAGGTTAATGCACTTATTCTCTCTCACTTGAACTAGCTTGCATAAGCCATTAACCTTGAAGGCTGTAACGGTGAAAGTTAGATAATTAGCTTGCAGAACATTCACTGAAACGTAACGTTAGGTAGATTATGACTTTACTATTGTAACCAGCTCCTCATGGGTTCACCTATAAATTTTAAGAAAAGAATAAACGCACACAGACAGTTACAGTTGAACAGCAGCCAACACGCTTTATTAACTCAGAAACATCCAGCTCCACCAGTGTGTAACATCTTGGAAGACCACTGGTACAAATGTAGTGCTGAAATTATTCATGCATTATTAATAATTTAAAGGTCACATATTATGGTCATTTTCAGGTTCATACATAATTTATATTAAAATTTTCTACTAAATGTTTACATGCTGTAATGCTCAAAAAAACTTTATTCTTCTTGTACTGTCTGCCTGCATAATGCCTCTTTCAGCCTCTGTCTGAAACGTTCTGGTTCAGAGCCTGTCCCTTTAAGTCACCCTCATAATCTGCTCCGATTGGTCAGCATTTCCAGGTCTCTGCTGTCAATCAATCGCTGTCTAAGCTGTGTCACTGCCTGTAACCAGGGAATGGGGATTCACCATGGATGTATTAAGAGAACTGGATACAGCGTTGGAGGCGGGGCCCAGTTCATTCCTATGAAAGTTGCTCAGTGGTGCATGAAGCCAAAATGGCTCGACTTCCGTCTGGAAAAGAACTCGGATCTACCGCCCCATCTTCCGCATCCATTGGGCCCATGGAACATGCACAGTAGCGTCTGCTCAGTCACATGACTCGGTCACGGGGTCCCAACATCACGCCATCGACAAGGTCTGGGTCTCATTCACATGAACGGAGGAAGGGAAATAACTCTGGATTCAGCTATTAGTGCGTTTTACAACTTTTAGGACCTAATGATTTTAATAAGGACTATTAGAGTGTTCGTACTGGGGAGTTGATTCACCTTAAAACAAATTATCCGCTGGGTTACAGACGTCTCTTTCCCAAAGTAAGTCTATGGTAAAAAAGTATTTTTGGGCCCAATAGCATCACGTGACGGACACGGAAGTTGTGGTACCGCCGTTTGGCCGCTGCCAAAATTGGGATCACCAACTAGCGCTCTTCCTGGGGGCTTGGGATTCACAGCCTCATGGAGTTTATCAGCAATTCAACAGTCAATAATGACTGGATTAAAAGTGTGTAATCCAAAAACTTCACAGCACACGTTCCAGCAAGAAACTGATCTGAAATTGGGGAGAAATGAACAACATCCACAGCCAAGATTACAGGTTCCCCCGATGCTTTTTGCTCCAGTAAATAATGCAATTTATATCTCTGTCACATGTTACGTCAGCTCAGTATTTACGTTATGCATAAACTCTCTGAACTGTAAACATACACTCTGTTTTACGTTTTCCTTTACAGGAACATTTGTGAGAAATGACTGACAGAGCCCAGAGAAGAAGAAAACAATTGTTGTGAGATAAAATGTCTTCATACATCCATGGGAGATACAGAGGTATCATGTAGCATGGTGCTAATGTGTGTACAGTGACAATCAGTGAGGCAGTGGAAAATAGAAGATGTGAAATAGTAGTCAGTTAATTATTTCTGGTAAAAGACACCTGATAAATGTACAAAAGTCATCAGAGTAATGGTATATTGATTACTGTCGGAGCTGTCCATATGTGTTATTATGACTGCATCCATAGTGAAGTTGTGTCAGCTGGTAATAGAGTTCTCAAGACACGGTGGCGCATCTTCACGTGGATACGGAGACTCTCCTGATGCTGCTTCTCCTCTGATGGTTTCTCATGCTGTGAGGAGAACCTGGTGGTTCCAGGAACACCTCGTCAAACAGGAGCTTCAGGACCGAGCATCAGGTCACTCAGATGACCTGTAAAACATGACAGATTCAGTGTTATAATATACTGTCATGTAATATCAAGGTGTATGACAGGAAGAAAAGTTATCGTTTACTACAACATCATCATCTTACATGTGTGGCTAGGGCAACAGCTACAAACTGTGAAAAAATGATAAATCAGTTTTTATCAAGTATGGATGAAAAAATTTATTACACAGAATTTGACTTGGAGTCTAACTTGTGTTGTCTGTAAAAAAAAAAAGCTTGTAAACTCAATATTTAAGTAAATGGCAACCAAGTGAGACTCAGAGAGACAGAGGGCTGCTGACAGTATCTCAGTTCGTAGTAACTTCACACACACTTTCCCGCTGTTCGCTAAAGCTAGTGACCCTAATATTAGACTTTTACGTATTATTTAGCCCAAGACAACAAAGAAACTGAAAAAGTAGTCACGTTGTAATGTCTTTTAATCGTTTTTCGTGGTTGGGAAGTAACATTACAGAGAAGACGTTTACAGACTGATCAACAGCGGTCTCCTCTGAGCTCTTGGCATCACTCTCTCTCTCTCTCCCTGCCCACACACTCACTACATTAATCTTATTATTGCTTAGTAGCCAGTGCTCGAAGTGTGTATCTTTTATTCACTGTTGAGATTCAGAATGTGTCTCTGTATAATATGTAGGAGCATCCTGACTGGGACTCCTAAAACTTGAATGAATAGCTCACACACCTCAGCTCTGCATGTATACCTGTCTGTCTGTCTGGCCGGTGTTGATTCCAGGCTATAGGCCTATGTTATAGAGTGATACTACAAATAACAGCACTTTAAGTATTAACATTATGTACAAACATACCACCTTAACCCTATAATGTTCCAGTTGGAATATTATTAGAATATTATAGGCCTACTGTAGAAGATGCATAGCCCAAGTATAATAGTATAGCAATAAAATTACAACAAATTATGACTGACACAGTATAACATGCTTAAGGACATAATGAATAAATAGGAATAAGTTGCAAGAGATTGCGGCCGATACACACGGCAACATGTGAATAAGGGGAGTACTCAGCAATGTTAGTAGCACATACAAGGAATGTGTGTTGGTGATTTGCTGCGTAACAGTAAACAGTACAAAAGTCTAAAGACATAATATGAATTATGTTATTTTAGCTCATGTTTCTTTCTACGGGAGCCAAGCTTCCCGTACCACCAGCCTGAGCAAGCTAGCGACTGGGTGTTAATGTTAATCAAACCTAAACAACACAGCCTTTCTCTGTATTAAGGTTAAAGTTTCATTACAACATTTCTCCAGCCTGTAGACCTACAATCAAACCTAGCCACATTAGCTGTGCAACATGCTAATATTAACAGGCAAACAGTCTGCTAAATAAACAGTAACTAAAACAACATAAACATGGCAAACTTACAGCTTCCAAGTTTGAAATTGGGTCATGGACAGCCTGTCCAGGTCCATCCTGAGCTTCAGTGTGAAGTGAATCCTGCTGTGTACTAACCCCCCCTTGAAAAAGACTTGTGAGTAGCCTACATGAAGACTTTTCTGTTGGTTCTTGCAGCCAACAATAGAACAAGTAGCGTGCTTTGCTTGTCCTGGGTTGGCATGTCCATGATAGTGAGGAAATCACAATGGCAGACAGCCAGGGATTCAGAGGTGGTATGACACGTGTGCAGTGTAACTGGAGGTGCGATGCTGGAGGGTTACAGCAAACGCCGCTAGAATTAAACATCATTTCAGTAATTGTAGAATTGCAATTCTTAGCCGTTAAAATGTCCTACTGTTGAAACCTCCCTCTTCGACACAACATCCTTTTGTATTAAACACATTTTTGTTACCATTCCATTGGGTCCTGGGATTCACTTGAGAACAAGGTCATTTCACGAATTCTAATCTTAAATATAGCCTCGCTACAAAACTCACAGAGGTTTTACTAGCCATTGCTAAAAGATGTATTGCATTAAAATGGAAGAGGATAGTGATTGAGAAATTAGAGTTAAACCTTTTATAAAATATGGCAACCCTTTATGGATTAGCCTACATGAAGAACTTTCCATCACACCAGATTGATTGTACCTCTTTATACAGTAGTCTTACGTTGAAATTGTACTTGACTATATGATAATCAAAGTAAGATATTACCCTTTGTCTCTCAATATTTTGTTCAGTTAGTATTTTTCTTTCATGAATATTGCCCAAATTTAATCCAAAATAGAATATGACGAAAAAGCCTGATCATTTCCTTCCAGTGCCTAATTGGTATTGTGTGAGGTTGTGTCTGCAATTAGGTTCAGGTGCTCAGAGCTCTTTAAATTTGGCTTGGGCACCTTCCAGTTATTTTCAACCATGCCAACTGTATGATCCTCACCGGATCCGCACAAAATCCTGACCCTCCACCAACTTGCTCCCCCCTACCTCTCTGACCTCCTGTCCCCCTACCAACCTCCACGGACCTCAGCTGGTCTACTTTCCACCCCCAAGTCCAACCTCCGCAGCTTTGTGGACAGAGCATTCTCCAGGGCAGCTCCCGGGCTTTGGAACTCCCTCCCACAACACATCAGAGACTTTGATTCCCTCACCCTATTTCAGTCCGGCCCCAAGACCCATCTCTTCTCCTCTGCCTACTCCTAGCGCCCCCACATTTACCAATTTGTTAGTGTGTGTGTATGTATGAGAGTGCGCCTCTGCGTGTCGTTTGTCTGCTGTTTGTCTCACATCGTTTCCCGTTTATATTGTTAAGCGTCTTTGAGTTCCAGAAAAGCGCTATATAAGTTGAATTTATTATTATTATTATTATTATTATTAGTAGTATTATTAACCAGAAAGTTAATGTACTACTTGCACACTTCTCAAAGTGTAAATATTTATATTTTACATTTCATGTGGCTGAGGCAAAATCTGGTAGAATTTAATCGGTATGATAATATATAGATACTCAAGATCATATTTATGACTGTACACCTTGCAATTTGGATTAACTTTTCCCTTCAGGCTTGCCTCAGCCACGAGCAGCAGAAGTTCACCCGCCATCCGAACAACAGATGGAGTCAGATGGAGAATTTTCAATTGTAGGGGGAATTGGCAAGAGGGCAAAAATAATTCCTTATGTCCACAATTATGTCTCTGTGAAGCACAGTTACAGTATGTGGTCCATCATACTGTACACTAATCCAATACTGTGAGTCTGTGTTTTCTATACTTAACCTTTATTTAATCAGGGGGAGGTTCACTGAGAGCAATGCTCTCTTTTTCAGGAACGCCCTGATCACATTCACACAGTTACACATTCACACCTGGAAGCTGCCCAGTACAACCACGGTCTGATCTGCTGGCCACTGAGCAGCTCCACTGCAGCGCTTGGGCCTTGCTCAAGGGCACCTCAGTGGTGGTAATGAGGGAGGAGCTTTGCGGAACGCCTCCCCTTATTGAAGGGTGGGGACCCTTCAGACTTAAACAACTACCGCCCTATATCCAAACTTCCGACCCTTGCCAAGAGTTCTGTCGACCATGAGCTGCTGCTGGGTAGACTCAGTGATGTCGGTGTGGGTGAAAACGCTATAGAGTGGTTCAGAAACTACCTTGCAGATAGAACCCAGTGTGTATATACAGATGGTCACAAGTCAAGCTTCATGGGGCTCTCTAAAGGAGTTCCCCAAGGTTGAATTCTAGCCCCCGTCTTATTTTCTATTTTTATAAATAGCATTGGGAAGGACATACTTACAGCAAAGGTGTATCTTTATGCAGATGATACAATAGTCTACTCAGTTGCCTCTTCTCTGAGTCAGGCTGTTAATGAGCTCCTGACTGCTTTTCAACAGCTGCAGGCCTCTTTGTATGGTTTAAAATTGGTTCTTAATGCTAAAAAAAACAAATTCATGATTTTTTCCAGAGCTCGCTCCCAGATCTCAGATAATGTTGTCATTCATACCTTAGGAGGTACCAATTCACCTCAGTATTCTGGAGGGAGTTCTGCACGTTGATGGGAGCCACTGTCAGCCTGTCGTCCGGTTTCCATCTTCAGTCCAACAGTCAGACGGAGAGGAAAAATCAAGAGATGGAAACGGCCCTGTGCTGCATAGCGTCCAAGAACCCCTCATCCTAACAGCTGTTATCGGTTGAATACACCCACAACACCCTTACCAGCTCCGCCACTGGACTTTCCCCCTTCCAGTGTGCTTATGGGTTTCAGCCCCCTTTGTGCCTGGCCCAGGAAAAGGAGGTTTCTTGCCCGTTGGTCCAGGCCTTCATCCGCCACTGCCGCAGGACCTGGCCTCAAGCCAGGGCCACTCTTCTTCGGTCCATCAACCGCTACGCCACGGCAGCCAACCGTCACCGCACCGAGGCTCCCACCTACCGGGCTGGCCAAAGGGTGTGGCTATCCACACGTGATCTACCTTTGCGGGTGGAGTCTAAGAAGTTGTCACCCAGGTTTATTGGTCCCTTCGAGATCCAGAAGGTCATCAATCCTGCTGCAGTAAGGCTCAAGCTACCCCGTTCCATGCGGATCCATCTGACGTTCCACATTTCCAAGGTGAAGCCAGTCCGTGAAAGCCCGCTGGTCCCCACAGCTCCTCCTCCTCCACCGCCCCGATTCATCGATGGGGGTCTTACCTACACCGTTCGTCGCCTACTTTGCTCCCGTCTCTGTGGGAGGGGTGTCCAATAACCTGGTCGACTGGGAGGGATCTGGTCGACCAGGAAAGGTCATAGGTCCCGGCACGACCCATCCTGGATGCCTGGCTCATTTGAGAGTTCCACCAACGTCATCCTGACCAGCCATCCAAGCCCTCAGCACCCACAAGGGGTGCTACCTGTGACACACTGTCCCCTCCTTCATCCTAGGATGGCGAGGATGAAGGAGAGACACCCCCAGAGACTGAGGACGATGAGTTAGACATGGAGGTCTCTGATGAATATTAGAGATTGTTCTTCGCCCCCATGCAAGACCCTCCAGCACTCATTCTTGGACTGATCTCCCGTTACCAACCTTGCCTTTCTCTGACTTACCTGCCTCTTCGTAATCCCAGAAATAGCCTCAGCCTTCTGTCCCCAACCACGAGTTCTGCCTCAGCGTTCCTGGTTTCTGTCTGCTCCTCTGGGCTGCTTGGTGCTTTTCCGACGATGGTTTTGCAGTGTGAGTTTCCCTGTTTGTTACCCTGTGGATCACTGTGGACTATTGACTTTGTTTGTGCTGCCACACTCGCCATTGTGTGTGTTAAATCCCTGCTGACGTTTGCTGAATTGTTTGGTGGACACACATGGCTCACGCTAGTACACTGGTTTGGCCCACCTTGGTCGAGCTCCCGGTCCCCCCGAAAGACTCTCAAGGCTTCCAGCCTTCATCTAAAACAGTACCGTGAGTTTACTTACCTGCTTGTCCTGGTTCCTGTGTACGCTGTGAATAAAAGATATTATTGACGTTACCTGCCAGTGTTTGTGCTGCATTTGGGTCCATACCACACCCGTTACAGCTGCTGCCAGTATATTTCTTAAATTAACTGTTTTTAATTATCTCAAAATGTTCTTCTTTGTACCACTTTGATGCTTGTTTTCCCTACCTGCTGCTCAGCAGTCACCTGCTGTGTATGTAGTTACATTTACACATATCTTATGTTCTCCTTTACCTCAAGAGCTTTGAGGAAGATGCTGCGCCACCGGATCTTCATCATCCCAATTGAGCTCTCCACCACACATCTGGCCTTTGAATGATGCCGGTTATACCTCCCCTGTACTGGGTTCTGCACCGGCTCCCTGTATGGGGTCATCAGGCTCATGGATTTGGCCAGGCATGGGTACCCTCCATCCCCAATGATGCACCAGCCAGGAGGCGGGTAGAGCTGCTGCACATAAATGGAGCTCCACCGCAGGACCCGTGCATCATGCACATAACCAGATAGTCCTGTAAACGGTCATTGTGAAGGCTTTTAAAAGATTTTAAAAAAGGCTCTAAAATGTTTTATTTTGGCATGTTGAAGAATAGATTATGTAAAAAATGCCTGATACATAAACACTTCTGTTGGATGTATGATTATGGAATATGTTTTAAATTAATTAATCAATTAACAATAAAAAGTAACCACAAATCCCAATTAAATGTAATCTGGGGTCACAGTTTCACTTGAAAATACTATTCAAATCTTAAGACTCAAAGCAATATTGTATCAACCTGTTGATACAATACTCATTCCCATCCATACCTGTGAATGTGCTCAGGAAGCGACCTTTGTGGTCTCAGATCATCTGCAGCTGAATTGAGTGGAAAAGCTTCCTGTTAAAAATAAAGAAAATGTATTCACTAATAGTTGACATTGATATTATATTAAAGCAGGCCATTATATCTTTGTGTGAAGTTGCAATTTGTATGCAAGGTACCTATTCAAGTAGTTTTCCTTGTTTGCTTCAGGTGGCTTGATCCTGATGTGGGTTCCATCGATGCTGCCGGCCACTTGACGGAAGACACGGGAGCCAGCCAGCCGGGCAAAGCCTTCCCCAATCCCCTTTGGCTCTCTGCGGCAGGAAAATGGACCACTCTTTTATAGTTGGCCATGATGCTGGCCGCATTTGTGTTCTCTGTAAGTTTTTCATTATTAAAATCATTGAACTCTGCCTGCTGCCGTCTCCTCGACCTTACCTGTGTTTGGGTCCAAACCTGTTTCCCTGAAAATAGTGACAGTACGAACTGACCTAGATGGATCCAGCAAAAGGATTTTTTGGCCAGGAATTTTATAAGTTGAATTATACCCTCCGGTGCCTCCAGTAGTGAGGAAAGGGAAAACCATTATCTCATGAGCACGCAAGGAGATTTCCTCAAAGCCATGGCTGAGCAGCTCTTGCCTGAGTGGGTAAAGGACTTTTAAAACACCTTTGATTTCCAGTCTACTAGCTCCCTGTCTGCTTCCCCTTCAGCTAGCCTCCAGCCTGCTAGCATTCAACCTGCTAGTTTCCAGTCTGCTCCTCTGCCTACTAGCTTCCAGCTAGCACCCCAGTCGGCTAGCTTCCTCTTTCATCCTGACCCTGTAGACTTGGAGCAGTCCCCTTTCTGGGGCACTCGTCTGCCGATTTCCCTGAGATATCTAGGGGTTGGAGCCCCCAGAAGGAAGCGTGGGTCTCGGAAACAGCGATCTCCTAAGCTGCCCAAAGACCCCGAGCCTCAGCTGCCCAGTCGACATCACGCCAGTTTCGGTGTCGGGGGTCCCGGCCGACACCAAGCCTGCTTCTGAGTTGAGGGTCCCTGCCAACTTCAAGCCCGCTTTTGAGTTGGAGGTCCCGCCTGACTCTAGCTCGTTCCTGAGTTGGGGGTCCTGGCCGACTTCTAGCTCGTTCCTGAGTTGGGGGTCCTGGCCGACTTCTAGCTCGTTCCTGAGTGGGGGGTCCCGGCCGACTTCAAGCCTGTTCTTCTGTTCATTTTTACGCATCTCAATAAATTTGAGATGCATGGATTTGACTCAACAGCCACATCTATAAAGCTCATACATCTCATGTTACACAGACAGCTTCCAGTTCAGTAACTTTTAAACGTGAGTTATGTGAATGCAGTGACCTGTCCACAGAGAGAGATTTTTTTGTTCATATTGGAACACATTTGCGAAGTAACGATACACTTAGTTGTGTGTTTCTTGGTTGCCCTTTCAAGACAAATGTTTACAGTACATTTTATACACACAAAAGGAGGAAGCATCATCCACTCACACTGAAAGATTTAAAAGCCAGTGTAGTTACATTTGTGGACCGGGTGCAAGTGTCAGATACCTCTGATAATGTGAGTGTTGGCTGTTCTGATTATGCATCATGTGGTGAAGTTGAAACTGAATCAGTGACAGAAAGTGATGACGGTGCTGTTGAAAATCTGCCAGAACAATGTGACTCAGTTTCAAACTACAAGCGGAAAAAAGCAGTAATATTGTTGAAATTGGAAAATATATTTCATATTCCAGCAACAGCAGTAGATGACTAAGTGGAGGAGTTTAATTTTTTGTTAAGTTCAGCTTGTGCGCCTGTCACAAAGCATGCATTGATAGAAATGTTGAAAGACCATAACCTCCTTATTAATCAGATGGTTATTGAAGATCTTACCAAATCTGTGTGTTTCTTACCCTGTGGCTAAAATTTTGGGAAAGTGTGGCCCCCTTGCCACTTCTTTTAAAAGAAAGCAATACTACAAGGTAAATTGTAGGGTAGTAGAGCCTGTAGAGTATATTTTATTTGTAGACCAAAGGAGGTCATTTCAGTATATCTAGTTATTGCAGGAAATACTGAGGCATAATAAAATACTAGATAAAGTGATTGAAGAAAAAATAGCTCAAGAAAATAGAGGATTTGTGTTATAGCTGACAACCTATGAGCCAATGTGCTGGCAAGTTTTGTTGAAAGTTTTCTGGTGAGTTCTATGTAGATTCTGCACAGCTCAGAAATCCGAAATTCAGTCATTGACTGCTGGTGTTTTTGAGCGTAGAACGCGGGAACTTCATGAAGGCCATTTGAAGCGTGCACTGGAAACAGCAAGTGCACGCTGTGGAGTTAAACGGGATTGTGTTTTGAGTAAGAGTCTCACCCATTTTCATGTCACTGCCGGCTACCCTCCAGATGTAGCACATGATCTATTTGAGGGCAAAATACCTGTGGACTTTGCTCATTGTTTTTCTCTTTTGATCTCTATAAAGTATTTCACATTCGCAAAATTTAACGATTTGATCCAAAATTTTGAGTACAAATGGGGAGGTAAAACCAATCGACCTCAAGCAATACCACAGACTTTCTCAGTAAAAAAGAGCATTGGTGAATTGGTCTCTGCTTCGATTGTTTGCCTCTGATTATTGGTCAACTTGTTCCAAAGGATGAACCTGCATGGCATATTATTTTGGATCTAAAGGACATTGTGGAACTTGTCGTAGCCCCTATCCACTCTGATGAGTAGATTTCATATCTTGAGTGAAGAAGAACCAAGCCTTTCTGTCTTCCATCAACTCATTGCTGGTAGGTAGACATAGGATGACTTTTTTTCCACAAATTCAGGCCACTTTTGGTTTGTCCAAGTCAAGATAAATGGCTTAATCCCGTTTCATCGATGTAGTTCACAAAGACAACCAAACCACAGTAGCAACCAAAAGAACAAGATCATCCTATTTGCATGCATGATGTATGACAAATGTTTGTGCTTATTGTGCTCCCTACTGAAAAGAGGAGCACTAGCACAATATTTAGGAGCAACACTTAAATTGACATTGACATCCATCTTAACTGTATTAGTGATAAAAGCTTTGGTAATAAATTGACAATTTACAGAAATAACAATGTACTGTTGAATTTTAAAGGATGTATTTTAATTTTCCTTTGTAATGTGATGGACTATATTGAATTGTATTATAATTTCAGCCTCTTCTGCAGACTGATTACAGACACAGTAGTAGATTCTTGCCTTTGAAATTGTGTTGGCAGAGGCACTGCAATTCCATCAGAAAATAGCAGAAAACAATTAACAATTAACCCTTGCCCTTTGTGAGTGTGTGTGTGTTCAAGTGTGTTTGTGCGTGTGTGTGTTGGTGTATGCGTGCGCGTATGCGTGCGCGTGTGTGTGTCAGCACCTGGACAGCGGAGGGTTTTGGAGGTTGTGTATTTAGCTCTTACATTAGACCCTCCATCACCCAGTTAGTATCAGTATCAGTTGTTCTAAGAGCAAGGAATTATTCAAGGTGATTAAATACAAAAATAATTAAAATATTTTCAGAATTATAACAACAAAATCAAATATATTGCAACTGGTTTAAAATAACAAAATATAATCACTAAATTGTTAATAAAATAATGAATATCAGCCAGGGTTAATTTTTTTTTTCAATTGCTAACACTAAAATTGCACATAAAGCACAGTTATTGAAACTGTCCTTCTGAACCACTGACTTAGTGCTGACTCCCCACACACATGACTATGTGATTTATGGAATTTAATTTAATGGACCTAATGGCTCAAATTGTGACAATACAAAGCAAAAGCAACTTATCCCAATTCATAAAGCACAGGCAAGAAAAAAAGTGAAAACCAAGGTATAAAAAATGGATCATTGTATAAGTAAGTGAGCATATTTTCAATAAAACCTCTAAATGTGCTAATGTGTTGATTGAATGCTACACAGCACCGATTCTATATACAAAACACTATTTTATGTTTGACTTTATAAACCCTTGGGAAGGGAGTCGGAAGACTGTATTTGTTTCTAGGACTCTTACCATGTTCATGACTGTCAGCAGGAACCTCTTTGCCGCCTCGGCACCGTGGTACTGCACCATGTCGGAGTCCGCCACCACCACTGTCTCCACGGTGTATGCCTCGTGCAGGCGAATGGCATTTCTCTTCCCGCGACCCTCCTCGCCCACTTTTGACATCTTCTCTTTCTTCTTCCCTAGCACAAACAGGCAGAGAGACAGACAATAAGCCCAAGGTTAGAAACACCACCAAGCCGTAGGTAAAGTTACCCAGCCCATTCTCATTCCCAGGACGTACTGATGCTTTGTCACGGCCGTCGGCGTTCGATACCGACACACAAGGCAACCTAGAGTCGGTATGACACGCACCGAGCTTTCCATTAACCACAATGTAAACCCATCCGCATCAATATTATATATATATATATATATATATATATATATATATCTTTATATATATATATGTATATATATATAACCGATATATGTACTCTGCTTAGTTTTTCTTGTCGGAGAAGAATAATATCTGACACAGCATGTAAACCATAGCACACCCCAATCTCTATAAACAGATTCTGCTTTCAGAATCTGTTTACAAACCGTTAACGTTACCAGATACACCAGGAATATTTTGCTGACTCATTTTGAGACTAACGCAAGTTTGGTATTGTTATTTACGTTTTACCAATGCTTATATTTTAGACTTCAGTGGACGTCAGGTAGAGTTCGCCTCAGTTTTAGCCTCAGGCGGTCCGCCAAAACTGATAGGTAACATACAAATGCTAGCGTTAGCGTCTGTTTTCCCTCCAAAATGTAATGGTTTGGCCTGCTATTTGGCTAACCGAGATAACGGTGTACTGTGGCAAGTTCTTGTAAATAAATATCCACTCCGGTTGCTAACAAATTAACAGATAAGCCCGGAAAATATTTATGGACTCTTGTTGGGAATCTAACGCAAATGTGGTATTGTGTTAACTCAAGGTAATTTACGATTTAACATTAAGTAAACATTAGTGGACGCAAGACACAGGCTATTAATGCTAGCCCCAGCTTTAGCCTCAGGCGCCCCGATTACAAATGCTGTCTTCCCTCCAGGGTTTGGGTCTGCTAGTTAGCTAACCGAACAGAAGTTAGTGAGATAAGTTGTTAGCCTGGCCTACTGTAAATACAGTAATGGAAGAGTGGCCCTTCCTTTTTGAAGCTGTTCACCAGTTTGGTCACACATGTACTTGCCGGTGCAAACAAAGCAGGCAGAGGAATTGTCAAGAAAAGGAAAGCGCATCAAAGACCTCCTTGACTTAAAAAGGACGAAGATACCGCAAGATGAAGAACGAGATCCAGCTGATCTCGTTGCAAAATTCTTCAAGGAAAACCCTGATCACCTTTTCTACCAAAACAAGGTAGATTTAGTCTTTTTATTATCCTGTTTGTTTTACAGATATAATTTTTTTTATATTGCTTGCATGGATTTAAACCCGAGATAATTAACACTGATCTGAAGACGCATCAGTTTCCCACAGACTTTCAACTCTTACTGTTGTGGTGGAGAACGACAATGCTTTAAAAAAAAAAAAAAAGTGATTAATTTCCATTCACTAAAAAAATGTTGCTGCACTGAGCATCCCAAGAGCTCCCTGCATCCTATTCATGGGTTAGTAGTCTGTTGTATCATATTAAAATATCTTCTCACCCCAGCTAACTTGTAATATGTTTTTCACTTGTATTTAGTTTTGCTGCTAAGACAGTTGGATAATTTGGGACAAAATTTGTAGTGTATTGCTGAAATGTCTGGAGTTTGTTGATTCAAAAACCCAGAAAGTTGTTAAGCTTTGTTTATGCTCGCGCGAGACACCGTGGCACGGGCCTCCGTACATGGCGCCTGCACTACAAGCATGCACTGAGGCGTTTATGCTCAGAGCGTTGTTCATTGCAGTATGCTTCGAAACACCAGAGGGCATAGAAACAAAACAGTATGTGGATAAGTAAGAAGTCACAGAGTGGCACCGGAAAGGATCTATATTGTATTCTGCAATTAATGCTGCTTTCATGGTTGTAAACGGGTATGCAAATCTAGTTCTATTTCAATATCTGCCTCACTCTTGATGTGTCTTTGCATTTAACAGCCACTTATGCAGATGCCAGGCTAAAGCTTCATCAAGCTGAGTATTCATCGGACCTGACTGACACCGAAAAATGGCCCAAGAAAAAGAAAGTAGGTGTTTGTGGGGTAATGCCATTTAAAGGTCATTTGTTTAAAAATTAATATGCAAGCAGTTAGTATGGTGTGCCTTATATGTTTATGTTAACCTTTCTAGGCCAAGGGCAAAACTCCTCGAGTCAATTGAGCATTCTGATCGGAGGAGGAACTTCCACCGACTCCCCCACAGCAACTCCTCGGGCCAGCAGCAAAGAAAATGACCAGCTGGGTCACCAGCTCCACTGCCCAAGTCGCCAGCCACACTATTCAGAGGGTTGCCAGCCCCACTTGTGAAGCCATGTTCTCTAAACTTCTTAACATTGTAGAAGAAGTGAAGGAGACCCAACAGGTTCATAGTAAGATGTTAAATGCCCTGCTGAAGAAGCCAGATGGATCGGCGGTAGAGGTCCCTGAAAGAGTGGTCTTCCCTCTGAAAACCCAAGCCGACGTTGAAGCTCTCGATGAGAAGCTGGGGGACCCTAGTCTCATGTCTGCTGTTGTAAGTTTACATTGATTTATTTATTTATTTAGCAGACAATTTTATCTGGAGCGCCTTGCACATAGGCTACAAAGTAACATTTGATCATACACAAATATGCGTTGCATTACACTAAATTACATCAAGGCGACAACTTCTAATATTTAGTCAACTTTGAGGCTGATTGCTGAATCGTTGAAGCTTATTGTCTTTGCAGTCCATATAAGCCTTTTCTCTCCTTTTGGCTCTCATCCTTAAGTAGCCATAGTGGCAGATGTAGGGGGCACAAGTGTGGATGATGCAACAAGAAGAAATATGAAGAAATATGTCTTTTTAAACGAGCTGGCAATGGAGTACAATATGTTTGGCCATCACGGGATATTCTTTTACTTCACATGGTGAATACAACATCAACAATTTCCCTGATTTTCCCTGCTTTCATGGTTGTTGACGCTTTTGCAAAGACTACCAACTGCCGTTGTGACGTAAACATGACATAATATGATAAAGGGTATGTATTTAAATAAAAGTGTCCGACTCAAAAAAGCTTGCCTGGCCTTCTGAAGACCATCACAATGCGTAAACAGCAGGAGACAGGACAGGCCCAAGACAGCAGAACAAATGGCGATCCTAGAACTCTCGAGGCACTCTTCCATGCCTGCCATCACTGAAGATTACCCACTGAAATGGTGGAAAACCAACGAAGAGGAGGTTCCCTGGCTGGCTAAAGTGGCATGAAAGATCCTGTGCATACCTGCCACTAGCGTCTCATCGGAAAGACTTTTCAGCTCTTCAGGGAATATTCAGACTGCAATCCGGTCCAGCTTGAAGCCTGATAAACTGAACATGCTTGTCTTCCTGCACAAGAACTTACCATAGACAGACTATCTCACACGCACACACACACACACATACACACACTTTATTGATTGTTTATTCAGTTAAGACAAACTAAAAAAAAAATACACTGTTATCCGTTGTTTTGGAAAGAAAACAAACAAACGTTGGACCAATTAAAGTTAAAGATGTATTTTAAGTGTGTGCGTCATTGTTTTAATGATATTGCGGTAAAATCGATATCGTGATATATATTTGCCATGATAATCGTATTGAGAAAAAATCTGTATACATATAAAACTGTTTCATATCTATGTTTGTATCTGTGCACTACATGCGCCGATCTCATCCCCTGAACTGTACGGCCGTGGGTGATAAAGCAGGAAGGCCAACGAGAGATTAAAATAAAAACAGTAGTAGGTAATGGGGTCGGGCGATGTTTGTTGTTTTAATTAGCTAATTTAATGGTCTACCTCCGAAGAACAAGAGACGCTCAGCTGCTCAGCGGGCAGAGAGAGAGACAGACAGCGGAGGGGAAACAACGTGTAAACAAATGTGTTATGAAAAAGGAAAATCCACCATTTCAATAATCGTGTCATCTTTTCTTTTTCTAATGACACTTGAAGCTTCAGTAGGCAACAATTTTTTGGCATCATTGGCCATAATAACCTTTCAGCATATTGTAATTCAAGTGAGAAAACTACACTTCATGGCTCCGTTTTCAGGCTTTAAAAAAATCTAGCCCGTGATGGGAGACTTTGGCCAATCACAGGTCATTTCAGAGAGAGAGCGTTCCTATTGGTTGTGCTCTGGCTGGTGGGCGGTGCTTGGTATTTCCTCAACTGATCTCAACATGGCTGCTGGGTCACAAAGTTTCTCATTTTACAGCTAAACCATGCTTGAAGATGATTCTGAAAACATTTGAGGAGAGAAATAGGCATTAACGTAACAGAATATTGATTCGTATTTGATCAGCGCTGACTAGTTTGACCGTTTGGTCGGAGTTCGCGAGTGATTGACAGCCGGCTCTCATAGACGGCAGATGGACAGCAGACCTCAGATCAGCTCTGACTGCTTGTTTTGTAACTTTTTCTTGATCATTCTAAACAATACCCACTTTTTTCCCCATTGAAAACAATTGTAAAGTTTTGTTTCAAAGCCTTTATTCCAGAATCTGGAGACCTATTTACTACTGTTATACAGCAATTACAACTGACATCAATGGAACTGCTCAACTCTTTCCAAGACATCCCATCTCCCATTTGAGAAGTGAAAATGTAAAAAGTGCCATACAAATTGTTTAGTCCACTAAAAATGGTCAGAACCAGCTACACCACTCAGTCCAGGAATGTAGACTCTGCATCTACCTCAACTACAGAAACAGTGAGTCATGAACTTGGACAGTGAGCTCTCCTCACTCGTGTATTTTACTTTTCAAGCTTTGGGCCTTTCTTGAAAAGTCAGACGCATCCATCTCCATTATAACCTTCTGAATAACTTCTAAGGTGTAGCGGAGCTTCGAAGGGTACTTCATGTTGACGGTGTAAATGAGTCCAAACAGCATTGCAGATGCAAGGGCCGTGAAACACCACCACACCCTCGAGGATTACTCCGACATCAGAATAGTCAATGCTGGGAGTCTCTCTGAAAACACAGATCCCCACCGTTGTTCCTTCAACCTCACGTAGCGCATTGGCCTCAGTCATGTCCTGGTGAAAGGAAAATCATTTCTTTAAGGATAAGATCTTTTTTTTTTTTTTTAATTCAGACCTCATTAGGATACAATTTGTTCTCTTCAATTGAATTTACTAATTTGACTGCAATACTGGTACACTCTGCTGTGGCACTATACTTTACTGAGTTTTTTTTCAGTGTGTAGGTTTCACCAGACTGGCTAACTTATATTAAATCAAGTGAATAAACACTGCAGTGAAACAACGCATAAGAATGTTCATCACACAGGTGAATGGTAATCTCTTTTGCAACAAAGCAACTCATCAGACCTTCATTCCCAGTGATCACCTACTATTTAGAGATAAAATACTGTACATACTCACCACAGAACTTGAGCCACAGTGGAGGCACTACGGACGTCTGACGGCAATCTGCAGCAGCAGCAAAAGCAAAGGCATTAAAAAAAACATGCCCGTTTTTCCCTGGCCAAAATTTACCCTAACTTTGGAGTGCTGCCTAAGAACTAGCCATCTTAACATTACGTACTACCTAAAAATGTCCTAAGCCTTCAACATTAGAAAAAAACTTGATAGCCTAACGTTACATTTAGTGGTTACAAGCCCAATGAAGTAATCCTACGACAGTCTATGACTAACCCTAACCCTAAAAGTTAACTGATGTTATAACTACATATCCCTGCTGTTTATACAATAATATACCACAAACTCATGCTGATAATCTGTCGTTTTACCAATGCAAAGAAATTCGCACAGAATTAACAGCGCTGATAATGACTTTATCCCAACATGACCTAAACACATTCATTTACTCTCTCTTCATACAATGTAGAGTCTACACAATACTATTACATTTTGCTTCAGAATATGAAACAATTGTATAAAATGCACAAAATATGCTTAGATAAATCCAACACATCTCCCTTTTTTCAGTATATCTCACAAGTGCTTTTATCTATCATTCCAATTTTCATGACTCTGTCAAAAGTACCCATTACAACAGCCACAGATTTCTTCATGTGTTCTGTCTATTTTCATTTTACACATCATGCAAATTAACTGTAACTTTTCTAAAATAATGAGTTTTTTCTTCAGATCACATCAATTACATATCAAATAATGTCCACATTTTGCTATGACAGTTGTTTCTTACAGTAGTTTATTCTTGGGGTCCCTGTTCCATAATTCTTGTATGTTAAATATGTTGGTAGGATGAGAGTTGACCCAGGTTTTGGTGCTCCTTGCATTGGTGAGGAAGAACTCCAGCTCCCTTGAGAGGGAGTAATGGACCTCAGCTTTCTTCAGAGAGTTTTCAGCGGTCTGCAGGACTGTTTCCTCCTGCTCATCTCAATCTTTTACCGTCTGCTGAGCCTCTTGTCTTGTGTTCTCCTCCAAGTCCTCCTGAGGCCTGTACTACGAAGCAGGATTTAGCATTGTCGAGGTAACTTCAGGGTTTTCCGTACTACGAAACTGGTTGACTTCTTACCGGGGTAGATCACCATGGTAACTGATGCTGCTCCGGAGCAGGTTATGTTCCAGATTAGAGATCAACGCCTATAAAAGCACCGCCCACTGACCAATCAGTTCTCTTGGAAAATGGCATCACCATTTGTCGAAGATCCCATTGACTTGGGTGCGCATATTGTTAGAGGGTCTCTTCGGAGGGCGAGGATCTTTAGGGACCGCCAAAACCCGTTTTCATTTCCCGATGATTACTTGTACGATCGTTACAGATTCTCGAATGAGGGACTGGTGTATCTGTGTGGGCTCCTGGAACCGTACGTTGCAAGTGTGACACGTCGCAGCAGTGCGCTTACAGTGCCGCAGACTGTGTGCATTGCTATGCGGTATTTTGCAACAGGTACTTATTTGTATGCTGTGGGTGACGCTGAAAGCCTCAGCAAAAACACAGTATGCAGAGCAATACACAAAGTTGCACGTGCGCTGACAGAGCTTATTGATGTATATGTCGTTTTCCCTGGCCACTTGCCCACGCAGACCATAAAAGAGGGCTTTTATAACATGGCAGGTAGGCACTAACCTATGTGACTACTTGATCTATAAATAATGTATACTCTTGCAGGCCTATAGTAAATGCAGCCTACTCTTTTCATAGGGTTCCCCAGAGTGCTTGGTGCAATAGATTGCACACACATTCGCATCAGTGCATGTCTGGGTGACAACAAGGCAGATTATGTGAACCGTAAATCGTTCCACAGCCTCAACGTTCAGGTAAGTCTTGCAATGGTAATTTGGACATTAATGTATGTATGTATGTATGTATATATGTATATATATACATATGTATATGTATATATATACATATATATATATATATATAAGCCGGGATAATTAAAGGTTAAAGGTCAGCACATATTGAAATATTCACACAGCCCACAGGTGTCATGGTTTGACTATCGTTCTCTCCACCGTGGAGTCCTTTCAAATGCGCATTGATGTTACTTTGATGCTGTTGTCTTGTGAAAGTATTGTAAACCCCAAATGCTTTTGCAGATGACTTGTGACCACCAATGTCTGGTGACAAGCCTTGAGGCAAAGTGGCCTGGCTCAGTTCATGACTCCCGGATCTCCCTTCGTAGTACCGTTTAGCGAGACCTCGTTTGTTAGGGTTAGTGAAGCCAGATAACGAGAAGATACCCTGGGGACGTTGAACTCGCTTCGTAGAACTCGCTTCGTAGTACAGGCCTCTGGCCAGACAGACCCTGGCTCAGTCTCTTCAGTTCTGTCAGCTTGGAGTCTCCCTCAGGCTTACAGTTCAAGATAGTCTGAGAAAAAAATAAAAATAAAAAAAATGACACAAACTGAAAGTGCTATGCAAACAAAAGAAATATTGTTAACAGGCCAGAAAAAAATATATATAACTGTTGCAGAAAAAAAAAAATTCCATCATTCGACTTCCGGTTGCGCGTTATAAGACATGACAGCTTGACATGTAGCTATGTTGTTTATTTATTCACTTATGAATTACTTTCACTTCTCTCTTCCCATTTACCTTTGATTATTGCTGTGTCCCCAACCCCTTGTGTTCTATTTTGACACTTATTTATTCACTTATTCTGTCATCTCTCTCTACTATATCCTTCTCACACATGCACGCACACACGCGCACGTGATTCTAGTTCACTGGTTGTCCTTTGCTGTATCAGGTGTTTATTTGTTTTTTTTCTTTCCATGTAGATCTCTTGTACTGCTCTATTTGTAGGTTGTGTGTAATGCACTATTTGTTTACACTTTGCCCACTTGTTTTGCACTTTAACTTAAAAAGTAATAAAAAAAAATTTAAAAAAGAGATGTTGGTTTTGTTTACTTTTACAGAGATCCTTTTTTGATTTGTTCGAGAAGAGGATTCACTCATGGGGGAAAAAACTTAACTGAACAAATTGAATATCTACCTTTTGTTGCTTATTGCTAAATCTCTTTTCTTTATTGAATTCTAGACTCTTTATTTGTTATTGGGATTTGATTATCTTACACTTAACTCCCCGGATCCATTTTGTTTCAACCAATCCAACAGCCTCCAATGAAGTTTCAGGAGAAAACGTTGAAGAACTAACGTTATGTTACTGAGCACCAGTTGGATCCAGTTACTCTGCTGTTAGAATGACGTTACATTTGATGAAGAGCGCATATGGCTTGTTTAGGACTCGAGACCTGAGTTGGGACTTGAGTGCAGACTTGAGACTTACTTGTGACTTGCAAAACAATGACTTGGTCCCACCTCTGGTAGCCTTTACCCAGTGAAATGTCAGGAAAGTATACAAAATAGATACCACTAAAAACACTGAAGGCTTATTCTGCCTATGTCTGTAAAGCACTTTGGTCAGCTCATGTTGTTTTAAATGTGCTATAGAAATAAATTTGACTTGACTTTTTACCGTGGTATCGAATTGGGTATCGAGAATCGTGGACATCACTGGTATTGGTATCAACTACTAGATTCCTGGTATCCTGACATCCCTACACAGTTATGGTAAGTACAAAGTTAAAGTAGGAGGTGGGTCGGTGAACAGTGATGGATGTTTACAACAGACATTTAAAGTAATACTTTTAACATTCACATTTGTTTTCTGTTCCAAATAAGTTAATCTAACCTGGAGTATTGTTTCCAACCTGTCTGATCATCTGACTGCTTGTGTTTCTTGACCCATCAAACTTCTTTTTGGTGTTGTCAGCAGTAGCTCAGTCCGTGGGGACTTGGCTTGGGAATCGGAGGGTCACTAGTTCAAGTCGCCGCATGGGCCGTGGTACGGAGTGTGGACTGATAGCTGGAGAGGTGCCAGTTGACCTTCTGGGCACTGCCAAGGTATGGCTAATTTCCTGCTAAGCCCCATGCTTTGCAAAGTTTTTCGATTGATGGTGGCCACTTTTTTGACTATCTGGCTCATTTATAACAGAAATGTATATATGAGTCCCAGAAGGCTAAATGCCAAATTTTTTTGTTGATAGAGTCAAAATACAAAACATACGTTACCGTTTTTCACATAATGCAAACTAGCAAAAATTCCATCGTTGTGGCTTCTATTGCTCAATAGGCTTTTTTTTTGTAGCGGACATTGAACTGTAGATGTGGGTCAAATTTCGAGTTTTGAGGTACACATTTGTGGTATTTGTGGCGACCCCTATGGGTCAATCACAAAATACTTTGGTACGCCTATTCCCCAAGAACAGAAAAGTACTGCCCTGGGCCTATGTGCGTAATGTGTACAAAATGTAATTTTCCCTCAAGGGATTAATAAAGTGCATTCTTCTTCTTTTCCCAACTTGTGTTATTACTACTGACACACACTTGCCAGTTCTTTGTTTGTCTAATAACTCAGGCAATTCTCAAAGTATTGAAACTCAACTGCATGAGATTTGTAAAAATGTCAAAAACAAAACGTACATTGAGCTGTGAGGAAATGTTTGAGGCTGCAGTTGAATGTACAACAACATCAGAGAGTGCATGTTTGAACACCGCACTAAATATAATTTATAAACAGTAAGCAAGTGTACAGATGAACCTGCATATGAATCTATGCACACTGTGTTTCATGTTTACAACTCATTTCAACCTTCACAAATCATTATTTAAAGCTTAAACTAGAATTACCACCCTGCGGTCAAGTTGCAGTTTATATCCATGTCTGTCCAAAATGTCATCACTTCATCATTTTATCCTATTAGACATTTGTGTGAAATTGTCATAATAAGCACATGAATTCTTGAGTTAAGGCCAAAAATGTGTTTTGTGTTTCACAGTGACCTTAACCTTTGACCTTTGTCAATTCTTATTGGCATAAAGAGAATATGCATGTTTGGGTTCTTGTTGTCTGGGTGAAGGACACTATAGCGCTATCACTGACCACGGTTCATTTCTCAATTACCAGTTTATCAGCTTGTTCCATTATCCAAGTTGTACAATAAAAATAGAA
Organism: Sebastes umbrosus; assembly: GCF_015220745.1. NCBI lineage: Eukaryota > Metazoa > Chordata > Actinopteri > Perciformes > Sebastidae > Sebastes > Sebastes umbrosus. Next base: position 38,173,765 of record NC_051270.1, read on the forward strand.
AAAAAAGGAAGTTCAGAGCTTTAAAAAACAGAGACAGCTCACCTTCAAAGTAAAAGTTGGCTGTAGGCTGCAGCGGTAACTAAACTTTTACACACTTTGGAGATGAAACTATCTGTAAAAGGAGGCAGAGGAGGCGTGACAGCGACCGCTCGGCTGCATCTCTTCCAGAGAACATTACTACAGTTTCGATCTCTATATCTGTAGAAAATGTTACGGAGTTGAAAAAAAGTAGACTTTATTATTTATATTTATTATTATTTATTATTATCTTTTGGGTGGTGCATATATGAATGAATGTGTGGACGTGGTGTTTTTAACTTACGGCACCTTACAGGAGTACCACTCCAGCTTTTGTTGTGGTTTTAACGATACAATGACAATAAAGGCGTTCTATTCTATTCTACATCCACAGATAAACACTGCAGGAACTGAAGCTTTGGTTTTCACTTACTAAATTCCTCCAACCTTAGAGAACCAAACATCATTTGACCAATCAAATCAAGCGTTAGTCATGATGTACAGTATATTGTGTGTCAAACTGTCTTCTAGTCATTGACTTTGTGAAGTCTGTGATCACAGAGGACACTTATAACTATCTACAGTTGCTTCACTGCTCACCCAGTATGGATCTGAACACAATAAAACAATTTAAACCAAGTCAGCACTTTAGTTTCAGTCAGTGTGTTCGTTTTAAATCAAATATGTCAGAGCTATCTAAGTATAGACTCTACTCTCTAACGTTACTTACCAGTTGCTAGTTCCCCCTGGCTGTTTCCAGTTTATACATGGTGGACCCACCTGTCAAATAGAGACACGACATTTATTATATAATTTAGAATATTTCTTTAACTAAAGCCTCATTAATCAAAATGTATGTAAAAACACATCTTCTCCTTACATATATGACTGAAGAGGGTTCAGTTAACTAACTCTGTAGACATTTCACACAAACTCTATGAGCAAATATCCAAATGAAGTACAAAACAGCTGATAATAATAATAATAAATGAGTAACAGAAGCAGCATGCAACCTCTAGGCTATATATATATATTTATGTTAGCTCATAATACATAAAAGTGCAAGAACACGTATACATCTCATTAACTACTGTATATTTAAGCAGGTTGTATAAAATGTTACTGTACATAACTATCTACTGCACATATTTTGAATATCTTACCATTCCTTTACCAATTCCATATTTATTTTTGTACTATTTTTCTCTGCACTATTAGGATCCTGTTTACCATTCACACAACAGATCACCTATATATAGACGTTGTGTTGTTGTCCATTTACATAACTAGGCTACCAATAAAGCTAATTCTAATACAACAGCACTTTGATAGCTACAACCAAGCCCCCCCAGGAAGTGTGCCTGTCGGTCCCGACTTTCGTAGTGGCCAAACGGCGGTACTGCAACTTCCATGTCAGTCACGTGATGCCAATGGTTCCATGGACTTACATTGGGAAAGAGACGTCTGTAACTCAGCGGATCATTTTTTTTTAAGGTGAATCAACTTCCCAGTACGAACACACTAATAGCTCTTATTTAAAAAAATAAGTTTTTAAAGTTGTAAGATGAACTAATAGCTGAATCCAGAGTTATTTTTTCGGCATAACGAACGCGCATCAGACCCATGAGACTGCAGCGCCCTGCGCGCTCATGTGACATGTCCGGGTTCTGCCTGCTAGCTGTATGCGGCTGTAATAATGGATATATTGGCTGTAATTCATCACTTTTATTGTCTTATAATACAGCCATGGGCTGTAAAGCCTGTGCCGTGAATGTATTCATGCATTCCGTTAATTCAACGTACGTTAATTAACATCTCCGTTCCCAAACAACCGGGTAGTAACTAGTAGTAGTAGAGGTAGGTAGTAGAGTAACACAACATATACACGTAGGCAAAATTGTTGGTACCCTTCTGTTAAAAAAAGAAAAACCCACAATGGTCACTGAAATAACTTGAAACTGACAAAAGTAATAATAAATAAAAATTCACTGAAAATTAACTAATGAAAATCAGCTATTGTTTTTGAATTGTGGTTCAACAGAATCATTTTAAAAAACAAACTAATGAAACTGGCCTGGACAAAAATGATGGTACCCTTAACTTAATATTTAGTTGTACAACCTTTCGAGGCAATCACTTCAATCAAGCGATTTCTGTAACTCTCAATGAGACTTCTGCACCTGTCGACAGGTATTTTGGCCCACTCCTCGTGAGCAAACTGCTCTAGCTGTCTCAGGTTTGAAGGGTGCCTTCTCAGAATGCATGTTTCAGCTCCTTCCACAGATGTTCAATATGATTTAGATCAGGGCTCATAGAAGGCCACTTCAGAATAGTCCAATGTTTTGTTCTTAGCCATTCTTGGGTGTTTTTAGCTGTGTGTTTTGGGTCATTATCCTGTTGGAGGACCCATGACCTGCAACTGAGACCAAGCTTTCTGACACTGGGCAGCACATTTCGCTCCAGAATGCCTTGATAGTCTTGAGATTTCATTGTACCCTGCACAGATTCAAGACACCCTGTGCCAGATGCAGCAAAGCAGCCCCATAACATAACCGAGCCTCCTCCATGTTTCACATTAGGTACAGTGTTCATTTCTTTGTATGCTTCATTTTTGCGTCTGTGAACATAGAGCTGATGTGACTTGCCAAAAAGCTCCAGTTTTGTCTCATCTGTCCAAAGGACATTCTCCCAGAAGCTTTGTGGCTTGTCAATATGCATTTTGGCAAATTCCAGTCTCGCTTTTTTATGATTTGCGTCCTCCTCAGTCGTCTTCCATTAAGTCCACTTTGGCTCAAACAGTGACGGATGGTGCGATCTGACACTGATGTACCTTGACCTTGGAGTTCACCTCTAATCTCTTTGGAAGTTGTTCTGGGCTCTTTGGTTACCATTCGTATTATCCGTCTCTTCGATTTGTCATCAATTTTCCTCTTGCGGCCACGTCCAGGGAGGTTGGCTACAGTCCCATGGACCTTAAACTTCTGAATAATATGTGCAGCTGTAGTCACAGGAACATCAAGCTGCTTGGAGATGGTCTTATAGCCTTTACCTTTAACATGATTGTCTATAATTGTCCTTCTAACCTCCCGAGACAACTCTCTCCTTAGCTTTCTGTGGTCCATGTTCAGTGTGGTACACACCATGATGCCAAACAGCACAGTGACTACTTTTCACCCTTTAAATAGGCAGACTGACTGATTAAAAGTTTGAAGATACCTGTGATGCTATTTACAGGACACACCTTAGTTTAACATGTCCCTTTGGTAAAATTATTTTACATCTTTTCTAGGGGTACCATCATTTTTGTCCAGGCCAGTTTCATTAGTTTGTTTTTTAAAATGATTCTGAACCACAATTCAAAAACAATAGCTGATTTTCATTAGTTAATTTTCAGTGAATTTTTATTTATTATTACTTTTGTCAGTTTCAAGTTATTTCAGTGACCATTGTGGGTTTTTCTCTCTTTAACGGAAGGGTACCAACAATTTTGCCTACGTGTGTAAATGGAATTTAACGTAGCTGTAGGCTATTATTATTATTATTATTATTAATATTATTATTATATCTAATGCAGTTAAGCAAGAACTAAGATTCTCATATATAAATTACCATTGCAGCTCCGCTGTCTCCTAAACAAACACTAGCTGCTGCGGTTAGTAGGCTAGGCTACTACAGCAGTAGTACACGTCTACCAGACTGCTAGCTACCAGCTAGCTACCAGCTAGCTACGAGCGAGCAAGCTCATGAACGCGCGATAAACTTGTGTAGGTAGTTCATGTGAGCAAGCTGTGACGGCGAAATGATGCAGCATGACGACTGTGACCCCGTGACCGAGTCATGTGACCGAGCGGACACTACTGCGCATGTTCCATGTGCCCAAGATCCGCCAAGATCCGGGTACTTTTCCAGATGGAAGTCGAGCCATTTAGGCTTCACGCGCCTCTGAGCAACTCTCATAGGAATGAACGGGGCCCCGACTCCAACGCTGTATCCAGTTCTCTCTATACATCCATGGCTACAACAGTTAGCATTGCTAACGTTGGTTGTCTTCTGAAGTTAGCTACAGTTAACTACGGGAAGTTAAACATTTAAACAGAGTTTGGAGAGGTTAACACAGTAAAGTCGTGCACACAAGACCACAAACGCATCAAAGTTTGACTTACTTTTTGACTGCAGTGTCAGCGGTCCACAGGCTAGCTAGTCTAGCTAGCCGTCATGCGTTCAGCTACTTTGAAATCTCCAGGGCTGGTTCCTGCTGGTTTGCCTCCTCTGCCTCATTTTACAGATAGTTTCACCTCCAAAGGGTGTAAAAGTTTAGTTGAACTCAATTGACCTGCTACAGCCTACAGCCAACTTTTACTTTGAAGGTGAGTTGTCTCCGTTTTCAACTCTTGATTTCCTTTTTTTTTATTTTCATTGGACAACTTGGATAATGGAACGAGCTGAGACCGCCGTCTCTGCGTCGTCACTTTTGCTAAACTGGTATTTGAGAAATGAACCGTGGTCGGTGATCGTGCTTTAGCATCCTTCACTCAGAAAACAAGGAACCAAACATGCAAATTGTCTTTATGCAACTAAGAATAGAAAAGACAAATAAACTTTGTACATGGACCTTGCACTCCGATAGAGCTATGTTCTAATGTGAGTGCTCTGATTAAAAAATGATTTTATTATTTTTAAACAGTAGCCTTATACTGTTATTTATTCTGTCTGACACTATTTCCAAGATGCTGCTGCGATGGTCCAACAGATTTGAATAGTGCAACTTAGTCAACATGGTGAATTATTCACGCACACTAAGGAGATTGATTGAAAGCACGAGTTATTTTCAAATTTATATAACAATATTATTTATAGGCTGATATTTATACCAAAATAGGCTATATATTGTGATTTATTGGGAGAAACCAACAATTCTATGTAAAATCAGACGTTCAGCACCCCCATATAGACTGAATGGAATAATCCTTTGTTCCATAACCACGTTTCCACCACAGACTGTGAGATTGGCAGCAGAATCAGGCTTCTCAGATCAAATCGTCAAATAGTTGACAATTAACCGATCCTTAGTCCCGCCCCACTGAGTTACTGTTGCTACTGTAGGTCGGACAAGCTTGACACAAAAAAAGAAAAACATACTTCGGGCGACACAAAACAGATAATAAAACAAAATCATGCAGATTCCCCAGAAACTCCTTCAGTTCAGAACTCGATGTCGTGGAAAGCTAAAAGAAAAAAAAAATCAAACATGTTAGACGTCGTGAGGCGTCCCAGACGCGACGTCGGTTTGCGCATACTATGACACACTACACGCGATAAAACGATCGATTGTCGCACACGACACTCATTTATCGTTCCCGATCCGAGTCGACACCCTACGACGGCCGTGTCGGGCTATAATCAGGCTGATATCGTATAGTCTGAGCCGGCCATAAGGCAGCAACCTGCAGTCAGAGCTCCGGCGGGAGGTGGACGTGGAGGGGAGCTTCGCCTCACTGCTCCGCCGGTCCCCGCTGGGATCCAACACTGACACCGCGCTACTGGAGGCCCAGGCCGTATTGCTGGGCCCGCTGGAGGGAAGGGATGCACGGGAGAACGAGAACCAGAACCAGGACGGCTCAGGGCAGACTGTCAGACCCTGCTGGGGCAGTAAAATTAGATTCTTTCTAAAGGGAATCTGTTGCTCAAATACACTACCACTTCAGTCCACAGGGACCGCCAAAATCAACAAAAAAAATCCTCGCAGTAACTGTGACTATATACAATGTAATTTGTCCGAGAAGATTTCGACACCAATTTCATATAACTTACATACTAATTTTACCTTTCAACAGTCAAGTAGCATACCTAAGTATAATCCAACAGGAAAGGCGAAAGTTGACCAAGGTTCTGCCCGGTTCCACGCTTGCTCAGCTGTTACTGGAGCAGAGCGAAAAGGGAGCGGGACTTAGTAAGGGTCAATTTAGGGTCACCCCTAGTATCAGCAAACCCGTCAGTCAGTGTGACCATAATCCCATATCCTGTGCCATCCGGGTCTAGCTCACTGCGTCACTCACCTTGTACAGTCCCACAGTAGGTGGGCTGGTCTGCTCCTGGAGCAGAGCTGGTCCCGGCAGAGCGTCGGCGTCGCAGCAGCCTGTGTTTCAGTCCGGAGAACGACTGCGCGGGGCCATTTTCACCCACAGGCTGAATGAATAGGATGTCTTCCCCGATCTGGATGAGCCCAGTCTGTGAACAAGCAGGGACACTGGTTTCAGAGTAAAGAAGTAAAAGTAGATAGGTGTGTGGTGAATGAAGAGTGTTTACCTATAATGTAACCACCAGTTACATGATTAAAGTAATGGACATTATTTTGCTGTGTCTTTTTTCTTTCTTATGATCACCAAATGATGAAACATAATAGTGATTCTGCCGACAGCCAGTTCATGAAAACCTTTTCCATCCCAATTCCATAATTTTATAGTAAACAATAAGTCCCCTGCCTGGCACTAAATATACAAGAACCTAATGTACCATTTTCCACTGTAGAAATTAATACAAGGCATCTGCGTGTTTTCTGAGATGTTCTAGGAACTGTTGAATACAATGCATCAGCAATGCACAAGTAATAGCATAACATCTGCAAAATACTGTTAAAATGAGTGTACAAGTGGGACACTTCAGTAACAGATTGAGGTAGGTCTCCTCTTCCCCGCCACCTACAGAGACTCGAGCTTCACTAACACAAGTTACAGTACTACTCACTGTGTTTGACAAGCTATATTTGGTGTCACTCCTTGACACATGTCAATCATCTCCATCAACTATGAATTGCTTTGTGCTGGGCAATAAACTCCACCTTGTGGCATTCTATAGTAGGGCTTAAAAATAATGATATGCAATGAATAATGATATATCTACGATATGTATTGCAATATGAAAAAATGGGACTCCCTAAAAAATTTCACCCTGGGGAGGTGCCTGACGTCCTGCGTCACACAGAGCGTTATGTGCCTGATGCGCGTTCTCATTGGCTCTCATTGGGTTGTCTCGTCAGTTTTTGGATAAGATAGCAAAACAGTAACTTAAAAAGTTGCTTATTGACCTAATTTTTTGCCAAACTGAATGTGACGACAAGGCTGACGGGTCCTGTGATGTGTGCTACCTTTCGATTTCCTGTACGTACCAAAAACATTCATTTCTTGTACATGAACTGCAAAAAACAGTTTAGCCTATACTCTCAACGGCGTCTACGTATATATGTCTATGCCTGTATACTGTGTAATGGTAGTCCCTGGGGATATAGACACACTATATACAGTTTAAATTGATAGTCTTATTAACATCATTAAAAAATGTGATGGTTAGCACAGGTAGTGATGATGTAAATATGGGCAACTTGAGATACAGTATAGAAAATGATTCATTTATATATTTTTCTCCAATAATATTTATCTCCAAATATTTCTAAACAAAAGTATTTGCAAGGTCAAATTGGTCAACTTTAAATATAAAAGGTCAAGTATATGATAAAACAATGATTTCTTGGTTTAGATACCTAGTGAACACTCAGCATCAGTATCTAATTCACTACCGCGCAGTGGAACTACAGGGGGGCGCGGCTTCATCACCAACACACACACACAGGTAAAACAATATAAAATAAAATTATAACAAATACAATTGCAAATTAAAGCTGCGAGCAGCGATGAACGGGCCCTTGCCCCTCCTTGCGCGTCGGGGTACCGGCGGAACGCCGACTGACGCGGCCGGGCATGGTGAAATCGAAACTCGGACGAGCGCCATGACGCCTGCCACAAGGCTCTACGAAAAACGGTTCACGAGTTAGGAAAGGGGGCGGGGCTAATGTGTAGGGTTCGGGGATAACAGTACAGACTTAGAAGGCACTCTCTGCTGAGTGATATGACACCTCCCACAAGACTCTACGACAAATGGTTCATGAGTAATAAAAAGGGGGCGTGGCTAATGTGTTGGGGGCGGGGATAAAAATACCACCTTAACAGGCACTCTCTGCCTGGCTGAAGGTTGTGTTTAGTTGATTGACTGTGTACTGTGTTATTTTGTTCTTCAGAAAATGGACAGCCCCACTAAGTTTGCCTCTATAAATGATGCTGAGGTGGAGGCCGTGAGGCAGGCCCTCCAACTCTTTACTGTAAGTATTACATGTAGTGGTATTTGTGTTGTTATTACTCGTCTTTTATACATTCATGTAACATGTATAAGAATGTCACTATTTAATATGTGGTCATTTTAACTAATCTAGGAGTGGTAATGATGATTTGTTCTGACCTTTTTAAGCAGGAAAGCCTAACCAGGCACAAGGGTCACAAATTAGCCTTGTGGCACACTCAAGAGACAAACACACCATATGTGACTAGCTCAGGCCGAGTGTCACGCCCACCTGTGCGTATGGACTTGTAAGTGAGTTATTGGGTAGGGGAAAAGAAAAGGGAAAATTGTTGGAAATAAATGTTTTCTATTTTCTGTTTAGGAATGTTAGAAAAATGTTTATTAATGTTAGAAAAATGTGATAAGACATTCTAGGTGTTTCAGAGGTCAATGTCTGAGTTCAGTGCTAAGATACCTGTAAGAGGATGTTATTACAGCAGAGTTGAAGATGTTAAAAGAGGGTGGTGTTCTTACTTAAAAGGGGAGGTGTTCTGTTAAGTGGAACTATAGTGAGGTTACATTAGAGGATGTTACACGGACCTTCTATGTGTGAACACTTCCGGGTCATGATAATAAACGGACTACGTTACTACACCGTTGAGCCGACTCGCTGTCTACTTAATCTGCACTCTTACACACACAGTAACGTAACATGGCCAATTATGTGGCGGTACTGAGTCAGAAGACTGAAAAACAGTTCCCATCCACATAATAATATAAAATAAAATGCCTTCTTAATAATAATAATGAACAAATGCCTCTTCAATAATGAACAAATGCCTCTATATTAACAAACAATTAAGGAAACTGAAATATTGGTTTGTGTTTTTCCTTTTACCCTCCTTTAAAGTTTTCCCAAATAAAATACACTAAAAGAAATGGGTATAAAGGGTTTCATTGAAAATCAACAAATGAATAGAATACAAAAATACAGCCTGCAGGCGTTAGGCTATTGTAAGGCAAGCCAGATCGTTGCACAAATAGTACCTAAACGTCCCAGTGCAGGCAACCCAATTGGTTGGCACCCAACTAGGAGAGTCAACACTCTCAACAAACAAAACACATTTCAGAAATATACACTCAAATACACTTGCTAAATAGATATCAGAAGATGGGACACAAAACTAAATCTCTTTATTGAAAGATTATGCTTTGTGTTACGTTTCCCTTCGTGGTTGCCAATTTACTAAATTTACTAAACAACCCGCGGGTCTGCACCACCACTTTAGGCCGTACCTCTGTGCTGAAACATAAAATCAAATTAAACAGTGATGTTGTGGTTACCCAGCGCCCCTATCGATTACCCCTACAAAAGCGGAAGATGGTTAAGGAGCAGATCGAAGAGATGCTTCAACAGGGTATCATTGTACCTTCCCATTCACCATGGGCATCCCCAATTGTAGTGGTGCCTAGAAAAGATGGTGGAACACCCCGATTTTGTGTTGATCTCCGCCGTGTTAATGAACGTAGCGAGGGAGATGCCTATCCTCTACCAACGATTTCTGAGATACTTGAATCTCTGGCAAGTTCAGCTGTGTTCACCACTTTAGATCTCAACAGTGGTTATTGGCAGGTAGAAATGGACCCGGAAAGCCAGCACCTCACGGCATTCGTCACATGTTTTGGATTATTCCATTTTCGGGTTATGCCTTTCGGCTTGAAGGGAGCTCCAGCTACCTTCCAAAGGCTAATGACTCAAGTGCTGAGGAGCTGCCTAGGAGAGTGCTGTATGGTGTACTTGGATGACATCATAATCATCATAATCAAAGACGTCCAGAATCACTTTCATGATGTCCAGCGAGTGTTTGATTGCCTCCAGCAGGCTGGCCTTACACTCAATATTAAGAAATGCCACTTCTGTTGTCCCGAGCTTAAATTCCTGGGTCATGTAGTGAGCAAGGAGGGAGTGCAGGCAGATCCAGCAAAGACAGAAGCACTTTGTGACTACCCTGTGCCTAGAAACCTCAAGGAAGTTCAAAGGTTTTTGGGTCTGGCTGGATGGTACCACCGTTATGTCCCTAACTTTTCAATGATTGCGGAGCCCCTGAATGCGCTGAAAAAGAAAGGAGTCGTGTTTAAGTGGTCAGAGGAGTGTCAGAAGGCATTTCAATGTCTTAAAGACCATCTGACCTCTCCTCCTGTCCTTGGTCACCCTGATATGTGTAACACATTTGTCGTCTACACCGATGCAAGTTCTACGGGTCTAGGGGCAGTTTTGGCTCAGAGATCGAACACTTCCTCTAGAGAAGAGGTTATCGCTTATGGCAGCCGCTCTCTAACAAGGTCAGAGCAAAATTACTCCACGACAGAACGGGAATGTCTGGCTGTGGTGTGGAGTCTGGAGAAATGGAGACACTATCTGGAAGGGAAACCTTTCGTTGTTGTCACTGACCACTCTTCGTTGTTGTGGGTCTTTAACACCAATAAAGCTAGCTCCAGGCTTATACGCTGGGCACTGCGTCTGCAGGAATTTTCTTTTACGATTGAATATCGTAAGGGTAAGTTGAACAACGCACCGGATGCTCTGTCGCGGGCCACTGGTCCGGCCTCCCTTGCATTGTACACTCGTTCCCTGACACGGGATGAGAAGTTTGTACCTTTTCCTCTGACTGATGAGGATGTCTGGAAAGCCCAGAGGAGTGATCCAGACATCCAGAAAATATATCAGGCACTGCTCACTGATGACAAACCTGGCGGTGAAGCAGACTCCGGTTTTGTCATTTTGGAAGATACGGTTTACAGGAAAACCAAACATCTTGACCGTGGTGACCTATACCAGGTATATGTTCCACAGTCACTTCGTCCAGTCGTCTTGCATGCATACCACGATAACCCTTTGAGTGGTCATTTTGGACGATATAAGACCCAGCAAAGGATTCGTGAAGTTGCATACTGGCCGAAAATATGGACAGATGTCGCAGAATATGTAAGATCTGGTACTATTTGTCAGAAATATAAACCTGAGTCCAGGAAGCCTGCTGGCTTGCTCCAGCAGACAAAGGTAACGGAGCCATGGGAAATGCTTGGTTTGGACCTCATGGGCCCTCTGCCTCGTAGTTCCCTGGGAAACACCCAATTACTTGTTGTGGTAGATTATTATAGTCGTTGGGTTGAGTTGTTTCCTTTACGTAATGCTACTGCTTCCACAATCAGCAAATGTCTGCGGAAGGACATCTTTACACGTTGGGGTGTCCCAAAACATGTCTTATCAGATCGGGGACCTCAGTTCACATCAGAGGTTTTCAAAGAGTTGTGTGATAGCTGGGGGGTTGTCCATAAACTCACAACTGCCTATCATCCACAGACTAACATGACTGAGCGTATTAACCGCTCACTAAAAAGCATGATAGCTTCGTATGTTGGAGAGAAGCATAAGAGTTGGGATCGTTTCATACCGGAGTTGCGTTTTGCCCTGAACTCCGCAGTCAATGAAGCCACTGGCTTTTCCCCAGCTGAGTTGCTGCTTAGAGGATCTTTGAAGGGACCTTTTGCCAGAGCTTTTGAGCCCTCTTCTCAGGTCCCACGTGCGCTGAAAAATGTCCAAGCTCTGGTAGAGTCCAATCTGGCACAGGCAAAAAGGAAACAGGCTCATACCTACAACAAAAACAGGCGACATGTCACATATGAAATGAAGGATAGGGTCTGGATGAAAGCCCATCCCGTCTCCAAGGCTTCCAAAAATTACACAGCTAAACTGGCCCCACGATGGATTGGTCCGTACCGCATTGTTGAGCAGGTAGGCCCTGTGAATTACAGGATTGTGCGTGAGGACACCGGAAAGGATCTAAGGGTGGTTAATGTGTGTGATTTGAAGGAGTGTCACCCAACCTCTGTTGAAGTGGAGGCTCAGGAGAGAGAGGCGGTCATGCGCATTTTTCTGGACAGTGACACTAGTGATGAGGATGAATTTATGGGTTTTTTGTGACATTGTATTAAAGGTAAATAACTGTCTAAAGGATGTGTGTAAAACACCTTGGAGGCGGTGTTTATTATATGGGGGAGGGAGTGTGGCAGCTGCCAATTCTCTAGTGCTTGCTGTTGTTTCCCTTTTCCCTGGTGTTTTTTTGGTTGAGTTGCTGAGTGATTAGAGGGTTATTCAGTTCACCTGTTGCGCAGGGTGTGGGGACTGGCTCTTAAATGATAGTTGAGAGCAGCTTGGTGCATTCCCCTCTTGGCCAATCAGGGTGTAACGACGCCCTTTCTGTAGGGCTTAAAAGAGGAGGGAAACTGCACACCCAGTGTCATTCTGATCTCTCCTTCACTCAATGCAACATGTGTTATCAGCTATACCAGAAACTCTGGTCTGTTTTGGGCCCTTTTGGGATTCTGTGATCTTTGTGTTTTGTTTGTTGAGAGTGTTGACTCCTAGTTGGGGAAACAAGTTAAGTGCCAACCAATTGGGTTACCTGCACTGGGACGTTTAGGTACTATTTGTGCAACGATCTGGCTTGCCTTACAATAGCCTAACGCCTGCAGGCTGTATTTTTGTATTCTATTCATTTGTTGATTTTCAATGAAACCCTTTATACCCATTTCTTTTAGTGTATTTTATTTGGGAAAACTTTAAAGGAGGGTAAAAGGAAAAACACAAACCAATATTTCAGTTTCCTTAATTGTTTGTTAATATAGAGGCATTTGTTCATTATTGAAGAGGTATTTGTTCATTATTATTATTAAGAAGGCATTTTATTTTATATTATTATGTGGATGGGAACTGTTTTTCAGTCTTCTGACTGAACAACTAAAGTCTGGGGAACTCAGTACCGCCACAGCCTTGGCTAGAAATCTTTCAGTATATGCAACACATCTGCATCATGCTATTGTGACCTGTTAAAATGATTGTTGCTTTAAATGTATATTAGTGAGAAGTTGATAACTGTCATAGATTTGATATGTTGATGATTAAATAAAATTGAAGGGAATAATTATGTTAAAAACATACTATTATTAATCCCAAACATATACAATTGAACATATTTGCATTTTAAGCCTAATAGTTGTTCATGTGATTGATATGTACATTTATTGTTTTGTTTACAGTACAAATGCGCTGATCCAGCCGTGCCGAGAGTCTGCGCAATAATGTGCAGACAATGGAGGTCCTGGTGCAGCAAGTCCGCTTGAAGCGGTCGGCGGACCGGAAGGCGGCACTGCTGCAGAGGGAGCTGAAAGCCACAAAGGCCAAACTGGCCAGCTCCCTCCAGCGGTTCGAGGTAGCGCAGGCCTCGGCCTGCTTTGCGAAGGACGGTAAGTAAATAGATGTTTAGTAAGTAGATGTTTAGTTTTAGTTTGCATGTTGTCAAAGATATAACTTTAATGTTATGGTTGTGTAATAATATTACAGTGTTAATCTGATTTGTTTTTGAGCTGCACCCCAGAAAAAGTGTCAATATATTTTGTGTTTGATTGTGTTATCAAATAATTTGAAAAAAAGGCAATGTCACATTTAATGTGTTTGTATTTTTGTCTACGTTTGTGCAGATGTGGCAGATGCGTCCACGCAAACGGAGGAGGAGCCCGGGTATACAAACAATATATACAAAAATTTTGTATTATATTTGTATATATTGTTTGTTCATTTTAGTTCATTGTTTATTAGTTTGTTATTGTTTTGTTTGTTTTAAATAAAGTTTATGTTGTTCATTTGTTTCATGTGTTTTTTTTTGTTGTCTTCAAAGGCACAGTTTCTGAATGCAGGCTGGGTGTATTTCTCCATGGATTAAGCGTTTCCATACTTTCGCAGTATTTATACAGCACTTAAACCTGCTTTGTAATAAAAGGGGGGAGGAAGATACAGAGAGAAGTAAGTTATTGAACATTATGTACATCATATATTGTAAATAAGAAATGGACTTCTTCCCAAAGCTAGCATCATGCTGTATGTCCAGAAATCATCTACCACACAATTGAGATGCTATTTCTCTGCATCTTGAGAAATATCAGCAAATAGTGATTTTGGCTGCAAGAGTCAGACAGTTGCACAGTAAACAGCGTACATGCAGACAGAAAGTATGATTTCACGTCATGTATTGATGTTCTCCATCTCGAGTTAATACAACATGATCGTTGGCTTTGGTACACCACAAGGAATAAACTTCTATAATTTCAGTAGTGTGACAGCCACAAAAAATGGTATTTATGAATCAAATATCAGTGGCAGGGTTCAGGCTCTCCATCTGAAATGATACTAATCAACTTTGTTGTCAGTTTACACTAACATTTGTCCTGTTGTTTATTTTTAATGTCACTAGGTGACAGTATTTAGCATTGATTCCTCTGAGGACTGGACTTTGGAGGGAACGGGTTCCGTTCTGACTCATAAAGAAAAATGTTGCTGCAATGATGTGAACATTGTCAACCATAGGTGCGCTCTCTTCAGCATCAAACCAGGTAGACAATAACATTTGCGGGGACTCCTGGGAAGTCTATCTTGCACATGGACACTTCAACATGCGGACTGGAGGAACCGGGGATCGAACCGCTGATCTTCAGATTAGTGGACAACTCGGGTGGGGGAGAGAGAGGACAGCAAAAAGGTATAAGGACTAAGTCACAGCACACAGGCTGCACATATTGAGTATTTACAATTTAACTGAAGTAAGGCTAGAACAGTGCTCATTTTAACACGGGATTGTCAGGGGGACGGGGAGAGGGACGCAATTGCTGACCAGGGGAATCTAAAAGTTAATCCTGAAGGATAACCACAAAAATCACAAGCGATTGAAAGGGAGAGGGGAAACACCAAATGAAAACGGGGCCTAAAAGGAAGGCTCCTTACACTCAATATATCTTGAAAAGACTGAAACTAAAACAGCGCTGCCAAGCAGCGAGCATTTATTTAGAACATAAATGAAACAAAGGAACCAGTGAAGGCAGACCACACAGACCTAACCCACTCTAAGAGACTCGAGAGAAGAGAAGAAGCTAAATGCTGAGTGAATCCCTCAGATATGTTCAAGTGGTACTTCTGCAGATTCACACACCCTCTATACAGATAGAGCAAGAACAGGACAGCACTCTCACTACCTCTGACTAAGAGACAATGAGTCAGCACCTGAGCACTGAAACCAGGGGTAGATATAGGCTTCAACCAGCTGATCCTCATCAGGGACAATCAGGCTCCACAGCTGCCTCAGAGCAGAGATCATGAACCCAACCAGCCTGCTGACTGGCAGGTGACCCTCACAGGGATTCCTTGGAGGAGTATGGAACTACATTTACTGCCTCGCCAAAGTTTTTTTCATTCTAGAAAAGATCAGGGCATGGAGAAGGATGGACCTGGAAATAGTTTCATGAGCTCATTTTAATAATTGTATTGCATAATTAAATATTATTATATTATTGTATTTATTTTACATTTTATTTATGTGTTGACTAGTTATGTGAGACACATGCACTTGGGCTGTGTGTTCACGTTAAACTGTTACTGTGTCAAACAATTTCATTCACTAATATCCATGTGTAATTAATAAGTTAATAATGTACAGTCAACAGTATAAAATTGGTAATTTAATGTATAGGTTTTAAGTAATTAAGATTGCAATTTTTATGTTGCACTGAATAAGACAACTCTGTAATATATTTGGTTAATAATTATAAGTATGTGTTTACCATGCCATGATATGCCAAGTTTTGTTTACTTTGGTATTTTTGTCTCTAATCCCTAACCCTTTGAGTTATTTATAAGGTGCTCCATTACATCAACATCCAGTTAATCCTTTACAATTAAAGCCATTAATAAATCACAAAGACCTTCATTCTGACAATTTCCACTTGCTTACGAACCTGATAGGTTTAACTGTATTTTCTCTCTTTCTCTCTCTCTCTCTCTCTCTCTCTCTCTCTTTCATATATTGGTAAGTATCAATACTGCTGTTTTATTACCTTATTTATTATCTTAAATCAGTTATAGCTTCATAATATATAGCAGACTTTACAATGATATGATGTTACTTGCGTTAGCTCGTTAGTTTATCCGGTCACTCATGGAAACAGCTGTTCAGCTGGTTCTCACACAACTCCATTTCTCTCATATCCATCATTTCTCCTGATTCTTTGCTGTCCCTGGTCTCTTAGACACATAACAGGCTCATAATTAAGACTGTGCTCCATCATATGCTTATGAAAATAAATTATCAACCTCCGGCTGGGTCGTCGTCTCCGCAGCCATCACCTGTTCCGGCGAGGCTCCCACCTGGGCTTCGGCCATGCCCTGTTCCACTTCCTGTTGCACCGCAGCCCCAAGACCCTGTCCCTTTCACTGCTGGACCGCAGCCCCAAGACCCTGTCCCTTTCACTGCTGGACCACAGCCCCAAGACCCTGTCCCTTTCACTGCTGGGCCGCAGCCCCAAGACCCTGTCCCTTTCACTGCTGGACCACAGCCCCAAGACCCTGTCCCTTTCACTGCTGGACCACAGCCCCAAGACCCTGTCCCTTTCACTGCTGGGCCGCAGCCCCAAGACCCTGTCCCTTTCACTGCTGGACCACAGCCCCAAGACCCTGTCCCTTTCACTGCTGGGCCGCAGCCCCAAGACCCTGTCCCTGCTGGACCACAGCCCAAAGTCCCAGAGTTTCCCTGCTCTGCCTGAGATCCTCTGTGCTCACTTGTCCTGCCTTTGTTTGTTTTCCCGCCTTTTTGTGATTGTCTGCCTCGCCCTGATTAGCTCCACCAGTGCATAACCATCCTACCCTCCTTGTGTATTTAAGCCCGTGTGTTCCCCTGTGTCTTTGTCAGTTTGTCGTCGCGGTTTGTCGTGTTTTTTTTTGTATTTCAAGTTTATTCCTTTGGATTATCATGTGAACCTACCTGCCGGACCGGCTGCCTTTTCGTTTGTAGTAAGTTTTGCTTTTCATTAAATCATTGAACTCTGTCAGCTGCCTCTTTGCCCTCTCTGCATTCGGGTCCACTACTTAAACTTAAAATCCTGACATGTTTGTTGTTGTTAAGAGAGTGTGGCTTTGTTTTAGTTTCAGGAATGTATTTATTAGGGATGCACAATATAGATAATGGGGAATATGGTATTTTATTATTCCAATAAGGAAATTATAGTAGATGAATAGATGTCCAAAACACGGTGAAATATAGTCTGGTTCGCGGAATTAAAAACACAGTCCCGCCAACACCACCGGTGGTAAGAAACACCGTTGAAACTCTTTAGCTAGCTAATCCTAAAAGTGCACGGTCATCCTTTTCCTTTCATTGGAAGTAATGTCGACGCACATGTTTGGTGAAGAATTTGGATGCAGTGTTTGGTTTTGCGTGTGATCTGTGTTGATTAAGTATTAGCTGAAGGTTGTGTTTAGTTGATTGACTGTGTACTGTGTTATTTTGTTCTTCAGAAAATGGACAGCCCAACGAAATTTGTGACCATCAATGATGCTGAGGTGGAGGCCGTGAGGCAGGCCTGCCAACTCCTCAGTGTAAGTATTACATGTAGTGGTATTTGTGTTGTTAGTACTCGTCTTTTATACGTTCATGTCACATGTATAAGAATGCCACTATTTAATATGTGGTAATTTTAACTAATGTAGGAGTGGTAATGATGATTTGTTCTGACCTTTTTAAGCAGGAAAGCCTAACCAGATACAAGGGTCACAAATCAGCCTTGGCTAGAAATCTATATGCAACACATCTGCATCATGCTATTGTGACCTGTTAAAATGATTGTTGCTTTAAATGTATATGAGTGAGAAGTTGATAACTGTCATAGATCTGATATGTTGATGATTAAATCAAATTGAAGGGAATAATTATGTTAAATACATACTATTATTAATCCCAAACATATACAATTGAACATATTTGCATTTTAAACCTAATAGTTGTTCATGTGATTGATATGTACATTTATTGTTTTGTTTACAGTACAAATGCGCTGATCCGGCCGTGCTGCGCCAGGACCTCTCCGGGGAGTCTGCGCAATAATGCGCAGACAATGGAGGTCCTGGTGCGGCAAGTTCGCTTGAAGTGGTCGGCGGACCGGAAGGCGGCACTGCTGCAGAGGGAGCTGAAGGCCACAAAGGCCAAACTGGCCAGCTCCCTCCAGCGGTTCGAGGTAGCGCAAGCCTCGGCCTGCTTTGCTAAGGACGGTAAGTAAATAGATGTTTAGTAAGTAGATGTTTAGTTTTAGTTTGCATGTTGTCAAAGATATAACTGTAATGTTATGGTTGTGTAATAATATTAGTGTTAATCTGATTTGTTTTTGAGCTGCACCCCAGAAAAAGTGTCAATATATATTTGTGTTTGATTGTGTAATCAAATAATTTGAAAAAAAGGCAATGTCACATTTAATGTGTTTGTATTTTTGTCTACGTTTGTGCAGATGTGGTAGATGCTGCCACGCAAACCGAGGAGGAGGACTTTTAACATTTTTTTTTCAATATATATTGTTTGTTCATTTTAGTTCATTGTTTATTAGTTTGTCATTGTTTTGTTTGTATTAAATAAAGTTTATGTTGTTCATTTGTTTCATGTTTTTTTTGTTGTCTTCAAAGGCACAGTTTCTGAATGCAGGCTGGGTGTATTTCTCCATGGATTAAGCGTTTCCATACTTTTGCAGTATTTATACAGCACTTAAACCTGCTTTGTAATAAAAGGGGGGAGGAAGATTCTTACTGCTTGTTTTCCTCCGGTCTGTCGCTCTCTCTCCCCCCCTTTTTAAATTGTCCACTGTCCTATCAATAAAGGCTTGAAAGTGCCAAAAATATAATCTTAAAAAATAAATTAAAATGTAGTAGTAGTGGGCGCCGTGATAGCTCAGTTGTAACAAGGCCGAGCCCTAACCGCGGCGGCCCGGGTTGGAATCCGACCTGCGGACATTTCCGCATGTTGCCCCCCCCCCCCCCTCTCTCCCCCTTTCTGAACTGTCCACTGTTCTATCAATAAAGGCTTAAAAATGCCGAAAAAATAGTAGTAGTTTGCTATTAATTGGTATAACTGTTATCTCTGTATCACAAACAGAAATTGTATGGTTTAGTTACAGTGAGTGACATGTTACAATTCACCCTATATTTCCGGTTAGTTTTAACATAGCCTGGGGTGAAATGTAAGTTCATGAATTAAAGATAATGACCATTATTTATGTCTCAAACTATGCCTTGTTGGGTCTTTGAATTACAGGGAATTGGGCCTGGAAAGTCATTAAAAAGTCATTGAATTTGATGTCCAAGAAGGTGTGGGGGCCCTGGAATATATTTGATACTATTTTCACACACCCATGTATTGAGGGAAATGTCGCTGTGTTTATGATCTATGATCTGTGGGGATGATAACGAAGAGGATAAATAGAATTGGTATTATTTCAGTACTGTATGAATGTCCTTATTGAAGTAATGAAACTTACACGTTTACAGCTGTGTATTTTGGAATAGGGGAAGCCTAGCAATAACAGACCAAATAGCAAATGTTTTTCAACCTAAACAGCCTGCAGTAAGGTTTTTAATTTGTTGAAGCATCAAATTTGAGTAAACTTGTGTTAAAAAAAGTATTTATTGCTTAGCTATAGTTGTATTTAAAGATGTAATTGTAGGCTAAACGTTTCTTGTAATGTCATTATTAATCAGTTGTGCCTACATACTTTTAGATGCCGCGCGGCAAGTTGTACCGGCGGCTGAGCAACGTACTGTGGCTCTTCCACCGCTGCAGCCTGGCAATGCTAGTTGTGCAGGTATGTAGCCAAAAAAATATTCATTATATGTGTAAGGTATCTATTCTCGTTGCATAATTTTGATTTGTAAAGGTGCATTAAGTTTTATCTTGCTGTCTTTGTCCATTTATAAATAGGCCGCGGTAGATGTTATCGTCACGTTGTAGGCTACAGCACCGTAAAACGTAGCGTTGAGTTACATTAGGCAGTGATAGGACTGATAACGTTGCCTTCACATTCGTTACTGTTATTGGTAAGTATCAATACTTCTGCCAGTACTATATTGAATTTATTACTGATCTTAGATTGATTATAACTTCATAGCAGACTTTACAATGATATGATGTTACTTGCGTTAGCTCGTTAGTTTATCCGGTCCCTCATGGAAACAGCTGTTCAGCTGGTTCTCACACAACTTAATTTCTCTCATATCCATTATTTCTCCTGATTGCTGTCTCTGGTCTCTTGGACACATAACAGGCTCATAATTAAGAGAGTGCTCCATCATATGCATATAAAAATATATTATCAACCTCTTCTGTGTCAAAACTAGCTTTGTGATCCATGATTATTACTATCTTGTTTTTAATACATTCACTGGAAACTTTAACCTGCAAGCTGCATATTAAAAAGGAGAAAAAATATTATACATCAATAAAATCAATGCTTGGGTTTCAGAGGGTTAATCAAATAGTTGTTCAAAACAGCAATATCAGTCATATCGCCTGCAATCCACAAGGGGCGCTGCAGGTGACGTTAGTGAAGGTTGGGTGTGGCGAGTTGGTCCAGACAGATCAGAGCAGATGACCAGAGGCACGACGGAGGACACAACTGAAATTAGTGAGTATATTGTTTTTATACTAGTTTATAATTTTGTTATGTGTTTGTTGTTGTTGTTAAGAGAGTGTGGCTTTGTTTTTCCACCGTGTGACTGCCAGTTTCAGGAATGCATTTATTAGGGATTCACAATACAGATAACGGGGAATTTGTTAAAGTGACATTGCACTTTTAGGATTAGCTAGCTAGCTAGTGTTTTTTCCGCGGGACTGTGTGTTTTATCCCGCGAACCAGACTATATTTCACCGTGTGTCGGACATCCATTCATCCGCTATAATGTCATTATGACAAAGGATGACGGTGCACTTTTAGGATTAACTAGCTAAAGTGCTAAAGTAAAGTTTGAGGGATAAATCACACAGTCCCGCCAAGAAACACCGTTTAAACACTTTAACTAGCTAATCCTAAAAGTGCACTGTCATCATTTTCATTTCATTGGAAGTCATGTCGACGCAGATTTGCAGTGTTTGGTTTTGCTGTGATTTGTGTTAAGTATTAGCATTAGCTGAATGCAGGCCCGCCCTTAGGGGGGGGGGCAAAGGGTACAGCTGTCCCCGGCCCGGGGGTGGGGTGCATGCAAAGGCCCATGGTTCACCCTTAATAAAGTTGATTGACTGTGTTATTTTGTTCTTCAGAAAATGGACAGCCCCACTAAATTTGCCTCTATAAATGATGCTGAGGTGGAGGCCGTGAGGCAGGCCCTCCAACTGTTTAGTGTAAGTATTACATGTAGTGGTATTTGTGTTGTTAGTACTCGTCTTTTATACATTCATGTAACATGTATAAGAATGTCACTATTTAATTTGTGGTAATTTTAACTAATGTAGGAGTGGTAATGATGATTTGTTCTGACCTTTTTAAGCAGGAAAGCCTAACCAGATACAAGGGTCACAAATTAGCCTTGGCTAGAAATCTTTCAGTATATGCAACACATCTGCATCATGCTATTGAAACCTGTTAAAATGATTGTTGCTTTAAATGTACATTAGTGAGAAGTTGATAACTGTCATAGATTTGATATGTTGATGATTAAATAAAATTGAAGGGAATAATTATGTTAAAAACATACTATTATTAATCCCATAACATATACAATTGAACATATTTGCATTTTAAACCTAATAGTTGTTCATGTGATTGATATGTACATTTGTTGTTTTGTTTACAGTATAAATGCTCGGATCCAGCCGTGCCGCGCCAGGACCTATGTAGGGAGAGCCTGCGTGTAAACGCGCAGACTATGGAGGACCTGGTGCAGCAGGTCCGCCTTAAGAGGTCAGTGGAGGCGAAAGCAGCCATGCTGCGGAGGGAGATGGAGGCCACAAAGGACAAACTTGCCAGCTCCCTCCAGTAAATGGAAGTGGCGCAGGCCTCTGCCTGCTTCATAAAAGATGGTAAATAAATAGTAGTTTACTAAGTAGATGATTAGTTTTAGTTTGCATGTTGTCAAAGATATAACTGTGATGTTATGGTTGTGTAATAATATTATTGTTAATCTGATTTGTTTTTGAGCTGCACCCCAGAAAAAGTGTCAATATATTTTTGTGTTTGATTGTGTTATCAAATAATTTGAAAAAAGGCAATGTCACATTTAATGTGTTTGTATTTTAGTCTACGTTTGTGCAGACGTATCAGGTGCTGCGACCCAAACAGAGGACGGCGAGGAGTAATTTTATAAAAAATGTTTTAATATATATTCTTTGTTCATTTTAGTTCATTGTTTATTAGTTTGTTATTGTTTGTTTGTTTTAAATAAAGTTGATGTTGTTCATTTGTATCATGTGTTTTTTTTGTTGTCTTCAAAGGCACAGTTTCTGAATGCAGGCTGGGTGTATTTCTCCATGGATTAAGCGCTTCCATACTTTCGCAGTATTTATATAGCACTTAAACCTGCTTTATAATAAAACGGGTGAGGAAGATTCTTACTGCTTGTTTTCCTCCGGTCTGTGAAATCTTGCAGATGCCGTTAGGAGCAACGGACGACACAGAGGAAAATGATTTTTTCAGGTTACCTGTTTCATGTACTACTGTCACGATATAGCGACCGTTTTATAAAAATAACTTTTTTTAATCATATTTGCTCCAATCTCGCCTACTTCAGTTTTAAAATAGGAATTTAAGACTGTTAACATTAAATGACTTCATGTTTTTTTTATGCTACTCCATCAGATTGATATACTGCACGTCTTCTGTATCATTTTTGGAAAGTGGGATCACATTTCACATTTAAAATAAAGTTATGTGGGTTTGAACACTGGCTGCACAGCGTGACTCGAACTGACTAACCCACTAGCAGGTTAGTAGGTTTAAGAGAAAGCACAATGATTGATGAGACGGGAGCTAAAGATCATATTCAGAGGTATTTCAGCAGAGTGGCTACTAGTGATGTGTCGGTCGCGAACGAGCGGGCTCTTTTAAGTGAACAATAAGAGCCGGCTCCCGTCCGAGCGCCATTTTTTTTTTTTTATTAATTCAAGGCAGAATGATAGGACAATTTTATCTGACTGTGACTGAATATTGTGTTAATGACGTCAGTGCGACCAATCAGGTGTTGACAGACAAGGATCATACCATCAAGCAGGGAGGGGCGGGGTTGCGCGGCGCACTGACAGTCTACAGGTACAGAGCAGGAGGGAGAGGAGAAGAGGAGGAGAGAAAGAGAGAGTGCGGTGCGCGAATAGCAGACAAGATGAGTGACAGTAGTAAAGGAGCAGCATGTTAAATGATGGTATTCTGGAAATTATAAGGTTTCGTAAATTATATAGAATAATTTAAGTGATATTTGTGCACACATACTAAGTATAGGTCAAAACAGTGCTAAATTTAGCTGAATTATAAAAGGCAGAAGTGGTAAAACGAGAGCCGTTTGGGAGCCGAAAGAGCCGACTCTTCTTGGTGAGCTGAGCCAAATGATCTGGCTCACTAAAAAGAGCCGGAATTCCCATCACTAGTGGCTACTGCTACTGTCACTCAACCTGCCTTTTCAGTGCGTTAAACAGAACGGTCTGGAGCTCAACTGCTTGGATTTAATGACATGAAAGCTTTATCAACAAGTCCCAAAAAAATGCAGATGGATTTACCAGGCCGCCACAGGTGCTCAGTGATGCCAGAGAGTCCGAGTGGTTGGTGATGGAGCCGGAGTAGAAGCAGAGCTGCTCGGTGGATAAGCGGCTCACCGCTGCGCTCTGGTTCCTGTTCCTCTCCTCCACCACGAAACCCCCCGACAGAAACCTGCTGTCCCACGTCAGGTTTAAATACAGGCTCCTTCCAAAAGCGGGCAGCGACAGAATTAAGTTCCCCGGGTCAGAGTGTCCTCCCCCCGCGGCGGTGTCCACGGAGCGCTGACCCCGGCGGCGCCGCAGCGTGTGGTCGGTGAGTTCGGAGGACAGGTGCGTCTCCTGGCCGGACAGCAGCCTGGGAACCACCTCCTCTGTCTCTGTCTCTGTCTCTGTCTCCAGCTCAGACTGGGCTGTGGGGAGGGAGGGGACAGTTTCCATCAAATAGCGGCCACGAATGGACATAAATACAGCCTCCTGTCCTGACTCGGTGTACTCACTGACACTGTGTGCTCTCAATGCTTCGTGAGAGATCAACTACATGAATGTGCAGCAGCCTAAATACCGCAGTGATTACTAGTATAGTCGCTGTCGACTTCCTAGAAGAAGTGATCTGTAGTGGACCAACACACTCCGGAGTTCTCCTGCTCTAGTTGGCCTATATCTAAGAGGAATAGGCGTAGCCTGCACAGCACAGAGCTCCTGCGTAAAGTCACTACTTACCGCACAATGCGACGCACAGCAGAGAGAGGAGCACACGGCCAACATGTCCTTTAAGCATGATGAAGCACAGCAGAAGAAAGTGGAGAAGTTGGCTGGTTTTGTTGTGGGGTGGGGGGGTGTTGGGGGTGGGGCTGAAGCTAGTTTTTCCTCTGGTTGGAGAAGTTACAGTTATTCCAGGCTGGAGTTGACTTCCAGCAGCAGCAGGGCACGCCTCCACAGCCCGGGTCGGCCTCTAGTGGTGTCACATTGGTACCATTAAAGTCTGACCCGAGAAAACCCCACAAATCCACACATTCTCATTGGTCTGGGACGGTGTCCGTCACTGTACGGAGGTTGAAACCCTACGCGTGGTTTCAAGTACAGAAAAAAGACGTGGGGTGCATCCCAAGTCTCTTAATTGCATCCACGTTTCCCTCTTTTCCTCTCCGTCTTAGTCCCTCCCACAGGGGGGATGCATGGAGAGACCCAAGGAAACCATGCCAGGAGAAAGGAAGCGAGGTAATACGTTTTTTTAGAGACATGTGACGTCCTTTCCTCTGAAGAGACCTCTGTTTCTGATCAAGCTGCATCAGCTGATCCAGCTGTGATCAGCTGATGCAGCTGGATCAGCTGATCACAGCTGGATCAGCTGTCAGTCGGCTTTAACAGCTGGAGAGACTTTAGATGGAGTTTGTGTCTGAACTGATCCAATACTAATAAAGACACAGTTATTATCAGTGGTAGAGCAGCAGTGTTTTCTCTCTGTAGCTTCCATCTGTATTTATACTGTGGGCCGAGTCCTCCTTAGCTTAGAGGCTCAGGAACCATTTCTACTGGAACAATAGCTTTATATTATTTATTAATTATTAGCGTCTGTATTTATTGATAGTCCGATTGTGAATTCATTATTTCATTACCCAGAATATGACTATGTTGTCTTTTGAACACCAGAAATTGTGTATTAGGCTGAATGTTTCAGGAAAAATTGAAATGATGTAACTCATATCAAACCCGACGCTCAGGAATTATCACAACACAGTCTCGCGGCAGTTCGTGAAATAGTCACGAAATTGAATCTATTGATTTGTGTACGTAGACACAAATTTACCATTTGTTTCATGACGCTCTCAGCACGACTTTAAAACTAATGTATTTTCAATTGGAAATATCTTTCGTGCCTGCACCACATATTTTTCTGTCAGTCAGGACAGGAGAGAAGAGGAGAGCCCGGAAGCTGTATTTTTTTCAGATTTTTTATTCTTTTTTAAAGAGACTGTTTGTAACTTCCTACACGTATAAATCGTTGCGGGTCGGTGTCCTAATGCGCGCTCGCGTGTGGCTACGCTGTTCAAACAAGACTCCCAACACAAACTACACGGAAGCACCAAAACCGAAAAGTTGTATCTAGTGAAGCCCGTCTGTTAAACAGTGTTGGCCACGGTCGTAGTACGCGGGGGAGACCGTAGCTTTGGGCTCCAGGGCCGGAGTCTCTGCTGTACTCTGCTCCTCTGCCTGCCTGCCTTCACTCACACACCGCACACGTTCTCACTCTTTCGCTCCACTCTCACGTGCATGCGCGCACGCTACACACTGCAGGAGAGTTAGTTTAGCTCTGAGAATATCTAGTGAACAGTGGACGTTTGTGCAGAAAAATAAATGCTGCAGCTCCTCCAGACCAACAGAGGTTTCCCGTGTCTTGTGAAGAGACGGGGCTCCGCAGAGAGAAACGGTATCATCTCTGACCAAAACTCCGGTGTCTCCCCTGTTCCCTCCGGCCGCGGTCGGGAGGCTGAGGCAGGAAAAGCCAACACTAGGATCAGCAGTGATTCATGGAGAGACCTTCGTCTGGTCAGCTAACATTACTGCCAAGCAGCTGAAATATAGAGTGATATTGTGCTTTTAGCTGACGTGTGTCGCCTCACTGTTTTGAGCGATGCTCGTTCATGTCTATGTAGAGCGAGCACAAGCCCGAGCAACAGGACGCTGACTTTCATTGACTTAACGCACTGGCGTGTTCAGGGAGTGGCCTTGGGTGGCACAGGCCACCCCTGAAATCTGATTGGCCACCCCAAGTGCCACCCCAGTATCTTAAAATATGATTGGCTATATGCCCAGTCAGAGGCGGGCCACGGCACTGAATGTAAACTGCACTCTTGTTTAGAGTTGCAGTTCCTTCTCAAACCTGAGAGGCAGAGATGCGCTAAAGTAGTATGTAGCCTGCAAAAAAAAGGCGCGAAGAAGAAGAAGTTTGAGCAGGTGAACCTACAGGTGAAACAAACTTTTTTTCTACAGTCAGTCTATGGAAGCAACACGTCTCTGGAGCGTCGTCGTGAAAGATGTGAGTAGCCTACATTTTACTACACTTACTGTGCCTGTAGTTAAAAGCTGTAACGGTCTTGTTTTATTTCTTTTTATTGTAATTGGCACAAGGCTGTCATCATCTCATCTCATTAGCAAACACTGTTTTGACTGTCAACGATGCTGAAGCTAACATTTAGCTATTCTGTACTGCGTAACACTGTTATGTTAGACCCGTGTAACATCAATTACATTTCGTTTTCATTCGTGTGTATGCACAATTATCTATTGTACAACATATAAGAATGTCGTGCATCATGGGACTATTACAGTATGAAAAGAAATCAGAATATAAAGGATTTCTTCAAAAGAAAGAAATCCAAAATAGAGCCAGAGCAGGGGCAGAGCAGTCAGTCAGAGGAGTTTTTCAGCTCTAAAGCTCATTAAAACTCATTTGAGGACAACCATGCTAGACAACAGACTAAGCCATTTAGGTTTGCTAAGTATTGAGTCAAGAAGAGCGAGGGCACTCAACATGGATGATTTTATCAAAGTGTTTGCAAGCAAACACAAGAACAGGCGAATTGCACTGTTTTAACCCTCCTGTTTTCCTCAGGTCAAGGAAGGAAGAAGGGAGGGAGGAAGGACGGAATGAAGAACAGAGGAAGGACAGAGGTAGGACAGAGGTAGGAAAGAAAGAGAAGGACAGGAAGAAGGGAGGGATGAAGGAAGCAAGGAAGGAAGGAACTGTCAAAACAGATTGGGTCTCTTGAATGGTAATACTAGGTAATACTAGAGTAACCAACACTGTAGCACATGTAAAGTTTATAATTTGTTTGGTTAAATAATTTGTTCAAAGAGGCGTATGTATTTTAAATATGTTTGCACTTTATAGGCGGAGAGTGACTGTGTTTTTTAATGTGCATTGTTTTCTTATGTTGGCTTTTGGAGTCACAGGTTATTTTGTAGCATTATTACTGTAACAAATCAGTGTTGAAACAAGATTTGTTACAAGTGATGTAAGCTTTTTTTATGCACACATAAGCTCTGGTAAGGTCAGCTATCTCTGTTGATAAAATATTCTACACGGTCTGTACCTCCAACCATTTACATTGTTGCACATGTAAAGTTTTGCACAGTTTTGTCAAGTAAATATTTTGCCCAAAGAGTCTTATTTATTTTAATTTTGTTGGCACTTTATAAAGTGACTGTTTTAGAATAAGGATTTTCTTTTGTATGTAACCTACTTTGGGAATTTACAAATTATTTTGGCGTTATTTAACAGTTCACTTTACAATGTTAAAACAAGATTTGCTGGTATGTGAGGAGGGATGTGACTTTTGTTTATACCTGGGAGTTCAGGTTTCTCTGTTGCTGAGAATACTACAGTAACTTACTACACTGTGGCACATGTGACAAGTTTTGTGAAGTAAATGTTTTGCCCAAACAGGCTTATTTATTGTAATTTTGTTGGCACTTTATACAGTGCACTTTATACAGAAAGTGCATTGTCTTTTTTGTATGTACTGTATATCATACCTTGGAAGGTTGTTTTGAGGTTAGAATAAAGTATGGTAGTTTTCAATCACATTTGTATGTTGCCTTTTCCTGAATGTTGTGACTAGTAGGTCTATTCTTGCATTGCAGTGTTAGTAAGTGAAGTAGATGTGGGTTGTGGAGACAATAATGGTAAATTAATGCTATGCCGACACCTTGGTGTGGGTGTGTATTTTCTTGTGTGTGTGTGTGTGTGTGCGTGCATACGTGAGTGTATATGTCTGTGCGCAGGCGCTCCTGCTCACACTTCATGCCACCCCTGCATAAGTCAGTGCCCCACTGGTGCCACCCCTATCAAAAATGTCTGGACACGCCCCTGACTTAACGGCCACAGGTGTTGCTGTTAACAAGCAATTTCTGATTCTTACAAATAGTCCCTTTAACTATAACGGCTGCATTATTACATATTTATTAACGGAATTTTATGCTTGTTTTTTATTTCTTTATTTTAGTTTTATTATTTCAGTCTCGTGATATTTATGACGGTTTTATTGAACATATTTAGTTATTTCCAATGGCTTAATTGATGTCTACATTTTAGATTGTATTGCTATTCTGTATGTTATCTTTCTGTAATTAGTATGGCCTATAGTTTACTGTTTTTATCTGTAGGCTACTCGTCCATATAAGGATTTTTTGTGAATGGTTCCTTCGAGTCAAAATAAAGTAGGCTTGCTTCTACATGTTGCTGTTTCTTTTCTGAGAAATACCGTTTTTCCATCAGTTTGGAGTGTCAAATCTAACCGTAAATACTAACGGCGCGTTTCGTCCCATCAGATTATATATACAGTATATATTCACACTGCAACCAAGAAACTTAGGACATTATATAGTATTCCAGATTGTTTTTTTACATCAGGAAAAAAATACTGCACTGTATATCAAAATGCAAAGAAAAATAATGTGTGTATAATAAAATCAATCAGCCATAAACGGTGCAGGAAACAGAATTTGAAGCTTTGCGATTGGCTGAACAGGCCAAGATATCTAATGTTAAAGGTACTGTTGGTAACTTCTTACACGTATAAATCATTGCAGGTCGGAGAAACGTTATCGTCTCTGACCAAAACTCCGGTGTCTCACCTGTTCCTTCTGACCGCGGTCGGAGGCTAAAGCAGGAAAAACCAACACTAGGATCAGCAGTGATTCAGTTTTGAACGATGCTTGTTCATGTCTCTTTAGAGAGAGCAAGCCCGATGCTGACTTTCGTTGACTTAAAGGCCACAGGTGTGGCATTTAACAAGCATTTCTGAATCTTACAAACAGTCCCTATAATAGCCCAGGCTTTGATTTGCTTCAATCACTGAACTCAACCCGCTTATATTTGGTACAGGCGTCTCTCTATGGGACGGGCCTTTAATTCCTTTCGCACAAAACTCATGCTCAGCAAAGATGGGAAATGCTATCAAATTAATTATTTCTACCAGTATGAAGCTATCAAATCACATATCAATTATGAATCATTCATTTGATCTAGCAACAACGCTCATTTTACGGCACCGGCATACCGACACAACTCCTCTCTTTATCCTGTTGAAACCCAGCTGCCCTTCAGCATTGAGCCAGCCTGCCGAACGGAACCGGGGTGAAAACTAAAAGGAAAGTGGGGACACCAGTATTTCTTAGTGGACTTCACATGACATTAACACAACTTGGATTAATTTTTATGAAAAAACTATTCTTCTGATTGGTGGACCTTTACGGACTAGTGATGTGTCGGTCGCGAACAAGCCAGCTCTTTTAAGGGAAGGATGGGAGCCGGCTCCCGTCCAAGAGCCGTTTTTTTTAATTCAAGGCAGAATGATAGGATGATCTTCTCCGCGCCACGGGCACTCCATGCACTGACTGTGACTCAATGTTGTGTTATTGACGTCTGTGCGACCAATCAGGTGATGACAGACAAGGATCATACTATCAAGCAGGGCAGGGCGGGGGTGCGCAGCGCACTGACGGTCTACAGGTACAGAGCAGGAGGAGGAGGAGAGAAAGAGAAAGAGGAGTGTGGTGCGCAGAAACGAAGCAGCATGTAAAATTATGGTATTATGGAAATTATAAATAAAAAATATTATAGTATGATTATATTTAATAACTTAAGTGATATATGTGCACACATACTAATCATAGGTCAAAACAGCGCTACATTTGGCTGAATTATAAAAGGCAGAAGTGGTAAAACAAAAAGCCGTTTGGGAGCCGAAAGAGCCGGCTCTTCTTGGTGAGCTGAGCCAAATAATCAGGGGTCTCATTTATAAAACAGTGCGTAGGATCCATACTAAAAATGTACGTGCACACAAAAGCCGAAAATGGCGTACGCCAAAAAAAAATCAGACTTATTAAACCGTGCGTACGCACACCTGCAAGAAATGTTCCCTTTATAAATTACAGTCCACCTGGAAATGTGCGCACGTGAATCCGCCTCATAATCCGCCCTCTACATGCCCACATTCAACCATAAATGGTCAATGCAAAGCACCTCATGAATGTTTCTGCATGTAAATTAACCTGCTGATCAATGGGATCTTTACAGTGAATCATGGCAACTGCTGAGAGAAAGAGCAAAAAGAGAAACTTCTCCGACACCGAGATTGAGATGCTTGTGGGTGAGGTGGATGTTAGGAAGAACCTATTGTTTGGTAGCCACAGCAGTGGTGTAACTAATAAAAAAAAGTTAATTGAGAGGCAACATGTTACTGCTGCGGTGAACTCAGTCGGCACAACGGAGAGGACAGTCCCTGAGGTAAAGAAGAAGTAGTCCAATCTAAAGGTGGAGGCGAAGAAGAACATCGTGACCAACCGTCAGAGAGTGTCTGCTACCGGTGGGGCAAAGCCACACCTGAACTTACGCCGCTGGAAGCCCGAATGGCCTCCATACTAGGGGAACCAAGTGTGTCGGAGAAGGAGGGAGACAGACATGACCACAGATGAACCAGGTGAAACACGGTTAAATCTTTTATTAAAGTGTTTTGAAGACAATTTAAACATGAAAAACTAATGTGTGATGTGTTTTAGTCCTCTCAGAGTCGGGAGCGGATGTTGAGGAGGAGGTTCCCGGCGAGGGGGCTGCAGCCGCCGAGCGTCCAGCTGTTGCCAGCACCGGTGCGTCCCGCGCACATGGCACGGCTGTAAGGGGCCGCGTCCTTACAGATGCTGTCCTAAAAACACAGAGGGATACGATCAGCGCGATCAATGCAGTTGCTGAGGAGCTCAAAGAAAGAGAGTCGTACTTTCTAATATTGTATCTTCATTAAAACAGCTTGTTGAAAAGTGAACCTTACTTGTTGTCTCTTACAAACGCTGCATGACATTCTCACGGGTCCTTACTCCCTGTTGAAACACCTCTTGTCGGGGAGCGGGCTGTGGGTCAGGGTCCTCATGCTGGGGAGGTGGGAGGCCAGGGGGGAGAGGAAGGCCAACTCTCTGTGCCATATTGTGCAACACAGCACACGCCCTGATGATCTGGCAGACTTTTTCCGGGTGGTATAAAAGTCTGCCATCTGAGGCATCCAAACACCGCCATCGGCGTTTGAGGAGGCCGATGGCACGCTCCACAACTGAACGCCCACGAGTGTGGACATCATTATAGCGCACCTCCTCTGCGCTCTGCGGGTTGGGGAATAGGGTGAGGAGCCAGCGCCTGAGGGGGTAGCCACTGTCACCTGCAGGTTATAACAGAGAGTAATTACACAACAGGCTTGAATATTTCGAATTTTTACAAGACTGTGTTTATTAACTTACCAATGAGCCAGCCATCACGCACAGCGCCTGCCTGCAGTCTGTTCCTTACACTGCTATGCGTCAGGATAAATGAGTCATGGGTCGAGCCAGGCCATCGTGCTACCACATTTGTCAGGATCATGTTGGAGTCACATATTATTTGGACATTAATGGAATGTATATGCTTGCGATTAACGTACCGATATTCGTTATCATATGATGCCCTT
This sequence comes from Sebastes umbrosus, assembly GCF_015220745.1. Taxonomy (NCBI): domain Eukaryota; kingdom Metazoa; phylum Chordata; class Actinopteri; order Perciformes; family Sebastidae; genus Sebastes; species Sebastes umbrosus. The sequence goes on from NC_051270.1 coordinate 38,205,989, forward strand.
ATAGCAATATGAGTGCAGTCAGTTGCACCGATTACATTTGGAAAACCGGACATTGCTGCAAATTGCCTTTTAGTATTGGCCTGTTCTCCCACAGTGTAAGGAAACCTGATGTATCTAGAAGTCAAATTAATAATGCCACCCAAGACTGCAGGCATTATGGCACTCAGGGATTGCTGTGATATCCTAGACCTAAGGATATGAATTAAGAGAACTGTATTATTACCAAAATGGGCTTTAGGCAGTAAGGTAAACATTATATATGATAATCATATCAAACACATACCTGTCAGCTAATTCCCGCTGGTAACTTCCAGTTGCCAGAAACCCCAGAGTGGTTAGTACCTGGATGTATACCGGGATGGCGCGGTTCCGTCTTGTCGGTCGCACTAATGCTGGACCCAGTTCAGCACATAGATCCAAGAGCATTGCTCTAGGGAATCTAAATGGGCTTATTAGCCCGTCATCATCATGGGCCAGCAAATCAGTATGGTCCCTGAACACTCATTCCCTCCTTATCCTCCCATTCAGGTAGTCTTCCAGCAGTGCCAGCGCATCCATCTTGCCACATTACGCACGAGTGTCACTGCAGTATTTATACGTTTTCCAGCAATCAAAATAATTGCTCCACACCTTGCCAAATTGATCGTTTCAATTAGTGGTATCGTGTAAATGGAAGTTTGATATGTGAACACAATTTATTCATTTAACTGGTTATGGTGAACTTGGCCTGCATTAGACCTCATAAAGAGGATATAGAGCGTAACGATTGTGTGAGAGCTGTCACTGGCTTTATTTCCATACTTTGTTAATTTACACAATCCACATGTGCAGGTGCTGAAAATGCGTGGAGAAGGCAGTGTGTGCGGTGCACAGTGGTGTCTCCAGAGCGCTCTGTGCGCCACAGTGCATACATAGTATTATTAGATATTATTAAAACTATTGGCGCTCTGTTCTGCCATTCTTTAATGCTATTTTATATTATCTTGGATTTCTACAACCAATGATGATGACTTCATCAGCTGCTCCACAGCTGATTGCGAGTGTCGGTAGTCCGGCGCTCTCCTATCTTTTACATTTGTAAGGTGCTTGTGGAATAGTTATGGCCCACTAGCACAAATAACACTGCTGGTTTAAATGTTTATGATAAAGTGGATATAAGTATGAAGTGAAATTAAATGTGTGAAAGTCATCATTATACATATAATGATGACTCTCACACATTTAATTTCTACAGTCTGGCTTCAATTCACCACCTCACCATCTGCGTCGCCAGTTTCCCTTGTCTCCATAATGTGCGTACGCACAGGTCAAAGTTTCCGTACTGGTGCGCACATTCTCCCGTCAAGTTTTGTCATGTTATCACCTGGGCAGTCTAGTAGTTTCCCTGTGTTTCCTCTGTTTCCCTGTCCTTTTGTCTCCTGTGTGTTTTACCCTGTTAGTCTGGTCTATCTGTCGAGAAGGAGGTGTGGCCATCTCCTCCTCCCTCTCCTGGGCGGTGGTTGCTGGAGCAGCAGACACAAATCAACTAATCAAGACAAACTCTGCAGTATATCAACCCTGGTCTTCCTGCCACTCATCGCCAGACTTCAGAAGACCCCAATGGTTTACTGCGCCGGCGACCCCTGTCTTGTCCAGTTGTGCCTGTCTCTGAAGACAACTGCATGATCGCCGTGGGAAGCACACCACATTCGACAGGGAGGATCTTTATGAGGGACTGCTCTATCTCATGGGATATTATTATGCCCTCCACCTCACGTACCCAAGGTGTATTTCCACACTGCTGTCTGTATTGCAAACTAAAATTCTCCAAGATTCCATCCATGATTCCAACCCCATCCTACAAAAAAGCACTTGGTGAGCGGAAGTCATTCATTGAGTGAGTCTTAATCCTGGAGTTCGTCTGCCCTTTTCTTTCTGACTCTTGTCTGATTAAGTTGTTTCAGAAAAGGTTAGTCAAATATTAGCCGCATGTTTGTTGGTGTCGTTTTAAAGTTGTTCCTCTGGGATACTAGCAGCAGGAATGTTGTTTTTTTAATATTGTTACATGCGCTTTTTGAGAGTATAGCAACTGGAATGCTATTGTTATGCTGTTAGAGTAACTGGAAAATGCACTTTTTGATAGTGGTCATGTTGCGCAGTTTTCTGTAAGAATATCTGGAATAGGCACTTTTTGGCAGTGGCATTGTTATACAGTACTCTGTTAGAATAGCTGGAAAATGCACTTTTTGACAGTGGCAGCTGGAATGTAATGTATTTCGTCCTCAATTGTTTTAATAAAAAATGCTAAAAATAGGAATGTGCTGGTGGCTTAATTTAAGGAAAAATTGCTTGTTTGTGGTATTCCTTTTGAAGAAATTGTGTCTAATTTTCAGGAATTTTTGCTAATTATTATTCTTAGAGTTGAGGTATACATTCTTAAAGTCAGCTCAATCAAGAAAGCAAATGTTCTGTTTGAAGAATGTGTGAATGTGTCCTATTACAAGCTTTTTTTAGTAATTGAGAATCTTAATTAAGGTGTAAATTATATATATACCCATTGGTCATAATGTTGTGGCTGATCGGAATCCGTAAAAAAATTCGGGAGTCAAATTCCTTGTAAGTAGGCTACTGTATATACTTGGAGGGAGGGGAACATCGCTGGGATGGAAACACAACCAGAACCACCTGTAAGTTACATTTATCTTTTAGTGTCAGCACTTATAATGCAAAAATGATTTTTCAAAAATATGTGAAGCCAGGTTGCCATTGTGACTAGTGTTGGGTGACCATACTTTCAAACCCCCAATTTGGACTTTTGGACTTTACAATGCTGCGGACTTATTGGCTCTGTAAATGTTTGGATCACACGTCGGAAACAATCCTACGCAGCCTAATCTTTATCTGCAACTGAGCAGAAATTCCGGGTTTAAACAGAATGAATCAGTGTGACAACCAGTGTGACATCAGTTCATGGCATTAAATTCATTCATAATAATTTCCCCACCGCTGCGAGCGTACCCCAGCTAGGTCCATCAGCCCTCGGAACAGGCCACTGTACATATATCACATTTATTACATTATATATTGATACAAAAAATAGTGTCATGTCACTATACTGGTTAGCAAATTAAGGGCAGACACTTTGGAAATCAACTATGTTTGTATTATTATCATTATTTTATAGGTTATCAATAACATGTTTATTAATTGATTTGTTATAGGTGAAGAATCTCCTGATGCCCTCAATGATCCACGGAAAGTGGAGGTGTTCTGTAACGGTGTCCGGGCCTTCTATGACTGTTGCATCTCATACCTAAAGGAATGGGGATCAACATTCACTGAGCTAAAGGTCCTCTCCTGGACCCTGCTGAACAGTGTTCCGCAGTGGGATGAGGTTGAATGCTCCCTACAGTATGTAACCTCAAAGCTGCGACAGAGCAACATTGAAGAGGCCCAGCTGTTCGACGAAACTACTTCAGTGAAGATGTACACCACTGAGAAGGTCGCGCAGTGGAACACAGACGGGAAACCAGCAGACGAGTGCTGGGAGGAGATGTTTGCCCATTTCCGGACAAGCGGTGTTCCGTTTAAAAACATTGGTGTAATCTTTCAGTTTGCCTTGTGTTTACCTGGCACAAATCCATCATGAACAACACCTGGACGGACGAGAGGAACCGAATGGGACTGACAACTCTGAAAGCACTACTCATTGCACGCGTAAACTTTGATGATAGCTGCTCAGAGTTCCACGGAAAGTTTCTGGCAAACGGCAATCTCCTAGAAAAGATTCACTCATCAAACAAGTATTCTTCTTAAAGGTATCTTTCTTTAAAGACTCTTTCTTGGTCTTTGTTAACGAGGTGCAATAGTGATGTCATTTTTTGACGTTTTAATATTTGTAAACTCCCAACCAGCCTGTGGCATTGCGTTGTGAAGATGCAAGTTAAAGTCATTTTTATGTTGTCTAAGTTAGCCCTTATAGTTATTTACAGACCACACAGAGATTTTCACCGTTCAAAGAAAGAGCTGAGATGAACAGAGAATGTGTAGGCCAAAACGGGTTGATTTTCATTTTCTATTCCTTAAAACAAAAAATAAACTCACTAGAAGACAGAAACAAAAAAACGCCTGTTTTTTTCATATTCTGCGACCAGAAGTTGCCATTTACAAAGTGAGAGCGTGTATGAGGACGGTGCTGTGTATGAGAGAAAAAAAGTACGCTGCTGCTGTGTCACTGTAGGTGATGGACCGACATGGATCAGTACGTAGTTTTTCGAAACAATAAAAGAGTGTTTCAGGGAAGACGACATGACTGCAGAAAAAATAGGCCGCATATTTCAGGTAAAAGTAAAAATGAAAGCTGCGAGCAGCGATGAACGGGCCCTCGCCCCCGCGGTCACGTTGGGGCACGTACATGTCTTCAGGCCAATACTCTTATAAAACATGTTGAATTTGGGGAAGATTGGACAATGTATAGTCAATTTACAACAACTTCCTGTTTCCTGTAGGGTGCGCTATGACTATCACGCATAATACCACGTATATGTCTTCAGGCCGGGACTCTTATAAAATATGTCAAATTTGGGTAAGATTGGACAATGTATAGTCAATTTACAACAACTTCCTCTTTTCTGTAGGGGGCGCTATGTCAGTAGTATCTTAAGACCTTTATGATGAAAAGTTATCCAAAGATCAAAAAGTTATCAAACTATGTTGCCGTGGCGTGGCGGTGAAAAAGAGCCTTTCGCCAAGAAACAGGAAGTTGTTGTAACTTTGTCGTACATTAACCTACATGCTCCAAATTTCTCATGCCTGATAAAGGTCCCTGTATGACGACATCCACATGCAAATTTTGACTCGCAGTCATAGCGCCACCTAGTGGTAACAGGAAATATCATGTTTTACACGTTGATGTACTCTGCCTCAGAGATTTGTTGTTTGGGAAGTGTAGGATGAGCCTTAACAATAAACAAGGACACTGCGGGGAGTCGAACCCCATCCCTGTAAACAGAGAGTCCATCACCAGTGTCTTTTGCTTTTTGTGGCTAAATTGTTAGAAAAAGCAAAACCTGCATTACATGATCAATGTTTAGCATTTTTAGAATACTTTTTAGAATTAATGCCAAATAGGCATGGGATCAGAAATAATTTGACTTATAGACAAGCTATTGTAATGCAGGACAATACATAAAGTAGATGTTGTGTTGATTTGTTAGAATATTGTGATTGTAGTTAGAATAGCTGTATTTGTTATAATGTTAGTAAGCAAACACATGTGTACATATGTGTAAAAAAGTATTGGCAGTAGTCTATTATTTCCAGAATAGTAGTCATTTGGAATGACACATGCATTGTTTAAAGGTGCATGCACAAGCTTTTTTAATGAGTTTATACAATCATTATGGAAACATGCAGTAGGTAATTAGTTAGTTGTTGAAGTGTTTGTGGTTAGAAATTTAGACAAATGCTAGATCAACTCGACAGGGATGAAGGCGTCATGGTCATGAGATCTCTCTCCATCTCATTGTCAATACATAACCCAAGTTATTGGACATTATGTTATTCCTATAATATGTTGCGGATTGGAAATCCAGACAACAGTTATGCATCAACTCAACAGGGATGAAGGCAACATTTGCATGTCACCTCTCCCTATTTCAACTGTCAATACACAACCAAAATTACCTCTCCCTATCCTAAGTTAAAGGCCAGTCATGTCTTCCTCTTGTTTGTTAAATGTACAATGAATGGCTTCATGTGTACTGAAATAAACAGGCACAACCTGTGTGTCACTATTATAATGGCTTGTGTGTTTTATGTAGACATGATCAATCATTGTTCCACATTCTGTAGTGGGTTCTGTTACTGTCTGCATGTATCCTAAACTTGCCATGAAAGTTGACATTGACAATGACTTCAGTTCGTCGTGGTTGAAGTCTCCCAAAATTACAACATTGTCAGATGTCGAATGCAGAATGTTGCACAGCTGTTTCACATTCTTTTTGAATAAAGACAGTGGATATGTTGGTGGCCGGTAAAGCACCGCTACAATCATGTCTTCTCTGATGAAATGACAGCATATGCATTCTAGATTAACATTTGGTGTAGCAATGATTTTGTACTCCAAATGTTCCAGACAATAAATGCCAACACCTCCATGTTGCATTTCTTTGAATGATTTCAAAGTAGTGTTGTCTGTGTTGTATGCATAGCAACGTGGAGCGCTATGGAAAGTATAATTTTCAGTAACAGTTTGGCTATTTGGTACACTTGCAGGTAGCCAAGTTTCTGTCACTGCAATACAACTGACACTATATGGCTGGACTGAAACTCTTAAGTCAGGCAAATGTCCATGTAAACTTTGCACATTGACTAGGAATGCTGTCAATAATTGACATTTGTTTGCTAGCGTATTAGCAGAGGAAACAAATTTTGGCATTTGTGTAATGGAACTGTGAATGTTGTCTTTACAGTAAATTGCTTTCTCTGCAAAATCTTGGATGGTCAACCCAGTTAGTCTTTTGACACGGCTTAAAGCAACATATGCTTGACCTGCAGCAAAAATCTTCTTAAGCGAAACCACAGCTTCCTCAACAGTTAAACCCTGCACTTTGTGTACTGTGCAAGCCCATGCTAATTTTAATGGGAATTGCCTGTGTGATCCTCCCTTACTGTTAACCCTGTCTGTCTCTATATAAATTGGAGTAGCAAACCTATTTTCACTAGGTACTTGTCTACACTGCCTTCTTTTTCATCCTACATTTTCCTCATCAAAGTGCACTAACACAGTGCTGGCAACGGTATTGTTAACATTTGTGACAAAGTCGACTACAACCCCACAAACTCCGTTAACCAATCCATCAGACACATCGATGTTCTTCACCAACATCCCACGTGCACCCTTTCCTAACATCAATTTTTGGGGTAAACAAGAATTGTACACCTTTGAGAAGTGCCCCCTTTTCAGCTCTAGACGTCCTGTTGATTTACTTTTCTCAAAGTCCTGAGCCTCTAGACAAATGAAGTCTGGGCAGCACACATTCAACTGTTTGACATTGTGCTCATCCACTTGTGTATTTGTGGGAAAAATATGCAATGCAGAAGAGCCTTCCCCAGTTTCACATTTTCTCAGTAAGTCAACATCACTAGCTAGAAGCAATGTGCCCTTAGCATGTGTACGCAACCTGTTGAGAAGTTCTTTGTTGTATGGATTTACCCACACATCGGTAACTTGACGTTTCAACACAACCTCAGATTTCTTAACTACGCATTCATATGCTGATTCAAACTTGTGTTGGTCAATACCTAGACTGTAACGCAATCAAATGCTGTTCTAAACTATTAAGACAACTCGGCTCTGGAGGAATAGGATACAAATGCAAGCTATTAACAATGCTTTCTGCTGGCATTTCACCTCGACGCAACTTAACATTGCAACAATGACAAATCCATAACTGACCTCTTGATGATTCTAACCATTTGCAAGGTACCTCACAATTAGCACACTTGTGCAAATAATCTTCTGTAATACACTTCTTGGCTACCAAAGAACTCTCCTTCTGCTGCAAGTAAGTATTCTTGTTACAAATTTGTACTTGGTGCTTGAAAAGCAATCTATGACAAACGCAACATACATAGTCTGGACCACTTTTTACCTTTTCCTGAAACTGTCTCAACACAAAGTCAACGCTTTTCTTTCTCTTTGATTTCAATAAACTTCTGCTTACTAGCTCTTTTCAATGACAATCTATGTTGCTCATCTACAGCATATTTGTTAATGCTGGCTTTACGAAGAGACAACCTGTGTTGCGCATCTACAGCATATTTGTGAACGCTTGCTTTACGTAAAGCGAATTTATGCTCCTCATCTACAGCATATTTCTGTATACTGCTTTCCCTTAACTTCAAACCGTATGCGTCATTATCATAATATCTTTTACTACATGCCCTTTGTCGCTTCTCCTTGTTAGATGCATCACGTTTATATGGCATCTTTGAAGTCAAACGTTTCTTTGTATGAATATACTTAGAATCCTGGTCAGAAGTGGATGTCTTTGTTACCAAATGTGAACTCTTTCTGTCTGTGGTCCCTAAGTTAGACATACTGCTAATGTTGCTACAAGAGTCCAAATGTCTCCTTTTGCTTATATGTGTGTCATCACATTCATCTGAATCAGCAACTTGCTTATGTTTTGATGACATTCCACTGCCCTGATCAGCAACTGAATCTTCAGATTCACTCAGGTCAATCATTTCAATACAACTGCTTCTATCACTCCTGGTTTGCATTTGCTTTGTAATGAGCTGTTTTTGAATCGTACACAGATTATAGCAACCTGAATGGTGTTTTACACACACAACTGATTCATAATGATTCTGATTATGATGCAGTAAATGAATTCCCTGCTCAGAAACTTGCTTGCCCATACATCTGTATTTCAACCACTTGCCACTAGAGTGTGTGTAGATATCTACACCCAGAAGGTTTGCTGCAGCCTGGATTTCCACCTCAGTTGCCCAGCTACCAACAAAATTCATTCTGGACTTGTTGATATAATCTGTCAACGAGCTGTAGTCCCTTCTTATCAAACTACCAAACAACAATTTGTTTTCCACCATGTGCTTCACGATAGCAAGCCTAAACTTGCGATGGGGTTTCTGGTTGCCACACACCATTTGTGACAGAGCCCTAAAAAAACAATTTCCATCACTAACAATTTTGTCTGTAGTGCATGGCTCACCCAAAGCACCGTATGATCCAGAGGGTACTTCACCTTGTTTCTCAAACTCAACATTTAACTGATTGCACAATGTCTGAGAAACTTCTTTGGATAACACATTAAATTGAAAGCCTGTCATTGGGAATCCAATAACAGAACTGTCAACATAACAGCTGTCACCTACAACTTCAATGAGGTCATTAGGTAGTTTAACCCTATTTTCCTCACAGACATCATCACTGACATCAACTACACCAGCATCAGATTCAAACGCAGCGGGAGAAATGATGTCCACCATGGGATACACAACAAGTCCTGTAATTTCAAATGGCCTCATGTCTGTGACTGCTTGCTTGCAAGGAGTCCAACTGTAGATAAGGGCACACACAGCATCTACTGTGGGGCGGTAGAAAACACTACTTTTGCCAGAATCGATGGTCATGCCGTATGTGTTTCGTGCATGTGAGTCAAACACAATATACTGTCCATCTTGACAAAAAATAGCACAAGTCTTCCCATGTGCTGTAAAGAAACAGCGATCGTGTGATGCAAATACTTTCTTCAGGCCATCACTTAAGCTATAAGCAAATCCCTGGGTGAGAAGACTTCCTTCCTGAACATGCAAATCTCCAGCTATAGGTTCACTGTATTGCAAGCCATATGGACGTTTTCTGAATGTGCATTTTTCTGGCAAGTCAGTTATCATGAGAAATCTATCATTAGATTTATCAGATATCATCTTTCGTGTGTCAAAGAAAGAATACAAATGGTTCCCTGAAACCACAACTTTGTCCAGTAGTTGAGAAGTCCATGTCACAACATTTTTCTCTTCATGCATGATCATAGCTGCCAAAGACATTGCTACACATTGCCTTCCTGCATTGTCACCAAAGTGAACATCTCCTTGATGGAAAGACCCTTGAACACAACGATAATTATCAGCACTTGTGTTTTCAACACCTGCTACATCTGGTACTACATTATTTTCACCAGCAAGTTGAATCTTTAAGCGAGTTAAAGGGATGAAGCAATTTCTCACTTCAACACCTTTTGAAACACCACGTTTTGCATCAGAACATGCAGGATTTTTGTCATTTTTGGCTAAATCACAAACTGGCGAAGCACTAGGCAAGTGACTTGGGTGTGCCAGGACTACCTTCACACCAACAGCTGTGAAATTGGCTGCTTCAATCGCCTTTGACAAAGTCATGATATGCATCATAACTTCCAAGAAACTGCTGTGGACAAGCGCTACGCTCGTTCCAAAATCAACAGGCATTCCAGAGGCATTGCAAGCATTGAAATCCAAAACTACAAAGTAGTTATTGTGATGTACAATTGCACAGTAATGTCCACTGAAATCCAGCAGGCAAGATTTGTACTCTTGCAGAGCAATTTGCAAAGCTTCAGACATTGCAGAGAAAACACATGCACCTCCCATTTCTGTCCCTACAGACAAGCTGCACAATCTGTCAAAAGCGTGATACTGTCCATCAACACTTGCCTCTACTTTCTCCAACATCAACTTCTTTCCTTGCTCACATATGGAATCCAAAACAGAAGAATCCCAAGTACAACAACTGGTAACTTCCTGTCGCATCACAGCTGCAACAGTACACCATTTTGTCCCTTGATCTCCATTTCCGACCTCTCGGAAATGAGTGCTACCAATTATCAGTGGCTTCACAATTCTGTCAGCGCAGATACATTGAACCACATCAGCCACATCATGCGTTGAACGCTCCTCACCTGACACAACTGCATTCTGATGGGCATGTGTCTGCTTGGCTGTCTTTTCCCGGGGAAAACGCCTCATGTTGTGTCCCTTTTTGCGTGGCATCGTGAAATGATCTGAAAAACAAAATGTGTAATTTACATAATGCACACTTGATATTTTTCGTGATTGAAATGGCACTCATAATGTTATGTATAGATGAACTCAAAAACTTATTTGCAACAACTAACAGTTCTACAATGCTTGGATGTGTACAGCAGTATACCAACTTGTAGATGGGTAGTCTCAAATACAACAATCCAACCTTAAAGAGATCTAATCAGTCGCGCTCTCAACACATCGCTGTACGGTAAAGTGTGTGGGCTCCGTCAGACTGATGGTACATTCAGCTGCACCACATAAACTCTGAAAGGTCGATTGGCCTTAAAGGTTGTTTAAATCGCGAAAAAGATTATTATTTCTCGATATTTTCGATTTATATTACCATTATTTATTTATGAATGAATAAGTGTAGTTTTAAATGATGCATTTTTGACTGTTTAAGCAATTTACAAAACAGCATATGTTTTGAACTAATTATTGATGGAGTAATATTGCATTTGTAAATTTGTATCAAAATGCATCTTTTTATTGGCCATTAAATTGTCAAATAATGATATACTTTGTAATTTTAGTGATTATATCCTAAAAGCATTACACTATGAGAAAACCCAAGATTCATTCAAGACAACATGAAAGTCATGCAACAGTATCTGGGGACCTGTTGTACATTACACAAGAGGAACACATAAGGCAAACTCTCTTATTCTGTACCTACTAAATGAGTCAACAAGTCCAACAGCTAATACATTTAGCAAATGCAGCAAGTTAAAGCTAATGATAATGGGAAAACAAGTTAGCCTTTTAAATGCCTGATTAAAACGTGTATTCTTAAATCATTTTGGGAATACATTTATTTATTTATATTTGTATATACGATTTATATTACCATTATTTATTTATGAATGAATAAGTGTAGTTTTAACTGATGCATTTTTTGACTGTTAAAGCAATTTACAAAACAGTATATGTTTTGAACTAATTATTGATGGAGTAATATTGTATTAGTAAATTTGTATCAAAATGCATCTTTTTATTGGCCATTAAATTGTCAAATAATGACATACTTTGTAATTTTGTCCATGTATTTTAAGATTAATACATTAATTTGTAAACACATTAATTAATGCCTATTTTTATTGTAGCCTACATCGCAAAAGATTATTATTTTTTCGCTTTCTTTAACTACATACATTAGTCATTATGTCCTTATTCTTGTCAATACAGCAACTTTAGTGATTATATCCTAAAAGCATTACACTATTATGAGAAGACCCAAGATTCATTCAAGACCACATGAAAGTCATGCAACAGTATCTGGGGACCTGTTGTACATTACACAAGAGCAACACATAAGGCAAACTCTTATTCTGTACCTACTAAATGAGTCAATAAGTCCAACAGCTAATACATTTAGCAAATGCAGCAAGGAAAAGCTAATGATAATGGGAAAACAAGTTACCCTTTTAAATGCCTGATTAAAACGTGTATTCTTAAATCATTTTGGGAATACATTTATTTATTTATATTTGTATATACGATTTATATTACCATTATTTATTTATGAATGAATAAGTGTAGTTTTAAATGATAAATTTTTTGACTGTTTAAGCAATTTACAAAACAGCATATGTTTTGAACTAATTATTGATGGAGTAATATTGCATTTGTAAATTATTTTAGTCTACAATAAATAAATGAATTTGTAAATGCTCTACTACTTTTTACATGATACTTGTGGTCCTCCATATAAACCACACGTCATTTATGTGGTCTGAACCAAAAATTACGATATTGTGTTGTGATTTAATAGCAAAAAACTGATCTTATTTATATATTTATCTTATTATTCATGCGACTAAAGTATACAGGTACAATCAACCAAAATTTGACTTAAAACAAGGTCTTAAACCGAAGCACACTCACTCACTGAAACGTTACGCAACCAAATGCTCTTTTAGAATTAGGCTAAATGAAAAAATAAATGCAGTAGCACAAACTTACCTCAAACCAAAAGGAGCTGCTTGGAAATAAAAGCTGTAGATTCGTCAGAGGTGTCCTGAAAGCTCGATCCAATGTGTTCTACTGTTACCAGCAGATTTACCCGCTTATTAAAAAAAACAAGAGAGTGATTCAATCCTGAGGGTACCAGAATTATATGTGCAGCCATGCAGGTCTCTGTGGGTGTGTCTAAAACCAAGGAACTAATCACAACACAGGTGGGTTTCTGTGGGCGTTGCCAACAGCAAGGCACTAACCAACCAAAACACTGTCTTGGGAAAAAGTTCAAATAGAAATACAACTTAAAAAGATTATAATCTTTTCTTGTTGGTTAATCAGTGATAAAAATAATATGAAAATATGAAAGATAGGTATCGTTAACCTCTAATGATTAAACAGAACCATTAACATTATACTTGTACTATATATACTGTATATATATATATATATATACGTATATATATATATATATACCATACATACTGTATATGATATTTTTACAGGTTTAATTTATAATAGTTTAAATTAGAAGCAATTCATACACTAGATAAGACCTTGGAGTGGAAAATGTAGTGTCATGTAGTGAAAGCACAAATCAAGACAACAATAGTTATTGGAGATTTGTTATTCACATAAAAAGGTTTTGCCTAACACTGAAATGTGATATATTACATTTATACTTTTTATTGACAATAATTAATATTTACATGTAATTAAGATGAACTGACCTTAACATTCATATTAACCTTAAAGCAACCTTTGTGAAAGCAGACACACAAATCCTTTCTACTGCTCTGCCAATTAATGTGTACAAATGTAATCATGATTCGTGTAATTCATGTAATTCCTCATAGTTCTCCTTCACCTGCAGCCATAAACACACACCCTATCACAGTCATTGCTTTTAATCACCCTGCTTTGTCATGTAAGATAGAGTTGCAGCAAAACTTTGGTAAACAATGCCTCGACCGGTTCTGTCTGGCTGATGCATTACCACATGAACTCAATGGCTGATCACCCACACTTAACCCACACAGATGCAGCCTCTTAGCAGGTCAGCCATCAGGAATCCTGGACGGGGGGACACATTTCCCTAATTGGGCCCCCACACCCAACTTGAAACCTGCTCACCAGGTTTCATTTGATATTCCTGTCATTACTGATGATTACATTATATTTGAGGCCTGATCAGTGTTCCACAGAGATATGGAGTAGCCATCCAGTGAGAAACAGTTCCCACATATAGGGTATGACCACACAGAGAATTTTTTATTCCTAGAAAGTCCAAATTTACTGACCTGTTGTACATTCTAATGACACTATTCCATCAAATACACTCATCTTAATTATTGTATATTGTAATCAGTTTGCCTGCCTGATTGAAAACACGTAGCTAGTGTGTCATTGTAAAGGACAATAAGGCTTCCAGTGCATTTTATGCCACAGGCTGTAAATAGTTATTAATAGTTAAACCACATCTATTCCTCACTGATCACAACTTTACAAACTTAGAATCATAGACCTTATTTATTTGTATTTATTGAAACCTTCACTGTGGTTTATCAAGACATGTCACAATGATGGTGTATGTATCTATTTCAATATAAATAAACACGGTAACTTTAAGGGTGTAAGGTCTTATCTAGTCTATGTATTGCTTTTAATTTTAAGTATTATATATTAAACCTATATATATATATATATATATTAAAAGGTTAATGCCATGGAGTTAACTGTAAAAGCTGTAGTGAAAACTCAAATCAATACAACAACAGTTATATGAGGTTTATGATTTAAATTTGATATCAAATACAATAATGTAGCAATGATGTGGAGCAAAAGTGGTTTGTTTGTGAACCAGTTGAAAATAAGTGCATATGTTTTTTAGAAAACAAAGTCCTTTGTTCATAATATCCCATGTTTTTCTCTACAATGACATACTCATACTTCAATATAAATATGACATGAAGTCATACATATATTTACAGTGTAACAGGTTCTGTCAGTAACAATATTTTATATTCAGATAAAAAGTTTTGCCTAACACTGAAATGTGATATTATTACATTAATACTTTTTGTCATTAAGATGAACTGACCTTAACATGATTATTAACCTCACTTGTAATGTCTCATAGTTCTCCTACATCTGCATAGAGCCATCCAAAAACACAGGCCCATCCACTAATCACTTCTAATCACCCTCCTTTGTTTATGTAGGATACAGTAATAGCTGTTGCAACAACACATTTGTACACAATAGCTCTACCAGTTCTGTCTGGCTGATGCATTACCACATGAACTCAATGGCTGATCACCAACACTTAACCATCCACAGCCTCTAAACAAGCCAGCCATTAAAAATTCAGGGCAGGGGGACACATTACCCTAATTGTGCCCTCACCCAACCTGAAACCAGCTTAACAACTTTCATGTGATATTCCTGTCATTGCCGGTGCTTCCCCAGACATTTGTATTTGTGTATTTGGAGTAGCCATCCAGTGAGAAACAGTTCCGACATACAGGGTATGTTCCCCACATCATTTTTTATTCCTAGAAAGCCCAAATGTAATGACACACATTCTAATGACACTATTCCATCATATACACTAATCTTAATTATTGTATATAGTATGCAGTTGGCCTGCCTGATTGCAAACATGTAGCTAGTGTATCATTGTAAAGGACAATAAGGCTTCTAGTGCATTCTAGTCCACAGTCTGTAAATAGTTATTAATATTTAAACCACATCTATTCCTGACTGATCAGAACTTTACTAATTTATAATCATAGACGTTATTTATTTTTATTTATTGAAACCTTCACTGTGGTTTATCAAAATATGCCTCAATGATGACGTATGTATATATGTATTTAATTCAATATACATAAACACGGTTAATAAAGGGTGCAAGCTCTTACCTAGTCTATGTGTTGCTTTGAAATTAAACCATTATAAATCTAACCAATATATATATACTGCATATATATGAGCCCCTGTTGACTAACATGTATCTTACAAATACATTTCCTACATTGTTAGAACATTTGCCAAATTTTACCAAAAAAACATCAAACAACCACATAACAGTTAATTAAAAAAGTAATATTTATTGCACAAACAGTTTTTCAAAAGACAGTACTAGGATTAGTGCAATTATTTACAAACATTAGGTTAAAAAAAATCAACATTAAATTTTTTTTTTAAATATAGTAAAGTAAATGCACATAAAAAAGTGCATCTACAACACAGCACACACAAATTCCTATTTACAAAAATTCTTCTAAAAGTGCTAATGACGACAGAGGGATTCTAGTCGCTGTCATCACAGCTGCCGACCATGTCCATACTTTCCTCTCCCGGCACCACTTCTGGAACCACCTCCTTAATTTCACAGACTTCTTCTCTGCACTTCTTCTCCACTTCCAGAGCCACCGCCATCAGATCACCATCAGAGACTTCTACAACACAATGCACAAACACACACGTGTCAATACATCTAATGCATCTTGCTTCTGACCTGCTGTTGCACTTCACACAACATATTATGTAAGATGCACACTTCAATACGCCTTTGTCACATAATGTCTACATATATTTGTAAAGGTAACTCAAACTTGCATTTTTTGCTTTAAGAGAAATTTTCAAACTCTTACCATCTTGAACTCTCAGCTTGGAATTCGCTTCTTTGCGTTGCCTCTGCAACTTTTCTTCTCGTCGTAAACCTTTGGTCACCTCCTGCCGCAGGAATCGTGCCTTCCTTTCAGTGGCCCGCTGCACCTTCACCATCCTCACCATCGTGATTGTAGCCAGTGATGCGGCATCCACGAAACGCCGGTAAAGGAGGTCCCGGCTTACCGCTGGATCCAGACATGAATACTGCAACACACAAAACAAATAAAACACTTTATTATACAACCTTAGGGCTTACTACAGTAAACATGACACATGTTACCATAACCATAAATAAAATCAAGCACTCAAAACTTACACTTGCCAGCTGCAAAGCATTTGATGCCGCCACAACATCCTCCTGGTCGATAATGGAAAACTGAAAAAAATTATATTTATATATATATATATACATATAAAAACAACTTAAATAATCATTGTCTCAGTTTTAAGATCACTGTTCGAGTGATCCAGTTATAACTTAAACAGTCAAAAGTCCATTTTAAAAATATCTGAAATGTTAGGCTCCTGTTAAGTCCCTCTAACCAGTGTCAGAATCATTGTTTCAGCCAACATATATACATATATATATATATATATACATATATACACATATATATACATATATATGTATATATACATATATAAAATATATGTATATATATATATATATGTAGGGACCCAGCATCTGGCTGGTTTCAAGTGACCTCATGACCTCAGTAACCTGATCCTTGACCACAGGACTCATCTCAGTCCTCATTGGCTACAGTAACATTTCACACCTAGGTGTGAAATTCACACAGAACAAAACCAGAGGAATGTTCTTTGTTCCTTCTTTTTCGACTCTTTCTTCTCATCTGCTCATCTCTCCTGACGTGCCAGAGGTGAGCTGCTGCGCTCTTCCTGCTCTTCATCTCCTCAACCCAGGCTGACCTGGTTGAGGTGAACGGCTCTCAAGTCCAGAACTTGCAAAACAGTTCTGGTTCTGATCAATGGCCTGTTAGGAAACAGCCATTGCAACCAAGGAACCAAACGGCAGACGACGCGAGTGCTCTGCCCTTTCCACCAGCTAACTTCAAGCTATCAAGCAAAGAAAGCACCAAACTAACAGCAAAGACGACCTCTTTGACTTGGAACCACAACTTCAACACATGGAATCACAAACCCTTTTCTTCCATGGATTGGTAACGTACTGGGCCTTAGCATTAGCAATCGCACAGGGCTGAGCAAGATTGTCCAACTTTGATTTCTAGAAAGTACTTGTATTGATTTGGTTTAATGTTATTCATTGAGTTTGACTGTGTTGATTTATCTGTATTTGATATCTGGGTAACTGGCTTCGCCACATCTGATGTGTTTAGTTTATGCTTCACATAGACAAGGTCTTGCATGCAACTAACCATCTTTTCTAACCCACTGCATATCTAACACACATTAAGATCACATACAGAAACTGTGAATTAGTTAAACATAAACATACAGCTTCAGATAATCTTAACCCCACATCACCCCCCTCTCTGTCCTTCTTCTCAGAAGAACAAAGAGGTCATGTGGTGACATGCTGATGGCCATCTTTGATTCCGCCATCTTCGATTCCGCCATCTTTGATTCAGCCATCTTTGATTCAGCCATCTTTGATTCAGCCATCTTTGTAGTTTTACAGTGCCCGCCATTTTGTTTGTAGGCCATACAGACATTTTGAGACAAGAACCCATCTTGTTCCCCCCCCCCTCTCTCTCACACACACACACACACACACACACACACACACACACACACACACACACACACACACACACACACACACACACACACACACACACACACACACACACACACACACACACACACTGTGTTTGGTTTGTTTAGTTTAGTTATTTAGTTAGATTAATATTGTGTTTTGAACCTTTATTATCTTGTAAATAAATGTTTGTGGAATATACATGCTGGTCTGTTTAATGTTGCACAAGAGTGAATAATGCCAACCTCTGCTATGTCAAGAACTCCGATATCCTTCAACCTTTACTATCTATTTTGGTTATAGTTATTAATTTAATTATTAATCAACGTTCCAAATTGATAGTTTAGCATATATAATGAGACTATATTAACGTTTTGGTCATTGGTCCCTGATTCCAGGGTGGTGCCCCGTTTATTATTGATGTTTATTGATAATCTTTATTAATATTAATAATTCTATTATTATTTATTAATTAATTTGCTAATAACCAAAACCTACTAAAGTAGAACCCCTACATATATATACATACATATATATACACATATATACACATATATATATACACATACATATATATATACATACATACACATATACATACATATATATACACACATATACACATATATATATATATATATATAATAGTGCAATCAGCTGAGTTTTCAAAGAACAAAAAAATAAAGTATATATGTATAAAAAAGATCTGAAATAACTGAAAAGTTTCAAGTTTAGAAAGAGCAAAAAGATTTATCTTAACACTGAATTTACATACATATTGAGGTAGCTGGTAAAAGAACACATTCAAAACATTCAGTGCCGTTACCACGAACAGCTGGTAATATATAATATAAAATATTCACAGTATGCATATTAATAGAGAGTTAACGTACAGAACAGGTTTTTGGAAAATCAAAAGATAGAATCAGCGGATATATATCTATATATCTATATATAGATATCTATATCTATATAGATATATATATAGAAACGCCCAAATGTAATGACACACATTCTAATGACACTATTCCATCATATACACTAATCTTAATTATTGTATATAGTATGCAGTTGGCCTGCCTGATTGCAAACATGTAGCTAGTGTATCATTGTAAAGGACAATAAGGCTTCTAGTGCATTCTAGTCCACAGTCTGTAAATAGTTATTAATATTTAAACCACATCTATTCCTGACTGATCAGAACTTTACTAATTTATAATCATAGACGTTATTTATTTTTATTTATTGAAACCTTCACTGTGGTTTATCAAAATATGCCTCAATGATGACGTATGTATATATGTATTTAATTCAATATACATAAACACGGTTAATAAAGGGTGCAAGCTCTTACCTAGTCTATGTGTTGCTTTGAAATTAAACCATTATAAATCTAACCAATATATATATACTGCATATATGTATGTATATATATATATATAAAATATATATAGATATATCTATCTAGATATAGATATATCTATCTAGATAGATATCTCTATCTAGATATATATCTATCTATCTATCTATCTCTATATATATATATATGTGTAAAGGACACTGTCATTGAGTTAACTGTAAAAGGTGTAGTGAAAACCAAATCAAGACAATAACAATTTTTGGAGATTTTATATTCTCATAAAAAAAATGTACCTAACACTGAAATGTGATATTACATTTATACTTTTATTGACAAAAACTCATATTTACATGTCATTAAGATGCAAAGACCTTAACATGACATTTTAACATTAAAACACCTTTTGTGAAAGCAGCACTTTGAACACAAATCATTTATACTGCTTCTCAAATTAATGTGTACAAATGTATTCATGATTCATACTCAGTTTCATGATTTATACAGTATATAATGTTACATTTTTCAAAGTTAAAATCATTCAAATCATATGAGGGAATACAACTTGTGTTAAACTCACTCTATGTTGAAATTGTGTTAGACACAGCTTCTAGCACATTTCTCTGTCCTGGTCGGTTCGTTCTGTCATGTAAGGGGGTGTGAATTTAACATGGAACCCAAACGCAGAGTAACAGGCAGGAAAGTAGTTGAAAATAAAAGCGAGCTTTAATAATTTCAAGCCAAACAAATCCCAAAACAACCAAAGGCAGGGAGCTGAAAAATCCAAACAACAAAAGGCAGGGAGGGGAACAAAGTACAAAAGAACAAAAATAAAAATCACAAACCAGGGAAACATGAGGAACACCAGGATCAGAGCAGGAGGTAACAGGTAACACGGAGGACAAGGTAGACGGGGCTGGAGAGACAAACGAACCGACCAGGACAGAGGGGAACACCCAGGCTTAAATACAAGACATGATTACACACAGGTGAAACAAATCAGGGCGGGGCAGACAATCAACAAAAGGCGGGAAAACAAACAAAGGTGGGAAGTAAAACCAGACAAGACACAGGAGGAGTGAATTACAAAATAAAACAGGAAACTGGAATGAGAATATAAAAGAAACCAAACACAAACCAAAATCACATAAACATAACTAATAACAAAGACTGGCACAGTCAGAACATGACAGTAGCAGGTAGCCATGTTTCTGTAACAGCAATACAGTTAAGCTGCAAATGCTGCGTACACAATGCCAAATCTGATATATGTCGAGTCAAATTTTGCACATTCATCAAAAACACTGTAAAACTATGTGTACTCAATTTGTGCCTTGTTATATTTTCAACCAAGAATGGGGGCATACTCTGAATTGCAGCCTTTATTATCCCTACAATATATGGATTCTTTTAAGACACACCACAGCGCTGTCACCAGTAATGCCTTGTACTTTATGTACAGTACAAGCCCAAGCAAGTTTAAGTGGAAATTGCCAGCGCAATCCACCTTTATTAGTTACCCTTTCCTCTTCTGGGTCAATGCCTGTAGAACCCATTACAACTGCTGCTGAATTGGCTGAGCATTTCCTCCTCTGTGCACCCACTTCATTGTCATCAAATTTGACAAACACAGTTTGAGGAAACTTATTATTATCATTGGCATAAACTATATGTGTTAAAGTGCCACATACCCCATTAACCAGACCATTCCCTACATCTCCATTTTTACATAACATTACATGGGTATCTATCTCCAAATAAAGCACTTCAGCCAAACATGTATCATTGTGCAGGATTGTGCAGCAGGTAATCACCTCCAGAATGTAGAGGATGTCCACCTACAGAGCCTTCAGGAAGATGGCCCTACACCTGGGGCCTCATGTATAAACGGTGCGCACGTACTAAAATGTTGCGTACGCTGTGTTTCACGCTCACGCCGGGATGTATAAAAATCAATGTGACGTGAGAATGTGCGGACCGTGCCGCAAACTCTGTCATTTGGCAGTGTCAAACTACAAACTACTGAAACTCGCTAAATGTGTAAAAATAATTTTCCCACTCAACTTACTGAGCTTTATTTATGATGTGGGATAAAAAAAAAAAAAAACATATTTCTTAACTAGTTTGCGCATAATGTTTAACATCACAAAGGCACAACAAAAACACATTTAAACTAATTTCCCAGAGATGACATGCCTTAACCACCGTGCCAAAAACAAAATCGCGTGCTGCACAATGTGGCAAACCACCGTGGTGAGCCTGTGTCCCCTGGAGCTACAGATGGATGAACCGGACCCTGGCACACCTAACAATGAGCCAAATGCAGCAGCTATACGGCACCGTTTAGATGAGATACACAGAATGTAAAGCATCGAGGTGAGTTGAGACAAACATTTATTTTTCAACAAGGTTTTTTACTGTATGACTTATCCCACCAAGAACGTCATTCATTCTTTTTAATTCTTTGCATATATATATATATATATATATATAGAGAGAGAGAGAGAGAGAGAGAAAGAGAGAGAGAGAGAGAGAGAGAGAGAGAGAGATACTGTATATATCTACAGACGTAGGCAAAGTTGTTGGTAACGTTCCGTTAAAGAGAGAAAAACCCACAATGGTCACTGAAATAACTTGAAACTGACAAAAGTAATAATAAATAAAAATTCACTGAAAATTAACTAATGAAAATCAGACATTGCTTTTGAATTGTGGTTCAGCAGAATCATTTTAAAAAAACAAACTAATGAAACTGGCCTGGACAAAAATGATGGTACCCTTAACTTAATATTTGGTTGTACAACCTTTCGAGGCAATCACTTCAATCGAGTGATTTCTGTAACTCTCAATGAGACTTCTGCACCTGTCGATAGGTATTTTGGCCCACTCCTCGTGAGCAAACTGCTCCAGCTGTCTCAGGTTTGAAGGATGCCTTCTCCGAATGCATGTTTCAGCTCCTTCCACAGATGTTCAATAGGATTTAGATCAGGGCTCATAGAAGGCCACTTCAGAATAGTCCAATGTTTTGTTCTTAGCCATTCTTGGGTGTTTTTAGCTGTGTGTTTTGGGTCATTATCCTGTTCGAGGACCCATGACCTGCAACTGAAACCAAGCTTGGTCAGCACATTTCGCTCCAGAATGCCTTGATTGTGTTCAGATTTCATTGTACCCTGCACAGATTCAAGACACCCTGTGCCAGATGCAGCAAAGCAGCCCCATAACATAACCGAGCCTCCTCCATGTTTCACATTAGGTACAGTGTTCTTTTCTTTGGATGCTTCATCTCTTCGTCTGTGAACATAGAGCTGATGTGACTTGCCAAAAAGCTCCAGTTTTGTCTCATCTGTCCAAAGGACATTCTCCCAGAAGCTTTGTGGCTTGTCAATTTGCATTTGGGCAAATTCCAGTCTCGCTTTTTTATGATTTGCGTCCTTTACCTTTAACATGCTTGTCTATAATTGTCCTTCTAACCTCCTGAGACAACTCTCTCCTTAGCTTTCTGTGGTCCATGTTCAGTGTGGTACACACCATGATACCAAACAGCACAGTGACTACTTTTCACCCTTTAAATAGGCAGACTGACTGATTACAAGTTTGAAGATACCTGTGATGCTATTTACAGGACACACCTTAGTTTAACATGTCCCTATGGTCACATTATTTTCAATCTTTTCTAGGGGTACCATCATTTTTTGTCCAGGCCAGTTTCATTAGTTTGTTTTTTAAAATGATTATGTTGAACCAAAATTCAAAAACAATGACTGATTTTCATTAGTTAATTTTCAGTAAATTTTTATTTATTATTACTTTTGTCAGTTTCAAGTTATTTCAGTGACCATTGTGGGTTTTTCTTTCTTTAACGGAAGGGTACCAACAATTTTGCCTACGTGTGTATATCCTTCATTGTATTGACAATTTCTCTCTGTGACTCCAGCACAGCGTATAGTATATATTTAGTGAGAACGCGGCCAGACCGGCGCCCCTCAGCAGTTCGGGCACGGGGCGCAGAGGACCGTGTGCCTTCGGAAGCCTTCGGGAGCGCACGGTCAGCTGCTGTGGAGACGTTGCGTTTGTTACTGATTCCTAATGAAAGACCATCAAATAAATATGTTTTCTAGCTTCCACCTCAGTAACAAACATTTCAATTTCACATTCTGTGAAATTCTTCTTTTTTGTTCCTTTTCCAGCGTGATTTGCCATCGTTATTTGGACAATAAGTGACAGCATGGTGCATGTTTATAGTTATTTGCATAGTTATTAATGGGAGGAGGCAAGGCGGACCAAGTGGCACGTGCAGCTGCGCTCAATTTCACGTCAATTGGGATGTATAACGGAAAGGTGCGCAGGAACAGGCGTACGCACGGTTTTATACATGTGAAAATTTCTGTGCGTACGTACTTTTCCAATTTTGTGAGTACGTCATCTTCCAGTGTGAAAGCTGCGCAGTCTTTTATACATGAGGCCCCTGGTCTTCAGAATGCCGAATGCCCTCTCCACAACACATCTGGCTTTGGACAAACAGCTGTTGAATCTAGCCTGCAGCTGGTTGCGTAGAGGCTCGCGGTATGGTGTGATGAGCGTCATTGGGTTGGAGAGGCAGGGGTAACCGCCATCCCCAATGATGCAGAAACCCGGTGGAGGGTACTTCTGCTCATAGTACAGAGGGCTGTTTTTCAGCACCCTTGCGTCACACACAGATCCAGTGTAACCAACGCAAACATCAATAAACTTAAACTCTAAAAACTCTATTCTCATAGATGAGGGACACTTCTGTTTTGAGCTTGGCCTTGTTAAACATGGGTTACGCCTCCACTGTGTCAGGGAACGTCACACTGTGTTGTGGGAACAACTCTCCATGCTGATGAGGTGCTGGGTGAAGGAGAACCGCTCCTCGGCAAGTGACTCTGAACACATGCGTATTTCCAAGTCCAGTATGTGACTATTAAGGTTTTAACACCATTATTCCTAATTGTACTTTACAGTATATGTACTTCTCCTGATCTCTAAATCCCTATTGGTATCTCCAGGAAAACAAGGTGTGCAGGGGCATTGCAATAAATGAACCACATATTTGCTGTTACATGTGGAGATGCCTTATACACTCAATTTATTTCCTATGTGTTTGGATGACAAAAGAAAATCCTCATGCTTCCTGTGACTGCTCTGTCTTAAACCTGGAATCTACCGGGAGAACAAAAATATGAATGCAAATATATAAATTGCAGACTGCCGGCAGCATCATTCGACCAAAATCAGCTGTGACAATATGCCATCCTCTGTGTCTGTATAGTTTTCTTTTCTACATACCACTAGGCCTGAAAACACGACACATCACAATTCTATTAATTGTGTGCAATATACTCACTGTTGTTTACAGTATGTTTATATAATTCACTTTTTTAAAACTTTGGTCAGTTTTTTTGCATTTTTATATTCCATTCATGAGGCAGATGCAACGTCATTTTATTCTGCTGTGCAATTAGCCTGCGTATAGTCTGAATAACAATTAAATTAATCTTGTTAATCTTTAATCTTCAATAACAACTAGGCCTCTTCTAGAAATTGACCTAGTGGATTGTGTTTAATAACTACTTTACCTGCATTATTATCCAAATCTGATTGTCTCTTCTCTTTCCTTTTTAAACTTCTAAACAGATATATATTGTGATGTGCTCTATGATATTTATTCACCTTGATGACAAGGCACATTTAGGCTTTTACAGACTGTTGCAAGTGAGCAACTCATCTTTCTAACAGCAGCTTTATCAGCAAATAGTAAATATCTGGGAGTTATTTACCTGGAGGTGGACATCCTCTACGTTCCGGAGGTGATCACCTGCTGCACAATCCTGCACAACATTTGCCTGAGCAACGGAGACCTGTTGGACCCAGACGTTGGTGTGGACGGAGCAGCAGGTGACCTTCCAGACCATGGAGAACGAGCACCTCCAGGCGCCATCTGTGGAGCAGAGGAGAGAAACAGGATGGCAACCCTGTGTTATGCACCAGACCATGATTACATTTAATTGATTAAATCATTTGGCTAATTTCAACACAAATTCTTGTCTGAACATTTCTTTGTCAATGACTTAAAACCTCAGAGTAACAACAGTAATAAAGTAGTCAGAGTAACAATAACAAACAGATTGAATTATATTTCTCTCTTTATTTTGTACTACTTATTTATTTAATAATTGTTGAAGGATTGCCAGGAACCGCTCC
This sequence comes from Sebastes umbrosus, assembly GCF_015220745.1. NCBI lineage: Eukaryota > Metazoa > Chordata > Actinopteri > Perciformes > Sebastidae > Sebastes > Sebastes umbrosus. Next base: position 38,231,515 of record NC_051270.1, read on the forward strand.
TCCCTTGCAGCAACCTCTCTGTCCCTCCTCTCCTCCCTCTCTCTCATCTCAGCGAAGAGACGCTGCTCCCTCTCTGCCGCGTCACGGCACCGTCTCTCCTCCATCTCTAGAGCCTCATGGTACCGTCTCTCCTCCCTCTCTACTGCCTCCTTGTACCGCCTCATTTCCCTCTCTAGGACCTCCTGATGTCGCCTCTCCTCTTTCTCTTCTGCCTCTTTCTCGCGTCTCTCAACTCTCTCCCTGTCCTCAACCTGCGCCCTCCTGAATTCTTCATTCTCTCTTGCCTGCATTGCTTTAACAAACTCCACAACATCCACCCGCTCCCTTTTTGGGGTGAATGTTGTGGAGTCTGTGTCTGGCTCGGTGTCCCCTTCTGGGGTCAGTACAGAGGGGAATACGACCACCACTGCACGCTGGGAGGATGATGCAATGAGGACAGGCGGCGTCACCGACGGCCTGCCCCCAATTGCCTCATCCATCAAAGAGTACCACTTCAATGATGGAGTGGTCTCACCCCGCTCTGTACTGACCCCAGTTCTGGGGCACTTCAGGTCCCGTGGAGGAAAAACAGCCAAAAATAAAGGAGAACATTTCCAGATTATACTGAAATATTAATAGTGGAGAGTCACCACTGCCGAATGCTTCTGCTGGTGTTATGCTTGCACAAGTGAAAAGTAAATAAGTAATGTCAAAGAGTCACTGATATATTTAGAAGTTGCGTTTTCATCTGCTCAAACAATAATTTACAATTCACATCCATAGAGCTGATTTCCTCACAAGGATAGTGACATGTGGAATATTGAAATAGACAAACTAACCAACCAACCTTGTACTTCTGTTTAAGATTCTCCCATTTCTTTTCCAGAAAAACAGGGGTCACACTCCCCTCCAGGCCTTTCTCCACAATATAGGTCCTGTTTAAAATACAATAGTAAAACAAAACAAGGTAGGTCATGATTAAAATACAACAGTAAAACAATACAATGCAGAAAACATTAGATAGCTTTGTGTGTATCAATAACTGGACGCACTTCCTTACCAGTCCACAAGGAGCACTGAGCAGAAACTAATGCAGTCATAAATTCAAACTTCGTTAAGGGTATAGGCCTAACACTCAAAGATTAAATATCAGAAAAACTATAATATGGGATTCAACACAACAGAGTATAACACACATGCACTTACTCATATCCACTGACGGTTGCATTTCGCCTCCCAGTGAACAAGGAGGCGTTGGCAGCACGCCAGATGATCAACGACCACGTGTCCTCATCCGTCCCTAAGAAGATCAAAATATGTGTTTAATTCAGATTAAAATACACACATGTTGAAATGTGATGCCTGACTACAATTATGTGTGTTACTCTTTATTGCATTCATGGTATTGACTCCGCTTCACTAACACAATGAACATCTTGATGGTCTCTATCTGACGACGGTTTAGTTAGTGAAACATAAACATGTAGTGCAGGGTGTAGCGTTGTAGCTTCACATCTACATTGATAAGTTAACTTATCCATGCCCATTCACGTGTCACTGGTAGTTTAGTGTAACATTACGTTAGCTAACGTTAGCTTGCTGGCATTAGCGTTCACAATCCGACCTACAACGCATGAAAAACCCAAAGGATCATGAAAACAACAACACTTTAATCAGCTGCAAGGTGTCGATGTATGACTGCAATGTAGTTAAATGTTAACATCTACGTTACCACTATTGGCAAGCTTGTTAGCATTGTTAGCATTCACGATATCGTTCATGGCAACAATTAGTGCAAAGAAAAGCAAATGAGTAGATGTGAAACATTATAACTTACATTTATAAGGTACGCTGTTCAGCACCGCAACAGCTGCTGCATCTTCTGCCGCCATTTCACAAGTTTGAATAGTGGTCGTGGTCCCGCCCCTTCCGCTACGTAGCCAAGATGGCGACAATTGAGTTTTGAAAGTGTCCAGCGTTCCACACTCAACGATCTGATTGTTTTGAGTACAACATCCAGGTACTTTGAGTGCACTGCATTTTGCCATACTTCTCAGTGTGAACGCACTTATGCACTCAAAATAGTAAGTGTAAGTACAGAAGTACGCAGATTGGAACACACTCTTAGTCTTGATATTTCCAACGGAAAACAAGAGCAGCCTACCAAGGAACCGAGGACAATGATATTTATAATGAAATGAAATGGCCATTAAAAGGCAAACTCTATGTAGAAAGAAAGGGCAGACAGCAGTAGCTCCAGCAGCAGGAACGCAGCAGACACGCAACGGGTGTGAACGCCAGACGCGTGATTCACGCAGCCGCCACGTGCTCCTGACGTTCCTGGTGTGTCCGAGGCTAGTGTGAGCCCTGCGCTTTGTGTTTGTCTGCCAGTTTCTTCACTGCGGGTTGCAGAGAAGTTAGTCTCAGCCGTAGTGCGCCTGAGGCCATCATGTCCAAGCGGTTGCGGTACTTGGACTGCATGTGGAGGACCTGGCTGAATCCCTGCTCACCTCAATTTCAGAAGTAGAAGACAAAGGTACTCTTAAAGTCATTGATATGTCAAGGCCCACCACTATGCAGCATGATGATGAGAGGTCTACTGTTTTCGATCCAGTCCTAAGACCCCAAGCATTCACTTCTTCCCCTGTTAATGACTCTTCGTCCCTGTCAGATGGATCTGTGGATACAGATATACTGTCATCGAGTGAGTCTACAAGCTCACGGTCCTCTTGGCCTGCTGTTTTTCATGTGCCTTATTTCTACTACGATGCTGAATTAAAACTTCAGCAGGCAAGATTAGCTTATATTCAAAATGGCACTGTACTTATTCCAGATCCCAAGTTGAAGTCATCCATCCTTGAGGGTTTAGTGCAGGAAATTGTGCAGTATAAAGTCTATGTCAGTGATAAGGAGATGGAACAGGTAGCCCAGAGTCTTATCAAGACGCATCCATGTTTAACTGAGAAAGGGTCCTGCACTGGATGTGGCGGATGGAAGACCAGTTTAAAATATAAACTATCTAACTACCGCACACTCCTGAGAAAACTGGGCTGCCCAGAGGTGACAGTGAACTCTTTAAAAAACGAACCTGCAGGACAGTGCAGTGCAGCCTTTGGTGTCAAAAAGGCAAAGAGAGCTGAGGTGAATTTTTGCCCGACATACCCATCAGCAGAAACTGAGGAGAGTCTGGAGGCCATGCAGAAAGCTCTACTCTTAGATGTAAAGAAGAGGAACAACAGAGAGGTTGTGAAACTCAAGATGGAAAAGACTTTCGCACACAGAAGACATGAAGTCGTTCGTGATGTACCAATGGTGGAGGATTTCATGGCTAGGTGGCCTGCTCTGTTTGAAGTCAGTGAGGTAAGGCTTATCTCATGCTCGATTTTTCATCTTGGATTTGCTGTAGATAAAAGGAAATTCTTGGGTACACTGGCAAACTGCTATTATGCCTGATTGTTTATTATCCGTCTGTGCTTTATCTCCCTCCTAGACTGTCCTGGTCTGCAGTATGTGTGATGGTGGCTTTCTCCTTAATGTTTACCGTTTTCTGATTCTTTTGTGCTTTTTATCTGTTTTCAGATCAACGCTGAATTCAAGAGAATCACCACCATCCCACTTCAATCCAAGTTCCTGTCTCAGCTGGACCTCTACTCTGATAACCTGACGAGGCTGTTCCAAAAGAGAGGAGGACAGCTAGGGGCAAGGCTCAAAACAATCATTGCGCAAATGGCTGATGTAAGTGATACCCATATGACAGTTTACACCAGTAGTTGACTTTAAAATAAAGGACATGGGCTGAATTAAGACGCTAATAAAGAAAATCTCCTGTCAGTGTGATGATGTAGATGCTGGACGAGAGCGTATCATTAAGGGAGTCTGTATCTACATGGGTGAAGATCCAGAGAACCTTGTTCGGCAATATGTGGTATGTACATGAATCAGTGCTTACTTTTTTTCCCCCTTATCTCCGGTCCTTCTCTTGTTCTCCTAATTGATCACTTGGGCTGAAATAATTAATTGATTATTATAAAATGTATTGATTATAATTTTGATAATCTCTTTCATACCATTATAAAATCTTGGTTTCTGGATGCTGGTTAAACTAACAGCAATTTTGAGACATGACTTTAGACTGTAGTTGTGGTGGGTATTTATCATTATTTTCAATATTTTTTTTAACTAAATCAGATTATTTGAAAATGTCAGGTTATTTGAATAATCAGGAAAACAATCTGAAAATTAATCAGTTAAATTAATCGTAGTTTCAGCCCTTTGTATCTTCACACACACTATAACTGTTCTATCACTATTCTCTTTGTCTCTTTCCTGGCCACTGCTGTTGTTCTATTACAATCCATCACTTCTGTAACTATTCATTTGATCTAGGTCTACATCTTCACTCTTTGTTGCTCATCTATTATTTGATTCTTTAATGTGTCAATCTTTCATGTTTCATCCTTTTCATTTTGTTAAACAGCTACACAGTTCTCTGACATGAGTAAAGCAATTGAAAGATAATAAAACAAAAGTCAGTCGCCAATGTGATGGTCAAAGTTTGACTGGCAGTATGGTGGCCACAACAGGGTTCATGTGCTTTAAACGTCATCTGAAAAACCTATTTGTTTTAATGTTCTACTGTAATTACTTGCCCTTGTCTCTAAATTTACCTTCATTCTAACTTTAACCTTACCTTGTCTATATACTGTCACTATGCCTACCCAATTTTATATTCATTTATTCTTTTCTCGATAGGGGCTTGGTTAAATAGTTCTTATTTACCTTCCTTTATTTACCTACCTTTATCTGTTTTGTACAGGGCATGGATGAAAACGCCGTCAAGGAGGCCATTGAAGACACCACTGTCGGGATTTATGTTCTTAAAGAACATGCTTCAAGTGATGAACCTGAGGACATTGGAATTGTCCTTGAAGGCATCAAGGTGTTGCAAGATCTGGATAATGTAGCATTAGCTGTTGCTATGCTGTTCGGACTCATGTTTGCCCTGAACCTCAGCTACCCTGCTGACCTCCGCTTCACCTTTGAGGTAGTCCAAAAGATTTTTATGGAACTGGATGGAGGTAAACTTTCTAACAAAGCACTCACTCTAAAAAACAGGCTCTTTCAGTGAAAGGGTCAGAGACACTGCACTGCCAGCAAAAAAATAAAAAACCAAGGGACATTTGAATTGTCCTCAAACGCATCTCGGGTATTGCTATACCATTTGGACTGCTTTTTCATTTTCTTTTGTGAATCCACTGTTGTAAGTTGACACTATTTTCTTTTATGAATCCATTATGAAAACAGTTTAAAGAGGGTTTGTAACCATTTTAGTTTGCTGCTCTGAGTCAACTTAAAAATACAGCAGCTGTTTTTAATTTGTTACTTTGAATCCTCTTTGACAACGATTTGTACAAGGTTTACATATCTTTGTTTATTCCTCAGAGAAAACAGTTTTACGCAGGGTTGATATTTGTCTTTTTTTTTTTCATTGGTAAATCCACTTTGAAAATACTGTTGTCCGCACTGTGAAGATGGTTTACGCATGGTTAACCTTGGGAGTAAACTTTTAAGCAAAGCACTACCTCTAATTTTGCCTTATTCACTTTGTGCCATGTTTAGTTTACTTGTGAGATAGTGTTATTCTAGTTTTGTATTTGCTCTCGAAAATGGGCTGTTTGTGATAACAGTTGACAGTATTTTGTATTTGCACTTTTAAATCTACTGTGACAAGTTTACATTGGGTTTATAACTGTATTTGCTGTTCTTAATCCACTCTGAAGATACGTTTGAAGTATGTATATGCTCCTATCAACTGTGAAAACGGTTAATGCAAGGTTACATTATATGTATTGCGAATCCATTGCACTCTATGCAGAATTTAAATTTGTTCTATTGTGAATACACTGTTCAGTGAAACCACAAACAGTTGTGTGGTTTGCATTATGTATTTGTGTTTGAATCCACTGCTGTTGATGCATGGCTCAATACAGCAACATTTTGGTACAGAACTCTGTCTCTGCCTTTTCTTGTCAATGCAATTCAGCTTTTTTACATTTATGACTTTGTATTTGCACACACTTAATCGCAACATGGAACCGATGTCTACAGTACGTTTGGATAGAGTTAACTTTAACAAATCAAGTTAGAGTTAACTTTAACAAATCAAGTTAGATTTACAGACCTAACTCAGGTACCAGGAACATTATGGAATTGTTTTAAAGTTACACAATATCTTTGAATAATATCATCATTCAAAAATCAAGTTGGAGTTACAGTTGAAAATCAGGTACCCTGGACATGATGAAATTACTTTAGCATTACACAATAAATTGGTATTATTGTAACTGGAAAATAATGTGTTGAATCAACATGATTCTTTTAAACAGTCTAATGTGAATTAAACATTTTGGTTTGACGAGCAATAATTGATTGAGTCAAAGAAGAAAATTAATTGGCCACATTCTGATCATGTGGGACCGATGTCCACATTAAAATCTAGTAAATCCAAAGGACTTTTTTTTTCAGTGTAGGGGAAACCCTCTGACAGTAAACACCTAAATATAGTTAAACACAAAATAATCAGTATTCATTAAGAGCTGATAGTTGTCATGAATGTGGAGATATTCACAAGTTACAATAGTTGGCTCATGTGAAAACTGTTTCTGAAACAGCATATAACTTTACTCTATTCAGTAAAAATTAGTGTTGAACAAAGGTATATTATAACATTATTGTGATGTGTTGGAATGTAATCTTGTAAGATTGAATTTTTGGTGAGAAACTTGAATAAATACAGTTTGAAGGAGTCAAGGAGATGTTTACACAGCAATACAATAGATATTAAATAGGGAATTATGACTTTTTTAACTTCCTAACACTAATAATACTCTAAGCAGCTTATAATATATAATCAAAACTACTAATGCCAATCAAATCAAAGCAAATATTGAAATAAAAATACAATTATTTATTTCCTAAACATTTGAATTGTGTGTTTTTATACGAAAAAGAGACTCTTTAGTAGAGTGTGAGACTGTGACAGAACAAAGAACTTGAGTTTTCAATTAAAATAAATAATTACACATTTTCATTCTGTTAATGTCACAGTTAAGAAAGGCTGTGTTAATTTGCGTTAAATTTCCTTTTCTGTTTTGGTTGTAAGTACGTTTATATTTGGCTGACCAAATTTAGGGGCATGGTGGCCCATGGGGCCAGTGCATTAAAATATTATCTTCTATCCTTGTATACCTGTAATAACTAGAGTGTAGATACTGAAAGGTGTTGCGCAAATGATGTAAAATCACTTAGAGTGAGATCCATACGGGAGGGCCTCATGAGGGTGGACTAGAAATGTATATGTGTGTTAGCTTAACTTTTAAAATCACCCAGAGGGAGATGTACACCTGAGGGCCCCATGAGGGTGGACTAGAAACATATACGTGTGTGAGGTTAACTGGCACCATGAGGAATGAACTAGAACGTTGTCTGTCAGGTTAACTCTGTTCTCTCAATCAGAAGTCTGCCACGTCACCCAATGAGTAACACTGACTGAAAAGCTGTATCAGAAAAGCAATGTGAACACCTTCCTATCTTGGTAATTGAACTACATAATATGCAGGTCAACATAAATAGTTTGTGTTGACAGTGTCTACATTACTCCATTACCTGTGTGCTGGCATCTACTGCCACAGCAGGAGCCTGCATGTTCACCTCCTGGAATTCAGATAAAAAACAAGAACGCATTAAAAACTGATAGTAATCATGTATGTGGAGATATTCACAAGTTACAAAAGTTAGCTTGTTTGAAAACCATTTATGACCATAAATACAAAAGAAAAAACAAAACGGAAATTGAATCTCACATCACAAATCACACAGTAAACAATAAAGAGGCTTGGCTTTTGAAAATTGTTCTCCCAAATCTTGGCAACCAGGGGAAAAAATAAACATTCTAATCAACACATATCAAAAACTACTGACATTTTTTTCCACAGAAAACGTTCAAAAACAGATTTGGGGCTAAATTTAACCATTTTTTTACCACATGACAATTGATAAAAATGATCAATAATCCCTCCAAAATACCACAATAAGACACCAAAACCTTGAGGAACACCATAGAAAAAGCCATGCTGTGATTTGGTATCAAAAACTATGGACATTTGTAGATTTCTGCAAAACTTGCATTTTTCGGGGGGGTTTGATGGAGAGCACTTGTGTTGTGTAAACTGCTCAGAAACGCCACACATATTCAAACACACCATTTTAGAATAGAAAAAAAATAACACATTTATACATGCAAGCAAATAATTGCATAGTTTTTGCCCAAAACTGCATGTGATTATCATAAAGGGGAGACTCGTGGGTACCCATAGAACTCATTTACATTCACTGATCTGGAGGTCAGAGGTCAAGGGACCACTTTGAAAATGGCCATGACAGTTTTTCCTAAAGTTTAGCGTAGCTTTGGAGCGTTATTTTACCTCCTTCCTGACAAGCTAGCATGACGTGGTTGGTACCAATGGATTCCTTATGTTTTTCTAGTTTTATATGATACCTGCACCTTCACTCTAGCCCTGCTGGAGCCTCTGAAAAAACAGTATAGTCGGTCGGGATCCCGCGGGTCTCTCTTAATACAGTAGGCCTTTACCTAACACAACAACAAATCCGCTACGTTCTACGGTGCATTTCCATTTAGCCTACAGACTTGTACTCTGCACATTAAATGAACGTTACTTATTAAGCAACTGAATAACATCACGTTCTGCTTTTAGCATTAGCTAACATGCTGACGGGACCCTGAGCTAAAAATAGAACAGACAGTAGATGCATCGATCGTAATGTTGACACGTAACCGCGCAGTACTCTGCTGAACTTACGGTCCGCTGCATAGTAATAGACTGGGCAGCTGTATCCAGGTGAAACTATTTAAATCAGTTGAGAAATATAAACGTTATAGTGCTTTTTATCCAGAATAACCGCAGGGAGGCTCCTGAGCCTGTTTATAATGATAAACGGTTTGGGCCCCACGAGGGTTTTGGGCCCCCGGTCACAAACACAAGTACACACACACACACACACACACAGGGAAGGTTCTTTTGTATTTCTGTGTTCTGTTTTTTATGATCCAAATGAACAGAAATTATTCTGAGAAGCTAAAGTTTTGAAAAGTTGAGTTTTGGAAATAAATGTTGACTGTTCTTTGCAAATGAAGTTGTTTTGCTCTTTTTCTCTCTCTCTCTTTTATTTGTGAATAAAATTGCATCAGTAAAATCTAACCTGGGGATATCCTGGCTAATATTTTCACATATACCAGTCTTTGATAATCCAAAATAATTTCTTTATTTTAAAAAATGTAAATGGTTTCAAAACAATATAGTTAAAAAGGTGTAACACAGAATTGGGTGATAATGTATAGTGTATGGACAATAGGTGTCACTATTTGCTGCCATTCAAAAAATGTAAATGGTTTCAAAAGTTTTTTTGACTAAACTTTGACATATACCAGCCTGTGATTATCCATCAACATATGTTCCTCTGATAACAACTATAGTCAAAATTCTTCTCTTTTTTAATTAAAAAATTAGGTATATTTTCATAATATTTGATTTATTGACCATAAATTCAAAAAATAAGTGTAAAAGTTGTGGTTATGAGTTGGAATGAAGTTGGCTAAAAAGGTGTAACATAGAATTGGGGGATAATTTATAGTGTATGCTTTATAAACAGTCAAACCAGACCGGGTCAGTTATGACCCGGGAAGACAAAAGTTGCATAGTGGTCATATTTTTTCTCTTAATATGTTGTTATTGTTGCATCAAAATACAAAGTAAAATTATATGGTGTCATGTTTGGCTTGAGGACAAAGCGCCAAATGACAACAAAGGTTTCCCCCTTCTTTTTGATGTTTGGTAGAGAGGCGAAGTACCCCTCAAATCCCTGATGAATACAGGGTGAGTTGTACTTACAAACATATTTGGAAAAGAAAGAACATTTCAAATTGTAGTATAATGTAACCTTAAAACACTGCATTTTAATGTTTTAATACAACAGCACAATCATTTTATAGGTGATAGCAGCATTGAGGACAATTTGTCTGTTGAGGAGGTAACAGAGGACATTCTGAAGCTCGACAAAGTTCTTCAGAGTGCCATCTCAAATAACACAACATAGTCACAAAAAAAAGGCAAAGCTACCTCTGATTTTCATGTTGGCATGAAAGTGTGGAGGCTGAACATGAGGAGCCAGCAGAGGAAAGGAGGCAAGTTAGAGCCAAACTACCTTGGGCCCTACACCATAGCCGCTATTGAAGGAAAAAGTGTGGATGTTGTGGACAGCAGAGGAGTGACAATACCAAAGATTAACAGGGATCACTTGATGGCATATTCAGCACAACACCCAAGAGTTCTGCTTAAGTGTTCTGTGGATGGTTCCACCACCACCAGTAACTAAATCCATATTAGAAACTTGTTATATGTGGATGGAGTGTATTCCAACATTATTTTCACCCTTCTAGTTACTAGTGTTAGTTTAGTTGCTTCAATGTTGAACTCCATTTTCATGTGTTTCTTTTAACCCTATTAACCTGATCGAGTCGGATCATGTTCTCACCACAAACGAAGCGTACCGAACCGTACCACAGTTCGTGTGGAACCAAACTTGTTTTGGTGCGCACCCAAGTGCGATTGCTGCGTTCACACCTGCCCAAACGAACCGCACCAAGAGGGTAAATGCTCCAGGGTTCGATTCAACCGAACTAAACAAGGCAGGTGTTAAATGATTCCAAATCTAGCCATGTTGACTCTGGGTCCTTATTAATCCATTCTGCAATGTAACGAAGTTGTGCAGCCAGCTGATACAGTCTAATATTTGGGACAGCTAAACCTCCCTTCTCCACAGACATCTGTAACTTAGCCATTTTTAATCAAGGCTTCTTTTATTCAAGCCATTCATTCTGCATCGGCACAGCGTCCACTGCAGCCAGGCTGGGCATCTCGGACCAAACCATCCAGGTCCTCGGCCGCTGGTCATGCCAGGCATATCGCTGCTACATACGAAACAATCCCAGCGATCTCCGCCAAGCCCACATTCAACTCAGCTCAATTTAAATCTGACTCTTCTGGGGGACTGTGATCAGTTCAGATGGAAAAGCACCTGAGACGGAACCCCCACACTGAGGGTGCTTTCACATCAGGGACCCCGGCCCGGATCCGAGTACACTTGTCCCCAAAGTCCAGTTCGATTGATTAGCGTGAACGCTCCGTACCTTACTCAGACACGGTTCGTCGATCCGTACTCCAGTCCACTTGAAAAGGTGGTCTGGAGTACGGATCATGTGTACTCCTGTACGGTTCGCATCAGGTGTGAAAGCCAACCATACCAAAACACGGAAGTGGTCCGCTATTTAGAACGCGTTTTCAGGATTACGCGACTGTACAGCTCAGACATGGCATCGAAAGGATCTCTCTGGTCTAACGAAGATATTAAATGCTTGATTGAAATTTGGGCAAACGAAAACATCCAAGCCCATTTAGATAATACTCACAAAAAGGCAGAGGTTTATGGGATAATTCGAGAGTATTTACATGCGCGTGGGTACAACAGAACAGTGCCAGAACAATGCCGTGACAAACTAAAGAAATTGAGGCTGCAATACCATAAAGTGAGGGATGCGGTGCGTAAGTCAGGCAGCTCAACTGACGAAAATGACAGATTTCCGTGGTATGATGAAATGGACAATATAATCAGCAACAAACCAACAAGTGAGCCTAATTTTATTGAGTCGCAACACATCACACCACCTCCTGAAACTCCCTCGACATCACCTCCACCATCCGATCAAGAGAACGGACCAGTTATTCTACCAACCGGCCTGCTGCTGAGCGGTAAGTAGTAGGTTAACGTTAGCATACATAATATTATCATGACAGATGGGGGTGGGTCTTGTTGTGAAATGTAAAATGCACGCTATTATTGAGCAGATGGACCGGTAGCTGCAGGTCCAGACATCCGTAATTATTTCCTAAGAAGTTTCCTGTCTCTCTGCATCTGAATGAAGTGAAATTGCTGTAAACTGACAGTTGTCAATAACACAACTAGATATCTGCAATTCTTTAATGTAATTTGATGTTATCTTGTATTTCTACAACTGATGATCATTTCAACAGCTGCGGTGGCTCCAGAGCTGACCGCGAGAGTCGGCAGCATACAGCAGAGCCCTCCTCTGCGCTCAGGAGGAGTTGAGCACAGTTTGATTTTAGATTTGAATTGGCTTATATCTTTTACAATTGAAAGATGCCTATGGAATAGTTCTGGCCTACTAGCACAAGCACAAATAACACTGGTGGGTTGAATGTTTATGATAAAGTATCAAGCCTGTAACTTTTCAGAGGGAGTGAAGCTAACATTTACATTAACATGGGACATATTACTATCAGTGAGCAAGCTATCCCGAACATCTTATGTAGCCTAGTTAGTTAGTGAGTTCATCTAAGATCCACACATCATTTATGGTTGTCTGTAATTGTTGTGACAATTTTTTGATGCAGAAATAGTTTGTGCATGTATTTTATACCAATCATCAATGCTATTTTGTAGCCGTCAGTTAATTTCTAATTTGCATTCATACTTTTATGCTGACAGGCACTTCAGATGGGACACACCCTGAGACCTCTGACTGTAGCTCAAGAGTAATAGAGAATAGAAGGTAGAGGAAGGCAAAGTCTGATATGAGCAGCATGATGGGTGACTTTGTGGACATGCAAAAAAAACAATATGAGGAATTCTTGGCAGGCCGGAGGGAACAGGGGAGACACCGGAGTTTTGGTCGGAGACGATAATGTTTCTCTCTTCGGAGCCCCGTCACGTCACAAGACACGGGAAACCTCTGTTGGTCTGGAGGAGCTGCAGCAGTTATTTCTGCACAAACGTCCACTGTACATTCACTAGATATTCTCAGAGCTAAACTAACTCTTCTGCAGTGTGGAGTTTGCGCGCATGCACGTGAGAGTGGAGCGAAAGAGCAAGTGAGAACGAGAACGGTGTGTGAGTGAAGGCAGGCAGAGAAGCAGAGGAGCAGAGTACAGCAGAGACTCCGGTCCTGGAGACCAAAGCTACAGTCTCCCCCGCGTCCTCGGACCGCGGCCAACACTGTTTTGCAATAGCAAGCGCACATGGGACACCGACCAGCAATGATTTATACGTGTAAGAAGTTACAAACAGTCCCTTTAAGTAATTTATGTAAGATCATTTTGGGTTAATCTGTGCAAGCCCCAGACGATGGACCACTCTTCAGCAGAAGATAGGGTGCTCCTTTCACCGTCTGTCAGATACGCGTTGGAGCGCGCGCCTGGGGGTTGCGGTGCATTTGCTCAGCTTGCTTAATGCCCTTGACGGTCTGGTCTCCAACTGCAGTCTGACCAGTGAGATCAGATCAGAGGTAAAAGGATTTAAAACGTATTTCCAGTCATTCGCTGCCATTTTGCTTCTCACATTCTGGGTCAAAGCGCTACAGTGTATTGAGGACAGATGACTCATCCTTCAGTCATCCGCTGTTTCCAGTAACATAGAAGTTGCAAACATAAAGGCACTACAGGATGAAATGGAAACTTTGTGTGACTCCTGGGACAATATTATGTGCGAGGCCACGGCTGTAGCCAGAGGTTTGAATATAGATCCCGAGCTAGACCAAGTCCGAACAAGAAAAAGAAAATGATTTTTTGATGAATCAGAAAACCAACCTGACGAGGAAAGTGGAGATGTTGCCTTCAGAAACAGGATTTTTCTATGTGGCAATGGACAGAGTTATTTCTGAACTTAACATCCGATTCACTACTATCAAGGGGATCTGCGATGAATCTTCCATCCTGTGGAAGTTCAGGTCAGACTCAGAAAGCAACATCAAGACGTCTTATCAGAAATTGGTGAGAAAATACTCAAAGGATGTGACAGATGCACTGAAGAGTCAAGTGTGCCACATCAAAAAAACTTTTCACAAGGATCTTAGCTCATTGTAACTACTCCAGGAAACACTCTGATTGCAGCTCCAAAGTATCTATGGAGACCTGTGCATACTCCTGTGCATCTTCCTTACATTACCGGAGACTGTGGCTGGAGGTGAGCGTTCATTCAGCAAGCTGAAACTCATTAAAAACTATATGCGCTCCACAACGAGCCAGGAAAGGCTCAATGGACTCACCATCCCCTCCATTGAGAGAAAACTGTCCCAAAGACTGCAAAGACTGGACTTCCAAGGACATTATCGGAGACTTCACTGCAAGAAAAATCAGGCGACTTGCACTTGGACCTAAACACTAGTCAGCAGCACATTTATTCAGGTACTGTACTGCAAGTACAATTTTGAGGTATTTGTACTTTACTTGAGTATTTCCATGTCATGCTACTTTTACTCTACTATATCTCAGAGTAACATTGTGCTTTTTACTCCTCTACATTTATCGGACAGCTGGAGTCATTAGCTATTTTTTAGGGTCAAGGTTTTACAAACCAAACATGTAATCAGTATATAAGATATGTTGCTGTGAGTTAACTATCCAAAAGTATACAAATAATTTCTAATGATCTCCACCTCGACCAGCTATAACATTAAAATACTGTTTACATTTTAATACTTCAATAATGGTCCAGTTAAATAATTACTCTTACAGGGCCCATTCTGACAAACAAATAATTTAACTTTCGCTATTTTAAGTACATTGTGCTGATAATACTTTGCTGTACTTTTACTAAACTTAAATTTTGATTCCAGGATTTTTATATGTAATTGAGTATTCCTATAGTGTATTGTCACTACTTTTACTTAAAGGGACTGTTTGTAACTTCTTACACGTATAAATCATTGCGGGTCGGTGTCCCATGTGCGCTCGCATGTGGCTACGCTTTTCAGACAAGACTCCAACACAAACTACACGGAAGCACCAAAACCACAAAGTTGTATCTAGTGAAGCCCGTCTGTTAAACAGTGTTGGCCGCGGTCGGAGGACGCGGTCGGAGGACGCGGTCGGAGACCGTAGCTTTGGTCTCCAGGGCCGGAGTCTCTGCTGTACTCTGCTCCTCTGCCTGCCTGCTTTCACTCACACACACCGCGCTCGTTCTCGCTCTCTCGCTCCACCTCTACACGTGCATGTGCGCACACTCCACACTGCAGAAGAGTTAGTTTAGCTCTGAGAATATCTAGTCAATGTTCAGTGGACGTTTGTGCAGAAATAACTGCTGCAGCTCCTCCAGACCAACAGAGGTTTCCCGTGTTTTGTGAAGTGACGGGGCTCTTAGAAACGTTATCGTCTCCGACCAAAACTCCGGTGTCTCCCCTGTTCCCTCCGGCCGCGGTCGGGAGGCTGAGGCAGGAAAAGCCAACACTAGGATCAGCATTGATTCATGGAGAGACCTTCGTCTGGTCAGCTAACATTACTGCCAAGCAGCTGAAATATAGAGTGATATTGTGGTTTTAGCTGACGTGTGTCGCCTCACTGTTTTGAGCGATGCTCGTTCATGTCTATGTAGAGCGAGCACAAGCGTGAGCAACAGGACGCTGACTTTCATTGACTTAACGGCCACAGGTGTCGCTGTTAACAAGCCATTTCTGATTCTTACAAACAGTCGCTTTAAGTAAATGAAATCAATAATTATTCCACCACTGCGTGTGGGTAAGCCTCTGTTTATATAATTATCATAATTTCAGTTGACAGACATACAGTATACTCTGCACACAATTTGACCAATATTTGATATTGATTTTATGAATATTTACCCTCAAGATTGAATTTGATAGATGAAGAGTACATTTATTTGTTCACTCATGATTTGATCTTGTGATTTAATACCTTGCAGTAATGTCTCCGAAAGCAAAAAGGGACCAGCTCCAAGAGCAGAAGACCACCAAGACTAGCTGATGTCTCCTTCTTATCATTTGAGAAAGGGGTGTGGCGTTTAGATGGCGGAAAAACAGCTTTCTCTTCCCACCTAACAAAGTATGCTGGTTCTTTCAGTTAAACTTCTTGTTAGAATGCCCGAGCGGTCAAGGAGGCAATGAGGAGAAGTCCACAACCGGATGGCGTTTCAGCATGAAAACATTTAATTTTTCGTTCACCGCATCGTACACACATGTTAGATTCACCAGCCTTATATAGCCCATTCAATTGGCACATATCATTCCTCATATTAAATACAACAAACAAATATACAAAAATATACAAAACTATTTACATAAAACCATTACCCAAAATATAAATACTCTTAATAAATATATACACACCTAAATATCTCAACTAAATACCAATAAATACTTCACCTGAATAAATACATTTAAAACAGTCCCGCCAAACTCCCCTCTACCCACCTCCACTGGTTTTACCCTCCCGGAATTATTTATAGGTGTGCAAGCCCCCGGGGATCTCTTTCGCCCGAACACCCTGGGAGACGGAAACAGGCAGAGGTAAGTCTATGCATGACCGTTTTAATGTTAATACAAGTCAATCTTCAATCTACTTCTTTATCCCACATTACCTTCCTCCACTACTGGGGTATAAATCGATGTGCATTTTAATAAGTATTTTGGTATTTTACAGGAAAACGACGAGGAGGAATCGCCCCGCGTCCCCGCTGTAAAATACTCTGCACGCCAGCCTCACTACACTGAAATACATGGACAATAAATGAATAATCAATAAATACATCTGTGTGTTTATTTTCCCTGTTAACAATATGTACCAATAAGTGCGTTCAATAACCATTTATGCATTGTGATTATAGTTATAGTTAAAGTTACTATAATTAACCTCCAGTAACGGCGAGCCGTCGTTAAACTTCTTTTGCAGGGTTATTACTAGGTAATTTGTTTCACATAATTAATTCTTCCATATTTGAAATCTGGACTTCATCTGCTACAAATACACATCAAACACTCAGGATATAAACCACTGAATAAAACTTGATCAATTGAATTAAACAAATTAACCAATTACACAATGCAGATATACCTTGTTATTAAAACATGTAGGTATACAAACACAGACAGGCGTTAACATGTTGATATATAAATGTGCTTATTACACATAAATGAAGGGATAAGAAACAGTCACACAATGTGGGTGAGAGCAATCGCAAAGGAGGAGGGGTTGTTCTCATGAAGCAGACATGCGGTGTCAATGAGATCAAAGTTACCAACATAACATGAAACTTGGAAACAGAGTTGATTATCATGAACTTAATTCTACATGTTCTAAGCATATCACCAAAATGAATGTACATTTTATTTTGCATTAAGTTTCACTTTCATTTGACTTTTACTGTGTTAATAGTTAATAGTTTCACATTAGAAACATTTTTGAGTACTTCTTTGGGACTTTGGAACTTGTTGAAGATATGAATGAACAGTGGGGAAAAAGGATGATGCTTCAGGAGCAGTTTGAGAAGTTTCTATATGATTTGATTGTTTCCACTGTAAAAATGCTAACATGGATTTCATATCTATTGTAACTGAATGGATTAAAGTTAAATACAGCTGCACATGCACCATTAATGAAAACAAATACTGTAGGTTTCAAGTCAGGAGGTGTGAGGAGTGAGAAATGTTTGATATTTAAAAGATAAGGAGGAGTTTTCACTCATGTGACTGTTGATCAGAAAGATGATGGCATATTGATATGTGATATTAATAAATGTTGCTAAGGTCCTAAATATCTGTTGTTGCAAACATTTTCCTTTGTTTTTTAGAAAGTCTGAAGTCTAGCAAATTGAAAATCTACTAATGTGCTCTGGAGCCTGGACCTGATTATAAAACGCAGTCTAAAACCAGTGTAAAAACACCAAATCACACTTTTAAATGGGGTGAAGCTAGAATTTGAATATTTTCCCCTTCAGGCTTCCTAAATGGTAGAAACAAGTCACACTTTTGCTGGAACACAGTCCAGTTCCAGTAAGTAAATGTTACTGCGGTACCTGACATTTAACTGATGTTAAAAACATCACCAGGGTGCAGGATGTCACTATATGATTATCACCTGCAGCTTCTTGTCAGAAAATCCTAGAAACTGCCGTTAAGAGAGATACTGCACGAGGCCTGATTAAAAGATGAAGAGGAAACTGCATATCTGACTAAAGAGCAGAACTGATAAGTCTTAACTCTTAAGTTTCCAAACGCTTCAGTTTGAGTTCAGGACGATCTTTCATACTCTGAAGATGAAGCTTACTGAGGCTGACGTTCTTCACTTACTCAAAATCAAAGAAGTTGATGTTACCCAGGCTTAATGCTCTTATGTCACTGGTCATATTATGAAGTGTGAGTTTCTGATGTTTTGGAGGTCAACTAATAAAGCACAAGGCTTGAAGAGAAACTAATGCAAATGAATTGGGATACAGTAACAGAAACACATGCTGTGATCATTTCATGACAGCTATTAATGGTTTAATTGACAGTTACACTAACACATGGAAGAGCAACCCTAAAAGAAGCTCGCTTCCATGGTTTGGTCAAGATGTCTGGCAATTAATGAAAAAATGTGACTTTGCCCTCAAAAGATCTAGGTACAAATACTGACACTGGTCATGTCATTTACACAGGTTGAAGAAACAAAGTTGTCATTGAACTACACAAAGCTAAGATGAATTACTTTACAAAACTTATTGAAGAGGCTAAGGGCATAAGGGTAGTAGTTCCACATTCCACAACCACGCTGGCTGACCTGCAACGAATCCTGGTTGAGGAATGGAACGCCATCCCACAGCAACATGTGACCAGGTTGGTGACCAGCATGAGGAGGAGGTGCCAGGCTGTTGTGGCTGCGTATGGATCTTCCACCGCTACTGAGGCTCCTGACGGTGTATTAAATGAATAAAGTGTAAAATAGCCAATATGTCTTGTTTGTTCCTTGTTACTGACAGAGAGTTCAATCATCCAATCCACCAAACAACTCAAAACAAGAGTCAACACCAACAGGAGAATACACTGTTTACCATTGGCAGAGCATTTTGGCAAATTTTTCTTGGGCGCTACCCACATAATCAGCTGTGCTGCTCATCCCACGAATGCATGATCCTTACAAGTTGGACATCATTGTGAAGGTAAATAAACAGGCTTTCCAACCATGTAAAATACAATGCCAATTAGCATTGTAACAAACAGAGAAACAATCCACCAAACACAAGTTTCAGACTTTTTTTCTGAGTTTAAATCCACATATATAGGCCTGTCTGTTGTAGTGTTTGTATACCTATAAGTTATGATTACAAGGTTGATCTATGTTGTGTAATTGGAATTCATTTTAATTCAATTGATCAGGTATTATTCAGTCGTTTATATCATATCGGTGTTTGGTACCATTCTGCAGTGGATGTAGTCCAGATGTCAAATAGGGAAGAATTAATTAGGTGACACAAATTAGTAGAAAGATATTTAAATACAGAATCTAAACTTTAAGTTCAGTGAGAAAAACGGGTGAGAAAGACCCCGACCTGGGACACTAGGGACTGCCCGCCTATCCTGTGGACCGGAGGCCCAATGCCTCACGACATGCCTCTTCAACAAGTTCCAACTACGGCTAAAAGAACTCTGAATACTGCATGCCAGATCATCTCTCTCACTACTGCTCTGGCTTTGATTGCTGCTCTGAAAAGAGACTTTAACAAGGAAAGACTTTAAATAGAGGACATTTTGAACAGGCAATGATGCCAGGATGGCTACAAGCTACAAGAAGGGGGTTTGAAGAATAGCACATAGACCCGCTACACCAGAGAGAGAGATGGAGATGGGAAAAAAAGATTCATCCCGAGTCGCACTGAGGGAACGTGTGTCAGCCGACCGTATCCAAAGGTGCCCTAGGACGCCAAAGACAGCCACTGACGGAGAGCAACGAGTCACGCCGAGTTCGGCCCGGGGGATCCAACAGATCCAAAGGCTGAGGTCCAGACAGAACCTATTACCACTTCTGGTAACCAGCACAACCTCCTATCTGCACATCACAAAACATTGGAAGGTGATGTTAATACATTTTCAGATTTGAAAGAGTTTGATGATTAGGCCACTAAACAAATTGAGTCAATTAATAAATAAGGTTTGTTTAAGAAATTGATAGTTGGTATATTAGATGCAACAATGATTACGAAATCCATCAATAAGCTCTAAACCTAAATTAGATCACCAATAACATTTAGAATGAATATGAAACTGCTTCACAATCTCCCCTGGTGCTTCTTTAACTCTCAACTGCTGAACGGTGCATTAATACCTAAACTAAATTTAATAAATAGGCAAACGTCAAATTCAATCAGAGAGATATCAGTCACTGAATTGACCTGGTCACACTTAATTTGTTTCTATCAATAAATGTTCATCTTTGTATTCACTGTATTCCTTCAATTATCCTTTATTCATTCTATTCTTTTTTTTCCTTTTGTTTGATCATTTATTCAGTTATTCTGTCAGTAGTTTAGTCATGTAGTTAGTCAAATAAACATTTCATTTTATAAAGAACTTGGTTACTTGATTTGTGTGTGTATATAAAACAACTCAAATCACTGTTCCCTATGCCCAAGAATTCCGTAGCAACCCTGAGATTAGAGACTCAATTGATTAATATCAGATTTTGAAGTATTCCTTGTTTTTACTAAATTGTGTGTCACCTGGTAGAATTCTGATATTAAAACTAATTGTGTGTGATATCTGAAGCTGAGTGTCATCACTCTCCTTCACATTTTACAACAGTTCATGGTTTTGTGATTTATAATTTGGTGATATTAAATATAGATATTTTGATATTAATTAATGATTGATTATTAATCTGCTCCATACAATATTGCTACAACAACATCACTGACAGCGTTCGTTTTTAAACCTGACCTCTAACCGCTCATGGTGTTGCTCAACACATGAAATCAGATAAACATCGCTCTGATAAACATCACTCAGCACATCTTCGTGTAAAGTATTACCATTAAGTATTAATATTATGTTTTATTTGAATATACATATTTCACCAAATACATGCCTCAAAATAAGATATCTCATGTCCTGAGAGAATTCATCCCAAACTACACTGAAAATTGAATAGTTATAAAAAAACAAAAGCAGAAATGTCTCAGAGGGCGGGACTTGACTCTTGGTCTGATAAAGAGACTAATCATTGCAGAGACAGCAGATGAAGAAGACACCGTGACAGGCACATTGAGTGGACATGGATCACAGAGTGCTGATTGTGTTTCTGTTGCTCTGGAGCTCAGGTAGGATTCTGGTTTAATGATGGACGTTTGAAACTCTTAATAAGTGAGGCAGAGAGCTGAGAGGAGCTGTGTGCTTTCAGGATGTTTCTATACTTGGTTAGAGACAGAGACCTAATAGCATGTGTTCACTCAGGTCTGAAACTCACGTCGTCTCTGATCCAGCGTGCTGGGTGTGGTGGTACTGATGTCTTTGAGTGGGTCAGGATGCACAGACCAACGGTCCCTATAATATTAATATTACAGGAGAAACATAATTTATTATAATCAGATCTAGAATCAGAACAGAATGTATGTTACATATAATGTGATCAATTAAAACTAAGATCAATATTTATTAAATCACAAGGTATAAATACAATACAGATGACAGAAACATCAGTTAACAGGATTTAAAAATATATATATATTATAATTATTATAATTATTAATAATAATAAATAATATATTACATATAATTATGTAAAATAGGCGGTTAAATTGACCATAAAATCAATAAACTCTACTATTTATATTCTCAGTCCTGTATGGATATTATTTGATATAATAGGAATATTGGGCTTGAAATGATAAATCTGAATGAGCCACACACGGCACAGCGTTGCGGAGGGGGGTGAGAACGAGGGTGCTGTAATTTATCAATACAATGTTCACCTACTTTTTGTAAAATAATCAGTGAACCGTTCGTCATACTTTTTTTTTTTTATTTGTGAACAAATATAATTAATGAAACATTATTTAAAAGTTTTCTGAATCTGCTCTTTTGATTCACAGAATATGATTTTACAGGGCAAATATTTCCAGAAGAATTAAATGTTCAGACGAAGGCTGTGAAATGTGTAAATAATAAAATAATAATTTAACTAGAACAAATTTTCTCTTTAAGCTATTTGGGCATTTAATTGTATAGTTTTAGGTCAAAAGCCTTCATTATTTTTCTTTATTCTTAATCTCCATCAACAGAAAACATTCTGGACTTCACTAATGTCTAAACCATGGCTACATCCCTGTATGGAATAATTATGGCTCGGTTAGACATTGTTTTCACTCACTGTCAGCTTACCTATGACCTTAATCATAACTGAATGCCATCACAATGTCACTGTGCTGTGTGGACATATTTTTGTACCCAGAACTTTGGTATAAACACAGACACACACAAACAATAGCCTGGTATCGTCCCCTGGTGGCTACAGCTAGAAATACAAGGTGGCCAAATGTCGGTTTACTTGCTGTTAACAATGTAAAAGCCCACAACAATTACATAATGATCCATTATCGTTGTTAACAACAACATATTTCACTATTTGTTGCAGTATTAGTACTATTTTACTTTGAAATTCTTAAATTCAATAAACAATCAAACTGTAAAGAATTTATTTTCTAAAGTTCCTGACTGCAGCTTTTAAAGAGTAACATTAAGAAGTAATCCACTCTAAATGATTCTCCAATTGAAGCGATTTGGGACAAAATCCACAAAGCTCCAATGCAACCTGAGCTGATCCTGATAGGGCCCTGCAGGGAAGACCAACAAACACAACATTTGGCCCCCGATTCAAGAAATACAGTATTATGAATTGAATTAGTTGGTCAGATTGAAGTTTGAACCATGGTTTTGTGAGCACTAGATCTGTTTGATGGCCTGTTTGTATGATAACGTAGTAGAAGCCTGACCTGTCCAGAGCAGGACAACTCATTATCACCCTTTGCATTATTTCTTTTAGGATTTTCCCCAGGTCTCCAGACAGAAGACATGATACTTTTCAAAGGTAAACGGAATAAAAATATACAAAAGAAAAATTACATAAGAGTTTATTTTACTAATTACTCTCTTACCTGTTTTCAGAGTTTGATGATATCCGGTTGGTGGAAGGATCCAGCCGCTGTTCTGGTGTAATAGAGGTGAAGCACAGGGATTTTGGGCAGAAATGTACGACCCTGACTGGGACCTGAAAGTTATCAGACAGAGTTTGTAGACATCTGGACTGTGGCTCTGTGGTTCGGACTTCTTCAACAACACATACACGTACACGTACACGTACACGTACACGTATACCTTCACGTACACGTCACCACTTTGAACCTTACTTTCCATCGCCTCTCGGTCCTTTAGAAAAAAGGTCCTTATCATCTATCATTTTGAAGATCATCTGCTCAGGTAAGAACTCAGTAGCCACAACACAAAAACACAAATCCAAAGAAAGCTCATCAGTGGGCTTGTCTGCTGGAGGCTCATGGCTTCAAACCTTCCATACTAATATTCCTCTTACAGCAGCCACCAGTAGGGGACTGTCAGCTGACTGGCCCTCTTCCACTAGTAGAGCTGGGTGGACACGATGACTCTTACAAATGGTGCACACATTTGGACAGTCTCTCAGTCCTGAAGGCATTCTAGTGTTGCATCTGTGTTGGTGCACACAAAATAGTCAGAACAGAACAGTTAAAGTTGACACAGAACAGGTGTCAATGGGCAAGAGGGCAAAGTCTCAAAAACTGGGAAAGGAAATGTAAAATGTAGGAAAAGGAACAGTGCTCAGAAACATGTACTGACAAACAAGGACTGAATGATACTTAATGAACCTCTCATAATCTCAACAAAAACTAGACTCACCAAATGGGCATACACAGTAGGACTACTTCATTGAATTGTAATGTGTCAGTGTATTCTTTGCTATGCCCTATCCAACAAGCAAGGAATCTCTGTCTGTCTGTGTTATTTGTATATCTCGAGAACAACTCATCTGATCTACTTCACACTTGACCGTGACTTAGGTGTGTAACGCAACTATGTCATGGCAGGTGTTTTACTCAGGACCCAAAGAAGCTCAGTGTCGAGTGTGAAGTTTGGATGAGTGGTTCTCGAGAAAGCTGCAAGCAGCAACACCACAGGCCGAGGCTCTGCACTAGTACTTCAAATTCAAACTTTGTTTCTGCATGTTTTTCTGTGTCTTTCTCTCTCTTCTTCTTCAGACTCTGTCAGGCTGGTGAATGGGACTAGTCTGTGTTCAGGCAGACTGGAGGTGAAGTCTCACCAGTCCAGCCAGTCGTGGTCCTCAGTGTGTGAAGATGACTTTGACCTGCAGGATGCAGAGGTGGTCTGTAGGGAGCTTGGTTGTGGGGCTCCTTCAGTCCTCCAGGGGGCGCTCTATGGAGACGTGGAGGCTCCAATGTGGAACAATGAGTTCCAGTGTGGAGGAAATGAGTCTGCTCTCCTGGACTGTGAAAGCTCAGACTCAGATAGAAACACCTGCTCTTCTGGCAAAGCTGTTGGACTCACCTGCTCAGGTAGAAGAGGAGCTGTAACTTTGATTTGATTTGAGTTTCTATTTAATAAATGTGACTTCATCTGTTTTCACCAATTACTCCTGTCTGCTCAGAGCGCCATCATGTCCGGCTGGTGGGAAGATCCAGTCGCTGTGCTGGTGAACTGGAGATGAAACAACAGGGAGTGTGGAGACCAGTGGTTGACCAAATGTCTGACTGGACTCTAAAGACAGCAGATGAAGTGTGTAGAAAACTGGACTGTGGCTCTGCTGTTTCAACAGGGCGGAGAAAGAGTGACTTTGACAAACGTATATGGCGGATCAGATCAACTTGTCTTCAGTCCAAGTCTGCAGTTAGGGAGTGTATATACACAAAGTTTTCCACTTCCCGTTCCAGCTTGGAGATCAAGTGCTCAGGTAACACCATCAAATCCATCAGCTATAACTGTAATCTCTACAGTCTTTACACAGTTACATTTACATTTCACAGACGTTTTTGTCCAAAGCAACGTACAAAGAAGGTATCATCCAAGCATCAGTAGATCAAGGAGAAGTCATCAAGAAGAAGTGCTCAGTCTTACTTTCGACCTTACACAGGTGTCATGTTGTTGTAGCAGCAAGGTATAAGTGCATGAGAAATGAAAAGGCAGCTTTGAGTTAGATATCTTATTCAGCCACCAAGGGAGAACACAGCAGAACAGTCTGGATTGAGATGTTCTGCCTCGCAGTGCCGGTGGGACTAGTTGTTGTTCACTAGCTGATTGTAGAAAATGCGAAGGTCAAGGTCAAGAATAAGAGAGTTCAAGTTTTAATTATCTCTGCCGCTGTCTTTCTTCAGAATCTGTCAGGCTGGTGAATGGGAAGAGTCTGTGTTCAGGCAGACTGGAGGTGAAGTCTCACCAGTCCAACCAGTTGTGGTCCTCAGTGTGTGAAGATGACTTTGACCTGCAGGATGCTGAGGTGGTCTGTAGGGAGCTCGGCTGTGGGGCTCCTTCAGTCCTCCAGGGGGTGCTCTATGGAGAAGTGGAGGATCCAGTGTGGACCAAAGAGTTCCAGTGTGGAGGAAATGAGTCTGCTCTCCTGGACTGTAGAAGCTCAGACTCAGATAGAAACACCTGCTCACCTGGCAAAAGCTGTTGGACTCACCTGCTCAGGTAGAAGAGGAGCTGTAACTTTGATTTGATTTGAGTTTCTATTTAATAATGTGACTTCATCGTTTTCACCAATTACGCCTGTCTGCTTTTTCCACTGCAGTTTCAGCTTTTATTTTATTAATGCAAACTGATTTCATGGATTTTAATAATTATTCTCCTGTCTCTGTTCAGAGCCTGATGATGTCAGGTTGTTAGGAGGATCCAGTCGCTGTGATGGTACGCTAGAGATGAAACAACATGGAGAGTGGAGACCAGTGGTTGACCGTGTCTTTAATTGGAACCGAAGGTAGCAGCTGCAGTGTGTAATCGGCTGGATTGTGGTTCTGCTGTTTCAACAAACATGAGCGACATTTTCTTCAGAGAAGCCTTTGTGGTGGATCGGCATTCTTGTGTTGAGTCCTATTGATGCTACGGGAGTGTTTAGAGCTACGGGAGTGTTTAGAGCCAAGTTACTTTGGAAGCTCCGACAGCCTGGAGGTGATCTGCTCAGGTAACCGTGAAAAGTGACAGTCACACCCTTAACTCCTCCATATTAAATATGAATCCAAGAGTCTTCCATTTCCAATGGCTCCTGCTAATAAACAAATCCTGTCATCTTACTGGGCTCAGTTTTCATCACTTTGACAAAACAAATAAAGATGATTCATGTTTCATCTTCCACTGTGTTACAGATTTTCCTGGGCTCAGCCAAACATCTCCTTCGCTACGCACATTGACGGGGTTTCTGAGGCCAATCAGCAGGGGATTCAGGTGCTCATGGGCTCCAACTTCACCATCAGCTGCTCCATCCTGCCACAGTACCCAGGAGGCTCCTTCCAGCTTGTTCTGACCACCTCAGCTACATCACAGAACCACACCCTGCCAGCTGTCAATCACTCTGCCACTTCCTGTTCTCTGCTGCAGACGCCACCCACCGAGGGAGTACCGCTGTGTTTTCACCTCTATGTTTTCTCCCAGAACTTCTCATCTGAGAGCAGCCGCTCCATCTCACTGTCTCAGGTAACTTATAGACAATCTGAGTCAAACACAAATGACACCGACTTCTCCTCAACATGCAGCTTTACAGGACTAGTTTGTTTAATTCAGATAAAAGTTGTGCAGATATGTGTGACAAAATCATCTCGTATCCACTTACAAACTTTGTCTCTTTCTGTGATACTATAGTCCGACTGCTATCAGCCGAATTTGTACCCGTATTCCTGTATACTGGAAGACTTGTGCACAAATGCTATTCATGTTAAAGGCTTAAACCTGACAGCATTTAACAAATATGGATATTATATTGTTCTGCATGTACCAATAGTGTGTAAAATGAACATTAGTATAAGAGCTTGCAATGCTTTATTTAGCCCCTTTTATCCTCCCAAAACATTGTATTCAGTTTCACTATTCTGTGTTTCTCAGTGCAAAATGCATAAAATGAACTCTCTTAATTGATTAAATAAGTTGCCTTTCTTTTACGAGCCAATCGTTATCGTCATTACAATAAAATGAAGAGCAAAACATTCCGAAATACAAATCCTCAGAAACTTTTCAAACTTTATGACACTCTTCATCTTCATCACTTCCTATGTAAAGCAATATTTAGACGTGGCATGAATGCAAACAAAGCTAATAAAAAGACACAGATGAACACAAGAGTGTCTGCAGCAAATGCCAGTCAGGAAACGTTTAAGTTAACAGATTGTGACCACAAACAGACTGAAAAAAGCAGATATTTCATATATTGTATATATTTTCATATTGAACACTAAATTAAAGTAGATGCATTTCAGATTGTCACAAAATAACAATTGAAGATATTTTTTAATGGCATCTGTGTGTGTTTATTGAACTAAAATGTCCATTTAACTCCTGACAGTTATTTTGGTGTTAATAATCTGTTTAATAAAAACAGAATAAATATTGAGCATTACTTTTATTTAATGGTTTAAAGGGACTTAAGGCAGCTTTACCTTCAATTAAAATGATCTGATGTGATGTTTTTAAATCTGTTTCAGCCTCTCTAACAGAGTTGATCATCAGACTTGTTGTCCTCCTGCTGGGTATGATGATACTCATCACTGCCCTCTGCATCAGCTCTAAGGTACTGCACATCTTTATTCAGAGGAGGGTTGGGTTCAATTGAGAATTTAGCAGGATATATTTAGTTAGAAGAGACCAGTCATTTTAGCAATAACAACCCATGTTTGCTGTCATGTCCTTCCAGGCCAGCAGAAGCCAGAAGCCTGGACGAGAGAAGAACACTGAGATTAAGGATTAAGTTCTTGGTGGTTCCAGTTCTGGAGGCCCGATAGGTGAAGAGGCCGGACCCCAGAACATTTTAGCTAGATGTTGAAAAAGTGTAAATGTTTAATGTAATGTCTACACCTCCCATGTGTAACTTCTAGAGTTTTGCACAAACCCGAAACAAGACCCAAACCCGACCCAGACCCACTTGGTACTGCTGAATTTTGGGCCTGAACCCAATCCCAGACAGAGGCTGCATTTAAATGTTTTCTTCTTCAAAGACAAATTTGCTTTGTGGTACACCACAAATATATATTATTTTAATAAATGTTTTATAATATGTTGTTCCTATATTTTAACTTTCACTATTTTATATCTTAGATTTTCATTGTTTTATCTTGTGTGATTTTCTTTTTATACATATTTAATGAGTATTGTTGGAGGGCGCCTGAGATCTAGGATTTTTCATTGCTGTTGGGACTAGCCACTCAAAATGGCATCTGTGCCATAGAACTCAGTTTCCCAGAATCCTTGAGCCCTGAACTCAGCCCATGGACTCAACACAAGTACACAGCTAAGCACAGGACTGTTTCACTTTGCCATTGTACATGTATTGATGTATTAATGTATTCGCTGAGCTTTGTTGTTGTGATATCATCTTAGTCAGGATTTCGGGTAGCTGGTTCCAGCACAGTTGATTGAATTAGTTATGCTTCACCCAAACACAGAGTCTCACATGTACACCGACCGCCTCTATAACCCAGCGCATTATCCTACACACATTATAATCATGCATACTCTAAATTGGCCTTAAACAGAGCTAGCTTCAAAGTTCACGCTCACATGTTGCTTTGTTCTGATCTGATCTGAATTTGATATTCATTTTATTGATATAAATAATTAGCTTTAATATTAGCTAATAACCAGACCTGCTCCGACCTGCATCCCCAACATAATGGTGCCCCGTGTGGGGCGTATTATTGTTGGCAATTATTCATATTTGTGCAATATATTTATTTTCAGCAGACTTTTTGGTCGAAAGCAAACATTGTAGATTCCACTTCTAAACTAGCCAAAAGTGTTGATGTAGACGTCCAGCTGTACTTACAAACAAGTGTATTGTGGTGAGAATTGATTTATTCAAATGCAAACAAAGCAATTTGAGAGATTTGGGTCAGTTATTGATAACTATCACTTTAAACGTCATAGTGGTACTTTAAGAACTCTGTAGGACTTGTAAGAATTTTGGTTCAGCATCGAATACCATGTATTCAATGTAACCTAGTCAAACGGTCAGAATTTGCTGTTAATTCAATTGCTCCTTTAATTAATTAAGAAAAAAAAACTTAATAAGTTTGAACTCAGTAAGAGCCAGACATGCTACTATTAACTGATAAAAATAAATTCTTATTGCTGACGCACGCTTACACACTCTTTTTGCTTTGTTTAGTTTAGTTATTCAGTTAGATTAATATTGTGTGTTTCACCTTTATTAACTTGTAAATAAATGCTTGTGGCATATACACTCTGGCCTGTTTAATGTTGCATAAGAGTGGATACTGCCAACCTCTGCTATGATAAGGACTAAATCCTTCAACTTTTACTAGAAATTGATATGGGGATTTTTTTGGTTATAGTTATTAATCTAATTATTAATCAAAGTTCCCAATTGATAGTTTATTATACTTTATGAGACTATTTTATGACACTACATTAGCATTTTCTCTTTGTTACAAAAAGTGGTGTCCCGAGGGGATTTAATCTAAATTAAATCATATTATTCAATATAATTAATAATTATTTTGATAATTACTAATCATTTCCAATAGCTATATCAAATGCCTTTTTGAGCTACTGCACCAACATGATTGTGGTGCCCCGTTATTATTTATATATATATATAGCTAATTTTATCAATATTAATTTCATTGATTTTAATAATTATCTTTAATATTTGTGAATAACCAGACCTGCTCATACCTGCGTCCCCAACAATTGTGTAACCATATTTTGGAGAATACAAAGGGGTTTGGAACTTGTTGAAGATATGAATGAACAGTGGAGAAAAGGATGATGCTTCAGGAGCAGTTTGAGAAGTTTCTATATGATTTGATTTTAGGGTTTTTTTTACACTGTAAAAATGGTAACATGGATTTCATATCTATTGTGACTGAATGGACTGAAGTTAACTACAGCTGCCATGCACCATTAATTAAAAAATACTGAAGCTTTCAATTCAGGAGGTGAGCTGAGGTGTTTGATATTCAAAGGAGTTTTACTCCCGAGTCTTTTGAGCAGAGAAGATTATAATAAATCAATATGACATTGATAAATGTTGCTAAGGTCCTAAATATCTCTTGTTTCAAACACTTTCCTCTGTTTGTCAGAAAGTCTAAAGTATAGCAAATTAAAAGTCTACTAATATACTCTGGAGCCTGGACCTGATTTTAAAATGTATTCTAAAACCAGTGCAAATAATCTAAACCGCACTTTTAAATGGGGTTAAAGGTGCTAAATACGGGATTAGGAGCATTTCAATTGCCTCTCAACGGCTCTCAACATGGCGACGGCGAACAGCTAACATTGCTAACAACTCGGAAAGTGTTGACCGATAATAGTGTTTACCTGAGGGGAACCGGAGGGTGGGTGCTACGCTTCCATGACGATGCCGTCGGTGATGAGTGCTGTGTAGAGCGGAGGCTGTGAGCTAGCCAGTGGGGCACGCTCATATGCACGAACATGCACTAAAAGCACGCACGCACGGCCCGGCTATGTCAACAAAGTGAGGAGAAGCTCGGAATACAATGCACACAGAGGGAGAGTGACTTCATTCTCTGCTCAGGTAGACATTACTCCTCTATATCTTTACATAGACAACAGCTTTTTGCTGCTATATTAATGGACTCTAACTAATCCAGATGGCGCTCGTGCTTGTGTGACACTGCGGTGCTCTCCGAGTCAGGTTTCTTTTCCTAGTTCTCCTCCCACTGTTGTTAGTTACCTTGTGCCTTTTCTACTTTTTCTTTTCTTAAAGCTGACTCGGTGTAAACTACTCAGAATTCCAATGTACTTAGATGCAAATGTCAAAAAGAAAACTCTTGAATCTTGAATTAATACTGGATATCGTATTTAGCACTTTAAGTTATAATTTGAATATTTTCTCCTTCAGGCTTCCAAAATGGTAGAAACATGTCACACTTTTGCTGGAACACAGTCCAGTTCCAGTAAGTAAATGTTACTGCGGTACCTGACATTTAACTGACGTTAAAACATCACCAGGTTGCAAGATGCAAGATGCCAGTATATGATTAAACCCCGGCAACTTCCTGTTAGCATATCTACTGACATTGAGGTTAAGAGAGAAACCGCACAAAGCACGATAAAGAGATTACAGGCGAAGAGGAACAGCACATCTAACCAAAGAGCAGAGCTGATAAGTCTTAACTCTTAAGTTTCAAAAGGCTTCAGTTTGAGTTCAGGACGACCCTTCACACTCTGAAGATGAAGCTTGTTGAGGCTGATGTTCTTCACTTATTCAAAATCAACAGAAGTCTCTGCTACCCAGGCTCAATGATCAGATGATGTACTGTATTATATGTCTCAGATTGTTTTGGAGGTCAACCAATAAAGAATAAGGTCAAATGTGTTCTGGCCTCCATGCATGGTCAGTGGTTCAAGGAAATAATCTGTTTGACTGTTTTGAAGCTCTAATTACAGCGACTAGATCGTGATAGTTCAGCACAATTATTACATATTTATATATGTTTCCCATGATCACCATAGCAACCTACAGTAGCAATGAAGAAATAGTATTACTGCCATAGGAAGCATTATTTTCAAAATAGAAAGCCTGGAGTGCTTTTAAATACAGTATGTTTCTGATATGAATTTGTAAGGGGGGAAGTGATAATAATAATATTAATAATAATACATTGCAGTGAACTTTTAGGTGTTATCTGACATTTTGTCTGTGAACAGGTTATACCTTATGGCTCATATTTCAAATTTGAAGCAAGATTAAACGTATTTATTGCCTTTGTTTCAGGAAACTTTCTGCCAAATGCCATGTGTCTTCTTGAGTATTAATATTAAGTTTTATTTGAATTTACATATTTGACCAAATAGATCTGTTTTTCCAGTCAGGCATCCTCAGTGTTTATCAAGTTAACCAACTTCAGATCGCTGTATTTGTGTGCAGCTCTTTGAACAGGACCCTTCCCTCATATTTCCATGAACAGTATTCCTATAAATTCCACAATTATTGGACTCTAAATGACTCCACACTCAGACCTCCTATGTGTCGAACATCTCAGTCACAGTTTGGTTTAATTTACTGAGGTTCAGTGATATGGAGGGTAACCCTAACCCTAACCCTAACTCTGACCTTCGTATTATGCCTTTTATGGTCAATATTTTGGAGACAGTGTCCAGGACGAACCTCTCGCCTGCCTTCCTATTATATCAGCTATGGGATAGCAGTTCAGCGGATGAGGTCGGCGCGTGCTGCACGCATACGGAGATTTCGGAGGAGACAGGCGGCGATGAGAAATGCTTTTTTAACTCTACTCACCAACTGCTACTCGCGTTCGTCAATTAGGTGAGAAACAGCTCAGTTGTTGACCAAAATCTTCTCTTTGATTTACACAATGCCTTTGAAAAATGTGGATTAGCTACTTAACCGGTGACAGAAGTTGTGTTATTGTAATGACGGTGACAGCAGCACACACACACACCTATGCTCAGGTAACTTGGCGACGTGCAGCGTGGAAGAAGTAGCCTATTTAGATCATTTACCGAAGTAAAATAGCTTCTAATAGCCCACCACACTGTGAATACATTCCACCACAAGTAAAAGTCCTGCATTCAAACCTTAAAGGGACTGTTTGTAACTTCTTACACGTATAAATTATTGCGGGTCGGTGTCCCATGCACGCTCGCGTGTGGCTACGCTGTTCAGACAAGACTCCAACACAAACTACACGGAAGCACCAAACCTCTTGGTTGTATTTAGTGAAGCCCGTCTGTTAAACAGTGTTGGCCGCAGTCGGAGGACGCGGAGGAGACCGTAGCTTTGGTCTCCAGGACCAGAGTCTCTGCTGTACTCTGCTCCTCTGCCTGCTTGCCTTCACTCACTCACTGCAGAAGAGTTAGTTTAGCTCTGAGAATATCTAGTGGACGTTTGTGCAGAAATAACTGCTGCAGCTCCTCCAGACCAACAGAGGTTTCCCGTGTCTTGTGAAGTGACGGGGCTCCGCAGAGAGAAACGTTATCGTCTCCGACCAAAACTCCATAGTCTCCCCTGTTCCCTCCGGCCGCGGTCATGTGGCTGAAGCAGGAAAAGCCAACACTAGGATCAGCATTGATTCATGGAGAGACCTTCGTCTGGTCAGCTAACATTACTGCCAAGCAGCTGAAATATAGAGTGATATTTTAGCTGACGTGTGTCGCCTCAATGTTTTGAGCGATGCTCATTCATGTCTATGTAGAGCGAGCACAAGCGCGAGCCCGACGCTGACTTTTGTTGACTTAGCGGCCACAGGTGTTGCTGTTAACAAGCAATTTCTGATTCTTACAAACAGTCCCTTTAAATAAGAGAAGTTGATCTACAGGAAAATAAATATTTGAAAGCAATACAGAATGATAGAATGAGAGCTTTACTACATTATATTACATTATATTTTTATATGTCAAATTGACATCTGCCGCCTGAATTTTGTGTTTTGTGTTTTCTTTTTTACATAAATATAGACATTTCCACACGTTTCTTAAACTTTCTCTGTCTAAAATAAATATAAATATATTTCAATCACGCAGCTCTGGTTTTACCTCTTCAACTAAATGTCGGCCCATTCGGTCATTATTTAAACGTATTCAGATAACTATAAAGACGGTTTCATGTATAGTCATTTTTTTTCCACAGTTCTTTATTCTAAAAGAAGCAGGGTTGGCTGTGTTGGCCGCATCGTCTACTGTAACGTTAGATTCTGGAATTAGTGGCTAGCTAACCATATGCTACTGAGGTAATGGTAATTTAGCATATTCCCGCAATTAGGACCGGGGATATGTCGGCATAGCTAGCATATCATAGCATATCTACTCACCTGGTTGATGAAGCGCTTCCGCTATTTCTCGCCAACATTGTCCTTTTTGACTCTGTCATGGTACTCCCTCGACGAAACGTCAAATAGGCAGGGGTGCTGTTGCCACAACTCAACGAAACATTTCGTCAGTTTCGTTGTCCCACCTGACAGCAGCAACCTCAGCATCCCTCCTCCTTTTCGCCATGTTTATTACCGAGTGACCTCTGGAGAGAGCACCTGATTGGTCAACGCAAAGGAACACGTAGTTGGAGATGTCACACTAGGCGTGTCAAGACAAAAAAAATTCTGACATGCTAGACTTTTCCTCGGGGTGTCGTGGGACGTTCCAGACACTGCATAACAGGTCATCTAGCATGTCAAACTACACGGGTAAAGACGCCCGATTCCCGTTCATAATCGGCCACCACGCTGGTAAATCATCGGCCACGACAAAGTCGTCTCAAAATCGGGCTAGGTTTGTGTAGTCTGATCCTGGCATAACACATGACAATAGACAGACTTCAATCAACTTTCTTCATTTATTAGAACGTTTTCTTTTCATTATCTTTAATATCCTTTAATTTCCTCGTTTCCTCTCTCCTCTCATCTTTCTCGCCTCCTCTGCTCGCATCTCAGATGGGAGGGACTAAGACGCGAGGAGAGGAGGCAAAGGAAAGGAAACAAGGAGACACTTTAGCACAATGAAAAAGACCCACACACTTGGGGAGGTGAGTGTAATTGGGCGCAGGTTGGAACCAATAGGGGTGGGGTAAGTAATCACACGGGAGGAAAACACACACAATGGCAGGAAGTGAAGTTTCTGAAACTAGAGGAGAGGTAAGTAACACAAAGTAAAACAGGAAATAATAATAACTGAATATGGTAAACAATAAAACACATAACCCGAGGAGCAGGATGAGGCATTACAGTATTGTGTCATTTTACTGTGTTAGATGCACAGATGATAGTGCAGATAGCTGAAAGGGAGGAGAATGCCTGCGTGAAATACATGGCCAATGGCATGTACAATGTACATTGGCGTATACATCTGGTGAGACAGACTATGGCTGAAGTGTAAATGCTGAAAGCGGTTAAAATATTACATGATGAGTAAGTGCTAAAGGAATTTAAAATGTCAAATGGATTGTAAGAGCTGAAAGCAGTACAATTGTCGGTTAAAGCATCAGTAGGCGAGATTGGAGCAAATATGATTAAAAAAGTTATTTTTATAAAACGGTCACTATATCGTGACAGTAGTACATGAAACAGGAACCTGAAAAAAATCATGTTCCTCTGTGTCCTCCGGGGCTCCTAACGGCATCTGCAAGATTTCACAGACCGGAGGAAAAACAAGCATTAAGAGCTGATATGAGGTCTGCTGTCCATCTACCGTCTATGAGAGCCGGCTGTCAATCACTCGCAAACTCCGCCCAAATGGTCAAACTAGGCAGCGCTGATCAAATATGAATCAATATTATGTTACGTTAATGCCTATTTCTTTCCTCAAATGTTTTGTAAAATTAGAAAGTTTGTGACGCACATTGTGAAATCTGGAGAAGGAACGCCAAGTTTTGGTCACACAACCAGAGCACAGCCAATAGGAACGCTCTCTCAGTGTGTTACAACCCGGCTCTTAGGTTGCAACAAAAATGGGAGTGGAGATGAGGTAAATGCAAAAAGTATCAAAGTTTATTTACAAAACACTAAATTCATGAATAAATGTAAAGATCATTATCAGTAATCAGTGGTGTAGGAGTGCATGGATGCGTGTGTGTGAGAGCATATAGAAAAAGAGGAAGAATAGCCGCGCCGCGATGTCCACAAGGAATGGAGTGATGTGCGTGCATGGAGAGAGAGCGCGTTCTGAATGGCGAAGAGGGTTTTATAGTCAGCGCTACACCGGGCCCAGGTGTAGCTCATCAACCCATCATGTCCTCATGTCCCCCGCCTCAACCAGAGCCTGCAAGAAACAAAAGAGACCAGCGAGCCAACACACACCTAGTGGTGGGGAGGGTCGTCACAAGTGAAATGACCTGTGATTGGTTTAAAGTCTCCCGTCACGGGCTAGATTTTCTGAAGCCTGGAAACAGAGCCATGAGGAGGAAGCAGAAGTCTAGTTATCTCTCAGAACACTTGAATTACAATATGCTGAAAGGTTATTATGGAATTTTTGCCCAATGATGCCAAAAATATACTGCCTACTGAAGCTTTAGTGTAAAAATTGGCATGAAATGATGAGTCAGATGAGGAGTTGGTGCTTAAGCAATTGAACTGGTTCAACTGAGTTGATGTGTAAGTACAGAAAATAGCTGCTGAAATGTGTTAGATTGTGTCACTGATTATGAATAAAACGTTATATATATACACAGTATGTTTATATATATATATATATATATAAATGTTTATAATGGACCAAGCCAATCAATTGACATTTTGTAATAGTCAACATAACTTCCCAGTTGCCTCCTCTGTACCTTTAAGGTTTTTTTGTGGGAGAACCTGCTTTTGTACTTTATCAGGAACACAGTACAAACAATGTTATTAGATCCCTTGAGGGCAGGGAGAAAAAAAAAAGCTTTGTCAGTGTCTGTGTGTGTGTGTGTGTGTGTGTGTGTTTGTGTTGTGGCAATCCGCTAGCCTACCTGTACTTCCTGGAGGGGAGGAAAAAAACCTTCCCAGGTAACTGTGGCTGGGCTGGGTGTAACCCTAAAGAATGTCAAACAAAGGGAGAGCGGCTAGCTGCTGGTTGTAACGGGGAAATAGAGGATTTTACCATCCCACAGCAAACACAGCACAGTCTGCTGGCGTGGAAACAACAGCCCTCCAACCTGCTCCGGTAGCACTGACAGTGAAAAGGTAAGCCTGTGACCTTGTACTATATGATTGGTGAGCCCCCTTGCTTGCTTTATCTTGAATGTGAGTGAAAGTGAAAGTGCTTTCTATTCTGGTGTAATCTTTTTTTGGGGGTGGGGGGTGTGGGGTATGGGGGGCTCTGTGAGGTTTGTCATGGCTGACTTGGGATGAATGAAGTCCCTGTTCTCAGAGAGATCATTTGAGCCCATTTGAAATCAAAAGGTTTGGGGTTAAGATTAGTTCAGGGGGGTTTAAGATGTTTTTTTAGATCTGTTTTCTATCTCAGTTTGACAGTTACCTGTATTGCTGGGTAACCTTGTAGGGCCATGTAAAGGTGGAATGACAAGCGGTTTGACTGGAGGCCTTAATGTCACTTGAAGCACTAAACAAACAGCTAACTGACAAGTGAGGAGCAATATTTTTTATTGTGTATTTGTAAAGCCTGAGGTCATAAAAAACAGGTCTTTGAGGATTTTTTTAGAGGTGATTCAGAGGTTTTCATCTTCTTCTAGACTTTGTCCTTTATTTCAGAGGAAAATATTGTACTTCTACTCACTGTTAAAAGTTTTTGGAGAAGTCCGACAGAGAGCAGTTCGTTACAACGCACAGGCTGAACATGTTTTGTAATGCACATTAATCCCCAGTGGGTTTCAGTGAAAATGCTTTGACTGTACTGTGGTAACAAAAAAAACCTCCATCAGGTGTCTGTCAGTGTTCTGACATGACAGGCTTCACACATCTATTGTAATCATGAATATAATGGAATTGAATCCAGGAGACTAGAGAGGGCCGTGATTAGGTCACTAGTGGAGCTTTTCAACAGAGCCAGTCTTTGCAGTTAATGTGGTGAGGGGGAAACATATACCAGCGCTGACGTTGCAAGGAGAGGTTAATGCTGGTGCTGCTGCTGACACAGGGCTCTGACATCAACATGTTCCCACAGAGATCAGAAAGAAACCATAATATATACAGTAACTGAAACTTAACAAAACTTCCAAATGTTATCTAGAATGATGAATTTCAGAATAAGATCTGCCTGCATATTTTATAGGATTGTCTGTTTTTCTGTCTAAATTCTTTACTTATTAAAAGTCCAAGGTCAGTAAATAGTATTTATTAGTACACTTGCTGGAATTATGAGATACAACTTACTTACCAATTTACAAGAAGGAAAAAGCTGCATTCGGCTGCGGAGCCACATGCAGCTCTTTAGCTCCTCTCCAGTGGCTCCCTGTGGATTTAAAAAAAAAAAATGAGTGGAAATGAATTTTTTGTTTACATGTTCATTTTTATTTATCATTGTTGTAGGTCTATGGTACGACGGAGAATTAGAGCGACATTGAGGCAAAAAAAAATAGATCTGAGATTTCGAGAATAAAGTCATATTTCGAGAATAGAGTCATAGGTTTACGAGAAAAAAAGTCGTAGTATTATGAGGATAAAGTCATACTATTATAAAGTAGTAATTTGACGTGTTATTTTTTTTCTCGTAAAGTAATGACCTATTCTCGTAATATTACGACTTTTTTTCTTGTAAAGTTATGACTTTATTCTCGTAACATTACGACTTTTTTCTCGTAAAGTTATGACTTTATTCTCGTAATACTACGCCTTTTTTTCCTCGTAGTATTATGACTTTATTCTCGTAACATTACGACTTTTTTCTCAGAAACATGTGACTTTATTCTCAAAATCTCCGATTTCTTTTCCCTCAAATGTGGCCATAATACTCCATCGTACATTTGCACTTTGGCCCTCACTGCATTAGACTTATATACTATATACTTAGACTATAAACTGTGTTACCTTCATCACAAAGCTCAAATGTTTTGCGGCTCCAGACAGATTTTTATTTATTCTTTGCCTAAAATGTCTCTTTTGATAGTAAAGGTTGCTGACCCCTGACTCTGTGTGTCTAGATAAGGATGCCAAGGTTTTATCCTCATTTTATGTTTATATTATCGTTATATAATTACTCAGGAACAACTTTCACTTTTCAGCAAGACATGATAAAATCTTGAATTAGTCTAGTTTTTGTCATTGTGATAATACTGATTTATTGTCCTACTTATTTCCTCAGAGCTTATTTATGTCTGTCTTCTGTTCCGTGATGTATCTAATGTTGTGTGCAATGCTTTTTCTTTTTTTAAATATTTTATTTTCAAATTTTTTAGTTAACCAAATATACAAAACATACAAAACACAAACTCAAACAAACATGGCTCCAAATTCCCTCCCTATACCACCCACATACAAACTGAAAAAGAACCCTACTCAAAAGTAGTAGGATAGTTAAATATCAATTGAATTAAAAAGGTGTGCAATGCATATACCATATGGATATTATGTTAGTTTAATTTGTAACGTTAATGTCAGGGAGTAACTGTTGCATGTTATACTTTCATTGTGAGTTGTCTGTAAGTAGTTTAATTGTTATTATAATTTGATATGGACCCCAGGACGGAAGAATAGCTGCTCTAACAGATCATTGGAATGCAAACAAAAAAAAAAACAGTTAGAGATTGTATCTAGCTACAGAAGCTCTGTGGACAGAGGCTAGTCGAGAAGTGATGTCAGGACTTTGATCTCCACCACAATGCGTTGGCCATCAGTGGGAACGATTGGTGCAGTACACGTTATTTATATCTATATTTTACCTCCCAGTAGAACACACACACGCGCACACACCTACAAACCCATTATTAGTCATCATTATTAACCCATTATTAACTGCTTTCTACTGCGATTTGTTGCTAAACTGCAAC
This sequence comes from Sebastes umbrosus, assembly GCF_015220745.1. Taxonomy (NCBI): domain Eukaryota; kingdom Metazoa; phylum Chordata; class Actinopteri; order Perciformes; family Sebastidae; genus Sebastes; species Sebastes umbrosus. The sequence continues at coordinate 38,271,069 of NC_051270.1, forward strand.
CCATGCTTTCATTGTCAGTTTTTTACTGAGTGTTTTTTCTCTTTCTCTCTCTATCTCACCTTCTATCTGGTTTTTGGTCTCTCTCTCTCTCTCTCTCTCTCTCTCTCTCTCTCTCTCTCTCTGTGTGTGTGTGTTTGTAGGAGGGCAGGGTTGAAATAGGTGTGGAAGCGATCTTGAGAATAAGGGAGGGATCACTGGGTCAATATTTGTTTAGGAAATAGACCTTTATGCACACTACATTAAAGCATTATCTGACTGCTGTCTGCTAATCTTACCTTACCCCCCCATCTCTGCCATATTAATGTAACTCATAGTTAAAGTATTTCACAAGGGATTTGTGCAAGTCATGCTGCGTGACATAGAGTCAAAGCTAAGTGAAAGCTCATCCAGGACATACATCAAACGTTTCTCCTGCTTCTAACTCTGGTGTCAAAGCCAGAATGTTGCAGATACCTGTGGCCTTTAACAAGCTCAGTCACAAGGCCAGCCAGATACTTCAACACGTTCTCATCCCGACCCGTCACATACTGCTGCCTTGGTATCACTTTAGGTTTCGGCATCAAAATCACCCTGGCCCTGTTCAGACCTGGTATTAACATGCGTCCTCAGTGATCCGATCAAAAGTGGACAGCTTTAAGTACAGGTGTGAACGCACTCAAGACGCATTGAGGACGCATTGAGATCGGATCTTTCAGACTACATTCAGAGGTGGTCTGGGCCTCATATGGCCACATTCTTTTAGCAGTGTGTACGTGAATGCGTCCTGGTCCACATTAAGGACCGCCTACTCATCTGATGTCCAGCTGGGATCTGCGGGATCACCGCACTCCTCGGTTGAATAAACAGGGAGACATGGGCGCTTGTCAGCATGGAAACGGTCTCTGTGCTCTACTGTATCCTGTCGGTGCAACTGTATTTTATTCAAATATATCTTGTTTATAGGCTACATATCTACAGACTATCAGACTGGGCACGCAAAGTGCATTATTATCATACTGTCAGAGATGTGTCTATGTTTTTGTTCCGCTGCTTTGCGTGGAGCTGACACCAGTCCGTCCGTCCGCCTGATCTCTGTCTTCCCCGGCTCTCTGGAGCGCTGTACCCCTACAGGCTGGTGTCTGGCAAAAGCAGCGGTGCTGGCGGCGAGGAGGTCCCCAGAAGTTACCTTGCTAACTCCAAATTCTGCTTTTGTAGTACAGGCCTCTGGTGGCTCTGTTGGGGGTGGAGGGATGTTTGACACGGTGTATGAGTGGTTCTGGTGGGACAGAATCTGGCTGCCTGTGAACCTGACGTGGGCCGACCTGGAGGACAGGGAGGACCGGGTCTATGCCAAAGCCTCACATCTCTACGTCACCGTCCCCTACACCTTCGCCTTCTTACTCATCAGATACCTGTTTGAAAGGTAAGATCCACATTCCGTGCACCTACTCTCCCACAAGGTTGTACTGTACGAACAGCACATCACTCTCTGTCTAAAGATTATACGGTATATTACAGTTTAAAGTCTGGTGGCGAAACACTGTGCAGCTCTTTGTATTGATCTTTCAAAGGCATTCAATACAGTTGATTGTGCAATGCTTTTAGAAAGATTTAATAGTATCGCATTTGATAATATTGCATACAAATGGTTTCAGAGTTACCTCATGGCCAGACAGCAGTGTGTGGTTATTGGAAATATTAAATCTGAATTTGTGCAAATTGCAAAAGGTGTCCCACAAGACTCAATCTTGGGTCCTGTTCCTTTCACTCTTTATAAAGAAAACATTGCTTCTTCTGTAACTGGGTGTAACATACATCAATATGCTGATGATGGTTGTTATTATTTTACTAGTTTGGCTTTTTATTATTTCTACTCTTTATTGCCATTTTCATCTAAGTTTCTTATTGATGTATGTTAGTGCCTAGCATTTTTTTTTTTTACTTGGCTATATTGTAAAGGAGGTCTCTACCTAAATGTCTTTCTGAGTTAAAATAAAGGTTGAATGATTTTAAAGTTTCATTACATTAACTAACATTAGCCACCATAAACTATTGGTCATACTAGACCAGGTCGGAATCAGAATCACCTTTATTGGCCAAGTATGTGTGCACATACAAGGAATATTTTTTTTTCCCGTGATATTATAATCTATAATGGCAGCAGTGAATATTTTGGTGTTAAAGGGTTATAGTTTAGGAGAGTGTTCTGCAGCGCCTACCAGAGGGAATTTACATGATTCTCCATTATACAACAAGCTGTTGTAGCTCAACTGTACTTTGTCAAATCTGCTCCAAACTTGACATGCTTCATAACAGCTCAGGCCTGAGGACATCCACATGGCAATATGGAGTTATAGTAACTGTGCCACCGACTGACCACAAGAAGTAGGCCTTGTGTGACAAACAGCATTCGCTTTTCATGACATTATTTTGTTGTGTGGTCTGCACTTAAAATACAGCAACATAATGCGTGTTCCGTGTGTGTTTGCTAGCATCGCAAGGACACAGGAAGTGGTACAGAATTTACAATAGGTCAGTTCCAGTCAGTTATTATTATTATTAGGGCCCGAGCACCGACAATGTCAGACCACGAGGACCGTATTGAAACTGAAGGAATTATTATTATTATCTTATCTTACAAAAAAAGACACTATACTCTGACCGTCCCAGTTCACCAGCAGAGCAGAGACCTGGAAGCATGCAAAAACTTATCATAGCAGCGTCATATTATCAATAATAGTATCAATGACAATAATAGTCAATAATGAAGGCTCTTTCTGATGTATATATGTTATATGTAAATAAACATGCCATCAATAAAACTACATCTTCATCATGCACTGTATGTCCTCTGCTGACTCTGACATTGTTAGAATTGAACCCTGTGTCTGTTAACTGTGTTCCAGGTGGATAGCAACACCACTCGCAGTCTCTGCTGGGATCAAGCAGAGAGGCCATCTGAAAGCAGACGACAACCCCATTCTGGAACATTTCTACGTTACTCGGTGCAGAAATCCTGCTCAGGTAAACAAATTCCTACTCAAATATTAGCCCTGTACGGGGGCCCTGAGAACACCAGGAGGCAACCTCCAGTTCTGAAAAGGGAAGCTAATGTGCCTTAAACTTTCTTTCTAATGGCCATCAGGAGGCGACTGGTGACTGGTTATAAAAAGAAGTCTGATTATATAGAAGTCTATGAGAAAATGAGCCTACTTCTCACTTGATTTATTACCTCAGTAAACATTGTAAACATGAGTTTATGGTCTCAATCGCTAGTTTCAAGTCTTCTTCAATACAGCATGATGTTCATTATAAATGATATATATTATTATATATATTATATAATTATTCTCTCTCTAACTCTAACCCTAACCCACAGCCGAAACTGTGAAAACAGGGCATGAAAATAATAATAATTCATCTCATGTCTAGATACTGTAGATTAAATTCAGTTAAACCAAATGAAAAAATAGATTTCACAAATTATTTTGTAATTTTTTTAAGATGTGACCAACTTCAACTTTAACTCTTAGAGGTCTCATTTTTGGTTATTGGTCTGATTTGTGATTTGTAGAATAGGATTTGTGCACCTGCAATGAAACAGTTGTGTTTGTGTGAGAGTTTGTATCACATGCACCTGGTTTTTATGTGTGCGGGTTTTGAGACTATAAAACACCATAATGTTCTTTCTGGTGGGAGATAGACATACATCTACATTACACACATTTTAATCACTCTGTTTGTGTGTATGTGTGTGTGTGTGTGTGTGTGTGTGTGTGGTCACTCCTATCCAGGCAGACATTGATGGGCTGTCTAAGAAAAGCAGTTTGTCAGTGAGACAAGTCGCACGCTGGTTCAGAAGAAGACGCAGTCAGGACCATCCCGGAAAACTGAAGAAGTTCAGAGAGGCCAGGTCACTGCTCCGTGTGTGTGTGTGTGTGTGTGTGTGTGTGTGTGTGTGTGTGTGATAATATGATGATAATAATGCAATACCTCCAATAGCCATCGTCTATACATACTGTATCTCTGCTCTGCTTCCTACAGCTGGAGGTTTGTCTTCTACCTGTTGGCGTTCATCGGAGGACTAGTAGCCCTGTACGATGTGAGTAGCTTATATGATTGGAACATGAGCCCATCTCAGCCAGAAACATAAGATTTACTGTGAAAAGCACCTCGACATATCTGTGGTTAAATGTTAAAGTTACTAGCAGCCTTGTGGTTGTGTCTCCATGTCTTTCATAAAATCTATAGCCCTCTACATTCCAAATAAACCATACAAATATAATAACACTTACTTCCCATGTTTTTGCAGAAAGAATGGTTTTATGACACTCGAGAAGTATGGACAGGATTTCCAAAGCAGGTTTGTATAGCTTACTTTTTATACACCATTATCGTCGTTAGAAAATGTTATTAAATATAAATCAAGTTTTCCTACTGATTCTATAAAACCTTTTGAATTATTTGATTTTACTCAATCCTTAAGGCATTGATGTTGAAAACTTGTACTTCTGGCCAATCTTCACTTTGATGGATAATAGAACAAACTTGATGAGCCTGAGTTGGCCTGAAAACAGAGCCACGAGGAGGTGCAGGAGTCTAGTTTTCTCTCAGAACACTTGAATTACAGAATGCTGAAAGGTCATTATGGAATTTTTGCCCAATGATGACAAAAATATACTGCCTACTACAACTTTAAGGTCCACCATTTCTAAAAATAACTCTAACCATCATTCAAAGCATAGTTGATCATCATTTTTACCACATACCCTACCCCTAACCCACCAGCGGGTAGGTGGGTTTTAAGGGGTTAAAGTAACATTACATTCAATCACCTCTCTTTTTTAAACATCAGCAACCAACCTTGTTCTTAAAACACCACTCACAATAACAAAACTGCTGTGACCCGCTCTCTATAGAACCACTCCTTCTTCTGCTTTCTGGTCCTTGAAAATGGACTTTGCCTTGGGACTGAGCCCCGGTCCTCCTCGTGGGCCGAATCAAGCCGGTGCTTTGGCGGGGCCGGGAGTTGAACCCGGGCTCTCTCCTCCGAGAGCTGACCTTTCCATGTTCATCCGTCCACCCAGATGGAAACTAAGCCCATCACATAGACCATACATTCACAACATCCAATACACTCACCCGCAGAAGGCCATGGCACCAAAATCAAAACCCTGACACTTTAATCCCAACCTTATCCCAAACCTTCATTCAAAGCATTGTTGATCATCATTTTTACCCCTAACATGCCAGCGACAAGCCCGCATTATACATTGTAGTGGATAATGACTACTTTAGAACTTAATTAACACACTTGTTAATCTTTGGGGCGCCACCTCTCTCTGGAGGAAAACAGATGGAAATGCTTGTTTAATAACAAATTAATCAATCTCATAATCTGAACAGTAAATTCTGAAAGCATTGATCCTAGTTTCTGCTTATAAACAAATAGGACAGACAACGACTTTAACAAAAATATGAATGAACATCAACATGAAATGAATGAATGAATGAAATGGATTCTTTGAATGGTAAAGGTAGCTACATTGAAGGAGATAGTGGGAAGAAATGATGTGATCGGAATGTGAGCTAACGTTACACCTATTAATTTAGATATTAGTAATTCAGAGCGCCAGCCAACACCAACTATTAATCATATCAGCAGATAAAATTGTCCTGCTTTTGTGCAGAGATGTCAGTTCCCAGTGGTTCCAGAAGGTCGCTTCTGCCCGCTAAAGCAACGGTTTTCCGGGAAAGAGGGAGTCGATAGCGGTAGTTCTGCTGGCCTCGGGATACTGGTCAAAAGTCTTTAAAGCCAGTATAGGCTACTGCAGCAAAAGTAGGTTAGACTATCAGCAACACAGCCACTTGATTTATTGATCTAGGGTACCATTAAGTATTGCTTGCTTCAGAAGTTAAAAATAATCTTGACCTAAAACGAGTAAGAAAGTTACAAGACAAAAAGAAAAAAAAGCGGGCGAGGGGAGAGCTCCACTAGGGTCAGATGAAAAATGAAGAAAAAGCTGCAGACGCAGAAAAGTGTAACTATTTATCTGCTTGGCGCAAATGATGATTTGAGGCGGCGTCTTTTAGCCTCGCCGCGGTCACTCTTACTTTATCACTTATTGATTTTCTCCGGCTTTTATGAGTTAATCAATTTGATATCTTACGCGCACAAGTCACACATTCTCTCACCACTATTGTCCATAATCACTGATTTTACAAATGATGTACACATCGATAGGGTGTCTGAAAAACAAGCCCTTCTATAAACACAATGTTAATATGCACAATAAAACATCAGGGAACGGGTTACATATGTATACATATTATCAAAAAGGTATTCTCAATAAAGCTAATGATGAGCTAAAAACAGGATGTGCAGACTATTAATTACTAATTCTAATGATACTTACTCCCATAGCTCCATTATCAGCCTGTACTTTGAGAAATGGAGTTGAGGGAACAATAGAATTCTTCTACAGCTCCATCCTGACAGCTAAAGGGGTTGGGACATTTTGTCTAGTGTGACTGAGACTGCTTCCTGTTACATGCTGTCCATCTCATCGTGATCCTGTCTCTGTTTCTGTTTGTCTCTCTGTCTGCAGTCCATGCTGGAGTCTCAGTACTGGTATTATATCTTGGAGATGAGCTTCTATGGCTCTCTTCTCTTAAGCGTCGCCTTCGATGTCAAGAGAAAGGTGAGTAGTGGTTGTGTTGAGGCAGGAGTTGCTCAGTGACATCGCCTGGCCTCTCATCAGAGGACGTTGACATTCTTTTTTTATATAAATTTCATGACGTAGGTAGGTCCCAACCAGTCGACTGTATGTCAGAATTGTTTCAGGGCTGAATTAAAACAGTATATAGTAGGGGGTCACGGTTTTCGGATCGGTACATTTATGTTACAGCGAGGAGGTCATGTTCTGATTTCAACATGCTTTTCATTTATTTGGCAAAAATAAGTTAACAAATGTTTGCCTTAACAAAAGTATGTCTTACATAAGGAACATAAACACTTCTTCATTGTCAAATCTTAATTGAAAGAATAGGTCTTCTACAGTCATTAGTGCAAACAAAAAATGCAGCTTTTTTATTTTCATATAAATATGATGTAATTATAGACTAAGGCCATCAACATAAATTGAAACATAAGCTCAACCAGAACTATGCTAAATAAAAAAAAAAAGAATCTATTTGGTAGATTGGTATAACATTTGCTGAAAACATTCAAGCTCCCCTGAGGATGAGCCCTTTTGATTTCACTGACCCCCTTGGTCTAGCACCATCCTCCGTAATTAACATTGTAGCCTCAAGATGGAGCTAGTGGGACTCTGGTTTAGTAGTCTGGTAAAGACTTAAACATGTTCTCCATATTAATTGACTGATTTTGTTTTGTTTTTCCTCCTATAGGACTTCAGGGAGCAAATCATCCACCACTTAGCCACACTGCTCCTCTTATCATTTTCCTGGTGTGTCAACTACATCCGTATAGGAACACTGGTCATGATTGTCCATGATGCCTCTGATGTTTTACTGGAGGTCAGTCACTGCCACACAAGTTTAAAGAGCCTTCACCTGTTGATACTGGATGACCCTGCAACACCTCAGTATATTCAGTGTCAACAATTTTTAACTTTTTTTTTTTCTTTTTACAATATCAGTGCATGAAATGTTTAAGGTTGTATTGTGGTAATAATACCATATACTGTGGTTTGGACTGGAGGAAAGGTTAGGCAGTTTACACTCCCGGCTGTGGTTTAACAACAATTAAGAGTTGTTCAACTACAGCCAGGAGGCCGGCCAGTTGCTCTGGAGGGCGGCCAGGGGAGTGGCCAGGAGGCGGGCTGACTGGCTCAGGGCAGCTGGGGTGCGGGCTAGGGACTAGCAGGCTGGGGTGCGGGCTAGGGGCTAGCAGGCGGGGTTGCGGGCTAGGGGCTAGCAGGCTGGGAAGCAGGCTGGAGGCTTAGCAGGCCCAGCACTAACAGACAGGGATGCTAGAGTTTTTTCTCTGCCCGTCCAGGTAGCAACCTCACTAGCCAAGGCTTTGAAGACACTTGCTGGAGGGCCAGTGACAAAGTTGCATTCTTCTTCTCAATACTAGAGGTGTTTTTTTGCAGTAGATCAGAAGGCAGTGAATGACATGAGCCAACTCATTTAAGTTCCTCTCAAAAGACGAATCATCTGCTGGGCCAATTTTTGGCCAGATTGTTCTGTCAGGCAGGGACCCAAAAGCAGTCAGTCCATTCAGGCAGCAGGGTCTGGAAGTAACATTTTTAACACTCACCTGCCACTGTGGCAGCTCACTGAACATTTCTACCAGTCACTCAATTTTTTTGTCTGCCGCTTCTGAAATCTAGGTTTTAAAATTGTAAACGCTGAGTCAGTGGTACCGTAGAATTATGGAATATATCATGTAACCTTAATCCATGACTATATTTGGTAACACTTCATTTTACAGATCCGTAAATTTCATGGTAATTAGGTGATAATTAGCAAGTTACCTATTTGAAATTTCTTTGGAATTACTGCCAAATTACCCCAATATTTACCTCAACATTTATCGAAAATTTCTTTATTATAAACATTATTTAATCACGATTTGCTAAAATAGCATCTCATGGTTAAAATAGGGCCCTTAGGCTTGAGAAGCGGCTGCTCTTCATCGGAAGTGGAAAACCAAAGCTTATAGAAGACACTTCTGATCAGACACAAATCTCCCCATTGTGTGACTTATTGTCTACACAGATGTTACCTGGTAGCTAATGTCATGATTCAGGGAGGTTTGTTTTGAGAAATTTCAAAGAAGTTATTTGCTAATTATCATCAATTTACCAGCAGACATGGAAATAAAGCAGATCAATTAACTTTGTTAATTCTTTTTCCTGGAAATGTATTAAATAAATTACCAGCTATTGGGAAATAGCAGAATATAATTATCAAATAATGTTTATAACAAAGTAATTTTTGATACATTTTGAGGTAAATATTGGGGTAATTTTTACCCTATATATATATAGGCTTTAGGAATTGCTTTTAAAAATTATATTTCTTAATATAAGGGAAACCTGTCTGCCATGGTGGTAGGTGACCTGAAATTTTTACCTGCCACAGCCAACATTTACCCTGTATTTGGCAGGTTGCAGGTGCTAATTTCATTCCCTGCAGACAGGAAGAGTTCAGTGATTTAATGAAGAAGAGGGGATATACACTCACAGGCCACTTTATTAGGCACACCTGTTCAATTGCTTGTTAACACAAATAGCTAATCAGCCAATCACATGGCAGCAACTCAATGCGTTTAGGCATCTAGACGTTGTGAAGATGACTTGCTGAAGTTCAAACCGAGCATCAGAATGGGGAAGAAAGGGGATTTAAGTGACTTTGAACGTGGCATGGTTGTTGGTGCCAGACGGGCTGGTCTGAGTATATCAAAAACTGCTGATCTACTGGTATTTTCACGCACAACCATCTCTAGGGTTTACAGAGAATGGTCCGAAAAAGAGAACATATCCAGTGAGCGGCAGTTGTGTGGACGGAAATGCCTTGTTGATGTCAGAGGTCAGAGGAGAATAGGCAGAGTGATTGGAGATGATAGAAAGGCAACAGTCACTCAAATAACCACTCGTTACAACCATGGTATGCAGAATACCATCTCTGAACGCACAACACGTCCAACCTTGAAGCAGATGGGCTACAGCAGCAGAAGACCACCCGGTACTAGCAAGGTGTACCCAATAAAGTGGCCGGTGAGTGTATAAGCTTACAGGAAGGTACAGGTACGGGTACGGGTACAGGTACAGGAGGATGTTGGAGAACAGGATGAGTAAAGTCCGAGGTCATCTGTTGGACAGGTGGAGAATAGCAATAAAGCTTATAGAGCCGTATGTAGCCTTATGTAACACACCCATGCTAAATTGACGGCTTGCCATACCCATCCACCACCCCAGTCTCCACACACTATACTGCCCCTCTCTAAAGGACACACTGCTTCCTGCAATGGCACTGAATGTTGGCAGAATTGCCCAACATGAACGTAATTCCTATATGGATACGTGGCTGATTTAGATTATACCATGATACAGCAGAAAATGGACAGTTTAATTCAGTTCAAATTCGGTCTGTGTTTTGAAATGTGGTTAATTAACAATACAAAAAAAAAAAAAAAAGGTGACGCCTGCACACTAATTAACAATACAACTAATTTTTCTCTTTCAGTCTGCCAAATTATTCAACTATGCCAAATGGGAGAAAACCTGCCAAAGTCTTTTTGTTGTGTTTTCCGTGGTGTTTATGGTAACACGACTGATCATCTTCCCATTCTGGTAAGTTCATAAATGAGGTGTCTGTGTGTGAGAGAGAGAATCTGAATACGTATTTATGTGTATGCATGATTGACAGTAAGCTCTAAAGTATAATATTTCAGTTTCTTTCCATAGATTCTGTTAGATTGGGATATTTAAATGTTAGTTTATTTCTTATAAACTGAGAAAAGTATGTTACTAATCACACACTGAAGACACCTTATTACAGTATTCTGCACATCACTTAAGATAAGATAGAACTTTATTTATCCGAAGGAAAATTGTTGCGCAGCAGTTGCAGTACAGAGTAAGAAAGAGTGCAAATAAAAACAAATGATTAAAGCATGCAGTGGGTAGAAATGGAGACCACTGTTCATGTCCTGTGCGTCACGTTACAATCAGCTGTTCGTTCGTGTCCCATGTTCACAACGTTCAGCGTCATTTTCACGCTACAAACATAGACGTTTTAAGCCCAACCACGTAGTTCTTTCCTAAACCTAACTAAAGTGGTTGTGTTGCCTAATCCTAAAGTAACGCCAAGGAGCGTGACAAAGCGGCAGTATGTGACGAGTTGGGATGAGAACATGTTGGGCAATGGCAAATTCGCCCTGCATGATCAAAAGAGCAGCAGCCAGTCTCACTGCTGCTTACCTCGACAGCCCTCGGCTGGTGTGTCAACATTGGAAACAATGGAAGCTGCTGTCTATCTGAACGTACCTTTAGGAACACCTTTCTGAGGTGTCCTGGTGGCATTTAAGATGCTGACCAACATCCCCCGCAGTTCGAGTACAACAAGGGATCTTTTTCTTGTCATCAAATGATTTTTTTTGGCAAGCAGCAAAGGGCTACAGGTTGGATTTGAATCCAGGCTGCTGTGGAATAAGGACTCAGCCTTGGTTCACGGGGTGAGCTACCAGGGCACCCCTCTAAAGCTGTTTCAAAACAAAGTGACATTAGACATTCACAAAGTGGGAGGTAGTTGAAGGCCTGTTAGGCCTGTTAGATTACATTGCATTAACTTTTTAACCTTAAGTTTTTAAACCCTTGGAAGTTTGCTCTTCATCTGATTCAGCTGCCACCAAACTATACTATTGAATGTATTGGAGAAACTCCAGTACTTTCATACCAGCATCTACAGCACTAGAACTACAAATTAGATTATTTTAAATGTCCCCAGCTGTGCTCAGAGTTTGGTAAAACTGCCTTCTCTTTTCATTAGGGGTGTAGCGATTCATCTACTACATCGATGTATTGATTTATATTCCTACGATCCAACTACATCGATAGATACTCGGCAAGTTGTCCTTTCACGGGAGACGTATATCGATATTAAATCGATTTGAAACGCAAAAATCGATTGTATGGATACTAAGGATTTGCACCTTGTATTTAAGGACGACAAACATTATATGAAAGTGTTTTTGAGCACTTTTATTAGTAAAGAAATGTTAAACGTTACTCCGGTTCACTCTCCAGACATCTGCCAGCTCTGCCCTCTGCAGCGCGAGCACGCATCCATGGTGTGCATGCAGACGAACGGAGCACTGGACTCCTCGCTCTCTCACCCGGTAGCGGCGTGGAGGCAGACGGGCGCCGGTCTGCATGAGCTGCTGGCGCTGCGGTGCCGAGCAGCCGGTTGACGGAGTTTCATTTTGGGGGCATTACGTGAGCAGGCGCTTTCAGTCCACTTGACGAGGGCAGCTTCACCCATAAGCACTTTCCCCGTGCGTTGTCGTTTTTTAATTCAGAGAAAATTACTTTCCTTTTCCCCGTCATGATATCTATGTGCATGCAGCATCAGCCTCACGTATCCAGCCGGAGAGCAGACGGTCTGTGAGGCAAATTATCACGACGGGAGTAAAGTAAAAAACAAAACAGAAACGTTAGTCTGACGTAGTTTTAAAATGTTGTTCCGTATGTTTTCATGTATGAAAAGACCCCAAATGAACACCGTAGGTGGACTATTTGATTACTATCAGCAGATTATTTAAACAGCGTTTGTAGAGGAATGATTCTGTCCCAAGCTGTTTGATCACTATCAGCAGTTTGATCACTATCAGCTGTTTGATCACTATCAGCTGTTTGATCACTATCAGCGGTTGATCTCTGTATTATTACTCTACCGTTTATATTGAAAATGAGGACAGAAGCAGCAGGTTAAACCACTGTTCATTTAACTTGAATAGAAGTTGGTTTATTATATTTTGTGTTAAATATTGCACTGCCTTGTATCTTGAGAACTGAATCAGCAGGTCCTGCAGTTGCACTTTTTATTATTTTCTAATAAAAGCTGTATGTATTTGCCATTAATCGTTGTTTACTTGTTTATATCCATAATTAATTTATCCCTGATTCCCTTACAAATAAAAACTTTGATGAATCCTGACCTGCTCTGTCCAGTATCAGATATTTATTTCACAGTCACACTGACTGAATTTTTAAAGTGAGTTTTTAAAAGTTACTGTATCGATTTCAAATCATTGAATCGTATCGTATCGCTCTAGATGAGCCAAATATCGTCCTTGTATCGTATCGGAACCATGGAAATCATATAGTATCGTTGTAAAAACGCATTGTTACACCCATACTTTTTATGCACCCTGGGCATGGAATGGGTTGCAAAATATCATTACCTTAGAAGTACTGCCTTACAGTATTTGAATACCTTTCAAGGTATTTTACAAACTGCCCTTTGCCCTTAAGGAAACATGTTTCTGTTTTATATAATCCTTGGTGGAATGTGTTATGGACATAACTTGTATGGCCTATACGCCTCTCTCTCACTTTTACTATTTCATAACATGTGAAATTGAAATTGCTGCCGTCTTGACCAGGACTACTGGAAGAAGAGATCTTGTCTCTCAATGGGACCTTCCTGGCTAAATAAAGGATACATAAATAAAATATAGATAGGTGGACCTAATATACTAAGTGTATATGAGAGGTGATGGTATTTGCTGAAGAAGTTCTTTGCGTAAAACGAATACTAAAAGTAAGACTATAGGTCTGAGTTTGGTTTGACCTCCTTTTGGGTCAACACCCAGCCCATCCAATCCCCATCTGCTCACATAAATGTTCTACAGCATTTCACAATCTAATTACACAGGACACAGGTCGGAACGCTGGATATTAAAGAGTCTGACTTATTTCTATTCTGTTGTGTTTCAGGCTGATCCACTGTACCTGGGTCTACCCCATTCACCACTACCCTGCCTTCTTTGGCTACTACTTCTTCAACGTGATGCTGGTGGTCCTTCTCTGTCTGCACATATTCTGGGCCCACCTCATTCTCCGCATGATCAGAAAATTCATCTTTGGCACTGTAAGTCTGCTCAGTAAGAAAAGTCTGTCATCTATCAATATTTCCAAATATGTTTGATGGGTAAAAAATGTTTGCTTGGCAACGCTGTACCGCAATTTATACTTTTTTTTTTTTCATGGTGGTCTGATAAAGCCATTGAGACATCAAATACATCATTATAATTAGGCTGTTGGGCAGATCATGAACATAAACCCTTCCACGCCGGACTGGATGGATTTATCATTTGCTGGGTTGTAATTGGTCTCTGCTGTTGACCTTTAAAATGGACAAAATGGTAGCTGTTATTGAAACACTGTCAAAGATTTCTCTCATTATCTCCCTGAGATATTTTTTGGAATAAATTTGACATAATGATTCCACCCTAAAGCTGGATTTATAGTCAATGCAAGGATTTAACGGCAGCCCTACCATAGCATAGGTTCTGATCTGTAGTTGAGTGTCAGATTTCACCTGATTTTACCCGCTGCAATGCATGAATTACACATGATCCGCCGTTATCAGTAACAGTAGTTATGTTTACTCTCTGGTACAAATAGTAAATGGTAAACGGACTTGCATTTATACAGCGCTTTTCTAGTCTTCCAACCACTCAAAGCTCTTTTTTACACTACATGTCAGCATTCACCCATTCACACACACATTCATACACTGATGGCAGAGGCTGCTAAGGTGCCAACTGCCCATCACGATCTAATCTAAATACTCATTCACACACCGATGGCTATGCCTTCGGGAGCAATTTGGTGTCTTGCTCAAGGACACATCGACATATGACCCGGAGCAGCCGGGGATCAAACCACCGACCTTCCGACTGGTGGACAACCTGCTCTGCCCTCTAAGCTCTGGTACAGAGTGATGGTTGGCTACACACAGACTTCTAGAACTGGAGTTACATCCAGATAACTGTTAATTCACCCTGTCTCATTATAGAATAGTATTGTTCATTCATTCATACAGAGAGGAAGGTGTTATGATCAGAGTAGTGTTGGACCCAAACGCAGACAGAGACAATGGCGGAAGTTGAACAAAAAGGCTTTATTGCCAAAAAGCATGGATGGTGGCAGAATGACTGAATGAACAGGCTGGAATGAGCAAAGCAGGCAGGCAGGCGGTGATCCTAGGCACAGAAAACACACAGGATTAGAAAAACACGAACAAGGTCAAAAACTATGAACAAGATCCTCAAAGTTACAAGCAACGAGGCCGAGGCGAAACTACCACCTGGGTTAAGTCAACGATTGGCGTCGAATGACTGGAGAGCCGGGGTATTTATGATGAGGTGGATGATGAGATGATTTGCTGCAGCGCAGGTTGCTCAGGTGGGTTGATTGCCTCAATGAGGGAGAGAGAGAGTCTGCCGGGTAAAAACTCACTCACCCACATAGACAGACAGGGAACTGGGCACAAAGGGAAAAAGGGAAAGGTACACTAGGAAGGCTGAGTTCATGAATGGAGTCATGAACGGAGTCATAACAGAAGGTCTACAGTGTAATGCCTGTATTATATGTGTGTTACGTAAGGGATAATCAATCCCAGGGGATTCTTTCACAAAAAATGACCCGCTAGCTGTACATTATCCCGCTTATTACACGGCTACTTACTTAAGAAATCAATATTTTGACACAAAAATGGTCCGCCAGAGTCCGACATCTGAACTGCACCCATAGCAATGGTCTGTTATACATAGCAACGGTCTGCTATACATAGCAGCAGTCTGCTATACATAGCAACGGTCTGTTATACATAGCAACAGTCTGCTATAAAGAAATTACAGACCGCAGAATGCCGTGATTGACCAATCCGAATTGAGTATTCAACACAGCTGTGTAATAATGTAAAGTAGAGTATAACAGTCTTTCTTCAACTTCCTTCATGTTGTTTTCACTGTTGACAATCTCCACCACTATCAGAAAAAGCCAAGCTGACCGACCCCGGTTCTTGTTGTCTTTCTATGGTGTCTCTATCTGAACTGTAGCTGCTGTAGCTCCGACTTGTAGTTACATTTTTCAGGAGACGCATGTCAGCGACAGCATACCCATTAACGTAGAAGTAACATCCAGCCTACAAATAAACATAAGACATTTTGTTGACCCATCCATCTACTGTATTTCTCATTTCTCTCTTTCTTGCGTCACAGCTGACCAGAGATGAGAGAAGTGACAATGAAGAGGAAGAGGAGGAGGAAGAGAGCAGCCAGTCAGAGGACGAAAGTGAGGAACAGCACAAGCTTGTCAATGGATTGGCGCTCCGTGAGAAGGAAGACAAGAACGGCAGCTTTGGATGTTTATCTCCACCAGAGACCATCTTCCGGTCAAAGACTGTATACTGACTCATGATCAGTAGAGATAAAGGTGTAAGAAATCAATCCCATCTCACTCCCAACGTGTCAAATACCTCAGCTTGGTCAGTGCGTTCAATGAGCTCTAATATAAACCCATCCGCATCATTATTAGACGGTCAGAGCAACTGACACAGTTTAAATAGCAAAAAAGTTCCAGTAGGGCGGGTCACAACACAGTAACACAGGACTGTCCCCCCAGGACACCGCTGTCCATGTCCCGTATGAAACAAAGTCAACATTTACCTTAGTTTTTTTTTAACGTAACTTCCGGACTTTACCAACAGCAGTTGCATAACAAGCGGAGCTATTTTATGTAACAAACTTACTTACTAACTTGCTTATTTGAACCCAAACCACAATCTTTTCCTAAACCTAACCACGTAGTTTTGTTGCGTAAGTAAACCTAAAAACTTAGGTAAGCCTACTTTAAAAGTTTATTTTGACTGTTTATTTTGACTGTTTGCATGTAACAATTGGAAACTGTGTGTTTCTTGTGAACACAGAAGTTTCTAATGAAAAAACACTACGCATTTAATAAGTGGAATCTTGACACGTCGTCCCTGAGTCGAAAACTACCGCTAGAGGGGAACCTAGAGCGCCATAGTTTGAAATATAGGGCCACTCAGGGCGCTCCCACCACGTGCTGAGCGTAAGGTGCCAAGTGCCAGAGGGGGCACCAAAATTATGACCATCATCATAATAATCATAATAATGAATTATTTAATTTTGCACAACTACAATTGGCATCATTAG
This sequence comes from Sebastes umbrosus, assembly GCF_015220745.1. Taxonomy (NCBI): domain Eukaryota; kingdom Metazoa; phylum Chordata; class Actinopteri; order Perciformes; family Sebastidae; genus Sebastes; species Sebastes umbrosus. The sequence continues at coordinate 38,287,765 of NC_051270.1, forward strand.
ACTATTATATGCAATACAAAGACATACATATTTGCTCGAAATAATATAAGGAATTATGGTGCCCCCCTCCTCCATCATCCTGTGGTTTGTTCCATTGCGCCTGACAAACTTGAGCCGGCTTTTATTTTGAAATGAAAGTGATCGTTTGACAGTCATCATACCAGCAAGATTATCAACACTTTCTGCTTTCATTTCAAAATAAAAGCCCTCAAACGTTTTTTCTGTGGACAGAATTCCTTCATTTGTTAACACAAGGCTTTTATTCTGAAATATGTGCCGGACAGTGTTGTAGAACATGCAGTGACTTGCAGGGCTCCATGAATGAATATAGTGATATAGTAATATAGAGTTTTAATGGTGTATTACGACTATTATCTACAAATTACAACGCGTTTCTTAACCTTTCTCTGTCTAAAATAAATATAAATGACATTTATAAGGAAATAAAATGACCATTATGAAAGGCAGACTCTATGTAGAAAGAAAGGGCTGACAGCAGCAGAAACGCAGCAGAAACCAACGCGTGGGCCACTAACAAGCTGTGGTATTTGACGAGTTGGGAGTGAGAATGTGTTGGAGAAATTGAACAATGATAAATATATTTCATTTAACACGGCCTGAAAAAAATAGGCAAAAAGTGATTTATTCCTTCAGATGCTGGAATACAACCTAGCCCAAATAAGCCTTGCTGTTCTCACAATGCTTTGAACTGCACACATGTACAGCGAGAGAGAGAGTTTGGGATGTTTTTGTCTCTTTCTCTGTTCCTCCCCACAATGTTGACAGAGTGCTTCACTGCCCTGCAAGTCAAAAGAGACCAGCGAACCAAACAAGCAAACAATCCCCGACGTGGGCTCATAACCACATCTAATTTGTTCTGTATTGTTTGTGATATACAGCGGTGGTGCATGGGGAATGGGTGGCGGTGGCGGTGGGGGTGTTATGCTCACCTTCATGCATTACTGGGACTCTTTGATGACTGAACATCACAGATACACACCGATCAGCCATAACATTATCACCACCTGCCTAATATTGAGTAGGTCCCCCTTTTTTGCCGCCAAAACAGCCCTGACCCGTCGAGGCATGGACTCCACTAGACCTCTGAAGGTCTGCTGTGGTATCTGGCACCAAGCCGTCAGTAGCAGATCCTTTTAAATCCTGTAAATTGCGAGGAGGGGCCTCCGTGGATTGGACTTGTTTGTCCAGCACATCCAACAGATGCTACATCGGATTGAGATCTGGAGAAGGTGGAGGCCGAGTCAACGCCTCGAACTCGTTTCCATCCACATGACGCAAAAGGAAACGTGATTCATCAGACCGGGCCACCTTCTTCCATCGCTCCGTGGTCCAGTTCTGATGCTCACGTTGCCCATTGTAGGCGCTTCTGGCGGTGGACACGGGTCAGTACGGAGCACCCTGACTGGTCTGCGGCTACGCAGATCCATTCGCAACAAACTGCTCCTCACTGTGTGTTCTGACACCTTTCTATCGGAAGCAGCATTAACTTTTTCAGCAGTTTGAGCTACAGTAGCTCTTCTATTGGATCTATTTGTCTCAGCTAACACTGAAAAACAAGCTGTTAAAGACGTTACTCAGTTCACTGAAACTGCGTTACCATAGAAACACAGTGGCACTTCTAAGACTGTCATTGTGTCAGTGTGAAGGAAAAACAACACAGAAAAGGCAACATAACTGCTCGTATTGAACCACCGATTATGGTGAATTATGTCCTTAGAGTCCGAGACAATATGAGTTTTCCAAATATAAAAGAAAAAAGAACAAAAATAAGTGAGGAAGTTTACTCTTGCCTAACATCACTAATGCTGTGCCAAAGAATTATATGAAGTACCGTGGTTGTTGCTGCTCTCCATTAACTGGAGAAAACCAGCACGGAAAACTTGTCGTAGGCTTACAGTATTTATTATATGGAAATACTGAGTGGGGTTTATGTGTGTCGATGATATTATAGTCAGTGTTGTCGGAGAAGTCCCTGGGAGCCACGGACAAACATTTCAGCAACATCTACAAAAAAAGTGAAGAATGAGTGAGTATCATGGAGCAAAATTGAATTGATGTGTTTTGTGATTCAGAGTTCAGTTTTGTATTCATCCTTTATGTTTCTTTTAACCCACAGCTAATGTAGTGTCATTTTGATGCTACAGCAATACAATAGTGAATAAAATGTATGTAGTAAAGTAGTTTTTCTGGATGATTACTCATTGTTCTTATGATAAGGAAGAATCAGTCTTCTTGGGTCCTTATTCCACTGCTTCTCACAGTATGGTGGTCATCACCCTGCTCCTTTTCATGAAACAGAATCAGGCTGCTGACCACATGTGCAACAGAACAAAGGAAACACTTTCTGGCTGGATTGAATGTTGATGCCCTATTTACGACTGACGGGATGCATTTTTGAAAATGTGTGAATACGGCTTTGGTATTTAAGTAAGGGTCAAACCACTGTAGAAAAGACACCCTCATTTTGATATTTTATAAACACTCTAGACCTTAATATGATTATTATAATTAAGGTAAACTGTGCAGGTGAAGTGAATTTAATTGATTAAAACTTTTTTTGTGAAAAAAGTAACTAATTTGCCTATTCTAAAAATGGTGTGTTTGAATATTTCTGCAGACTGGGGTCCCTAAACAGTCTTGAATTACATAAATTGGGTATCACTGTAAAGCTGAGACTCTTGTGGATCCAATGAGCCCAACTGTATTCATGTGTGATGATGTTAGTCCCCATAGGAGACCTTTCATTGTAGTGAGACCACTTTTTATTTAAACTTGACCTCCCTGTATAACATGACCTGTGGTGACCTCTAGGATAATCACAGCCTCATGAAACTTTACAACCACAAACTAGAGACCTAGAGCATTAAGGAGGGGGGGGGGGGGCTTTAATAGCTAGATTGACAATAAGGGGGTTTCTGAGCAGCTTCCACAACAGAAGTGCTCGCCATCCAATCGCCGAAAAATGCAATTCTCACAGAAATCATAATGTCAAACGTTTTTTGATCCCTAATCTAAATACAAGCAATAGGGGTTAAGTATCTTGCTCAAGGACACTTCGACATGTGACCGGAGGAGCCGGGGATCAAACCGCCGACCTTTCAATTGGTGGACGACCTGCTGTATCTCTGAGCCACAGCCAGCCCTTATATATACTTATATCATCATGTTCTACACTCTTATACACTTTCACAATTTATTTTAATTGATTAATTAATTAATTAATTATTTTTTATTTCATATTAATGATTAGCATAACTTGACACACAGTGGTGAGCTGCATTTCAAATGAATCTTCAGGTTCCCAGCTTTCGGATGATGTACACCACTTCTACTGCCGTGACTGTCTCATAAAATTTGAAAATTAGCCAAAGATTCAGAAAACCTTTTGGGTCGTTTGCATGTCTTTATTCTCTCGCTGAAATTAGAAGGAAACTGAGGTTGGACAGATATTTCACATGTATCACAAACTACAGCCAATCACACAAAACATTACTCTAATCATTTTCTTTAGTTTGGATATTAAAATACAGCATGATAAGGTGCGTTTCCTACAGTAAGTCCATGTTGCTTTACTATTGTTTTACTAGAGAGTGTCAGACTGGCTGTTTCCAGGTCACAAAGGAAAGGGTGATGTGCAGTCCTGGATACTGTCTTCCATACACAGACACATTCATGTGAACCATTTTAGCTACATCCACACTAATACTTTTTCATTTTATAACGCATAACTTGCTATGTTTATATCTAGCGTCCACAGATGTAAACGTGTTTTCAAGCCCCTAAAACGGAGACGTTTGAAAACGCTGCTGACACCGTTTAAGTTTCAAAACTCCGGGGTTGTGTTTTAGTTTGGACGGACAGAAACAGACTCTTGAAAACGATGATGCTTCTTGATTGGGTCTTATCAGTCATGACGTGTCCTTCCCTGATTATTCACGCCCCGTCATATGAACCTTTTTCCAAAAGAAAACAAACGACATCGGCCTCGACCACCGGTGGTTAATTCAACATGGATAACGAGCGTTACATGTGTCGTTGACCTTGTTGTCTCTGCTAGCAGCTGTTGTGCAGTTAAATTCTGCATTTTACAATGCTACTACTGACTACATGTGCAGGAAGAAAGCTATTATTCGAGCTGTTTGCATCAATTCCCGTGTCCTGCACTGCTTCCTGTTTACACTGGCAAGTGCATGCCCAGTGTACTTGAATGGTCATGTGATATGCGTTTTCCGGCGTGGTAGTATGGACGAAGATAAATTCTGAAACGGCCCTAAAATGCTTGTCTGGACGGAGATCGTTTTGAAAAATGTATTAGTGTGGATGTAGCCTGAAAGTCTTCAACATGAGTATTGAATATTCACTTAGGACTGTATAGATGATGATTCAACAGCAGCGACGTTTGCCTCAGGGTGTCGGTAAGAACACACAGCACACTCAGATACAGTTGATTCCTCTTTACTGATTTATCTTAGCACAACAGCACAGTATTGCAACCACAGAGGCTTAGAGGTGTCCAGGTGAAGGACGTGTGGTCTACAACAAGAACAAATACAAAGGTAGACTATACCACAATATAGAATATAGAATACAAGTAAGCAGATGCTTCACTTAAAGGTCCCATATCGTGCTCATTTTCAGGTTCATACTTGTATTCTGTGTTTCTACTAGAACATGTAAACATGTTCTACAAGCATGCTTTAATATTCAAAAAAATCTTTATTTTCCTCATATACTGTCTGCCTGAATATACCTGTATTTACCCTCTGTCTGAAACGCTCCATTTTAGTGCATTTCAACGGAATGGCAACGGAATTGTGTTGCTAGGCAACAGTTTGGGTCCATGTTTACTTCCTGTCGGCTGATGTCATTCACATACAATGCAAAAGGATATAAACTGGGACACTTTTAGAATGTTTACGTTTAAAACCGTGTAATGGTCTAAATATTTGTGACATCACAAATGGACAGAAATCCAAACCGCTTGGTTCAAATGTGCAATTTCTGAATATAGGCTGTGTGTGTTTCTCCGTATATTGAGCGTTTTGAATTGGTTTAACAGTATTTATATCGCACTTAAACCTGCTTTATAATATAAAAGACATGAAAATCTCACTTTTAAAAATATGGGACCTTTAAATGGCCTATTAGAAATATCAATTTCCCATGATGTAGTTACTATAGCACACACTTCATTAGCCTAATCTACAGGAAATAATTACACCGACTGCTCCTTTAATTTGCAATGCAAACAGGCTTCCATGTCACTTAAACATACATATCAGAATGCCAACTATGTCCAACAGTTTTTTTTCCAGAAAGGAGCAGCTATTAGCATTAGCATGAGCAATATATGCGAGCATTATAACATAAGTAGATTAGCTCAGCATCTGTAATCGTAATGAAATAAACCAAAATGCCACGAAAGGCTCAATAAATGTCCCGTTCAGTCAGACATAGCTGGGTTTACATAAGTTTCATCAGAGACACACACAATTCACACCACTTAGATACAGTAAAGTCATCTTTTCACTCTGTCCAAAAAAGGTTATTTATATAAAACGGTCACTATATCTTGACAGTAGCTCATGAAACAGGTAATCTGAAAAAAATCATGTGCCTCTGTGTCCTCTGGTGCTCCTAACGGCTTCTGCAAGATTTCACAGACCGGAGAAAACAAGCAGTAAGAACTGATCTGAGGTCTGCTGTCCATCTGCTGTCTATGAGAGCCGGCTGTCAATCACTTGCGAACGGTCGAACTAGGCAGCGCTGATCAAATATGAATCAATATTATGTTACATTAATGCCAATTTCTCTCCTCAAATGTTTTTAGAATCATCTTGTAGTGCACGCTTTAGCTGTAAAATGAGAAAGTTTGTGTCGCAGTAGCCATATTGAGAACAGTTGAGGAAATACCAAGCACCGCCGAACAGCTGTAGTACAGCCAATAGAACGCGCAACAAGAACGCTCTCTCTCTGAAATGACCTGTGATTGGTCAAAGTCTCCCGTCACAGAGATTTTTTAAAGTCTGAAAACAGAGCCATGAGGAGGAGCAGAAGTCTAGTTTTCTCTCAGAACACTTGAATTACAATATGCTGAAAGGTTATTATGGAATTTTTGCCCAATGATGCCAAAAACATACTGCCTACCTCCACTGACTGCGCAGCTCCATGTGATCAACGATGCAGCTGCACATTCTGCCACAAGAGGGCGCCGGTACAACAGCCAACAGCCAGACAACAATCAGAACATGCCATGCAGAGAAGACCCAGACACTTTACAGTAATAACAATTAAATGGCTTAAAAAAAACCACCACTAATTTAGGAACTGAGAAGATAAATTCAATTAATAAACATATTAAATCATCTACTTTACATAAGAGACTGACATTATTAGATGGGGAGACAGCGACGGGTGATCAGAGAGGGGAGATGATGGGAGATGGGGAGACAGAGACGGCCGATCAGAGAGGGGAGAGGACGGGAGATGTGGAGACATAGACGGGTGATCAGAGAGGGGAGAGGACGGGAGATGTGGAGACAGAGACGGGTGAACAGAGAAGGGAGATGACGTGAGATGGGGAGACAGAGACGGGTGATCAGAGAGGGGAGAGGACGGGAGATGGGGAGACAGAGACGGGTGATCAGAGAGGGGAGAGGACGGGAGATGGGGAGACAGAGACGGGTGATCAGAGAGGGGAGAGGACGGGAGATGGGGAGACAGAGACGGGTGATCAGAGAGGGGAGAGGACGTGAGATGGGGAGACAGAGACGGGTGATCAGAGAGGGGAGAGGACGGGAGATGGGGAGACAGAGACGGGTGGTCAGAGAGGGGAGAGGACGGGAGATGGGGAGACAGAGACGGGTGGTCAGAGAGGGGAGAGGACGGGGGATGGGGAGACAGAGACGGGTGATCAGAGAGGGAAGAGGACGGGAGATGTGGAAAGAGAGACAGGTGATCAGACAGTGAAGGTGATCTATTGACTATATATTAACTTCATATCAGCAAGACTTTACTACAGTTTACATCTTTATCTGTAGAATATGTTACGGAGATGAAAAAAAGTAAAGACTTATTTTTAAATCAACACTTCCTGCTTTCATTTCAAAATAAAAGCCCTCAGGCGTTTTTTCTATGGACAGAATTCCTTCATTTGTTAACACAAGGCTTTTATTCTGAAATATGTGCCGGACAGTGTTCTATAATATAGAGTGACTTGGAGAGCATCATGAATGAATATAGTACGGAGTTTTACTTGTGGATCATTACTATTATTTACTAATTACCACATGTTTCTTAACCTTTCTCTGTCTAAAATAAATATAAATCACATTTATCATGAAGTTAAATGGCCATTGAAAGGCAAACTCTATGTAGAAAGAAAGGGCTGACAGCAGCAGCACACACGCAGCCAGTGTGAACACCAGACACGTGTATCACGCAGCCACCACACAACGCAGCTGCCACGCTCTCCTGGCATTGTATATGTGCCCCGGGCTTAAGCTGACCTAGAGCTGGTCGCGGCGCACCGCCTCGTATGCTGGACTCCCCAGCCTGCCGTGTGTTGCTGACACCCTCCAGCTGGCTGTTAACGAGGGTCTTTTGGCACAGAGAAGTACTACTCGTATCGGTACTCGGTATCGGCGAGTACCCAAATGTAAGTACTTGTACTCGGTCTGAAAAAATGTTGTATCGGCGCATCCCTAGTGTTGAATGCAGTTTCATTTTGCAGAAAATGTGGGAAGTTTTGCTTTTTCTGTGTGTAGAGTTGTGAGAATATGAGGTATGCTTTCAGAAACACTGTAAGAAGAGCAGATTTTTCATATTAAGTGATGACCGTCAGTGACGGTTCTGTTATAACTGTCTGGTGCTTGGACATATATAACAACATTCAGTCTGAATCCAGCATGTCATTAACTTGTCAGCCTACCACCAACAGCTGGACTGATGTGGAGCAGTAGACTGTGGTGCATTGTGGGATACACTGAGCTCCGAGGTGGCGTGTGTGTTGGTATTTCTCTGACTTCAAACAAACTTTACTTCCTGCAGTGCATGAACAATCATTTACAGTAACACACTAAAATGACACATAAAGCACAACTCATATAGAAGCACATTATCAGCCTCACACTTTTACACACTTAGGTATTTAATCGTAAACCCACCAATCAGGCGTAAGCGCTATAAAAAGGCAACAGGTGCTTTCTTTTTTTGTCTCCACAATGGTTTTTGCTATGTTTATGTTCTATATTATATATTTAGAATATTTTCTGTTCTGATTTTCGGTGCAAAATGCACAGATGTATCGACTGATTTTACGATGTGGACAGAATTAAATATTGTCATCAGTGTGCAGTACTGGCCTTGTGTTCGGTCAATATGTTCATGTACTTTACTTTTCAGCGGTGTGTAACTGGTTTGAACAGAATCAGATCGTATGAACCATGTGTGTGCCACACGGTGACAAAATTGGGATTTACACCGATCAGCCATAACATTAATAACATTAAGACCACTGGCAGGTGAAGTGAACAACATTGATTATCTGGTTACAATGGCACCTGGCAGTGGGGGGGATATATTAGACAGCAAGGGAACATTTTGAACTTTGAACTTCGTGTTGGAAGCGGAACAAATGGGCAAGTGTAAGGATGATATGTCAGGGTGCCCATGCTGACCTAATGTTATGGCTGATCGGAGGTGTTCTGTTACTTGTGTGTATGTGATTGTGTGAATTGTGTGTAGTGTTTTGACAAAATTAACCCTGTTTCAAAATCGTGCAGTCGTAAAAACTGTGTGCTCGAGAATGTAAGTGTGGGTATCGGGACAGACTGAACACATTCATTGTGGAGTTCATTGAAATCATGTAAAAGGTGCAGTAGTGATGTTCTCATCTAACGCTGGGCAGGAAACTGTTGAACTATTCCTTTACCAAGAGAACCAAGTGACCCTGCTTCATGGAACAACAACAACTTATCGACAACATTAAATGACAATTTAATTTCTCACATTTCGATATAAAAACATCACGACTTTTAGCTGTTTAGCGGTTGTGTGATGACGTGTCAGCACGTCCAACGATAACCTGACAAATAAACCTCACACAACCGTACAGTCCAGTCCAGTCTAGTATTCCAACAGCGAATAGAAATGATAAAAAAGAAGACATCATCTGTCACTTCGACACTTCAACCCGTCAGGACTCATCGATGTAGGCAGTTCTGAGGTCAGCTGTAGGAGCTCAGACGTCTGTTGATACGCTGCGTTTCCTTTCACTGAAATGACAACAAAACGATGTTGTTAGAAGGTCAATCTGTCAGCTGGGTTTAAGGTGGAGATCCACTGTTTGGACTCGCCACTTGAAATGGCAGCTGAGCCATTGAACTATGTTCCCCGGGAGTCCTTGAGTCCTTAACTCCGCCCATGGACTCAACGTTTACAGTAACTACAGGCTGCTGCGTCTATGGCGACGCACATAGACGCGATGTGGAGCGGGTCTCTCATCGTCCTGAAGGGGATTCTTTCACAACAATGACCCTCTAGCTGTACATTATCCCGCTTATTACACGGCTACTTACTGAAGAAATCAATATTTTGACACAAAAACGGTCCGGCAGAGTCCGGCATCAGCTTCATCTCCTGACCTCCGTCCTGCGGTACTGCTGACTTACCGTAGCTCGTCCTTCAGCCGACCCAGTTTGTCCTGCAGCCGCTTGTTCTTCACCCGGATGGGATTGTTGGGGACGAACCAGGCCGCTATAAATTTACACACCACCACGACATGCTGCAGAGACACAGGAAAGACACACACACAGAAACTGTTTAACTGCCATCTTCAGTTCAAATGGACAACACTGTTCAACCACAATCAGGAGTACAAACCTCAAACAAGATGACAAAGGCAAAGCGCACGGCCAAAACCAACCAGAACTGAGAAGTCAGAGTGTAGTCATCATCATTCCTGTAGTCTCTGTAGCTGTAGGAACAAACAGAGAGACAATTTGTCCCGTTTATCAAATCTGTGACTAATTCTTCTGTTATGTTTGGACCGAGTAGAATAAAGTCACTGAAAGTGATAACTGACTCATTAAACGTGCGTCAGTTGATGCTCCGGTGTCGCACTGCAGGCATTAATTTGAAATGCCAACACCACAGAACCAGCAGTATTTTAAGAAAAGGTTGCTGCAATATTTAGTAGATAACATTAAATTATTAATATGATATGGATGAAGGTTCAACTAGATAATGTAAAATTCACATCACACGATCTACTAGATGGAAGACGTTTCACTCTGTTGGAGTTGTTGGGACGACAAAAACCCTCTAGCATTTTGTTTTGTACAACATTTGGAGAGAATTATCTCTCACATGCTCTGTCAGTCTTTACAGGATAAACTTGACTCATACCAGTTTGCATACAAGCACTGAAGATGCCGTTGCTACCCCTCATGCACCTTGTTTCAAAACATCTGGATTCACCGGAAATAAAACCATATGCTTGAATGCTGTTCATAGACTTCTCCTCTGCAATCCAACACAATACAGACGGATGTACTGCTCTCCAAAATGCATCAGTTGGAGATTGACCCTTCCTCATCAACAGGCAACCGAGCCATCGGACAGTTTGGAGCCGTCGGTGAGCGTCTGTCGCCCTTGTTTTTGCGGTGTGTCCCACACTTTTGGCTCTAGTCCGCCTGCGTTGGAGGTTTTGTAGCCCGTCGGTGAGAGAAATCCCTCTGATTGGCTGTTCAGCGTAAGCGAATCAGTGCACCAGAAGAGAAACGGAAGTGAGGAAAGCAAGCCAACGAGTAAAGTCAAGAGGACACACACAGAAGGCCCTGATCATTCCAACACATGGATATATTTCACAGCGATATGAACATCTGGAATGAAGCTAAATGGTGAGTGAGAGTGGTGTGGAAATGGTCAGCAAACACCACTTTGTTTCATGTACGTATCATAACGACGGGTTGTATATCCGCCGTCCTCTGTCATCTGGTTTCCCTTTTTGAATGACAAATACAGACTACCGCCGCCTGCTGGTATGTAGCGGTATGGAGAGTTGTTTCATCTCACTCAGGCGCAGGACATATGTGGTAGTTGGCCGCTGGCTGTAGTATTTGCGGTGTGTTCGAGGGCAACTTTTTGGCCAAGACACAGGCAACGTGAGGTGACGCAACAGGTTCGACCATTTAAAACAACAGGTGTACTTCAAAACGCCAGTGTCAGACACTTTCAGTATGCTTCGAGCCTCGACGGTGAGGTCTTCTCACCTGCACTGCGTGACGTTGAAGCCGTTGTCTGTGATCATCTGTCTCGGAAGAAAGTCCAGTCGAATTGCCGGGTGCGTCACAACGGCCGTGGACAGAGTGTCATTAATGTAGCCCTCCATGCAGCTGCAACAAGACCACAAATCACTCATCATGATGAGACACAACAACATTGTCCGCTGAGGTGTTATCAGGTGTTATGACTGACTGCGTGTGAGTGGTTCCGTTAGAACAGGGGCCGTAACGGTACTTGTAGACGAGGCGTGGGATGAAGTCTGATGAGACTCCGATGACCAAACCGTTGGCAATCACTGCTAACACGCCAATGGCCTCCAACACTTTGGTCCACACACCTGCAGACAGAAGACAGTACTGTTACACACATACACCTGCAGACAGAAGACAGTGCTGTTACACATATACACCTAGGGGTGGACGATACGTTGAATATAGTCGATGTATCGCGGCTTGTCCCACACGCGGTGTATAAAATGAGTATATCGTGAACATCGACTACAAATTGTCATGTAATGTTTTTAAGCCGCCCCGCCGGCATGAGACTCGCTTTGGCATTTCCTTCTGTCCCTACGGCTCCCTCTCTCAGACACATTCACATACGTCACAGACTCCTGGGCGAGTGTGTGTGACGTATGCGGCCGGCATGTTTTTGTATTTGGAGGGACGCAGCGGAGAGAGAAAGCCCGGAGAAAGCAGAAGACGAGTACCCGAACAAAGCAACCAGAATCAGCCCAGAAGCAAATGACTCTGGCTTCCTCGCTTTTCAAAGCAATCCCACATGACAAAAAAAGTGCAAAATGGAAAGAAATCACGGCCGCTGTAAACAACTACATCGTAACGCCAGTTAGCATAGTTGAAAAGCCCGGATTCAAAAGACTCTTTAAGACACTTGATCTAAAATATTATAACTGCCTGGTCGTATATTTTTTGCGTAGAAAGCTCTACCGGAGTTCTACATTTCAGTGAGAGAAAAGTTGTCCAACCAGCTAACAGAGGTGACCCACTGCTCCACAACTACCGATCTGAACGTCCAGCTAACAGAACCAAAGCTGTCAGCCTGAATAAGTGGACAGGACTGCTTTGGCCACAGGCTGCACCTCACAATTGGTGAGTCTTTCTACACTAGTGGGAAAATAATAATTTTTATCATCAGCAATGTTATAACAGCTTACTGGTAAACATAACAATAAGATACTTTACACTTATTACATGCCATTAAAAACTGTGTGTGTGTTATGTATTTATCAAAATATATAAAGCACGTATTGCCAGAAAACTATTTGGTTAAAGTGAATACTTTACTTTACTGTATTGTTGATTGTAATCGAGCATTAATGAAGTGCTTAGAGGATATTTGAAAATATTGCAATATATATCGTGTAAACCTTTGATAGCAACAGACACACAGCTCACCGATGTCGTTGGTCTTCCGAGGAACGAGCCGCCGTTCCAGGCGGACCATCTTGATGGCGTCCAGGCGAATCTCAAAGACGTTGTTGATGAGAGCCAGCAGGGGGGCGAGGGGGAACGCTGCCACAAATATGGTGGTGAAACTGAACTGGACCACTGAGGTGGGGGGGGGGGGGGGGGGGGGTGGACAGGATGGAAATATTATTTTAAGAACATTCATTAAAGATATAGTGTATCATTTTGTCCTCCTCTGGTGCAAAAAAGCATTATGAGTGAGTTCAACATTTTGAGAAATGTGTGTTGTTGTTGACATACAACTGTATGATGCTGTGTTATATATATAGTAATATAATATATAACAGTGTTATGCTTGAAAAAAGTAGTTCACACTTTAAGATTAGCAAAAAACAGCAAACAGTACGTCTGTTTCTTATATCAAACATTCTGACTTTAGTGTATATTATATGTATATGTATATATATATAAACATACATATATATGTGTATATATGTATGTGTATATATGTTTATATACACATACATATATATATATACATATACATACGTATACACATATACGTATATATACACAAGTATATATGTATACGTATACATGTATACATATATATACACACATATATATACATATATATACATATACATATATATACACATACATACATATATATAAACACATACATATATACATACATATACAGTATATGTATATATATATATATATATATATATATATATATATATACAGTATATGTATATATATATATATATATATATATGTATATATATATATATATATATATACCCAAACATATATACATACATACATATACATATATATACATATACATACATATATATATATACATATACATACATATATATATATATATACATACATATACATATATATATATATATATATATATATATATATATATATATACATACATACATACATACATACATATACATATGTATACATATATACACATACATATACAAATATACACACACATATATATATATATATATATATATATAAACTGGAAAAACGAAGTTCGGAAACTTGTGTTTGGTGGATTATTTCTCTGTTGTTACAATGCTAATGGTCGTTGTATTTTACATGGTTGGAAAGCCTGTTTATTTACCTTTGCAATGATGTCCAACTTGTAAGGATCATGCATTTGTGGGATGAGCAGCACAACTGATTATGTGGGTAGCACCCAAGAAAAATTTGCCAAAATGCTCCGTCAATGGTAAACAGTGTATTCTCTTGTTGGTATTGACTCTTGTTTTGAGTTGTTCGGTGGATTGGATGATTGAACTCTCTATCAGTAACAAGGAACAAACAAGACATATTGGCTATTTTACACTTTATTCATTTAATCCACCGTCAGGAGCCTCAGTAGCGGTGGAAGATCCATACGCAGCCACAACAGCCTGGCACCTCCTCCTCATGCTGGTCACCAACCTGGTCACACGTTGCTGTGGGATGGCGTTCCATTCCTCAACCAAGATTCGTTTCAGGTCAGCCAGCGTGTTTGTGTTGGTCATTCTAACACGTACAAGCTGATCCTACAAGTGTTGAATTGGGTTGAGGTGTGGACTCTTGGCAGGCCGTTCCATTCTCTCTACTCCCACGTTGTGGAGGTAGTCTGTGATAACCCTGGCTCTGTGGGGGCGAGCGTTGTCATCTTGGAGGATGAAGTTAGGTCCCAGATTGTGGAGATATGGGATCGCCACTGGCTGCAGAATCTCATCCCGATATCTCACTGAATTGAGATGACTTTCAATGATGACAAGCCTTGTTTTGCCAGTGAGGGAGATGCCGCCCCACACCATGACACTGCCCCCAACAAAAGCTGTTACTCCATCGGTGCAACAATCAGCATAGCGTTCTCCACGTTGTCTCCATACTTTGACCCTGCCATTCAACTTTCGCAGACAGAACCTGGACTCATCACTGAACATGACATTCCCCCACATGTTCAGGTTCCATTGTCTGTGTTGTCGACGCCAGCGCAAACGGGCCTGACGGTGAAGGGCAGTCATTGCAGGCTTCCTGGTAGCCTTATGAGAATACACTGTTTACCATTGGCAGAGCATTTTGGCAAATTTTTCTTGGGCGCTACCCACATAATCAGCTGTGCTGCTCATCCCACAAATGCATGATCCTTACAAGTTGGATATCATTGCGAAGGTAAATAAACAGGCTTTCCAACAATGTAAAATACAATGACCATTAGCATTGTAACAACAGAGAAATAATCCATCAAACACAAGTTTCCGAATTTTGTTTTTCCAGTTTATATATACACACAGTGAATCCCCACCCATCCTTATTTCCCATCAGTTTTATAATTACTTGTCCTTGTGCATTACAGGCTCATTTCTTGGGGTGTAGTCCATCCCTCTGCTAACCCTAACCCTTAGCCCGGCCCTGATAATAACTAAACCTAATCCTAGTGCTGGCATTTCTCCGTCATGTACTGTTGGGACTTTGTGCAAGGATACAATCCACCTTTGAACTAGTATGTTGGGTTTTCAGGTGTGAGTGTCAGGGGGGAGTCTGTGGACCTACCCATCTCCAGGAATTCGTTGAACAGACTGAAGGCATCCGTGGGGGTCAGGTCATAATTGGACAGCCAGTCCCGAAGTTTGCAGTTGTCACATGGTTCCACACGGCCCTGTTCATCACGGCAAGCCTTCCTGTAACAGTGACCGCACTGCCTCTTCAGCTTCTTTGCCTTGTTTCTGCTCAGGCAGTTCTTAAACCAGCTGGAAAGCACAACATTTCACACGTGAATGCAAAGTCTGACATGTTTACACCGTGTTTTTTTCCGATGGACTCTATCTCATCACCACCTGCTCCCTTACAAGAGATGTTGAATGAAAACACGGCACACTCACGGCACAGTGAACTCAAAGATGTTGTTGAGAGTCTGTTTGAGCAGCATGATTACAGCCATCTGGATGAAGAGGTCTGTCAGACAACCACTAGGATGGCACTACAACACACACAGGAAGACGTCTTAGGGTTGGTACTGTGGTGCAGACATGCTGTATGAAGGACTAAAAACTAGAATGTGTATCTCCTCACCTCCTCCAGTCTCCATCCAGCGATACGCACATAGTCCCCTGGATGGCCATTTATCCTTTGACAACAAAACAATCAGCATTTGAACCCTTTGGACTTAAGCTGGTTACAGTACAACTGTTAAAAAGTGAGAACGTTACTGGAGATTAAAAGAAAACAGCGCTGGAGGAAAAAGACACTATAACCGGTCAGTGTATCTTTTGGTCATTCGATTTTCCTTTTACAAAAGGATATTAAAATACCAAAAATGAGTGGTTATTTGATTTTCAATTTAAAATACAAAAAGTACAATTTAAATACAAGGGATTTTTCTTTATCAGGGTCAAAAAGGGATGAACTAAACTTAAAAAAACGGGTTGATTTTCATTTTCTATTTCTAAAAACCAAAAATAAAACTAACTTTGGTAAAGTTGTAAAGATATAAACAGATTCGAACAAAACGTTAAAACACAAGCGACGGCTCTTTCTAACCGTAGTGAGGTATTCTGCAGTCATTTCTTCTTCCCTGAGACACACTCTTTTATTGTTTCAAAAAACTACGTACTGATCCATGTCCATCACCTTCAGTTACACAGCAGCACCGTCCTCATACGCGCTCTTGCTTTGTAAATGGCAACTTCCGGTCGCAGAATTTGAAAAAACGGGCGTTTTTTTAGTTTCTGTCTTCTGGTGATTTTATTTTTTGTTTTTAGAAATAGAAAATAAAAAATCAACCCATTTTTTTTTAAGTTTAGTTCATCCCTTTTTGACCGTGACAAAGAAAAACGCCTTATTTTAAAATAAAAATCAAATAACCTCTATTTTTTTGGTATTTGAATACCCCTTTTGTGAAAGGAAAATCAAATGACCAAAAGATACACTGACCTATAACCAGGCCAAATATGTGTCGCTATTTTAAAAAATTAGCTACTGACATCTTGACCCTAATAACAGTTTGGCATAACTTGATGTGGAACGTATCAGTTCACCACTGAGATCTATTTTGAAAAACGCAGAAATCTGAGCAGAATCAGTCAGTTAGAATGAAGAAATGTGTCTTATTTAAAACGGTTCTGTGGGCATGAAATGGTTACTGCCTATTATATTTCTGTGTCATGAAATCTGCAGTAGATGTCTTATAATATATATCAAATTTGAGCGACTATGTGTACTATAATATAAAAGAAACCTCACCTGTTTATTTCGTAAAATATTCCTATTAAAGTTCCGTCAGGACTTTGAACATATCTGGTAGCTTTAATGACTTCACTGTGACCTTAACACACACACAGATCTAACATTACTTCAATTGTACTCATGCGTCAACTTAGTCTTAATTATATTATGTCATATGCAGTATGTTGTGCTGTAGCTACTCAGCTGGGAGTTGAAGTTATTTTCTCTATGGAATCAGTATGATGATGTCACAGTCATAGCGTCCAGAGTCTCTCCAGACAAAGTGGAAGAGAAGGTGGAATATTCAAAACACATCATGGATCCTCACATCCATCTCAGTGGTGTGGATGTTCTGTCATTGGCTGCTGCTAAACTAGGACTAGGCCTTGGACTTTAGAGTTAACTGGATCTCTAACCAACGCCACTTTATAGAGACAATACTGTGTTTGGTTTGGTATCACGTTCGATATGTCTTTGAGCATGCATGTGAAATGTGCAAAGGTTACATCATCATGATATAGAGACAATATACAGAGTACCTGCCAAGGAAGAAGGCCACATAGAAGAGCGAGGAGAAGAGTGTGAAGAACTGGAAGGTGAACATCTTGACGGTGAAGTTCCTCTCTGTGGCAGCAAATGAGTTTGTTTTCTCTGATCACACACACACACACGCACACACACACACGCACACACACGCACACACGCACACACGCACACACGCACACACACACACACACACACACACACACACACACACACACACACACAGAAATGCATTCAAGTACTGTTTGACAAAATGTTAGATTTTGTCTCAAACTAAAGATTAGAATGTATTTAGATACGTTTACTGCACTTTATTGTTTTTAAATCTGCAGTGAGATCAATGCATTCTTACATCTTTTAATGAATAAGAGATCCTACTTTACTCTCACCTATGTGACACAGCTTGAGGGCCACCCATCGGTTGACCTACAGGTGGTGTTGAAAGAGTGAGACACAAACAAAGACACAAGAGATTTGATAGTTATTACATTGTCGGCAGGAAGCTGTTTGGTCACGTGTCAACCTTCCTGTTTCCTCGGTGGTCTGATGATGTTCCAGTTTAAGGATGATGCAGAGAAAACGTTTGCTCGCAGCTTATGCTGCTCATCCAGTGTGACCACAAGGTTAGCACCGCGGCTAACCACCTTGGAATAATGCATTAACACCCCCAACTCAGAACAAGTGGTGTTTTTCCTGTTCTTCCCATTCTACCTACATTGTGTGAATGCAGCATGAGGATCATCAGGATACAGGACCTACCCGGGTCATGATCTGAATGGTGAGATAGTGCAGCACAGCTCCAAGCATCACAGCCACAGTGTTGGCGTGATCCCTGATGAACTCCCAGGCGCCCTCAGACATCAAGGGGGCGGCCACCACTCGAAACACCACCAGGGCATGGGCGAGACCGATGATCAGCATCAGCTAGAACAACAAACAAACACAGCAACATGTCACTTCTTCTTCCTGCTAACACTGTACCCTTACCCCCTACCCCAACACCCCCGCACCACCTCTACTGCAGTCCAACCACACTGTTTATCTCATCCTATATTGCTCTGATCTTATACATAGGGAGACGCAAAGAAACCATGCGAGGAGAGAGGAAACGAGAAAATGTGTTTTTAGAGACATGTTTTTAGTCGTTTCCTCTGAAGCGTCTCATGAAGCGACGTCCGTTTCTGATGACAATAGCAGCTGATCACAGCTGGATCAGCTGTCAGTCAGCTTTAACAGCTGTAGAGACTTTTGATGGAGTTTGTGTCTGCACACGTGCACTGTAACTAATAAAGGTGCACAGTTTTCAGCGGCGTTTTCTCTCTGTAGCCTGTTATCTGTTCAACAAGCACATGTCTTCAAGCTGGGATGCTCATCAAACCTGTGAAGTTTGGAAAAGGTCTGACCATGTGGAGTCGACTTATTTTTTCTTGGCGACACATTGAAATTCGCCGCGCTGCCATGGCGTCGCCGTTCAACGAGAGCTCACCATCTTCACAATCTTCTTCAAAAGTCTCATGGTCTTATGGCTATTCTGACCTAATTTGAGGTGGATCTGATTAATATGTGAGGCAGAATACGTCAAAGTGCAAAACATGTAATTTCCTGTTAGGTGGCGCTATGACTACGAGCGGAAAATTTGCATTTGGATGTCCTCAGGCCGAGACTCTTATCAGGCATGAGAAATTTGCAGATTGGAAAATGTACGCTGAAGATACATCTACTTCCAGTTTTTTGGCAAAAGACTCTTTCGCTGCCACGCCGCGCCAACGCTGTTCCACGAAAACTCAAGATTTTGGTAACTTTTCATCACAAAGGTCTTCAGACTGTACTGACCAAATTTGAAGTCAATCAGGTTAAATCTCTAGGACAGAGGTCAACAACCTTTACTATCAAAAGGGTCATTTTTGCCCAAAAAATAAATGAAAAAATCTGTCTGGAGCCGCAGAACATATTTGAGCCTCATAATGAAGGTAACACAGCCTATTAAGTCTAATGCAGTGAGGACTCAAGTGCAAACGAGAGGCAGGACGTTGGAGAATGGCCTTGAGGAGATTTGGCTGGAAGCTCTTTTCAGCAGGAGCTTCCAGTGTGTTTGTTCTGGAAATGTATCAATTATTTTTTTTGTTGTTTGCTAATTTCTCACCACAGAAAGCAAACTAATCTGTCCACGCACTATTCAATTCTACATTTTCCTCCGAGACTTTTCTTTTTTTGGATTTTGAACTACTGCAGCTAGGGAAACTCAAGTCTAGCCAACACTATTCAGGATTGGCAAATTTAGAGGATAAGTGCCGGAGCGTAGATGTACGTAGGCTATGACACACAGTTTAGTTGACTGAATTAGTCAACTAAACTGTTGTAGGTAGTCAGCAGTTTAGTGATGTGTGCAGGTCTCCTCCAGGGAGATACATTTTGTTAGGAACCTTTTATCCCCATCATCAGGTAGTGCTTCAGCCCACGCTGTATACCAAACCCACCTCTCCATAAACAACACACTTACTTTTAGGTGTCAGAATACAGATGCTTAAGTGCTGCGTTGAGTGTGTGTGTGTGTGTGTGTGTGTGCATGTGTGTGTGTGTGTGTGTGTGTGTGTCTTACCATGAGAGTTACCAGAATGAGGACCAGAGTGCTGCGAAAGTAGGAGTGTTTGAACGGATCTGGGTTACAGTTTGGATCATTGACTATATCCAGAATCAGTTCCTCCTGTCAACACAAACACACACACACACACACACACACACACACACACACACACACACAGGCTGAGATTCAACTCATACAGTAAAGGTCTATTACAACGACATTTGTGTCCTGGAATCAAGCGCTTTAACAAGAGCTGTGACACGCAGAGAGGACTTTCTTCAGAAAAGTACTTGGTTTTCTATATTATGTATACTTTTACTACATATTAAAGGGACTGTTTGTAAGAATCAGAAATTGCTTGTTAACAGCGACACTTGTGGCCGTTAAGTCAACGAAAGTCATCGTCGTGCTCGCGCTTGCTCACTCTACATAGACATGAACGAGCATCGCTCAACACAGTGAGGCGACACACGTCAGCTGAAAGCACAATATCACTCTATATTTCAGCTGCTTGGCAGTAATGTTAGCTGACCAGACGAAGGTCTCTCCATGAATCAATGCTGATCCTAGTGTTGGCTTTTCCTGCCTCAGCCTCCCGACCGCGGCCGGAGGGAACAGGGGAGACACCGGAGTTTTGGTCGGAGACGATAACGTTTCTCTCTGCGGAGCCCCGTCACTTCACAAGACACGGGAAACCTCTGTTGGTCTGGAGGAGCTGCAGCAGTTATTTCTGCACAAACGTCCACTGTACATTCACTAGATATTCTCAGAGCTAAGAAGTCTTCTGCAGTGTGGAGTGTGCGCGCAAACACGTGAGGTGGAGCGAGCTGAGTGAAGGCAGGCAGGCAGAGGAGCAGAGGAGCAGAGTACAGCAGAGACTCCGGCCCTGGAGACCAAAGCTACTGTCTCCACCGCGTCCTCTGACCGCGGCCAACACTGCTTAACAGACGGGCTTCACTAGATATAACCAAGAGGTTTTGGTGCTTCCGTGTAGTTTGTGTTGGAGTCTGAGTCTGAACAGCATAGCCACACGCGAGCGCGCATGGGACTCTGACCCGGGTGATTTATACGTGTAAGAAGTTACAAACAGTCCCTTTAACAGAATATTGTGTATACTATTTTACTACATATTAACTGGATATTTTGTATACATTTCAATGTGACTTTCACCTGGTTATTTGAAGGAAAATGAAATGGATGCCATTAGTGAGCTGCAACGCAACACAATAGATAACTACACAGGATCTAGACTCAGTTTTGTCTTCAGTACCTCCTCCTCACACCAGTCATAGACCTTCCACTTAGAAACATATCTGGCTCTGTGTCTCTTCCACAGCTCCAGGAACAGAGTGGCTGAAAACACACAGAGACAACCAGTTAAAGACCGACTCCACATCAGAGTAGACCACATTAGATTAAACAGAGTAGAACACATTAGACACCATGTTACATCATATTAGTTCATATCAGACACTCACCCCAGATTGCCATGAACATCGCAAAAGCCACAGTGCCCTCATTGTCAAACAGATGGCTGACCTGTGTGGACACAAACACATCATAAATATCCCATCAAGACGGGAGATCATAAATACGTTACCACACAAACACAGATTAACCAGCTTCTCATAAAACCAGGAATACGTTTGTGTTTAAAGTCCGGACTAACCTCCTCCATCACTCTAATATAAGGACTGCTGTAGTTGGTAACGCCCTTGTTAATCACTTACAACTAAATATAAGCAGCATCCTGCTTGTGCCAGCTGGTTTTGTGGTAAGCTCAGTAACCCTTAATGCTACCCTCTTCCAATATTAGCAGCTGTAACTTGGTACAGCATCTGCACATATAGGCCACTATATGAAATATTGTTATATTGATTATATTATAAATGTTATACATACACATTTCATTCACGCACATACTGTGTGTGTGCGTGTGTTTTAGTGTATATCAGAGAGAGTGCACGTCAGAGAGCGTAAAGTGATCGTGTCGGACTCGGGCCGAAAAGTTGCATACTTTGTCGGGCTGTGGTCGGACTAGGGCTGGAGGTTTTTGGCCCATGCAGGGCTCTATTGACAGCAGCTGCTTGAAGAGATCAAATCAACTGAATGAAGTAACATGAGATGAGTTCACCTTAGCGTAGGTACAGGTGTCTGACAGCTGCCACACGTTACATCTCTTATCACAGCGAGGACACATGATGATGCTGGACTGACACACCTCCTTACTGAGGACACACAGAGAGAGAGAGAGAGACAAAGATTAAAGGGTTAAATAGAAATAAAAGCTCCATCATGTCGTGTCAGCTGCTGCTTTTTTTTTCCAGAACAAACATGATTAACAGGAAGAGCTGTTAATTAAGAATGTAAGAAACATCACTTAAAGAGATGTTGTAGAGGCAGGAGTCAAGAGACATTGGACCTCATGCAAGAACCAATTACACTAACAGATTTGTTCTTATGTGGCCCATAGGAGTCATTTATTTCCTTGTTTTTTTTTATTTTCTCTGAGGTACGAATACAATTCAAAAGTGGTTCAGACCTATCGTACGAGTCATGAACATACTTTCTCTACGGGGCAAAAACGAGCGATAGTTTGGTGAATCTGACTTTGAAAACTGGAACAAACGAACCTCACAGAGAAAATCAGAGAGGTTTAGGAGAGGAATATGAAAATGTTCTTGCATGAGGCCCGATGTATTTTTTCATACAACCACTAGAATTCTAAACAGTTTAAAAAAAAGCTTTATAAATAAAGGTCTGTCAATGCAAAATGACCAGTGTTCTCCACATTTTAGATCATTTACTGCATAATATCACGTTCACAGTATCTGACTCACATGAGAGGGTTGGTGTTGAAAAAGGCGAGTCCATACAGGAAGACTACAACACCCAGAACAGCAGCTGGGACCAGCAGCCTGGTATACCAGCCCAGCCACAGGTAGTACAAAGCCACTTTCTCTCCAAAGTAACCCCTGCAGGGAGGAAACACACAGGCAGACATGATGTAACACATCAACACACCAGTCACTGTTGTTCTGTTGTTTTACAATGTTGTATCACAGGATTAGTTTAATTTTTTTGTTTTAAATAAAAGATTCACATGACATCTGGGTCAGTGTTTACCAGAAGGTTCTCTGGTTTGATGAGATCAAAAATTAGCTTTTTCACCATCATAAACTCTGTTTGGTCCGGACCAGGGGTCAGCAACCTTTACTATCAAAAGAGCCATTTTAGACAAAAAAAAATCTGTCTGGAGCCGCAAAACATTTGAGCATTGTGATGAAGGTAACACAGTTTATAGTCTAAGTATATAGTATATAAGTCTAATGCAGTGAGGGCCCAAATACAAATGTACTACGGAGTATTAAGGCAACATTGAGGGAAAAAAATCAGAGATTTCCAGAATAAAGTCATAACTTTATGAGAAAAAAAGTCGGAATATTACGAGAATAAATTCATAACTTTTCGCGAAAAAAAGAAAATAACACGTAAAATTACTACTTTTTATTATGACGTTATTCTTGTAATATTATAACTTTATTCTCGAAATCTCAGATTTATTTATTTTTCTTCAATGTGGCCCTAATACTCCATCGCACTGTCGTACCATAGACCTACAACAATGATTAATAAAAATGAAAATGTAAACAAAAAACAGTTATTCATTTCCATTTTTATAAATCCACAGGGAGCCACTGGAGAGGAGCTAAAGAGCCACATGTGGCTCCGGAGCCGCAGGTTGCTGACCCCTGGCCTAGCCACAAATTAACACCAGACATGACGAGTCAGCAGCACGTGAAGTGGCCAGTACACTCCGTCACGACTGCTTGTCAGATGGTTGACACACCTTTCTGATGTATTGTGTCTGATCATTTCTGCCATTTATGTTATTTTAACAGTTTATAGTTGCACACAATATTTAATAAACTAATACTATATTAATTATCTGTTAATGATTACGAAATGATTTGTAAATCGTTAAGACGTTTTTTAACGTTTAATAAATATTTTGTAGAGCATCTATAAACAATATTTAGAAAGACAGTTAATACTTTGTCAATGATTAATAATTGGTTTCTGGTCCATTTATCCATTTATTTTATTTATATATTTTATTATTGGATTCAGGATTAAATCCAATAAACCATCTATCAGAACGTAGCTACACAGACTGGAGTTCTGTGAATCTGCACTCGATTGCTCTTCCTCGACGACTGGATGTGTGTCTCAGTAAAGTGAAATTGAATTCCAAGAAGTGAATTTGAATTGTGAGAACTGAATGTGGAAGTATAGAGAGTTGGATTTGATACAGTTTCAGTTTCATAATATTACATTCAGTTTCAAGTTTATTGGGCTCCGGTTCCAAACTAATAAATTCAATTTCAAATCATGCTATTCAGATTCAGTTTTTAATGCAATTATTCAAGTTAAACAATATGAATTCAAATGATGTGATTCAAATTCAGTTTTTTTATGCAATTATTCAAGTTGACCAATTAATGATTAATATTATAATATAAATGATTCAAATTCAATCTCTAGTGACATATTTCTGCCCATAGGTCTGCCTCGCTGAAATAACAACATCCGACAGACCACCTGTAGTGGTAGTATGGATAGGACAGTGGTTCACATTCTTAAAGCTGCAGTAGTCAGTATATTTTTGGCATCATTGGGCAAAAATTCCATGATAACCTTTCAGCATATTGTAATTCAAGTGTTCTGAGAGAGAACTAGACTTCTGCTCCTCCTCATGGCTCTGTTTTCAGGCTTTAGAACATCTAGCCTGTGACGGGAGACTTTGACCAATCACAGGTCATTTCATTGAGAGAGCGTTCCTGTTGCGTGTTCTATTGGCTGTACTACAGCTGGTGGGTGGTGCTTGGTATTTCCTCAACTGTTCTCAACATGGCTGCCAGGTCACAAACTTTCTCATTTTACAGCTAAACGGTGCACTACAAGATGATTCCGAAAACATTTGAGGAGAGAAATAGGCATTAACGTAACATAATATTGATTCATATTTGATCAGCGCTGCCTAGTTTGACCGTTTGGTCGGAGTTCGCGAGTGATTGACAGCCAGCTCTCATAGACAGCAGCTGGACAGCAGACCTCAGATCAGCTCTGACTGCTTGTTTTCCTCCGGTCTGTGAAATCTTGCAGATGCCGTTAGGAGCACCAGAGGACACAGAGACACATTTCATGTATTACTGTCACGATATAGCGACCGTTTTATAAAAATAACTTTTTGAATCATATTTGCTCCAACCTCGCCTACTTCAGCTTTAAGTGGACTGCTCTTTCAAAGTGCTGCAACAGTCAGATTCAGGCACCTGAAAATAATCCACCCTCCCCTTCAGGACTGGCTCTAGCAGCAAACAGATCCCTCACTGCTCACTGCACTCTCATGCTCCCACAACAAAGGTGCTCCGGGGCTCCAACCAGGGCCTCTGACTCAGAGGGGCTGCCACTACCAGGACACATGTGGGAGACAATACTGCCACAGGATCTTCTAGTGAACTATTTAGTGTTTACAGTAATTTCAAGTTGATGTTCTGGTATCACATATTGCCACTAGGGGGCAGCTGGCAGGTTATGGGGTTAGGAAGAGAGAAGGGGAAGAAGAGGGAAGAGAGTGTAGTTTGCGGGGGTTAAAGCAGAGAAAGGGGAGAGTGCCCCAGATGGAGCTCGGAGAAGAGCCACTGCTCCTTCGTGTCAACAGTATCCAGCCAGGTGTGGCCATCTGATCAGGAACATCCTGGGCGGTTCCTTTGGGGGTTTTATGAGCAGTATAAGCAGTGGAAAATGGATGGATGGATGGAATGGATGAATGAACTATTATCAGTTCCTGTTTGCAATATACCTGTGGATTTCATCATGCATATACAGAACATACTATATCCTGTTTACATTCAGTTTTCCCATCTGAAATACTGGTTTCCACAAAATTACAAATTGACATTTACATTGCTATTTATATTTAGTTATGTTTATATTTAAGCCCTATACTTCAACTGCACAATTGTATGCCTTAGATTATAGGGGTGTGACGAAATATCATGCCACAAAATATCACAATATAAAAACGTGACGATATGCATCGTTGAGATGAAAAACTGAATGGCGATATCAGGGCATAATAGGTACATCTAGTTATACTAGCACTGTTCTGCAGTCTCTCATTTTTTTCAGTGCTTTGTTTGAACAGCCGAGGGCGCTCTGAGTTCAGACCAGTAGGTGAAGCACCACTGCCACGTTTTTTTTTTTACAGAAATAAAACCCATTTAGTTCATTTTGGCGTAACAGCGGCATGTTATCAATAGATAGTCGGACGACGGACGCTTCAATCTGAAAGTGAACTTATTTTAAGGAGTCAGTTCAGAGTAGCAGGTGTCATTTTTCACACACACGGGACGAGAGAGAGTTGACAGACCGAGAGATGGCGGAGGATTTGGTGTCGAAGCGAAAAAACAAATGCGCCTATTTGGCAATATTTCAGATTTTAACCCGATGCTATAAGGGAACCATAACGTTAATGAGGTAGCGTTAATCGCCGCGAGGAGGACGGAGCGGCGCCAAGTAGACCCCTGCGGCCCCACAGAAAAGCTGGACCGGAGAGGCCAGACACACCGCCAGCCACCTGAAGGTAAAGCTCAAAGTAAGAAAGCTACATATGTTGACCTTAATCTTTTCTAGTAAAATGTCCGGTGTAATCGGTAACACCGGTGTTGTCACAAGTTTATTAACCGGTGGGAACATTTCCTCAACGTCACATCCCTGGTGCTGGTGTGGTTAGTGCATTTGCAGTTGATTTGCAGCCAGGCAATAATGGAGGAGTCAGGCGAAATTAGCATGGAAGACGCTTTTTTTTTTTTTGCTTTTACTGATACTTTTGTGATGAGCATTGTCGAAGGAACCTGAGGCCCAAGATTTTCATTACCAGTAACTGCTTTGCTGAATTGACAATTGACAAATAAAGAACCTGGAACCTTGAACCTTGGATGCACAGATAATTATCACTGGATATTTGATACTGAAGAAAACTTAAAAAACATGATGATTCTCAGGCAAGTTCTGCAGCTATAAGGAGCCTCTCTTTTTCTATGATTTCTAACTGGATTTATGGATGCTTGTTCACGATGGACATCAGAGATAATCCTCTGAAGTGTGAGTCACACTCATTCTAAAAATAAGTGTCTGTATGTTCAGATTTGTGTTCAGACTGAGCTTTGGGTCCGAGAAGGAGTACAATTTTTGGATTCAAATTGCAGAAATCACACACTAAGTATCTTAGGGTGCTTTCACATCAGGGAGCCAGACCCGGGCCCGGATCCAAGTACACTTGTCCCAAAGTCCAGTTCAATTGATTAGTGTGAACCTTACTCGGGCATGGTTCGTCGATCCGTACTCGAGTCCACTTGAAAAGGTGGTCTGGAGTACGGATCATGTGTACTCGGGTACGGTTCGTATCAGGTGTGAAAGCCAACCTCAGAGTCGGCCTATTTTCACATCAAACTCTGTGAAATAATATTTCAACCAAACCAGAGTTGGTGGTTGTTGGAAAGACTAACAACGACGGTTTTAGTGAGTTTTAATTTAGTTTCTGTCGAGTTTGAGTGACGTGTTTTACGATGCTCCACCACTAGAACAGCTTGTATGGATCAATCGTACCTAATGTGAAAACCCCCTTAATCGCCTCCATGAGCTGACCGTGTTGGTGAGCGGTCAAATCAGCAGCCGAATAACTAACTTCCTGTTGTTTTTACTGCATGCACCCGTCCCTTTCACCTCAGTCACTTTGTCTCAGTTTGAAAACCTCTGGTCTAAACAAATGCAATAGGTTTTACATTCCACTTTCCTTTCCTTAATCCACTATGTTAACATCCTTAACAGTGATAGAGAGACAGTTACACACAGACAGACAGAGAGTTAGAGACTGACTTGACTTCGTTGACCGGTTGGCCTGTAAACAGACCCGTCCATCGAGCCCACGTCTTCCTCAGCTCCTTCTGCTTCCTCCTCTGAGAATCATTGGAAAAATCAACACACAGACATCAGGTGTTTATCCTAAATGCTAACACACTGTTTCACATCAGCATAACAACATCTGGGCAAAAATGTATTGTGTCTAAAATATGTCACATGTTCACTTTCCTGGCTCTTACTCGGTCTCAATGAGATGAGACATGTATGACTTTGTAACATCAAAGAACCAACAAATGTCTCTACTTCTTCAACTTTTTACTGGACGATATATGTAGAGTAACCACGCGACGGTGTTTTTCATGACTTGTTGGTGTTCACCGAGACAAAACACACTCTTGTCAAACTCTTTAAACCCTGAGGACTCAGCTGCGGATTTCTGCCTCAAGTGTCGGATAGTTGCCTTTTAACTACGGCCATATTTACACAGACCCTGAGGCCAGAACATAACCTGCTTGTTCCTAGTCTAGTTTCTCTGTGTAAGATGATATAATACATGCGGAGGGAGGGGCAAGCAGGCTGGCCTGTTAGCTAAACTAAAAGCGAACACAAACAGACCTGTGATTCCATCACTTCCTGGCCAATGTTTGCTCACTGGACAACAAAATGGTTTTAATATGGCTGCGATTAAACATCTACATGGAGATGAGGAACTGTTTCTCCTGATGGAAATGTGGCTAAACAGCAACATGCCGGACTCTGCTTTTCAGATCGACGGGCTGCTGCTCTTCCGAGCGGACCACAACCGTATGTCGGGGAAACGCAAGGAGGAGCCTCTGCATTTACATCAACAAAGGTTGGTGCACAAACTGTTCCCTGATTAGCAGCCATTGCTATGAAGCAGTCGAACATTCAACAGTGAAATGTGGTATTCTGGAAGAATTATTGATCATTTTTGTCAATTCTCCACTGGTAAAAAATGGTTAAATTTAGCACCAAATCTGTGTAACAAATGGTATCAACCCCAAAATTGCTGCAACAACTCATGCGACCTAATAGAGCATGGGGATGGACATCACATGCTTCAATCATAATGTTCTAAACCCTGATACACTTTTAAAATTAATTTTAAATAATTCATTCATTTGTGTTTGTTTCTGATTTATGACTAGAACAACTTGGTGCTTTGCTGCACCTCAAATTAATCTTCAGGTTCCCAGCAGTTGATTCTATGTGACATCTACTGTTGACCTGCTATCTCCCCCTAAAGACTCCCTGGACCCCCCTAAAAGAGACAAAAACTGTGTCCCACTGTGGGTCTCAGAGGGTTGTAGTTGAGTGTGCTGTGTCATTTAGGTCAATATATGTATCAGTTTGTATGGTATCAGCAGATAATCTATATTAAAGGACTCAGATCTGGGCCAAATATATATATAAAAAATATATAACATAATAGCTCCAGCAGTTTAATGCAATCTGTCAAAGGTTGACTCACCTCATGGAGGCAGAACACGGTTTCAAACACATTCTTCATCAACAGTTCATCCAGGTTCTCTAATTAAAAAACAACAACAAAACAAACACATCATCTGCATGAGCGGCTGCTGTTTGTCTCGCATCACAAGATGTTTGATAATCAATGTTAAAAGTCTGAGTGGATGACATGTTGTGTTTGCTGAAGCTACAAAGCTACAGATGATACTATTAAATTCTATTAAACTGATCACACTCACCTCCTGTGTTGATGTAGGTCTGGTGAAGGATGAAATGGACAATTCGGATTCTGGAGAAATAATAAAAAGTACAAGTAAAGTGAAGAAACTGTATCAGCAGTATCAGAATGAGTAGGGTTTTATATGATGGATTTTGACAGCACCGGTGCTGGTATACACCATACACATACATCCGACAGTCCATCTGTCTATAAAAGCTAAACCAGAGCTCTGCTCCCCTTGCTGTTTCACGTTTGTCTTTGCACAGCTGTGTTGCTTCCACATACAGACAGTTGGGGTTCTGTGATGCTATTATACAACTGAAGAAGCCATTTTTTAAATCTTATTTTCAGCCCCAACCTTCAAAGAGCATGTGATATGAACTGTCTTTGACAAATCAAGAGAGAAAAAATACATAAATACTGCTGTCAATCCTGACTCATTCGATTTGATTACATTTGAAAGAAATGACTCACTCACTTCTGTGACAAAAGGACAAAATCGATTTATCAAAATGTCCACAGAAGCTTCACAATAAAACACCTCTTTACTTGTGCTGTATACTCAATGGGCCTCATTCACTAATGTGTAGGTGGAAATGTTTTTACTTTGCACACAAAATAAGTGAGCACGCAAAAATGCCGTCAAATTCATGACACGTGCACACCGGCCAATTTTGTTCTTCCCACTGTGCATATGTTAGTGAATCAGAGTTATTATAAATTGACATGTGTGTGCCCAGTATTTGCAATCAGCATACTGCCACGCCCACATTTCTCTATTTAAGGAAATACGTTTGCCTAGAGCAGGGGTCGGCAACCTTTACTATCAAAAGAGCCATTTTAGGCAAAAAAAAGAAAAGAAAAATCTGTCTGGAGCCGCAAAACATTTGAGCATTGTGATGAAGGTAACACAGCCCATAGTCTAAGTATATATATATATATATAAATCTAATGCAGTGAGGGCCCAAGAGCAAATGTACTACGGAGTATTAGGGCCACATTGAGGGGAAAAAATCAGAGATTTCTAGAATAAAGTCAAAATATTACGAGAAAAAAAGTCGTAATATTATGAGAATAAAGTCATAACTTTACGAGAAAAAAGAAAATAACACGTAAAATACTACTTTATAATATTCTGACTTTATTCTCATAATATTATGACTTTATTCTCGAAATCGCAGATTTTTTTTTTTTTTCCTCAAAGTGGCCCTAATACTCCGTCGTACCGTCGTACCATAGACCTACAACAATATGAAATAAAAATGAAAATGTAAACAAAAAACAGTTATTCATTTCCATTTTTAAAAATCCACAGGGAGCCACTGGAGAGGAGCTAAAGAGCCACATGTGGCTTCAGAACCTCAGGTTGCAGAGGAGAAGAACGAAAAGGTGGAGAAGAAGAAAAAACAGTGTGTGTGTGTGTGTGTGTGTGCGTGCGTGCGTGCGTGCGTGCGTGCGTGCGTGCGTGCGTGCGTGCGTGCGTGCGTGCGTGCGTGCGTGCGTGCGCGTTTGTATCTCTGTATATAATGTATATGTGTATGTGTGTTACCTGGTAGCCTGGGTGACGGAGCCCTTTATATCTCCACACCAGTTGCAGGAGTCGGAGACTTTGAGCAGGTACTGGTAGTCTTTAAACATCTCACTGGGAGCACGGAGGCCGAAAAAACACTTTATCCTCATGGACAATCCTCTAACACACAAAAACAACACACACATGAAAGTAAACTCTGTCTTCTTTGATTCATACAATCGTTCCCACTATATTATGTCATGTGTCTGGTGTCGGGTGTTTTGAAGAAAGAGACTCACAGAGATGGTGATGTTTTTCTCTTCTAGCTGCCCGAGGAAGGCTCTCTGTCTCTGAGCCCTCTGGCCTGTTTCATCGTCCAACTTGTCGGCCACCAGTACGTAGTCAAATGTCCTCCGGCCGGGCTGTTCAAACATGAAACACACATATTTACATTGTTTGCATTGTTAAGTTGCTCAAAATAAGCATTATACTCAGATTTGTCTGGCTAAATGAAGCAAAAAAATAAGCTAATTTTAAAATGTTTTAACCCCAAGCCGTTTTGGTCAAATCAGGGTTACAAACTAACACTATGTTACACAGCCTTAAGAGTGCTTTAACTTCTCAACCAGTTTGGTTTAGTTAAAACACCCAAAGGTATGATTTTCAAAGGCAGCTGCCCATGCGGTGGTCCCGCTGAGGCATACACTGCATTATGCAGTGCCTTCGGTTCGGGAAAGCAGAAGTAGAACTGTTTGCCAACCGACCCAACACCCACTGCCCGCTGTGGTTCTCTGGGAGAGCAGGATGATCCACCCCTGAATGGACGCCTTTGCACATGTGCCATGGTAAGAAAGCTGCTTTTACATCGCTCCGTCCCTCGCGCTAAAGAGAGGGAGGTGGGAGCCGTTGACGGTCATTCTGGTGGTCCCTGGTTGCCGCTCGGGCGTCATGGTTATGCAGAAATGACTCAGATGATGGCAGCCCAGCACTTGTACATCCCCCTGTTTTGGGGGGTCTCTATCTCAGGAAACAGGTGCAATAGACGAGCTGCCCACTCCGGGCCATCCTCTCCAGGTTTGGTTCCTGAGAGGGACAGGCTGAGGAGGGCTGGACTGTCTGTTAGGGCAAAGTGGTGAAGGAGGCTGGATCCTCTGTCCTGTGCAGTTGGGTCTACACCTGGTGATGCGTGCCTCCTCCCCGCAGTGGAAACTACCATTGGTACTCAAGGCCTTGGAGAATGGTCCCTTTGAGCCTCTGAAGGCGGTCATTGAAGACAGTTTTGCCGCTTGCACTGATCTCAGCTAAGGCCCTGTTCAGACCTGTCATTAACATTCATCTTGGATGATCCGATCACAAGTGGACAGATCTAAGTACAAGTGTGAATGCACTCAAGACGCATTGACGACTAATTGAGATCCAATTGCTCAGACCATATTTGGAGATGGTCTGGCCCCGTCTGCCAGCATGGAAACGGCTTCTGTGCACCGTATCCCTGTTGGTGGAACTGTATTTTCTTTATCGGCTATTGCAACATATTGCTCTATCTATCTGGCGCGGAGAGGAGGTTGTGTTGCTCGGGCTCTATCTATCTGGCGTGGAGAGGAGGTTGTGTTGCTCGGGCTCTATCTATCTAGCGTGGAGAGGAGGTTGTATTGCTCGGGCTCTATATATCTAGCGTGGAGAGGAGGTTGTGTTGCTCTGGCTCTATCTGGCGTGGAGAGGAGGTTGTGTTGCTCTGGCTCTATCTATCTAGCGTGGAGAGGAGGTTGTGTTGCTCTGGCTCTATCTATCTGGCGTGGAGAGGAGGTTGTGTTGCTCTGGCTCTATCTATCTGGCGTGGAGAGGAGGTTGTGTTGCTCTGGCTCTATCTATCTGGCGTGGAGAGGAGGTCGTGTTGCTCTGGCTCTATCTGTTCTGCGGCGCCGGGAAGCTGCTTGACATCCTCCTGGACCCACCTTCTCACATATGCTTCACATTATATGTATTATGTTTTATCATATGGATTGTCTATGTTGTATTTTCATTATGTTGTTACTCTGTACACACGACATCTATTGCACGTCTGTCCATCCTGGAAGGAGGATCCCTCCTCTGTTGCTCTTCTTGAGGTTTCTAACATTTTTTTTCCCTGTTAAAAGGTTTTTTTTGGTTACATTTTTCCTTATCCGCTTTGAGGGTCGTACTGTAAAGAACAGGGGGTGTCTTATCCTGTAAAGACATTTTAAAGCCCCCCCCGAGGCAAATTTGTGATTTGCGATTTTGGGCAATACAAATAGAATTTACTTGACTTATGCAACACTTTTAGAAAATGTTCTGTGTGCGAATGCGCGCTCATGAGTATCACCCGTAGAGTACAGTAGTGGGCTCCGTCTCCGCTAATAGAACTAAGTTTACAATATCGTAACATTCGTTACCGTCGACGTAGGTCCAT
Organism: Sebastes umbrosus; assembly: GCF_015220745.1. NCBI lineage: Eukaryota > Metazoa > Chordata > Actinopteri > Perciformes > Sebastidae > Sebastes > Sebastes umbrosus. The sequence continues at coordinate 38,321,464 of NC_051270.1, forward strand.
GTCTTTTATGTTTTACTCAACAAAGTAAAACCCAGATCATGATGCAGCAGTGAACACACCTGACAGACTCATTAAACCAGATACGAGGTGCAAATGAAACAGCTGACACACACTGTTTTATCTCGAACGGTGACAGAAGGCCCTTTAAGATCAAGCTCTGCGTCTGTTCATGTGTGACGGCACCACAGGTTTATCTGTCCAACACAGTCAAAGAAGCCTTTCATATGAGCAGATATATTCTCTCTGCTTGCAGTTATCTTGTTAATGTATGAAAAGTTCAGATGAGAGATAGAGAGAGACATGGACTCTTACCAATTGAGGAAGTAAAGGCTCAGCATCATTCTTCTGTCCGTCACACAGCTCAAAGCTTTCCTTTAACACGCGCACACACACACACACACACACACACACACACACACACACACACACAGATAAGGTTAGCATTAAAACCACACACACAGTACAGTGCAAGCATGTCGTTTTACCATGTTGACTTACTCGTGTCATATTACAGATAATTGTGGTGTCATTTTTCAACCCGACGCGATCTGAACATTCAGTCAGAGTGAGACTGTGTAACTTGTTTTGATGGAAGAAATAACACAATCTACCTCTGACAAATGGCGGCTAATGTTAACACACTTTAGATTGCATTGCTAAATAATGCACATTGCTGACTTTATGTCTTTTCTCCACTTGTGCTACTGTTACAACAGCTTATCCTTTTAGCTAAATGCTACACTTTTTCTTTGAAATGTAAGAACATTGAAAAGTCACTGGATCCTGGCGTATCAGAACATTTCAATAACTGGTGAGGGAACCTGTTGACTGAGGTGTGTTTAATCATGGTTAAAGGTATCTAACTTAAAAACAACTGTATATTATTGCAGTGAGTGACATTATTTTTGGCCAAATATGTCTGAAATTATTAGGCTGAGCACTTGTAAACATGATCTATTGACACCACGGTGGCCCTTTGGCCCTCTCTTTCCTTTTTTTCATGCCTAAGCCAGCAGCCGGCTCTGTGCTGAAAACAAACTGGACTCAGTATATCGTCATTGTCTTTTTATTTTTGGCCTTAATCATTCTGTTTTCTTTATAAATTTTGTGTCGCTCGGCCATTTGAGGCTGTGAACCTGTCCCACCTGAGGCCTGTTCTGCGGAGCATGATTTGGGGTTAGCGAGGTAACTTCAGTGTTAACCCTTCAGGGTTTTCCGGACGCCTGGGTCTGTTGAACTCGCTTCATAGTAAAGGCCTCTGGCCTCCAACGACACAGTAAAACACTGACTGCGTTACGGTCCAGAGCCGATGGCATCAAAAGGACAGCAAAATAATCTTAGGGCCCCCCCACTCAAAAATGTGTTTCTCTTGTTGTTCGGTTGGATGTTTAAGCTTCACTTTGCAGAATGATGTCTCAGCAGAGTTTGACACTAGATGGCTGTTTTCACATTCATCAGCTGAAGGTGGAACATTTTTCTGTGCCCCTTTAAGATGATTTGTGACATTCAGTTTGGAGCCAATTGTGGTCCAATATGTCTTTAAAAATGTCTGGAGGGGATCTTTAAAAATGTCCTAACATTGTTGTGTTACATTTCCCAAATTAAATCTGAATATTAAAAGCATGTTTTCGGTCATATTTTTCAGTAATGTATTTTGATATAGTTTCATGTATTTGTATTGAATCACGTGCAAAGGTCATTTTTAGTATTATATTAATACCTGCCAACAATGCATGGTTTAGTGTGTAGTGTGTGTTTGGACCACTTCATATGGAACAGTATTCTATGCTGTATTTCTAATTACAAATTTGTAAGGTATGTTATGTATGATATTGCAGAAAACTCATGAGTGAGACTTGCTTTAAAGGCAAAACATTCGCTTTTTGGAAAAGACTTGCCTTTTTTGTAATTTAAAGTATTTTTATTTTATGTTGAGCAAAATATGCCAAAGCACTGAAAGGGTAATTGAGAATTTTAAAAAAATTTCAGTTTTGAATCAGCTAAAATTTAGATGAAGCTGCCTTTTAGATGACGGTTGAATCAATATTGATTCAGTAACATTGTCTCAATATAGAATCAGCTAGAATATAGCTGCAGGGTTAGCGGAGTGCAGAGCCGCGGTTATGCACCACTGTAGACTACATGCCTGTCACCGCTTTCACCGTTAAATAGCTTCAGCGTTTCCTTGGCTTCACCAATTCTTTACCATCGCCTCAGAATGGACTACAGCAGAGTGGCTGCTCCCCTTACCCAACTCACCTCTCCTGCTTCCCCTTTTACCTGGACCACTGAGGCTGAGGCTGCTTTTCTCCAAGCTTAAAAGACACTTCACGTCTGCTCCCATTCTCATTCACCCTGACCCTTCAATATCAGTTACTGTGTGTATCAACAACGCTAGGCTAAATAACAGAAACACCGGTCAGTATAACACAACACAATTCAACAGCAGCACAAACTACATCTTCCCAAATGATGACGAACACCTCTTCAGTTTCAACACAAACTGAACATTCTAACCTTCATGAAGGGAGGATCTATATCAGGACTGTTGTATCAGAGTGCATTAGTTTGAGCAGGTGGACCAAATTAACTAGACTGTGTATTGTGTATGTGTTACTATCAGTATGTGTGATAAGTGGAATAACATTATCTTCAGTTAAAGCTGAAGTAGGCGAGATTGGAGCCAATATGATTTAAAAAAGTTATTTTTATAAAACGGTCGCTATATCCTGACAGTAGTACATGACACAGGTGAAAAAATATTGTTCCCCTGTGTCCTCCAGTGTTCTCCGGTGCTCTTAACAGCATCTGCAAGATTCATAGACCGGAGGAAAACAAGCAGTAAGAGCTGATCTGAGGTCTGCTGGCCAGCTTCTGTCTTTGAGAGCCGGCTGTCAATCACTCGCCAACTCCAACCAAACCGTCAAACTAGGCAGCGCTGATCAAATATGAATCAATATTATGTTACGTTAATGCCTATTTCTCTCCTCAGATGTTTTCAGAATCATCTTGTAGTGCACCGTTTAGCTGTAAAATGAGAGTTTGTGACGCTGCCGCCATCGTCAAATCTGGTGAGAACAGAAGACTTGAATTATAATCTGCTGACAGGTTGTTATGGAATTTTTGCCCAATGATGCCAAAAATATACTGCCAACTGCCACTTTAACATTCAACCAGTCTATTAGTAAAATCTTAAATTATCCCTCTGGTTGTTGACACGGTCTGTTGTGATTCATCTAAATACATTTTTTCCTCAGTTCAAATATAATCATGGACAGCTTCTCCCTCTCTGACATTCAGCGACCTGCAGGTCCAGACCTGCCCAAAATGCACAACTTCTCATGTTTGTTGTCTCCTGTTGTTTCCTGTTGTCTCGCACCCTCAACTTCTGCTTTGTTCTGTCCTACACACCCTTCACACTAAAGTGACTGATAGACTTAAATTTCTAATCTAAGAGATACTGGATCCAGATATGCTGCGGTGAACCTACAGCGTGGGCGTGACCTCAACCGCTCTCAGTGATAAACAGGTTTCACTTCTGACCCACAGACCACACACACACACACACACACACACACACACACACACACACACATAGCTGTGTCACATTAAACTACAGTCCCGCCGTGTCTTCATTGAAATCACAGAGCGAGGCGTTCATGCAGCACTCACTCATTCATCTCTTCATTTACACCCTCAGTATGTCTTCTATGATATTAAAGTGAATAGTCGCTGACTGCCGGACAAAACGAGACATTTGAAAATGTAATAATAATAATAATAATAATATAATGTATAATAATTAATAATTCAGTAAATACCATAGAAAGGTTAGGTTAAGAATATTATATATAAGTAATCCATGGATCCCATATCCTATAGAAAAACTGTGGGCTACCTCTTATAGCATAGGCTATTCTTTTCCAAGGGAGCACATGAATTTACCTCATTAATCCACTGAGTAATATCAGGGGGATCCCCATGATTCCACTTAAATGTGATACATCTATTAATTATTATAATACTAATTAATCTATTTATTTCAACACAAACTATGATGCATAAATATGAAATATTACACGCCCCACGTTCCCAAGTCAATCCCAGATGTGACGTTCGAAATAGGACAGTTGATGCAGATGTTGTGGAACTGGTTCAGGAATAAATGTCGCTGAAGCTGTTGAGTATCTACTCACATGTTTGCTCCCTTTTGTTTTAGGAGATTAACCCTCAGCAGAAAATACTGAAACGGTCCTAACAATATTGCAAAAACAGAAGCCATCTCTCCATATGCATGAGATTCAGTGTCCGCTATGACAAAGTTAAGTACCATTTAAGAAAAATTAATTTGTCAAAGTTTTGGTGTCCTGTTATAGATTTCAAGGACAAACCATGAGAGACTGTGCTGAAGTGCTGTTTTCTTAATGAGTTAGCTTATAATGAATGATTGTAAAGTGAAAGTGATTTTTTTGTTGTTGTTGTTGTTAAAACATGGAGAGAAATAAAAAGTATAGAAAATAAATACATGTTTTGTGGACTTTTCAAGCATCCTGTATTTTGTTGTTAGATATGTGACAAATATTATACATTCTGTTTAATGTAGTGTTACACTTTTTCTTTTTTTTTTAACCTCTGACTGTTTATTGTGTGTCAGCTGTGTCTGTAAAATCAGAGTAAGAAGTGACAGGAAGTGTTCAATAGGCTCCATGTAGAGGTAGAAAGTAGAGGCTACTCACAGTACATGGACTGAAGTCCATTATAATGCAGTCAGGTTGATCAAACTCAGCTCAGTGTTTACCTGGGGAGACTTGAAGAACATGTTGGAGTTTGTCCCGGTGTTGATGTGAAGTTCTGTCAGAGAGAAAAGGTAGATCCAACCAGAAAGCAGGCTACATGTTCCGTCTTGCAGCTCATTAACATATTAGTCCATCACTCATCATTAAAAGCAACCAGTCACTAATAAACATGGATCTCAGGTAGAAACTCTGCTCCTCGCTTCACTTCCGCATATCTATAGGAGAATGCTGCTGCTGGCTTCAGTGTGCGCGCGTGTACAGGTGAAGAAGGTGTGCCATTTCACCTGAAGCCTCTGACGTCACCTTTAGCCAAGACGGGACGGACGTGTTGCGTTCACGTTCAGCGGGAAAGATGTGGGAAATATGAGCTTTATATATAAATATACCTTGGAAGTCCGTTTTACTTTAACAAATAGCCGACTACAGCCCAGTTTGCACAGAGGAAATCCTTCATGGTCAGACAGTGCTGAGCAGTCAATGGGCGAACTTACTACTTTCATACATTAGTTCATTTTAAAAGAGAGAAAGAAGAGAAAATAAGTCAGAACCAGAATCAGCTTTACTTGCCAAGTAGGTATACATTCAAGGAATTGGACTCTGGTCTTATGCATACTGTAGTTACACAGAAATATAAAAAATAACAGCTAGGGACAAGGACAAACAAAGCAGGACAAGTAAAGGGAATAGACAGGACTGTCATGTACACAAGTGGTGATAAAAATAGGTGTATATAAATATTATATTAATACATATAAAGAGCACCAATAACCAAAAATAAAATGAGAAATAAAATGTCTATATACAAGTCAAGCTTTCTGTAAGTTTTAAACAATAAGTCAAAGAAAAGACCAAACTCAGCATCAACCTCCCACACAACAAGCAACACAAAGGACTGTTAAAGCTGAGGGAGGCCAGATTGGAGCAAATATAATTTTTTTAAAAGTTATCTTTATAAAACGGTTGCTATATCGTGACAGTAGTATATGAAACAGGTAACCTGAAAAAAATCATGTTCCTCTGTGTCCTCCGGTGTCCTCCGTTGTTCCTAACAGCATCTGCAAGATTTCACAGACAGTAAAACAAGCAGTAAGAGCTGATCTGAGGTCTGCTGTCCATCTTCCGTCTATGAGAGCCGGCTGTCAATCACTCGCGAACTCCGACCAAACGGTCAAACTAGGCAGCGCTGATCAAATATAAATCAATATTTTGTTACGTTAATACCTATTCTCTCCTCAAACGTTTTTAGAATCATCATGTAGTGCACGGTTTAGCTGTAAAATGAGGAAGTTTGTGTCGCGGTAGCCATATTGAGAACAGTTGAGGAAATACCAAGCACCGCCCACCAACTGTAGTACAGCCAATAGAACGCGCAACAGGAACGCTCTCTCAATGAAATGACCTGTGATTGGTCAAAGTCTGCCGTCACGGGCTAGATGTTCTAAAGCCTGAAAACAGAGCCATGAGGAGGAGCAGAAGTCTAGTTTTCTCTCAGAACACTTGAATTACAATATGCTGAAAGGTTATTATGGAATTTTTGCCCAATGATGCCAAAAGTATACTGCCTACTGACACTTTAAGAAATTCTGTGGTCTGAGCAGTTTTAATCTGAAGAGGTAAACTGTTCCAGAGATCAGTGGCGGCCACGGCAAAGGCTCGGTCGCCTCTGTTTCTGAGTCTGAGTTCTGGGGACGTCCAGGAGCGCCTGATTGGTCGACCTCCGACCGGAGTATGGAGGTGCAATATTTCTGATAAATAAGGTGGTGTCCAACCTTAAAAACAAGCAATAAAATCTTAAAATCAATCCGGAAACGGTCAGGAAGCCATTTAAAAATGACCATATTAGCCTACCAACACACAGGCAAACTACATTGTTACCTCCGCCAAGGCCGAAGGCCTAGGAAGGAGGTTATGTTTTCACCGGCGTTGGTTTGTTGGTTTGTTTGGAAGATTACTCCAAAAGTCCACGATGGATTTGAATGAAATTTTTTGGAGGGGTGACACAATGAACAATCCATTAGATTTGAGTGGCAATCCGGATCATGATCCAGATTCAGGAATTTTTTTAAGTATTACAATCAGCCAGAACATTAAGACCTCTGGGTATAACACATGCGCAGTGTAACTGATGACGCGTTGATGATGCATGACCCCGCCTCTTTCCTTCAGAGAGACAGAGAGAGAGCTGGGGGTGGGGGGAACAACTGTATAATCTGCGTTTTTTTTCACATTAAACTCTGTGAAAATACAGTTGAGTTGGACCAAAGCACACTTGGTGATTGTTGGAAAGAGTAACGACGACGGTTTGCGAGTTTTATTTTGTCTCTGTCCAGTTTGAATGAAGTATTTTACGATGCTCCGCTACGTACAGTTGATCTCAACATAAACCAAAATACACATAGATGATGGCGCAAGCTGAACGGAGAGGGGGGGCGGAGGTCTGCGCTCTCCGAGTGCCATTCTAGTTCCTTTATCATTTTGGGGTACTTAAAACATCTATGGAGTCCAGGGGACAATGGCTGTCTGTTGTTCACCTCACTAGCAAACTTCATTGGCCTGCTGGACGCTCGTTTATACCCTTGACACCCCAACAAAGGTATAAACGAGCGTCCAGCATGCCAGTGAAGTTTGCTGGTGAGGTGAACGACAGAACGTCTTCATAGGATGACAGGATCCATGACAACAGCTGTCCCCTGGACCTTTGTTCTAAAGGAAATGCACAGATGTCTCCATAGGGGTTTTAAGTACCCAAAGTGATAAAAGAAGTTTGCCTGTGTGTTGGTTGGCTAATAAGGTCATTTTGAAATAAAATCACACCAGATGTATTAAGTGATACAGAAGTCATCACTCTATCTCCACTGAAACGTCCAGATTTTTTGTTATATGGTCACACACACGTGTGTCCGTCTCCAACACGCCTGCTGATGTGCAGAAGAAACTGTGTAGAATGTTTAATCAAAACGACACGTTTGATGTGCACATAAGTACAGAGGCGTTCTGTGGTTGAACAAAATGAAATTGTAGCTCAGCAGTGACACCATCACTCCAGATACTACAGATTTAACAGATACCTGCTGTCTTCAGGTGGCTGTAAAGAGTCACCAGAGTAAAGGAAAGGCCTTCAGTACAGTTCTATTGTCATGACAGACAGAGCTTTATTCTGTCTAGCTGGCATTAATGTCATAACCACTGGTTGAAAAATCAGCATTATCATGATGTAAACCAACTAGGCTAGAAATGATTGAAAAGCATCATAAACCATCAAACAGAATATAGTAAGTTAGTGATTTCAGTTTTTTTAAGTGGACTCAGGCTGGTTAATCATCATTTTAGGATATGAAGTCTGAAGGTAGGCAAACATGCTGATCAACCACACTAATTTATCATTTGCCGTGATTATTGACTTGACTTTTTCATCTATAAATCAAATATATATATCAAAATTGAGAATTTTTCTGAACATTTTCGAAAAAAAAAAATTTAGATCCTTGGGGGTTGAGGAGTGGTGACCTCTGACCCCTGTGATGGGTAACGTCACAGAAGGCCTACTGATGAAATGCACTGACTTCACTGATACCAAATCTCCCACCAAACTAAATTGAAAAGCTGACGGCCACTGAATATGATCTGATCAAATACCACGCTGGCAGATTGATTTGTTGACTATGTAATGGTCACAGGACTGATAGATTCCATAGGTTGTACAGATCATGTGCATTTGTGTCTTTTGAGAGCTAGATCATAGAGCATTGTGGACATATTCACTGCTTATTAACTGTCAAATAATCTTATTGAAATAAGCTACAGTAACTTTCTATCATCCTTTCTATGTATCTGTCCTCCACTGGACTCCAGTTTGGAGCATGGTAGCATGAAATAGGCTACTGGTCCCATGGTACACTCTACTGGGTGAAAATAGAAACTACAACTACTCGGCTACAGCCTTCCTAGGAGTGCAAGGGATTAGGTGTGTCAGGTGTCTCTCCAGGAGGAGCCACATAGTGCTTCGCACCTGCCGACATAAGAAAAAACACCCCGTAGTGAGGGTGTGAGAGAAAAAGGTGTCAATTACGTAAGAGATTGGTAAAACATCTGAAGAGACCCTCCCTGTAATGGACCACACACTTTTTGGATAAAAGAGGTTCATCTGTTAAAGTGGAGCTGGTTTACTAAATGGATTTCCACTCTAATGAACAATTACAGTATATTACAAACAAATATAAGTATTTAAAAGAAAAAAAGCTTTGTTTCATCTTTACTGCAGCTTTCGTGGCAAAAGCACCACAATATATATATATATATACGTACACTGTATATATACACAGGGAAAAAAAAGTTCGGAAACTTGTGTTTGGTCGTTTATTTCTCTGTTGTTACAATGCTAATGGTCATTGTATTTTACATGGTTGGAAAGCCTGTTTATTTACCTTCACAATGATGTCCAACTTGTAAGGATCATGCATTTGTGGGATGAGCAGCACAATTGAGTATGTGGGTAGCGCCCAAGAAAAATTTGCCAAAATGCTCCGTCAATGGTGAACAGTGTATTCTCATAAGGCTACCAGGAAACCTGCAATGACTGCCCTTCACCGTCACCGCTGGTGTTGACAACACAGACAATGGAACCTGAACATGTGGGGGAATGTCATGTTCAGTGATGAGTCCAGGTTCTGTCTGCCAAAGTTGGATGGCAGGGTCAAAGTATGGAGACGACGCGGAGAACGCTATGCTGATTGTTGCACCGATGGAGTAACAGCTTTTGGTGGGGGCAGTGTCATGGTGTGGGGCGGCATCTCCCTCACTGGCAAAACAAGGCTTGTCATCATTGAAGGCCATCTCAATGCAGGGAGATATCGGGATGAGATTCAGCAGCCAGTGGCGATCCCATATCTCCACAATCTGGCACCTAACTTCATCCTCCAAGAAACAACGCTCGCCCCCACAGAGCCAGGGTTATCACAGACTACCTCCACAACGTGGGAATAGAGAGAATAGAACGGCCTGCCAAGAGTCCACACCTCAACCCAATTCAACACTTGTGGGATCAGCTTGGGCGTGCTGTACGTGTTAAAGTGACCAACACAACCACGCTGGCTGACCTGCAACCAATCCTGGTTGAGGAATGGAACGCCATCCCACAGCAACGTGTGACCAGGTTGGTGACCAGCATGAGGAGGAGGTGCCAGGCTGTTGTGGCTGCGTATGGATCTTCCACCTCTACTGAGGCTCCTGACGGTGTATTAAATGAATAAAGTGTAAAATAGCCAATATGTCTTGTTTGCTCCTTGTTACTGATAAAGAGTTCAATCATCCAATTCACCAAACTCAAAAAATATTGTTGTGCTTTGCTCTACCTCCAGTAGGGGTATCTCAAAAACTAAAGCACTTTTGGGGGTCTTCCCTTTAGCCTAATGTTATAGGCCCTGTATCAGGCAGGACACAGTGATGCTATTGGTTGCATTTTGGAAACCGTAAATCCGGTGTTCTGTGAAGCATGAGCCACACTAGTCACTAAAAGTCAGGATAGCCTGGCCTTTATCGTTTCCATTGTTATCAGTGTTTTTAACTCGACTGTATGGAAAACATTGGACATTAACAGACCATATAGGTGGAATGCATTCAGCCGAGAATGTCAGCCGAATGCTTAAAGAAACACACACAGTAATATAAGAAATCAATTTAATGTACGTCGTTTTACAAAATAAAACAGCCCTGGTAGATGCCTTTCCAACACAAGAAAACTACAACACAGAGAAAAAAAACAAAAAACAAAATATTTCCAGGTACTCAGGAGCCATTAACTTGTGGCTCTTCATCCATGTCTTCTTCTTCATCCTCGTCTTGTTCACCCTCATTCATCTCCTCTCCTGAGCCTCCGTCCTTATGTGACTCCATCTGTGCAGTGTCACCCTCTTCCTCCTCTTCTTCTTCTTCCTCCTCCTCCTCCTCGACCATGTCAGCTGGACCTGGTTTTACAAAATAAACATATTCATCCATCCATCCACGGATCTCTCAAAATACAACAAGGTTATTAAAGAAAAATCGTATTCATCTGAGGGTATGGCTGGTGTTATCCTATATTTATATTATCATTATCATCCTCATCACCACCTGGGAGGCTGTTTCACAAAAGCAGAAGGATAAGAGAGAAATTGTAAAACGTGTTATTACTACTACTGTGATTGTCTCAGTACACCGTTTGGTCACAACTGCTGAATAACATAAATGACCAAATGTGTTTATACAAATCAAAAAGACATATCAGCCTCAAAACACACCAGGCTCGACAGTATTAGTTGTGGGATAGTATTTGGTCGACACTGACCTTGTCTCAGATCTCGTCCTGGTATCTGACCGGCCTGCAGCATCCCTTTCAACCTCTCCACCTCTGCCAGCGATGAAGCATTAGCGATAGCATTCTGAAATGAAAACACACTCGAGTAAATCTCAGCTAACATGGTCTGACAAATGATCAATATTTTCAGGGATCACTTTACATTCAGCAAGCTGGAGATCTGAATCTTCATCTAGGTTGGTTTAATACATCATCTCCAGTGGTTGTATGGCCATTATTTCCTCATTTCCTTTGATCATATGCCAATTGGAACATGCTTCAAAGGTACATTGTGACCAACATATTAAGAGTGAAATATGACAAAAAGTGGAAACTTAAGTGTTCTTTCTCAACCTTAAAAACAGTAGTTTGATAACAATAATAAAAAAACTTCACTCAAGGTTCCCTCCTTGGCTTTTTCTGGACCTCATCTCACTGGTTTTCATCAGAGGGTGGAGTCATCAGGTGATTGTGACAAGGTTCAAGGTTAATTTATTGTCCTTGTGCAACACAGGGTTGTGCAACTAAATGCAGTTGTAGTGCTACATAAAAAAAAAAAAAAAAAAGCTAAATTATTTGTTTTACGGTGGAGTAATGAGGATAAGTTGAAGAGTCTCACAGCCGGAGGAAAGAAGCCACTGTTCCAACAATATGGTTTGAAAAAAAACCCCTCTTAATCCACAGCGTTAAATGGGAGAATGTGCCGACGCTACATGTAGTCTGTCTCTCCCCGCGGAGCAGCTGCGGGGGAGAAGAACTCTGAACTCTGAATTAAGGATGTATTTCAATCAAACCAGAGTTGCCGGTTGTTGGAACAGTGGAAAGACTAACAGACTAATGTTTTTGGCGAGTTGTATTTTGTTTTGTCCAGTTTGAATGAAGTGTGTTTTACAATGAGTTAACAAGGACACAAGCCTGTCTTAGTTCGGTGTGAGAGAGAGAGAAACATGAATTCAGAAGGTGTACGGTTGTATTTCCTGTTTAGGTGTAACAATATTTCCTTCATTGACATTTTGTTGAGTATATTTTGTTAGTATATCAGTTGTAGTGAACAAATGCTCTTTGGCTGTCTGAACACCAGCCCAATACTGCTCAGTGTCTACTGAGAAGAGGTCAAAGGTCATTAAGTAGGAGTCTGTGAACGACTGGATAAAGATCAAGGAGGACATTCATATCTGACAGCGGAGACCATTTTTTAACAGAGACGGGGGGATTACCATGATGTCCCATCATATACAACCACATGTTTCATACACTAAACTCCAGCCTCCGAGGAAGAAATGGGCTTCAAAACTCCAGAAAAAGATGGTGAGTGAACCTTAAGTAAAGATGTAGCTATTTTCTGTTTAGCTACATTCAGCTATATTTAGCTAAATACCAAACATCCCATTTCACATTTTGAATGATAGGCGGGATGGAAAGTCAAGCTCAGCTTTCGTAACATTAAAGACCCCAAAAACGCATTCTCAATGGATAGAAAGTGTAATGACATATTTAAAGCTAGAGAAACTTAGATACTCAACAAGAGGCTCATCTAAGAGGTTTTTCAAAGTGTGGCAGCCTTTTCTCTTTTACTTTGAACATGAATATGTATCTAAACAGCAGATGTAGGCTCCCCTGAAAAAGATTTACACTAAAGACCCCAAAAACAACAAATGAACCTTGATGGCTTCCACATCTGCTTGAGACGGGCCCGTCTTCTTCTTCTCAGACTGTGCTGCCACTCCAGGAGTGAATCTGAAAAGAAAAGGAACACGCCTCATTTAGACAACGTGGACATGCACGGGCTTCTCTGGCCTCTCAACCAATGTAGTCATCTCGTGTATAGTATCTTTTCTTGAGTCAAATAAACTGATACATGGTCCACAGACAGCAGTCCTGAGCAACACTGAGGTGAACGTTTCTGGCTTCAGGTTTAAACGGTAGAGTTAAGGCCCATTTCTAGCTTATGACCTTTACTAAGGAAGGTACGTGTTTGCTCACATTTGTTTAGACAAAGTGATGAGTTTTTTAAAGATGTTTTCATTGTGAAATCATTTAAAACATGTTTAAACATTTTAGGAAAAATGACTGCACATAGCGAAAAGAAAGAAAATGTGCTTGACCATCACTGTGTATTCTGATGTACACAGATATGCTGAATATAACTTGGTGGTGACGGGGTTTTATTTTGGTACATTATTTAACCCGTTCCATTAGCCAGGATCCAGTGGTTCTGAGGAGCTGCTGTCCAACATCGACTTTTCATCTTACGTTTTCGTTCGCCTGGCAATATCCTTTGCAAGTTGAGCACCTCGTTTGCCCTTGAACATTTTCTCTGCCTCCTGGCGTTCCTATGACGATATCACACAGTTAAAGTGAAAACCCTCGTTAAAGTACAGACTGAGCTTTCACCCAAGGCCGGGCAGGAAATGCACAATTCACCAGAACTTCTTTGAACGTTGAATAGGACATTAACTCTGGGTTAGATAAGGTAAACACATTGTTAATAACTATTGTAATGTTTAAAGGGAAAAGTCCATACAACCGTTTTAGCTTCCATCACCAACACATATGATCCGTGTCTCACGACTCCTGTCAGGCCTTGACATACTATACAGGTTCACTGAAGACGGTCAACAGCCCTGTATCTCACATTTAACTGAGACTTTCAAAAAATGAGCGCGATAAACCTGCTCCCTTCACACTTACCTTGAGCTTTACCTTCTGGAAGTCGAGCACGCGGATCTGTGGGATTTTGCTGATGACGTAGAGCCTGTAATGCTTCTTGTTTGTCACTGGATTCCTTAACAAGCTGGAAAATCAGTGATTATTACAACCATGCATGATCATAATTCAGTGGTGCACAAAACACTTCAGTAAGCAAATTATCTTTGAGTATAGAGACGAATCCGGCAACGACTTTGTGTGGCGCCGCCATAACTGCGGTGGCAAGTGGTAGCGACTCTACTGTCTGCTAACAGTGTTAACCGGTGACTTTACGTCCGTGGTTGCTCGTAGTAACTTAAAGTTAAAAAACATAAACTTAACTTTTGCCACAGAGCTTATTTTTCTGCAATAATCCAAAACCCAATGGAAAAATCCCATTGGCTTTTTGTCGGGGGAACCAGGGCGATTCTAACTTCCTGGTTGACCCACAAAAATACGTCATCCCTGGAGCACTCTGTGGCGACTTGTCTACTCTCTGTACTTTCCCAGATTGTGTATTGATGCTTCATACCTGAGAAGGGACAATGTCTTCACTGTGGCCAGTGGGTCCAAGTCACCCTACACATGAAAAGAAGAATAAATCACAAAAACACATATGGTTAAGTGTTTGATGGTCACATTGTTTTGCTTTTTGCACTGTGTTGTATCTGGATTTTCACTGCTGCTTCTTGTTTCTGCACCATCTCCTTTGCTGCTGTACACTGCAAACTTCCCCACTGTGGGACTAATAAAGGAATTGATACGCGTCGTATCGTTGTAAAAACGTATCATTGGATAAGTGAAATTAGCACAAGCAACTAAATAAAATACACTGAAATACCAGAGAAACATCTGCTAAATGTAACTCAATATGACATCCCTAAAATAAATGCTACCATTTGTAGCTGATCTTATTCAGCTTTTTGTTGATGCTGGAGAGAGAGGTGTGCAGTCAACTCTAATCATTTTGGAGGGTGCCGTTTGTTGCACTGTTAAGTGGTTTCTAATATTTTATCCAGCATGGTCAAAATGACAAAATGACTCATTTAAAATTGACAAAATTCCAATAATTTCCACAGTGCTAAGAATTACAGAGGGGTGGTGGTTGTTTTGCAGGGCTGCACGGTGGAGCAGTGGTTAGCACCGCGGCCTCACAGCGAGATGGTCGCAGGTTCCCTTCTGTGTGGAGTTTACATGTTCTCCCCGTGTTAGCGCGGGTTTTCTCCGGGTGCTCAGGTTTCCTCCCACAGTCCAAAGACATGCAGGTTGGGTTCATTGTTGACTCCAAATGTCCCGTAGGTGTGAATGTGAGCGTGAATGGTTGTCTGTCTCTATGTGTCAGCCCTGTGATAGTCTGGAGACCTGTCCAGGGTGTACCCCGCCTTCGCCCAGGGATCGGCTCAAGCCCTCCCCGCCCCCCCCCCCCCCCCCTCCCGCGACACTGAATAGGATAAGCGGTCACAGATAATGGATGGGTGGTTGTTGTTTTGCATCAGACTGTAGAGGAGTATCTATTTTTCTGGTATTTCAGTGTAAAATCAGTAAACTTTGCACTCACCATTTTCATCATATAATCTAAAATATCCCTGTTGAGTTTACTGCTGCTGAAATGTACTCACCAGCTCCTGAATGTTATTGTTTGTGAGAACCAGTTCCGTCAGACTCGGCAGAGATTGCTCCAGATTCTCACCTATGCGACTGGAGAAACATTTCATAAAGTTACAAGCATGCAGCCACGCACTGGCTGGCCAAGTATACAAAGGCAGTACTTCATTAAGACAGTCGACATCATCTACTGTAGTTTGCACCATCTCACAAAGCACACATATACGTCATTATCTACTAGTATTCCAGAGTGTCGGAGGCAGAGGTGTTTCTTAATGAGACTTAAATAAAGCAGTCCGGTACTGACCGCTAACAGCTGTCAAGTCACATTAAACCCATTCATTAATGAAGGGCATTCATCCCAGGTGAGCCATAGTCCTACCAGTTTATGCAATGGAAAGTCCCATCAGAAGGTTGTAATAGTCAACACAATTCCAAGTCTATTACACATCACATATATGAAGGCAGACTACAGTCTGGATAGAAAGTTTGGCTTGTAACTAGGGATGCTAATTTTGAAAAATGTCTTAACCGATAACCGACCCTTGTTAACCGATTATTAACCGTTAACTGACAAGATTTGTGCCTTGCGCCAGCTGCAGTGTACGAGCACAACGGACAACTGAGTCTCCAGTTCACCGTCCGGGAGCGTTAACTTAGCAGCCATGATGCTGCGTGTAGTGTCGCGGACATTCAGCCACTTTCCCAGTAAAAGTCTCCACCGTACTTTTAGTTTAGTTCAGCAGCTTGTCAGCTGTGTGTCTGCCTGGCGTTACTTTATCGAGTGTCCAACCAACATTGTGTGTATTTGTGCTACGTTAGCAGCTCTAGCTTTGCCGGTGGTTTCCCGCCACACAAACTTACCAGATCCTGTTGTTGTTCATTAGCAATGTTTTCAGTCTTTTGAGCAGAGGAAAGCCGTCCAGTTTTCGGACTTCATTATCAGAGAAGTCGACAGTGTCAAACTGGTCCAGAGTAGCTCCAAGATTTTCAAGCACTGGATTTTATAACCTGTGAGATGAAAAAATAAATAAAAATAAGGGAATACAAATGTAAATAAATAAAAAGCAAATTAAAACAGAACTATCAATTTATGTCACATTTTATCAATTAATTAATGACTACATTTTTTTGCTACTTTTAATGGCATATTTATTCAATCATTCATTTTGTATCTTGGCAGCTTTCGTCCTCCATAAATGCTAACGTTACTTCTACGGAGTCTAATAAAACCTTGATGAATCTAAACTTGTTGATAAACTAGAGACTTCAGATTACTTATCAGAAAAAAAAATAAGCATATATTATGGTTGTAATCAGTACAGTTACTCAGGAATCATCTCAATGTCTGATGGTTTCAGCTTTAACGTTGAGAGCTACTGTCAGATACATGATGAGATCCTCGAGGGACATTCAGGCGCAGCTCTGCACCAACAACAGTCCTAACCTGTACTTTCCTACATATAAGAGACATGTGGCAGTTTATATCAGAAGGTACAAACACTTGTTTGGTTTAATGAATGGAGGTGTGCGTGAGGCCCGCGTTAAACTCAAGCTAACGTTACATGTGTAACCAAGGCCTATTAAAGGAGGCTGGGTCACGGGCGGAAATCGTCTAGGGTACAACGCATGCGCAGTGTAACTAAAGCTGCGGTCCTGCGTTGCGATTGGCTCAATTTCGGCGAGTTCAGACCAGATTCTACTGCGCATGTGTGGTACCCCCACAGATATGACGCGTGTCCTAACCTCCTTCTATAGGCCTTATGTGTAACTACCTCTGAGCCGTGGTGAAGTAGGTTGAACTCACCTCGTAGGTCCAGCTCCCGGTCTCTCACAGGGTTGGTATACTGAGCAGCCTGCTCGATTAGCTCCGCAGATAGTTTCACCATGTCGAGGACAAGAAGAGACGTTACCAAGCTGAATTATTTTAGCAGCTAAACCGTCCTGAAGCTGCTCACAATGCTGCTGCTGCTGCTGCTGCTGCTAGCACTATCACGCTGCTGACTGGAACCGGAACTAAGGCCTCCTCTTCTTCTTCTTCAGCTTCTTCTTCTGCGATTTGCGGCAGATTAGACGCATCAGAGGCGCACTGCTGCCCTCCACAGGTCACCTGTAGATCTCCATTAAAGAACAAAGGCCTCGATCTCTCTCCACCCTCCACCTCCCTCTCCCCGATGGAGGCTCTGTTAGTAGTCACACTCACAGCTCAATGAAGCTCCTTCTGTAAGGTGGTGGGAGGGGTTTGCTCCCGTTGTAGATATAAACAACATATAACTATATAAAATAAATAAATATATATAATAATAATAATAATAATAATAATAATATAATATATACTGGAAAAACAAAGTTCGGAAACTTGTGTTTGGTCGATTATTTCTCTGTTGTTACAATGCTAATGGTCATTGTATTTTACATTGTTGTAAAGCCTGTTTATTTACCTTCACAATGATATCCAACTTGTAGGGATCATGCATTTGTGGGATGAGCAGCACAGCTGATTATGTGGGTAGCGCCCAAGAAAAATTTTGCCAAAATGCTCTGCCAATGGTAAACAGTGTATTCTCATAAGGCTACCAAGAAGCCTGCAATGACTGCCCTTCACCGTCAGGCCCGTTTGCACTGGTGTCGACAACACAGACAATGGAACCTGAACATGTGGGGAATGTCATGTTCAGTGATGAGTCCAGGTTCTGTCTGCCAAAGTTGGATGGCAGGGTCAAAGTATGGAGACGACGTGGAGAACGCTATGCTGATTGTTGCACCGATGGGGTAACAGCTTTTGGTGGGGGGCAGTGTCATGGTGTAGGGCGGCATCTCCCTCACTGGCAAAACAAGGCTTGTCCTCATTGAAGGCAATCTCAATGCAGTGAGATATCGGGATGAGATTCTGCAGCCAGTGGCGATCCCATATCTCCACAATCTGGCACCTAACTTCATCCTCCAAGAAACAACGCTCACCCCCACAGAGCCAGGGTTATCACAGACTACCTCCACAATGTGGGAGTAGAGAGAATGGAACGGCCTGCCAAAAGTCCACACCTCAACCCAATTCAACACTTGTAGGATCAGGTTGGGCGTGCTGTACGTGTTAGAGTGACCAACACAACCTCGTTGGCTGGACCTGCAACGAATCCTGGTTGAGGAATGGAATGCCATCCCACAGCAACGTGTGACCAGGTTGGTGACCAGCATGAGGAGGAGGTGTCAGGCTGTTGTGGCTGCGTATGGATCTTCCACCGCTACTGAGGCTCCTGACGGTGTATTAAATGAATAAAGTGTAAAATTGCCAATATGTCTTGTTTTTTCCTTGTTACTGAAAGAGAGTTCAATCATCCAATCCACCAAACAACTCAAAACAAGAGTCAGTACCAACAGGAGAATACACTGTTTACCATTGACGGAGCATTTTGGCAAATCTTTCTTGGGCGCTACCCACATAATCAGCTGGGCTGCTCATCCCACAATTGCATGATCCTCACAAGTTGGACATCATTGTGAAGGTAAATAAACAGGCTTTCCAACGATGTAAAATACAATGACCATTAGCATTGTAACAACAGAGTAATAATCCATCAAACACAAGTTTCCGAACTTTGTTTTTCCAGTTTATATAATATATATTTAAATAGAGAAATCCTAAGAAAATATAAAGAAGAAATATAACAACAGTGTAAATAATACTGCTGAAAAATAAGATCTATGCAAATAATATAAATGCATGCATTTATAAAAATGCAAGAATAGTGTAAAATAAGAATATTACTTTAAATGTACTGTATAAATACATGCAGTGTTAATGTTGGAGTGAAACAGATTATTGCACAGCTGAATTATTGCACCAAATTATTGCACTGTTAAGTCAGTATTGCACAGTTGAAGATATACTAAATTGTGGGGTTATAGGTCCTGTTGGGGTAAAAAATTGTAAATATATATATATATATATATATATATGCAATCTAATGAACATGTCTACCGTTTTCTAGACTGGACAAGGGTGTATTTAATCCTAAATACATATTTATTTTATGTTGTTGACGTGTGTATGACGATAAAGTAGAATAAATTAAAGGTCTATCAGTTTGAGCAGATTACTAGTAAATGTTTGTACCGGTAGTCACACAGAACTGACATCGAAGCGTGTTCCATGACGAACACTAAAAGGTGTTGCACGTCATCAGTAAGGGCAGCTGGTTAAGTCGGCATCAATGCAGACTCGCTGTTGAAGGGTTTTATAACCCACTTCCACTCCCCAGTGATTGGTTTGGAATGGCACTTAATATGGCGGACCCTCCACGCGAACGCGCAAACGGAGTGGAAGTGTGTAGGGAGAGGGTGCAGGGGTGATTTGGAATTGGGCCTTACTGTTCTTCTTCTTCTTTGAGGTTTATTGGTGTTTAGCAAACAACGATTTGGTGCCTTTTCCGTCACCAGCTGGTATGGAGTGTGGATCAGACTGGCTAGTATTACAATATTCAATAGGCCTATTCAATAACTAAAAAAGTAAAGAAAAAAAGAGAAAACCTTATTGTTTTTCAATCATATTCATTTGTCTAAGATAGTGAAATAGTAATCTATAACACTCATTATTGAGTTCTTTGTAGAATATCTAATAAATCAAGTGTATCTTGAATCAAATGCCTTCTTTCTTCCTCAAATCTCTTCATAATGCTCCACAACATGCTCCATTGTTTCATCTGTCCACAGTAACTACATCTATACCTGTATCATGATGACCTATTGTAAATAGAGTGCTGTTTTAGTCCAGAGTCTTGATATGATTGTCTCATCTCTCCTCTTCCTTCCTACTCACCTCATGTCTCCACTTTCCTCTGAACTCTGTCAAACACCGTCCTGTTCTCTCTTCCTCCCATTGCTTCTGACACCTCTCCTTCAGTCTCTGTTTAATAATGCTCTTCTTTTCTGTTTCGCTGAAGCTAACTTGTCAAATCAATATAATTATTTTTCTCCTTTTGCAACCTCATCTACCATTCATTTCTTTGACACCAATTATGTGCTGGTATCATAAACATATTACTGTAAGACCATCATCTGTATTCTGTATGATTGTTTGTTGTATTTCTATCAAGATGTCTGGTCTGCTGTCCTGAATGACTGTATGTAAACTATAGTGATGAACCTGAGTCTGAGGAAATGATTACTCTCAGTGGTCGGATCTCCTCTGTCCACTCTAACAGTATAGAAAGCATTTCTCCTGTGTAAACTGATAAATCATCACTGACCTTCTCCCTACTTTGATATGAATCTCTGGAACAATATGGTATGTAAATTGATAATACACCTCTTATCCTTGTTCTTCTTTTCTAATAATGTAAAATCTACTAGGACATCAGGAAGTATCCAAGGTGGTATTGCTGGTAATGGTGCCGATGGACTAATATTTAACTATTTCAAGTCATGTTGCTTTGTGGATCACTGACCATCCAAAGCTTTTTGTTTGATTATTTTTCTTTTCCCAACAAGGTTTAAAGGGTCTTGTGTTGGATAATCTTGATTATGGCCCTGTAAATTAACCCAATAGCTAAGTGATAGCTGTATCCTTCTCATTTCTAATGGCATTTCTCCTATTTCTATCTATAATGCTGCTATTGGAGACATTCTAAATGCACCTGTACTTAGTCTCAGAGCCTGGTATTGTACAGTATCCAACTTTTTTAAAGATGTGTTTGCTGCTGATCCATATACTACACTACCATAATCTAATGTTGATCTAATTAACCCAATGTATATGGCTTTCAAAGCAGTTCTATCGCCCCCCCCCCCTCCACCCCCATTCGCTTCTAACCAAACATCTCATTACATTCAGTACTTTCTTACATTTGTCCACTAATTTCTGTATACGTACAGCCCATGTCATTTCTTTTTCCTCAAACCATAACCCCTAAAACTTAAAGTGTTTCACTCTCTTCACTTCTTGATTTTTTAATTTGAGCTTTACCTCATACTAAGAACATTGTCTTTTGTCTCATCACTGAGAATTTAAATCCCATTATTATGACCACTCTTCAGTTTTCATAATCCCCTCTTGTAGTTTCTTAACAGTGAATTCCAGATTTCTTCCTCTCTTCCAAATTGCCCGTCATCTGCAAACAGCGAATACCCCAACCCATTCCCTATTTCCTTAAATACATCATTTATCATTATGGAAAATAATAAAGAGCTTACTATGCTACCTGTTCCATTCTTATCAACAATTTTCCCTCCCTGAATAACTCTTTCCTATTCTTACCTGTAGTGATCTTTCTTGTAAAAAAGTCCTTGATCTATCTACATATTTGACCTTTGATACCTAATTTACAAAGTCTGATTAATAATCCCTCTCCCCACATCATATCATATCATATGCCTTCTCTATATCAAAAAAGACATCCACTACACTCTCTCTGTTTTCCTAATGTCATGCTCTAAACATAAAGCTGGATCCAGATTATTTCTTCCTCTCCTAAAGCCACTCTGATATTTAGATATATATATATATATCCTTTACTTTCTATATAGTAATAAATATAATAATATTTTTGGCATCATTGGGCAAAATTCCATAATAACCTTTCAGCATATTGTAATTCAAGTGTTCTGAGAGATAACTAGACTTCTGCTCCTCATCATGGCTCTGTTTTCAGGCTTTAGAAAATCTAGCCCGTGACGGGAGACTTTGGCCAATCACAGGTCATTTCAGAGAGAGAGCGTTCCTATTGGCTGTGATCTGGCTGGTGTGCGGTGCTTGGTATTTCCTCAACAGATCCCAACATGGCTGCCGGGTCACAAACTTTCTCATTTACAGCTAAATCGTGCACCACAAGATGTTTCTGAAAACATCTGAGGAGAGAAATTAGCATTAACGTAACAGAATATTGATTCATATTTGATCAGCGCTGCCTAGTTTGACCGTTTGATCGGAGTTTGCGAGTGATTGACAGCCGCTTAAAGACGGCAAGGATCCAGCTCAGCTCTGATTGGTTGTTTTCCTCTGGTCTGTGAAATCTTGCAGATGCCGTTAGGAGCACCGGAGGACACAGAGGAACATGATTTTTTTTCAGATTACCTGTCTCATGCACTACTGTTAGGATATAGTGATCCTTTTCATAAAATAACTTTTAAAAATAATTTCTGATCATATTTGTTCCATTTCTACCCACTGCAGCTTTAATTCCTTCACAGTCATCCATGCATGTGGTACAGGTCCATCCATCCATCTATCCAGCTTGTGCTGTTGCTGTCATGTTGTAAAGTAACAATCTCAACAGACAACAGATTGTCACACTGACATAGAAAATTCACATTGGTTGCTTAGTGAACTATGACCTGAGATGTGGGAAAATATAAATCCGAGATGTGTGAACCAAAACAAAGCACCACTGCTTCACAACCAGAGGAGGGCAGTCATCACTTCTGTGGGCGTCAGCACTGATTTCTGCTTTAAATTAACCTTGTAAGGTTCACATCAGGATTAAGTAGAATTTTGAGATACTTTTCGACAGTATTTTCATTTTATGCTACTTTCTACTTCTAGGCTTCCACTATATTTTGTGGGCGGCTGTGGCTAGAGCAGGTTATCCACCAATCGGGAGGTCGGTGGTTCGATCCCCTGCTGCTCCGGGTTACATGTCGATGTGTCCTTGAGCAAGACACTTAACCCCAAATTGCTCCCGAAGGCATAGCCATCGGTGTATGAATGTGTGTGTGAATGGGTGAATGCTGACATGTAGTGTAAAGAGCTTTGAGTGGTCGGAAGACTAGAAAAGCGCTATATAAATGCAAGTCCATTTACCATTTCAGAGGGAAATACTATACTTTGTACTCACTACATTTATTTGACAGGTATATTTACTTACTAGTTGCTTTTCAGATCAAAATTTCAACACGTTATATACATCAGTATATAACATATGACACTGTGTTATAGATTTAACTACCCAAGGTGTACCCCACCTCCCACCCGATGTTAGTTGGGATCAGCCTCCAACGCAACCCTGTAATAAGTGGTTACAGATAATGGATGAATGGGTGGACGACACTATGTTGATGGTCAGGTTCAGGAAAGTAAAAGTCTTGATTCATTTCTGCTGTGGCTCAGAGGGTAGAGCAGGTCGTCCACCAATCGGAAGGTCGGTGGTTCGATCCCCGGCTGCTCCGGGTTACATGTCGATGTGTCCTTGAGCAAGACACTTAACCCCAAATTGCTCCCGAAGGCATAGCCATCGGTGTGTGAATGAGTATTTAGTTTAGATCCTGATGGGCAAAATTGGCACCTTAGCAGCCTCTGCCATCAGTGTGTGAATGCTTACATGTAGTGTAAAGAGCTTTGAGTGGTCGGAAGACTAGAAAAGCGCTATCTATATAAGTGCAAGTCCATTTACCATTTCGGGTCGAATTGTTGCCAAGGTTAAATATTAAAGAAAGCCACTGGAAGCAAACCTCTGTCAAAAGTGAGTTGTACACCTGTCTACCAGCCAAGGGCTGTGTATTGTTTAAAAAATTACAATACCAGTACCTTTAAAGTGATACCGATACCAATAGAGTACTTCATTTCTAATTTATTCGATACCCATTATGTGAATGGAAGCCGTATGTGTCCCATTGGCAAGCTAATTACTGCCGCTCTGTACTGCGCTCATACAGCCGTTACCGCTTATAACATCATCTCCCTACCCACAGTGGCGGGACGGTGTTGTCGTGGAAGTGTACCGCCCACTGTCGTCACCGTTGTTGTTGTTAGCACAGCCATCTCCATGTTCAACTCGGTCTCACGGGAAGGTGCATAATTAGCACAAGATTACATGGACATTCCGCATGTTGTGTGGACATAATTTAGGCTTCTCGCGTGTCATTTGTAGGCCTACACCGTGCAACAAAACTACGGTGACGTCCGCAATTAGGTTTAGGCAACAAAACCACTGATTTATGCATGATTTATGCTTGCCACATCCGCGAGGGTTGTGAGTGTCCGCACAGCCAACGTGACGTCACACCATCCGACACGGCCCTTCGCAGGTGTTCCTCGCAGCAGGGTTTCCTCGCAGCAGGGTTTCCTCGCAGCAGGGTTTCGCCTGTCCGCGCACATCAACATTTTTCTAACTACGCGGATTGCAGGAGAAAATGGGAGAACTTTGAGGAGCTTTGAAAATGACGGTTGCCGCAAGGGGAAACCCACACGGAGTATAAAAGATCCAAATGTTTCCTCGTCACGATTCCACGTCAGCTCATGTCCGTGCGGCCGTCTGTACGGAAAGTATCACCGTAGCTTTAAATTTAGGCAACAAAACCACTTAGCTTAGGTAGGTTTAGGAAAAACTTCATGGTTGGGCTTAAAATAAGTATGTAAACTAATCGTCAAGTGACGAACATCATTAACGTACCAAACGTCACTACCATAACTTAAAAAAAAAAAACACTCAAACACCGGTCTCCTGGTTAAAGTCCTGTGTTTGTTGGACCCATCCGACTCCCCCACCGTCACGCCACCAGCGGTCTTTCTCTGACTGTAGCATTTATATGCCGATGCATTTACATTGTACAGGATACATGACGTACGAATGACACGGAAATTAAGAAAGGCTTTCTTATTGCACGCCAAATCCTTGCGCATCATTGTGTCATTCATACGCCTTTTCGGGCGAACGGGCTACCGTTGTGTGCAGGCTGTATGGTTGTAGCTACTGCGACAGTGGGCCAATCACACGTCGCATTAAATTGAAGAACGCTGGCAGCGATTTTTAGACCTAGGTACAAAAAGGATGCAGCATCATTTGACTGGAGAAGTTTCAATATCACTTGGTACTGAGTCATCTAAGGTATCGAGGAGCATACCGATGCCCAGCCCTACACCAGCCTGAGTCATCCTTCCTCTGTACTGTAAAAATGTCACACTACTTTGTGCACTGGAAGTGAATAGTGGCAATACGTGTAAATTGTGTAGGCCTACACCAAAATCATCCAATATAAATATGATATCCCAATATGATATGTCCTGGGACTACTGTGCTGGTAAAGCAATGCTGTTTTTTTCTGTCTGTACTTTTCCTATATTATATTTTTCATCAGTTCAGATTTCCCTCTGGTTACTTACTCCTCGGGTTTTGCTCCCTGTCCAGCACCCCTCCTGCTAGACAAATAGCAGCACTCGGCATCGCCCAGAGCTATCATTCTAACCTGATACACACTGATAACAGCTCATACGCCTACATATCAGGCTTATCTCTCTCGCATGCCAAGTGCAACCCTACCTGTGGCTTCTGTGTGCTGTGGACAGATAATTATCTTGAGGTTTCAAAAACTTGGGTTAGTGGTGGAGTGGTTTTCTTTTTTATTATTTATGCATTTCAGAACAAGTGGTCTGTCTTGAAGTTGCAGTTGAAAAACATAAAACACAATTTTGCCTTAAGTAAACTAGTATTTGATCCATGTGTACTATATTTTATTTACGACAATGCTATTGTTGCATGTACGTAGTTGCTCATTCAACAACTGGCTGCAACATGGAGCAAAGGGACAACTCCAGCCTATGTAGAGAAGCATCGTAAAACATTTCATTCAAACTGGACAGAAACAAAATAAAACTCCCCTAAGCCGTTGTCGTTACTCTTTCCAACAATCACCAAGTGTGCTTTGGTCCGACTCAACTGTAATTTCACAGAGTTTAATGTAAGAAAAAGGACGAATCTACTGTTGAAATCAGAACGCACAAGTGATTTAATGTATTTCTGTGCATGCGTAACATACAGTATATTGTTAATACAAATTCAAGTCCAATTTTTGTCAATTGAGTTCAAAATTCAGTCTTAAAATGAGGTTTAAAATACATTCGTGCTAAAATAGAGGAATTAATGCTCTCATGTGCTGCACCACGAGTGATCTCCACAAGTTCACCATAAGTTTATTCTTATATCCAAAATCTCGATAAACACCTACACTCAACTAGTGCTGACCGATAAATTGTATTTTCATCGTCATCGCGATATGAACGTGCGTGATAAACACATCGCAACAGACTGCCTGAGATGCGATGAATAACAAAAATCATTATATTTAGGGACGGTTACCCAAACCCGACATTAAACGGGCACCGGGGCTAAAAGCCGTAGTATTTATTAACATGTTATGTTGGGTGTGGAGGAGCTCTCCATACACAGACACACAGTGAACAGCTGATCCAGGTGAAGTCAAGTTGACGACAACTACGCTCGTCACTGTAACTAAGTGCAATAAAACTTTCGCAAGTGTAAAGCAAAGGCTTTGTCAATACACCTGGGGCCTGTTTCACAGAAGCAGAATGAATAAATCTAGGATAAGCGAGAAAGCGAGGCTTGACCTAGTCTAGTCAGTTCATCCCGGCTTAATAGGTTTCACGTAGACCAAGCAAGGCTGAGGAGGGGCGACTAGGTTGAGCCAGTTGGAAGTAATTCAGATGGATGCGCGTTCACGGCTTTTCTCCAACAGACCACGAGGTTGATCACAGATATACTGATACTGAAATGGAGTAAACTTTAAACCCAGTGAGCAACATCTACTAATGGAAGATTACGAGGAAGTAAAGCATAAATATGTAAAAAGGAGACACGGCCGTCGGCTGTTGTGATAAAACAGCGAGAAAAAATCTTAGCAGACAATAGTGGAGCGACTGAATGCGCAAGTAGCCTAAAAATAGCCCAGAACATTACTTTCACTCACCACTGCTGTTTAAGGTACTGTTTGTAACTTCTTACACGTATAAATCATTGCGGGTCGGTGTCATTTGCGCGCTGGCGTGTGGCTACGCTGTTCAGACTCAGACTCCAACACAACTACACGGAAGCACCAAAACCTCTTGGTTGTATCTAGTGAAGCCCGTCTGTTAAACAGTGTTGGCCGCGGTCGGAGGACGCGGGGGAGACCGTAGCTTTGGTCTCAAGGACCGGAGCCTCTGCTGTACTCTGCTCCTCTGCCTGCCTGCTTGCCTTCACTCACACACCGCGCTCGTTCTCACTCTTTCGCTCCACTCCCACATGCATGCGCGCACACTCCACACTGCAGAAGAGTTAGTTTAGCTCTGAGAATATCTAGTGAATGTACAATGGACGTTTGTGCAGAAATAACTGCTGCAGCTCCTCCAGACCAAGAGAAGTTTCCCGTGTCTTGTGAAGTGACGGGGCTCCGCAGAGAGAAACGTTATCGTCTCTGACCAAAACTCCGGTGTCTCCCCTGTTCCCTCCGGCCGCGGTCGGGAGGCTGAGGCAGGAAAAGCCAACACTAGGATCAGCATTGATTCATGGAGAGACCTTCGTCTGGTCAGCTAACATTACTGCCAAGCAGCTGAAATATAGAGTGATATTGTGCTTTTAGCTGACGTGTGTCTCCTCACTGTTTTGATCGATGCTCGTTCATGTCTATGTAGAGCGAGCACAAGTGCGAGTACAAGCAACAGGACGCTGACTTTCGTTGATTAACGGCCACAGGGTTTGCTGTTAACAAGCAATTTCTAATTCTTACAAACAGTCCCTTTATCTGAAACTGTCATAACTATACCATTCAAGGAGTTACTGTAACTTCACTTTAAAAGTGAGCGGTGGAACCCTTAGAGTAATTACACCACTAATCCACAATGCTAGAATACGACGATATATATATATATATATATTATATATATACATATATATATATGATATATATAAATATACAACAACGATTAATACATTATGTTACAGACATCTTATAAAATAAAAATCTGAATAAATACCTGAAACAATATGCTTAAAAAAAAAATGCAGCGGCCTGCGTCGGAAAAGTAGCAACAGAAGCAGCTTTTGGAGAAACACAAACAACCCGGCGTCATGCTGCAGTGGCCATCACGTAACTGGCGATCCATGAGTGAAAAAGCCATGAGTGAAAAGAAAGATGTTAATCGTCGTGCAGCCAATGGCCTTTAAAGTGACTATCCCATACCACTGGCACGACCCTGCAGCGAATCGCCGCAACACCTAGTGTGAATGCAGCCCAAAGCAGCCTTTTAATGCATTGCTGTTTTCAGGTCATGTATACATGGTAACCCTAGACTTGCAAAAAACTCTCGCGAATCAAGGGTTACCATCAAGACACCAACCTGATTTCAGTTCAAATGGCAGCTTACGCTGTCGTGGTGAAGCCCTGTTGGGAAGGACCAGTTAGCGGCTGGAGCAACTCAAATTCAGCCGGCGCAAACCCCAGCGTCAGGGGTCTGATCCCGGACCCCACTGGATTAGCAAACTTTCTGTTGCCCGCAATTACACAGATAAGACCCTGAGGTTGTCATCCAGCCCACTGTGACCCCCAGTACTGGGGTTTGAGCTGATTGAATTTGCGTGGCTACTGCCACTGAAGGTCCGTCTAGAACAGGGGTCTGCAACCTGCGGCTCCGGAGCCACATGCGTCTCTTTAGCTCCTCTCCAGTGGCTCCCTGTGGATTTTTGTTTAAATTTTAATTTTTATTTATCATTGTTGTGGGTCTTATGTACGACGGTACGACGGAGTATTACAGCCACATTGAGGAAAAAAAATCAATCTGAGATTTCAAGAATAAAGTCATAATATTACAAAGTAGTAATTGTACATGTTTAATTTATTCTCTTAATATTACGACTTTTTTTCTCATTAATGATGACTTTATTCTTGTATTATTACGACTTTACTCTCGTAAAGTTATGACTTTATTCTTGCAATATTACGACTTTTTTTCTCGTAAAGTTATGTCTTTATTCTCGTAATATTACATCTTTTTTCTCATAATATTACGACTTTATTCTGGAAATCTCTGATGTTTATTCCCTCAATGTGGCCAATACTCCGTAGTATTTTTGCTCTTTGGCCCTCACTGCATTAGACTTATATACTATATACTTAGACTATAAGCTGTGTTACCTTCATTCACAATGCTCAATGTTTTTCGGCTTCAGACAGATTATATATATATTTTTTTTGCCTAAAATGGCTCTTTTTTATAGTGAAGGTTTGCTGACCCCCGTCAAAAAAGGAGCATATATTGCACAATGGCAGCAAGGTGACAAGAATCTTCTGGAGCCATCTGACCCAGTATAATATAATTATATAATGTTATATGTCATCTGTCTCTTGCAACCTAGATATATTTCAACCGTAATAAAGTTTATGGAAACATAATAGGCCAGGCTTCTACAGAAAGATATGCCCTTATTTAATTTAGAAATTGTACATCATTTAATTATGCTTTTTGGTTGATTGATTTTTATTGTTTTGTATACAGAAGAGAAGAAGAAGTGTATTGTTGTTTTGAGTGACACAGTACTTCATCAGTCTGCGTGTAGCAGTGTCGGCAGAAACCCTGTAGTTGTACATGTGTATGCCGATTGCCGGCTGCTGTCTGGAAAAACAACACAAATAAATACACCGGGGGAGGATAAATTTGCCAAACAGAAGTCTGAGTCCTGTCTAAATTAACCGTTATAACCGTAACCATGCATAACAATGGGTTTGCTGTAACCTGTCAACCTTTTTTGAATGTCCCGTCCATCTAGGCTGTGATTGGTTGGTTTATGAAAAGTGACATTGAGTGACATCAACTTCATGAAAAGTACATTTTTTGAAGGAATGTTTCAACAAAAGGCAGCTAAATAGCCAGCTTCCAAACCCAAAACCCCTGCTCATCTCATCCCTATTGTTCTTCTGTCTTACCGCTTCAGCTGCAAAACCTTGACTTACCTTAATCAAGATTTTGCCAAAGGTTCAACCTTTCATTTCTTTCCCCCTCCATGTCCTTTCCCGGGGCTCCATAGAAGACAAATAGATGGTACGGTAATTATCAAAGAATGTCTCACAACCATTGACGCAAATAAGATCACAATAATTGAATAACAATAATAATACAATGCATTTTGCTCAATGCGAGGTTCTGTGTGTCAGGTGGTGAGGCATACTTGGCACTTAAGCATTTAAGTGTTATGCACTGGCTGCTACTGAAGATCGACTGCTGCTGTAAATTGCCAATGTTGAAAGTTGTATTGTGTTGCTAACACGCAGCTGACAGTACTGAACAATAGAGGAAACAGTTGTAGCGTGATTATGACTATGTTCATGTCAGAGGAAGCAGGTGACTCGAAGTTCCACTGTGACTGTGACTGTTTACTCACAAAGGAGGGAATGAGGAGTGACGCTCATTCACTTTTTGAAGGGGAGGTGGAACTCTCAGAAGGTTGGAAGATGGTTATGATGGGTATCATAATGACGTCTTGCAACAGCTGCCATGGCGGCAGATTTATTGCATCAATACTGACTACTATAGTAGCTAGTGCTCGTGTGAGATAATCTTATCAAACTAAATATCCTCTATCGCAGACACGTAATGTGTAAAAAACCAGAACCATAGATCAATTTCATCACATTCTTTCATCACGGGAATTCATGGATGTAGTTAATCAGATGGTGCCCTTTTGGATCAAACATGGCTTTGCATTGATAATTATATAAATGACGATTTTCAAATTTCAAAAGTGAGTCTTTGAGATGTGGTTACAGAAGAAAACTGAGGTACTTAGGTAGGTATTATAACCACAATGTAGTTCAGTTTACTGAACATCTGTTCAATGTGAGCATTCAATTCTAATATAATGTGGATAGATTGCTGAATAATAATGCATTATGTTTTAATTGTTATGTTTTGTGAAATGTGAATCTGCAACGTAATCAGTAACATTTCTCTATCAGGTAAATGTAGTACTACAGGTGTTTTCCTCTGAAGTACAAGTACACAGACATGGACCTCCGTCCTCCAGGAGATTTAGCCTCTCTAACAACTTACCTCAGTCCAAGGGGGTCATTGGCATGGGTAACATACGTTTATATTACTAAGCAACTGTGAATTAATAACAAAAATATGGTCCTCTCTCTAGGTTCATGGTGGAGAGGAGGTCGTGCTGCTCAGGCTCTATCTATTTTGACATGGAGAGGAGGTCGTGGTTGCTCTGGTTCTACCTTTATGGCGTGGAGAGGAGGTTTGTGTTGCTCTGACTCTACCGGTGTGGCGTGGAGAGGAGGTTGTGTTGCTCTGACTCTACCGGTTTGGCGTGGAGAGGAGGTCGTGTTGCTCTGGCTTCTATCTGTTTGACGATGCCAGGAAGCTGCTTGACATCCTCCTGGATCCACCTTCTCACGTATATTCACATATAACATATTATTTTTTGTCATATGATTGTCTATGTTGTAGTTTCATCATGTTATTACTCTTGTAACACACGACATCTATTGCACGTCTGTCCCATCCTTGGAAGGAGGATCCCTCCTCTGTTGCTCTTCTTGAGGTTTCTAACATTTTTTCTCCCTGTTTAAAAGGTATTTTTTTTTTGGTTAAGTTTTTCCTTATCCGAATGAGAGGGTCGCGCTGTCAAGGACAGAGGGTGTCGTATCCTGTACAGATTGTAAAGCCTCCCGAGGCAAATTTTTGATTTGTGATTTGGGTTATACAGATAAAATTGACTTGACTTGACAGTAGTAGTATACAGTTGAGTTGCATATTTTTAAGTGCTTTTGGGGCTTTTGTAAGTTATTTCTGGCTACAATGAGTTAGAATTGTAACATAATTCATTATTTGTCATTTCTATCTAGCAATTAGGGCCCATTTAATTAGGCTCCCATGCAGTTGCTTAGCTTGTGGTAAATGATGAACAACCACAGGCCAAGCATTCAGCCCGTTCTGAACCGGTTTTGAATGGGCCACTGCACTAGTACGAGTAGAATGCAGATCTATTGCATGTTGAATACAGCGGTTTAAGTGTGTGAAAATACCAAAAACATCTAAGAGACCAGATGGGTAACAGGTGGAATGGGCTTAGTTTAGTATTTACTGCTGTTCAAATTTAATTCATTGAGATTTTAAAATGATCATTTACTGTGTGAGCTAAATGTTTCATGAGTTACCGTTTTATAATTTAATTTAATTCACACAGTAGGGACACAGTGGATTAGATTCTCTGCATTGGTGTTTTCATTTGTTAAATGGCACTATTTCATACAAATCCTGTATTTTATGTTTGCAGTACATAATAATGACAAATACCTGCCATAAGCTACTGTAGCTCATGGCACATTTGTAATCAGTTTAAAAAACAAATTGAAACTCACAATAATGTGTTGCAATATAAACCAGCTGACTAGTCCTATTTTTTCAACAATTTAATCAAGATAAGTCTGGATGATATAAATGGGAGTGTCCACTGCTTTTTTTTTTTTAATAGGTACACAAGATTGAGGCATGCTAGCTTTATTTTCATCTTATCACATATTTGATGGTGTGACCTTGCTTTGATAAAAAAATACAGTCAGATTTCTTCAAATAATCCTGGTCAAACCACAGGTGCTGCTTTATTGTGATTGGGCCCAAACCACCGAGGTCTCAGCCCAGTTATCCACTGTTGGTTAAAGGAGGGGAAACACTGTCCAAAACACCCGGTGTTGTCACAATCTCAGGATGACTCAGAAAATCTCAATATTGTGCAACATTTTCACTTTCCATACAAGTCAGAGCCAGAGTTACCGCTGAAGACGTCGAGGTTATGTTGTCTTGGCTTTTTCAAAGCCCCTCTACTATCAGACACAGCAGACAGTATGAGACAAAAGACATATGCCTATGGGCTAATTACAATGAATTTCTTAAAACCACATTATTTGTCTTGTCATCCACCACAATTTGTCACGAGTTTCAGCATCCACTTAAAGGTACTATATGTTATTTTCAGAATGACACCGGTGGCCTTAAGTGAACTGCAGTCAGCATCCTGTTGCTTGTACGCGCGTATGCTCCACTCCGTAGGTGCAAGCGAGCATCCTGGGCATCGGACAAAAACTCAATCATATATCATGTTTTAGAATAACATTACTTTCGGTAATGTTCCTGTATTTTATTTGGAAATTTGCTAATTACTTCGTCAGTTATATCCATTTACAGTTCATCCAGGGCTGACCTGAAGAGGGGCATCAAGAAAGGCCAAGCACAGCCACTGACTTCGACTTGTCACTGCCCAAGCAGCTATCCCGACGAGCTTTAAAACAGCAGCAGAACAACAACACCTACAGTATGTGTGAATGCTGCTCATCGACTTCAGTTCAGCATTCAACACCGTCGTCCGCTCCAAACTGATCACCAAGGAGGGGACCAGCAGACTCAGGAACAACTTCCTCCCCTCCAGCTGTCACCTTGCTGAA
Source organism: Sebastes umbrosus (assembly GCF_015220745.1). Lineage (NCBI taxonomy): Eukaryota > Metazoa > Chordata > Actinopteri > Perciformes > Sebastidae > Sebastes > Sebastes umbrosus. The sequence continues at coordinate 38,355,091 of NC_051270.1, forward strand.
CTATGCACCTCAGAGACAACAACCTGTTCATACTGTATCTTAGCGTGTTCATCATACACAGCGTTAATACTGTTAAATACTGCTCATACTGAATACTTTTAGTATGTTCATACCCCTTACTGTTTATTCTACATTCTATTTCTTCTATATTTAATTTTGTATATACTCTGTACATTAAGCTACTCTGCCTTTTACTTTTTTTTTGCACTCCCGGTTAGATACTAAACTGTATTCATTGTCTCACCTGTACTCTGCAATGACAACTGGAATGGCACTCGGAGAGCGCAGACCTCTGCTAAGCTGCCCGAGTACGATTGCCCCCCGCTGTGCAGATTGCGCCATCATCCACCGTGTATTTTTGTTTATTTTGAGATCAGCTGTACGTAGCGGAGCATCGTTAAACACTTCATTCAAACTGGACAGAAACAAAGTAAGACTCACTTAAACAGTCGTCGTTACTCTTTCCAATAATCACCAAGTGTGCTTTGGTAGAACAAAACTGTAATTTCACAGAGTTTAATGTGAAAAACTCAGATTCTGCAGTTGTTGTCCCCTCCCTGCTCTCTCTCTGTCCCCTCTCTGCAAGCAGAAGGAAAGAGGCAGGGTGATGCGTCATGAACGTGTCATCAGTTACACTGCGCTTGTCCTAAAGCCTGTGGTGGTAATACACAGGCTGAGCGGAGTTATTAAAAAAAATTCCCGAAGCTGTATCATGATCCGGATTGCCACCAAAATCTAATGGATTGTTCATATGTCCACACCCCACCTCTCCAAAGAATTTCATTCAATCCATTGCGGACTTTTGGAGTAATCCTCCAAACGGACAAACCAACAAACCAATGCCTTCGGCCTAGGAAGGAGGTAATAAAGTTGAATCTGATCTTATCTAATCTAATCAAATGAGTAGGGGTTGTAACGATACGTTTTTACAACATGCGATACTATAATGATTTCCATGGTTTCCGATACAATTCAAGGACGGATATTTGGCTCATTCTAGAGCGAGACGATACGATTCAATGATTTGAAATCGATTCAGTAACTTTTTTTTTTTGCCAAAAATTCAGTCAGTGTGACTGTGAAATAAATCACTGATTCTGGACAGTGCAGGTCAGGATTCATCAAAGTTTTTCTTGTAAGGGAATCAGGGATAAATTAAGTATGGATATAAACAAGTAAACAACCATTAATGGCAAATTACATATGGCTTTATTAGAAAAATACTAAAAAGTACAACTGCAGGACCTGCTGATTCAGTTCTCAAGATACAAGGCAGTGCAATATTTAACACAAAATATAATAAACCAAATTCTATTCAAGATAAATGAAAGGTGGTTTAAACCTGCTACTTCTGTCCTCATTTTCAATATAAACGGTAGACAAATATAATACAGAGATCAACTGATAGTGATCAAACAGCTTGGGACAGAATCATTCCTCTACAAACGCTGATTAAATAATCTGATAATCAAGTAGTCCACCTACGGTGTTCATTTGGGGTCTTTCATACATGAACACATACGGAACAACATTTTAAAACTATGTTAGACTAACGTTAGTTGAATTTCTGTTACTCCCGTGATAATTATCCTCGCGGACCGTCTGCTCTCCGCTGGATACGTGAAGCTGATGCTACGTGCACATAGATATCATGATGGGGAAAGGAAAGTCATTTTCTCTGAATTAAAAAACGACAGCGCACGGGGAAAGTTGCCTGTGGAGTTTCAGGCGCTTTTTCATTCAGAGAAAATGACTTTCCTTTTCCCGTCATGATATCTATGTGCATGCAGCATCAGCCTCACGTATCTACCCGGAGAGCAGACGGTCCGCAAGAATAATTATGGATTGATAGCGCCTGAAACTCCAGCAGCTCATGCAGACCGATGCCCGTCCTCCCTCCACGCCTCCGTTTGTCTGCATGCACGCCATGGTTGCGTGCTCGCGCTGCAGAGTACAGAGCTGGCGAGCTGGCGCATGTCAGGAGAGTGAACCGAGTCACGTTTAACATTTCTTTACTAATAAAAGTGCTAAAAAACACTTTCATATAACGTTTGTCATCCTTAAATACAAGGTGCAAATCCTTAGTATCGATACATAGATTTTTGAGGTTCAAATCGATTTTATATCGATATACGTCTCCCGCGAAGGACAAAATTGACGGGTACTTATCGATGTCGTTGGATCGTAGTAATATAAATCGATACATCGATGTAGTAGATGAATTGTTACATCCCTACAAGTGAGCTAATGTTTTGGGTGTGATTACAGAACTTCTTCTGAAACAACAGGATTCAAAATAGCATGACTGAAAACAATTTGTGTTAGTGTTTAGATGGCAGGGCTAGGGCCTAGTACAACGTCAGACCCTCATGGGCCAGCCACATGATCTCATTTGGGTGGACGGTAAAACAATACTAATGGATCTGTAATGAAACGAGGTGAATTAAAGTAATCTCTGCTTTCCATTCGTGTTGAGTTACTGTTGAGTCTTTTCTATTGTTAAAGATGACTGCTAGTGATAAGAAAACAAAAGACAAAAGGGTTAATCACTCAGAGATCTAACCACACCTTGAAAGCTTTTATCGCTTGAGTCAAAATATGACAAAAGCAAAGGCAAATAAAAACACGCTGGAGAGTATTTAGTGAAGTCTTTTTTTATCTAAAGTCCTTTTGTTATATCAATCCATAATTGGTTGTAATAGTGGTCTATTGTTCTCACAGGTCTAAATCAGATTTGGTAGTAGTGGGTGTTTCCTACTTGAACTTTGAATAATGCCAAAGCCTTATCCTGAAGCTCGGAGCCAGGAAAAACAGAACCTTTGCTTTTCCTTCTCACTGGTCATTGCCACAGGTAGAAACCAGCTGAATAAATCTGCTCCAATACAGGACATGGGTTTGGGTTTGAGTTGCAATTTTAAGCAATAGTTATCCTCAATCCTTAAAGTTCCTCTCAACTCACTGTTGATGTTATAAAAGGATCAGTTTCAACCACATTACAGAACACACTAATGTCTCCAAGCAGTTTGGGCTGTATTTGTGCAGGTTTAGAGATACAGTATCTGTCTCCACCCCCAATACAGTGGAGGTGATTGCATGTAGTTTGTGTTGCTCACCCCGCAACTGAATAATTACATTAAAAAAAAATTAACAGTAGTCCTCTCTTTCCAGGAACAATTTCCCTCTTATTCAGGATAATCGAGGAGCACCTACAAGCTCCTCGCTCTCTGTGTCAGAAAAACTCCTTTTCTTATTCTTCCTCTCGGTAGTCGCCGTGATTCACCGTAATAGATCCATTGATCAGCAGGTTCTTCACATTCATTCACTAAATTCCATTCATTGTTGTTTAAGTCAATTTTATTTGTATATCCCAAATCACAAATCACAAATTTGCCTCAGGGGGCTTTACAATCTGTACAGGATACGACACCCTCTGACCTTTACAGTGCCACCCTCCTCATCGGATAAGGAAACTAAACCGGAAAAAAAATGTAAGAAACGTCAGGAAGAGCAACAGAGGAGGGATCTCCCTTCCATGGATGGACAGGACGAGCAATAGATGTCGTGTGTACAGAGTAACAACATAATGAAAATACAACATAGACAATCCATATGACAAAAAATAATACATGTAATGTGAACATATTTGTTATTCTTGTTTTTTTTTACTTAGGTATTTGTTACATGTTCGTGTATGTAAAGTGAAACGAAATGGTTGTCCACTGTCCACTCATATTAAACAACCACTGTAAAGACGTGATATAGAAGAGGCTGGACACGAGGAAGAAGAATATTAGACATGAATCCCAATTAGTGTATGAGCGTATGAAAAATAATATGCAAAGATAAGCATATAGTTTGTTATTATGAACAGCCGAATGGTGCGTCGCTTAAAATGCTGCAGCCGCAAGGAATTGTGGGATGTTATTCTCTCTTTCCTTTGGTAAAGGATGGTCCAGTGTATCCTCTGCTAAAGGAGACAATAAAGGAAGCATTGAAGCTCCTTTCCTCAGCATTTGGAGAATTCGAACAGCTCTTATCACGGCTGCTACTGAGGTACTTCCGGGTCATTTCACTCCGTTAGGAACCTTCCTACCAAAAAGGACTATTCGAACGCAACCCAGGTTTCACTCCACTACTCTGCCAGATAATTCCGTCTCGTTCGGTAGTGCTCTGCGTACATTTTTCCTCTTTTTTTTTTGTAGTTTGCTATTTTCTAGTGTTGCCTGTGATTCCCGTACTTACCTGTGTTTTTTCCTGTGCTCAGGTAAATCCTGTGTGCCTCGCTGTTTCACCAGCTTCCGTGTCTTCAGTGACTGAGTTTTTTCCATGTGCTCAGCCCTCGTGTCCATTCTCTCCTCATCTCCTCACCGGTGATTCCTCCACGAGTCAGCCGGCTCCCTGCCTCCACTGCCTGCGTTTTTTCCTTTTGGTTGGAAAATAAACTCTGTTAATTTTTACTTACCTGTGTCCGTCTCTGATTTTGGGGTCCAAACAAAACCAAAACCTCACATCCTCTCAACTAGTCTCTTATGTTTTAAGTGCTGGTTAAAGTTTAAATTAAGATATTGGTCTGTGGGTTTGTTGTACACAGTGGTTTTATATTTCTTTTCAATTTGGAGCAACTCATTATTTGGAAACACCACACTATATACAACAAGACACAGCTTTTGTTAAAAAAAGTATTCATTTTATTTTTTGTTTATTATGTAGTGAAGTAAAGGAAAAAAAACATAATCACAAAGATCCATTTTTGAGAAAAGTACAAATTTGAAAAGAGCGACCATTTTCTACTTCATTGCTGCATTGATGTTATATGGATACAGAAAGTTATCAATCTGTATGATCCAAGAAGACATTAGGTGGACCAAGTAAAAACACAAACACCAGTTAGTTTGGCCATCATTGCGGACATGGACACCACATTAGTGTAGGTTGTGGCATTTACTGTAGGTGCTAGTTTGTTTCCCATCACAGATGTGACCTTCATATCAGTTGTTTGAAGGGGAAGGAGTGAACCAAGGACCATGGGAAATAAATGACACAAGCAAGACCAACAGTTATGAATCACCATGTCAGCTATGGGATTGCCACTCCCTTAGCTGCCACATTGAGAACCTTGCCCCCTGCTATAAAGAGCTGGGCCTCTCCTCCCATCTTCCTCAGAATTCCTTTGGAGAAGCAAATGGCTATGGCTAAAGAGTGGCTGTTATGGCTGACCTTGTCAGCCATCGTAGCTGCTTGGCACAGCGGTACATATATTTCCATTCCCATTAGGGCAGCCTGGCAAATATGACAAATGGAACTATTAACAGTTCAAATGTTTACCCATGTGCTACTGCCTTATTGTGTTTTAATGCACGTTTGAGATTTGATTACTGATTACTTAACAAATAACTCTTACTTCTTTCAACAGAGGCAAAGTCTGCTGTGAACACGTTCTCCTCGATGTCCCAGATTCCTGAAAAAATAATAGGTGAGCTTGTTGGTTGTTTGGTCAGCGACTGTAAACTGTTTCCTTATGTGAGCAATGTGTGAGAATTCATTGATGTCGGTAAAGAACTGTGTAAAATACGGCCAATGCTGTGGTGTCTTATCCTGATCTGTCTTTGTAGGTGTGAGTCCCATCCACAACGGCCAGGTTTGCAGTACGTGGGGCAACTTCCACTTCAAGACCTTTGATGGAGATGTTTTCCAGTTGCACTCCACTTGCAACTACGTCCTGACCTCTTCGTGCAGGGGCACTTACAAGGACTTCAACATCCAGATAAGGAGACAGGAGGCTGGCAGCCATCACACCATCAAAAGCATCATTATGAAGTTGGAGGGTTCAGTAGTGGAGCTCTCTGAGGGCTCAGTGGTCGTTGATGACAAATCGTAAGTTTTCTCTAAAAAACCACTAAGCCCCTTTCACTCTGGCCTGCATAATATATTGCTTCAGACTGGATGGTACATATGGGTCATATTCAATAATATCTCATAAAAACGCAAACAGGAATGGTTTGGATTGACTTGATTAGCATGAACAAGAACAGAGTTACCTACCATGGCAACTTTAGTATGTTACCTTAGAAATCTATTTGTTTCTATGAACACTGTTTCAGTTCAGTGGTTAGTTAAGTAAATTCATGTTGGAAAATAAATCTTTAGAAGAAAAATGTGGTTCTGTGCAAATGTTTATGCTTTGTTTATGATGCTTTATGCAACCTGATCTTGAGAATCGTTCTTTCCTGACTGATTCTCATTAGAACTGTGTTGTCAGAACCTAAAGGCACAGACATTTTACAGAAGTAAAATCCCCCTAACAAAATATTGGCATCTACTGCCACCCTTTGCTTTCATACCTTCCCACATGGTTAGATACCATTGACAATCTACCTTGAAACGAATGTAAAATAATGACCAAATAATGTGACTTCTCTTTTTTCTTTTGCAGAGTCGTCCTACCATTCAGTCATGCAGGGGTGCTCATTGAGAAAACTCCCACCTACATCAAAATCAAAGCAAAGCTGGGATTAGTTGCTATCTGGAATGAGGAGGACTCTTTTCTGGTAGGATAGAAGAACTTTTTTCTGACCATTATTGTTTAAAATAGTACATAAAATAAGTATTACAAGGTTAGGCTGCACACTGAACAAATATTTCTGTGCAAATATTTAGGCCTGCCCCCATCTTAGTTGATTAGGTCGACTGATCATTTTGGTCTTAGTTGACACGGATTTCTATAGTCGATCAGTCATTTTCTATGCTTTTTTTCATGCTGAATGAGTTATTTCCAAGACATATATGAGCACATCTCTGGTAAACACAAGTTTTAAAGTGGTGCCTTTGTGGAGAAATTCAGTTTTACGGATTGTAGTGTGTTAGTCGACTAAGGACCAGCCCTAAAATATTTCTTTTGGTGAGTAGGATCACAAAATGACTGACTGAATATACTGTATATGTACAGTATGTATGTATAACCCAGTAGAGAGCTCCACTACTCCTCAAACCGATGTTTTTTGTCCTCACAGGTGGAACTAGACCCGAAGTACAAGAACCAAACCTGTGGTCTTTGTGGAGACTTTAACGGGGTCCAGCTCTACAATGAGTTCTACAGCCATGGTACACTTTGACCCACTTTAACAAGTCAGTCAGTCAGTGTAGCATGGCAACAGAACTGAGATGTTTCTTTGATATTATCCAAACAGGTGTGAAAATATCCCCCCAGGATTTTGCTAACTTCTGGAAAATGGATGGGTCCAACTGAAAGCTGCTCTGACTACACACTGGATTCAACACAAAGCTGCAACAACATGGTGAGGCTTCACAGCAATTTGGGGTTGAATGTCTTGCTCAAGGACACTTTGACATGTGGACTGGAGGAGCGAACCGCCGACCTTCCGATTAATGGGTGATCTGCTCTACCTCTGAGCCACAGCCACATGGAATGTTCTACACTTTATGTTTTTGTTGTATATATATATATATCATTATTATACGATGGCCAGTCTCTGATTTGTTAGAGGCTGTGCATTATTTTCAGATAACTACATACGCTAACCCTAACCCTAACCCTAACCCTAACCCGTACTCCACAAGTTGGCATGGATAATATGTGCGGCCTTTGTTAGAATTTCAACAGAATTGATGCACTATCTTAGCTTTGACTGCCTAAAAATGTGCTCTCTTCCTGTCTTTTCCTTTGGTTCCATTCCTGTCTGTCCTGTCTGTCTGTCTTTACTGTAGAAACCTCTGTGTGAGCAGATCCTTACAGGGCCGGCCTTCACAGCTGTCACAGTCTGCTGGATGTTGACTCCTTCACTTCAGCCTTGTGTTGCAGACCTCTGCCACTGTGGCAATCCCATAGATGAACACGCAGACTCCTTCTGCCTGTGCAATACCGTGTCCAGAGTTCTCCAGGCAGTGCGTCCATGGCTGGAGGCAAACCCAAAACTGGAGAACCAAAGAGCTCTGCTGTGAGTACACTAGTACACTCATTAGATCCTGCTCATTGAAATATTCCATGGGTTGGGTAGGAGGGGTTTATCTGCCCTATCTGGGCTTTTGTGCAGTGGTGGGTAGAGTAGCCAAAAACTATACACAAGTAAAAGTACTTTTACTTTGCAAAAAAAAAGTACTCAGGTAGAAAAGTAAACGTAGTCATCAAAATAACTACTTGAGGAAGATTACAAAAGTATTTACTGAAAAAGTATCATGAGTAGCGAGTAACTTAAATAAAAAAAAACACCAGCACATTACTGTCTTTTGCCCCGAAGTCTTTATTTGATGTGGACATGACCACAGATGGTCTTCGTCGGGTAAAGTTAAAGAAGTCAACATACACCTGTATTTATTTGTGATGATCCTATATTACATTATGATTTGACAAATAAATCAGAAAATGTGTCAATGCTGTGATGTTTCATCATGAATTGCCTATTAAACACAGGTGTGTTCACTTCTTCACTTTGACCTGAGGAAGACATCTGTGGTTGAAACATATCAGCCATGTGCACTTGACATAAAAGCAGTTTGGTCTTTTTTTTCGTGTGCATAATTTGGTCTCTACTTTTCTGTCTCTCTTCATCAGGCTACAAAAAGCATGACTTCTTAAATGCACACCGTTAGCTTGAATACTTACATTAGGACAGAAAGCAGGAGTAGCAGTAGTTTTTGTACTATCTATATTATTAAACTTAGCAATATTAACACAATAGACACACTCGCTGCTCTCTGTCAGCTCAGGTGTCCGCACAGTTCTTTGATGTAGGCTACTGACTTCAGACCGGCGTTCACAACCGGAGCCCGCTGCATAGCACACTGTTAATTTGGTCTCGAATGTTAGCTGCTAGTGCTATTTGAAAGCCATAACGTTAACGTTACTCCAGCTGTAGCTTCAGCCGTGCTGCTTTGAACGGAGTTGTGTGAAGGCGTCGCTGAGGTAGGATAAGAGAGCGCCCGCAGACCTGGGACCAGCTGATTAACAAATCATGAATGCATAAAATAATAAATAAAGTAGCGAGATGAATGTATCCAAATGTAAACGAGTAAAAGTAATGATTTTTCTCTAAAAATCTACTCTAGTAAGAGTAATATGTATGCCGCAAACTACTCTGACAAGTACAATTTACACAAAAAAAGTTACTTGACTACATGTATAGGAGTAATTGTAACTCGTCACTACCCACCTCTGCTTTTAGTCCAAACAAAATATCTCAGGCACAAAGACCAAATATACCACCAGGATTAGAGAAATCCAAGAACAGCAGCCATCATAATTCTGTTAACACTAAATGTTTTATGGAAAAACCAGGGATTTATGGGTTAATTCACTTAATATAGTTGATTAAAGATATCATGAACCTTGGCTTAGAGATGTGGTTAAAACTGTTGATGGCCCTTCCACACTGCCACTGGTGGCTCAAGTGTTTCTCCAACCAAGAACAAGCAAGACAAAGAACTACACCAGGGGCTGTAAAAGCATCTCAAGACTAAACACGATCTCCTAAATGAATGTTCAGAATGAGAATCAGAGGTGTTACGTAAGTCAAGTGGTGAAAAACAACTGATGTATTCACAGGGAAGTCATGTCCCCACCAAATGGAGTACAAGGAGTGTGGGAGTCCCTGCGCTGATGCCTGCTCCAACCCAGACGCCAGCAACACCTGTGACAACCACTGTATCGATGGATGCTTCTGCCCAGCAGGTACAGCAGAGTGACACACACATTCATGCATACACACACACACACACACACACACACACACACATACATACATACATACACAAACACACACACACACACACACACACGCACACTTAACCATCACTACTTAATGCCTGACCCCAACCCTTACCCTAACCCTACCCTAAACCTAATTCTAATCTGAACCTTAAAGGGACTATTTGTAACTTTTTAAGCGTATAAATGTAGCGGGTTCGCCACACATGCGCGTTTCGCATATGCGCGCTCGCGTGTGGCTGGAGCCTCGTCTCCGCTGCCTGCTCTCCTTCACTCAGAATGCGCGCAGCGTCCTCGCTGTCTCGCTCCACCTCTAGACGTGAACGCGTGCTCACTACACACTGCAGAAGAGTTAGTTTAGCTCTGAGAATATCTAGTGAATGCACAGGGGACGTTTGTGCATAAATAAATGCTGCAGTTCCTCCAGAACCAACAGAGCTTTCCCGTGTCTTGTGAAGTGACGGAGCTCTTCAGAGAGTTACGTTACCCTCGATCGTTACCGACCGGGTGCCGGTGTCTCCTCTGCTCTCTCCCGGCTGCGGGCGGAGAGAGCAGGGAGACACGCTGCAGAGCCACCCGCTGCATCAGCCTGCGCTGAGGCAGGAAAAGCCAACACTAAGATCAGATCTAAATCATGTTCATGGAGAGACCTTCGTCTGGTCGCTAACATTACTGCCAAGCAGCTGAAATATAGAGTGATATTGTGGTTTTAGCTGACGTGTGTCGCCTCACTGTTTTGAGCGATGCTCGTTCAGGTATATTTAGAGCGAGCAAGTGCGAGCCCGACGCTGACTTTCGTTGATTTCACGGCCACAGGTGTCGCTGTTAAGAAGCATTTCTGAAAGTTACAAATAGTCCCCTTTAAAAGCCCAGTCTGAACCCTCAAACAGGCCTCTGAAAAAGTGAGAAAATGTCCTCAGTTCCCAAAAATGTCCTAACTCTGTTGGTTAAAAACTTGTTTGGGTCCTTACTATGTAGCAAGTACAAGAACACACACACACACACTGTGTTTTAATGCAGTGATTCTTTGATGACTTTCAGGCACGGTGCTGGATGATTTAAAACGGAGAGGGTTGTGTCCCACTGAACAAGTGCTCCTGCAGCTACAACAGCAAGATCTATGGACCTGGGGGAATCCTACTCCAGTAACTGCAAAAAATGGTATGATATATAATATATCAGTCTGTCTGCATGTTAAGGAAGACTCCACATTATATGGAAAATACGTTTATTTGTTCAAAAAATCACTGTCAATTTATTTATTTCAAATTTTAATTTGAGGATAAGATGCACCATCTTGAGGTCCTCTGACACAATAACATGGATATGAACAGATATTTCAACAAAAATAAATAATAGTAATGATAGTAAATTAAACAATACAAAACAATTAACATAGTAACATCAGCAAGAGCACACACATAAGTACTATAATACTACTGTAATAATACTCTCCCAGTATCCCAAACCACACACACACTACATATCTGTAACAAGTGTCATCTGCACAGAAGTAATGAGAAATTAAATACATTAACACTGCCCGACAAAAAACACATTATGTCAAATTACTGAGTCCAACTAGGAACAAAAACCTAAGATAAATATATTCAAGACAAAACAAAACAAGTACATCTGAGGTAAACAAGCAAAGAAGTCTTGAAGTCATGAAAGTCACATGGTGCTTTAAACTTAAAAGCACATTCCCCAATTTGTTTAATAATTTTAGGCACATATAAGAAAGGGGTGTTGAGTGTGTCTAAAGTGAGTATATGATGATCTAAATGGAAAAGAAAAGTTGAAGTAAAAGCATTTGAAAACAAGAGCAACCACCTAGAGTTAAAGGTAACCAGTTACTGTATATTAACCAGTGTATCATACATGAAACAAAACATGAGACAAAGCTACAGCTATTATTGTAAACTACATTTAAAGGATGAAGATGTCTTTCAGAAGTGTTTTGGTATATGCTATCATCATAATCAGTAATGGGAAATAAAAGTGTAGACAATTTAGTTTTCTTACCTGAGAGTAAAACGAAAAAAGAAACTGGCATTTGTTTTATTTTTAATAGAATAAATGAGGCCTGAAAGAAAATTCTGAATCAATCCAAAGTCCCAAATATTTAAATGTATCAAACTGTGGAGACTCATCAGTGAAGTTAGTAGCTAATTCAGCAGAATGGATGATTGAGATTATATTTAATACCAAACAGCGTGTTTAATGTGAGATTGTTATTCAAAAAAATGTTTTTTTTAACAATACACACATATATATATATATATATATATATATATATATATATAGAGAGAGAGAGAGAGAGGAGAGAGAGAGAGAGAGATAACAATGTCATCTGCATAGAATGGAACAAAAGATTTAGAGCAAATTTTGGAAGATCGTTATTAAAAAAAGTCGAGAAAAGTAAAGGCCCTGAAATAGACCCTTGTTAGTGATTAAATAATCGGATTGATTAAAATGAAAAGAAACACACTGACAACGACTATGAAGATAAGAATCAAACCAGAATAATGCCTGTTGACAAACACCAATAGCATAAAGAAGGAAGGTATAAGAAGGAGATAATGGTCAACCAATAAAAATTGTTCCTGTAAAACTGATCTTTGTCTAAGGATGAGATTACATCACTGGTCAATTATATAATTTACAATTTCTGTTTCCTCAGTAAGTGTCCAGTGCAGAGTAAGAGTAGGTCCCAGAATATGTTTAGCCTAGTTAGTTTTAGAGATCAGCTATCCACTGGCAAATAAGATGAAACTGTGTGTGCTGACAGTGTGTGTGAGAGTGGCCAGTGGAACTGTACGGAGGAGAACTGTCCAGGAAGCTGCTCTGTCGAGGGAGGGGCTCACATCAACACCTTCGATGAAAAAGTCTACACCTTCCATGGGGACTGCTCCTACGTCCTGGCTAAGGTAGTACACATTAATCATCAGTGCTGTTATACACACAAACACATACACACACCCCTGCCATGGTAACACATGCATAACACTGCTACACAAGCCTAGGCAAGACCTCAACCTCAAACCAGTTAAAGCTTTTATGAACAGAAGAAATGTGATTAGTGTTGTAAATAAAAAAAAACATCTCTGTACCATCCCATATATTTAATCAGTATGCAGTAATGTATCCAAAAGTCCCCATCCCCTACAGTAAGATCAAGGCTTGGAAACTCTTATCGCCTCCAAACTAATCTGATCAGGTCTTTTAATAACAAGTTAATATTGACAATGACATTAACTAAATATAAGTTATTATACAAAGAAGGGTGTGTTGAAAATAAGAATAAGTGAATAACTTTTTATAATGATGTCATTGTTTTGTTGCATCAACAATCATATGTCAACAATAATCAGTCAAGATAAAACAATACTTTTTTAAATTGTTGTTTTTATTGAGGAATACAGAGTACACAATATTAATATCTTATAGTTCTCTAATATTAGGCTACCGCTTTTCTTCTGTTCCTAATCCCCTCCAGCCACACAGTTAGTGTATTAACATTCCTACACAACACACAAGCTCTCTCTGTCAATAGGGTGGATAACTGATGCACTGTCGGGACCCGATACATCCACTGTCATTTCTCCTTTGTACCCTTTACACTGCTGTCTGCAGCTATGTTGTTTCAGTCCAGCAGTAGTTGGATAGTTTTGTGTGTGTGTGTTTAGGACTGCAGTGGAGACCAGTTTGTGATTCAGGGAGAGCTGACGCAGTGTGGACTGACTGAGAGTGAAACCTGCCTCAAGTCTGTTACCTTGGGATTGTCTGGAGGGCTTCATGTGAGTATGATACACACACACACACACACACACACACACACACACACACATAAACACACATACACACAACACTATTTGACTTTTTTAACTGGAAAAAAATGATAGCTTCATTATTTTCACAAGACAATCCTTGAAGTTGGCATCACACCAAAGGGTGTAATAGACCCGCCTGTCCACCTGAGGGCAGCGCGTCAGTTGCCTTGCAGAGATCTGACTATTACACGCCTGTATTAAAGGTCTCATATCCTGCTCATTTTCAGGTTCATACTTGTATTTTGTGTTTCTAATAGAACATGTATACATGCTGTAATCATGCTGTAATTTCAAAAAACACATTATTGTCTGCCTGAATATACCTGTATTCACCCTCTGTTTTAAACGCTCCGTTTTAGTGCATTTCAATGGAATTGCGACGGAATTGCGTTGCTAGGCAACAGTTTGGGTCCATGTTTACTTCCTGTCAGCTGATATCATTTACATAAACTGCAACAGGAAATAAACTGGGACACATTTAGAATGTTTAAAACCGTGTAATGGTCTAAATATTGTATATTTATGACATCACGAATGGACAGAAATCCTAACGGCTTGTTTCAAACGCACAATTTCTGAATATGGGCTGTGTGTGTTTCTTTGTATATTGAGCGTTTTGATAGTTTAACAGTATACATATACTGTAGTACTTAAACCTGCTTTATAATGTAAAAAACCTGAAAATCTCACTTTTTACAATATGGGACCTTTAATGTGCAGTACCAGCAGGGGGCAACAAAGACACCGATTTAGGTTCATGCAAGAAAACCAGTTAGTTAAGTTAAGGGAAAACGTCATGGTTAAAATAAGTACGTAAACTAAGTAAAATACGTACGGAAACCAGGTGACAAACGTCACGTGACAACCGTCACTACAAACATGTGACAAACAGCATAACTTGCAAAATAAATTGCCAGTCACAAATACGGGTCTCCCAGTTGAAAGTCCTGTGTTTGCTGGACCCATCCACCTCACCATCCAACCATCCATCCATCCATTCAGCCATCAGAAGTGGTCTTTCTCACTCTACTGTATGTACTACATAACTAGCTCTGAAGTCAGACTTCCGTCACTACACTACACGTGACAAACATCACGTGACAAACATCACATCAGCCGCCTTCAAAGAATTTACAGGAAGTCACAGAGATAGTTACATCCTGTTAGATCCGATCTGTAGGCCACTTGTAATTTTCAGACCACGTTCAGATTTATTTCTATTTGTTTGTAAATCTATGTGTAAATGTGCGTGTATCTGGCATTGGATTCTATCAATCTTTATTATTTTTGTGTCCGCCTTGTAAAGCACATTGTAAAGACCACTCGTTTGATAAGTGCTACATATAAATAACATTCACTATTATTATTATTATCGACCCCATAAGATGTATTTGTTAACAGAAGAAACCTTCATCGCACAACATGAGACTAATAGCCTCCAAAAAAATATCACAGAAAGTTAGGATTTTCTAGAAACACGTGGCGTTTGCTGTCAAACGAAGGCCGAAAAAAAACTATGTCAAGTATATGGGTAGACTAGAGCCGACGGCGCGGTACACACCGAAAATACTCGTCCGACAGACGCTCACCGACGGCCCCAAACTGGGCTTTATGAGCCTTTGATCAGGTGACAGCCAGGCGTTTGCCATAATGCTCTGGGTCTTGCAGTCGGTGGAGAGCAACTGAGGCGCCTAGCTCTAAAAACTGCGGCCAACCTCGATCTCGTGAGGTCATCGTTATGTCAGAGAAAGTCGGACACAAATCTAACCAGTACGCATGGCACGGCGATGGCCGGTGATCGATTCTGCGCAGGCCTGGCTCATCTCAACCAAGCCTAAGGTTAAGCAGCGATCTCGAATAGTTAAGGTTAGGATAGGTAATCGGGCAGCGAGTCTCACAAGAGTTTTTGCACGTTTTTACAGATCTCAGATCAGATTTCGCAATTTGCGGGTTACCTTCTAGACACGACCGCACTTTGCCTTGAGACTGGGCTGTAATAGATATGTTTCATGAATGGTCCTGAATCCAAAAAACAATATTACAAAATGAATAAAAAAACATTTCTTCCTTCCAAAGCTATTCAACATTATTTGTATTATAGAAAGGAAATGAGGAAACCATAACCAGTTTTGTTTTGCTTGTCTTCAAATCATCATTTTCCAAAGCATAGCCTACAATCGAGTTGTGGATTGTTGAATATGTTTTTCTTATATTTCAGCCAGCAATTGGTTTCTATATTCATTTCAATATGCAATTAAATCATCTAGCAATCTTGGAACTAGATTGAGTCCATCACAGTGAAAATCATCACAGTGAAAATCATGTTATATCATGTTTTGTTTTATCAAGTTGCATGATCATGCAGTACAAGCAGAATCCGTACTGCCAAGTAGGTTGTTCACTTGCAAGGAATTTGCCTTGGTGTTTGGTGAATACAATAAACATGTTAAGAGGAAATCAAAAATACAGGAAAAGTACTGCAAAAAGTCAAGAACATAAATATAGAAATGAAAAATTACAATAAATATGACATATAAAAATACTTGGACAAATATGTACCATATACCTGTTCTAGAATGAGAGAGCAGGACTGAGCAGCGTTGAACTCACACACCCAGACTGCAAAGATTTCAATACTAACATCTGGTCTCCTTTTCTATAAAGGTGATCACCATCCATCCTAACGGCAAGGTTTTTGTGAACGGCATCTACGCTCAGTTACCCTTCTCTGCTGGTGAGAGACACTCCACTGAACAGTATTCACCTCTGACTTTCTCTCTATCTGACATGTAGAAAGATACACTGTGTGGCCACGTTACAAGCTACAGTATATTTTCTAGTTTAGCTGGATGACCGAGGAGTGGATCAACACTTCATTCCAGTTCCTGTCAGGGCCCAAACTATCATATCTGATTTCTTCCTTTACTCTACCAATATTTAAATACGGCCTTAAATTCATCCTCATGTATGATACAGAGTTAGAGCTGGTTTCTATATTCCATAGGCATCTGTAGTTGTTTGCCACTGTCCTTGCCTTATTATAGAAATCCTGTTGGCTTGTCGGGTCACACACACACACACACACTTCTGTCCTGGTTGCCGCTGACATTAATTCTGTTGAAAACATAGCGAAGGGTAGTACATGGGCAAACCCCATGTGAGGAGCTGTGTGGTTCAATTCCTGGCAGCAGTCCTTCAGCCTTGATTGTGAATTCCAGTGAACATAAATACCTGAGGGTGTGGGTGGGAAACAAGTGAGGATGAAGGTCATCGCCGCTGCACTGGCGACACCTACTGGTGGGCCAGGGTGTGGGGAGAGAGAGTGCTAGTGTGTCTTATGAGATGAGTCTCATTGCTGGCTGATAAAAAAGGAGTGGCTGGAGACATCTTGTGTCCAATGTGAGGTCACTATCTCACCACCATAGCTCAACAGTGATGATGACAAGAAGAAATACAAAAATGTGAAATGAAATTAATAATCAATGAAAAAAAATTAAATGAATTAAGCTCAGAAGCACACTTGATGAGCATCATTTATCAACTTCTACAGAAGCTGATTCCAATAACCGGCGTCTGTTTCCACAAAATCATCTCCAACAACTTGATTATCTTTACTGCAGATCCAGCATCAGTTCAATCGCCTCTGGCCTGAATAGGATGATATATTAAAGTGATATGCTTTAACTTTGAACTGTTTTTTCTGACTAGCCCAGGGGTCTGCAACCTGCGGCTCCGGAGCCACACTCTTTAGGCCCTCTCCAGTGGCTCCCTGTGGATTTTCATTTTTATTTATCATTGTTGTAGGTCTATGGTACGACAGTACAACGGAGTATTAGGGCCACATTGAGGGAAAAAAAAAAAAAAATCTGAGATTTCGAGAATAAAGTCATAATATTATAAAGTAGTAATTTTACGTGTTATTTTCTTTTTCTCTCGTTAAGTTATGACTTTATTCTCGTAATGTTACTACTTTTTTCTCATAATATTCTGACTTTATTCTGAAAATCGCCAATTTTTTTCCTTCATTGTGACCCTAATACTTCGTAATACATTTTCTCTTTGGCCCTCACTGCATTAGACTTATTTACTATATACTTAGACTATAAACTGTGTTACCTTCATCACAATGATCAAATGTTTTGCGGCTCCAGACAGATTTTTCTTTCTTTTTCTTTGCCTAAAATGGCTCTTTTGATAGTAAAGGTTGCCGACCCCTGGACTAGCCAGATGAACAGATAAATAGTATTTCAATGTTGTCTCCTTTAACAAACTCCCATCCTCAACTTTTCTCTTACCCCCCCTAGCTGGGATCTCGGCCTTCAGAGCGTCTTCTTTCTACCTGCTGGTGAAGACATCTGTTGGCGTTCTGTTGGAGGTGCAGCTGCAGCCGATCATGCAGCTCTACGTCACAGTGACCAGCGCCTACCAGGCCAAGACATGTGGTAGGTGTACTCAAATGATCTGTTTTGCAGCATGCAAAATAGCATCAAATGTTTCCATTAGAGGAAGAATGTAGAAAATACCGATATTTAAATATACTGCCATGGACAATAGTTGCCAGCTATAGCGGCATGGTGTGGATCACTTTCCCTGTATTGAATAGTTTGGAACATGGGATTTTTATTTATCACTCATCAGTCTGTTTTAGTACGGAAGAAGAAGAAGAAAGCGTGACAGACAGAAAGACAGAAAGATGACGAGTTGTGGTTCTTCTGCCCCGTGGGGAAAGAGTAACCGCACAATCAATCCAATTTGCCACGTCTGTATTGTCATTGCCGTGATGGTGTCTGTCTGCAGGTATGTGTGGGAACTTCAACAGTAACCAAGCTGATGACTTTCTCAAGCTCAGTGGCGTTCCAGATGCCACAGCAGCCGGTTTTGTCAACAGCTGGAAGACCCGTGCTGGTTGCCTCGATGTTAAGAGCAACTTTGAGAACCCCTGCAGTCTTAGCCTGGATAATGGTAGGTCTGACTCATTTTGATTGATTTTGATTTGACTGTGGGTTCTTCAGAATCACTGATGTTGGTCCTTGTTTGTCAATGACAGAGAAGTACGCCAAGCACTGGTGCTCCATGCTGAGTGACCCTCAGGGAGTGTTTGCCTCCTGTCACTCAGAGATCAGCCCCGATTCCTACAAAGAGGTAAGTCTCACAGCTACTGTACAGCAGTATCCGGACCTGTGACGTGACCTCACACTCCACTGCTGTTTATTTATTGTCTCATCACAGAACTGCATGTATGACAGCTGTAACTGTGAGAAAAGTGAGGACTGCATGTGTGCTGCAGTCTCCTCCTACGCCCATGCCTGTGCAGCTGCAGGAATTCAGCTTAGCGGCTGGAGGAAGACCATCTGTGGTGAGTAATTGTGAAACAGAAAAGCCAAACCCAACCCATGCATTTGTACGGAAGGATTCAATCTGAGACCGCGATGAAACAACAATCATAATACCAGTGGTCTTACTGCTTTGACTGTTTTTCACCGCCGGTGGTTTATTGGTTTGTTTGTTGGTTTGTTTGTTTGTTTGTCTGTTAGCAGGATTACTCCAAAAGTCCGTCACGGATTTGAATTACATTTTTTGGAGGGGTGGGGTGTGGCACAATGGACAATCCATTAGATTTTGGTGGTGATCCGGATCATGATCCGGATTCAGGAATATCTTTAAGGATTCCGATCAGCCTGAGCATTAAAACCACAGGGTATAACACATGCGCAGTGTAACTGATGATGGTAGCGGTAGATGACGGGATGACAGACAGCGTAGTGTAACGTTATACAGACATAACAAGGCTGCTGAATGATAGAGGCATCCGCCGATTCGATACACGGAAACACACCGTGTTAATAATAAGCCGACCACCTCACGGTACCGCCAGCTGTGAGCTGTGATCTGTTTTTAAAGTAACGCGTTGGCGGAGGTCTGCGCTCTCCGAGTGCCATTCTAGTTATTGCTATTTTTGTCGGAAACGCGTGTGACGTCACAAAGCCTCATTTGGGATGGTCACATGACCTTTGGCGTGGTGAAACAAGTCATTGAAACATTTTGCTTATACTTGTGCTTTGAAAAGACTGATACCGTGTCGAGTGAGCTGCTTCGAGCGTAACATCTCTATTGAGTTTTCTGACATACAAGCTCACTGTCTATATTCACTTACGTATGTGATACTAAAGGATCACTCCGGAGGTTTTACATGTATATATTTTTTTATTTTGCCTGTCATACCTGTTTGAATGTCAACTATTTCTTTCCATCCAAAGTATGAAAATCAAGTTGATGGTCATGAAACCTCCTTGAATTAGTGAACTTCATGTCTGCTTTTATTGCTGTCAAAGTTATCCTCCTGTTGCATGCAGGGTAGGATTAACCCCACTACATTCCGCTTGTAGGGTGAGTTGTCCAGCTCCACCCTCTCGTGTCACTTCTGGTTGCAAAAAACAACAACATGGCGACGGACAAAATGCCAAATCTCGAGGCTTTAAAACGGTAGTCCACAAACCAATGGGTGACGTCGCCGTGACTACGTCCACTTCTTATACACATTCTATGTCTATAGAAAATGTTGCTGTAGCATTATAGCACAATAGGCTAAATTGAGCACTAACACTGGTATGGTCCTTTAAACATCTTCATGTGGCATGATCGCAGTGCAACAGTCTCACAGTTTTCCACTGATTCTGTTCGTCTGACCTCATCAGGGAAATATGCCAGCTCCTGCCCCAGCAGCATGGTCTACTCCTACAACATCACGTCCAGCGGTCACACATGCCGCTGCATCAGCACCACGGACCTCAGCTGTCACTTCTCCTTCCCGCCCATCGACGGCTGCGTCTGTGCTGAAGGAACCTATTTGGATGACAATGGGAAGTGTGTCCCGTCTCAGGCTTGTCCCTGTTATGACAAAGGCTCAGTGGTGCCTCCCGGACAGGTCGTCAACAAGGATGGGCTCATGTGGTATGAAAATTATATTTTGTGCAAGTTTTTATCGTGTCGCTGCAGTGATCTGTAGTGGAATTTGGTAGGTTCAAACGAGTGTACATTATACCTAATGTCTAAGCCTTAAAGCCCCAGCCTGTAATGTTTTTGAGCACTAAAATGTGAAGTATATTAATATATAAAATGAAGGGTTTGATTTATTCATGAAAAGGCATTTTGTGTGTTTCTAAGCCAATCATAATTACAGAGTGTTGCAAGGTTCTATATGTGTGAATATTAATGTGCTTTTTTTTATGTATTTCTCCACTAGCACCTGTAAGGAGGGCAAACTCAGCTGCATTGGAGAGATTATTATACAGCCATGTAAGTTATATAATACAGAATCACCTGATAAGTAGTGTGTGCTACATTCATTCCTGATAGTACCGTATTAACCCAAATGGCAGTGCAGTTAGATGTAGAACGAGACAGTTGTTGGCCGCCCGCATATAGCTAAAATACTATAGTTGGCTGCATCATTTTAACTAAGTTCATATTTGAAAATAATACCTGGGATCTATAGTCTGAGTTCATTACAGTTTAAAAGGAGATGTGTTCATTTACTTTCTCTGAGAGTAAGATGATAAGATGGATACCGATATGAGAATGGTATGTGTGTTACAGTAAGTACAGAGCTGGAGTCAGGACGTGGTTAAAGACTGGATGCAGGGGGGAAAGCTAGCTCGGTGTTGGCTTCAGTTCTATTTCAGAAAATCCAATTTTATTTATTGTTATTTTTATTTAATTTTTAAATAATTATTTATTTATTTATTTATATATATATATATATATATGTTTTTTTTGGGGGGGTGGAGGGGGGGGGGGGATTTTGGGGTGAAAATTTGTAAACAATAAAATAAATGTCCTACTAACATTCAAGTGCATCAAATAGTCTTAGACCAAGATTAATATTAGAAATGCATTAAATTAATTTCAGATTTGTCTTTTCTCAGCAGCCTGTGCTTCCCCCATGGTGTTCTTCAACTGCTCTGCTAACGGTCCAGCTGCAAAAGGAACTGAGTGTGAGAAGAGCTGCAACACATTAGACATGGCCTGTGTGAGTCACCTTCTCCCCAACATAAAGGAACATTTACCCGCAAATACAGATGATTAGTTCATATTAAATATTTGGATAATCTGAGGTCAAGTCAAATATTTCTCTGCTGGAGCACAGATGAAACAATTGGGACTGTGGATTGTAAGTTAGATTCTCTTCTCCAGGTGACCACAGAGTGTGTCTCCGGCTGTATGTGTCCCTCTGGGATGGTGTCTGACGTTAAAGGAGGCTGCATGAAGCCAGAGGCCTGTTCCTGTGTTCACAACGGCGTCTCCTACCAGCCTGGACAGACCACCAAGGTGGACTGCAACACCTGGTAGGTGAATCACAAGTGGAGTGAAATGCTGTAAAGCTAGAAATATGCAGCAGGTATAGGCTACTTAATTCTTTTGATATACTTAGTATATCTGTGACTGACATGTAGAAATAAAAAGTATTTTATTATAAGCCTGGTGGCATCTACTGTGTATCTGTTTACAGCACTTGTAAAGACAGGAAATGGCAGTGCACTACCAACCAGTGTGACGGAACCTGCTCCGTCCATGGCGATGGACACTACATGACATTTGATCAGAAGCGCTTCACCTTTGATGGAAGCTGTGAATACATTCTCACTCAGGTATGAATGCACACAAAAACAGATGATGAACAGAGGGATGGACCTGATGAGCTTGGATGGTGTTTGAATTGATGAGTGCACACACACACTGTCAATAATGACAGACTCCTACATCGAAATCTGAATGGCTTGCAGAACACCAAATTCTTTCCTCTCCCCCAACCTATACTCAAAATTCAACAGGTTGCTATTTGTGCTCTAATACTGCTCTCTGGTGGAGATTTTGGTAAACACACCACATTAAATGAAAAGCCTTTGTTAATTGATATCTGGGAATTGTTTTCTCTCTTGCAATGAGGGTTTACATGCATTAATATCTCTACGTCCACTGGATTGTATAGGGTTCAGAAACTGATGAAGTGGTAACACCCAATTTGAAATGCGTTAAAGGTCCCATATTATGCTCATTTTCAGGTTCATACTTGTATTTTGTGTCTCTACTAGAACATGTTTACATGCTGTAATGTTAAAAAACAACTTTATTTTCCTCTTACTGTCTACCTGAATATACCTGTATTTACCCTCTGTCTGAAACGCTCCGTTTTAGTGCATTTCAACGGAATTGCAACGGAATTGCGTTGCTAGGCAATAGTTTGGGTCCATGTTTACTTCCTGTCACTCAAAGCTGATGTTATTTACATACACTGCAACAGGATATAAACTGGGACACATTTAGAATGTTTACGTTTTAAAACCGTGTAAAGGTCTAAATATTGTATATTTGTGACCTCACAAATGGACAGAAATCCAGCGGCTTGTTTCAAACGCACAATTTCTGAATACGGGCTATGAGTGTTTCTCCGTATATTGAACGCTTTGATATTATAACAGTTTTTTAAAGGCACTTAAACCTGCATTAAATATAAAAGATATGAAAATCAAATATTTTACAATATGGGACCTTTAAATGTTAAAAATTGACGTGTTAACAGGGTATTTTCTGTTGTCTTCAGATGTACAAATTTGATATATAAGTAGCGTGGTGGTGCGATTCAAAAGATGTGGCGTCACAATCGGCTGCTCCTCATTTGTATAAAGTTGAGGTCTAGTCTACTTTATGCAAATCAGGGGCGTCCGGTGCGACTCGCCGCCTCTGGAAACTCCCAAGAAACTTTTAAACTAACCGGTGTCGATCCAAAATAAAGACAGATTAAGCAACTGTATGTCTTATTTCTCACATAAAATGTTTTCAGACACACATTTCAGTGTGCTATTTTCATAATATGAGGGAAAAAAGTTTCCAAACGAGGCGCCATGTTGGTTCCGGTTTGAAAGCTGGGAGCAGCAGCTCACGAGGGAAAGCGTTCGTCCAATCAGGTCACTTGTGTCTAGTGGCAGCCCATCAAGCGTCCAATGCTGGGACCACGTCCAAAAACGCCCCTGTAGACACGTACAATAAGCAGACAGTAAACAGAACTACTACGCGTCCATGGCGTCCGCAGCTGTCCGTGTACACGTCCGTTCGGGAGTATCATCAAGGCTTTAACTCTATCTTTCTTTTTGTATAAGTACGAAACATCCCATATCTCTGGCAAATGATAAAGTTGATAACCAGCAAGTCAAGAGTTAAGCAGAGCAGTTCAGTTTCAGTTTTGTCATATGTATAGGTTAACATAGGGTCAAAGGTACAATGAAATGTATAGGATGTACAGCAATAAAATACAACTTAAAATGACATAATAATTTATAATAATAAGACATTAATAAGATAGAAAGACAATGATAGTGGCAATGAGCCACTAATATTGATGATCTGTGTGTGTGTGTGTGTATGTGTGTGTCTTCCTCAGGACTACTGTGGCAGTGCTCAGAGCAATGGAACCTTCAGAGTGCTCACTGAGAATGTTCCATGTGGAACCACAGGAACCACCTGCTCCAAGACCATCAAGATTTTCCTGGGGGTAAACAGTCATTGTAAAACGTTTAAAAAAACAGCATTGTCGTGACTAAATGAGAACTGCTGACACAAAGATGAAATTTAAGATAGATTCACACAAGAAAACTGATTTGGCCGATCTAGAAGTGCTACGTTAAAGAGCAACAGGACTGAAGACGCTTTGCCTCTCATCAAAAAGGCTTCTTCAGTTTTAACTTGGCATGTTTTAAACAAAAAAATCTTGAAGACAAAAATATAATATGAAGATTCAAACCACTTGATGTATGAGGGTGGTGGAGTTATATGAGTTATGTACTCTCTATATATGGCATGCCGTTTAGGAAATTATTATTATATATATAATGTAAAACCTGAGAATATTGAATGAAACCTGAGAATATTGAATGAAATGTGAGAATATTGAATGAAATCTGACATCATCAAGGCGCTGCTGCCATCTTGTGTTTTAGGTCATTATCCGTACAGATGTTGGTGCTGCCAGACGTGTGTGTCACTATGAACGAGTCAGCATGAAATCTATTATCAGCAATCCTCAGTAATGAGGAGATAATTAGCACCCTTGCGAATGCGTGTACCACCGGCTAAAATAATACTGGTAACCGTATTCAATACTGTTCTACAGATGAAGAGTTTATTCACTTTTTCATCGTGGAATAACTAATGCAGAACTGAACTAGTTCACTAAAGTGTGAAAGATATTCAGATTCAAACTTCCCAGATCAATAACTCATAAACGAAACGTTGTTAAAACACCAACGAGGGCTCTTTCTAACCGTAGTGAGGTAGACAACGAGCTACAAGCTAATTTTAATCACAACGAGCCGTCCTCCGAGCTGGACACATTACATTGGCCGGCTGTGAGACGAGTGGTCAGGAACCGTCTACAAAGTGCAACGCTGAAAAGAGATGCTATAAAAATATTCAATAATTTCACTATTATACAGTGTAGTGATACCAAAACTACTCCACACATCATCAACGGTCTCTTCCTGGTTATACTACAATGCTTATTTTGGAAAAATGTGCTTTTGCATAATTTTGGTGAATTTTTCTTTTGGAAAATATTCAATAACTTCACTGTTATAAAGTGGAGTGCTACCAAAATGTCATCACACATTAACGGTCTCTTCCTGGTTATACTACAACAATCCCCATTCAAATCAACATAGCAGTATGGTCAGTGCGGCGGCCATCTTTATGTGTACCGTTGCCATAGGGGCCGTTGTAGCAGGCAAATTTCTGTATAAACGAAACCGATTGTAGTTTAACCAGGAAGAGACCATTGATGTGTGAAGACATGGCACCACACCGCATAAGACTGAAGTTATTGAATATTTTTCCCAATAAAAATTTACCAAAATTATGCAAAAGCACATTTTTCCAAAATAAGTGTTGAAGTAAGACACCATTGATGTGTGAAGTGATTTTGGTATCACTACACTGTACAATAGTGAAGTTATTGAATATTTTGGTAGCAACTGTTTTTGGTGTTGCACTTTGTAGACGGTCCCTGACCACTCGTCTCACAGCCGGCAGCACTTGGAGACCAAGGTAATGTGTCCAGCTCGGAGGACGGCTCGTTGTGATTAAAATGAGCTTGTAGCTCGTTGTCTACCTCACCACGGTTAGAAAGAGCCCTCGTTTGTGTTTTACCAACGTTTCATTTATGAGTTATTGATCCGGGAAGTTTGAATCTGTGAATATCTTTCCAACTCTAGTGAACTAGTTCAGTTCTGCAATCGGTCTTCCACCATGAAAAAGTGAATAAATTCTTCATCTGTAGAACAGTATTGAATATGTTTACCAGTATTATTTTGGCCTGTGGTACACGCATTCACCATGGTGTTAATTATCTCCTTGTTATTTAGGATTGCTGATGCTAGATTTCATGCTGACTCGCTCATAGTGACACTCGTCTGGCAGCACCAACATCTGTACGGATAATGACCTAAAACACAAGATGGCAGCAGCGCCTTGATGACGTCACATTTCATTCCATATTCTCACATTTCTTTTAATATTCTCAGGTTTCACATTATATATAGATATATCTATATATCTATATATAGATATATAGATATATCTATATAATAATAATTTCCTAAACAGCATGCCATATACAGTATATATACAGTTTATATATGCCTAGATAGATAGATAAGATTAACCAACAATATATTTTTGACCAACAATCAATTTCTGTCCTTTCAGAGTGCAGAACTGATTCTAACAGAGGGAAGCTACCGGCTGCTTTCAAGCGGAAATGAAGAAACACTTCCATTCCGTTACAGCACTATGGGCATCTACCTGGTAATTGAAGCCAACAATGGACTCATTTTCATATGGGACAGGAAGACCAGCTTGTTCATCAAGCTCAGCCCAAAATACAAGGTAACCCTACAAAAATGTGAAGGAAGATTTTGGTTTTATTGTGACTAAAATTGGTTTGGTTAGACAACAAAAGACAAGCTTTGTTTTGATATTTAAGTTGACCAACATGACATAAGGAACTATACTTTTTTCCAGGGTCGTGTGTGCGGGCTGTGTGGCAACTATGACGGCAATGCAAATAACGACTTCACCACAAGGTGCCATGCTGTGGTGGTCAACCCACTGGTGTTTGGGAACAGCTGGAAGGATTTACCAAGTTGCCCCGACGCTCAGAGTATCACCAGCCCCTGTACAGCCAACCCATACAGACAGGCGTGGGCCCAGAAACAGTGCAGCATCATACAGAGCGACGTCTTCTCTTCCTGCCACTCCATTGTAAGTTGTTGTTGAAGCAGAGACCATGTTAGACTTTTCATGAGCTTTTCTCTTGCACCTTAGGGCCAACAGATCAACTTTGTTAAGAAGACATCACATAACCTATAGTCAGATTGCCATGAAGCAGCAGACATGCACATGGTTCTGTTTATACTACATAAGGTGTCTTCACATATGGACGCATTCAGATGTTTGTTGGCGCGTCGAGTCATAAACTGGTGAAAGAAGTGTTCAGATCCTTAACTTAAGTTAAAGTAGCAATGCCATATTGGAGACTACTCGATCACAAGAAAATCTCCTGCATTCAAAATCTTACAGAAGTACAAAAAAAAGTATAAAAGGAAAAGTACTCACGGAAGAGGATTAGGGCCACATGGGAGAAATGTATTTGAATTCTGACTTTATTCTCAGAATTCTGACTTTAAACTCAGAAGTCAAATCATTTTTTCACATGGGGCCCTAATCCTCTTCTGTACATTGCCCCCTTATAGAGTGTTAAATTAGCACGGTATATATTTGATAGTAATTACATTGATAACATTATTAGCAATGCGTTAACATTGCAGATGTGCAGAATTGTAATGTTGTAGCTAGTTGAGGTGAAGTTTTGCAAAGAACTATTTTATATACTGTTGGGTAGTTTAAAGGGCAACTTCGGTATTTATTGACCTAGACCCTATTTTCCCATGTGACTAATAGGGACAGTCATTTTTGAAATTGATACCGTATTGAGGGATGACGCTGTAACTGGCAGATGGGAAACGAGCTGTGAGGTCAAGTGAACATCGTCAATCTAATGTTACCTCCACTAAAAGTGCTTTTTTTTTGCCACCGACGGGCTCAGATTGTTATTATAAATGTTTGACGACATTATGGAAAGGACCCTACTGAGAAATAGAATGTTTTTCCTGGTCTTTCGCTTGGTCCGGTCTGTTTGATATTTTGTCCATGTCCCGCTCAAGGGGACGCCTTGTTGTGAAATCTGAATATTTATATGCTCAAATAAATAGGGACCGGCATCGAATTCAAAGACTTCATCCACATTGTGGATCATTGAAAATCTTATAGATAACACTAAGCTACGCTTTCTGTACTTTAAACACAACAAACTCCACCCGGCTGGCACTCGTGTTTCCCCCATGGATGTATTCCACTATTCCACCGTTGTCTTCCGACAACACGTCACCTCACGAGATTTCAGAAGGAGATTTCTCCTTGAACTCTTTCCATAATGTCAGACACTTCTAATAACAATCAGAGCCTGTCATGGCAAAAAAAAAAACACTTTTAGTGGAGGTAAATGACGGTGCCAGGTTGCCCCAATAGGATTACATTGCAGCCTGTGAGCGGCTGAGCGCCCTCCCTCAATACTGGACCAAATTGAGGTTGAACAAAAACCCATTAATCTCCAACAATGTATCATATTCTATAAACTGTTCATATGTCCTGTGATAAAATATTGATTTGCTATATAATTGGTAACTGTAGCTGTCAGATAAATGGAGTAAAAAAACACATTAGATGTAGTGAACTAGAAGTGCAGCAGTGCCTTTCCTTCAATTTGTGTTGTGGAGCTGCTCTTTCATCCCTGTTTAACTCATTAGTGTATCATCATACACCTGTCTCTAGGTGGATCCTGCTCCATACTATGATGCATGTGTGTTTGACTCATGTGCTTGTGACACGGGAGGAGACTGCGAGTGTTTCTGCACTGCTGTGGCCGCTTATGCTGAATCCTGTAATCAAGCTGGCATCTGCATACGATGGAGGACCCCAAAGATCTGTCGTGAGTAACCAAGATGAAACATACAATAAGCATATGGTTCATACAGTACATCTGTACACATGATCTGTGCCCGAGACCACCTTTTCAAGTGGACGGTACGGTATGGAGCATTCATACTAATCAATCGAACTGGACTTTGGGGACAAGTGTACTCGGATCCGGGCCTGGGTCTCTGATGTGAAAGCACCCTTAATCATATCGAACAACCAAAATCCTTTCAGATGCAGGTCCCAGAAGAGAAATCTTAGCAAATTGGGGTCCGTGACCTAATGTGCATCAATTTAGGGGTCCTTGACACAAAAAAGGTTGAGAAACACTGGTGTAATGGGATCAGGGAACTGCCTGCCCAGATCCACACACCACTGCCAGTCAGTTGCTGTAATGCGTAGGCCTTCAGACTCTCTGGCCTCTGCCTCGTCATAGCATGGTAGGGAAGCTGCCTAATCCTGGCCAATCTATCGCTACATATTCCACCAAAGCCCTGTGCCTCAGCCTAGATTCTGCAACTTTCATTGTCTCTTGGGCTCTCCACATCTTCCCCGTTCGGATATCTATGTGTCTCTAGCCGTCACTTTGGGGTCTATGGAGTCCGTCTGGAGTTCAGGAGCTCAAGAGCTGTGCTGCTAAAGCTATAAGAGAAATTTAGTCACCTATGCTGATGTTCCATCAACTCCACAGTTGTTGATGGTACCTCTCACTCACCAGAGGTGGCCATAGGACACAACGGAGAATGCCATACAGTCTTTGAATTTGCCAGGTACGTTTGACTTCTCCACACTAGCAAGCTGGGTCTTGAGGTCACGGATGGTTGATTGAACAGCAGCTGTACCTTGAAAATACAAAGATCTTGCCAAGGCTTGTGACGGGTTTCTCCAAGATGGAAGTGGAATTTATCCACAACCATTCCCTTAAGCAATACCAGGGACCTGGATTTAACTGTCAGGTCACCTATACTATATAAAACTCACCTATACCCAGATGATGAGTTTTTCCAGGCCCATCTACTGCCTGGCATTGATGTTTTGGTCACTGTGCAGCCATCCATAAAAGCCATAATGGAGGCTGCCATGCACTGCTCTTGGTAATGGGGTCTTTGCGCTCAGCTGCCGTTACATGGTTGCAAAATACATCTCTAGGATGCGCTGGGATGCATCATCAGTGATATTCCTGGGGTCATCGGGGTTTCGGGTCTTTCAAAATCAGACCCCCTCCCCCAGGTGACCCATCTGGGGTTGATCAAGTCCCGGATTGCATCCCAGCAGCAACAATCCACGGGCTTGCCCTCTTTATCCAAAGCCATCTAGTGGCTTTCTCTGCAGCTTCAGTGATGGTACGTATGGCTCCCCTCTTTGCAGCTCTGGTTACTCCACCCCTGCCAGAGCTTTACAGGTTGAGTGACCAGCAAACCCCCGGCAGCCCACTTCAATCGGCTCGCAGAGAGCCTGCCAGTCCCGGCCTCTGGATTGCTCCACTAGCTCCTGGTATTTGGTGAGCTTCCTCTCATGATCCTCCTCCATGTGCTCTTCCCAGGGCACAGTCAGCTACCACATAATCACCTGCTTGGTGGAGTCTGAGAAAATGATCAAGTCTGGGCGAAGTCTTGTGTGTATGATGTGATCAGGAACTTTAGTTGATTTCCGAGATCCATTCTCAGCTGCCAGTCTGGGGCTGTGGACAGTCGGCATGGTCTTGTCTGTGGTAGGAAATGGGGCTTCTCTCCAGCCTTGAGGAACAGGATGGTTTTCTTCCTGGGGCGGTGTTTGCTGCACTGAATGGCTGTGGTGACTGTTTCCGCAACTACCTTGAGCATCTGGTCGTGGAGCCAGCGGTAACGTCCATCAGCCAAGGCTTTAGGGCAGCTGCTGAGAAGATGTTGAAGGGATCCTCTAGCAGCACACAGAGGCCAGGAAGGTGTCTCAACTTTGCCCCATGTGTGAAGGTTTGCCAGACTTGGTAAGGTGTCATAGACCGCCTGGACCACGAATCTGATGCGGTAGATGTCAGCCCACCAGAAATCCGACCAAGTGATCTTCCCCTGCAGTGTGTTTTCCCACCTTGTCCAGGCTCCTCACTGACAGAGTACCATACCTCCTCTACACCTGCACGCCCTTCTTCGTGGAGGACATGTTGTCGCTCCTTTCCTTTTGCTTTGCTGATCTGGCAGCTTGGAAAGTAGCCCAGGCCTGATCGCCCAGTTGCCACTGTCTCAACAAGGGCCTTCTGCCTTAGCCGTGCCTCCGGCACCTGCAACTCTCTGGCAGCACTCCACTTTCTGCCTGTGCGGACCTCTATGCCAGCTGCTGCTACTTTGGGGTCCCTGGAGTCTCTATAATGCATGGCTTCTCTTGTTCTTGTCACCACAAATTCTTCTGAGAGGCCGCTGATGGGGAGTTGTGGGGTGTTGGTGGACCCGTACAGAACAGCACTGCTTAAGCTCCTTGGCAAGCCAAACAACCTTCGCAGATAGCTGCTGATCTTCTTCTCCAGAGCTTCCACAGTTGTCATGGGAACATCATACAGTAGCAGCGGCCACAAAACCCTGGGCAGAATAGCATGCTGGTAAATCCACGCCTTGAAACGACCGGGCAGCCCAGATTTATCAATCTTGGCAAGCCAAGCCTCAAGGTCACCGCTGGTTTTGTGGATGGCAGCTGTGTCCTTTAGGCTGCAGTTGAAGAGTTTCCCCAAGCTCTTGACTGGCTGTTCTGACAGTGTTGGAATGATGGTCTCAGAAATTATGAAGCAGAACTTGTCAACAACTTTCCCTTTCTTCAGCACAAGGGACCTTGACTTTGATAGTTTAAAACTCATCTTTGCCCATGAGATGAGCTTCTCAAGTCCTTGTAAGATCCACCTGGTGGCAAGCATGTTCATCGCAAGGAGAAAAAGGCAGACAGAGTTGTTGCAACCAGTTATTATCCTGCACTGGGGGCAATGCCAGTCTGAAAACACTTTCTCAAAAGGGATTATCAGGCTGATATTACTGTAGTAGTTAAGGATTAGAGTATTGCAATGCTCTGATTTCAGGCCAAGTCAGCCTAGTATAAAGGTAAAAATTAGGCTACGTACAACCACACATCTAAAATCATCAGTATGCTTTCTGAATAGTGCAGTCTGGAATGTGCCTATCTGAAAGTACATTTTATTATTACTAAGTATTATTATGTTTTCCAGCTCTCTTCTGTGATTACTACAATCCTCCTGGTGAATGTGAATGGCACTACATGCCATGTGGATCTCCTTGTATGAAAACCTGCAGGAGTCCCTCAGGCAGCTGCTCTACACAGATGCCTCCGCTTGAAGGTATGCCACAAGATAAGGTTTTTATAATTTGACCTAACCTCCGATCAAATTAAATTCAAGATTGAAGATTTAACATATCAATTGTCTTTTTCACATTGATGTTTTTTTTTTTATAGTTATGATTATAAAGTTGCTTAATAATATCACTTATTCAACCACAATGCCAGGTGAACACACAAAATACACTTTCAACTGGTGGTACCCATGGTTTGGCAATAATGCCAACAAGTATTAAAGTACACATTTCTTACACTGTATGAACAATTGTTTGCTTTTCAATTAGGTTGCTATCCAAAATGTCCTCCTGCTCAGCCATACTTTGATGAGGATACAATGACATGTGTTTTAAAAGAACAATGTGGCTGCTACGATAAAGAGGGGAGACACTATAATAATAGTGAAAAAGTGCCAACATCTGAAAACTGTCATACATGGTAGGTCTTGCATATATTACATGTCCCAATCAAGGTTATATAACTTTGTGACAGGTTCAAATGAAATGGAAACAAATCAAAACTGACAAAAATTTCATGTTTTTTTTCTTGAAGTACTTGCAGTTCAATGAACATCCAATGCAATTATGATGCCCAAGGTATGCAAAGATTGGGAAAGATTGTGGGTTGTGAAAAAATACAGTATACTTATGTTAATGGTTAATATGTTAACAATACATCTCCTCTCTTTACAGCATGTACTTGCGCATATCATGGAAACAAATATCCCCCTGGGAATACCATCTATAACACAACAGATGGGCATGGTAACTGCATCACAGCAGTGTGTGGAAAGAATGGTACCATTGACAAGAGGTCATATCCATGCCCAGTACCCACACCAACAACACATATGCCAACAACTATTACAGGCAACCAGCCTACAACCACCTTTGTTTTTTCATCAACCACACCAGGTATGTGCAAGTTATTCATTTTGGAAACTGAACATATATGCATCTGTATAACTTAAGATTTACCGCATAACCAATACCTATATTATGTGTGTCCACAGAGCCACACACTGTCACAGTCACATGTAGTCCTTGTGAATGGTCGCCATGGTATGATACTAGCTTCCCCACGCTCGGAACTCCAGGAGGAGACAGTGAAACTTACGAAAAGATTAGAGAGGCAGGGCACAAGATATGTGCCAAGCCAAGCCAGATCCAATGCAGAGCTGAGAAATTCCCTAATGTCACCATTGACAATGTGGGACAAGTGGTACAATGTAATGTGGCTAAGGGGCTGACATGCCGAAATGAAGACCAGACAGGACCACTGGCGTTGTGCTTTAACTACCAAGTCAAAGTTCTGTGTTGTGACTATAGTGCATGCCCAACAAAGCCTACTCCTTCTACAACACCTCCAACTTCAACCGCAAATTCTCCAACAATACCTACAACAACGGAACATTTTACTGAAACACCTTGTCAGGAAACATTATGCTACTGGTCACCTTGGATGAACTCAGACTACCCTGAATATGGTCCTGGAGGTGGGGACGATGAAACCATCAAACACACAATCCAGAAAGGATTTAAAACCTGTGAGAATCCAGTGGAAGTGAAATGTCAGGCTGTGCGCTATCCGGGGGTTCCCCTAAAAGACTTGGGACAAAAGGTTACATGTAATAACCAGGGACTACTGTGTGAGAACAAATTACAGTATCCTCCCATATGTTTAAATTATGAAATAAAGACAAAGTGTTGCAAGATGGTGAAGTGCAACACAACAACAAAACCTACTACTCCCACAACCATACCAACTATACCACCATCTACTACAACTGTTACAACTCCTTCCACTACAGTTCCTGCTACACCTTCAACTACGACAACCACCACACCTTCTACCACTACTGAAACAACGACTACAACTCAGACACCCACAACTACTAGTACAACCACCACACCTTCTACCACAACTGAAACAACAACTACAACTCAGCCACCCACAACTACTAGTAAAATCCCAACACCTTCTACCACAACTGAAACAACAACTACCACTAGGCAACCTACAACTACACCTTGCCCTGGGGGACATGATATGACGTGTGGTTGGTCAGAATGGATCAATCTTGGCAAGCCCACAACAGGCTCTGATGGTGGATACAATGAATCCATCCAGAAGATAATCTCTGCTGGTCATCATGTATGCTCAGCTCCTGAAGAAGTCAAGTGTAGAGCTGTTCTTTACCCACATTTTAATATGACGGAGGTGGGACAAGATGTGACTTGCAATAAAGATGTTGGTCTCGTATGCTACAACAAACAACAAGGGCTTCGGCAACAGTGTTTTGATTACGAGATTCAATTTAAATGCTGTGGGTGTCCAACTCCATCAACTCCTTCCACTACAGTTCCTACTACAACACCTTCAACTACTAGTACAACCACCACACCTTCTACCACAACTGAAACAACAACAACTACAACTCAGCCACCCACAACTACTATTACAACCACAACACCTTCTACCACAACTGAAACAACAACTACCACTAGGCAACCTACAACTACACCTTGCCCTGGGGGACATGATATGATGTGTGGTTGGTCAGAATGGATCAATCTTGGCAAGCCCACAACAGGCTCTGATGGTGGATACAATGAATCCATCCAGAAGATAATCTCTGCTGGTCATCATGTATGCTCAACTCCTGAAGAAGTCAAGTGTAGAGCTGTTCTTTACCCACATTTTAATATGACAGAGGTGGGACAAGATGTGACTTGCAATAAAGATGTTGGTCTTGTATGCTACAACAAACAACAAGGGCTTCGGCAACAGTGTTTTGATTACGAGATTCAATTTAAATGCTGTGGGTGTCCAACTCCATCAACTCCTTCCACTACAGTTCCTACTACAACACCTTCAACTACTAGTACAACCAGCAAACCTTCTACCACAACTGAAACAACAACAACTACCACTCAGCCACCCACAACTACTAGTACAACCACCACACCTTCTACCACAACTGAAACAACAACTACAACTCAGCCACCCACAACTACTAGTACAATCACAACACCTTCTACCACAACTGAAACAACAACTACCACTAGGCAACCTACAACTACACCTTGCCCTGGGGGACATGATATGACGTGTGGTTGGTCAGAATGGATCAATCTTGGCAAGCCCACAACAGGCTCTGATGGTGGATACAATGAATCCATCCAGAAGATAATCTCTGCTGGTCATCATGTATGCTCAGCTCCTGAAGAAGTCAAGTGTAGAGCTGTTCTTTACCCACATTTTAATATGACAGAGGTGGGACAAGATGTGACTTGCAATAAAGATGTCGGTCTCGTATGCTACAACAAACAACAAGGGCTTCGGCAACAGTGTTTTGATTACGAGATTCAATTTAAATGCTGTGGGTGTCCAACTCCATCAACTCCTTCCACTACAGTTCCTACTACAACACCTTCAACTACTAGTACAGCCATCACACCTTCTACCACAACTGAAACAACAACAACTACAACTCAGCCACCCACAACTACCAGTACAATCACCACACCTTCTACCACAACTGAAACAACAACTACCACTAGGCAACCTACAACTACACCTTGCCCTGGGGGACATGATATGACGTGTGGTTGGTCAGAATGGATCAATCTTGGCAAGCCCACAACAGGCTCTGACGGTGGATACAATGAATCCATCCAGAAGATAATCTCTGCTGGTCATCATGTATGCTCAGCTCCTGAAGAAGTCAAGTGTAGAGCTGTTCTTTACCCACATTTTAGTATGACAGAGGTGGGACAAGATGTGACTTGCAATAAAGATGTCGGTCTCGTATGCTACAACAAACAACAAAGGCTTCGGCAACAGTGTTTTGATTACGAGATTCAATTTAAATGCTGTGGGTGTCCAACTCCATCAACTCCTTCCACTACAGTTCCTACTACAACACCTTCAACTACTAGTACAGCCATCACACCTTCTACCACAACTGAAACAACAACAACTACAACTCAGCCACCCACAACTACCAGTACAATCACCACACCTTCTACCACAACTGAAACAACAACTACCACTAGGCAACCTACAACTACACCTTGCCCTGGGGGACATGATATGACGTGTGGTTGGTCAGAATGGATCAATCTTGGCAAGCCCACAACAGGCTCTGATGGTGGATACAATGAATCCATCCAGAAGATAATCTCTGCTGGTCATCATGTATGCTCAGCTCCTGAAGAAGTCAAGTGTAGAGCTGTTCTTTACCCACATTTTAATATGACAGAGGTGGGACAAGATGTGACTTGCAATAAAGATGTCGGTCTCGTATGCTACAACAAACAACAAGGGCTTCGGCAACAGTGTTTTGATTACGAGATTCAATTTAAATGCTGTGGGTGTCCAACTCCATCAACTCCTTCCACTACAGTTCCTACAACAACACCTTCAACTACTAGTACAGCCATCACACCTTCTACCACAACTGAAACAACAACAACTACAACTCAGCCACCCACAACTACTAGTAAAATCCCAACACCTTCTACCACAACTGAAACAACAACTACCACTAGGCAACCTACAACTACACCTTGCCCTGGGGGACATGATATGACGTGTGGTTGGTCAGAATGGATCAATCTTGGCAAGCCCACAACAGGCTCTGATGGTGGATACAATGAATCCATCCAGAAGATAATCTCTGCTGGTCATCATGTATGCTCAGCTCCTGAAGAAGTCAAGTGTAGAGCTGTTCTTTACCCACATTTTAATATGACAGAGGTGGGACAAGATGTGACTTGCAATAAAGATGTCGGTCTCGTATGCTACAACAAACAACAAGGGCTTCGGCAACAGTGTTTTGATTACGAGATTCAATTTAAATGCTGTGGGTGTCCAACTCCATCAACTCCTTCCACTACAGTTCCTACTACAACACCTTCAACTACTAGTACAGCCATCACACCTTCTACCACAACTGAAACAACAACAACTACAACTCAGCCACCCACAATTACTAGTAAAATCCCAACACCTTCTACCACAACTGAAACAACAACTACAACTCAGCCACCCACAACTACTAGTACAATCACAACACCTTCTACCACAACTGAAACAACAACTACCACTAGGCAACCTACAACTACACCTTGCCCTGGGGGACATGATATGACGTGTGGTTGGTCAGAATGGATCAATCTTGGCAAGCCCACAACAGGCTCTGATGGTGGATACAATGAATCCATCCAGAAGATAATCTCTGCTGGTCATCATGTATGCTCAGCTCCTGAAGAAGTCAAGTGTAGAGCTGTTCTTTACCCACATTTTAATATGACAGAGGTGGGACAAGATGTGACTTGCAATAAAGATGTCGGTCTCGTATGCTACAACAAACAACAAGGGCTTCGGCAACAGTGTTTTGATTACGAGATTCAATTTAAATGCTGTGGGTGTCCAACTCCATCAACTCCTTCCACTACAGTTCCTACTACAACACCTTCAACTACTAGTACAGCCATCACACCTTCTACCACAACTGAAACAACAACAACTACAACTCAGCCACCCACAACTACCAGTACAATCACCACACCTTCTACCACAACTGAAACAACAACTACCACTAGGCAACCTACAACTACACCTTGCCCTGGGGGACATGATATGACGTGTGGTTGGTCAGAATGGATCAATCTTGGCAAGCCCACAACAGGCTCTGATGGTGGATACAATGAATCCATCCAGAAGATAATCTCTGCTGGTCATCATGTATGCTCAGCTCCTGAAGAAGTCAAGTGTAGAGCTGTTCTTTACCCACATTTTAATATGACAGAGGTGGGACAAGATGTGACTTGCAATAAAGATGTCGGTCTCGTATGCTACAACAAACAACAAGGGCTTCGGCAACAGTGTTTTGATTACGAGATTCAATTTAAATGCTGTGGGTGTCCAACTCCATCAACTCCTTCCACTACAGTTCCTACTACAACACCTTCAACTACTAGTACAGCCATCACACCTTCTACCACAACTGAAACAACAACAACTACAACTCAGCCACCCACAACTACCAGTACAATCACCACACCTTCTACCACAACTGAAACAACAACTACCACTAGGCAACCTACAACTACACCTTGCCCTGGGGGACATGATATGACGTGTGGTTGGTCAGAATGGATCAATCTTGGCAAGCCCACAACAGGCTCTGATGGTGGATACAATGAATCCATCCAGAAGATAATCTCTGCTGGTCATCATGTATGCTCAGCTCCTGAAGAAGTCAAGTGTAGAGCTGTTCTTTACCCACATTTTAATATGACAGAGGTGGGACAAGATGTGACTTGCAATAAAGATGTCGGTCTCGTATGCTACAACAAACAACAAGGGCTTCGGCAACAGTGTTTTGATTACGAGATTCAATTTAAATGCTGTGGGTGTCCAACTCCATCAACTCCTTCCACTACAGTTCCTACTACAACACCTTCAACTACTAGTACAGCCATCACACCTTCTACCACAACTGAAACAACAACAACTACAACTCAGCCACCCACAACTACTAGTAAAATCCCAACACCCTCTACCACAACTGAAACAACAACTACAATTCAGCCACCCACAACTACCAGTACAATCACCACACCTTCTACCACAACTGAAACAACAACTACCACTAGGCAACCTACAACTACACCTTGCCCTGGGGGACATGATATGACGTGTGGTTGGTCAGAATGGATCAATCTTGGCAAGCCCACAACAGGCTCTGATGGTGGATACAATGAATCCATCCAGAAGATAATCTCTGCTGGTCATCATGTATGCTCAGCTCCTGAAGAAGTCAAGTGTAGAGCTGTTCTTTACCCACATTTTAATATGACAGAGGTGGGACAAGATGTGACTTGCAATAAAGACGTCGGTCTCGTATGCTACAACAAACAACAAGGGCTTCGGCAACAGTGTTTTGATTACGAGATTCAATTTAAATGCTGTGGGTGTCCAACTCCCTCCACTACAGTTTCTACTACAACACCTTTAACTACTGCAACCACCACACCTTCTACCACAACTGAAACAACAACTACAACTCGGCCACCCACACCTTCTACCACAAGTGAAACAAGTACTACAGCTACTTCTACTACCACTACACCTACCACAGCTGAGTTACCTGTAGTGACAGGAGAAACCTCTCAACCAGCTACTGAGCGACAAATTTGCCATTGCCATCATAATGGTACAATGTTCCCCCCTGGTAAGTTCTGATCAACAAAGACACACATTTTATAACAACATTTCTATTGCAGTTGTGTCACATCTATTTCAGACACCATTGCGAATTTCTGAGCAGCATAAAGACTATGCTGGTATTGTGCACGTGCAGAAACCTTGTCTCCATGTTAACTTGTCAAAACTAGTAAAAATAATGTAATTCCTATTTAACACATGAAAAAGTTGGCTGGCTAACTTAAATATTTTACATTTAGCATGCTCCAAACCACCCTTCACTCAACAGGTAGTTTTAACAATTAACAATTAATGTCATAGAAAAAAAGAAAAAAAAGAAATAGTTTTTCAATTGTCATTTTCATTGCTCTGACAAAGTCCAGTGACATCGGTACATTAAATTCAGGGCCGAAAACATTAGCAGTCAGACGATCAGAAACATTGGAAACACAACCTAGGTTAGCCAAACTTGGAAGAGTAAAGAAAGGTGAACGGCTAAATTATTAAAAATAGTGTAAACATCACAGTTTACAAATCAACTTCCTTGTTCAACTTTGATCTGCTGTGTAGATTCATGCACTCACGGTTTCCCTGTGCAATGAGGGATTATTGGCGACATTCCATGTGTTTACTTTTGGTTTTACATCCAAATGAAGTGGTTTGGATTATCTGGACACACTATCGAGTTGTCTACAACTGGTGTCATCCGCTGACTGCTTGTGTATATTGCCGAGTTGGACCAATTTTTAGTGTTAATAAAAGCCAAGTTGAAATAAAGAGTAGTTTTCCCCACAAAAGTAGATGGTGCACAGCTATTGAGACTGTGATAGCTCCTTTTGTTTTGAACTCTCAGGCTTTGTGTTCCCACAGAGGTCAGCATTGTCAAGATAGTTTGCTATTGTTCAACGGCGTAAATTTGTGTGTTCGGAACATAACATTTGCACAGATTTACTTTGCCCCTGCAAATGAATCATCCGCTCAAAGGCACAATTCTGTCACATTTTGTCACAGCTAGTCATTTACAAGCTGAGTTGCCAAAGCATCAACATCTTCGTAATGGCCTTGTAGAGAGAGTGTTTAGCTGCTCCTTAAAGCCATCCACACATGATCAGCGGTAAAATCTCTCTGCGCTGGCTGTGCCATTGTTTTCCTACGGGGAGAGCGGTGCCAGCCAACTAGTCGAAAGCGCTACCCTTTGGGATTGGCGAACCGCTCAAAATCACCACCGAGCACTGCGCTCAAAGTTCAAATTATTTCAACTTTGACCTCGTTGCAGCTGACCTTTCAAAGCGCGACCAATGAGAACAGCTGCAACTGTTGTTGCCTAGAAACGGTGAATGGTGTTTCATGCTCTCTTTTTGGGGAGATATACCCGCTGCCCCTGAAAGTCTCTGTGCCCTACCTCGCAGGGAGTGAAGAGCAAATATCTTCATGCGAAGGCAGCTTAATTTGTCGAAGAGAAACATTAGTGATTGAAGTAGTAAAATAAGCAAGGGTATCCAAGTCTACATGTATCTATGGATGTACCGTTTATAGTGCATACATACGATAGTCTCTGTAATATATGAGATCACATATGTGATATTCAACAATCTTCCCTCATTTTCAGGCTCCATAGTCTACAATGAGACAGACAATGATGGCGACTGTTTCACAGGATACTGCAATGAGAGCTGTCATGTCGTGCTCAAACATCACCAGTGTCCTACACCAAGCGATTGTGTTGTAAATGAAGAAGAAAAAAAAGGTACTTCTTTTTTTCCATTCCATACATATTTAACTTTCTTTTTATATGCAATTGTTAAGCAGTGCTGCTCCATCCTTAAAAGGCTATCATTAGATTTGCTAGATGATGCATGATTATTAATATGGTATTCTATGACAATACCAGCCCTCTCTTTTTTCTTTAATTCCGATCTATGATTGTCTTCGTAGGATGGGGAAATTTGGAAGGAAAAGAACTGTCGTGTAGGAACATGTGATAATGGCAAGGTGACCTATAGCCATACGCAGTGTCCAATTCTAAAGCCTGTAGTGTGCGCAAATAACTTCCCTCCTAAACAAGTGCTGGATGATGATGGATGCTGTTTCCACTATGAATGCCAATGTAAGTCTGACCTACTAAAATGTTGCTTGGTTGCAAAATCCCATGGTTGAACATGTAAAGCATTTTAACTATAACAATGTTTTCTTTCTTTTTTTATTTTACTAATATTTTATTTAACACTGGATATTGTGTCTCAGATGATACCAGATTACTTGACCTCTCAATTTAATATATGTATCATATGAAGGTATCTGCTACGGTTGGGGAGACCCCCATTATGTCACCTTCGATGGAACCTACTATGGTTTTCAAGGCAACTGTTCCTACTGGCTGATGAAAGAGATCGTGCCCAAATACAACTTCAGTGTTATGATCGATAACTACTACTGTGGTAAAGATGATGGCTTGTCCTGTCCTCAGTCCATCACCATCTTCTACAGAAGCTACAAGATCTTTATGATACAGAAAGATATCGATGGCATTTTCACAAATCAGGTAAGTGAATGGCGCTATTAACTTTCTCCATTTGTTATTCAAACTCTAGTCATGATCCTAGCAGCAACTCCCCGTTTTTTGTCTTCAGTACAAATGCACTGGTTTGAACTGTACCTGATCCTAAATTTGCAAAACTGTCCAAAGAAGGGTTTACTATAGGTGCATTGGACCTGACAAAGACGTTTGTAAAGGATTATTTCTGACATTATATCATTATGCTTTTTGTTTTAGATTTCTGTGAATGACAAGCATGTAAGTCCTGCATACCAGACTGGTGATTTCCGTATAACCACCACCGGTATTGATACAGTGCTCGTCATCCCTAAAATCCATGCCAAGATCACCTTCTCAGGGCTCATATTCAGTATCAATCTGCCCTATAGTGAATTTGGCGGCAACACCTGGGGACAGTGTGGTGAGTCCTGCAGTAGAAATTAATAGCATCTTACTCTATGTAGAGTTTGGACAGCAGTTGATAAATGACATGCATATCTTTAGTTTTGTGAACCTTTATACTTACAACAGATAGAACCTTATTGTAACAAATTGACACATTCTGCAATCAGTATGATTGATAATGATGAGGGTTTCTCTAGGCACATGTGACAACAACCGGACAGATGACTGCATGTTGCCCAGTGGCAAAATTGATCCTTCATGTCCTAATATGGCACACGAGTGGCATGCTAACGACAGTTACTGTGGACAAGTTCCCCCCAAACCAACACCTATACATATTCCCTGCGATACAACCACCTGTGAGATCATCAAGAGCAGGTAAGACGAAA
Organism: Sebastes umbrosus; assembly: GCF_015220745.1. Classification (NCBI taxonomy): domain Eukaryota; kingdom Metazoa; phylum Chordata; class Actinopteri; order Perciformes; family Sebastidae; genus Sebastes; species Sebastes umbrosus. The sequence continues at coordinate 38,397,586 of NC_051270.1, forward strand.
AGGTGAAAACGTGTCAGAAATAGCACCAGTCATCTGCAATATCCATGATCAGTGGCCCTCGGCGTCTGATACAGATACAGTCATGTCTAAAGCCATTATAAACATTTAGATAACAGACACTTCTGTCTGAATGACAAAAAACTCATTACTTTAACAGATAAATGAAGCCAACACTTTTACACATTCCATCCCTGATATCTAACTATAAAGCAAGGAACCTCTGTCTTGTCGTATGTCCTTCGCATATCTCAATAACCATTCATCCGACTGACTTCACACTTGGCATGTGTATTGCTCAGGGCTCAAGGGAGTGCAGTGTCGAATGTGGTGCAATTTGGCCAAATGGTGACGTTATGATAATGAATTTCCCATTTTGTCCTGTAACCTTTTAACCAAAAATCTCAAAAACAAAATTAGTTTTTTCCTGGATTTTGTGGGTCAAGACAAATCTATCCATATACTGTAAACCATGCCCATTTGCGTCTAGGTCGATTTTCTGCCATTTTTAATTGTGTCCAAATCATATTTTAAGCACATTTTGAGAATCGTTACAAAATTTGGTAGAAAGCATCTTTGGACCAAGCCAGGAATAGTTACTTTTTTGGATTTTTGATGTTCTATAAAAGTTTTCTATAGCAGTTTGCTCAAATGCTGTGGACAGGGCTTCTATTACAAACAATGTCATATCTCCTGAACGTTTTGTGCTATTGCGACCACATTTGATGGGCATGTGTAGATATGATTTAACTATTGAGGAAGGAATCTCTGTCTGTGTATGTATACATGACCGTCCTTCACATATCTCAAGAACCGTTCATCCAATCAACTTCACACTTGCAAGCAGCCATACTGCGGTTCTCTGCAACGCTGCAAGCAACACTTCTGGGGTGCCAAGCAATCGGCCCGTTCCAGGTCTGAACGGGCACTGAACTAGTTAGACAAATCCCAGCTTTGAGACACACCTGACAAAGCAACACATCACTAGTTTATTTACATGTCTTGATATTGCATAACGATGCATTCAGTTTGTGTCCATACTGACTATAAATACCATCTTCTCCCAGTGTGTTTGGAGCTTGCCACAAGATCATCGACTACAGTCCATTTATTTTGGCCTGTGAGTTTGACGTTTGCCACCTGCACATTAAACACATTGGCTGCACCAGTTTACAAACCTATGCTGATGCCTGTGCCGAGTCTGGAGTGTGTATTGACTGGAGGAGTGCCACCGATGGACTCTGTGGTATGCAATCGGAATATGTAATGTTGAAATCAAGCACTAATATTATTACTTATAATTTCACTAACAACATTGCTGCAATGATCTCAACTAAAACATGTTCATTTTCTCTTCATCTCTTAATAGAATATAAATGTCCAAGTCCCAAAGTGTATGCGGCCTGTGTCCCTCAGGTGGAGCCGACCTGTGATTCTTGGTACAGCAATCCACCAACACATTGTTGCTGCTCATCACAGTCAATCAATTTTCGTTCATTTATGCTTTGACTCAAATTTCAACATCAAGGTGTGGCCTTACACAATATGTTGTTGTTTCTGCAGGTACAACCAGAAATTCATCTATACTGTCAATGAGTTCAGTGCCATGACAACTGAGAAGCTGGAGGGTTGCAACTGCCCAAATGGCACCTTCCTCCTCTCCTCCAACTCTGACGAATGTGTGCCCACCTGTGGTAAGAGCAGATAGCACTGCTGTATGGCAACAGCTATGATGCATTTAAGAATGTGCTGTATTTTTGATGGCCTTTTTGTGACCAAGTCAAAAATCCTATTTATTTTTCTATCAAGTTTATGGATACAGTGTATTGAGCGTGTAGAGGTCAGGGGAATCAACCCATTCAGATTTGAGGTTTTACTTCTTTTTTTTTTTTTATTCTAATCCATTACACATTTTGTCAGCGACAACTCAGCGAATATCTCCTCCGCTAGCTGTCCGTTTTGTGTGTGCGCTTAAAAACTGTGTTCATACACAGCCCAGGATCTGTAAATGGGGAAAAACACAATACTATCTCTGCCAATCAGCAACAGAGGGTGTTCATGCTCATGTACAGGAGGACAGGGGAAAGGCCATGGATGTATAAAGAGAAAGGCAGTTTGAACGAGAGGGACGGCAAATCTGGAGGGGGCACATTTTTTGAGTGTAGAGTTCAAATAGCAACAATCTTTCTCCAGAATCACTGACTCCACCTTTAAAGTGTTTACCATAACACTGCCATACTGTAGCTGATGTGTTGGGATACTGCTTAAAGGGGCTGTTTGTAAGAATCAGAAATTGCTTGTTAACAGCATCACCTGTGGCCGTTAAGTCAACGAAAGTCAACGTCCTGTTGCTCGTGCTTGTGCTCGCTCTACATAGACATGAACGAGCATCGCTCAAAACAGTGAGGCCACACACGTCAGCTAAAACCACAATATCACTCTATATTTCAGCTGCTTGGCAGTAATGTTAGCTGACCAGACGAAGGTCTCTCCATGAATCACTGCTGATCCTAGTGTTGGCTTTTCCTGCCTCAGCCTCCCGACCGCGGCCGGAGGGAACAGGGGAGACACCGGAGTTTTGGCCGGAGACGATAACGTTTCTCTCTGCGGAGCCCCGTCACTTCACAAGACACGGGAAACCTCTGTTGGTCTGGAGGAGCTGCAGCATTTATTTCTGCACAAACGTCAACTGTGCATTCACTAGATATTCTCAGAGCTAAACTAATTCTTCTGCAGTGTGGAGTGTGCACGCATGCACGTGAGAGTGGAGCGAAAGACCAAGAACGAGCGTGGTGCGTGAGTGAAGGCAAGCAGGCAGAGGAGCAGAGGAGCAGAGTACAGCAGAGACTCAGGTCCTGGAGACCAAAGCTACGGTCTCCCCTGCGTCCTCCGACCGCGGCCAACACTGTTTAACAGACGGGCTTCACTAGATACAACTTTGAGGTTTTGGTGCTTCCGTGTAGTTTGTGTTGTAGTCTTGTCTGAACAGCGTAGCCACACGCGAGCGCGCATGGGACACCGACCCGCAATGATTTATACGTGTAAGAAGTTACAAAAGTCCCTTTAAAGAAACATTAAAAAATGTCATTATCTAATCCACCGTTTTGCAGAATTGTCAACTTTCCCTTATGTTTAGTAGCCTGCACTCATATGGTTTCTGCTTCACCTGTTTTAGTTTCACTTCTCATCCAAGAAGCTTCTTCAGTTCTGGTTCAGCTCTCAGAACTTAAGGAGCTTCTCGGATGAAAAGTGAAACGTCTTCAAGAACCTAAAAACGATTTTTAAACGTGATTTCAGAGAGGATGCATTCAGGATTTACTAGCCTCAGCTCCATGAGGCCGGCTGACCAAAGCCCCAAATGAATGGAATTGACTTTATGCTTTATATGTTTCTCTGAATAGAAATTTGTCGGCTGCCAAATGGAAAATGGCTACTGGTAAGTGATGTGTCTACAATGCCACTCCCTTTTTACGTCATCTTTTGACTGGCCAGTAATAGGTGATAATGCCATGCCTCCCGCCATAATTCTGCAGTAAACATTGTGTCCTTTCAGGCCAATTCAACGTGGACAGAAAACTGTAATGACTGTATATGTGATGAGGACTCGCTGCAGGTCGTCTGCCGTCCCGTGTCCTGTCCAGCACTGCCACCCCTCAGCTGTGACCAAGAGGGTCAGGTCAAGGTCACTTACACTGTTGGCTGCTGTCAAAAGGAGAAGTGTGGTAAGTGAGCACCAAGAAGGTAGCAACTCCTAATACTGGAATCAATGCACTTTGTATTTATAAATATAGACTGTTTTTATATATTCAACACAGTGTGTAGTCCATCTGTTTTTTTACAAGAGGAGTCCTGAGCATATCCCAGTATGAAGTGTCCATTAACTTCTAGTATCAGACAGTATAACAGGACATCTCTGACGCAGGTGTTGTAAATTAAAGCTCTTTCCTGCTATCAGTTGTTTATGTGCCAGTAATGCAAGCAGCCGGGATTCTAATGTACAAGACTTATGTCTGTGAATATTCATAACCAAAAAGACTGATACAATTTTTTATATGATTGTAAGAGGATGACTGATGTTTTAAACAATCACATATGGCAGGTTGTTCACAGGAGGCCATGGTTAGGATACAACCCTTGGACAACTTCAATCAGGCTTTTTCAACAAAACATAGTACAGAAACAGCATTACTCAGAGTAACCAATGACATCCTTATGCATGCAGACAAAGGTGAACACTCCATACTCATTTGACTGGATTTAACTGCTGCCTTTAATACCATCGGTCATGCTATATTACTTGATAGGTTGCAAAATTGGGTGGCATATCTGGTACAGCTTTAAAATGGTTTAATTCATACTTAACTAACAGATATTTCCATGTTTGCGTAAATAATCACGTCTCCTCATCAGCCCCTTTGCGGTGTGGAGTCCCTCAGTGGTCGGTTCTTGGACCGATCCTCTTCTTGTTGTATATGCTTCCTCTGTGTCATTTGTTCAGCAGCTTTCCTGACGTGTCATATCATTGTTATGCGGATGACACTCAAGATCTATTTTTCAGCCAATACCAATAATCTCAATCAACTGTCCTCTCTCCATGACTGCTTAGCAGCAACCAAAGACTGGATGTCTCTCAACTTTCTCCAATTAAACCCTGATAAAACAGACATTCTTTTAATAGAACCAGACAATTTTGCTACAGCAGTTCATCAGTTTATTGGCCCACTTCAATCCAATATCAGTCCTACAGCTAAGAACCTTGGTATCATCTTTGACCGGAATATGACTTTTGACCATCATGTCACTAAACTTGTCCAGACCTGCTTTCTCCAGCCAAGAAACATATATGATAAAGGTTTATATCATCTTATTTGCTGGTGGGAACATTCCCTCCTTCATTCATCTGTCTGTGTCTTTGAACAGAATGCGATGTGAAGCGGTGCTCTAATCCTGAGCCGTGTCCAGCTGGTTCTACTCTAAACACCACGATGGGAGTCTGCTGTAACCATTGTGGTGAGTGTGCTGTTCTTGTGCATGTTACTGTAACTGCATAGCCAGGTTTAATTTTTTTACCACTGATTATTGCATCACATTTAAAATGCCTTTATTGATTGGTCTGTATCCTTCCTCACAGTGCCTAAAAATGACGTGTGTGTTTCCGGAAACCATGAATATCAGGTGAGATCTCACATCTACCACCTCCATGTGAAACTGATGTGAATTGACTAGAATGCAACATAAAAGGACGGCTTTGTTTAACACATAGATTGAAGGATTGTGTAATTTTTTTCTACAACCTAAAACATATGTGATCAGAAATATTTGAAAGGTATTATAATCACATTTCTAGACATATAGACTGGTGGTAATGGCAAACAGTTGATGATTGGCCATGATATTTTAGAGGTTATCTAAATCTTGTCAGAACAGTCTCCCAAGTATGTGTATCTATTCTGAACTTCTCATTCTGTCCATCCAGGTTGGAGACGTTGTGCTCATGAAGCCATGTGACAGATGTATTTGTACTAACAAGACATATGAAGGTGGCCATCCGAACAAAATAGATTGTGAGCCTCTACCATGTGACAAAGACTGCTCTCTGGTACGATTAGTCTCTATCTCTTTCTCTCCCTCCCTCCCTCCCTCCCTCCCTCCCTCCCTCCCTCCCTCACTCACAGCTTCATGTTTTAAGTTTATTTTTACATACATTCTGTATGACTTTAATGATGAGCACATTCATTTACCACTATTCTACGCACATTACCCTAAAATTCTGACCTGCGGAATGTTTAAAGGTCCCATATTGTAAAATGTGAGATTTTCATGTTGTTTTTATTATAAAGCAGATTGAAGTGCTATATAAATAATGTGAAAGTATCAATCTGTCAATCCATGGAGAAATACACACAGCCCGTATTCAGAAAACGTGCATTTGAAACAAGCTGTCAGGATTTCTGTAATTTTGTGATGTCACAAATATACAATATTTAAACCATTTCACGATTTTAAACATAAACATTCTAAAATGTGTCCCAGTTTATTTCCTTTCACAGAGTATGTGAATGACATCAGCTGACAGGAAGTAAACATAGACCCAAACTGTTGCCTAGCAATGCAATTCCATTGAAATTTCATTGAAATGCACTAAAACGGAGCGTTTTCAAACAGAAGGTGAATACAGGCATATTCAGGCTGACAGTAAGAGGAAAAAAAAGTTGTTTTTTTTCAACATTAAAGCATGTAGACATGTTCTACAAGTATGAATCTGAAAATTAGCATGATATGGGACCTGTAAAGCTTGAATTTGGTTTGTGCTCATCTAGTAGTAAGCCATTTTGAGCACTATAGTGCTTGGATTGGAACTTTGTCTTTCGACCTCACACATTAGTCGAGGACTGTTTGACTGTCTGGTTTTGTGCTCTGTATTTGCCTTAACTTTTGTTTTGACTCTTTACTGCCACTGGAAATATACTAATGTCAACCGTGAATCCAAATTCTGACATTACCATACTGTACATTTAGAAACAATAAAATGTCATCCAGATCTTGTGCTGTTTTACACATTTATATTTTGTTTGTATGCTGAGTCTGTCTTTTTGTCTCTATTCAGGGATCTGAGTACCAGATCATCGCTGGCAAGTGCTGTGGGAAGTGCGTCCCAATAAACTGCGTTGTTGTGCTGCCGAACTCAAACTCCACACACATATTAAAGGTTGGTAAATGTGTGTGTGTTTGGAGAGACAGAGTGAAATATTTAATATATCTATAAGGTCACTAAGGTCTCCAACATCTCTACTGTCTTTATTCAAATAATGATGCTACCAGATAACATTGCATTCATATGTGGTTTGTACTTTTTTGGCTATTTTAGCATAAGATGACATATATGAAATAATGGCAGCTCAACATAAAGCAGTGCAGTTGAAGACAATTTGCAGTTTCTGTTTTTTGGGGTTTTTGGGTTTCTGTTTTTTTTTAGTTTAGCTTATTAGGATCCCCATTAGCTGACGCCATGACGCCAGCTAGTCTCCCTGGGGGTCCGATACAGAAATCACAAACAATTTGTGGCATCTCCACAGGATAAAAGAGAGAAGTAGGTTAAACATTACTACTACATCATTAGAATTGAGTATCATTTATTTTATTGTTTTTAAATTCACAGTATGCTCAGGCAATGCAGACTTTTCAGATCAGTCCGATGATGACGTGATGGATTACCTTTCTCAATCGAGTTTCAAGTCTCTGCGAGATGATTTTAATTCTGTAGTGATATTATCATCAACCGAGGCTGCCTGAAGTAAAGGCAAACACAATCCACAAATGTCAACCGAAAATGTTTGGCAATAACTTATTTGTAATGTGTAGAAAATAGACTAAAACATACAACCTCTGGTATGTCCCTTTAAGTTCTTCAAGTTTAACTTGCCACGTTGCTAGAATCAGCACAAATCAACAAGAGGTCATTTGATGTCACTAACAAATAGAAAAAAACACATATCAGACAAGACAACAGGGAGGCAAAATGGCTCAGAGTCAAAGGCTATAACAGTCCACATACTGTATGTTGATGTGAGATGATAGTGTCTCTGATGCAGCCCTGTCTGGACACTGTGTGTTGTTTTATCATTCTTTAGCCTGGCACCATTTGGATTCCTGCTGAGAACCCCTGTGTGAAGTATGAATGTGTGAAGATCCGCTAATCAGCTCATCACCGTAGAAGCCAAGACCATCTGTCCTCCCTACGACCCTAAAGAATGCATACCGGTGACTGCACACACACACACACACACACGGAAAAGAGGTGGCGATACCGAACACACCGCCACCTACTGTCTAATGTGAATCTCTACAAAATGACATATGACCTACAGAATACTGATTTGAATGTGTGTGTATCTCCTTCAGGGAACCGAGACCATAGCTCCAGATGGATGCTGCCACGTCTGTAAGTATTGCTTCCATGAAATTGTCATACCTGCATAATTATTTGCACTCATGTGGCCTGACCTCTCTCGACCAGTCTCACTCTGGTTACGCAAAGCCCATGATCCATTAGAGCTTCTAACCAGAACCATTGTGATCAACTCTGATACCTGGCCTTATACTAAGTCATGTAATCATAATGATGATGTCTTATGACTGTTCATATAAAGGTCTTTTCAGACCGAGCGTTAATAATTCATGTGAGTAAATAACACGTCAATTAAAAATTCAATCCTATCCACAACAAGTCCTAAACATTTCATATTCCATAGTTCTTTTGATTTCTGCGAATTTCGAATGCCGATTAAAAAACAAGCCAACCAATAAAATGATGACTTTTGCTCACGCATTCAATCGATTTTCTTGAACATCAATGTTATAATTCTGTTCATACAGAACAACAATACGGATCTTACAAAATAGTGTCCTCTTTGACAAACAAAATAAAGTTTGTAAAGACAACGAACATAAAGACAGCTGAGGAAGTATAGCAGTTAGAGGTGGAAGTGAATCAGTCTACCAAGTTAAGATAGTTAGTTAGTTGGTCAATGAGATGTTATTCCCTCTCAACATGTTTCTCTCGCCTGCCTCAGGTATTCCGAAGGTCAGCCGTGCAGCGTGTCCACCACTGGCGTGTACCTGGAGAGCAACGGCTGCCGCGCCAAAGAACTGGTCAATGTCACATCCTGTAGTGGAGCATGTGGCACCTTCACCTTGTGAGTCCCCCTCATGTCATTTTCCTTATCATCAGTCAAATGGAAAAAAAAATTCTTAGTATCTCCAAATAAATGTTTCTGTTGTGCTTTTTATCACATTAAAGCAGGATTTCCATTAAGTTGGGGGAAGTTTAAGAGATCGATTTAAAAATAAAATAAAATGGTCATCAGCAGTTTTGCAGAAGCACTGAGATATCCTGACTGAATTTTCTTGAACTGAATTTAATTTCTCCCAATTTCCTTTTTGTTGCCTTCTTTCTTTGTCACCTCCCTCTTTCCCTTTTCTCGCACCATTCTTTCTCTCCTCTCTCAGCTACTCTACCAAAATGAGATCCTTGCAGCACACCTGCTCCTGCTGCCAGGAGCTTGCTACATCTGAGCGGCAGGTCCAGCTCCCCTGCCCCGACAACACAGAGCTCACCTACACCTACATCCACATTGACGCCTGCGGGTGCCTCAAGACGGATTGCTCTGCGTTTGGCCGCAGTGGAATGGCGACCACTCCCTCCAGGGTCAAGTCAAATCGACCCACAAGATGAGGCAAAAACCAGGACAAGCAGATGCACTGGCCAATTGTAATGAGCATGAATTATAGCAGCATTAACTGAATCAATATCATCTGCATACATAATTCCTCTATTTATGTCTGATGTATTAGCGTACATAGTTTAGTTTGATAGGATTATAAACCCTGTAAGATTTCACTAATAAAGATCATACTGTAGCTGCAGGCGGAGCATATCTGTTTTTGTCCTGTTTTCTTGCTGCACGCAGTGTGTGTGTGAGTGTGTGTAACTATCAACATTTTACAAATCTCCACCCTTTCTTTGAAATGAATTTAAAGGGATTGTTTGTAACTTCTTACACATATAAATCGTTGCGGGTCGGTGCCCATGCGCGCTCGCGTGTGGCTACGAAGTTCAGACAAGACTCCAACACAAACTACACGGACGCACCAAAACCTCTTGGTTGTATCTAGTGAAGCCCGTCTGTTAAACAGTGTTGGCCGCAGTCGGAGGACGCGGGTGAGACCGTAGCTTTGGTCTCCAGGGCCGCAGTCTCTGCTGTACTCTGCTCCTCTGCTTGCCTTACTCTCACACCGCGCTCTTTTCTCACTCTTTCGCTCCACTCTCACGTGCATGCGCCACACGCCACACTGCAGAAGAGTTAGTTTAGCTCTGAGAATATCTAGTGAGTGTACAGTGGACGTTTGTTCAGAAATAAATGCTGCAGCTCCTCCAGACCAACAGAGGTTTCCCGTGTCTTGTGAAGTGACGGGGCTCCGCAGAGAGGAAACGTTATCGTCTCCGACCAAAACTACGGTGTCTCACCTGTTCCCTCCGGCCGCGGTCGGGAGGCTGAGGCAGGAAAAGCCAACACTAGGATCAGCATTGATTCATGGAGAGACCTTCATCTAGTCAGCTAACATTACTGCCAAGCAGCTGAAATATAGAGTGATATTGTGGTTTAGCTGACGGTGTCGCCTCACTGTTTTGAGCGATGCTCCGTTCATGTCTATGTAGAGCGAGAACAGAGCGAGCAACAAGGACGTTGACTTTCCGTGACTTAACGGCCACAGATGTCGCTGTTAACAAGACATTTCTGATTCTTACAAACAGTCCCTTTAACATCAATCATCTACAACAAACATCAGACAGTTAAGTCAGCTACTGACACAGAGCGTACTCCCAGGCTGCATGACACCCTGATAGTCTCCACCAATTCAACGTAATGTAATGTAATATAGTGCCTCGTGTGTTCCACTGTGAATCTCATCACTGTACTAGTCGCTTGCTTTAGATGCAAACGAATTTAATATAAACAAATAAGCAGCTTTCATTTTAATACTATGAGCTGACTAATCAAACAGGATTAATTCATGTTCATTATTTTATGTTTGCTTTTTACGTTTATGAGTTCTTTGAACAGTTGAACTTTCCACTAGCTTGTAATTGTGTACAACAGAAAAGCTGCTGCACATTCAGTCACACATCAGTCACAATGCTCGGTACAGATCATTATTTAGACCAATTTCCTAAAAGATAGAGTTGAAATTATTTCAAAATTTTGAGTTGTGATACAAATTCAATGAGTAGTGATAGAGAAGAGAAAAGTTTACACTTAACCCAGCCTTTGGGTCTAATTCTTAAAAAAGCAACAGCCCCTTCACCCCAAGAATTCTCAGATCCAACGCTGCATGGTTTAAGAGTTCAGAGCAAACCTTACATTCAGAAGAGGGTGAAGCTCAATTTTATGGGTCCATAATTTACTAATTATTTATTAAATCTGAATAAGGAAATACCTTTCCTTAAAGGACAATGTAATGTTGTACTAATTTCAGGGAAATAAAGACAAACGCAGTTAGCATTTGAGTTTTGTAAGAAGCGTTAAGTTCATAAGCAGTTGTTGGTTTCCAGAGAAAAAAACTGCTTCGTTTGATTTCATATAGTTGAATTATTATTCAAAATTATTCAGCAACATGCAACATGGCGACGCTCTTAAAATTATTCAAGTAATGTTTCACATGATACGATTCCCATTATTTCATGTTCAGCTAACTGTAGCTGACACAATGCTGGTTTGTACTAAAAAAGAACAGTCTGTGTAATTATTACCTAATAACCTTTTTCCAGGAACCTTTCTAAGAATTCACAGTTACAGGAATAAGTTCTTTGTAGGAAATGAATATTAATATTACCTGTAAATAAAGCATTACCATAAAATGCAGTTTATAGAACTCCAGTTATGTACTGATTGTTTTACAGCATATAGCTTGAAGGATTGAAGAAACCCAACCCTAACTTAATCTGACTCCTCTCTTTTTTCCAATATTGTTAGGATTATAATGTTTTTCATAATGTTTAATTCTTTCAGTGGTGTCAGTACTAATGAGAAAATATGCACACACTAGATATATGAGGTTTCTGAGGACAAATAGTAACAGCCACTTTGTGGTTATTATTCAATAACAAACGAAGTGTGTGTGTGTGCTATCCAGCCTCCACCTTGACCTGTAGTAACACTTCACATTCAGCTGTAACCCATCATCAAGCAGCATGTGTGAGAAGCCTATCACCTCCATACGTGCAGGCTGTGGCCACATCCTGCTCCTGGATTACTTCCCAACCCTGAGTATTTGCGCAGGAATTCCGAGATAAAGGTCTCACAGAAAGATCATAGCAAAGCTGCGCTGAACGGAGGAGCCAAACACGGGCGGCACTGGAAGCCGCACACGGAGTCGCAGGCAAACACTCCCAGTGTGTGACGCGGTGCCTTTTGGGCAAGGCGGTACCGCCACAGCACACATTCAGAAGTCAGATCTTTCTCAGGCTAATGGGTGGGAGATACAAAAGGTATTCATAGAGTCCTGGTGAACAAGGATGTTTAATTAATATATAACATTTATCTAACTAGACTAACTAATGAAAGAAAATGATCATGACTTACTGTACCTCTCGACACCAAGTTGTTAGAGTGTACAAGTAACAGTGTGTAGCTGTGAAAGACGTAATCATACAAATTCAACATGAAAACAAATCCCACCGTTAAAAAAAAACGGGGGTCAGATAAGCAACTTTTTTACTTGAGGCATATCATAGATAGATAGATAGATAGATAGACAGATACTTTATGATCCTGAAGGAAATTTAGGCATCCAGTAGCTTAAACAACACATCCAACACCAATACACCTTAAAATGAGATACAATCGAATAGAATAAAGTAAAACTAGAAAATTTCGCAAGAAATTTTGACCAGTGTGCCTGGTGCTGGGGGATGGGGTGGGGGCTAGGGGTGGTGTGTGTGTGGAGCGGGGGGGGGCAGATTCAGACTGTCTGAGGTCCATAGTGAGGTCATCACTGTAGGCTATTCGCTAATATCTAATGTTTCCATAGGTTATATGTGAATTTCGCTCCAATTATTACTGTATACGCTGATCTATAATGTTCGTGATGTTCTCCTCATTTCTGTATTTTACACACCACTGGCAACCACTGACAGACACGCACTGTCCATGGCGATTGGGGGGCCGTGAGGAGTGTTTAGTTTCCTGTTATCATACAGTAAGAGTTGAGGGCTTTTATTTTGAAAACTAGGTGAATCCCTAGTTTCCTGTTATCAGACAATGAGAGTTGGGGCTTTTAATCACAGGTGTAATTAATAACATTAATTATGTCCCTGTCCATTTGAAGGCCCTGGTTTAGAGCATGCTGGCTCACTGAAATGGCGTGATACAGTAAATAGAGTGTGTGTGTGTGTGTGTGTGTGTGTGTGTGTGCGTGTATGGATGTGTGTATTAGTCAGCCTGCTCTGTTTGGCTAAAGTGAATCACCTGTCTATCACCCTCAGTAGGCAGTTTTACAATAGGAGTTAATCAGAGACGTACATGTCATAAAAGTGCTTCTAAACAGAAACCGTGAATCCAATCGCTTAGATTGTCCATGAGACCAGTTAGGAGTCTCTGATGAACAAATGGTGCGACATTTGGGTCTGTAGTGTCAAAAATGTGACCTCGGCGGCAGTTTCGAAAAGTGGTAACTTTTTTCTCTGATCCCAAAAATTCTGTGAAATTTATATGGGCCCCTATGGGAGCATAGCCTGGAGTTGCTCTCACGTTCAGGCCATGTGTCGCTTAATGTGTAAGTCCGACTGATTCCTAGCTACATGACTGCGACCGGCACAAAATTTTCTACAATTTGATGTATTAATTGTGTATGAGGAGTGGAAGTTGTGGACTAGGGAGCAATTTGTTCGGAAAATCGTCAAAAGATTTCAAAGCTTTCCCACACCCTAACGATGATGTCCACGTGCTCTAGCCCCTTAGCCCTTCGGCACGCTGCGGGACGAGTAGCGTGCCGAAAAACACACATGGGAAAGCCAGAATAAGAAAAGAAGCGTTGATTATAGCCCAGTGTGCTTTGCACAAGGCTTTGCTTCTAGGCACACTGGAATAAAATAACAAAATAAGATAACCATAAATACAGAAGTGAAGTGACAGTATGCCAAAGGTAGTGCAAATAGTGCAAGAGTACTGAACATAGTAGTCTGCATATTGTAGTGTATGATACAGTAGTGTAATGTAATAGTATAATAGTAGCTGTATAATATGATGATACAAGATGATGTAAGAAATGATATGAGAAGATATAATAAGATATAATAATAATAATGATAATAATAATAATAGAGGTGAAGTATAGGTTAATACAACAATAATAATAATAGTAATACTAATGATGGTACTGTATTCATTTCCACTAATTTTTTTTTTAATAAATCCACAGGGAGCCACTGGAGAGGAGCTAAAGAGCCGCATGTGGCTCCGGAGCAGCAGGTTGTTGACCCCTGGCCTAGCCTATTGAGTGCTCCAGGGATGACGTATTTGTATAGGCACAACCAGGAAGTTAGCATCGCCCTGGTTCCCTCGACAAAAAGTGGAAGAATCTTCTAATAGATCATATATCCCTAGAAAAAATGTCCGCCTTCCTCAACCTAAAACCGCAGTTTTCCATAACAACCTGGTCCACAGATCAATCATTAAATGAACCTCTGCTATTGCCTGATCTCCAATCCACAATTAAAGGATGAATGAATACACACACACAAAATTCTGAACCTCCCTTAGCCCAATTTTCTATCACACATACATTCCCTGCACCGTCAAACTTTCTCTCTTTTCCCTCCATACTTTGCTCATCCTGTTCCTCTTAAAAAAAAAAAATCCTTTTAAATTCATTAATTCATTAATTTATTAATTAGAGGGACTATTTGTAACTTTCAGAATTGCTTGTTAACAGCGACACCTGTGGCCGTGAAATCAACGAAAGTCAGCGTCGGGCTCGCGCTTGCTCGCTCTAAAATATACCTGAACGAGAATCGCTCAAACAGTGAGGCGACACACGTCAGCTAAAAGCACAATATCACTCTATATTTCAGCTGCTTGGCAGTAATGTTAGCTGACCAGACGAAGGTCTCTCCATGAACATGATTTAGATCTGATCCTAGTGTTGGCTTTTCCTGCCTAAGTGCAGGCTGAAGCAGCGGGGCTCTGCAGCGTGTCTCCCTGCTCTCGTCCGCCCGCAGCCGGAGAGAGCAGAGGAGACACCGGCACCCGGTCGGTAACAAGAAGACAACGTAACTCTCTGAAGAGCTCCGTCACTTCATAAGACACGGGAAAGCTCTGGTGGTCTGGAGGAACTGCAGCATTTATTTCTGCACAAACGTCCCCTGTGCATTCACTAGATATTCTCAGAGCTAAACTAACTCTTCTGCAGTGTGTAGTGAGCGCGCGTTCACGTCTAGAGGTGGAGGACGCACGCGCTGTCTGAGTGAAGGAGAGCAGGCAGCGGAGACGAGGCTCCGGCCACACGCGAGCGCGCATATGCGAACGCGCATGTGTGCCGACCCGCTACATTTATACGCTTAAAAAAGTTTACAAACAGTCCCTTTAATTCATTTATTTTTTAGCACTATTTTCTTTTCTGTTTCAATTTTGCAGTGATTTAGTATCAGAGCCATGGAATTAAACACAGCTACACATACTTGTTCTTTCTAATCGAGATTTTCCCCTTCACAATTCTGCTTTTCCTTGGTGTTAATTTTATTTTTATCATGGTATTTAACAGTTTTTGAGGGGGGGGGGGGGGGGGGGGGGGGGGGGGAGTTTCATTATTACTACTTACCCTATTTGTTATTTTTTCATTTATCATTTCGATTAATTAATTAATATTTAATCATTATTATTCTTTACTTTTGCATTGCACACTCTGATCCCAAACTTGGTTCAGTAACTCATCACTTTTTTAATATCAGAATGGCAACAAGGCTGTTGATCATTTTGATGATGATGATTGTTATTGTTATTATTGTTATTAGTAATATAACATTATTATTGTATTTGTTGTTGTTGTGGTGATATCATTATCATCATCATCATTATCAGGGGCGATTCCAGGATCAGACCTTTAGGGGGGGGCTTAGCCCCTAATGAGAATGTAACATGTATACAGTCAGGGGTGTAGGTTTCATTTTAACATTGGGGGGAAAACATATTGAGCAGGGGGTCTGGGGGTTGTGTGACCCTGTGATAGTCTGGCGACCTGTCTACCCCGCCTTCGCCCCAATGTCAGCTGGGATCGGCTCCAGCCCCCGCGCGACCCCGAATGGGATAAGTGGTCACAGATGATGGATGGATGGATGGATGGATAATGCAGTAAGCCTCTCAGTCATTCTGTACTGCTTTCAAATATGTATTCTCTTTTAGATAAACTTTTCTCATTAAATGTTATCCCATAATCTATATCTATGGTAATAACGACCAATTTGACCTACAACTATATGAAACGGCTACTATGGGGACTAACATCATCACACATGAATACAGTTGGGCTCCAATCCACAAGAGTCTCAGTTTTCCAGTGATACCCAATTTTTGCAATTCAAAGACTGTTTAGGGACCCCAGTATGCAGAAATATTCAAATACACCTTTTTGAAAATACGTAAAAAATAACATATTTATACAGCATGCAAACAAACTGCATGGTTTTTGTCCAAAACAGCATGGGATTAGCATAAATTTAGCATGTCTAGTAAAGGGGAGACTCATGGGTACCCATATAACCCATTTCATTCATGTCTTGAGGTCAGAGGTCAAGGGACCCCTTTGAAAATCGACATGCCAGTTTTCCCTCGCCAAAATTTTGCCTAACTCTGGAGCGTTATTTAGCCTCCTTCCCGACAAGCTAGTATGACATAGGTTTTGTAGTTTCATATGATACCAGTATCTTCACTATAGCTTTAAGACTGAGCCCGCTACAGAGGGTTCGATGATTATTTTTTAGGGCTGCTGAGATGAAATTTAGGTGTGCTTGAGCACACCCACAGAAGAGTCACCACATTTATTATTGATTATTATAAAACAGACAGGTTTGATGAGGATTAGGATGGGATTATTATTTATTAAACAGAATACTATTAGCAATATTGCACAATTTATAAGATGATGATTATGATGTTGATTGGTATCATCCTCATTATATATGTAGATTATTATTGGTAGGTCAAGATTTGTGATGGTGGTGATGATGATGATGATGATGATGATGATGATGATGATGATGATTGTTTTAAATCATTACCATCATTATAATGTCACTATTATTATTATTGATATTAATCTGTTAAGAATTAGCTTCATTTATCACCAGACAACAAGCATACCAACACACAGACATCATCATTCTCAGGATATAAACCTGATGAGGGGAATAGTATTATGTAAACGGACCACTTTCAGTTCTTGGACTAGTTTGGGATCTTGGGAAAGTTTAGAATCTGATTAGGACCTGATTCCCACTAAACCCATCTCTTAATAGACCCAATTGAACAGACCCTCAACAAGCCAAAACAAGGCAAGAGCAAAGAAAGCAAAGAAGAGGAGAAGGGGAAAGGAGCTAAAGATTAGAAAAAAAAAGGATGAAGCAAGTAAACAAATAAAAATAATAAATAAAAATATAATAAATTCTTCCCTGACCCAGCTGTCCTGACCTGACCCGCCCCAGATCCACCCCAGCGTCAGAGATGCCCTCCAAGAGCATTGTGGTATTGTTATTTTATTTCTTGTTTTTTAGATTATTTATTTATTTATGTATTCTTATTTCTCTTTCTATAATTCCTTTGGTTAATACTGTCGCCTCTTTTGCTCTTGCTCCCCTCTATATCTTTCACACAGAAAATCCATCCATCCACACAATCACAAACATATTCAGCAGCTGTGGCTCAGGAGAAAGAGTGGGTCGTCCACTAATCAGAAGATTGGCCGGTTGAGTCCCCGGCTCCTTCAGTCTGCATGTCCTTGGGCTCCTGATGAGCAGTTTTTGCACCTTAAGGGAGTTTTTCCTTGCCAGTGTCACCCTTGCTCATGGTGGGAAATGTTGGGTCTCTGTAAATAATAATATAAAGAGCAAAAGAGCCATTTTAGGCAAAAAAAACAAACAAAATCTGTCTGGAGCCGTAAAACATTTGAGCATTGTGATGAAGGTAACACCGTTTATAGTCTAACTATACTGTATAGTATATGAGTCTAATGCAGTGAGGGCCAAAGTACAAATGTACTACGGAGTATTAGGGCCACATTGAGGGGGAAAAAATCTGAGATTTCCAGAATAAAGTCATAATATTACGAGAAAAAAGTGGTAATATTCCGAGAATAAATCATAACTTTACGAGAAAAATGTCGTAATATTACAAAGATAGTCAGAATTTTACGAGAAAAAAAAAATAACACGTAAAATTACTAAATAACACGTAAAATGACTACCACTATACTACTCTATATATATATATATATATATATATATATACACACTAATATTATGACTTTATTCTCATAATACTACCACTTTATTTCTCATAAATCTATGACTTTATTCTCGTAATATTATGACTTTACTCTCGAAATCTCGGATTGATTTTTTTTCCTCAATGTGGCCCTAATACTCAAACAATGATAAATAAAAATGACAATGTAAACGAAAAAACAGTTATTTATTTCCACTCATTTTTAAAAAAATCCACAGGGAGCCACTGGAGAGGAGCTAAAGAGACGCATGTGGCTCCGGAGCCGCAGGTTGCAGACCCCTGGACTAGACCATAAGAAAAGTGCCCTGAGATAACTTCTGTTATAATTTGGCACTATGTGACTAAAATTGAATTGAAACTGATTTGAATATACCGTGGGTTGATTAGCTGATCGCAGTGTATGGTGAGCCGGGAGAGGTGATGATCTGATTGCAAGCAGGTGTGTTGGCAGAGCAGGACTGACTCATTCTCTCTTTTTCTCTTTCTCTCTCTCGCACACACACACACACACGCGCGTGTGCGTCACGGAAATAGTGTAAAGCATGTCATTAATAATAACTAATTATACAGTAACATTTGTTTACAGATTAACTTGATAATCTATGAATAAATAGACTAAATCACAAAGTAATTAATTAGGCATCTGTGCAGGTGGGCGTGGCAGGTATTCAGCTGCAGACAGAGGGAGAGGTTTGGAGTAGGCTCATGAGAGCAGAACCAGGGTGGTGTGTTGAACCGGAGGAGACACACACCGGAGAGGAGCGGACATCGGGGAGGATGATGGCGCCGCGTTCTCAGAGTTAAAAGTGTTTACGTCGAAAGTGCGTGAGATGAAAGATCGTGTTATACGTTGCTGAAGTGGTCCCGTGTCTGCTGTGTCGTGGGGAACCCACGGGGTGTAGCGGCAGCAACAGCAGCAGTGCTACAGCATCATTCAAGACGGCTTTGCTGCTTGCTTTTGACCTCAGCTAAGAGAGTATGTGAACCGACTGCGCTGTTGGTGCACCCCAGCTGCTTGATGCTTCGTGGTGACCGCAGCAGGTCTACTCTCATTCAACCCTCCTTTGTTCCCAAGAATTTGAGTTAAGTCACATCGCCGAGGGTCATACAACTAGATACGTCAGACTTGCAATACATAATCCACAGTAGGCTTGCATGACCACGCCCCTTTTTAGGGGAAACCAATCCTGTGTCTCTTGTAGACGGTAACAGCGAAAAGAGAAGAAGTTGAGACATGTCCCCAAACTTCTACTTTAACCAAACCGCTAATAGTAATAACGCTATGCTGAAGAGTTGCTGTGTAGTTGGTTGCACCAACAATAAATCCAAAAATGCTGATGTCAGATTTGTTCCCCTGCTATGTCGTAAAAAACATATAATTGAGGGGCTTAAAGGCTCCAAGCTATAGACCAGACCACATGGTGTCATCGCCAAGGCTGCGCTCCCTTTTGGGGGAAAGAAACTCACTGTCACAGGAGAGAAAATGAGGAAAAGCTGTTGTGTAGCGGGTTAACGAGGCTTTCACACTGAGATTTGAGGCACATACGATACGTGAATATTCATTGTCAGTGTGCTAAATGGCTAAATTGAGGCTGGTGACGGTGACTAGCATGGCCAGCTAACGTTAGCTTGAGTGTGAGGCTGCTGCAGTAATACAGTCATACATTAACGTTATAGCAGCATCAGACTGTCGTCTCCAACTAAATCTCAGCCTACAGATCAAACAGTTGGCTATTAACAGGCTGGTTATTAACAGAAAACACTTTGCATAACGGGATTCAATCAGATATGTAGAGATGTCTGGATAAGCAATATCCAACCACTGTGTTGGACGGGGGAAGACTGAAGGGACATGGCGGCGATCAACCTGAATTTATTAAGGTATCACGAAGGCTCAGGTTCAGGCAAGATCGCAAAATAATTATCAGCTATGCGTACATGGGATTTTCAGTTTTCTATCCCCCAAAATGGGGCATGTGTAGCGAACCCCAGCCAGACAATGGTGAAGCGTACTGATGTTTCAGAAGCCTTTTATTTATGTTCAGCCGTTAGCCATATTTTGAACACAAATTCACCTTTTCTTCAGAAAACACCGTAAGAGCTAAAGGACAGACAAATAAAATACAATGAGCTCTTACTAAAAATATAACATTACAAACCTTATCCATATACTGTATTTGCCATACAAATTAGCATTAATCAAACCTTAAGCCTAATATGTGCACATGAAAAGCTAGAAAGCTAGCATTACAGCAATGTCCATGAAAAGCTAATGTTAGCAAGACCGTCAGAATGACAACACAATTAAACACACACACTGTAAATGCGTCCACCTAAATCACAAAATGTTACTGCATATAATCATAAAACATATTCAACACACAATACCTTGTTCCCGTACTGGCTAGGCGCTTAATTATCAGTTTATGATGACATAAAGCAGCGCAATTGCGTGCTTTCCCTCCTTCAGTAAATCTCCGTAGCACTATCCTTCTTCCGCCAGGAGGTGGCGTCAAAATAAAAGTCACGTAATGTAAAAAGGTGACTTTCAAAATAAAAGCTTGCAGAAAGTAATTACCTTATAAACAGACCTTAATACACATTTAGGAGTCACTTACAGCATGACATCGACTTTTAGCAAAGTACCCGAATGTGTTGGTCTGATGTAAGCCTCTCCATCCCATGTGGGAGACAGGGAGGCTCCCATTAAAAACATAATCACAATTTGACCAAATTAATATCAAATGATTAAAAATTAAAAAATGATCCAAATAAAGGGACATTGACAGTACAGACACCTTCTGAACTGATGTCATTCATAACATGCCGGTGCAAGAATTCAACTGCCAAGTAGGAATCTGAATTATTTTAGTAATATATTGCATAGCATAATATTTTCTGTATTGACATTAAATGGCTCATAAGCCTTTATTGACACAACACAAACACTCCAGTTAGCAAAGCAGAACAGAGTTCTTATCAAAGATGCACCACAGGATGCATATCCTGAACTGAGGGAGCTGAGTTAGGTGGCTGCAACCGGGGGGAGTGGGAGGGGGAGTCTGCTGGCGAGAGGCGGATGCAGTTTGTGGAGGGGCTCCTGGCCGGGACCTTGGAGTGGGTACGGTGCCACCGTCCTGCAGACTTGGGGGCCACCGTTACCCTCGCAGGGAATCACCTGGCTGTCCATCCCAGAGGCCGGGCATCAGAGGGTCGGCCACTGGCGTTCATCTATCTAATCCCGGTGCCCCACAGAACACCCACAAAAACATATAATTGAGGGGCTTCAAGACTCCAAGCTATATTCCACCAACGTAGCATCATCGCCGAGGCTGCGCTCCCTTTTGGGAGAAAGAAACTCGCTGTCACAGGGCAGAAAATGATGAAAAGCTGCTGTGTAGCGGGTTAACCGAGGCTTTCACACTGACATTTGAGGCACATACGATACGTGAATATTCAATGTCAGTGTGGTAAATCGCTAAATGATGCTATTGACAGTGACTAGCATGGCTTAGCATAACATTTTCTTTGTTGACAGAGTTACATTAATGCCTCATAAGTCTTTATTGACACAACACAAACACTCCAGTTTGCAAAGCAGAACAGAGTTTTATATCAAAGATGCACCACAGGATGCATATCCTGGACCGAGGGAGCTGAGTCACCTCTGGATTGTGTACGCAGGCCTGCGACATCAACACAAGCCAAAACAATCCTTCATACCTCCTTAGAGCAACACACGTCATGTTTACATCTGAACAATGTAGCATATTGTGTTCTATTTTCAGCTAAGTGATGGGCGTGGGACCACTGCGTATTGAGACGTCTTACACACTGAAAAAGGCCATTGATTAGATATTCTATGTCTAACATTCAGACTGCTTGGTAGCTAGTTTATTTATTAACATGTAGATTTTGATTTCTAATAGTAATTTAAAGCAAGCAGAGTGAACTATGTGATTGGAGGAAATATTGTGTCTTTATAGTCCCTGCTTGCATGGCCACATAAATGTAAAGATTCTCTTTCAGACTCAGGGGTTTGGCCCCTGGACTCAAAAGCCCCCTTTCCAACCCAGCACATCTGTAGACACACAACTCAGTGACTTCTTTTCTGTACACCATCAAAACTGAACATGGCTTTAAGGGGAAGCTTTGGACCCTTTGACTCACCAACAACAAATGTTAACTCACAGAGGCTCTGGCTCACCCCGTGCCCAAATTGGACCATTCGGTAAACCATCCATGTCTTCTCACTGCGGTGATTTTGTCCTCACACTTCAATAAAATGTAAAATAAAAAATCATTCAAAGTGCAAACCTATTCGACACAATCCTACACATTATTTGAGTGATAGAAAGTGGTTAGATTGCATAAAAATACTCAGTGGTCAACATGATATCATGATGTCGGGCTGGTAGTTTTGGATCTGAAACCCTGTTGATCAGGATGTGAGTCTATAGTGATATTACACCTGCAACCCAGTGGCCAGAAAAATGTTGACATTAGACGTTTCTGAACAAAAATACGTTTCCATATCAGCCTCGTATCACGCTTGCAGAAATGCAATGCCACGTGGTTAACGTTGTGAAACGCTTGGTTAGGCTTCGGCAACAACATTACTTGGTTAAGATTAGAAAAAAAGACCATGGTTTGTGTTCATATAACATTAATTTAATTTAACAACAATGTAATGTATAACAACCGTAACAACGCAAGAAAACCACTACAGTTAGGCTTAGGAAGGGGCAAATGGCTCAAAGGTAAAGCGGGTCGTCCACCAATCGGCAGTTCGATCCCCCCGGCTCCTCCAGTCCGTATGAAGTGTCGTTGGGCAAAATACTGAACCCCAAATTGCTCCGGAATGCTCTGCCATCAGTGTATGAATGTGAGTGTGAATGGGTGAATGTTGGCAAGTAGTGTAAAGCACTTTGAGTGGTTGAAAGACTTGAAAGGAGATCTATAAAGGGAAGTCCATTTACATGGTTGGGCTTAAAACTGCTACGT
This sequence comes from Sebastes umbrosus, assembly GCF_015220745.1. Classification (NCBI taxonomy): domain Eukaryota; kingdom Metazoa; phylum Chordata; class Actinopteri; order Perciformes; family Sebastidae; genus Sebastes; species Sebastes umbrosus. The sequence continues at coordinate 38,420,643 of NC_051270.1, forward strand.
TTGTGCAGTAAAAATAACACTGAACGGTGTGAACACGTGACACGAACAAACAGCTGATTGTAACGTGACGCACGGAACACGAACAGCGGCCTCCTGGATGAAAGCCAGTGTGTCTCTTTTCACTCTTTATACTACGTCATTTACTCAGACCGAACGCAAAAACGTCGACATTCAACGTATCATTGATTTGCAGATAGGTCCAATGCCAGCATTTTTTCCTGGCGACTGGGCTGACATCTGATACCAGAGCCCCAAGGCTTGTTTCAATATTCTGAAACAGTGATGTTCACTTGGCTGGTGACCTTTCAAGCATCGTGAATCGTTTTGTCAGTGAACCCACGGGTGGTATGAAACTCTGAACCACCATCGGGGGGGAAATGGAAAATGTATGAAGGCACTCTGCGAGATGGAAAGAAGAACAGTAAAGTTAAGTTCTACCATTTTGACAAAGGCCAGCTTCATAAATCCTTTTTGGTGGATGGAGAAGCAAAATGGGACCCTGGCTGCGGTCGAACAGTCCTTTTTTGGTTAGGAAGGTTCCTAACGGATTGAAATGACCCGGAAGTGATCTGAGTAGCAGCCATGATAAGAGCTGGTTGTTCGGACGTTCATAATAACAAACGATATGCTGATCTTGCATATTATTTTCATACGCTCATACACTAATTGGGATTCATGTTTAATATGAGTGGACAGTGACAACCATTTCGTTTCACTTTATTTTTAATTAATTATTTATTTATAACAAATAAAATGAACAGTAAACAATCAATAAACAAATAATCAACATAAATAAATATTACATGTCCGAAAAGAAGTTGGAAGAAGTTTATGATCCTACACCTTCTCCATAACTCCAACAATTAACCCAATATTTATCATATATTCCTTTGTTTATTTCAATTCCAACCTCAGTAATGAAGTGATATTTTTCACCGGTTGTCCACGTTTAAGGTCAGATGATCCTTTATTATATGTTGATAGAGTGTTCCAGCAGCAGGAGGACCTGCTGGATTTCTCTTTCACACACCGCGGGTGAAGCAGCCTGTCACTGAAAGACCTATTTAACAACGCACGGGGGGAAGCAGCGCCTTTTGTAGTCCATCTTCAGAACATTGTAGTTTCACCACAGCAGACACGTGTCACTAACATCCGCCGCCGTCACATCATAATTACGGAGCTTATAGTGAAAGAGCAGTCGTATTCTCTGAACACCGCGGTTGTCTTTTCTTTAGTCCTTCTGAATTCTCCTTCTCATCTTTCCTTGACCTCATGACGTTTTCCATCGAGGTCAAGGAAAAGTGGTAAGGAAAAGACCTTTTTATTTGACTTTTTGAATGCAGCCTTGAATCCTTGCTCTACCTGCACGCCTACCAACATCAGCTCATCACCCCTCCAGTATGTCAACCCCCGTTCTGCTCCCCGACCCGCCAGATAGTTGTCTCAGCTACAGTGGTAGTCTTACGTCTCAGGCCTCTCTAAATCTGGTTTAGTCCTCTGATCTATATTTGTGTCTTTTCCAAGCGTGACACTTACTGTCTTTTGTCCTGTGTCCCAGGATCATCTGCTTGTCTGCCTGCCAGCAAACCCTCGAGCCACGTACTGTAAGCCTTCCCTGTGCCTTTGCCAGCCATCATCTGGTCCAACAATAAATCTCCTTAACTTCCCCTATACCTCCGTATCAGTGTCCTGCGTTTGGGTCCACCTAGTTACATTATAACAGCTTAGCTCCAGTATGTCGACATGTGTGTTGCAATTGCAACGTTGTAATGTTAAACACACTACATTAACAACAATTTGGCAACTGGTAAATGGACTTTGCTAGTCTCCTGACCAGCGCTTCACACTACATGTCAACATTCACCCTTTTCACACTTTCGTACACCTGCTCATCAGGAACTATTCTAAATGCTCATTCACACACCAATGGCACAACCTTTGTGAGCAATTTGGGGTTCAGTGTCTGTATTAATTAGGGGTGGAATGGTTCGTGTATTTGACCTAAGCCGTTCGGTTCAAGACGTTTGTTTCGGTCCGCGACATCCTTTCAGTTCGCCGTTACCCAAACAGCTGTTTATATCTACTATTCGCACGCACGGAACAGAAACTCTGGAGCGTGAGTTTTACCCGGAAAGTTTTGGCAGCGCACCAGGAATGGTAGCAGCGCTGTAGCGCCCAGTAGCTCATGATAGTCGAGCTAAACTGACAACGATTTGTGTCAAACTGTACGCCGACACTGTTCAACTGAATTTGGGGTTATTTACGTGGACACTTGAAACATTTAATTACGACGGCATCACCCGAATTTGTCGATCAGCCGAGCGAAACAAAAGCAGACCGAGAGTCTGTCCCCCCCCCCCCCACAGCGTTCAGACAGCCTCCCACTGCAGATTCACACCGTGCCAAAGTAATATCTAATGCTATAGGAGTGTTTATCGCTGCATATACGACTAGACTCCATCGTAAACAATACAGAATTAAAGCATATGGTCAAAGAGCATGAGCCTTCACGTGTGAATTTTAGTCTGTTGTGCCTGCCCTTTATAAACTAGCATAAGCAGCAGTTGAGGATTTACCAACAGCCTTAAGATGGAACATTACAGACATTTGTGATTTATTTTTGTAATTTATTTTTTCGTATTGACAATATGTCAGTATTTGAGTGCCTTAACTGTTGTAGTAAGAATTATGACCAATGAGCCACTGTTGAATGAGTGGGAGATAAAAAGCTATCTGTTTTTTAGCATAGTTCCGGTTGAGCTTATGCTTCAATGTATGGCCTTAGTTTATAATTTCATCATGTATGAAAATAACAAAGCTGCATTTTTTTTGTTTGTACTTATCACTGTAGAATACCTATTCTTTCAATTTGTCAATGAAGAAGTGTTTATGTTCTTTATGTAAGCCATACTTTTGTTAAGGCAAACATTTGTTAACTTATTTTTGCCAAATAAATGAAAAGCATGTTGAAATCAGAACACGACCTCCTCGCTGTAACATAAATGAACCGAACTGAAGACCGTGACGCCAAAACCGTGATATGAACCGAACAGTGAATTTTGTGAACCGTTCCACCCCTAGTATTGATACACTAATTTATTCAGGTTTTAATTTGTGAACAGTATATATGTTTATATTTCACTGACAGATAATGCAAATAATGACTTTCCTCTGTCAGAAACAAATGAGGAAGTAGAGTGATGTTGATAAATCCTGATAGGCCGGCACAGGAGACTGCAATTAACATCCCATCTCCCACCAACAGTGAATGTTGGTTTCTTTCCACCATGCCCGTGATCTTTCCCTAACATTAACCAAGTAGTTTGTGTGACCTTTGGCTAGATCCAGGCTAGCTCCTCCTTCTCCCCCAGTCTCCAGTGTTTGCGCTAAACTAAGCTAACTGGCTCCTGACTCCAGTTATATAGACATAAGAGCAGTATTAATCTTTTCATCTAACGCTCTGCAAGAAAGCAAATAATCTTATCTCCCAAAAAATGGAACAATTTCTTTAAATCCAACTATCACAGTGTTTATCTTCTTCTTCTCCAAATATATAGATATTGTTACCAAACATCTTTTTGGACAGTTCTGAAAACCCCCGGGTCATGTTCAATGTCTGCAGGGAAAATTAAGTATGTTATAGTTAGGGACAAGGTCATCCTGCGTCCCAAACGCTATTCAGTTTAAGATACTGAAAAATTTGGGTAAGGTTAGGGAAGGATGGTGGTTTTGGTTAAATTTTGAAAGATGTTTCATGTCAACATTGGCTTTTTCAAACTACATTTGTGAAGACAATAAGCCATACTATGGTGAGATTTATGCCTTTTAGTTAGTTTTCCACCTCCGATGAAGAGCAGCTTACAGCCGCCTCTCTAAACTTTGTCTCATCCAGAGACCAGAGTCCCAAACGGGGTTCTGTGTCTGCCAGACGGTCTGAATGGGATACTACCATATCAGCAGTAATATCGTAATGCACAGCAGACGATGGGGCGGGCGGCATTGTGATATTATGACTTTATTCTTGTAATATTGCAACTTTTTTCCTCAAAATATTACGACTATTTATTTCTTGAATCTCAGAGAACACAGATATGTGGGAAATATTTTGAAAGTGCAGAAAAGTTTTGAACACGAGCTGAAATCTGAAACACATATCAGCTATTAAAGTCCATGGGTTTGTACATTAATTAAAGTGCATGCATTCATCATGGGTGTGAATAGGTGCCAAATGCACATTTAAAGAGGTTAATTCCCCCAACAAAAGACACAAAAGAGGAGGGAAGAGTTAATCACGTGTCAGCAGAGATGATATTAAATGGGAGAAGTTGATCTAATACGCCTGAATTTTATGTTTTCCTTTACATAAATAAAGATATTTCCACAATAAATTGATGCAGAAAAGGCACACATTGATGCAGAAAAAAGTCACCAGAATGCAGGAAATGCTCTGGTTCTGCTCAAAATTTCCTGGGGGAGGAACCCCAGACTCCCTGCTTAAAGCTGAAGTAGGCGAGATTGGAGCAAATATCATTAAATTCAGTTATTTTTATAAAACGCTATATATCGCTATATTGTGACAGTAGTACATGAAACAGGTAACCTGAAAAAAATCATGTGCCTCTGTGTTCTCCGGTGCTCCTAACGGCATCTGCAAGATTTCACAGACCACAGGAAAACAAGCAGTCAGAGCTGATCTGAGGTCTGCTGTCCAGCTGCCGTCTATGAGAGCCGGCTGTCAATCACTCGCAAACTCCGACCAAACGGTCAAACTAGGCAGCGCTGATCAAATATGAATCAATATTCTGTTACTGTAATGCCTATTTCTCTCCTCAAATGTTTTCAGAATCATCTTGTAGTGCACGGTTTAGCTATAAAATGAGAAAGTTTGGACGCCGCTGCAACCGCCATTGTGAAATCTGCCAAGTTCCGGTCACATGACCGGAGCACAGCCAAAAGGAACGCTCTCTCAATGAAATGACCTGTGATTGGTCAAAGTCTCCCGTCACGGGCTAGATTTTCTAAAGCCTGAAAACAGAGCCATGAGGAGGTGCAGAAGTCTAGTTATCTCTCAGAACATTTGAATTACAATATGCTGAAAGGTTATTATGCCCAATGATGCCAAAAATATACTGCCTACTGCCACATTAATATGTGTCCTTACCAATTTATTTTAGATGTAAATGACAACCACACTGAAGATATTTAGATCTGGAGCTGTCTCACGCCCTCTCTCTCTCTCTCTCTCTCTCTCTCTCTCTCTCTTTGTGTCTCTCTCTCTCTCATAGCTCCACCTTTACTGGTTATAAAGGGATCCGTCCTCCAGGTAAGTTCTCACATAGTGGGTCAGTCCTCAGCACCAAACATGGGGACCACAGGACTCCAATCCACGTTATGGCTCATCTACCTGATGCTGCTGGTCGGCACACTCACACAGACTGGTGAGTGATGACCTGAGAAATATGCTTACAGCTCCAGTCTTATCCACTGGATACAGCACGAGATGATTGGACGTTGTTAAGAGAAGTTCATATTGGTGTATGGTGAAGGAAAGAAAAGTTCATATTGGTGTATGGTGAAGGAAAGAAAACATGCTTAATATCTTAATATCTTGTTTTGATAACTTCCACATTTTCTTTGTGTTTGTCTGTAAAATACCATAAGAAACTTCAATGATACTGTTCATCATAATTACTACTACTTCTACTACTTCTACTAATAACCTACTTTGACTTTTATACTTTGATTCAAAGCCTAAAGCAGCTGATTAAAAGTTGCCAATTATCTGTTATCATTGCAATATAGACTCATGTCATGCTGCCAAGTATTGTTTAAATTTATAGAAGACATCTCCAAAGATACTGAATACTGTATGTATAAGTTTACATTTCTATTTCTACAATAGTCCATTTGATTGAATTGACTATGGCATCTTGGGTTTGATTATTTCATTCACAGCGGAAGAAGAATACAAAAGAATACAATGCACGTTCAAATATACATGCAAAAATAAAATACAAATAATAAATAAATATAAAATAAAATAAAATAAATAATTATTTTTTCTCTTTGTACAGTAACCGTCATTCCTTCGCTTCAGACACTGAGCCTGAGTTCAGGTAAATTGTGCAAATGCCCAAAACAGATTTTGCTCAAATCTTCACGTCAGTTAAAAATATATGTTTTAATCTGTTAATGTTGTTGCAGCTAATGCAAATCACATTGGCCGAGTGTGCACGACTTGGGGACATTATCACTGGAAGACCTTCGATGGAAACTTCTTCCAGTTGGCCTCCACCTGTAACCACGTCGTGGCCTCTCAGTGTAAGGACAACTACGAAGATTTCAACATCCAGATGAGGCGCGACATGGTCGACAACATCCCCACCATTAGCAACATCGTCATGAGGTTTGAAGGTTCTGTGGTGGAACTGACCAACAGCTCAGTGGTCGTCGATGGCAAGACGTAAGTTTGGTCCAGACCTTTCAACTACTGTACTTGTATCCCTGTGACACTGTACCTCATATGTTCTATGTTACATCCCTGAGACTCTGTTTTAGTTGGGAATTTTGCTCTAATCAGATATTTACATTCAGTACAGAACTGACGAGTTGAGAGTTTATCTTGAAAACAGTAGTTTGACATCTATCAATGGATGGAGGTCGTAGTCATGGAGTAGTCATGGAGATAGCTATCTCTATCTCCCGTCTTTATCTGCAAACTCCAATCGCTGAGTGTGAGATACAATAGACAGCTTTGAAAAAAGTGAATAAGTGGACTGTGAGTTAAGATTATTATATTATATTATTTTGCCTATTTACAACCAGTTATCTCTTCATCACTACCAATCGTTTTTAAAGGCTTTCCACAGGGTTTTAGATTATTGAATCCCAAGCAGACAAAGACCAAAGATAGTTATGTTAGCTAAAATATGAACAACCTGTAGATACATCTTTACCCAATGTGTAGAATTTTTACAGTAGGCTATGTGATTGGTTACAGCATCATTCAAATAATTCTGGTGAAGTTTTTGCTTTTAGAAAAATGATCCCAGTCCCAATTGAAAAGTCTTGAACATACCTGGCTTTAATTATTGTTATCCATTCCGATGTTCAGTTGTTTGTCAATCTTGTGTTATTGGTAGGTTCTGTTTACTGAAGTTATTATCGCTTAAGTTTTACGCTTAAGTGTGTACTAGTACCCCAGGGGGATACTTCCACAGTTGTTACAGGGAAAGCTTGTGGAATAGCAATCAGTGTGTAAAACGAATGGACATCTTCTATGCCCAAGTGCCAGTCAAAAAAAGTTAAAATAATAATAATAATAATAATAAAAATAGATGCCATCTGTTTCACATGGATTTGCAATGCTGTAGAATACTCCCTTTCAAAAACTATTTTTCTTTCTTTCATTTAGAAAGGGTACAACGTCCCGAGCCCAGGTTGGCTCTCTATCAGGTGCCTCTGTACCTGAAAGGGAACATTCTACAGTGTGAATCCTTGTGAAACAAGATTGTGGAATAGCCCAGCTAATATGAGCAAAAATGTATTTCATAAAAAAAGAAGATATATACATATTAATGTTTAAGAGGAAAACAATTGGTGCGATGCTGATATTTAATTATTAATTGTCACAGTAACCGATAAACTACGAGTTACAATAGGCTGTTGCATCAATAATCAGTGTGTCAGTGTTTGAAGAAAATATTGGAACATAACAGGTTGGTGTTGATGAAGGGTAAATAGGGCTGTGAAGGTAGGCTACATCAAGAAAACATGTTGGGAACCACTGAAAGCATTTCGCTCATGCTGGTCAGAACACGAGATGACCGCTGTGTCACTTAGAGATGACTTTCTGCAATTGTTACATTTTTATAAGCCTATCTCTTTTAAAGAGACTTAATGGCTGAACTGTTTGAGTCTCTAAGCTGTCAGTGTTACATTTCAATGTATAACTCATCTTATCAATTCTTCACATCAAGAGTAGGATTTCTAAACCACTTGGAAGCCTAAATATTTAATCTCATTGAAAGGATTTGAAAATGTACAATTTTGGCTGGCACGTCGGCGCTCGAGCATCATGCGTGAGAGGCGAGCCGATGCCTCGCAGACAAATCCCAGATATCTAGCATGCTAAATATGTCGACCTGTCGGGGACTCGGGCCACCAACTACAGCCAATGAGAGCGCGAGACACGGGTTGAGGGGAAACCTTGGATAGGAGGGGTCGCCTGTAACAACAGGAACTTACTGGATCTGCTGCATTTGCAACACGGAGCAAAGTTGTTGTTGCACTTAGAGGAATAAATAGTAAAAAAACACCAACATCACATCATTTACCGGGTATTTCCCGCGTGTTTCTTCGTGGCAAAACGTAATTTGTTGACCTCATCGGGGGGTTCCTCCCGGTGGAAGGTCTTGTAGTGTGTGACCGACCCTCTGTCGCCGGTCAGTCATTTAGTGTGAAAACTACAACGACTTCAAGACTCCCGATTACAAGACAGCAAGTTGGGTAGTGAGAACGGTGCTGTAATCTGACGATTTTGACAGTCTTGTGGTGTGAACAGCTGCTCAAACGAGTTTCAGGCTGTAAATTGAAGTGCAAATAAATGCTGTGTGTATGGTAGGAAATCATAATCCCACCTCGGAGAATGGTCAGAAAAAATCATAAGCAGCGAAGGCTTACACGCTGCTTAGAATCTCTTAGCTGCCCTTTGTTTATTACTGTTACTTATTACTATAATTTCAACCTGAACTAATCAATTTTCTTGAAATTCAAATTGAATCAAATGACACAGCATATTTTAAAGGGGGTCACTCACATTGCTGAGGTCATGAACACCCACCACTGCAGTTTGAACCTCTTAAAGCTAATTTTTTCCTCCGCCAAGGCCGAAGGCTTAGGAAGGAGGTTATGTTTTCACCGGCGTTGGTTTGTTGTTTGTTTGTTTGTTTGTCCGTTAGCAGGATTACTCCAAAAGTCCAAAATGGATTTGAAGGAAAACTTTTGGAGGGGTGGGGTGTGGCACAATGAACAATCCATTAGATTTTGGTGGCGATCCGGATCATGAACCGGATTCAGGAATATTTTTTAGAATTCCGATCAGCCTGAGCATTAACAACACAGTGTATAACACATGCGCAGTGTGACTGATGATGCGTTGATGATGCGTGACCACGCCTTCTTCCTCCTTCTGAGAGCAGAGAGATACGTGTGTGGATGTGTGTGCGGGAGCTGTTGGCTGTCCGCAGTGAGAAAGAACAAAGCGGTAGATGACGGGATGAGAGACAACGTAGTGTAACGTTATACAGACATAACAAGGCTGCTGAATGCAAGAGGCATCCACCGATACGATACACGGAAACACACCGTGTTAATAATACGCCAACCACCTCACGGTACCGCCAGCTGGGCGCTGTGATATGTTTTTAAAGTCACGCACATTGGCGGAGGTCTGCGCTCTCCGAGTGCCATTCTAGTTTGGTTTTACTTTTACTAATAGCCACTATCATTAACACTTTGAAGGCAGTCATACCCTGAACAAAGCTTTGATAAATCAACTATATTCTGCCTGCAACAGCAAAAACAGCAGTAAGACAAAGTTATCCAGATTGTAAATATTTTAGTCTGACCTCCTGTATCACTCTGGAAAGGCTGTACACTGTCTGCAGCATTTAGCCACTGACTACCTTAAAGGGGACATATCGTGTTCATTTTCAGGTTCATACTTGTATTTTGTGTTTTTTACTAGAACATGTTTACATGCTGTAATGTTAAAATAAACTTTATCTTCCTCATGCTGTCTGCTTGAATATACCTGCATTTACCCTCTGTCTGAAACGCTCCGTTTTAGTGCATTTCAACGGAATTGCAACGGAATTTCGTTGCTAGGCAACAGCTTGGGTCCATGTTTACTTCCTGTCAGCTGATATTATTCACATACACTGCAACAGGAAATAAACTGGGACACATTTAGAATGTTTACGTTTAAAACTTTGAAATGGTCTAAATATTGTAGATTTGTGATATCACAAATCTACAATATTTATTTATTCAAAAAGCACAGTTTCTGAATACGGGCTGTGTGTATTTCTCTGTGGATTAAGCGTTTCTATACTTTCACAGTATTTATATATAACTTAAATCTGCTTTATAATATAAAAGCCATGAAACTGTCACTTTTTTACAATATGGGACCTTTAACACTTAACAAATGAGCCTCATGACTGTCTGTGACTTACATTTCACAGTTATTAGTTTGTCTCTCATAAGAATATGACTTCCTGTATCAGCTGCTGCTTTCTGTCTAATGTTCACACTAACTCTCTGTGTTTGTTGCAGGGTGTCTCTGCCGTATGTCATATTCGGGGTGACTCTCAAGGGGACCACCTCCAGCATCACCGTCGAAGCTAAACTGGGAATTACAGTTATCTGGAACCTGGATGACTCCCTGGATGTATGTACTGTAGCACACCCTCTCATATGCACACAGTCCTGTTCTGTGTTCAGGTGTATGGTCATGGGGTTTTAAACACTTGACAAAAGGACACATTGTGAGTCTGCTGTAAACAATTCAACAGGATCTGACTCTACCTATTCCTGGTTATGTTTGTGTATGAGTACAAAAAAACATTCACTTAGTTTTATACCGTTTTAATTGTTTAAACGATAAGGCCGATGTTTACTTATCAAAAATACCAAAGCCAACAAGAAACGTATCATTCTAACAACTATTGCCTGTGTCACCACAGTCTGATAGAGCTTATCTTTCTTTGCCACAGAACTCCATTGTTTTCCAAAAGCCGTTAAAACCCAGAGCCACGGTGTTGCACTTGGGTGACGTACTTGATAAGTTAGGAAACAGCCAGTGCAGTTTTGTTTTGTTTTTCACTCACAGTTGTTCACAAACCAGCTGAATAAATTGATACAAAAGGCAAACGTAACTGCCAGTGATACCTACCACTCTTTATACATGGAGTTGCAGCTGTTCCATTTGGGGTGGAGTTATCACCTCCTCGTTTTGCTGTGAGCAATTAAATTAAATTAGAACCTCTAGTTACCAGCACTGTAGCACTTTAATACCGCTTGAACTCAACTTGCAATTTTTAAGTTGTAGCGGGCTCAGATACTGGTATCATATGAAACTAGAAAACCTAATGAATTCATTGTTGTACCAACCATGTCATACTAGCTTGTAGCAAAGGAGGATAGACAACGCTCAAAACTTATGCTAAATTTTGGCGAGGAAAAGCCGGCATGGTCATTTCCAAACGGGTCCCTTGACCTCTGACCTCCAGATATATGAATGTATATGGGTTCTATGGGTACCCACGAGTCTCCCCTTTTCAGACATGCCCACTTTATGATAATCACAAGCAGTTTGGGGCAAGTCATAGTCAAGTCAGCACAATGACACACTGACAGCTGTTGTTGCCTGTTGGGCTGCAGTTTGCCATGTTATGATTTGAGCATGTTTTTTATGCTAAATGCAGTACCTGTGAGGGTTTCTGGATAATATTTGTCATTGTTTTATGTTAATTGATCATAACAAATATATATACATACGTTTGTATAAAGCAGCATATTTGCCCACTCCCATGTTGATAAGAGTATTAAATACTTGATAAATCCCCCTTTAAGGTAAATTTTGAACAGTTAAAAAAATGTGTGATTAATTTGCGATTAGTCATGATTAATTATGGACAATCATAAGATTAATCACGATTAATTATGACTGCCTAGCAGCAGTGACTCACTGGGTGAGTTTGTGGGATACTTCCTGGAGAGATAAGCAAACAATATGGATACGCCAAACCTGAATACCACCATTAAATGTAGTTGCTTTAAGTAAACTTTTGTGTAATTTGCAGTTTTGACCACAGGTCATACACCAGCTTGAAAAGCAAAGCTTTACTTATAACTATCCAAACAGAACACTGCTAAAGAGTACAGTATACCCATGTCAGAGCTCACACACAGCACAAGAATGACCTACTGAAATACCAAAATGGATTACATAGAAAGACTGACATATGTCAAATTTCCATTAATAATATGTTTAAATCTTAACAACCTGCTTTGAATCATGACTAACTTGTGATTTTGCCAATAACTACTTTGCTGTATGTTTGGGACATGTTCACAGGTTGAGATAGACAAGAAGTACCAGAACCAGACATGTGGACTCTGTGGAAACTTTGACAGCGTAGCCAATGATTTCATGAAAGATGGTAAGGTCCTTTTCAGAGTACTCAATGTGTGAACAGATTCTTTAATATTAGGCATACAGCATCTGATGGCAGTGGCCCAAAAATGTCCTCTATTCCTAACGTTACTACTCCACAGCTCACAGTTTGAGTCGTTATTGCAAAACGTCACCTCGGCGACTTGCTGTAAGTCGTTTTTAGTTTATGCAGAAGTTAGCCCGCTACAACAGTCGCAATGCCAAAGGCACACATAAAAATGGCCGCCTCTCTGACCATCCTGCTACCAAGCCCCCAGGAAGAGCGCCGGTCGTTGATCCCAACTTTCGTAGTGGCCAAACGGCGGTACTGCAACTTCCATGTTCGTCACGTGATGCCATTGGGCCCAAAAAGACTTTTCCCCATAGACTTACATTGGGAAAGAGACGTCTGTAACTCAGAGGATAGTTTTTTTGGAGGTGAATCAACTCCCCAGTACGAACATTCCAATAGCCCTTATTTAAATCATTAGGTTTTAAAGTCGTAAAACGCACTAATAGCCGAATCCAGAGTTACTTCCCTTCATCTGTTCATGTGAATGACACCCAGACCGAGGCTGGAGCGCCAAGCCGTGATGACGGCGTGACGTTAGGACCCCGTGACGGAGTCATGTGACCGAGCGGACGCTACTGCGCATGTTTCATGTGCCCAAGATCAGGTTACTTTTCCAGGCGGATGTCGAGCCATTTTGTCTTCATGCGCCACTGAGCAACTTTCATAGGAATGAACGGGGCCCTGAATCCAACGCCATATCCAGTTCTTTTAATACATCCATGCCTGCTACGTTGATTTGTATGTGAACGTCCATTCTACTTCTATTCTATTTTTGTGGAATGAACAATCGACTCTCCATGTCGTCACCTCACACACATCTAGCTAGCTGCAGTAGCTCCTCCTGATTGGTCAGTCCGTGCTCTGGCTTGCCGGACACAAACGCAATAAGCCTGATAAGATCGATTTTTGCGATTCTCTCGTAATCTCGTGGCATCGCGAGAATCCAGCTGCCGTGCAAGGTAAACAAGAACCCAAACAAGGTGGAAGTCCTTTTTTGTTAGTTAGTGCTGACTATTAACTTAACAAAAACAACTTTCTGCACGAACTGCACATTTGAAAATAGTTTTTAAACATATTTCTCCATTGACTTGAAATTGTTGAACATTCGCAAAAAGAGGTGCAAAGTGTGTTGCAAATTGTTTACCTAACTGCAAGATACTGGGGCTGAATAATCACAATTAGCATTGTTGTGTGATTGCCTGTACTGTAGGAGCTCCACTGTCTGTGACAGACTATGCTGACACCTACAAGGTGGACGGGCCAACGGAGTTTTGTGAGGAGCCTGAGCTCAACCCGGTCCTGAGCTGTGGCAATCAGGTAATTATTCACTCTTTATAATACTCCAAACACATTAGCATTAAACATCTCATGAAGTCACGTGTGTGAAGAATGAGATGCCCTATACAAGGGGTTGGCAACCTTTTGCATTTTCTTGCTAATCAGTGTGCTATATCAACATTAAAGGTCCCATATGCTGCTTATTTTCAGGTTCATACTTGTATTTTATGTTTATAATAGAACATGTTTACATGCTGTAATGTTCAAAAAACAAATTTTTTTCATCATACCGTCTGCCTGAATATACCTGTATTTACCCTCTGTCTAAAAACACTCCGTTTTAGTGCATTTCAATGGCATTGCAACAGAATTTCGTTGCTAGGCAAAAGTTTGGGTCCATGTTTACTTCCTGTCAGCTGATATTATTTACATCCACTGCAACAGGAAATAAACTGGGACACATTTAGAATGTTTATGTTTAAAACCGTGTAATGGTCTAAATATTGTAGATTTGTGACATCACAAATGGACAGATATCCTAATGGCTTGTTTCAAACGCACAATTTCTGAATACGGGCTGTGTGTGTTTCTCCGTATATTGAGCGTTTTGATAGTTTAACAGTATTTATAAAGCACTTAAACCTGCTTTATAATGTGAAAGACCTGAAAATCTCACTTTTTACAATATGGGACCTTTAAGGTTCACATTTAGTATAATTATGACACCACATCAAAATTTAAATCTCCGACAGATCTGTAATTTTATTCCATCCATATAGGCAAGGTGCGTAGAAATGTTTAAAAAGTCATTTTCTCCCATAATCAGGACATTGTAATTATGTATGAGAGAACTAAGAAGGCTGCCAGTCTTATGAAAACATCCACATCTTAATTGAAATCATTAACCCTACCAACCTTCCACCAATCCTGTTCATCAGCAATAAACTTATCAAATTCTGCGAAGAAGGCAACAAGTACTAGTCAATCACAGAATCCTCCAATGAAACGTCAACCGATTATATTTTTCTTTGAATCCACAACATGTCTTCTAGACTAGTGGATAGAAAACATCCAAAATACACATTTAGGTGTTTATTTTACTACACATTGTGTCTTTGCGTCTGTAGAGTTCTCCTAAATTCACCAAAAGTTAGCATTAGATAATATCTCATTTGCATAATTAAATATAACATTTCAGAAAAAACTTGTAATTCAAAGAATAATTATCTTAATGCAAGCACTCAATGGGAGGGGCCGAGGTGGAGTCGGGGTGGTGACCGTTTCCGTGAAATACGCCCTAGCTAACATGGAGGGAGTGGGAGGGTTCGGGGTCTGGCCATCAAATACCTAGCTTTTCCACGGCCCTTTCGAGAAGACGAATAAGCTCCTGGTGGTAGGGACCCTTCATTGAAACAGGGTTGGACGACTCCATAGGCTCGCCAGGTACGTCCTCCCCCATCATCTTCCTCGTCCTCGAACCCCACTGAGACGCATGAAAATCCCGCAGTTCCTTATGGTGAGCATACGGCAACTCTTCCTGCTCTCCCTGGCCCGAAAGCTGAGAGTGAGCGGGGGGAATGTTGGCGAGATGCGGGGGGTTGCCAGCGGCAAATTGTCGTCTCTCTCCCGACCACTTGTAGGCCTTACTGCAGTACAAGAAGGTCCGGGAACCGGGTCGAATAAATCCCCCCGTTGTTGGGAATTCAGAAGAAGGGGTCCGACAGGGCCGCAGACTTTCGTTGACTTAACGGCCACAATTGTCGCTGTTAACAAGCAATTTCTGATTCTTACATAGAGTCCCTTTAATGCTCTGGATATCGTACCTTTAAAGTATGAGAGCAAGTCCATCAAAGTTGACACACATCGCACAACTCTTCTCCAGCACACCATGCTCTGCTCACCAAACTGCCTCATACACCAACCTGAAGCTCACATTGTCTTTGCACCCTCAAAGCCAAAATGAATAATCTATTTACATGTATTTTATTACTCCAAACTGGATTTTCTAGCAGATTGACTGATTTTCTGATTTTGTTTTTTCAGCAATTCTGTGACCAGGTCTTCTCCGCTGCTCCATTCAGAAGTTGCCAAAACCTTCTGGATGTGGAATCCTTCAGTGAAGCCTGTATGGCTGATATGTGCAACTCTAAAGACAACACCGACTCTGTCCTCTGCAAAACCATCTCAGAGTACTCCAGAGAATGTATCCATGCAGGTGGCAAGCCCCAACAATGGAGGAATGCAACTTTTTGCCGTAAGGATGCTAACATCTAACGATAGCTCCTTAGTATATATGGAGTTAATTTGAATGTTCTGGCCCTGAATGTCAAACATCAGTTGCAGTGTTGTTTGCCTCGTGTTTTGCAAAATTGTGTGATTGTCACTAGTACGGCAACATTAAAGTGTTTGTCTCCACAGGCATGGAATGTCCATACAACATGGAGTTCTTGGAATATAGCAGTGCATGTGTTGACAGCTGCTCCACCCCTCAGGCCAGCCAGACATGTGACATCCACCCCCATGATGGCTGCAGCTGTCCCGCCGGTATCCACACACGTTTTACACTAAAGTGTATACGTTATATATGCAAGCATACACAACGTCAATCATGTCTCATGCACAGACATAAAACACGACAGTAATGATTATTATCTCTCTTCTCCTCCTCAGGAACGGTCTTTGATGACATCAGTAACACTGGCTGTGTTGTAGTGGATCAGTGTCCATGTCTGCACAACAACAAGGTCTTCAAGTCAGGACAGTCCTACTCTTACAGCTGTAGATCCTGGTAAGATGAAGACTTGGGTGTACAAATGAATATAACTGAGTAAAAGTTATTTTTGAACTGCGTTCTGAAGTCTGACATTTTTCCTTCAACTGTGAGGAGAAAAGAATGACAGACAACTGAGCGCACTGCCTTATATACTGTGGGTATTTGAGTAGACACGTCCTGATGGCCGGCTACGCTTATGTCAGATTTTCAGTGGGCGAATGCATGCTCTTGACTGGAGGAGAGTATTACCCATAGAGCCCAGTAGAGGGCGGAGCCTGTGTGAGTTAGCACCAGCAATGTAGTAACGTAACTTTCACCAGATCAACTATCAAGTTACTTAAATTGTGTACTGCATTACTTTTTTACCAAATGTGAGTTGAACACTGATTTAAATGGATTACTGACGTGTGTGTGTGTGTGTGTGTGTGTGTGTGTGTGTGTGTGCTGACAGTGTGTGTGAGAGTGGCCAGTGGAACTGTATGGAGGAGAACTGTCCAGGAAGCTGCTCTGTGGAGGGAGGGGCTCACATCAACACCTTCGATGGAAAAGTCTTCACCTTCCATGGGGACTGCTCATACATCCTGGCTAAGGTAGTACACATTCATCATCTGCAACAGTGCTAGTATACACACCAGAGTTATGTCATTTTATACAAGCAGGATGGATGGATTGATAAACCATGTGCACAGAGAATGACAGACGTATCATCATGCTGCATGATATAATGTGACGAATGTGCAGCATGATCGACCCATTTATGAAAATCTTAGTGTGTCCTAAAATAGATCCTGTTTATGGTTGGTGACATGAGTGTACTGTCTCTAATTTATTTTACTGTCAGCAGTTTTCAGCCCTTCATTCACTATTAAACTTCCAAGTTTTGTCCCTAATGTGCGTTACAGCAAAGTGACGGCTTCTTATATACTGTGCTGGCGGACCTGGTCAAGTGTGGCCTGGCTGACAGTAGGACCTGCCTCAGAGCTGTAACTCTGAGTTTATACAGCAATTCTGTGGTAAGCTCCAGACGCAGAAACACGCACACATACACACAAACACATACAGTGCAAAAAAACAGCACAAAACACTACAAAAGTCACCTTTTTGAGTTGATTATGTGATTATAATGACAGTCTACCAGGGAGTCAGATACTGTATACACCTGTATATATAGTAGGGGTGTGATGAAATATCGTGCCACGAAAAATCGCGATATAAAAACATGACTGCTGTGCTCCTGTTTGTTATAATCTAACATGTGTCTTTCCACAAACTGTCAGGTTATTAAAATTCAGGCATCCGGGCAGGTCTATGTGAACCAGATTCTTTCTCAGCTTCCGCTGTTTACACGTGAGTTACTTCGAATGATATTACAGAAGGCATAGTCAGTTCAAAGTCATTAGTTACAGCCTTAATCGATTTACTCAAGTGCTAAATAAAAAAATGAATATGGGGATAGCTACAATCGTGCTGTGGCATTGACTTTTCCAATGTCTTCTGGCTGCTGCAGCGGAGGTGAGTGCCTTCAGGCCATCCTCCTTCTACATCGTCATCAGCATCAAGCTGGGCATTCAAGTGATGGTCCAGCTGTCCCCCGTGATGCAGGTCTTCATCTCAGCTCACACTTCACTCAAAGGAACCACCTCTGGTACGACATTATTGTTTCAGGAAAACACCTCCAGTATTTACAAAATTATAATCGATCAGTTATGTTCAGAAAAAAAGTACTGGAAAAGTGTTTCTGTTTGTAATACTTAACATGTTGTTAAACTGTGTAAATGTGCATCACCTCACCCAACAGGTTTGTGTGGGAACTTCAACGACGTAATGAGTGATGACTTCAGGGTGATTAGTGGGCTGGTGGAGGGCACCTCTGTAGCGTTTGCCAACACGTGGAAAACTAGAGCCAGCTGTCCAGACATCACAACACGCTTTGGACACCCCTGTCGCGAAAGTATCAGCAAGGGTACGGCTAGACTCTGCTCCTATGTGTTGTCACATCATATGATGTAATGTTTGTCATGTCATATCATAATGAACATATGAATGAAATTATACCAGGGGTCTGCAACCTTTAGTATCAAAAGAGCAATTTTAGGCAAAAAAAAAGAAGAAATTCTGTCTGTAGCCGCAAAACATTTGAGCAATGCGATGAAGGTAACACAGTTTATAGTCTAAGTATATAGTATATAAGTCTAATGCAGTGAGGGCCAAAGTGCAAATGCACTACTGAGTATTAGGGTCACATTGAGGGAAAAAACATCTGAGATTACGAGAATAAAGTCATAATATTACGAGAAAAAAGTAGTAACATTATGAGATTAAAGTCCTAACTTTACGACAAAAAAAAGAAAATAACACATAAAATTACTACTTTATAATATCATGTCTTTATTTTCATAATATTACGGCTTTTTTTCTCGTAAACCTATGACTTTATTCTCGTAATATTATTACTTTATTCTCGAAATCTCAGGTTTATTTTTTTCCCTGAATGTGGCCCTTATACTCCGTCATACCATTGTACCATAGACCTACAACAATGATAAATAAAATGAAAATGTAAACAAAAAACAGTTATTCATTTCAATTTTTAAAAGCCCCTCTCCAGCGAGCCACTGGAGAGGGGCTAAAGAGTCGCATGTGGCTCCGGAGCCGCAGGTTGCAGACCCCTGAACTATACCTATCGCACCACATTTTAGGGTTAACCATGCCATTTTCAGGGCATATGATGTTTTGTAACTTCTAAATTTATGTTTGTTTCTGTAACTCAGAGAGTTATGCCACATACTGGTGCTCCAAACTGGCAGATCCCAGCGACGTGTTTGCTCCTTGCCATTCTGTCATTAGCCCCAAGATATACAAAGATGTAAGTCTTCGCCACACAAAGCTGTAATAAGGAATAATCTACTACTATTGTACCCTTGTCAATATGTCCATGTCCGCTGTGTCTCCTCACAGAACTGCATGTATGACAGCTGTAACTGTGAGAAAAGTGAGGACTGCATGTGTGCCGCAGTCTCCTCATATGTCTATGCCTGTTCAGCGGCAGGAATCCGCATCAGTGACTGGAGGGCAACCGTCTGTGGTGAGTAAAAAACACCAAGGACCGTTTTGTTTTACTAGAGATATAGAGGCTGGATTTGTAACTAACAAACAGACAAGTCAAAAGTTTTATATTTAATGAGATTTCATGAAGTTATTGGTGTGTTTATAGGACCGGGTGCAATATCAATTCAGTTCAATTTATTTTTATATAGTGTCAAATCATAATAGAAGTTATCTAAAGACATTTTTCATATAGAGCAGGTCTAGACCGTACTTACATAATTTAGAGACCCAACAAGACCTTGGGCAGAACCAGGCTCTAGATGGGCGGCCATCTGCCTCGACCGGTTGGGAGAGAGAGAGAGAGAGAGAGAGAGAGAGAGAGAGAGAGAGAGAGAGAGAGAGAGAGAGATGCACAGCAACAACAATAATAGCACAATGACTATAATAATAATAGAAATAGGACTAATATAATTATAAATAGCAGTGGATATAATAGAGTGATAGATTTAGATTTAGGGTTGATTAATAAGCTTGAGTCGAAGATGGCTGCCACCTCGGCCAGTGCCTTGTGAGTACTAATTTGACTAATTTAATTGCACCTTTAGCACCCTATGACCCCATCTGCAACAACAAACAATTTACCGACTCAAATCTTCTGTCTCCCACTAGGCAAATTCAGTACATCATGTCCAGCAGGAACAGTGTACGGCTACAACATGACCTCCTGCAGACGTACCTGCCGTTCCCTCAGCCAGGCTGACTACTCCTGTCAGACCAGCTTCACCGCAGTGGACGGCTGCGGCTGTGCCGAGGGAACCTACATGAACGAGGAGGGGCAGTGCGTGCCCAGCGCAGGCTGTCCCTGCTACGATAAAGACACCATTATTCCTGCCGGACAGGTTGTCAGTGAAGACGGCTCCACATGGTAAATACAGAGTGTAATAAAGTCAGGAGTTGAGCATTAAGGGGTCAGGTAATAAACACCCAACAGTTTACTTTAGAGTGAGCCGTAAATCGAGAATATGGACAGGATATTTTTTGTTCCATAAATTGCATTTCATCCAGGTTTGTATATCCTTAAGGTGTGCTTGAAGTTTAGCTAACTGGTTGGTTTCATCTGGCTTGATATAATTGGATTTCGTCTGCATAACAATGATAGTTTATGGAGTGTTTTCTAATAACATTATCTAAAGGAAGCATATATAAGGTAGGTAGGTCCATCTGCCAAAACCGGTTGGTTTCAGAGAGAGAGAGAGAAAGAGGGAGAGAGAGATATAAGGAATTCCATTGACGGACAAAGAATGATTTCAGGATGCTTTTTCTCATTTTCCCTTCTACCTGTTCTCACAGTATCTGCAGACAAGGAGCTCTCAGATGCTCTGGAGGGACATGGCTATCAAGTAAGTTTCCACATATGGACATACTCAAATCCCCTATAATTCTAATAACCATTGAATGCCAATGTGTTTAAACTGTTGAATTCAATTGAAGCTTTCAAGCTGAAAGAAAATTCCTCCTGCTGAAATGCAAGGAATTGAGGATGGAATTATGCATATGACATCTGGAATTTTGACATAATCATAATACTCTTTTCCATGAATTTGTTATTTATTACCCAGCGTCAACATCATGCCGTGCCCCCATGGTTTACTTTGACTGCTCCGCTGTTCCACCTGGGACCACTGGGACTGAGTGTCATAAGAGCTGCGTCACTCTGGACATGGCTTGTGTAAGTGCAGCATAGCACATAACACACTCACAGAAGTCAAACATATTTACATGCACAGGCCCTGTTTGGCTCACACCTTCTTTTCACCCTCCACTTTGTTTGGATACAGATCAGTACAGGCTGTACGTCAGGCTGCACATGCCCTGATGGCCTGGTGTCAGATGGAGTAGGAGGCTGTATCAGTGAGACCAACTGTCCATGTCTGCACAATGGAAAGGTCTATCAGCCCGGGCAGACACTGACTGTGGACTGCAACACCTGGTTTGTACAGTGCTTTACATACACACCAGTATAGGATGTACCCGCATGGAAATACTAGTATTATATATAAACTATATATAATACTATGTGTCTTACAACTTATAGTTTTTAAAGGTTAATTTGGTCAAAATACTACTTTCTGTCTAACGACTTATTGCTTTAAAGGTTCATTCCGCCAAAATACTATTTTCTGTCTTACGAGTTATAGTTTTTCAAATTAAAAAATTCGGCCAAAATACTACTTTCTGTCTTACAAATTATAGTTTTTAAAGGTTCATTCGGCCAAAATACTACTTTCTGTCTAACAACTTATTGCTTTAAAGGTTCGTTCCGCCAAAATACTAGTTTATTTCCAATGACTTATAGTTTTTAAAGGTGCATTTGGCCAAAATACCACTTTCTGTCTAACAACTCATAGATTTTAAAGGTTCGTTCCGTCAAAATACTACTTTCTGTCTAAGAATTTAAAGTTTTTAAAGGTTCATTCGGCCAAAATACTACTTTCTGTCTAAGGACGTATTGCTTTAAAGGTTCATTCCACCAAAATACTACTTTCTGTCTAACAACTTATTGCTTTAAAGGTTCGTTCCGCCAAAATACTAGTTTATTTCCAATGACTTATAGTTTTTAAAGGTGCATTTGGCCAAAATACCACTTTCTGTCTAACAACTCATAGATTTTAAAGGTTCGTTCCGTCAAAATACTACTTTCTGTCTAAGAATTTAAAGTTTTTAAAGGTTCATTCGGCCAAAATACTACTTTCTGTCTCAGGACGTATTGCTTTAAAGGTTCATTCCACCAAAATACTCCTTTCTGTCTAACGACTTATAGTTTTTAAAGGTGTATTCGGCCAAAATCCTATTTTTAAAAACTTAAAGTTTTTAAAGGTTAATTCGGCCAAAAAACGACTTTCTGTCTAACAACTTATAGATTTTAAATGTTCATTCTGCCAAAATACTACTTTCTGTCTAACAACTTATAGTTTTTAAATGTTTGTTCGGCCAAAATACTACTTTCTGTCTAACGAGTCAATTAATTCCAACTTCCACCTTTTACAGTATTACAGTTTAGCTTCCTGCTTTTCTAGCAATGTATTTCAGCTCTTACATTTTTTTTGGGTCATGCAGTTCAGCTTCAGCTCCAACAGGATATAGGTCTATATGAGCCACAATCAGTTGACAAGTAATTGACAACTCTGGGCAGGGTCCTCTGGGCAGATATACTTGTGCGAAACAGAGAGCGAAATGAAAATTTATTTTTGTATTCCAATTTGCGCACACATTTTTGCATTCTAAATTCACATTTAATAAGAGTAGCCCTATAATTACAGATAATTTTGCTGATGATGCTGATGAAATAATAAACTAAATAAAAATGCAATGATTTTTCCGTTTACGTGATTTAAAGTTTGAGTCTGCTGTGTGTCTCCCTAGCTACTGCAGTAAAAGAAAGTTCACATGTACCACCAATGTGTGTGATGCAGTTTGTGGGATCTATGGCGACGGTCACTACATCACATTTGATGATAAGAGGTTTGACTTCAGCGGAGAGTGTGAATACACACTCGTACAGGTAAAGTGGCAGTGGGACAGATGCACTGTGAATAAAATTGTAAATTAAGTTCATTAGTGAAATACACATACTCTTCTTTGTTGTACGAACACAATGCTTTTTAAAATTAAATTTTCCTCTTAAATTATAACCCCCCTCCCTGTCACAAAGCATTTTTTTAATATTACATAATTATTGCGATTTTAAATTTCACCATATCCATGAATTTCAATGCATGCGACTTTAAAAAGAGTGTGTTTGTGTGTTCCCTATATATCCCACATTATTTACTATCCTGATTGCTCTCTTTTGTAGTATGCATAATGGTTACATAATTCCACCCTGTGTCTATGCCTTACTCAGGACTACTGTGGCACCAATTCGGGCAATGGAAACTTCAGAATTGTCACTGAGAATGTTCCCTGTGGAACCACAGGAACCACCTGCTCCAAGACCATCAAGATCTTCCTGGGGGTAAACACAACACATGTACACTGTGCACATGTTCCGCCTCAAATACTAGATCAGAATATCAGACTAATATTAATGTTAAGGATTGGGCAAGGATTATGGCTCAAATGATAATCACTAAGACTGGGACCTATCATTATTTCATGATTGATAAGCCTTATAACACCTTTGATAAGTCAGCATTAAAATGATGAACAATTTATATGAACAGGTGGGTGAACAAGCAAACTGAAATTGAATTATTTAATTAAATGTATTTGCTACCATAGTTGGAGGCACAAGGCTCATTCTAAAACCAATAATAATAGAATTTCATTCATGGTAATGATACTATATATCATGGACATGTTTAGCCTGTACGATCATTCACATTCAATGACACTGCCAATGAAATGTAGCCTTCATATTGCCATGCAGTCAATTTGTATCTGTGTCTTTGTGAAGGAGGAGGCAGTTTCTTTCCATCTATTTGAGAACCAAGTTCCTTTTCTTTAAAATAGCATGTAACTTTTCCAGTGAAAACTAGAGAATTTGTTTTAATTATTATTATTATTATTATTATTATTATTATTATTATTATTATTGAGTAAGTGATTACTTGTTCCACCTCACTTAACTAGTGCAGTAATAAAATGCCTGTTTATTCTATGTTGATGCCCACAGGATAATGAATTCCAATTTAAAGATGACAACTTCCAGGTGGTAAAGGGCAGCAGCCAGGTGTTCCCCGCTCAGGTACACAAGATGGGTATTTACCTGGTGGTGACGATCAAGGTGGGACTTGTGCTCATGTGGGACCAGAAGACCAGTCTTTTCATTAAACTCGGACCACAGTACCAGGTAAACAATCGAGTCTACATGTCTTGATTGACACTTGGGCTTTTGCACGAAGCATATTGGTTGAGGCAGTTCATTCAGTCTGGCTTATTGTCATGATACACCATAAGAATCTTCACAGCCACGTAAGCACATTTTGTAACCACAAATAAACTTGCATTAATCAATATTTTTGATTAAAATGTTGAGTAAATTAACTCTGTGTAATGCAAAAGGCTTCGCTTAGAGTGTTGAAATCACAAAGAATTATCACCCAACTTATCTACTCAACTAGTTAGTGAGTAGCAGGTAAACATTGCATCTAGCTTAACAGGATATTTTCCTCAGGAGCTGGTGGAGACAAAACAGAGATAAAAGGAGAAGGAATAATGGACTGAAATGTATCTGGTAATTTGAAACAAGACAGCATTCTCTTGCTGTCTGCTAACACATTTGCCATAACAGTCGACAATGATGGTGGTTGTTTTAATATTTACGTTTAGCTTTGAATTAGGTTACATTACATTTCTCACAAAAATTTGGCTTAAAAATCTATCTTATGTTATGCTGCAATACATAAGTATTTTGTCCTCAGCAGCTATTTGGTAAACATGTGACACTTTTAAATACGGGACAAAATTGAATGTGACACAGGGAACAGTTGCAGTTCCAGACGATGTTGGAAAGCTAGCAAAGTAGCATGGCCTCAGGAGCTCCGTCTAAACCCACCCCCTCCCCTCGGGGCTCCTTCCAAGGCAACGCCCCCCCCCACACACACATGCAAGAGCACCGCCGCATCGTAACTACTTCACAGACACAGAGCGGAGAGAGGACCTCAACTCAACAACGCTACCTCATGACAAGTAACCGCGGCAGTGCTACTGCAGGGCTGAGTTTTCTCTTCCATTCTCCAGGAAACGGGCGGCGGCGACGCGCTTTGAGTTCAGGCTGGTGCACACCAAGGGTAGAGTACGAGCAGGGAGGCAAGGAGGCATCTGAATGGTTCTTTCCAAGCGGACCGCGAGGCAGTGATTGGTAGACGTTTTTACAGGATTACAGCAGCTACAGATGACGGCTCTTTTCCGCTCCTTTTTCAGAGCTCATAAGTAATGGATCGCTGTCGGGGTGTAAAGACCATTTCAACCAATATAACAAATAGTGTAGACTGGAGAACATCGTCAACCCTGCCTTTAAAGCATAAGGTGAAAATGCAAAACCTACGCTCGGCTCGAGGTCTGAAGGATATTTCAGTGGCAACAAACAGGTGCCTTATTCTGTTTCAGTCCTATCATAGCAGTTAATTCTGTCATTGGGTTTCTCCCTCTCAGGGTCAAGTATGTGGTCTGTGTGGAAACTACGACGGCAACAGTAGGAATGACTTCACCACGCGCTCCCAGGAGACGGTGGCAGACGTACTGGAATTTGGAAACAGTTGGAAAGTGTCATCCGGCTGCCCAAATGCCCAAATACTCACTGATCCTTGTGCCTCTAACCGCTACCGGGAAGCCTGGGCCCAGAAACAGTGTAGCATCATCACCAGTGTTACCTTCCAGGGCTGTCATTCACAGGTAACTATGTATGCACATACACAAACATTATCACTTTAACTGCTGTGGTATTTGGGAAATGATATAAATGTAATTGTTTCTCTCCATCTATGGCACTAAGTGCTGCTCATTGCTTTGTGTGTTGATGACGTGGGTGTTCTGCCCATCCATCTGTTCAATCCAACATTGGTCTAGGGCAGGGGTCGGCAACCTGCGGCACTTTAGCCACTCTCCAGTGGCTCCCTGTGGCTTTGACAAAAAATTATATAAAAATGAATAATGGTTATTTTTTAACATTTTAACTTTCATTAATCACTGTTGTAGGCCTAAAGTGATTCTTACATTCTCCAATTGCAAAAATGTGTAGCCTATATTAGGGATGCACCGATACCAATGGGCTGATACCCAAAGCCCAGGTATTGCTATCGGTATCGGGACTGAAAAAGTGGGATCGGTGCATCCCTAGCCTATACACTGAATAATAAAATAAGTTTTAACATTTAAGTCAACTAAACTGTGTGTCATAGCCTAGGTACGTCTACGGCACGGCACTTATCCTCTAATGTTGCCAATCCTCAATAATGTTGGCTAATCTTGAATTTCCCTAGCTACAGTAAGGTCTCCAATTCCCCAAAAAAAAGAAAATTCTTGGAGGAAAATGGAGAACTTAAATGTGGCATGGACAGATTTAATTTGCTTTCTGCGGTGAGAAATTGAAAGACATTTCCAGAACAAACACACTGGAAGCTCCTGCTGAAAAGAGTTTCCAGCCAAATCTCCTACTTCAATGTCCTCTCGTTTGCACTCGAGTCCTCACTGCATTAGACTTAATAGGCGGTGTTACCTTCATTATAAGGCTCAAATACGTTTTGCAGCTCCAGACAGATTTTTTAATTTATTTTTTGGCCAAATGGCTCTTTTGATAGTAAAGGTTGCTGACCCCTGGTCTAGAACTAGATATCTTAAAAACTACTTTTCAGACTGTGAAATATTTGGACTGGATATTCACAGTTCACAGTAGGTGATTCCTTATGACTCTGACCTTCCACCATCACCCCACTATTTCTACTATTAGAACCAAAAGTATGGCCCGTGTGACTATTGCCATCAACATTTTTGTTGCCCTCAAATTGTATTATTCTGCTAAACAGTACATGATTGTGTGTTCAAGGTTGACCCAGGTCCATACTATGATTCTTGTGTGAGAGACTCTTGTGCATGTGACAGCGGTGGGGACTGCGAGTGTCTCTGCACTGCTGTGGCTACCTATGCCAAAATCTGTAATGAAGCTGGGGCCTGCGTTAAATGGAGAAAACCAAAGCTGTGCCGTAAGTTTGGTCACCATCACACCAGGAATATCTGAGCTACAAGATTGTTAGGGAATTGTCTCTGTAGTCAAAAGATTTAAATTTGTCATATTGAGTAACACCCTGATTTTTTGTAACAAGTTTCTTTAAGAAGATTTTGTCTCTTGCAGCTATTTTTTGCGACTATTATAACTCCCCTGGTGAGTGTGAGTGGCACTATAAGCCTTGTGGAGCTGACTGCATGAAGACATGTAGGAATCCATCAGGAAACTGTTCCAACCTCATCACTGCCCTGGAAGGTACGTTAAACAGATCTTTTGGCATGTCCTCTTCTTGACTACTGGAATCTCTGTGTCAAGGCCATATTTTGAGTCCAACTCAGGTCAACTGACCGATTGACCTTTTCTCTGCTCAGACATAAAAGTGAATATCAATCAGAAGTGCTTTTGTTCCAGTATTTAGACATCGTAGACATACGTTTTTTCTTCTTTTATTTTGTTGATGGATATGCTTACAAAACTTTTTGGGATTTAAACCAACCAAACAGGGATTATAGGCTGTATTTGCGTAACCTTTGACATAGTTGGAAAACACTATTTCATAATGATCTATTTATAGAACATATGAATGTTATACCATTTTGAAAACCTGAGGTCTTCAGCTTTCAGAATCCGTAAACCAACTGTATGTAGTCCAAACTATGTCTTATTACCAAGTATTTTAATAATAAAATCATACAGAAATAAACTTCGTAAATATAAGAACAAGTTGTGATCAAAAGATCCACGATAATTTTTTCTCATGAGGCTAGGAGGACGGGAGGAAAAACCAACCTATGGTGTCATGTCATTTTACAATAGTTGGATTCTTATCTCTACTTAATTTATTTATTAAACATAAGAACATAATTCACATTCGGTATAACAATAACAAAAGAACCAGAAATATATCAATATATATATCTTAAAACCTACATATAGGCCTATTGAGTGTCTTAATAGCCTTATAGTCAAATTAGAAAGTGGTTTCACATATTGCTCAACATCCTTCAACATCCTTCAAGAAAGTTGTCCAGTGATAGCAGGGTCAGTAAATGGCCCATCAGTGTGTGTGTGTGTGTGTGTGTGTGTGTGTGTGTGTGGGTGTGGGTGTGGGTGTGGGTGTGCGCATGTGGGTGTGGGAGAGGCGAATTTTAAAGTGCTTTGGGTAAAAGCGCTATATGAATGCAGGAGGATACCATTTAGCGATACTTTTTTACTGAGGTTAATCAAAATGTTATAATGGTGTTGCAGGCTGCTATCCACAGTGTCCCCCATCCCAGCCCTACTTTGATGAAGACGACATGAAATGTGTCACCAGGGAACAATGTGGCTGCTATGATGACAAAGGCACCCATTTCAGCATCGGAGACGAGGTTCCATCGAAGGACTGTTACACTTGGTATGTGTCATACAGAGGATTCATCGTCACGCTAAAGGCTTAGTCTTAGGCAGTGATGCATGTACCACATTTAGACATGCACTCTAGTGATGTAAAATAACTGAGTAGAAAACTATTTAATTTTTTGAGTGATTACATCCTTACTTTGACCAATCAGCATAGGGCATATTGACAGACTAATGTAATAGATACTGACCGTTGAATCCTTGCCACTGACCATTACCACTGACCTACTGATCATTGCCATTGCCAGATGAAAACAAATACGTGACCCACAAGCACAATAGCTGGAGAATTCAAAGCTCCAAATCTTTAATCAGCTTCTTTGTATTCTAAACTTTTGGTGAGTTGAAGTGTAAGAATGTCAGTGAACAAGAAACAACTGCCTTCATGAACGGCATCTCCTTTCTGGGAAGTAGTTAAAAACAGCAGTAGAAGCGAACATAGAGGATGCCACTTTGCGGGCACTGACCAGCAGCAAGAAAGGCTGGAGATGATAGTAGCTAACGTAAGGAGAAAGGCCAGGATGGGTGTGCAAGTTATCTCATTTCAAAAGGACATAAGCAGCATGGCTGGGGGCCCATCTGTGTGGAGTTTGCATGTCATCCCCGTATTAGTATGGGTTTACTCCGGGTGAGTTTAATTGGTGACTCTAAATTGCCCACAGGTATGAATGTAAGCTTGAATGGCTGTCTGACTCTATGTGTCAGCCCTGTGATTGATTGGCGACGGGGGGTGTACCACTCTTGCCCACTGTCAGCTGGGATCAGCTCCAGCCCCCGCGATGCTGTAAAGCGGTTACAGATAATGGATGGTTGGATGATGACTGCACATACAGTACATCAACCACTCAAGCCATTTTACGGCTTGAGTGGTTGGTCTCTATGAATGGTTAACATTATCTTCCCTGTTTTTCTTGGGACACGCCAGGAGTCGCCCTATACCCGGGCCTTGTTCATACTTTCAAATAATCCATTACTTAGCTCTAAATGAGTTGAGACATTAATACATGCGGATGAATTAACTCTATACACTAATTGTGTTTGTTGATAGTCAATTGTCAATCATTTACCAGTTTTTGAAGAACTGAAAGTTAGCTGGATACAAAACAAACTGGACAAATCAGCATTACTGTTACAGTTGCCCCGATAAACATTGTTCTGCGCAAGTCCTCATTTGAATCTCTATGCCAGGTTGACGCAAGGTACGTAAGGTTGGGATGATCCAAAGAGGATGACCTCAGATTTGGTGTCATCAAGGTGGATACTATGCAATTCTGAAGGGCTTGCAGGCTGGTTTTGTCATGAGGTTTTATCGTCATAAACTTTCTCATTTTACAGCTATACAGTACACTAAAATATGTTTCTGAAAACATGTGAGGTGAGAAATAAGCAATACAGTAACAAAATATTGATTCATATTTGTTCAGTGCTGCCTACTTTCAAAGTTTGATTGATGATCGCTGCATCTGGTTGACTATTTACTATAGTAAATATATATATATATATGATTGAGATATGGTTAACATCATAAGATATAATATGTCAATATCATTTTTGTATTTTTTCCTTCTATTTCAAAGCTCATGTACAGACTCTGGAATAAGGTGCAGCTACAATGTAACCTGTAAGTATACATAATGTATACTGTGACTATATATATATACACAGTATATATATATACTGTATATGCATGTTCTGAGAAAATTAAAAATGATGACACAATACTTTTGATCTGCAGCTTGTACATGCTTTCTTAATGGAAAAACCTACGAGTATGGAGCAACCATCTACAACACCACGGATGGGCTAGGGCACTGCATCACAGCTGAGTGTAGGGCCAATGGGACCGTAACCAGAAGCATGTACCCGTGCTTAACTACCACCACAGCTGGCCCTAAAACTACTCCCTTTGCATTCACCACAAATGAAACGACAACATCAGGTACCAAAATATATGCAGCATAACCACTGATCTTGCTTTCATATTCTCAATAATTGGTAAATAAAAAAAAGAAAGAAAATGATGTAAAAAAACAAGACGTACATGAGTAATTTGTCTGTATTTTTTTTATAAAATACCATTTGTTTTTCACAATGCCAGGTGTCACAACAAAAAAAACCTGAAACAACAGTTGTTGTTGTCACAGGAACTACACAAACATCAACTGTAATTACACAACCTTCAATTTTGAACACAACAACTGTTGTGGCATCAACTGTAACTACAGGAGCAACGGCTAAAGCTACAACTTCAATTGGCCCAATAACACAGACACTTCCAGGCAGCACAACTGTTTACACTACTGGACCAGCCAGAACCACAGTTGCTTCTACACCATCACTGCTTACCACAACTACAGCACCACCTGAAGTAACCACTAACACAGTTATAACCTCTACCACAGCTGCTGAAACTACGGCCTCAGTGCCAGGTGTCACAACAACAAGCCCTAAAACAACAGTTGTAACAACAAAGCCTTCTCTTAGAACCATAATCACTACGGTACCGTCAGTAACAACATCAGAAGAAACAACAATAAGCATTGGGACAACAACACCTAAAGTCACAACTAGCCCAGTTACAACCTCTACCACAGCTGTTGTTGAAACAACGACTTCAGTGCCAGGTGTCACAACAAAAGGCCCTGAAACAACAGTTGTAACATCAAAGCCTTCTGTTGGTACCTCATCCACTGAAGTGCCGTCAGTAACAACAAAGGGAACCACAGCCACACCTGCAGAAACAACATCAGAAAAAACAACAGTAAGCATTTCGACAACAAAACCACCTAAAGAAGTCACCACTGGCCAAGTAACAACCTCTACCACAGCTGTTGTTGAAACAACGACTTCAGTGCCAGGTGTCACAACAACAAGCCCTGAAACAACAGTTGTAACATCAAAGCCCTCTGTTGGTACCACAACCACTGAAGCACCGTCAGTAACAACTGAGGGAACCACAGCCAAACCTACAGAAACCACAATATCAGAGGAAACAACAGTGAGTGTTGGGACAACAGCCCCACCTAAAATCACCACTGGCCCAGTTACTTCTTCTACCACAGCTGTAGTTGAAAGTACAACCTCAGTGCCAGGTGAAACAACAACAGGCCCTGAAACAACGGTTGTAACATCAAAGCCTTCTGTTGGTACCACAACCACTGAAGTGCCGTCAGTAACAACAAAGGGAACCATAGCCACACCTGCAGAAACAACATCAGAAGAAACAACAGTAAGCATTGCGACAACAAAACCACCTAAAGAAGTCACCACTGGCCAAGTAACAACCTCTACCACAGCTGTTGTTGAAACAACGACCTCAGTGCCAGGTGTCACAACAACAAGCCCTGAAACAACAGTTGTAACATCAAAGCCCTCTGTTGGTACCACAACCACTGAAATACCGTCAGTAACAACTAAGGGAACCACAGCCAAACCTTCAGAAACCACAACATCAGAGGAAACAACAGTGAGTGTTGGGACAACAGCCACACCTAAAGTTACCACTGGCCCAGTTACTTCTTCTACCACAGCTGTAGTTGAAACTACAACCTCAGTGCCAGGTGTAACTACAACAGGCCCTGAAACAACAGTTGTAACATCGAAGCCTTCTGTTGGTACCACAACCACTGAAGTGCCGTCAGTAACAACTAAGGGAACCACAGCCAAACCGACAGAAACCACAACATCGGAGGAAACAACGGTGAGTGTTGGGACAACAGCCCCACCTAAAGTCACCACTGGCCAAGTAACAACCTCTACCACAGCTGTTGTTGAAACAACGACCTCAGTGCCAGGTGTCACAACAACAAGCCCTGAAACAACAGTTGTAACATCAAAGCCCTCTGTTGGTACCACAACCACTGAAGCACCGTCAGTAACAACTGAGGGAACCACAGCCAAACCTTCAGAAACCACAACATCAGAGGAAACAACGGTGAGTGTTGGGACAACAGCCCCACCTAAAGTCACCACTGGCCCAGTTACTTCTTCTACCACAGCTGTAGTTGAAACTACAACCTCAGTGCCAGGTGTCACAACAACAGGCCCTGAAACAACAGTTGTAACATCAAAGCCCTCTGTTGGTACCACAACCACTGAAGTACCATCAGTAACAACTGAGGGAACCACAGCGAAACCTTCAGAAACCACAACATCAGAGGAAACAACAGTAAGCATTGCGACAACAAAACCACCTAAAGAAGTCACCACTGGCCAAGTAACAACCTCTACCACAGCTGTAGTTGAAACTACAACCTCGGTGCCAGGTGTCACAACAACAAGCCCTGAAACAACAGTTGTAACATCAAAGCCTTCTGTTGGTACCTCATCCACTGAAGTGCCGTCAGTAACAACAAGGGGAACCACAGCCACACCTGCAGAAACAACATCAGAAAAAACAACAGTAAGCATTGTGACAACAAAACCACCTAAAGAAGTCACCACTGGCCAAGTAACAACCTCTACCACAGCTGTTGTTGAAACAACGACTTCAGTGCCAGGCGTCACAACAACAAGCCCTGAAACAACAGTTGTAACATCAAAGCCCTCTGTTGGTACCACAACCACTAAAGTACCATCAGTAACAACTGAGGGAACCACAGCCAAACCTTCAGAAACCACAACATCAGAGGAAACAACGGTGAGTGTTGGGACAACAGCCCCACCTAAAGTCACCACTGGCCCAGTTACTTCTTCTACCACAGCTGTAGTTGAAACTACAACCTCAGTGCCAGGTGTCACAACAACAAGCCCTGAAACAACAGTTGTAACATCAAAGCCTTCTGTTGGTACCTCATCCACTGAAGTGCCGTCAGTAACAACAAGGGGAACCACAGCCACACCTGCAGAAACAACATCAGAAAAAACAACAGTAAGCATTGCGACAACAAAACCACCTAAAGAAGTCACCACTGGCCAAGTAACAACCTCTACCACAGCTGTTGTTGAAACAACGACTTCAGTGCCAGGCGTCACAACAACAAGCCCTGAAACAACAGTTGTAACATCAAAGCCCTCTGTTGGTACCACAACCACTAAAGTACTATCAGTAACAACTGAGGGAACCACAGCCAAACCTTCAGAAACCACAACATCAGAGGAAACAACGGTGAGTGTTGGGACAACAGCCCCACCTAAAGTCACCACTGGCCCAGTTACTTCTTCTACCACAGCTGTAATTGAAACTACAACCTCAGTGCCAGGTGTCACAACAACAAGCCCTGAAACAACAGTTGTAACATCAAAGCCTTCTGTTGGTACCTCATCCACTGAAGTGCCGTCAGTAACAACAAGGGGAACCACAGCCACACCTGCAGAAACAACATCAGAAAAAAACAACAGTAAGCATTGCGACAACAAAACCACCTAAAGAAGTCACCACTGGCCAAGTAACAACCTCTACCACAGCTGTTGTTGAAACAACGACTTCAGTGCCAGGCGTCACAACAACAAGCCCTGAAACAACAGTTGTAACATCAAAGCCCTCTGTTGGTACCACAACCACTAAAGTACTATCAGTAACAACTGAGGGAACCACAGCCAAACCTTCAGAAACCACAACATCAGAGGAAACAACGGTGAGTGTTGGGACAACAGCCCCACCTAAAGTCACCACTGGCCCAGTTACTTCTTCTACCACAGCTGTAATTGAAACTACAACCTCAGTGCCAGGTGTCACAACAACAAGCCCTGAAACAACAGTTGTAACATCAAAGCCTTCTGTTGGTACCTCATCCACTGAAGTGCCGTCAGTAACAACAAGGGGAACCACAGCCACACCTGCAGAAACAACATCAGAAAAAACAACAGTAAGCATTGCGACAACAAAACCACCTAAAGAAGTCACCACTGGCCAAGTAACAACCTCTACCACAGCTGTTGTTGAAACAACGACTTCAGTGCCAGGTGTCACAACAAAAGGCCCTGAAACAACAGTTGTAACATCAAAGCCTTCTGTTGGTACCTCATCCACTGAAGTGCCGTCAGTAACAACAAAGGGAACCACAGCCACACCTGCAGAAACAACATCAGAAAAAACAACAGTAAGCATTGCGACAACAAAACCACCTAAAGAAGTCACCACTGGCCAAGTAACAACCTCTACCACAGCTGTTGTTGAAACAACGACTTCAGTGCCAGGTGTCACAACAACAAGCCCTGAAACAACAGTTGTAACATCAAAGCCCTCTGTTGGTACCACAACCACTGAAGTACCGTCAGTAACAACTAAGGGAACCACAGCCAAACCTACAGAAACCACAACATCAGAGGAAACAACAGTGAGTGTTGGGACAACAGCCCCATCTAAAGTCACCACTGGCCCAGTTACTTCTTCTACCACAGCTGTAGTTGAAAGTACAACCTCAGTGCCAGGTGAAACAACAACAGAACCTGAAACAACAGTTGTAACATCGAAGCCTTCTGTTGGTACCACAACCACTGAAGTGCCGTCAGTAACAACTAAGGGAACCACAGCCAAACCGACAGAAACCACAACATCGGAGGAAACAACGGTGAGTGTTGGGACAACAGCCCCACCTAAAGTCACCACTGGCCAAGTAACAACCTCTACCACAGCTGTTGTTGAAACAACGACCTCAGTGCCAGGTGTCACAACAACAAGCCCTGAAACAACAGTTGTAACATCAAAGCCCTCTGTTGGTACCACAACCACTGAAGCACCGTCAGTAACAACTGAGGGAACCACAGCCAAACCTTCAGAAACCACAACATCAGAGGAAACAACGGTGAGTGTTGGGACAACAGCCCCTACCTAAAGTCACCACTGGCCCAGTTACTTCTTCTACCACAGCTGTAGTTGAAACTACAACCTCAGTGCCAGGTGTCACAACAACAGGCCCTGAAACAACAGTTGTTACATCAAAGCCCTCTGTTGGTACCACAACCACTGAAGTACCATCAGTAACAACTGAGGGAACCACAGCGAAACCTTCAGAAACCACAACATCAGAAAAAACAACAGTAAGCATTGCGACAACAAAACCACCTATAGAAGTCACCACTGGCCAAGTAACAACCTCTACCACAGCTGTTGTTGAAACAACGACTTCAGTGCCAGGTGTCACAACAACAAGCCCTGAAACAACAGTTGTAACATCAAAGCCCTCTGTTGGTACCACAACCACTGAAGTACCGTCAGTAACAACTGAGGGAACCACAGCCAAACCTTCAGAAACCACAACATCAGAGGAAACAACGGTGAGTGTTGGGACAACAGCCCCACCTAAAATCACCACTGGCCCAGTTACTTCTTCTACCACAGCTGTAGTTGAAACTACAACCTCAGTGCCAGGTGTCACAACAACAGGCCCTGAAACAACAGTTGTAACATCAAAGCCCTCTGTTGGTACCACAACCACTGAAGTACCGTCAGTAACAACAAGTGGAACCACAGCCACACCTGCAGAAACAACATCAGAAAAAACAACAGTAAGCATTGCGACAACAAAACCACCTAAAGAAGTCACCACTGGCCAAGTAACAACCTCTACCACAGCTATTGTTGAAACAACAACATCAGTGCCAGGTGTCACAACAACAAGCCCTGAAACAACAGTTGTAACATCAAAGCCCTCTGTTGGTACCACAACCACTGAAGTACCATCAGTAACAACTGAGGGAACCACAGCGAAACCTTCAGAAACCACAACATCAGAGGAAACAACAGTAAGCATTGCGACAACAAAACCACCTAAAGAAGTCACCACTGGCCAAGTAACAACCTCTACCACAGCTGTTGTTGAAACAACGACTTCAGTGCCAGGTGTCACAACAACAAGCCCTGAAACAACAGTTGTAACATCAAAGCCCTCTGTTGGTACCACAACCACTGAAGCACCGTCAGTAACAACTAAGGGAACCACAGCCAAACCTATAGAAACCACAATATCAGAAGAAACAACGGTGAGTGTTGGGACAACAGCCCCACCTAAAGTCACCACTGGCCCAGTTACTTCTTCTACCACAGCTGTAGTTGAAACTACAACCTCAGTGCCAGGTGTCACAACAACAAGCCCTGAAACAACAGTTGTAACATCAAAGCCTTCTGTTGGTACCTCATCCACTGAAGTGCCGTCAGTAACAACAAGGGGAACCACAGCCACACCTGCAGAAACAACATCAGAAAAAACAACAGTAAGCATTGTGACAACAAAACCACCTAAAGAAGTCACCACTGGCCAAGTAAAAACCTCTACCACAGCTGTTGTTGAAACAACGACTTCAGTGCCAGGTGTCACAACAACAAGCCCTGAAATAACAGTTGTAACATCAAAGCCCTCTGTTGGTACCACAACCACTAAAGTACCATCAGTAACAACTGAGGGAACCACAGCCAAACCTTCAGAAACCACAACATCAGAGGAAACAACGGTGAGTGTTGGGACAACAGCCCCACCTAAAGTCACCACTGGCCCAGTTACTTCTTCTACCACAGCTGTAGTTGAAACTACAACCTCAGTGCCAGGTGTCACAACAACAAGCCCTGAAACAACAGTTGTAACATCAAAGCCTTCTGTTGGTACCTCATCCACTGAAGTGCCGTCAGTAACAACAAGGGGAACCACAGCCACACCTGCAGAAACAACATCAGAAAAAACAACAGTAAGCATTGCGACAACAAAACCACCTAAAGAAGTCACCACTGGCCAAGTAACAACCTCTACCACAGCTGTTGTTGAAACAACGACTTCAGTGCCAGGTGTCACAACAAAAGGCCGTGAAACAACAGTTGTAACATCAAAGCCTTCTGTTGGTACCTCATCCACTGAAGTGCCGTCAGTAACAACAAAGGGAACCACAGCCACACCTGCAGAAACAACATCAGAAAAAACAACAGTAAGCATTGCGACAACAAAACCACCTATAGAAGTCACCACTGGCCAAGTAACAACCTCTACCACAGCTGTTGTTGAAACAACGACTTCAGTGCCAGGTGTCACAACAACAAGCCCTGAAACAACAGTTGTAACATCAAAGCCCTCTGTTGGTACCACAACCACTGAAGCACCGTCAGTAACAACTGAGGGAACCACAGCCAAACCTTCAGAAACCACAACATCAGAGGAAACAACGGTGAGTGTTGGGACAACAGCCCCACCTAAAATCACCACTGGCCCAGTTACTTCTTCTACCACAGCTGTAGTTGAAAGTACAACCTCAGTGCCAGGTGAAACAACAACAGAACCTGAAACAACAGTTGTAACATCGAAGCCTTCTGTTGGTACCACAACCACTGAAGTGCCGTCAGTAACAACTAAGGGAACCACAGCCAAACCGACAGAAACCACAACATCGGAGGAAAACAACGGTGAGTGTTGGGACAACAGCCCCACCTAAAGTCACCACTGGCCAAGTAACAACCTCTACCACAGCTGTTGTTGAAACAACGACCTCAGTGCCAGGTGTCACAACAACAAGCCCTGAAACAACAGTTGTAACATCAAAGCCCTCTGTTGGTACCACAACCACTGAAGCACCGTCAGTAACAACTGAGGGAACCACAGCCAAACCTTCAGAAACCACAACATCAGAGGAAACAACGGTGAGTGTTGGGACAACAGCCCCACCTAAAGTCACCACTGGCCCAGTTACTTCTTCTACCACAGCTGTAGTTGAAACTACAACCTCAGTGCCAGGTGTCACAACAACAGGCCCTGAAACAACAGTTGTTACATCAAAGCCCTCTGTTGGTACCACAACCACTGAAGTACCATCAGTAACAACTGAGGGAACCACAGCGAAACCTTCAGAAACCACAACATCAGAAAAAACAACAGTAAGCATTGCGACAACAAAACCACCTATAGAAGTCACCACTGGCCAAGTAACAACCTCTACCACAGCTGTTGTTGAAACAACGACTTCAGTGCCAGGTGTCACAACAACAAGCCCTGAAACAACAGTTGTAACATCAAAGCCCTCTGTTGGTACCACAACCACTGAAGTACCGTCAGTAACAACTGAGGGAACCACAGCCAAACCTTCAGAAACCACAACATCAGAGGAAACAACGGTGAGTGTTGGGACAACAGCCCCACCTAAAAGTCACCACTGGCCCAGTTACTTCTTCTACCACAGCTGTAGTTGAAACTACAACCTCAGTGCCAGGTGTCACAACAACAAGCCCTGAAACAACAGTTGTAACATCAAAGCCTTCTGTTGGTACCTACAATCCACTGAAGTGCCGTCAGTAACAACAAGTGGAACCACAGCCACACCTGCAGAAACAACATCAGAAAAAACAACAGTAAGCATTGCTGACAACAAAACCACCTAAAGAAGTCACCACTGGCCAAGTAACAACCTCTACCACAGCTGTTGTTGAAACAACGACTTCAGTGCCAGGTGTCACAACAACAAGCCCTGAAACAACAGTTGTAACATCAAAGCCCTCTGTTGGTACCACAACCACTGAAGCTACCAGTCAGTAACAACTGAGGGAACCACAGCCAAACCTATCAGAAACCACAACATCAGAGGAAACAACGGTGAGTGTTGGGACAACAGCCCCACCTAAAGTCACCACTGGCCCAGTTACTTCTTCTACCACAGCTGTAGTTGAAACTACAACCTCAGTGCCAGGTGTCACAACAACAAGCCCTGAAACAACAGTTGTAACATCAAAGCCTTCTGTTGGTACCTCATCCACTGAAGTGCCGTCAGTAACAACAAGGGTAACCACAGCCACACCTGCAGAAACAACATCAGAAAAAACAACAGTAAGCATTGTGACAACAAAACCACCTAAAGAAGTCACCACTGGCCAAGTAACAACCTCTACCACAGCTGTTGTTGAAACAACGACTTCAGTGCCAGGTGTCACAACAACAAGCCCTGAAACTAACAGTTGTAACATCAAAGCCCTCTGTTGGTACCACAACCACTAAAGTACCATCAGTAACAACTGAGGGAACCACAGCCAAACCTTCAGAAACCACAACATCAGAGGAAACAACGGTGAGTGTTGGGACAACAGCCCCACCTAAAGTCACCACTGGCCCAGTTACTTCTTCTACCACAGCTGTAGTTGAAACTACAACCTCAGTGCCAGGTGTCACAACAACAAGCCCTGAAACAACAGTTGTAACATCAAAGCCTTCTGTTGGTACCTCATCCACTGAAGTGCCGTCAGTAACAACAAGGGGAACCACAGCCACACCTGCAGAAACAACATCAGAAAAAACAACAGTAAGCATTGCGACAACAAAACCACCTAAAGAAGTCACCACTGGCCAAGTAACAACCTCTACCACAGCTGTTGTTGAAACAACGACTTCAGTGCCAGGTGTCACAACAAAAGGCCGTGAAACAACAGTTGTAACATCAAAGCCTTCTGTTGGTACCTCATCCACTGAAGTGCCGTCAGTAACAACAAAGGGAACCACAGCCACACCTGCAGAAACAACATCAGAAAAAACAACAGTAAGCATTGCGACAACAAAACCACCTATAGAAGTCACCACTGGCCAAGTAACAACCTCTACCACAGCTGTTGTTGAAACAACGACTTCAGTGCCAGGTGTCACAACAACAAGCCCTGAAACAACAGTTGTAACATCAAAGCCCTCTGTTGGTACCACAACCACTGAAGCACCGTCAGTAACAACTGAGGGAACCACAGCCAAACCTTCAGAAACCACAACATCAGAGGAAACAACGGTGAGTGTTGGGACAACAGCCCCACCTAAAATCACCACTGGCCCAGTTACTTCTTCTACCACAGCTGTAGTTGAAACTACAACCTCAGTGCCAGGTGTCACAACAACAGGCCCTGAAACAACAGTTGTAACATCAAAGCCCTCTGTTGGTACCACAACCACTGAAGTACCGTCAGTAACAACAAGTGGAACCACAGCCACACCTGCAGAAACAACATCAGAAAAAACAACAGTAAGCATTGCGACAACAAAACCACCTAAAGAAGTCACCACTGGCCAAGTAACAACCTCTACCACAGCTATTGTTGAAACAACAACATCAGTGCCAGGTGTCACAACAACAAGCCCTGAAACAACAGTTGTAACATCAAAGCCCTCTGTTGGTACCACAACCACTGAAGTACCATCAGTAACAACTGAGGGAACCACAGCGAAACCTTCAGAAACCACAACATCAGAGGAAACAACAGTAAGCATTGCGACAACAAAACCACCTAAAGAAGTCACCACTGGCCAAGTAACAACCTCTACCACAGCTGTTGTTGAAACAACGACTTCAGTGCCAGGTGTCACAACAACAAGCCCTGAAACAACAGTTGTAACATCAAAGCCCTCTGTTGGTACCACAACCACTAAAGTACCATCAGTAACAACTGAGGGAACCACAGCCCAACCTTCAGAAACCACAACATTAGAGGAAACAACGGTGAGTGTTGGGACAACAGCCCCACCTAAAGTCACCACTGGCCCAGTTACTTCTTCTACCACAGCTGTAGTTGAAACTACAACCTCAGTGCCAGGTGTCACAACAACAAGCCCTGAAACAACAGTTGTAACATCAAAGCCTTCTGTTGGTACCTCATCCACTGAAGTGCCGTCAGTAACAACAAGGGGAACCACAGCCACACCTGCAGAAACAACATCAGAAAAAACAACAGTAAGCATTGTGACAACAAAACCACCTAAAGAAGTCACCACTGGCCAAGTAACAACCTCTACCACAGCTGTTGTTGAAACAACGACTTCAGTGCCAGGTGTCACAACAACAAGCCCTGAAACAACAGTTGTAACATCAAAGCCCTCTGTTGGTACCACAACCACTAAAGTACCATCAGTAACAACTGAGGGAACCACAGCCAAACCTTCAGAAACCACAACATCAGAGGAAACAACGGTGAGTGTTGGGACAACAGCCCCACCTAAAGTCACCACTGGCCCAGTTACTTCTTCTACCACAGCTGTAGTTGAAACTACAACCTCAGTGCCAGGTGTCACAACAACAAGCCCTGAAACAACAGTTGTAACATCAAAGCCTTCTGTTGGTACCTCATCCACTGAATTGCCGTCAGTAACAACAAGGGGAACCACAGCCACACCTGCAGAAACAACATCAGAAAAACCAACAGTAAGCATTGCGACAACAAAACCACCTAAAGAAGTCACCACTGGCCAAGTAACAACCTCTACCACAGCTGTTGTTGAAACAACGACTTCAGTGCCAGGCGTCACAACAACAAGCCCTGAAACAACAGTTGTAACATCAAAGCCCTCTGTTGGTACCACAACCACTAAAGTATCATCAGTAACAACTGAGGGAACCACAGCCAAACCTTCAGAAACCACAACATCAGAGGAAACAACGGTGAGTGTTGGGACAACAGCCCCACCTAAAGTCACCACTGGCCCAGTTACTTCTTCTACCACAGCTGTAGTTGAAACTACAACCTCAGTGCCAGGTGTCACAACAACAAGCCCTGAAACAACAGTTGTAACATCAAAGCCTTCTGTTGGTACCTCATCCACTGAAGTGCCGTCAGTAACAACAAGGGGAACCACAGCCACACCTGCAGAAACAACATCAGAAAAAACAACAGTAAGCATTGCGACAACAAAACCACCTAAAGAAGTCACCACTGGCCAAGTAACAACCTCTACCACAGCTGTTGTTGAAACAACGACTTCAGTACCAGGTGTCACAACAACAAGCCCTGAAACAACAGTTGTAACATCAAAGCCCTCTGTTGGTACCACAACCACTAAAGTACCATCAGTAACAACTGAGGGAACCACAGCCAAACCTTCAGAAACCACAACATCAGAGGAAACAACGGTGAGTGTTGGGACAACAGCCCCACCTAAAGTCACCACTGGCCCAGTTACTTCTTCTACCACAGCTGTAGTTGAAACTACAACCTCAGTGCCAGGTGTCACAACAACAAGCCCTGAAACAACAGTTGTAACATCAAAGCCTTCTGTTGGTACCTCATCCACTGAAGTGCCGTCAGTAACAACAAGGGGAACCACAGCCACACCTGCAGAAACAACATCAGAAAAAACAACAGTAAGCATTGCGACAACAAAACCACCTAAAGAAGTCACCACTGGCCAAGTAACAACCTCTACCACAGCTGTTGTTGAAACAACGACTTCAGTGCCAGGCGTCACAACAACAAGCCCTGAAACAACAGTTGTAACATCAAAGCCCTCTGTTGGTACCACAACCACTAAAGTACCATCAGTAACAACTGAGGGAACCACAGCCAAACCTTCAGAAACCACAACATCAGAGGAAACAACGGTGAGTGTTGGGACAACAGCCCCACCTAAAGTCACCACTGGCCCAGTTACTTCTTCTACCACAGCTGTAGTTGAAACTACAACCTCAGTGCCAGGTGTCACAACAACAAGGCCCTGAAACAACAGTTGTAACATCAAAGCCCTTCTGTTGGTACCATCATCCACTGAAGTAGCCGTCAGTAACAACAAGTGGAACCACAGCCACACCTGCAGAAACAACATCAGAAAAAACAACAGTAAGCATTGCGACAACAAAACCACCTAAAGAAGTCACCACTGGCCAAGTAACAACCTCTACCACAGCTGTTGTTGAAACAACGACTTCAGTGCCAGGCGTCACAACAACAAGCCCTGAAACAACAGTTGTAACATCAAAGCCCTCTGTTGGTACCACAACCACTAAAGTACCATCAGTAACAACTGAGGGAACCACAGCCAAACCTTCAGAAACCACAACATCAGAGGAAACAACGGTGAGTGTTGGGACAACAGCCCCACCTAAAGTCACCACTGGCCCAGTTACTTCTTCTACCACAGCTGTAGTTGAAACTACAACCTCAGTGCCAGGTGTCACAACAACAAGCCCTGAAACAACAGTTGTAACATCAAAGCCTTCTGTTGGTACCTCATCCACTGAAGTGCCGTCAGTAACAACAAGGGGAACCACAGCCACACCTGCAGAAACAACATCAGAAAAAACAACAGTAAGCATTGCGACAACAAAACCACCTAAAGAAGTCACCACTGGCCAAGTAACAACCTCTACCACAGCTGTTGTTGAAACAACGACTTCAGTGCCAGGTGTCACAACAACAAGCCCTGAAACAACAGTTGTAACATCAAAGCCCTCTGTTGGTACCACAACCACTAAAGTACCATCAGTAACAACTGAGGGAACCACAGCCAAACCTTCAGAAACCACAACATCAGAGGAAACAACGGTGAGTGTTGGGACAACAGCCCCACCTAAAGTCACCACTGGCCCAGTTACTTCTTCTACCACAGCTGTAGTTGAAACTACAACCTCAGTGCCAGGTGTCACAACAACAAGCCCTGAAACAACAGTTGTAACATCAAAGCCTTCTGTTGGTACCTCATCCACTGAAGTGCCGTCAGTAACAACAAGGGGAACCACAGCCACACCTGCAGAAACAACATCAGAAAAAACAACAGTTAAGCATTGCGACAACAAAACCACCTAAAGAAGTCACCACTGGCCAAGTAACAACCTCTACCACAGCTGTTGTTGAAACAACGACTTCAGTGCCAGGCGTCACAACAACAAGCCCTGAAACAACAGTTGTAACATCAAAGCCCTCTGTTGGTACCACAACCACTGAAGTACCATCAGTAACAACTGAGGGAACCACAGCCAAACCTTCA
Source organism: Sebastes umbrosus (assembly GCF_015220745.1). NCBI lineage: Eukaryota > Metazoa > Chordata > Actinopteri > Perciformes > Sebastidae > Sebastes > Sebastes umbrosus. Next base: position 38,464,800 of record NC_051270.1, read on the forward strand.
GAAACCACAACATCAGAGGAAACAACGGTGAGTGTTGGGACAACAGCCCCACCTAAAGTCACCACTGGCCCAGTTACTTCTTCTACCACAGCTGTAGTTGAAACTACAACCTCAGTGCCAGGTGTCACAACAACAAGCCCTGAAACAACAGTTGTAACATCAAAGCCTTCTGTTGGTACCTCATCCACTGAAGTGCCGTCAGTAACAACAAGGGGAACCACAGCCACACCTGCAGAAACAACATCAGAAAAAACAACAGTTAGCATTGCGACAACAAAACCACCTAAAGAAGTCACCACTGGCCAAGTAACAACCTCTACCACAGCTGTTGTTGAAACAACGACTTCAGTGCCAGGCGTCACAACAACAAGCCCTGAAACAACAGTTGTAACATCAAAGCCCTCTGTTGGTACCACAACCACTGAAAGTACCATCAGTAACAACTGAGGGAACCACAGCCAAACCTTCAGAAACCACAACATCAGAGGAAACAACGGTGAGTGTTGGGACAACAGCCCCACCTAAAGTCACCACTGGCCCAGGTACTTCTTCTACCACAGCTGTAGTTGAAACTACAACCTCAGTGCCAGGTGTCACAACAACAAGCCCTGAAACAACAGTTGTAACATCAAAGCCTTCTGTTGGTACCTCATCCACTGAAGTGCCGTCAGTAACAACAAGGGGAACCACAGCCACACCTGCAGAAACAACATCAGAAAAAACAACAGTAAGCATTGCGACAACAAAACCACCTAAAGAAGTCACCACTGGCCAAGTAACAACCTCTACCACAGCTGTTGTTGAAACAACGACTTCAGTGCCAGGCGTCACAACAACAAGCCCTGAAACAACAGTTGTAACATCAAAGCCCTCTGTTGGTACCACAACCACTGAAGTACCATCAGTAACAACTGAGGGAACCACAGCCAAACCTTCAGAAACCACAACATCAGAGGAAACAACGGTGAGTGTTGGGACAACAGCCCCACCTAAAGTCACCACTGGCCCAGTTACTTCTTCTACCATCAGCTGTAGTTGAAACTACAACCTCAGTGCCAGGTGTCACAACAACAGGCCCTGAAACAACAGTTGTAACATCAAAGCCCTCTGTTGGTACCACAACCACTGAAGTACCGTCAGTAACAACAAGTGGAACCACAGCCACACCTGCAGAAACAACATCAGAAAAAACAACAGTAAGCATTGCGACAACAATACCACCTATAGAAGTCACCACTGGCCAAGTAACAACCTCTACCACAGCTGTTGTTGAAACAACGACTTCAGTACCAGGTGTCACAACAACAAGCCCTGAAACAACAGTTGTAACATCAAAGCCCTCTGTTGGTACCACAACCACTGAAGTACCATCAGTAACAACTGAGGGAACCACAGCCAAACCTTCAGAAACCACAACATCAGAGGAAACAACGGTGAGTGTTGGGACAACAGCCCCACCTAAAGTCACCACTGGCCCAGTTACTTCTTCTACCACAGCTGTAGTTGAAACTACAACCTCAGTGCCAGGTGTCACAACAACAGGCCCTGAAACAACAGTTGTAACATCAAAGCCCTCTGTTGGTACCACAACCACTGAAGTACCGTCAGTAACAACAAGTGGAACCACAGCCACACCTGCAGAAACAACATCAGAAAAAACAACAGTTAGCATTGCGACAACAAAACCACCTAAAGAAGTCACCACTGGCCAAGTAACAACCTCTACCACAGCTGTTGTTGAAACAACGACTTCAGTGCCAGGCGTCACAACAACAAGCCCTGAAACAACAGTTGTAACATCAAAGCCCTCTGTTGGTACCACAACCACTGAAGTACCATCAGTAACAACTGAGGGAACCACAGCCAAACCTTCAGAAACCACAACATCAGAGGAAACAACGGTGAGTGTTGGGACAACAGCCCCACCTAAAGTCACCACTGGCCCAGTTACTTCTTCTACCACAGCTGTAGTTGAAACTACAACCTCAGTGCCAGGTGTCACAACAACAAGCCCTGAAACAACAGTTGTAACATCAAAGCCTTCTGTTGGTACCTCAATCCACTGAAGTACCGTCAGTAACAACAAGTGGAACCACAGCCACACCTGCAGAAACAACATCAGAAAAAACAACAGTAAGCATTGCGACAACAAACCACCTAAAGTCACCACTGGCCAAGTAACAACCTCTACCACAGCTGTTGTTGAAACAACGACTTCAGTACCAGGTGTCACAACAACAAGCCCTGAAACAACAGTTGTAACATCAAAGCCCTCTGTTGGTACCACAACCACTAAAGTACCATCAGTAACAACTGAGGGAACCACAGCCAAACCTTCAGAAACCACAACATCAGAGGAAACAACGGTGAGTGTTGGGACAACAGCCCCACCTAAAGTCACCACTGGCCCAGTTACTTCTTCTACCACAGCTGTAGTTGAAACTACAACCTCAGTGCCAGGTGTCACAACAACAGGCCCTGAAACAACAGTTGTAACATCAAAGCCCTCTGTTGGTACCACAACCACTGAAGTACCGTCAGTAACAACAAGTGGAACCACAGCCACACCTGCAGAAACAACATCAGAAAAAACAACAGTTAGCATTGCGACAACAAAACCACCTAAAGAAGTCACCACTGGCCAAGTAACAACCTCTACCACAGCTGTTGTTGAAACAACGACTTCAGTGCCAGGCGTCACAACAACAAGCCCTGAAACAACAGTTGTAACATCAAAGCCCTCTGTTGGTACCACAACCACTGAAGTACCATCAGTAACAACTGAGGGAACCACAGCCAAACCTTCAGAAACCACAACATCAGAGGAAACAACGGTGAGTGTTGGGACAACAGCCCCACCTAAAGTCACCACTGGCCCAGTTACTTCTTCTACCTCAGCTGTAGTTGAAACTACAACCTCAGTGCCAGGTGTCACAACAACAGGCCCTGAAACAACAGTTGTAACATCAAAGCCCTCTGTTGGTACCACAACCACTGAAGTACCGTCAGTAACAACAAGTGGAACCACAGCCACACCTGCAGAAACAACATCAGAAAAAACAACAGTAAGCATTGCGACAACAATACCACCTATAGAAGTCACCACTGGCCAAGTAACAACCTCTACCACAGCTGTTGTTGAAACAACGACTTCAGTGCCAGGCGTCACAACAACAAGCCCTGAAACAACAGTTGTAACATCAAAGCCCTCTGTTGGTACCACAACCACTAAAGTACCATCAGTAACAACTGAGGGAACCACAGCCAAACCTTCAGAAACCACAACATCAGAGGAAACAACGGTGAGTGTTGGGACAACAGCCCCACCTAAAGTCACCACTGGCCCAGTTACTTCTTCTACCACAGCTGTAGTTGAAACTACAACCTCAGTGCCAGGTGTCACAACAACAAGCCCTGAAACAACAGTTGTAACATCAAAGCCTTCTGTTGGTACCTCATCCACTGAAGTGCCAGTCAGTAACAACAAGGGGAACCACAGCCACACCTGCAGAAACAACATCAGAAAAAACAACAGTAAGCATTGCGACAACAAAACCACCTAAAGAAGTCACCACTGGCCAAGTAACAACCTCTACCACAGCTGTTGTTGAAACAACGACTTCAGTGCCAGGCGTCACAACAACAAGCCCTGAAACAACAGTTGTAACATCAAAGCCCTCTGTTGGTACCACAACCACTGAAGTACCATCAGTAACAACTGAGGGAACCACAGCCAAACCTTCAGAAACCACAACATCAGAGGAAACAACGGTGAGTGTTGGGACAACAGCCCCACCTAAAGTCACCACTGGCCCAGTTACTTCTTCTACCTCAGCTGTAGTTGAAACTACAACCTCAGTGCCAGGTGTCACAACAACAGGCCCTGAAACAACAGTTGTAACATCAAAGCCCTCTGTTGGTACCACAACCACTGAAGTACCGTCAGTAACAACAAGTGGAACCACAGCCACACCTGCAGAAACAACATCAGAAAAAACAACAGTAAGCATTGCGACAACAAAACCACCTAAAGAAGTCACCACTGGCCAAGTAACAACCTCTACCACAGCTGTTGTTGAAACAACGACTTCAGTGCCAGGCGTCACAACAACAAGCCCTGAAACAACAGTTGTAACATCAAAGCCCTCTGTTGGTACCACAACCACTAAAGTACCATCAGTAACAACTGAGGGAACCACAGCCAAACCTTCAGAAACCACAACATCAGAGGAAACAACGGTGAGTGTTGGGACAACAGCCCCACCTAAAGTCACCACTGGCCCAGTTACTTCTTCTACCACAGCTGTAGTTGAAACTACAACCTCAGTGCCAGGTGTCACAACAACAAGCCCTGAAACAACAGTTGTAACATCAAAGCCTTCTGTTGGTACCTCATCCACTGAAGTGCCGTCAGTAACAACAAGGGGAACCACAGCCACACCTGCAGAAACAACATCAGAAAAAACAACAGTAAGCATTGCGACAACAAAACCACCTAAAGAAGTCACCACTGGCCAAGTAACAACCTCTACCACAGCTGTTGTTGAAACAACGACTTCAGTGCCAGGCGTCACAACAACAAGCCCTGAAACAACAGTTGTAACATCAAAGCCCTCTGTTGGTACCACAACCACTAAAGTACCATCAGTAACAACTGAGGGAACCACAGCCAAACCTTCAGAAACCACAACATCAGAGGAAACAACGGTGAGTGTTGGGACAACAGCCCCACCTAAAGTCACCACTGGCCCAGTTACTTCTTCTACCACAGCTGTAGTTGAAACTACAACCTCAGTGCCAGGTGTCACAACAACAGGCCCTGAAACAACAGTTGTAACATCAAAGCCCTCTGTTGGTACCACAACCACTGAAGTACCGTCAGTAACAACAAGTGGAACCACAGCCACACCTGCAGAAACAACATCAGAAAAAACAACAGTAAGCATTGCGACAACAAAACCACCTAAAGAAGTCACCACTGGCCAAGTAACAACCTCTACCACAGCTGTTGTTGAAACAACGACTTCAGTGCCAGGCGTCACAACAACAAGCCCTGAAACAACAGTTGTAACATCAAAGCCCTCTGTTGGTACCACAACCACTGAAGTACCATCAGTAACAACTGAGGGAACCACAGCCAAACCTTCAGAAACCACAACATCAGAGGAAACAACGGTGAGTGTTGGGACAACAGCCCCACCTAAAGTCACCACTGGCCCAGTTACTTCTTCTACCACAGCTGTAGTTGAAACTACAACCTCAGTGCCAGGTGTCACAACAATAAGCCCTGAAACAACAGTTGTAACATCAAAGCCTTCTGTTGGTACCTCATCCACTGAAGTGCCGTCAGTAACAACAAGGGGAACCACAGCCACACCTGCAGAAACAACATCAGAAAAAACAACAGTAAGCATTGCGACAACAAAACCACCTAAAGAAGTCACCACTGGCCAAGTAACAACCTCTACCACAGCTGTTGTTGAAACAACGACTTCAGTGCCAGGCGTCACAACAACAAGCCCTGAAACAACAGTTGTAACATCAAAGCCCTCTGTTGGTACCACAACCACTAAAGCACCATCAGTAACAACTGAGGGAACCACAGCCAAACCTTCAGAAACCACAACATCAGAGGAAACAACGGTGAGTGTTGGGACAACAGCCCCACCTAAAGTCACCACTGGCCCAGTTACTTCTTCTACCACAGCTGTAGTTGAAACTACAACCTCAGTGCCAGGTGTCACAACAACAGGCCCTGAAACAACAGTTGTAACATCAAAGCCCTCTGTTGGTACCACAACCACTGAAGTACCGTCAGTAACAACAAGTGGAACCACAGCCACACCTGCAGAAACAACATCAGAAAAAACAACAGTTAGCATTGCGACAACAAAACCACCTAAAGAAGTCACCACTGGCCAAGTAACAACCTCTACCACAGCTGTTGTTGAAACAACGACTTCAGTGCCAGGCGTCACAACAACAAGCCCTGAAACAACAGTTGTAACATCAAAGCCCTCTATTGGTACCACAACCACTGAAGTACCATCAGTAACAACTGAGGGAACCACAGCCAAACCTTCAGAAACCACAACATCAGAGGAAACAACGGTGAGTGTTGGGACAACAGCCCCACCTAAAGTCACCACTGGCCCAGTTACTTCTTCTACCACAGCTGTAGTTGAAACTACAACCTCAGTGCCAGGTGTCACAACAACAGGCCCTGAAACAACAGTTGTAACATCAAAGCCCTCTGTTGGTACCACAACCACTGAAGTACCGTCAGTAACAACAAGTGGAACCACAGCCACACCTGCAGAAACAACATCAGAAAAAACAACAGTTAGCATTGCGACAACAAAACCACCTAAAGAAGTCACCACTGGCCAAGTAACAACCTCTACCACAGCTGTTGTTGAAACAACGACTTCAGTGCCAGGCGTCACAACAACAAGCCCTGAAACAACAGTTGTAACATCAAAGCCCTCTGTTGGTACCACAACCACTGAAGTACCATCAGTAACAACTGAGGGAACCACAGCCAAACCTTCAGAAACCACAACATCAGAGGAAACAACGGTGAGTGTTGGGACAACAGCCCCACCTAAAGTCACCACTGGCCCAGTTACTTCTTCTACCACAGCTGTAGTTGAAACTACAACCTCAGTGCCAGGTGTCACAACAACAAGCCCTGAAACAACAGTTGTAACATCAAAGCCTTCTGTTGGTACCTCATCCACTGAAGTGCCGTCAGTAACAACAAAGGGAACCACAGCCACACCTGCAGAAACAACATCAGAAAAAACAACAGTAAGCATTGCGACAACAACACCACCTAAAGAAGTCACCACTGGCCAAGTAACAACCTCTACCACAGCTGTTGTTGAAACAACGACTTCAGTGCCAGGTGTCACAACAACAAGCCCTGAAACAACAGTTGTAACATCAAAGCCCTCTGTTGGTACCACAACCACTAAAGTACCATCAGTAACAACTGAGGGAACCACAGCCAAACCTTCAGAAACCACAACATCAGAGGAAACAACGGTGAGTGTTGGGACAACAGCCCCACCTAAAGTCACCACTGGCCCAGTTACTTCTTCTACCACAGCTGTAGTTGAAACTACAACCTCAGTGCCAGGTGTCACAACAACAAGCCCTGAAACAACAGTTGTAACATCAAAGCCTTCTGTTGGTACCTCATCCACTGAAGTGCCGTCAGTAACAACAAAGGGAACCACAGCCACACCTGCAGAAACAACATCAGAAAAAACAACAGTAAGCATTGCGACAACAAAACCACCTAAAGAAGTCACCACTGGCCAAGTAACAACCTCTACCACAGCTGTTGTTGAAACAACGACTTCAGTGCCAGGCGTCACAACAACAAGCCCTGAAACAACAGTTGTAACATCAAAGCCCTCTGTTGGTACCACAACCACTAAAGTACCATCAGTAACAACTGAGGGAACCACAGCCAAACCTTCAGAAACCACAACATCAGAGGAAACAACGGTGAGTGTTGGGACAACAGCCCCACCTAAAGTCACCACTGGCCCAGTTACTTCTTCTACCACAGCTGTAGTTGAAACTACAACCTCAGTGCCAGGTGTCACAACAACAAGCCCCGAAACAACAGTTGTAACATCAAAGCCTTCTGTTGGTACCTCATCCACTGAAGTGCCGTCAGTAACAACAAGGGGAACCACAGCCACACCTGCAGAAACAACATCAGAAAAAACAACAGTAAGCATTGCGACAACAAAACCACCTAAAGAAGTCACCACTGGCCAAGTAACAACCTCTACCACAGCTGTTGTTGAAACAACGACTTCAGTGCCAGGCGTCACAACAACAAGCCCTGAAACAACAGTTGTAACATCAAAGCCCTCTGTTGGTACCACAATCACTGAAGTACCATCAGTAACAACTGAGGGAACCACAGCCAAACCTTCAGAAACCACAACATCAGAGGAAACAACGGTGAGTGTTGGGACAACAGCCCCACCTAAAGTCACCACTGGCCCAGTTACTTCTTCTACCTCAGCTGTAGTTGAAACTACAACCTCAGTGCCAGGTGTCACAACAACAGGCCCTGAAACAACAGTTGTAACATCAAAGCCCTCTGTTGGTACCACAACCACTGAAGTACCGTCAGTAACAACAAGTGGAACCACAGCCACACCTGCAGAAACAACATCAGAAAAAACAACAGTAAGCATTGCGACAACAAAACCACCTAAAGAAGTCACCACTGGCCAAGTAACAACCTCTACCACAGCTGTTGTTGAAACAACGACTTCAGTGCCAGGCGTCACAACAACAAGCCCTGAAACAACAGTTGTAACATCAAAGCCCTCTGTTGGTACCACAACCACTGAAGTACCATCAGTAACAACTGAGGGAACCACAGCCAAACCTTCAGAAACCACAACATCAGAGGAAACAACAGTGAGTGTTGGGACAACAGCCCCACCTAAAGTCACCACTGGCCCAGTTACTTCTTCTACCTCAGCTGTAGTTGAAACTACAACCTCAGTGCCAGGTGTCACAACAACAGGCCCTGAAACAACAGTTGTAACATCAAAGCCCTCTGTTGGTACCACAACCACTGAAGTACCGTCAGTAACAACAAGTGGAACCACAGCCACACCTGCAGAAACAACATCAGAAAAAACAACAGTTAGCATTGCGACAACAAAACCACCTAAAGAAGTCACCACTGGCCAAGTAACAACCTCTACCACAGCTGTTGTTGAAACAGCGACTTCAGTGCCAGGCGTCACAACAACAAGCCCTGAAACAACAGTTGTAACATCAAAGCCCTCTGTTGGTACCACAACCACTGAAGTACCATCAGTAACAACTGAGGGAACCACAGCCAAACCTTCAGAAACCACAACATCAGAGGAAACAACGGTGAATGTTGGGACAACAGCCCCACCTAAAGTCACCACTGGCCCAGTTACTTCTTCTACCACAGCTGTAGTTGAAACTACAACCTCAGTGCCAGGTGTCACAACAACAAGCCCTGAAACAACAGTTGTAACATCAAAGCCTTCTGTTGGTACCTCATCCACTGAAGTGCCGTCAGTAACAACAAGGGGAACCACAGCCACACCTGCAGAAACAACATCAGAAAAAACAACAGTAAGCATTGCGACAACAAAACCACCTAAAGAAGTCACCACTGGCCAAGTAACAACCTCTACCACAGCTGTTGTTGAAACAACGACTTCAGTGCCAGGCGTCACAACAACAAGCCCTGAAACAACAGTTGTAACATCGAAGCCCTCTGTTGGTACCACAACCACTGAAGTACCATCAGTAACAACTGAGGGAACCACAGCCAAACCTTCAGAAACCACAACATCAGAGGAAACAACGGTGAGTGTTGGGACAACAGCCCCACCTAAAGTCACCACTGGCCCAGTTACTTCTTCTACCTCAGCTGTAGTTGAAACTACAACCTCAGTGCCAGGTGTCACAACAACAGGCCCTGAAACAACAGTTGTAACATCAAAGCCCTCTGTTGGTACCACAACCACTGAAGTACCGTCAGTAACAACAAGTGGAACCACAGCCACACCTGCAGAAACAACATCAGAAAAAACAACAGTAAGCATTGCGACAACAAAACCACCTAAAGAAGTCACCACTGGCCAAGTAACAACCTCTACCACAGCTGTTGTTGAAACAACGACTTCAGTGCCAGGCGTCACAACAACAAGCCCTGAAACAACAGTTGTAACATCAAAGCCTTCTGTTGGTACCACAACCACTGAAGTGCCGCCAGTAACAACAAGGGGACCCACAGCCACACCTGCAGAAACAACATCAGAAGAATCAACAGTAAGCATTGCGACAACAAAACCACCTAAAGAAGTCACCACTATCCAAGTAACAACCTCTACCACAGCTGTTGTTGAAACAACGACTTCAGTGCCAGGAGTCACAACAACAAGCCCTGAAACAACAGTTGTAACATCAAAGCCCTCTGTTGGTACCACAACCACTGAAGTACCATCAGTAACAACTGAGGGAACCACAGCCAAACCTTCAGAAACCACAACATCAGAGGAAACAACGGTGAGTGTTGGGACAACAGCCCCACCTAAAGTCACCACTGGCCCAGTTACTTCTTCTACCACAGCTGTGGCTGAAACTACAACCTCAGTGCCAGGTTTCACAACAACAGGCCCTGAAACAACAGTTGTAACATCGAAGCCTTCTGTTGGTACCACAACAACAGAATTGCCATCAGTAACAACAAGGGGAACCACAGCCACACCTGCAGAAACAACAACATCTGAAAAGACGACAGTAAAGATCGCAACAACAAAACCACCAAAAGAAGTCACCACTGGCCCAGTAACTACCTCTACCACAGCTGTTGTTGAAATTACAACTTCGGTTTTAGGCCCTGAGACAACAGTTATTGTTGTCACAGGAAATACACAAACATCAGCTGTATATACACAACCTTCATTTTTGAACACAACAACTATTGTGGCATCAACTCTAACTACAGGAGCAACACCTAAAGCTACAACTTCCATTGGCCCAATAACACAGACACTTCCAGGCAGCACAACTGTTTACACTACTGGACCAGCCAGAACCACAGTTGCTTCTACACCATCACTGCTTACTGCAACTACAACATTATGTGTCTGCATTGTCAATGGAACTTCACATCGTCCTGGTAGGTGATTTTCTCTTTTCCATTTTCACATTCATCTTGTTTCTTTTGTCATGGGTTACCAGGACAGAAGGTACCAAGACCCCTTTTGTATTTGCTTTTTCAGATCATTATTATTTCTTAATATAATTTTTTTGTTATTCCAACGTCCAAACTGAAATCCTTTCTTTAATTTTTTTAAAGTAATTTTTTCTCTTCTCTATCTATTCAGAACATTGAACAGTGTACTTCAATTTATAATATTATGTGCAGTTTAACATATGTGTATTCAGTCTCCTACAGACATGGAAAAGCAGTTTTTTTTCATTCTCACACAGGCTCCGCCCTATTCTGGAATCTGTGGGTAATACTTTCCTGCAATCACACGCACGCGTTCGCCCATTGAGATTTGAATGAACGTAGCCAGCCAATCAGTATGTTCCTAATGAATACATTCATTACCACGGCATCAAGCGCTACCTGGTATCCATTTCTCTTCAGCGATTGGCAATTGCCCGCTGACTGCTACTTCTCCACGGATGGAGTTGCTGCTACAAGAACCTTGCCAGTGACCGTCGTGCCCGTCGGTCGATACCCAAGATTCGACGCCAGCAGAGATAGGATAATTTTTGACTCTGCGATGTAGACTCCGCTGTGATGACAGTGACCCAGAGTCTGAGTTCGACACTGCCGAAACCGCGCTCCGGCCTCCGACGCTCTACCGCTGCCTCCGGCCATTTCTGCCGAGACGCTAGTTTCATCCGCTGATGAAGACGATGATTTACCCTCGGTGTCTGGCGGTTCCACGGTCAGAGGGACGCATTGGGCTACAGCTGCTCACACCGAAACCTGTGAGCTGCCTTCGCCACGGCTTTTAAAGGCCTTGTAAAGGAATTTCAGATATTTTTTTCTAAACACTTTATAAATGTTGGAAAATAATTACGGAAAACATGTGAAAAGACTGTGATTATTGTAGTACTGGATTGTGGAGTTACTGTTTTTTGCCAGTTTTGTGTTCAGGATTTTTTGGGCAGGGCTGAAATCATGGCTCAATGAGGCAGTGGAGCAATCCTTAGCATGATCCAACCCCTCTTCAGAAACCTGGTTTTTGAAAGGCAAAAGAGAAGCCCAGGAAAATGACAAAGTGTTAGAGTATGGAGTATCAGGGCCACGAATGTCTTTGAGACTACCAGGACCACAAAAGCAAGCACTTTGTCCACGGCCCCGGGAAGCAGCGAGGTCCGGGCGGTGGGTGTGGTAAAGCTTGTGGCCGCTGGCCACCTTTGCCCCGAGCCTTTCCAAGCCAACCTAGACCCGGTCGCGGCGCACTGCCTCGGAGGAAATGCGCCCGGCAGGGGCCAGCCGGGTAGAGGTCCCACGAGGGGATCCTCCCACACCGAGCGGCCGTCCCTAACCCGTCGAGTTGAATCCCCCGGGCAGACTGCTTGTACATCATCCGTTTACCTCTAAACGGTTTCACGCCCTCTTGAACTCTCTCTTAAGTTCTTTTCAGCTTTCCCTAAAGGTACTTGTCGACTATCGATCTCTTGCCGGTATTTAGCCTTAGATGGAGTTTACCACTCGCTTTGGGCTGCAATCCCAAACAACCCGACTTCGAGAAGACCGTTAACGGCCTCACACCGTCCACGGGCTGAGCCTCGATCAGAAGGACTCAGGTCCCCAAGCAACACCGGGCAAGCGGTTTTCCGTACACCACATTTCCCCAATCCGCCCGTCGGTCGGGCATTCGCCGCTGGGTTCTTTCCTCTTTGCTTGCCGCTACTGAGGGAATGCACGTTCCCCGCTTGTGGGCGTGGTTTCAGCGCCTTCAGCGGACACGCCCCCTGTGTTTCAGAGCAGAGAATACTGCTTATTTTTCTATGATTTTGAAATCTAATATTATATACTTGAAGATTTTTTTAATCACTCAAATTTGGCTGGGTGGTTAGTATATTATATCTTTTTCTGCGGTGTGACAAACCCAGAATGCATATATTATTTCTTTACAAGGCCTTCGAGGCCCAGCACGTCCAGCTCAGGCAGCCTTCGTCTTGCCTCAAAATATTTCAACTGGGAACTCAGATGGCTACAGCTGCTAATAATTTAGGCCTGTTGGGTGTTTTGCTGGCATCTCCCGTGCCTGACGCTGTTGCACAGCCGTTTAAGAAGACTGAGGTGAAGTGAAACAACAGGACTGTAAGACTGTCAGAAAACACACCTCACACGGTGTAGCAGTTCTGAATATGGTCACTGACAAGCTGTCTGGTAGGCGTTCAAGGACCTCAAAGTCAGATCAGTGTGTTTCACTTACTCCTAGTTTTGGCCGTCGTTGCGGTGATTTCACGGATTGACGTGCACAAATCATTCTCCAGGTTGTCTGTGGAAGGTCTGCCATCTGTTGTCTTGTAACATCATTTACTATAGCCTATAGACCTGGATCCAGTGTTATTCAGGAACTGCTTATTAATGATTCTTTATCAGAATGTTTCTGATTTGTTCCTCACTCATTCTAGAGTAATTACTCACAATTTATTGTATTGTGAAGTGTAACCCTTTAGTTTCTAAAAACAAAATGCTAATTGTCTAATTTGCTGTACAATAAATTACCTGTCCAGGGTCTGAGCTCACTTCTCTTTTGCTTTGTTGGGGTTAGGGTTGCAGTGTTTGTTTGTTTTTGATCTAATATATACTCTCCGGCTTGCACCACTGCTTCCAAGTCCAAACAAAAATGGCATCCCACTGGCTACCTGGATAGGAAACAGAGTTGCAACTTGGGAAATGGGTCAGACTAGCAATAATTGCTTTTGAACAACCTTTTGGGATTTTCAGAAGGTACAAACTGGGGCTATAAATAATCAAGACTTAGTCTGCACACATTAGCCCGGAGTTGGCTTTACAAAACAGATTAATCCTGGTTTAGTCTCGGGCTCATTCAATACAGACCTTTCACAATAAGAGCCACCATTTTTTAAAGCAGGACTGTTTTCAGTCTGAACACCCACTAACTCTATTTTTTATTAAACATTTTTTTTTTACAAATCAGTAATCCTTTCATTTGGTGTACTAAACTTTTATCTCCACTCTCCTCTTATCTCCACAGGGGACTTGGTGTACAATGTCACTGATGGCTTAGGGTGGTGTTACATTGCATATTGCAATGCATCTTGTAAAGTTGAGAAGCAGAACAGTCCATGTCCTACAACACCGACACCCAGCACAACCGCACACTCTACCACTGCAGTGTTTAGCACCACTACAAAGACCATAATTTCTTCCACTACAAATATTCCTACCTCTACTTCCATTCCATCTACAACTACCAAAGACTGCAATGATGTGAATCCACCAAGAAAGGTGAGGTTTTATTCATGATTTCATGATTGTGTTTCCAAAAGACTTTGAGCATTTAAAATCACCAGTCATTGCTTTGTGTCCCAGAACACACCTGTGGGGACTTTTCAGTTAAACTTAAAGGAGAAATATGTAGCACTCACGGCTAGCATTTAAAATGTACTGCAGTCCAAATTCAAAACACCTATCAGTGTGACTGATAGCAGTTAAATGGACTTGGACTTATATAGCGCTTTTCTAGTCTTCCGACCACTCAAAGCGCTTTACACTACATGTCAGTATTCACCCATTCACACACTGATGGCAGAGGCTGCTAAGGTGCCAACTTTGCCCATCAGGATTTAATCTAAATACTCATTCACACACCGATGGCTATGCCTCCGGGAGCAATTTGGGGTTAAGTGTCTTGCTCAAGGACACATCGACATGTGACCCGGAGCAGCCGGGGATCGAACCACCTATCTTCCGATTGGTGGAAAACCTGCTCTACCCTCTGAGCCACAGCCGCCCCACAAGTTAACATGTGTTAGCATTATGTATTTAGCCTCTGGCCAGCAGCAGTCGGAATCAATTCACAGGCTGTGTGTCTCAAATACTCGCTGCCTTGATAACCCAGCTGCATTAACGTCATCTCTGTTGATCCAGTTCGTTTGCTTGCTTCCACGGCTGCAGAAGGCCGTGTTTGCGTGCCAATTTGTTTAATATGTGGCGACAGGGTGTCGAAATAGGCATTCGATGGGATCACACAGGCCAAAACAAAAACGGACGTTCTGGACCGGAATGGAAATTTCAAAAGGAGGATCATTAACAGGACTATTGTTATGTAGCGATATGAAGAACAAAGAGCAAACTATTTAGTTCCAAGATTGTCAATAATTCTTTTTTGCATGTAAAACAGTCGACTCTGATTAGGAAGTTTGAAAATAATTTCCGAGATTAAAAAAAGACATGCAAAATATAAGACCACATTTTGAACTATCTGTTTATATATGGCACTATGGTGATAGTTGACTGCTTGTTATTGAATGGATCATTGTGATTGTGCCAAATAAAATTATGCACTATTACTCACGGAAATCATCACTGTAGGAACATGTCTAGAAACATAAAATTCAACTTTTAAAGAGTCATCACCTGCGCACAACATTTGACCTGCTGTGAGCAGCATTTTCAAGAGCAATATGTTTCCTATGAGGAACAGGATTCCCAGCCTGTCAGTGCATTATGAAGGGGGGGTGAAAGTAGTGAATGTGATTGGCCATGATTGTCACACCCTCTAACACGTCCACCTATAAATGTATGATAATGTATTATTTCTGATCCCACCCCATATCCAAGTGTGCCATAGGTACACTTGGCAAGCCTGGCCAATTACTAAAAGTGCATTTGGAATGCGCCCAACGCACTGGTTGTGGTGGAGAAAATAGCCCTGCATCCCTGCGAAAAATCTGTTGAATTACACTTTTTGCGTTTCCTATATGACTTACTGCTTCTCGATACCCATCCAGAATGGAGAGTCCTGGAAGGTCAGCAACTGTACCACAGCTATCTGCACCAATGGCAATATCACAGAGACACCTACTCCCTGTCCCACTGTACAACAACGCATCTGTGCCAACGGACGCAAAGCTGTCAAAGTCTATGATGATGACGGATGCTGCTTCCACTACGAATGTGAATGTAAGTTGAAAATGTAACCTTTCAATGCAGGTTACCACTTTTGACTTTTATATGCAGCAAATGATTTTGTGTCAACATGCTAAGACTATTGACATTCCTCCTCCAAATGAATTGCACTACATACTAGAAAGCACTGAAGGCCAGATTTACTAAGAAAATGGTGGTGCGTAAATGTGTGTTGCAGTTTTCATAGAATTTGCAGCCACAATCAGTGTATTGAGCACCTGATTTACTAAAGCAGCAGCCTATTATGCAGTCAGCTCCTGGACTGATCCTGGGAGAGCCCCACCAGAAGCATTCTGCGAGAGAAGGAGAGCTCATTGGTGCAGTTCAACAGCGGATTTTCTGAGATCGCCAAACTAAAATATTGTAGTGATCTTGATTATAAAACATTTACATTGGCTGCAAATCCACCTGAGATAAATGGTTAGACTGTTTCTCAAAATGTTACTCATAAAATGGTGATATTGTTATATTTAGCTTATATCTAATTATTTATACATTAGGAGGCAATACAGTTTCATGGGATTTTATATTTGATGGTCAAGTTCAAATTCAAGTTTGATGAACACAAACCAAAATTCCCCGTCCAACAGTAGTCAGTAATTGTGTTCATTAATTATAGCCTAATTGCATTTTTTTTTTCACAATAATATAATAATATTTTTTTGTTGTTATATACAAGCCTATATTTAACCCCTTAAAACTCCAATGCCCTTTATGATAATCACATGCAGTTTTTTTTGGTAAGAACAATGAAGTTTTTTTAATGCAGTATTAATGTGTTATTTTCGCCTATTCTAAAATGTTGTGTTTGAATATTTTAGCATACTGGGGTCCCTAAACAGTCTTGAAATTACGTAAATTGGGTATCACTGGAAAGCTGAGACTCTTGTGGATCCAATGAGCCCAACTTTTATTCCTATCTGATGATGTTAGTCCACATAGTAGCCATTCCATTGTAGTGAGACCATTTTCCTATTATCTAGGATAATCAAAGCCTCATGAAACTTTACAGCCACAAACTAGAGACCTAGAGCATTCAGAGGATGGATGGATCAAACTAGAGACCTAGAGCATTCAGAGGATGGATGGCTTTCCTAGCTAGATTGACAATAAGGGGGTTTCTGAGCAGTTTACACAACAGAAGTGATCAACATCCAATTGCCGAAAAATGCGAGTCTTGCAGAAGTCTCCAAATGTCAAAAGTTTTTTATACTAAATCACAGCATGGCTTTTTCTATGGTGTTCCTCAAGGTCTTTGGTGTCTTAATGTGGTATTTTGGAGGGATTGTTGATCATTTTTTATCAACTTCTCGAGTGGTAAAAAATTTGGGAAAAAAAGTGTTAAATTTAGCACCGAATCTTTGTAACAAATTATAACAACACAAAATTTGCTGCAATAATTTATAAGATATAATAGAGCATGAGAATGGCCATCATATACTTCCATCATAATGTTCTAAGCCCTTATACACTTTCACAATTATTTTAATTAATTGATTAATTAGTCAATTAATACATTTTTATTTCTTATTAATGACTAGAACAACTTGACACACAGTGCTGAGCTGCATCTCAAATTAATCTTCAGGTTCCCAGCTTTCAGATGATTTACACCACTTCTATGTGGCATCTACTGCTGACTATATATCTACCCCTGAACTGAACATCCCCTTTCCCCCACCCCTACCCCTCAAAAAAAAGAGAGCGCAATTGTAAGGGGTTAATGCACTTTTCTTTTCATCACCACAACATTCCTGGCTGGAGTAAATTTAATTTGCGCTATGCTAGATCTGGTCTTCAGAGGCAGACTTCCCCGCACATTGTGTGACCTTAGTCAATCTAATGGAATACATGACTGGCCTCTGTTAACTAAGTGTATCCTCCTATTATTTGTGTAATCCTAAATCTTAAATGCATGCACTTAAATGCAATGAGGAGAGAGATGCACTTTGCAAACACTCGGTTGAATGACTTTCAATCTGCTTCTCTGGCCTTGTGCATCCGTTTGATAAATACGGCATCACATCTGCGCCTGAAAACAAGGTGCAAAAAGCCCCAGTAGTGCATACCACTGCCAATAAAGCAGAATAATCTTTGTTAGATAAAGTGTTTTTGTAGTGATACAACGTTGGGCCAGCGAAAGCCCTACTGAAACTGTAGGAATTATTCTTTTATTTATTTTTTTTCACAAAAATGAATCGCCTTTTTGAAGGCCTCAACATGCTCAAAAAGTTGTTAAACTTGGCACACTTATCAGACGCAGTAAAAAATTTTATATTTTAAGGGTCTCGAGCCTAGGTGTTGCAAAATGGCTTGCTAGCGCCCCCTAGAAAATTGGAAAAATTGAGCCCCTCACTCCGGTTTCACCTACATGTATGAAATTTGGCATGTGGAGACGCACAAAAAAGCCTCTTGAAGGTATGCCCAAAACTCAACAGGAAGTCAGCCATTTTTAATTTTATGTGCGATTTTCGCCTATTTTCGCCCATTTTTGGCGTTTTATAGGCCGTGTGCTTTAACGAACTCCTTACAAATTTAATCAGATTGACTTGAAATTTGGTCAGGACCATCTTAAGACCTTGAGGATGAAAAGTTATTCAAATGGTGGTTTTCACTGAACGACCTGACCGTGGCGTGGTGGCCATTTTGAACCATTCACCATGAAACAGATAGTCCGATCTGCCCCAGATTTCTCAGGCATGATAAGGGTCCAGTTCTGAGGACATTTACATGCAAATATATACTCTTAGCCCGCCCCCTATACATTAGCCCCCTTTCATAACCGTTTGTTGTAGAGTCTTGTGGCAGGCATCATTGCGCTCATCAGAGTTCCTGTTTCATTGTGCCTGGCCCTGTCAGTCGGCGTCCCGCCAGGGCGAGGGCACGTTCATCGCTGCTTGCAGCTTTAATTTGCAATGGATCTGCATTAAGAATCCACAGTGATATGTAAAATGTCATCATGCCATGCCTTCATGATTTAATTGTTGTTTGTGTAAAAAAAAAAGGCATATAAAAATAAATCAACCAATTACAGGAAAATAGTATGGCATATGACAAAATAAAAATGTTCATTGAAATATGTTATCTAGGAAATTTGGTTAAGAGCAGATGACATTTGTACTGTAGGAGGAGTGGTAAAATGTGTCTTGTTTCAGCAGTTAGGAGCAAATGGTGCCATCACATGATATGGATCAAAAGTTACTTATTTATATCTTGGGCCATTGTCTGACCATCCACTAGATTACATCAAAACTACTAAAACGATTCTGTAGTAGATATCAATTGCCAATAAACAAACATACTCCACTTGGTGGAGGTAATAAATATGTTTTCTGCCTGTTTCAGTTGTTACTGATTATTTCCATTCTCATCCTGCAGGTGTGTGCACTGGCTGGGCTGGATCCCACTACATGACATTCGATGGAAAATCATACAGTTTCAAGGAGAACTGCTCTTACTATCTGGTCAAAGAGATTATTACTAAATATAACCTGACTATAATAGTAAATAACGGTGCCTGTGCGCCTTCAGACAGCACATTCTGTCCCCAGGCTCTCATTGTTACATACCAATCCTACACTATAGTTTTGACTCAGTTGAAGACTTCAGGAACAGCAGCTAATGTGGTAAGTAACCATTCAAACTGTCAAAGACATTTGTTGTTTTTGTGTTAGTATCTCACTTCTTTACTGATTTTGAGATTTAATGGTTAATCTGTCAAACAAAGTGGTGCGGTATATGGTAACAGTTAGAAATGCTGCTGGACCCGGTTTACAGTCTTCTACAATGTGTTTTGTCTCCTTGTCCTGCAGGTCTATGTGAATCAGAAACGTATCTTTCCCGCCTACCAAAATTCTGTCCTACGCATCACTGGCACAGATATGGTGATCACATTGGAGATACCGGAAATCGACACAAAAGTGGTCTACAGGGGCTCCTCATTCAGCATTGATGTTCCTTATTCCCTCTTTGGTGGGAACACTGAGGGACAGTGTGGTGAGTAAGCGGAACATTTGATAGTTAACCTAAACCAGGGGTCTGCAACCTGAGGCTCCGGAGCCACATGCGGCTCTTTAGACCCTCTCTAGTGGCTCCCTGTGGATTTTTAAAAATGGAAATGAATAACTGTTTTTTGTTTACAATTTCATTTTTTTTGTATCATTGTTGTAGGTCTATAGTACGATGGAGTATTAGGAACACATTGAGGAAAAAAAATAAATCTGAGATTTCGAGAATAAAGTCATAATATTACGAGAATAAAGTCATATGTTTACGAGAAGAAAAGTCATAGTATTATGAGAATAAAGGTAATTTGTAAATAATAATGATAATCCACAATTAAAACCCTGTACTATATTCATTCATGGAGCTCTCCAAGTCACTGCATGTTCTACAGCACTGTCCTGCTCATATTTCAGAATAAAAGCATCGTGTTAACAAATGAAGGACTTGCGCCCACAGAAAAAACTCTTGAGGGCTTTTATTTTAAAATGAAAGCAGGAAGTGTTGATTTAAAAATAAATCTTTACTTTTTTTCATCTCCGTAACATTTTCTACAGATACAGACATTGAAACTGTAGTAATGTAGTTGATATGATGTCAATATACAGTCAATAGATCACTTTCACTGTTGTTGCTGTGAACCGCGGGCGGCTCGAGACTCGACTGAGACCTGCAGGCAGCTGTTAGAGTGAAAGAATTTTTCGACAATACTGAACTTTAAAAGTTGCTGTGTCAAATATCAATCTGTCAATTGGCAAGCTGAAAATTGGCAAATGATGATGATAATATGGTGAACAGAATATTAAGTTGGATAAAAGTGAATACAAATTAATATCAAAGGGGACATATCATGAAAAACTCAGGGGAGATAGCGGCTGCTGAGGTGTGTATTTCTGTTCATTGACTTTTCCAGTGCTTGTGCACGTATATTTGGGTATCTGGAATACCTACCAACCCACAAACTGTGAAATATGACAACCCAGTCAGTTTTTTATGGGCCACCTAGATCAGAAAACATGTAATTCAACAAGCCAATCAGATTTCAGATCAGGAGCGAAAGAGAGAGACAGAGAGAGACAGAGAGAGAGAGAAGGTGGACTATTGCATGCAATGGTTCTGTAAATTATTAATAATAATAAAAAATTGAAGGTCAACATTACGAATGAAGCTTCAAACTATTCAGCCCAGCCCTTATGCTGTGTGGTTGTGGGTTGCCTTGTGCTATTGTGCAACCAAACTCGGTGTGTGAGAGCACACGTGGGGCATGTGTACTATTTTCAATCATCCTCATGTTCTATTGTGCGCCAGCTAGTGAGCCTTTGGGCAAGTGCGGACCAGATTTTACTGCGCATGTGTTGTACTTCTCCTCGTGTCACATCCTGGCTCATCAGAATATACTAATATATCTCCACCTACGGCTTGAGAACTACCTTTGCAAAGGTGCACCGTATTTTTCTCGGCTTTTTCTGGAGTGGTGTTTAAAGAGACAGGCGCTAAAACGGAGCGTTTCAGACAGAGCGTGAATATATATAACATTAAAGGTCCCATATTGTAAAAAGTGAAATTTTCATGTCTTTTACATTATAAAGCAGGTTTAAGTGATATATAAATACTGTTAAACTATCAAAACGCTCAATATACGGAGAAACACACACAGCCCGTATTCAGAAATTGCGCGTTTGAAACAAGCCGTTAGGATTTCTGTCCATTTGTGATGTCACAAATATACAATATTTAGACCATTACATAGTTTTAAACGTAAACATTCTAAATGTGTTCCAGTTTATTTCATGTTGCAGTGTATGTAAATAACATCAGCTGACAGGAAGTAAACATGGACCCAAACTGTTGCCTAGCAACGCAATTCTGTTGCAATTCCATTGAAATGCACTTAAACGGAGCGTTTCAGACAGAGGGTGAATACAGGTATATTCAGGCACAGTACGATGAAAATAATGTTTTTTGAACATTACAGCATGTAAACATGTTCTATTAGAAACACAAAATACAAGTATGAACCTGAAAATGAGCACGATATGGGACCTTTAATTCAAATTCTCCTTTGTGAAGAAAAGGAAGGACTATCTGTACATGTACGAAAGGTCTGGACCACCCGTGAATTTTCTTCGAACATAAGAGAAAATTGTCAGAAAAAACAAAACTTAAATCACTCATACTTGCTATTTAAGAACAACTCTGTTGATTATTTTTTGTTTTTGCATGAAGCCCAAATGCTTTGGCTTCAACCTCCTGCCTCTTCTCTTCTAGGGACCTGTGACAACTCCCAGACCAACGACTGTCGTTCTCCAAACGGCCAGGTGGAAAGCTGCTCAGACTCTGCCGGCCAGTGGCATGTCCCAGGTACACCCTGTGTCAGCCCCACAACCCCACCGACTACTATAACCACCTCAAAACCAACACACTCAACAACAAAGCCCGCTTGCAAACCTGCCATTTGTGATCTCCTAACCAGCAGGTGAGGGGAACCACAAAATAACCACAAATAATTTATACTTTAATGAAAGTTAATGTTTATTGCAAGTCTGTTTTATTGCTTTCTATCACATCTTAGATGATGTTTATATTTTTTCTGGTCACTTGGGTGTATTCAAAGTCTTCTGACTTTTCATGACATACTGTCCTGGCTTGTATGTTCCCCTTTAGTGTTTTTGCACCGTGCCACACAGTCATACCCCCAGGACCATTTGTGACATCCTGTGCGTCTGACATTTGCAACAGTGGCAATGCCACAGGCTGCTCCAGCCTGGAGGCCTATGCCACTCAGTGCTCTAATGCAGGAGTCTGTATCGACTGGAGGAATGAAACCAATGGGCAGTGTGGTAAGATACATAATCAATAGTCTATAATACTATGAGTTGTTGCACGGAGTTCTGAAAAAACATATCTCCATCTTACAGAGCACAAGTGTCCAAGTAACAAGGTGTACATGGCCTGTGGCGCCAGTGTAGAGCCCACATGCAACGGCAGGTAAAGAATACGTTAACAATATGATGTGTTTTCTTTTTCTTTTTGTTGTTTTAAAGGGACTCTATGTAAGATTCAGAAATTGCTTGTGAAGAGCGACACCTGTGGCCGTTAAGTCAATGAAAGTCAGCGTCCTGTTGCTCGCGTTTGCTCTACATAGACATGAACGAGCATAGCTCAAAACAGTGAGGCGACACACGTCAGCTAAAACCACAATATCACTCTATATTTCAGCTGCTTGGCAGTAATGTTAGCTGACCAGACGAAGGTCTCTCCATGAATCAATGCTGATCCTAGTGTTGGCTTTTCCTGCCTCAGCCTCCCGACCGCGGCCGGAGGGAACAGGGAGACACCGGAGTTTTGGTCGTTTCTCTCTGCGGAGCCCCGTCACTTCACAAGACACGGGAAACCTCTGTTGGTCTGAAGGAGCTGCAGCAGTTATTTCTGCACAAACTAGATATTCTCAGAGCTAAACTAAGTTTTCTGCAGTGTGTAGTGTGCACGCATGCACGTGAGAGTGGAGCGAAATAGCGAGAACGAGCGCGGTGTGTGAGTGAAGGCAAGCAGGCAGAGCAGCAGAGGAGCAGAGTACAGCAGAGACTCCGGTCCTGGAGACCAAAGCTACGATCTCCCCCGCGTCCTTCGACCGCGGCCAACACTGTTTTGCAAGACGGGCTTCACTAGATATAATTCTGCGGTTTTGGTACTTCCGTGTAGTTTGTGTTGGAGTCTGAGTCTGAACAGCGTAGCGACACGCGAGTGCGCACATGGGACACCGACCCGCAATGATTTATACGTGTACAAACATTGCGTACAAGTTTTTACAAACAGTCCCTTTAAGAGATCTTAACATTTGAACGCCACTTCCCTGATTCATATGCTCACATTTCCGCTGTCGTGAATTAAATTGTGTTTATTAATATGTGTGAGGATGTGAGAAGGATGAACAGATTAGGAGCCCTGTTTGTGTGACGATTCTTCAAAACATATTAAATTCCATTTCTGACATCAGATATAACGAAAAGTTCCAGGCAGATAGCGATGCATCCACGAGCAACACAAAGGAGGGTTGCTTCTGTCCTCCTGGCACCGTCTTATTCAACACAGTCTATGACACGTGTGTTACCTCCTGCGGTAAGAGGAGATCCTATAAATACATTTCTCAAACGCATTAGCTTGAATTGAAATCCTTCAAATCTACATACACTTGTTTTTTTCTGTGTGAATTTCAGATTGTGTTGGACCTGATGGAAAACCCAAACAGGTGCGAACTCTGCCCGTCACATATATTCATGTACGGTAGCTAAAGCATGAGCTCTGTGTCTGAACTGGTTTTCTGTCTCTTAAACAGCCAGGTGACATGTGGACAAGCGACTGCAACACTTGTACGTGTGACAACGATTCCATGAGCATCCAGTGTGAGCCTGTTCAGTGCCCATCGGTGAAGAGCCCCGACTGCAGCGGACCCGGCCAGCAGCTGGTCAACAAGACGGACGGCTGCTGCACAATACAGTCATGCGGTCAGTTGTAGTGTCACAGAACTAGATGTGATTCTGTCACAGTTGATGGCAGTAAGATTAACCCACAGGCTTTCTTTTCATTCTACCCCCGCGACAATGTAGTCGGGGGAGTATATAGTGTCCGTCCGTCTGTCCTTCCATCCGTTCGCGTGTCACACTTTCATTTCCAGAACTAGAAAACTATTTAACTTAGGAACTTCAAATTTGACAGTGTGGTCTAGTTGTGCCTTTTGGGGGGTTAGAAGCCCAGGCTGCCCAAAATTTCTGAAATTTTTCTAAAAGGGCTAAACCTTTGGTCCTACTTTAGTAGGGGTCAAGCAGTGAGCGGGGGTATGTGAGCTCACTTTTGCCTTGTTGCATTGGTGTAGAACTTTCATACCCCATTTCCACCTGATTTAAACATGTGGTCTGTTTCTGACACATGTTACTGCAGGTGTAAATACACACAGCACACTGCAAATCGGAATGCTATTTAATCTGCCAGACCACATCTGGAGGTGGTCTCATTTCAGCCACATTATTAAAGTAATTGCTCAACATTTTGGGAAATATGCTTAATTGCTTTTCTGTTTGTGTTTGGATTAAACACACAAGATACTAAGTGTGAGCTTCAGATGTGTTGGTAGGCATATTTTGCTGACTTCAGCTCTGTACTTATCACACAGACATGAGACTGATATCCATCTGAACACCTCAATGAAAAGTAATGTATGAGCGGAAATTGACACACGCCACGTGTTGCCGGACATCGGTAGAAAAAAGCACGAAAAATGTTGAAAGTTGCGCTGAGCGTCATGAAAAAAAGGTGAAATTTGTGTCTGTGTGCACAAATCAAAGAGATTAAATTTCAGTACACTGCGGGAATGTGGTGACATAGTTTTAAGAGCAAAAGAGACACATCGGGCTGGCGGGAGGGGAGGCGGATGGGTCCAACAAAAACAGAGCTTTGATCCAGTAGAGCGCTGTTTGTGTCCTATGCGTCACGTTACAATCAGCTGTTCGTTCCTGTCCAGTGTTCACAACGTTCAGTGTCATTTTCACTGTCCAAATGTAGTAGTTTTAAGCCCAACCATGAATTTCTTTCTTAACCTAACTATAGTGGTTTTGTTGCCTAATCCTATAGTGACGAATGTGTCGAAAATGTGTTAAGAGCAGTGCCTTCCTGAAAAAGAGAGCATCGGTCTCGGCTGCATTTCCTGCTAATTTGTAGTGAATCATCTAAACATGTAGAGCCACTATTACGGTTCTTTAATAAAATTGTTATCAAAGGAAAGCTGAGACAAATCTCCACATTCATATATTATATTAATTTCTTCCTTTTTTTCCCCAACAGAGTGCAATGTAAATCTGTGTCCCCGTCCTATCACCTGCCCGCTGGGCTTCGAACTCAGCGTCGCCAACGGCACCTGTTGCGAATCCTACGAATGCCGTATGTGACTTTAGTTCAATCAACATATAACAATATCTGCTTGTGTATCAACTTAATCAAGATTTTGCATTTGTGGGGCTTACATGCTTGAGAATATTGCGAAGGTGTGGTGCATAAAGTTGATTGGTAACATTCTTTTCACATTCTGAGAATGAATGGATAATCATACTCGCAATCGAGTCTGGTGACTGTTGAGCAAAGAATAGATTTTCATTTACGAGGCCATTTTTGACAAAATAAATTCATATTCGATTTTTGATGCATTTTTGGTTTATGGAAAAGGCAGAAATATGCTGACCAGGCTTCAGTTCAGCTATTTAGTCTTGAAAGGAATAACGCTGATTTACACATTTTAATAATTTGTTCACAATTTATTGTTAGAAAAGTAAATATGAAACAAGTGATCCTCATATATGGGCTTTTCAAAACACTAACAGTGTTGGTGGGGAAAACATTAGTTTACTGTCTTACCTGAATTACACTAATAGAAGATCAATATTGATTTGTATGCATCCAGTACAGAGATAGATTAGCTTATTTAGCACACATCTACATTACTAATCTAAAAAAACTTGTGTCAGTGTTAAACTTACTCATGTCTCTTGTTTGTTTCTGCAGTTCCTAAAGGTGTATGTGTCTATAACGAGACTGAGTACACGGTAAGGGTACAGTCCAAACTCCAGACATCGATACATCTGTCAAAGCTCTTCCTTAGAATACTGAATTGATGTTTGAGAGTAAAACGTTGATCAATGTGTATTTTATAGCCTGGAACCATGATACCCACATCAGAAACGCCATCAGAACCACCATTAGAAGCGCCATCAACACCAGGGCAACCATCAGGACCAACCACAGCACCAGCAGGAGCAGGAGGAGCAACAACAGAGGGGTCTTTTAAACCGGAGCCCTGCCATGAGTGTTACTGTGGCCCCAGACTGGATCCCATCACCAAGCTGCACATCATTATTTGCAATCCTATTGTCTGCAACAAAAACTGCTCCATAGTAAGCTCATTCACAGGACGACCGACAAACACACACACTTTCGCCTCAGGGATACATTCACACTCTGAGCCAACTTTCTTTGGTACAATTGCACCAGCTAATGCATGTTGTAGTCAGTGTTAGTTGTCGCACTGGACTGTACAGTACTCGACTAACATGATTAACACCTCAGTGTAATGCAGTACAATCTAGTTTTGTATTTCTGCATTTATTTTATTGACATTTTTTGAAAAACAAAGCATCCTGGGCAGGGTCCGAAATTAACGTTTTCCACTTCCTGCCACTGTCGCAGCAGACAAGTATTTTTTTTTTGTCCTCCACTCAGAAATCTTATCTGCCACTTTGGAAATCTCTGCGCTACATAAAGGAATAACATTTTAGATCTGATGTCATTCAATGTTCGATATATTTTGCATAAAAAACATTATATAAGCCAACTTGGTAAATTACAGGGTTCGAATTACACCATGGATGGAGGTTAGCGTACTATACACATTACTGTGCTCGACTTTGTTATTGTCATCTACAGTGGTTGTTTGCATAAAAACACACAAATGATTATGATTATTTAAATATTTGCTTTGATTAAAAGAAATCTTGGCAAGCTGCTTAGACCTAGTGTTAGGAAGTTAAACAGGTCATAATTCTATTTTATATCGATGTGAAAACATCTCAAACAACTGGATTTACTCAAGTTTCTCGCCAAAAACTTAATTTTTACGAGATTACATTCGAACACCTCGTGATAACGTTGTAATTTACCTTCACCCAATAGTCCTTTTTCCTGAGCAGAAGTTGAACGCCTCATAATAATAACTCAATGGCACCTCCGTTAACGTTAGTAGCTCCGCTATTTATCAAAGTGGCAGGTGTCCTGATGATTTCACCCGCCACTGCCAACAATTTACCCGCATTTGTCCGGTGGCGGGTGATAATTTCAGACCCTGATCCTGTGGCTTTTGCCCATATTCTAGCTAAAGCTTAAGTGGTATCTTCTACTGTTCTACTGAAAAATACAATTTCAGCAACTCATCATTTTCACAAAGATAAAAAAAAGAAGAAAAATGTTAGAATCCTCTTTGAGTCTTACATGAGTTTTTTCAAAGCTTTATCTGTTTTCTTTGGTAAAATGATGAGTTGTTTAAATGCACTGTCTACTAAAGTGATATAAAGCTGAAAACACTATATGAACAGAGAAAGCCCAGTATCATGATCCAGCTTTTCAGAAAGTTCCATTACAAAGATTCTCTATCCATTGAAGTTTTATAGACAAAAAGGAGTTAAAGCATTTTCTCACAAAGCCAAAACATTTCTCTCTCTCCCTCACTCTCTCTGACTCTCTCTCCAGGGTTATGAATATCAGACTGTACCTGACAAGTGCTGCGGGAAGTGTGTTCAGGAGAGCTGTATTTTCACCACACCTGACAACATAACCCATATCATTGAGGTCAGTACTGCAGCTGTGTGAGTGTTGATCTTCATCACATCTGATGGTGTTCTACTACAGAAATAAGTTGCGTGATTGGCCTTAAAGGATAAAGGATTGAATGTCTCTGTTGACTTGGTTGAATGTCTGACCTAGCTTCTGCTCTTCTTGTTGGTACAGGTCAACAACACCTTTGTAGACCCTAATGACAAGTGTGTGCAATATACCTGTGAGAGGATCAATGAACAGCTTGTTACCAAGGAGACCAAGACCACTTGTCCTTCCTATAACTCCTCGGACTGTGAACCTGTGAGTTTGTCTAACCCTTACTCCCCTAATCCCCCCCTCCTCTACCCTAGCTGTCTAACACCCATTATACATGACATGTGTCTTTATCCCCCCAGGGCACCGAGACAACTGATGCTAACGGATGCTGCAAAACTTGTAAGTTAGTGGAGTCACAGTATTTAAAATAAAAAACGACTAAATCACAAATCATAAATTGGTTTTAAGAATGGGGAAGTTGACTTTCATGTTGAGCCTAACAGTTGCTGTGCGTTCCAGGCAAGCTGCAGAGCGTCTGTGAGGTCGAGAGTAAGCAGACGGTCATTGATGTGAACGACTGTAAGAGCACGGTCAACTTGACGTCCTGCGCTGGACACTGTGGAAGCTCGTCCATGTGAGTCTATTTAGCTCCCAAGTTTGAAGTTCGACTTGATCAGATAAACCCTTTAGTTTTCACTGTCATTTGAAGATCAGTTCTCTAAGGTTCAGTTAGCCTGCTTCAGTTCATGTGGCACTGTGCACTCTTTAACACAACATATCATTAGACAGTATTGGTTTCGCCTGTCAGAGGGCCAAGTAGGGTTATGGCGCCACTGTCTGATACCCGCTGCAGGGCCTAATGATAAGCCAAAACATCATTTAAAGGGACTCTATGTAAGAATCAGAAATGTCTTGTTAACAGCAACACCTGTGGCCGTTAAGTCAACGAAAGTCAGCGTCCTGTTGCTCGTGCTTGTGCTCTCTCTACATAGACATGAACGAGCATCGCTCAAGACAGTGAGGCGACACACGTCAGCTAAAAGCACAATATCACTCTATATTTCAGCTGCTTGGCAGTAATGTTAGCTGACCAGACGTAGGTCTCTCCATGAATCAATGCTGATTCTAGTGTTGGCTTTTCCTGCCTCAGCCTCCCGACCGCGGCCGGAGGGAACAGGGGAGACACCGGAGTTTTGGTCGTAGACGATAACGTTTCTCTCTGCGGAGCCCCGTCACTTCACAAGACACAGGAAACCTCTGTTGGTCTGGAGGAGCTGTAGCAGTTATTTCTGCACAAACGTCCACTGTACATTCACTAGATATTCTCAGAGCTAAACTAACTCTTCTGCAGTGTGGAGTGTGCGCGCATGCGTGTGTGAGTGAAGGCAAGCAGGCAGAGGAGCAGAGTACAGCATAGACTTCGGTCCTGGAGACCAAAGCTACGATCTCACCTACATCCTCCAACCGCGGCCAACACTGTTTAACAGACGGGCTTCACTAGATAGAACTGTGTGGTTTTGGTGCTTCCGTGTAGTTTGTGTTGGAGTCTTTTCTGAACAGCGTAGCCACACGCGAGCGCACATGGGACACCGACCCGCAATGATTTACATGTGTAAGAAGTTACAAACAGTACCTTTAGCAGGACTACTGGGCTTCTATAGGAAAGCTCACCCAACTTTTGGCTCATTTCACTGTCTTGCCCTGATTTGAAATTTGTGTCACTCTTTGCTAGATTAACCTGTTAGGAGGCCCAAGGGAAGAACGTTGCTGTTGGGAAACTCAAAGCATCATGTCAGCACAATATAAACTAAATTAATGAGGATATTGCATGCGTGTGCGTGTGTGTGTACAGATATTCTGCAGCAGCTAACACGTTGGTGCACCAGTGTGACTGTTGCCAAGAGGGCACCACCAGTCAGAAGCAGGTGGAGCTGACCTGCCCCGACGGCTCCAAGGTCCAGCACAGCTACATCGTGGCGGAGACGTGCCGCTGCACCAAAGGAGATTGTGGGGCGGGGACAACGCCCAGACCACAGCGCCGCAGGAGACGCTGATCAATTACTTGTTGAACTAAAACCTTACAAACACTGTGCAAGACTTAACTTTCTTATTCTTGTCAGGTTTTATTATTTATAGCTTTTTCAGTGTCACAACATAATAATGTGATGTAAACTCTCTTCATTTTAGGATTTCTTGGATGATAATTATTAAAATGCTATTTCTGCAATATGAACACTGGCTCTGACATTCTTATGATCACTGGGGAATGATTAAAGGGGGACGTATCATGCTCATTTTCAGGTTCATATTTGTATTTGGGGTTTCTACTACAACATGTTTACATGCTTCAATGTTCCAAAAAACATTATTTTTCTCATCCTGTTTGTCTGAATATACCTGTATTCACCCTTTGTCTGAAATATCTATTGAAAAATAAAATTCTATAATAACCTTTCAGCATATTGTAATTCAAGTGTTCTGAGAGAAAGCTAGACTTCTGCACCTCCTCATGGCTCTGTTTTCAGACTTTAGAAAATCTAGCCCGTGACAGGAGACTTTGACCAATCACAGGTCACTTCAGAGAGAGAAAAGAAGTACTTAATCATGAAAATTTGCAAAATCCTTTATTACAACATTAAGTGAAATTCTTGTGAAATAAGCAAAATCCTCAATTTGAAAAAAAGTAGTAAAAGTAAATAATTCTCAATTATAGATTTGTGTAAATTTGTTAAGTACAACATTAAGATTTCCACGAGTACAAAATTCAGTAAATTCCTAAAATACAAAAGTAAGTAAAATTCATAGACATATAAGTGCAAAATTAAGTAAACTCCTTATGTACAAAAATTAGCCAAATTCTACTGAAATAAAATTAAGCAAAATTCTTATGTAATAAGAAAATTCCTTAATTACAAAATGAAGTAAACTTCTTTAAAAGATAAGTACATTACTTAATTATAAAAATTTGCAAAATTCTTGATGACAACATTGAGTGAAATTCTGATGAAATAAGCAAAATCCTTCATTAGAAAAAAAGTAGTAAAAATAAAATCCTCAATTATAAATTTGTGTAAATTTACAGAAATTATGTCTGTTTAATATATAGCATTGTTCCTGACAGGCCTGGGTTGTACTCCGGTATTCCTGCTTTCAAGTCTAGTTTTAAATGACACTTTATGTTTGTGAGGTGTTTTTAGAGATTTACATCTTCAGTAGGTTCCAATGGACTACATACGTTCTGATAGGAAGTCAGAACGTATGAAAAGACTAACACATTGTTGGTTTTCATATTGAGAGTGAGACAAATATAGTATATAATGTGATAGAATAAATGCAGCCTTCTTTTTTAAAGGGAACATTCATATAAAATGAGCTGCTGCTGGGTTGTGTGTTATAAATCCATCTGGATGTGAGATGAGCTCCTTGGAGGTGCTACTCTGCTCCCTGAGCTCCTTCCTCCTTCAGCTGCAGGAACACCCAGGTTATAATAATCCGGCTCAGCCTTCTCCCGTCTGCCCGGCCTCTGTCCCCTGGTGGGCTGGAGACACATGACAGCACATAGATGTGACTTCCTGCATCACTCCTCTCTCTTCACTTCAATAAACACAGACTGAGTGCTTCATGTCATTCAGTGGTCTAAACAACAGACGTGAGTCAGTACTTTATAGTAGAAGTAAAGGCCAATGTTCGCCGACAGCAGAATCAGCGGCAGGACGATCGCTCTGATGATAAAAGGCCTTAGATCTGATCAAACACATGGACAGTCATCACATCACATCACATCACATGACATCATGAGTCCAACAGCTCCCATTAAACACAAACTGTATTGACCTGAAATCTAAAACCACTTCTTGAATCTGCTTTATGTGAATCCAGGCTCTGAGGACGGAGACTGTTCTTTGTTGGACAGATTATAAAATCCTCTGAGATTAATCTGTAGAAATACAATTGACGGGACTTTAGTGAGACTTTTATGTGTTTATAACCAAACATGCTCTGTCCTCCAGTAGATTGTTGCTGTTGACATTTATACACTTTGTAGAAGTTTGGTTACTATATGACATGTGGAACACAATGACTGTAGTCACAGTGTCATTCCACAAACAACAACATGCATGGACTTATTATGACTGAATATGTCATAACCCTTAAAGTACTTTAATAAAGTAGTACTAGTACTAAATTTCTCTCTTTAATGGGTTGTGAGCAGACGTCCTAAAGTGACATCATCTCCACGTAGAATAAACCTCTAATTTTTGTTCATGTTTTCATCTCTATGATCTCTGAAGGCTACGACAAATTTTGTCAAACTTCTTCAATACAAAAATAAGCAGAATTCTTATGAAATAAAAAAAAATCCTTGATTAATAAATTAACTACAATTCATGAAATAAGCAAAATCCTTCATTACAAATTAAGTAAAATCCTTAATTATAAAAATATGCAAAATTCTTAATGACAAAACTACATAAATTCCTGAAGTACCAAAACATGCAAATTTCTTATGAAATAAGAAAATTCCTTAAGTACAAAATTAAATAAAATTCTTATGAAATAAGAAAATTCCTCAAGTACAACACTATGCAAAATTCTTACGAAAAAAGAAAATGTCTTAAGTACAAAATTAAGTAAAATTCTTATAAAAATGAGAAAAGTCCTTCAGTGCAAAAATATGCAAATTTCTTATGAAATAAGAAAATTTCTTAAGTACAAAATTAAGTAAAATTCGTATGAAATAAGAAAATTCCTCAAGTACAACACTATGCAAAATTCTTATGAAATAAGCAAAGTCCTTAATTATAAAATAAGCCGAATCCTTTATTACAGAATGAAAGCTTTTCTGTTGCCAGCTGATCATTTCCACATTTTCCAAACCTGCATGTAAACAGTCAGTTTACCTGCGACGGTGAGAGAGATCAGACGGCTCTCAGACAAGAAGTCATGAGAAAAAACATAGACCTGATAAACACAGCTGTAGCTTCCTTGGTGGGCAGGCTCTGCAGCAGGAAACAGGAAGTGGGCGGAGTGATTGACAGCTGGCTGGGTGTAGTTGAGGGCAGAGGTGGAGGAGGTGAAGTTGAGCTGGAAGGAGCCTCCTGGATACTGTGGCTGGATGGAGCAGCTGATGGTGAAGGTGGAGCCCCTGAGCACGTGAAACCCCCGCTGCTGGGCCTCGGAGACCCCGTCCACGGAGGAGGACCCAGAGATGTTGGGCTGAAGCAGCAGGTCTGTAAACACAGAGAGATGATTGGCTGAGAGCTGGGGCACTGTCTGAAAACGGTGTGCACTGGTTTGCTACAGTTTCCAGGTTGAACGGCGTGTTTCCTAGAAATGGTGCAAACAGGCTTTGAGGTGCGTTTCCTCTCATTTGGTGGGTGTGTCAGAGGTGTTACCCAATCAGCAGCGACGTGCACGAACCCTGCCGTATTATGAAGGCAGTGCATTTGCGTAGAACAACAGAGTGTTCAGTGCACCGCCGTTTCCGTTTAAACGTTTTTCTGTGTTTTGTTGACCCTCCGTTCAACAAAATAGACCTGATTTCGTGCCTCCTCGTCTCCTCGATCCTCAATGCTCCGGCTTGTGATCCAGAAATTGATCTCAGCGCTGTATCTTGAAGGACATCCCAATTCCTAAAATGCATCTGGAGGAGCGAGGAGGCTTGCCGAAGGAGCTATAAGCGACGATACTTCTGTGTATACTTTGCGTAAGTCTTCTAGGCACCCGTGTTTTTTTTTGTTTTTTAACAACTTTATTGAGGCAGTTATCAAGTTTAAAACACTTGTGTATGTAACTCTAGTCTACAATTACAAACACGCCAGGGGGACTAAAGGTTGTAATAAAAAAGATTAAAAAAATAAAAGTTAGATAAATATCTTGTAAAGCTTACAGTGGTTTATTCAGAGTTTTCATGTGACGTCACGGCCCTATGGGAACGCCCACCTGGAGGGCAAAAGAAAGTTGCCCTCCACTGTCCGCCAGCGACAGCTCAGCTTTTACAACACTGTTAGTTGTTGTTCAATTTGATGCACAAACCGAAGAGAAGACGAGCCTGGACTGTGTTTCTACAGCACCGTCTCAGAACCAAAACCCAGAGCAGAGGATTGTGGATTTATGGAATTAAAATAGATGTGCCGCCGTCCCTGACAAGAGCGGACAACACTGACTGCACATCCTTGCAACCAACGACTTCGACCAAGCTAGCTGTCTCTCCCGTCTCCATGGTCAAACCAGCTCATTTAACCATTCAACCATTTAAATCATTTTCCAGACTTTGCTTCGCGAGCGGTGTTACTACGTCTGCTCTGCCTGTGTCCGTCTCCAGCGGCTGGTTTAACTACGGAGATGCGAGCGAAAGCTAGCTCGACCGCAGTGAAAAACGTTAATTTCTTGTCCTTCACCTCGCAAACAAAAACACTAGTGACCCATCCAGATTGAAAGTACAGATAACTGTGACGTTCCACTTTCATCTTGGCGACAGTATAAGGGATGGAGTCTCCACAAGATATAATGTTATGTAGCTAAACATCATCAAAGTAATTCCACTTAAATGATTAAAATACCGCAGCAGGTACTGTATATGGGTCACATGTACCTAAAACTTGCAGTTTGTATTTATATCTTACATATACATATATACATATATCTTTCCGAGGTCTCATTTTGTTAAAAGCCTGTTGCCTCAACTCCTCTCTCCTCGCGTCTCTTCCTCACCTCCTCGGCTCGCATCTCTCGTGGGTGGGACTAAGACGCGAGGAGAGGAGGTGAGGAAAGGAGGCAAGGAAAGGATGGAGGATGTAGAAACTGTGAAATGGGAAAGGTCTCCAGACAGACAGGTGTGTCATGTCAGGTGAAGCTCAGCAGTCTGTGGAGAGTTTGAAGCTTTCAGAAACAAGCCCACTTCTATCGCAAGCTATTTAAACATTTAATAGATAGACAGGAGATTCATTAGAGATATCTGCAACGTTGTTTAGCCTAGTCATAACTCTAATTCTAAGATAAGATAAGATAAGATAAGATATACTTTTATTGTCCCTGTTCGGAAATTTTTCCTGGACTCCGTCCAACTGCAGTTACAAACGCTAAATTAAAACAGCATCAACAACAATAATAAAAACAATTCCACATCAGACAGGGAAACAGTTCCACAGAAACAGATGTTTCAACACATACACAGTCCACGTATATAATGGCACATACTATTTATCACACACACTATCACACACACCATGGCAGATATTGCACCCAGGTAGTGCACTGCACCGTCTACTGTCTTGCCCATATTGCACAGACAATAGTCCAATATTACACAGATGCAACATATTGCACTGATTCTAGATATCTGTAATGTTGTTTTGACTAGTCATAACTCTAATTCTAGATATCTTTAATTATATTTAGACTAGTCATAAATCTAATTCTAGATATCTGTAATTACATTTTGACTAGTACGATTCAAACTACTTTTCCCATTCATGTGTATGAGGTTTCTCATAACGGATATCCACAACTGAATTGTGACTAGTCATAATTCAGTTTCAGATATCTACAATCTAATTACAACTAGTCATAACGAGATTTTAGATATTTCTAACTGTTGTATAGGATAGTTAGAACTGAACTACAGATATCTCTAACTGTTGTTGTGACTAGTCACAATGACGTTCTAGATATCTGGAATAAGTACTCTGACTAGTCACAATGTAATTACGACTAGTCAAAATGTAGTTGTAGATATCTCTAATGTTAATTCTGGATAGTCAAGCTGAGCTATTAAATGTTAAAACAGTTCTCCATACACTTCTCTACACTTTAGGATGTCACTGTCCTGGATAACTTTACAGTTCAGTCCAATGGAAACCACCGACTGTCACTGTGATGGAGGAAGGAACATACTGGAAACATTACTGTCATAGATGATGTCACTGATGGGCTTACCTGAGCAGGTGAGATTCAGGATGGAGTTAAAGGAACCTGATGTTGCACACTCCCTCAGAGCAGATCCAGACTGAACACAGTGAGACCTGATCCACCACACAGATCTGTCTGAGGACTCCTCTCTCTTTTCTACAGAAACAGCAGAGCCACAGTCCAACTCTCTGCAGGCAACAGCTGCTTCCTTCAGGGTCCAGTCAGAGATAAAGTCACTCACTGGTCTCCAGTCACCTTGATGTTTCACCTCCAGTGTTCCTGCACAGCGACTGTCTCCTCCCACCAACCTGACATCATCAGGCTCTGAACAGAAACAAGAGAGTCATCAGTAAAATAATAAAGTGAGTTTCATTAGAACAGAAATGAACCAGATCAGAGCTGCAGCTCATCTTCTACCTGAGCAGGTGAGTCCAACAGCTTTGCCAGGTGAGCAGGTGTTTCTATCTGAGCCTGAGCTTCTACAGTCCAGGAGAGCAGACTCATTTCCTCCACACTGGAACTCTTTGGTCCACATTGAAGCCTCCATGTCTCCATAGAGCGCCCCCTGGAGGACTGAAAGAGCCCCACAGCCGAGTTCCCTACAGACCACCTCAGCATCCTGCTGGTCAAAGTCAGCTTCACACACTGAGGACCACGACTGGTTAGAATGGTGAGACTTCACCTCCAGTCTGCCTGAACACAGACTCTTCCCATTCACCAGCCTGACAGAGTCTGGAGAGATGATAGAAGATAAAATAGAGAGAGATAAAAGACACCAGACACTAAATAAAAAGATGTCATGAAACAACAATTCAGTGATTCAAACTGGACTCAGAACAGTTCCAACATGAGTTCATCATCAGAACACATCTTTTCACTGCTCATTGACAGTGACAAACTGGAGAAGTTTAGAGCGGTCCATGCCATCGATTCGCTAAGTTAGCTCAAAACACAAATATCAAAAGCCAAAAGATCAAAACCATATAATTTATATTCAGAATGGGAGAAGGATTATCTTTTGGTTTCCTCATATTCTAACTCTGTCTGCATTATCTGCAATGTGAGCATGGCTTTACGAAAGAAGGTCAAGTTGGAGCGGCATTTCAAAACGGGGCACTAATAGGTTGACGGTGAATAAGTCTGGAGAGATGAGAGAAGATAAAATAGAGAAAGATAAAAGACACCAGACACTAAATAAAAATATTTTATGAAACAAGGCAGAGTTGCAACTTCAGCTCGATGAATCTGTGTTTTGGACAGACAGTACTTCAGCTTTGAAGTACATTAATAATAAAGACAAGTGCTTCCATACATTTGTGATAAATAGGATCTCTGCCATAGTAGAAGTTTCAAGCCCTTCCCAATGGAGGCACGTTGGCTCTAAAGACATCCCAGCTGACGCTTCATCCAGGGCATGAAGGTGCTTGAATTTCTAAAGAACTTGGTTGGCTTGAGGGTCCAAGTTTTCTGTGGAAGTCTGAGAAAGGTTGGCCAGCCGATTATGTCGGTGATGTCATAGTGAACTTGGATGATCCGGAGGTCAGAAAGGTCACCTCTGTGAATTCCGTTGTCAACAATTCACTTAAATACACTGACTATCTCATGACTTACTTCACTGACTGGAAGAGGCTGAAAGTGTCAGTGGCCTGGTTTCTAAGGCTGAAAGCAATTCTGTTGGAGCTCAGTAGTCTGAGAAAGGGGTTAACTGCCTCTGACAATGCACAAGCTTGTCAAATGGAAAAACTAAAGGCCACAATCACACAGAGGAGGAATGTCAAAAGACCTGTTGGAAGCGGAGCTGGCTGTCATTTGTTATTTGCAACAGCAAAGGTTTCAGGATGAATTTTCCTCTCCGGTATCTGAAAAGGGAACCGTGAGCATACAAAGTTCCATTTATAAGCTGGAGCCGAATTGAGAAAATGGACTCCTAAGAGTTGGAGGGAGATTAAGCAAAAGAGCAATGCCTTTAGAGGTAAAACATCTCATCCTCTCCAATGATCAGCATATCTCCATGCTTATCCTCCAATATACTTACAAACTATTAGATCACAGCGGTCAAAATCATACACTATCTATACTGAGGAGGAAGTATTGGATTACCAATGCAAACTTGGCTGTGAGGAAGATCATATCTGAATGCAGCTGTAGCAGACGGTACAATGGAACAGCTATAGAGCAAAAGATGGCAGATCTTCCGAAGGAGAGAATCATTCCTGATTTTCCTCCATTTACCAAAGTCGGAGTGGACTATCTTGGACATGTGGAAAGAAGGAAAGGCCGGACAACTTGCATACGTTACGGAGTGATATTTACCTGCCTGACGAGTAGAGCAGTTCATTTTGAGGTGGCAGACTCACTGGAGACTGACACAAGCATAAACGTGTTACGTCGGTTCATCAGCAGGAGAGGGCAGGTTGTTTACATCAAGTCAGACAATGGAGCTAACTTTGTCGGAGCAAAAAGAGAACTGAGAGAAGCTCTCGCCACATTGAATCACGCCGGCTGGAGTTGAATGGAGTTTTAATCCACCAGCAGGATCTCATCACAGTGGTGTTTGGGAGCGTATGATACGCATAGTAAAGCGCGTTTTCAACTCAGTCTAGCACCAGCAGATGTTGGATGATGATGGACTCCAAACAGTTATGTGTGAAGTAGAAGCCATTCTTAATGATCGTCCAATCACCAAGCTTATAGATGTTATAGATATCTGGAATAAGAACTTTGACTAGTCACAATGTAATAACGACTAGTCAAAATGTGGTTGTAGATATCTCTTATGTTAATTCTGGATAGTCAAGCTGAGCTATTAAATGTTAAAACAGCTCTCCATACACTTCTCTACACTTTAGGATGTCATTGTCCTGGATAACTTTACAGTTCAGTCCAATGGAAACCACCGACTGTCACTGTGACAGAGGAAGGAACATACTGGAAACATTACTGTCATAGATGATATCACTGATGATGTCACTGATAGGCTTACCTGAGCAGGTGAGATTCAGGATGTATTTAGAGGAACCTAGTGTTGCACACTCCCTCAGAGCAGATCCAGACTGAAAACAGTCAGACCTGATCCACCACACAGATCTGTCTGAGGACTCCTCTCTCCATCCTAAAGAAACAGCAAAGCCACAGTCCAGCTCTCTGCAGGCAGCAGCTGCTGCCTTCAGGGTCCAGTCAGAGTTAAAGTTATCATCACCCACTGGTCTCCAGTCTCCCTGATGTTTCAGCTCCAGTGTTCCTGCACAGCGATCGTCTCCTCCCACCAACTTGACAGGCTCTGAACAGAAACAAGAGAGTCATCAGTAAAAGAATAAAGTGAGTTTCATTAGAACAAAAATGAACCAGATCAGGTTGCTCCCGTCAGGCCGCAGATACAGTTTGCCTAAATGTAGGACCAATAGGCTCAACAATTATTTTGTTCCGACTGCCATTGGTTTCCTAAACAATACCCTGTAATGTTTTATGTTGTAAGCCTTTTTGTATTTATTGCCTTTAATAGGCTATTCATTGTGTTAATTGTTGTTGTTTGATGGCTGTGTGGTACTGCTGACTGTACAACAAATTGCCCCTAGGGGATAATAAAGTTTTCCTTGACCTTGACCAGACCTGGGGTCTCATTTATAACCGTTGCGTACACACAAAACGGGGCCTGAAATGTGCGTACGCCACTTCTCACAAAACAGTTGTGATCTATAAAAACAAACTTGACGGGAGAATGTGCGCACCGGTACGGAAACTTCGATCCATGCGTACGCACATTATGGAGGCAGGGGAAACTGGCAACGCAGATGGTGAGGTGGTGAGGTGGTGAATTGAGGCCAGACTATAGAAATTAAATATGAGAGCCATTATACATATATGATGCCTCTCACACATTTAACTTCACTTCGTATCACACGTTATAGAGCGCCAATAGTTTTAATATCTTCTAATAGTGTGCAGATATCAACAAGTACGATATTATTTTTCATTAAGCTGTTTTGTGTAAAATCGCTACAGTGAACATGATATGACTAATTTATTTATTTATTTATTCATATATTAGATAGGGACAGATACAGTATACATAAACTAAATGAAAACAGCTATCAGATGCAACTACAGTATCAGACTGTCTCCAGTGCACCACCCGGTGCACCACCGTGGTGGCTCTCATACACACTCTGCTTCCTCCAGTCACCTCCACCCGGCACATCTTCACCACCTGCACGCACAGTATGGATTGTGTAAATTAACAAAGTGAGGAAATAAAACCAGTGACAGCTCTCCCACAATCGTTACTCTTCATATCCTCATTATCATTATCAGTCCTAATCATAATGCAGGACAAGTTCACCATAACAACTTACATAAATAAATAAATTGTGTTCACCTATCAAACTTCCTTTTACAGATAATATCCAGGGTGGGGGGATATTTCTGATTGTCATGATCATTTTGGCAAGTTGTGAATCGATAAGTCTGATTTCTGTAAACATATAAACACTGCAGTGACACTCGTAACATGCTGCATGGTGGATGCGCTCTCACTGCGAGGACTATAAATGAAAGAATGAGGAGGGAACGAGTGTTCAGGGATCTCCTCACCTACAAGCACCTCGATCTCTGTATATCTCTGTATAAATATATATACATATACTATATATATATACAGAAACATTCATGAGGTGCTTTGCATCGACCATTTATGGCTGAATGTGGGCGTGTAGAAGGCGGAATATGAGGCGGATCCACGTGCGCACATTTCCAGGTGGACTGTGATTTATAAAGGGAACATTGCCTGCAAGTGTGCGTACGCACAGTGTAATAAGTCTGATTTTTTCTGGCGCACACCATTTTCGGCTTTTGTGCGCTCATATATTTTTAGTTTGGATCCTACGCACTGTTTTATAAATGAGACCCCTGAACTGCAGCTTCTCTTCTACCTGAGCAGGTGAGTCCAACAGATTTGCCAGGTGAGCAGGTGTTTCTATCTGAATCTGAGCTTCTACAGTCCAGGAGAAAAGACTCAGTTCCTCCACACTGGAACTCTTTGTTCCACAGTGGAGCCTCCACATCTCCATAGAGCGCCCCCTGGAGGACTGAAAGGGCCCCACAGCCGAGCTCCCTACAGACCACCTCTGCATCCTGCTGGTCAAAGTCAGCTTCACACACTGAGGACCACGACTGGTTAGAATGGTGAGACTTCACCTCCAGTCTGCCTGAGCACAGACTAGTCCCATTCACCAGCCTGACAGAGTCTGGAGAGATGATAGAAGATAAAATAGAGAGAGATAAAAGACACCAGACACTAAATAAAAAGATGTCATGAAACAACAATTCAGTGATTCAAACAGGACTCAGAACAGTTCCAACATGAGTTCATCATCAGGACACATCTTTTCACTGCTCATTGACAGTGACAAACTGGAGAATTTTAGAGCGGTCCATGCCATCGATTCGTTAAGTCAGCTCAAAACATAAATATCAATATCTAAAAGATCAAAACCATATAATTTATATTCAGACTGGGAGCAGGATTATCTTTTTGTTTCCTCATATTCTAACTCTGTCTGTATTATCTGCAATGTGAGCATGGCTTTACGAAAGAAGGTCCATTTGGAGCGGCATTTCAAAACGGGGCACTAAGCCAACTGAAAGAGTGTATTATATACAGATTCACAATATGTAGTTAGGGAGGGACAGGACCAAGACATAGGAATTCGATTTATAACTGGTTTTAAATGTCTTAAAAACCTCCCTGAATCAAGACATCAGCTACCAGGTTACATCTGTGGAGACAATCAGTCACAATGCTGATCAGAAGTGTCTTCTATTAGTTTAGGTTTTCCACCTCCGATGAAGAGCAGCACACAGCCTCTTCTGAAGCCTCAGGGCCCTATTTTAACCATTGGATGATATTTTAGCATAGAATTAGTAAATAATGTAATGTGCAATGAGTGCTTTATATTTTCAATAAAATAACATTTTGCAGTTTCTGTGGAATATTTTGGTCTAAAACCAAACTGTTGTGGGTGAAGTAGTTGATTGGTCTCTAGGTGGTCAGCTAGCTGTGCTGCCACAACCCTCTCAAGTACCTTTGACAGGACAGGAAGAATAGAAATAGGGCGATACTATGTCAGATCACGATTCCCTGCTTTAATGACGTGAAGGTGTAATGATGCCTTTTTCCATTTATTTGGGGATTTGCTGGTCCTAATTGATAAGTTAATGAGATGAGTCACAGGTGTATTTCTTAATGAAACAAGTATCCAGATGTCTTTTGCCTTAGAATTTGATAATTTCTTAATAACTTCTGCAATTTTTGCTTCATCGACCTCATGGATACGAAAGGAATCTGGTGATTCCATGGCTACGGAATTATTATTTATAGCTGACAAATCTAAATTTTGGGTCAGTTCTTCTACTGATTTTATAAATTATGTGTTAAATTCATGCGCTATGGTGGCATTATCTGTGGCAATCGTGTCATTTATTTTCAGTTCCTTAATTCTTTTCCAACGTGGGATTTGTTGGTTAAATTGTTGAAGTATTTCCAGAGGGATGCATTGCTGCGTTTCCTATAAGTCGTGTATAATATGAAGCTTTTGCTTTGCGTAATTCCAGCACTTGTTTTTTCACAAGTTTACGTATGTTATTATTTAGCCATGGTAAAGTTGTCTTCTTTTGTGTGCATTTCATGTTTTTGGTATATTTTGTTATGTAAATTGCTTAAAAAAGTAACTTTTTTTACTCAGATTTCATGCATATGGTGTTGTGTTCTTTATACCATGACAGTTTTCCTAA
Source organism: Sebastes umbrosus (assembly GCF_015220745.1). Lineage (NCBI taxonomy): Eukaryota > Metazoa > Chordata > Actinopteri > Perciformes > Sebastidae > Sebastes > Sebastes umbrosus. The sequence goes on from NC_051270.1 coordinate 38,507,632, forward strand.
AATTAAATTTAAAAGAATTACACTATATGGCCTTGATTACAGTATCATAATATATCACGAAATACTGAATGGTAACCCCTGTATCATGATACGTATTGTATCGCCAGATTCTTGCCAATACACAGCCCTAATATAATATAATAAATCCAGCCTTCTTATTTAAAGGGAACATTTATATTAAATGAGCTGCTGGTGGGTGAATATAGAATTTAGTTAAAATAACAATGTGCCACACGTCATATTTAAACCGGTGTGGCTTTAAAATGACAGCTCCGAGGCTCCGAGGTCTCATTTTGTTAAAAGCCTGTTGCTTCAACTCCTCTCTTCCTCGCCTCCTTGGCTCGCATCTCTCGTGGGTGGGACTAAGACGCAAGGAGAGGAGGCGAGGAAAGGAATGGAGGATGTAGAAACTGTGAAATGGGAAAGGCCTCCACACAGACAGGTGTGTCATGTCAGGTGAAGCTCAGCAGTCTGTGGAGAGTTTGAAGCTTTCAGAAACAAGCCCACTTCTATGGCAAGCTATTTAAACATTTAATAGATAGACAGGAGATTCATTAGAGATATCTGCAACGTTGTTTAGCCTAGTCATAACTCTAATTCTAGATATCTGTAATTACATTTAGACTAGTCATAACTCTAATTCTAAATATCTGTAATTACATTTTGACTAGTACGATTCAAACTACTTTGCCATTCATGTGTATGGGGTTTCTCATTACAGATATCCACAACTGAATTATGACTAGTCATAATTCCAGTTTCAGATATCTACAATTTAATTCTGACATGTCATAATTCCAGTTCAAGATATCTTTAATTCCCCTCAGTTGTAGATATCTACATTGTCCTTTTTAGATATCTAAAATTAAATGTAGACTATTCAGAATGAGTATGTAGATTTATCTAACTGGAGTTAGGGATAGTCTAAATATAATTACAGATATCTAGAATTAGAGTTGTGATTAGGTGAATGCCGTATGAGTTTATAAAGTGTGTCTGGAGACAATAAATCTACAATAGGCTGTAAATTTCTACCACAACTCTCTAGTGAACAAAGCTCTCGTTGGCCACAGATTCCTTGATGATGAGCTCTTTCTATTTCAAGTCATTTTCTATCTGATCCACAGCGGTCCCCAACCACTCGTCTCGCAGCCGGCTGCACATAGAGACCAATGTAATGTGTCCAGCTCAGAGGACTAAAGGCTCGTTGTGATTAAAATGAGCTTGTAGCTCGTTGTCTACCTCACTACGGTTGGAAAGAGCCCTCGTTGGTGTTTTAACTATGTTTCTCTGATGAGTTATTGATCCGGGAAGAATCTGTCAATATCTTTCACACTTTTCCGAACTACCCAAGTTAGCAAAAGCTTCTGCTGACACTGTTCAGATGCTTTGTTGGGACGATATCCAATGGGAAGCCTTGATGAGCAACGTCATGACAACAACTCTGTCTAGTCATAATGAGGTTATAGATATCGGTAACTGTTATATAGGATAGTTAGAACTGAACTACAGATATCTCTAACTGTCATTGTGACTAGTCACAATGACGTTCTAGATATCTGGAATAAGAACTCTGACTAGTCACAATGTAATTACGACTAGTCAAAGTGTAGTTGTAGATATCTCTAATGTTAATTCTGGATAGTCAAGCTGAGATATTAAATGTTAAAACAGTTCTCCATACACTTCTCTACACTTTAGGATGTCATTGTCCTGGATAACTTTACAGTTCAGTCCAATGGAAACCACCGAAGGAAGGAACATACTGGAAACATTACTGTCATAGATGATGTCACTGATGATGTCACTGATGGGCTCACCTGAGCAGGTGAGATCCAGGATGTAGTCAGAGGAACCTGATCTTATACACTCCCTCAGAACAGATCCAGACTGAACACAGTCAGACCTGATCCACCACACAGATCTGTATGACTCCTCTCTCTTTTCTACAGAAACAGCAGAGCCACAGTCCAACTCTCTGCAGACAGCAGCTGCTTCCTTCAGGGTCCAGTCAGAGTTAAATCCTTCCGCTGGTCTCCAGTCTCCCTGATGTTTCACCTCCAGTGTTCCTGCACAGCGACTGTCTCTTCCCACCAACCTGACATCATCAGGCTCTGAACAGAAACAAGAGAGTCATCAGTAAAAGAATAAAGTGAGTTTTATTAGAACAGAAATGAACCAGATCAGAGCTGCAGCTTCTCTTCTACCTGAGCAGGTGAGTCCAACAGCTTTGCCAGGTGAGCAGGTGTTTCTATCTGAGCCTGAGCTTCTACAGTCCAGGAGAGCAGACTCATTTCCTCCACACTGGAACTCTTTGGTCCACATTGAAGCCTCCACGTCTCCATAGAGCGCCCCCTGGAGGACTGAAGGAGCCCCACAGCCGAGCTCCCTACAGACCACCTCTGCATCCTGCTGGTCAAAGTCAGCTTCACACACTGAGGACTACGATTGGTTAGAATGGTGAGACTGGTGAAGCTTCACCTCCAGTCTCCCTGAGCACAGATTAGTCCCATTCACCAGCCTGACAGAGTCTGGATAGATGATATAAGATACAATAGAGAGAGATAAAAGACACCAGACACTAAATAAAAAGATGTCATGATACAACAATTCAGTGATTCAAACTGGACTCAGAACAGTTCCAACATGAGTTCATCATCAGAAAGCTGTCAAACTGAAGAAGGAGTCCTTTCAGGCTGGTTGCTGGTTGGCCAAGGGGACTCCTGAAGCAGCAGACATGTATGTTTCATATTAGTGATGTGACGATGAGGAAATGTTCCCACCGGTTAATAAACTTATGACAACACAGGTGTTACCGATTACACCGGACATTTTACAAGAAAAGATGATGGTCAACATATGTAGCGCACTGACTCTAATCTTTACCGTTGGGTGGCGGTGTTGCCTCTCCAGTAGAGCTTTTGCTGAGGGGCTGTAGAGGTCTACCTGGCGCCGGCTGTGAACGCTCTGTCCTCGCGGCGATTACCTCAATAACGTTTTGGTTCCCTCATAGTATTTGGGTTTAAATCTGAAATATTGCCAAATAGGCGCGTTTGCTTTTCGCTTCAACACCAAATCCTCCGCCATCGTCTTGTCTGTCAACTCTCTCTCGTCCCGTGTGTGAAATCTGACTCCTGCTACTCTGAGCTGACTCCTTTCGGAGCAGATGCATTCACTTTCAGATTGTAGCGTCCGTCATCCGACTATCTATTGATAAAATGCCGCTGATACGAGAAAATGAACTAAATGGGTTTTATTTCTGCAAAAAAAGCATGACGAGGGTGGGGACGGTGGGGATGGTGGGGACGGTGGGGACGGTGGAGACGTAATGTAATCGGTGTGTGACACCGGTGGCAGCAGATCAACAGACTCCATCATGGCTGCTGGAGACAGTCTGCTGGGATTCTAGCTGCTGCATGTATGTGTCAACCTGGGTACATTACTGTCATAAATGATGTCACAGATGATGTCACTGATGGGCTTACCTGAGCAGGTGAGAGCCAGTATGGAGTAGGAGGAACCTGGTTTTGCACACTCCCTCAGAACAGATCCAGACTGAACACAGTCAGACCAGATGTCCCACACAGATCTGGATGAGGACTCCTCTCTCTGTTCTACAGAAACAGCAGAGCCACAGTCCAACTCTCTGCAGGCAGCAGCTGCTGCCTTCAGGGTACAGTAATAGTCACCCACTGGTCTCCAGTCTCCCTGATGTTTCAGCTCCAGTGTTCCTGCACAGCGACTGTCTCCTCCTACCAACCTGACGGACTCTGAACAGAAAGTCATCAGTAAAATAAGTGAATTTAAGAAAAAATCAAACTGAGACTTGACTTTATTTCTTTATTTTTCTTTTTTTATTTACCTGTTGAGTTGTGATTTTCTTCAGCCTGAAGTCCTGTAGAAATACACAAATATTTATTGTTTTAAGTACATTTTTGGAGATGTGACGGAGCCGCTGGCGGGGATGCCTTGAGACCGGCCCAGCCGTCAGTCATGTGATACGTCTTGCTTGATTATACTTCTGTGTTTACAGTCTGCAAATTGAATCGTTCATTTAGTCAGCAGTATGCAGAACAATATGGGAGTGAATCTTTCAGTATTTCACAATTTGATTTCAATTCTTGGGGTCACGATTCGGTTCAAAATCGATTCTGCATTCAGTACATGGCGGTGCTCAGGATCTACTCCAGTCCGTTGTGCACTAATAAAGGCGGTATGGTAAATTATATCATTGAAAGCAGAATAAAGTGTGTATAAGATTATGGAGTTTTTATATTTAAAAAAGTTATATCAAAGAATGTAAACACAAAGGCAAAAGGTAACATTTATTCATGCTAAACTTGCAAATAAACACATTATAATAAAAAGTGTTTAGTATTTCTCAATTCCCAGTGACTTCAAGGTCAAGTTATAAAAAAAATAAAAATGCTGCCTGTTATATGACTGATTTGTTATTTATGGCCAGCTGCCTTTTTATTTCTCAGAAATTTGCCAATTTCAAAAATAAATTGTGCACAGAATAACACTGCAAAACTGGTATTTTGTGGGATTTTTCAACTAATCACACAGTAATGCTTGTCACAACTTTGACTTGGTGTGTATTGTTCATCAGTAGCAATATCTAGGTTCTTTTGTAGAAAAAAAACTTTAAAAATCGGCCAAATGACGTGACGGACACAGAAGTTGTAGTTGTAATTAACTTTGATTCGCCAATTTTAAAACTGCCAGTATTCGGGCCCTTCTAGTTCATTGCGCTGGTTAGCATTATAGCTAGGCTAATGTTAGCGTTTAGCCGACGCCTGGAATGCCATAGCCAAACAGAGGCAGAGTAGGGACCCAGCAAGTCATGAAATCTCCCATAGAAATATATACATAGACGCCGCATCAGACGCTTCAGCCCGTTGCGGCAATACGTCAACATGGGTGCCATAAAGGACCTGGCAAGACTGGCCTGTAACCCTATACAAGTGAACGGGGGAGCTGCTGTTTTTCTGGATAAAAAGCACTATAAGTATAACTATATTTCACAACCGATTTCAACGAGTCGTTATGCTAATTGGACAAAGGCTATATTGTTAACATATTTATGGTTGGGGAGCTGGACTTTGACTATGTTGGTGCCTAGGCCTCCAGGAACTAGCCCTGTAGCTTTCAGCCTCCTTGCCCAAGGCACTTTGTAGATATGGCCTCTGTCCACTCAGCATACCCGAGGCCCTGCAGAAAGGTATTTGACGTGGACTTGATTTGTCCACTTCACATACCTTACCGCAGGTATGCCAAGTGGACCTTGTCCAATGGCAATACCTCGACCAATTGTAGCCACTTGGAATTGGATTACTGGTCCTCAGAGTGTTTTGAGCCATTTTATCAAATTTCTCTGATTTACTTCAAACTTGGCACACGGGAAGCTCTGCCTCCAGGATTGAATGTCCCAAAATTTCAGTTTTGGAAATATAAACCCTGAAAATGTCAATGTTAATGTATTGCCAGTGGACAGGTTGACCTTTTTTGACATTTAACCAATTAAGGCCATATTTTCAATTCTGCAATGAATTTTGACTCCAAAATGGCATGATGTGATCTCTGCGACCTCCTGAATCAACTAGCCTTGGATCTGTATTACTACAATGACCCTGTAAGGAAGTAGCCGTGGAGGGGAGATAGAAGCCTGAAACACAGGATTCTGGATTAGACGGTCAATTTTAGGTGCCCCTATAAATTTCACATCACTTAAAGCTATTTTAGCTGAAATATGACTGTCCATTACAAATACTTTATAATGGGATTTTCCGTAACTTTCAACCCCCATTCATTTGTAATTTCAAATGGACATCTTCCCCCAGAGTGTACAAAATACATAGAGATGTGCAACCACCACAGGATTGCTCTAGAATGAGTGGAGATCAACATATTTCAGTTTCCGCACCCCAGAAGCTCTAGAAAAAAACTTTCCTCCTCCCATCAAGGGGTCTTAGACTTGACGCCACTAACACCCTTTAGAGGTGTGAAGATGGAGTCATTTTTTTGCAGAGCACCTAGAACCACCAAATTTAAGGTGCTTAATCTTGACCCCACGAACTATTGCTGCTCCACATTTGGGGCCTTGTAGGTCCTCTGGTGCCCGAGCAATAGCGGTAAGAAATTTGAGAATTTTGGTGGAAAAATTGGGTGTGCAGTAACTTTCTTTCTAAGGTGTCCAGAGCTTCTAAATTCTAGGGACCCTTTCTCCTGTCAACAAAGAGTCCTGGCAGCAAATTTGAGCTCTATAGCTGCTCAGGAGCAAGGTTTGGTCACTAGTTTGTCACTCTGTGCCGTTCGAGGCCACAGTGTCTGCAGGTAAATCAGAGCAGGTTTTGATATCATATTCTGCAATTAGGCTCATATTCTGACCTATACTCGGCCCAAAGGAGGCCTTCTCAACCTCCAAATGTGGATCAAATTAGACAACTTGATAAAATACAAGTCACTTTGAATGTGTATGACATAATTAATAAGAAACTGTGCCTTATTTTGCCTAATTTCGCCAAGTTTTAAATGTTTTTTGCATTTCCCTACTGGTTGAGGCCTACTGTTTTGGTCATGTTTTGAGAAGTGTGTTTTTGTACTTTTCTGAAGCCGAAACAACTTGAAACTCAGGACACTTAAACCACATAGTTGAGTGATGAATATGTTTGATTTTGGTGTCTCTTAACCCCTGAGAACCTTCTTAAAAAGGCCAAAGTATTCTTTTAAAATTTGAAAGGGAAGGTATTACTATTGGACGCCTGGCCTGGAAATTATCCCTCACTTCCCTCATTTGATCTAAAGGATGACCAAAGGAGCTAAAACTCTTGGGAACCAGTTTAGACACTACGAGCAAAAACTTGGAAATAATTTCAAGTGTGGCAAACATGCCCTTGTTCCAATCTGCTTCATTTTCACAACATCCATTTGTGTGTGTGAGAGGGTATCACAGCCAAAGTCTGAGCATCCTAGTACATTCCAGCACAAAGTTGTGAAGTTTCTCTTTTCTTAATGTTTTTACATTAAAGCTGCAGTATGGAAAACGTCAACTTTTTTCGATCTTCATTTTTGCAGCATTTATTCATCTATGGGAAAGGGTGTAACTGATGAATTTTAAGCCTCCTAACGCAAGGCCTTTTGAAGATATATCCTCTGTTCACTTGGCATACCCAAGACACAGCAGTAAGGGATGTGAAGTGGACAAATGTTGTCAGGATGGTGGGCGGTGTCCAATGGCAATACCCGAGCGATTAAGGTATTGCCATTGGGCAATCCCGTCCAATGGCAATACCCAAAGAGCCTGCCATCTGGTGGACAGATGAAGGGTTACACTGAGAGTGCAGAAAATTGAGAAAACTTTGAAATATCATAACTCCGCGGGGAAAAGGGCCAGTGCTCCAGTTTTCAGTCCCCTTGATCATTGTAAAATGAGTTAATTTAGAGGCCTTTCCCTGATTTTTGGACCCCGAGACGGGCCCCGAAAGGAAAGCTTTTGAGTGTCCACTTGGAGCTTTGGACCCCATGTTAAGGTATCTGAATTGGACACCTTATCTCCCAAGGACCATAAGTACAGTTATGATCTGAATTAATTGAAATAATGGTGATAATACAGCAATTACAAAAACTAAATAATCTAATGACGTAATTGTTAACCATGACATGCCATCAGTTTTATTACTTTTATTACAACTTTTTTAATACATATCGTACATTTAATGTTTTAAACAAGATGTCATGTTAGATATAAACATCACTAAGCCAACATTAGCTTATATCGATTAGCTAACAATAACAAACGTTAGTTAGCTCTTATCTGATGTTACAGAAGCAGACGTTTTGTAAAGACGTAACGTTAACTTGAACAGTTGATAATGTGAAAAAGTGCTTAAAGGAAAATGTGATATGATAGTGCCAGTTTTTAATAATGACCTAATAATTGATTGAATCCACCATATCAAAGGACAGACCGCTGATCCAGCTCCTCCGTTCACTTGTATAGGGTTACAGGCCAGTCTGGCGAGGTCCAATATAGCTCCCACGTTGTTGGACAATCCAGGAGTCAATGTGGCGTATATAAATGTATGTCTATGTAAATATGTATATGTATATATATGTCTATGTATACATTCCTATGTATCTATGTGTCTATGTATATACATGTCTACATGTATGTATACATTTCTATGTATACATGTCTATGTATACATGTCTATGTAAACAGTATATATGTCTATTGTGACGCTCCTCCCCCTGTCTAGCAGGCTGCTCTGGTCAACCTCAGCAGGCAGTTGGCTGATGAGGGAGGGTCGTCAGCTTGATTGAGTTCACCTGGGCCTTCCAGGCTATAAAAGCTGCCCCATGTGCTCACTGTCTCTCTCTCTTCCTGCAGCCACATCCACCAAACATTCCCTTTGTTTGGTTCTGCACCTTCAACATCTCCACTGAACATATGCCACACATCCATGCACTACATTCATTTGATGACATTACTGATCTACACACTGCATTGTTCATTTTATGTTAACCTTAGTTTAATAAATTGTTTAGTTTTACATATAATCTTGCCTGGACTCTGTTTTTGTCACATTCCCTGAGCCAGTTTGTGACAAACACGTGTCTAAACATAGACATGTATACATGTCTATGTATACATGTCTATGTCTGTGTATATGTATATATTTCTATGTATATGTATAAATGTCTATTTATACATGTCTATGTATAAATGTGTATGTAATACAGTATATATGTATATGTATACATGTGCATGTATACATGTATTATACATGTGTATGTATATGTATATATATATATATATATATATGTATACATGTATTATATATGTATGTATACATGTCTATATATACATCTCTATGTATACATGTCTATGTATATATGTCTATATATACATCTCTATGTATATATGTCTATGTATACATTTCTATGTTTGTATGTCTATATATACATGTATGTCTATGTATATACATTTCTATGTATATATGTCTGTGTATATATATGTCTATGTATATATGTCTCTCTTTATATATGTCTATATACAAATTTCATTCAATTTTCAAAGCCTTTCGCTCCTTTGTGGAGCATAGGCCGTTGACCACAGTCCGCCAGAGTCTTTTGTCCTGGGCTTTCCTCTCCAGTTGTTTCCATGTCAGCCCGCTCTGTGTGATGTCCGTGTCAAGGTCCCTGCGCCAGGTGTTCTTGGGCCGGCCTCTCCTTCTTTTGCCTTGTGGGTTCCATCTAAGGGCCTGCCTGGTGATGCTGGTACCGGGTTTCCGGAGTGTATGGCCAATCCATCCCCATCTCCTTCTCCTGATCTCTTCTTCAACAGGTTTTTGACCTGTTCTTTGCCAAAGATCATTGTTACTGATGGTATCCGGCCAGTGGATGTTTAAGATGCGCCTCAGGCAGTTGTTTATGAATGTTTGTACTTTTGTTGTTGTGGTCTTTGTTGTCCTCCACGTCTCTGAACCATAGAGGAGTATTGGTTTAATGTTGGAGTTGAAGAGTCTGAGCTTTGTCCGCCGGCTGATTTCTTTGGAGCTCCAGATGTTCTTTAGTTGTATGAATGAAGCCCTTGCCTTGCCGATTCTGGCTCTGACATCTGCATCCGTTCCGCCCTGTTTATTGATGACACTACCGAGGTATGTAAAGGCTTCTACTTCTTCCAGTGCTGTTCCCTCCAAGGTCACTGAGTCTTCACTGGTTGTGTTGACCTTGAGGACTTTACTTTTTCCTTTATGGATGTTGAGACCTATTTGTGATGATGTGTCTGCCAGTATTGTTGTCTTTTCTTGCATCTGTTGTCGGCTGTGAGACAGCAAAGCCAGGTCATCAGCAAAATCTAAGTCGTCTAGCTGTGTTGTGAGTGTCCACTGGATCCCGTTTCTCCTCTGTGCTGTTGTGGTCTTCATTATCCAATCGATAACCGTGAGGAAGAGGAAAGGGGACAGTAGACAGCCTTGCCTGACGCCGGTCTTCACTTGGAAGCTTCTGGTGAGCTGTCCTCCATGGATAACTCTGCAGGTCATCCCTGCGTAAGAGTTCCTGATTATGTTGACCATTTTTTCTGGAATGCCATGGTATCGAAGTAGTTTCCAGAGGATGCTTCTGTCAATGCTGTCAAATGCCTTCTCATAGTCTATGAAGTTGATGTATAGCGGAGAATTCCATTCCAATGACTGTTCAACTATGATGCGGAGAGTTGCGATCTGGTCCACGCATGATCTATTCTGCCGAAAGCCTGCTTGCTGGTCTCTTAGCAGTGGGTCCACAGCTTTCTTTATTCGTTCCAGGAGAATTCTGTTGAATATCTTTCCTGGCACTGAGAGAAGCATGATTCCTCTGTAGTTAGAGCATTTGCTCAGGTCTCCTTTCTTGGGGAGCTTGACCAGATAGCCCTCTTGCCAGTCTGTTGGTACTTCCTCCTTCTCCCAGATCTTCTGAAACAGTGGGTGCAGCATCTCTACGGAGGTGTCCATGTCTGCCTTCAGCGCCTCTGCCGGAATGTTGTCTGGTCCTGCTGCCTTGTTGTTCCTCAATTGTGTGATGGCCTTTTTAATTTCCAGCTTGGTGGGTTTTCCGCAGTTGATGGGCAAATCCGTCTCCGCAGGTTGAATGTCTGGAGGGTTAGGTGGTGTAGGTCTGTTCAGAAGTTCTTCAAAGTGTTCTGCCCATCTCTCCTGTTGTTGCTCTAGTTCTGTGATCGTCTTCCCTTCCTTGTCTTTCACTGGTCGATCTGTCTGTCTGGTCTTGCTGGACAGCTTCTTGGTGGTGTCGTACAGCTCTTTCATGTTTCCCTTTGCTGCCGCCTCTTCTGGTTCTTTAGCCAGGCTGTCGATGTAATTTCTCTTGTCCTTCTTCGCACTTTTCTTTACCTTTCTGTTGACCTCTGTGTATTCTTGTTGGGCTTTTGCCTTGGTTGTTCTTGTACGACAGTTGTTAATCTCTGCCTTCTTCTGTCTTCTCTCTTCTATCTTGTGTAGAGTTTCTGCTGATATCCACTCTTTCTGCTGGCACTTCTTTAGTCCGATTACTTCCTGACATGTTGTTGTGACGGCCTCTCTTATCTTTTCCCATTGGTCTTTCATGTCTTCTTCCATGCCCAGATCTTGCAATACCTGGAATCTGTTCTTCAGAGTCAGCATGTACTCCTCCCTTTTCTGTGTCTCTTCCAAAAGGCGGACGTTGAACTTCTGTCTCTTTGTTGTTGTTTCCATCCAGTGCTTCTTCAGTTTCAGCTTCAGAGTGGCAACTAGCAGGTGGTGATCTGATGCTATGTCTGCTCCTCTCCTCACCCGCAGGTCCTGAAGTGATCTCCTGAACTTCCTGGTTATACAGAAGTGGTCGATCTGGTTCTCTGTCACGCCATCTGGTGATATCCAGGTCGCTTTATGAATCCTCTTGTGTTGAAAGACGCTTCCACCTATGACTAGGTTGTTCAGGGCACAGGTGTCTGCAAATCTCTCTCCATTCTTACTCATCTCTCCCAAACCCTGCTTGCCCATTACTTCTTCGTAGCCTGTGTTGTCTCTTCCGATCTTTGCATTGAAGTCCCCCATGAGAATACTGATGTCTTTTCCCTTTATCTGTTCCAGGATGCTCTGCAGTCTGTTATAAAAGTCATCCTTATTTTCATCGTTACTGTCGTTTGTTGGTGCGTAACACTGTATCACATTGGTAAAAAAACGGGAGAGACCTATACATAGACTTATATACATAGACTATATACAAATGTCTATGTATATAAGTCTATGTATAGGTCTCTCCCGTTTTTTACCTCAGTGATGAATACATTCTGTTTCCTGTGGCTGCTTCACATTAAACATCCCACTGTGTTTGTCGGGTTGAGGTGTTTTACTGTGAAGCAGCAGCAGCAGCAGTAGGAAATGTTGTTTTAGCATTATCAGTAAGTTAATGCAACTCAGATACGGCTGTAGGAGAGTGAACAGGAAACATTGAGGCTGATATCAATCAGAGCAGCTTACAAACAGCATCACTGGTTACGTGATGCATCGTTTCCTCTCAATGTGTCATGAGTCTGAATCTATGGCGGACTCCGTCACGAACCATGAAAACCACTGCCCAGAGAGATCATTACTGAGTACACATACGGCTACATTGATTACAGAAATAATAACTGACTAAAAATAGAATCAAAAACTTGGTTTGATTTGGTGAAAATATGAAAGATTATAACCAGGGCTGTCAAAGTTAATGTGTTAAGGCAAATATGTTTTAATGCCACTAATGTCTTTAATGCATTAACACGACTTGTGATTTTTAGGTTGTCCCTTGACCTCTGACCTCCAGATATGTGAATGAAAATAGGTTCTCTGGGTACCCACGAGTCTCCCCTTTACAGACATGCCCACTTTATGATAATCACATGCAGTTTGGGGGCAAGTCATAGTCAAGTCAGCACACTGACACACTGACAGCTGTTGTTGCCTGTTGGGCTGCAGTTTGCCATGTTATGATTTGAGCATATTTTTTATGCTAAATGCAGTACCTGTGAGGGTTTCTGGACAATATCTGTCATTGTTTTGTGTTGTTAATTGATTTCCAATAATAAATATATACATACATTTGCATAAAGCAGAATATTTGTCCACTATCATGTTGATAAGAGTATTAAATACTTTACAAATCTCCCTTTAAGGTACATTTTGAACGGATATAAAAATGTTCGATTAATCATGATTAAATATTTTAATCAATTGACAGCCCTAGTATTTATGTTATCATTTTATTAACATTTAAATGTATTTATTTATTTTTGCATTTATTTTTCTATTTATTTTAAATTCATAAATTAATTTATAAATTATTAAATTGTATGTATGTTATGTCATTGTATGTAATTGTATGTCATGTTAAATGCAAATAAGCAAGTGCCCACTGCTGCCACAGCTTTTGCCTTAACATAAAGGTAATATGTATATTATATTATTTTATTTAATTACTATTTTTAATAATTTATTTAAACACAAAATATTTTATAATTACCTTTGAGGTAATATTAAATCATGCAGTAATTTTTAACAACATTTTCCATAAGCCGATGTACTTCTCACCACGTTTGTGACTGAATGTGAACCAGGATATATCCGCATTTAACAAACAATCAACAAACAATCGACACCCTTTTAATGCTTGATGGTCACAGTTCACCGTGCCTCTCACCGTATTATCTACCGGATATGCACATGGACTCAAAACAAACAACCGGTAGAATTAAACAAGCGATCTTCTACAAACAGAGTCAAACTATCGCTACAAACAAATGGACCACCGTTCCCCGGTGCATAACAGAGCTAAACAAACAGCAGCATCAGTGATCTCCGCCGGGTAAACAGTCTCTCAGTCTGTGATCCAGTAAGATCTTACTGGCTGCTTCTACAACTTTGTAGCTGTCCGTTCTGCACACAGTTGTACCGCCGATCGCAGCGCTGTTTGAGTGACAGCACTGCTTGTTAACGTGGTGCTAACTTCTCCAGACCCTTTTCACTGTGACACTGAGAGTGTTGCTTTTCTAATGCTCTGGGCGTAATTAGATCAATTAGTTCTCTCCGGTTTACTTCATGAACATTCAGCTTTGCTAGTGGACTTATTCATTTACTAATTACATCCTGATTTATTCATTTTCTATTTATGTTATTTTCTTAATTTCTATTTATTTATACTTATAAAGCTTAATTTCCTGGAACCTTCAGTTTGGCTTAACACCCATGTTGATAAGATATTGATATTAAATACTTAACAAATCTCCCTTTAAGGAACATTTTGAACAGATAAAAAAAGTGCCATTAATTTGTGACTAATCGTGATTAGCTATTTTAATTGATTTGCAGCCCTAATTATAACTTTAATGTGTACAATTTTACAGCATCCATGTTCCCTTTTTTGTCTTTTCTTCTTTTGAGTGTGGAGGTGATGTGATGTGATGTGATGTGATGTGATGTGATGTGATGTGATGTGTGTGGGGGTGATCAGTGTCGGCCCGCCCGATACACTGAATATACAGCTGCGTAGGGCCCAAAAAATCTTTTTTTCCCCCTTTAAAATTAGGGCTGTCAATCAATTCAAATATTGAATCACTATTAATCACATGATGTTGTAGTATGAGGTTGTACTACTAGTATAGCACAAGGTTGTACTACTAGTATAGCACAAGGTTGTACTACTAGTATAGCACAAGGTTGTACTACTAGTATAGCACGAGGTTGTACTACTAGTATAGTATAGTACGAGGTTGTACTACTAGTATAGTTTAGTATAGTACGAGGTCGTACTACTAGTATAGTATAGTACAAGGTTGTACTACTAGTATAGTATAGTATGAGGTTGTACTACTAGTATAGTATAGTGTGAGGTTGTACTACTAGTATAGTATAGTATGAGGTTGTACTACTAGTATAGTATAGTATAGTATAGTATAGTATGAGGTTGTACTACTAGTATAGTATAGTATGAGGGTTATAATCCAGCCTTGGTGTGTGTGATCAGGTGGTTCTCTGGTTTAAAGATCAATATAAAGGTGTGAATAATAACACATGATGTTTAAAGCAGAGTCCTACCTGAGTTCCACAGCAGCAGCAGCAGCACCAACAGGTGATCCATGACGTCCAGGTAGACCGTCTGTCTGCTCATGTGTGCTGTCCTCACTGGAAGAGCTGCAGCTTCACTCATCATTTACTTCTCTTTAGTTTTACACATGATATTTATCCTCCTCCGAGCTACATTTCTGTGGAACTGATATTTTGATAAGAAGCTGCTGACAGATCACTGATTGCAGGACTGTGGTTTCTGGTACCGTGACAACCAGGGCAGGCTGAGATGTTCCTCTCAGATTAATGCCGTCAGAGTGTTCTTATCATTTCCAGGTAAATGTGTTAACCTCAGCAGAGAGCAGACTGAACTACAGCTGCAACTAACCATTATATTAATAGTTGATGAATCTGTCCATTCTGTTATTCAAGTAATCAATCATTGAGGAAGGAAAATACTGATCATAAATGGTGCTGGATGATATTTAAGTGTTTCAGTGTGTCGTCTCTTTGGTAACTGCTGCTTGTTTATGGACTTTATTGGACTTTATTAGTTGTAATCCACAGAAGACATTCCACAACTGTGTATCATGATTTCCAAATATTTCACTATCCACAAACATGTGTTTTTATATTTGTGTTGTGTAAAGTCACATCCACAAAAATAAAGGGTGATTTGCAAATACGCCTAACTTACTCTGTAAATACGTATTTTAAAGGGACTATTTGTAACTTTCAGAATTGCTTGTTAACAGCAACACCTGTGGCCGTTAAGTCAACCAAAGTCAGCGTCCTGTTGCTCGCGCTTGTGCTCGCTCTACATAGACATGAACGAGCATCGCTCAAAACAGTGAGGTGACACACGTCAGCTAAAAGCACAATATCACTCTATATTTCAGCTGCTTGGCAGTAATGTTAGCTGACCAGACAAAGGTCTCTCCATGAATCACTGCTGATCCTAGTGTTGGCTTTTCCTGCTTCAGCAAAAGTGGGTCGGTGCCGAGGCTGAAGCAGGAAGAGAAACGTTATCGTCTCCCGACTGCGCCCGCAGGGAGACACCGGCACCCGGTCAGAGACGACAACGTTTCTCTCTGTGGAGCCCCGTCACTTCACAAGACACGGGAAACCTCTGTTGGTCTGGAGGAGCTGCAACATTTATTTCTGCACAAACGTCCCCTGTACATTCACTAGATATTCTCAGAGCTAAACTAACTCTTCTGCTGTGTGTAGTGAGCGCGCATGCTCGTCTAGAGGTGGAGCGAGACAGCAAGAACATGCCCGGTGTGAGTGAAGGCAAGCAGGCAGAGGAGCAGTGACTCTGGCCACACGCGCTCGCATATGCGAGCCATATGCGAGCGCGCATGGGATCCCGACCCGGTACATTTATACGCTTAAAAAGTTACAAACAGTCCCTTTAAGGTTTACATGTAAAGTGATAGATACGCATTTGTGCATCTATTTCTACACGTGGAATGATATTTGCACATTTGCAGATTGCTTCCTGCTCATTTATGGGTCACGTGACATTTGCAACTTCCCTCCTGTGTATTTACGGAATTTTGTCCAATTGGTACCGCAGCAGGGGTCTCATTTATAACCGTTGCGTACGCACAAAACGGGGCCTGAAATGTGCGTACGGCACTTCCCATGCAACAGTTGTGATCTATAAAAACAAACTTGACGGGAGAATGTGCGCACCGGTACGGAAACTTTGACCCGTGCGTACGCACATTATGGAGACACCGAGGTAGGGGAAACTGGAGACGCAGACAGTGAGGTGGTGAATTGAAGCCAGACTTCCATCCATCCATCTGCAACCGCTTATCCCGTTAGGGGTCGCGGGGGGGCTGGAGCCGATCCCAGCCGACATTGGGCGAAGGCAGGGTACACCCTGGACAGGTCGCCAGTCCATCGCAGGGCTGAAGCCAGACTGTAGAAATTAAATGTGAGAGTCATCATTATACGTATAATGATGACTCTCACACATTTAACTTCACTTCATACTTATATCCACTTTATCATAAACATTTAAACCAGCAGTGTTATTTGTGCTAGTGAGCCATAACTATTCCATCAGCACCTTACAAATGTAAAATATATCAGCCAACTCAAATCTCAGATAAAATTCAACTCAATATTTCATCAGCATTGTCTCACATCCCGTCCCTGAGCCAGTTTGTGACAAACACGTGTCTAAACATAGACATGTATACACGTCTATGTATATACATGTCAATGTATATATGTCTATGTATATGTTTCTATGTATATATGTAAATTTATAAATGTCTACTTATACATGTGTATGTATATATATGTATATGTATACATGTGTATGTATACATGTATTATATATGTATACATGTCTATATATACATCTCTATGTATACATGTCTATGTATATATGTCTATGTAAACATTTCTATGTATATATGTCTATGTATACATTTCAATGTATGTATGTCTATATATACATGTATGTCTATGTATATACATTTCTATGTATATATGTCCGTGTATATATGTCTGTGTATGCATCTCTATGTATATACATGTATATACACAGATATATATACACAGACATGTATATATGTCTGTGTATATATAAATGTCTATGTATATATGTCTCTCTTTATATATGTCTATATACAAATGTCTATGTATATAAGTCTATGTATAGGTCTCTCCCGTTTTTGACCTCAGGGATGAATACATTCTGTTTCCTGTGGCTGCTTCACATTAAAAATCCCACTGTGTTTGTCGGGTTGAGGTGTTTTACTGTGAAGCAGCAGCAGGAAATGTTGTGTTAGCATTATCAGTAAGTTAATGCAGCTCAGATACGGCTGTAGGAGAGTGAACAGGAAACATTGAGGCTGATATCAATCAGAGCAGCTTACAAACAGCATCACTGGTTACGTGATGCATCGTTTCCTCTCAATGTGTCATGAGTCTGAATCTATGGCGGACTCCGTCACGAACCATGAAAACCACTGCCCAGAGAGATCATTACTGAGTACACATACGGCTACATTGATTACAGAAATAATAACTGACTAAAAATAGAATCAAAAACTTGGTTTGATTTGGTGAAAATATGAAAGATTATAACCAGGGCTGTCAAAGTTAATGTGTTAAGGCAAATATGTTTTAATGCCACTAATGTCTTTAATGCATTAACACGACTTGTGATTTTTATGTTGTCCCTTGACCTCTGACCTCCAGATATGTGAATGAAAATAGGTTCTCTGGGTACCCACGAGTCTCCCCTTTACAGACATGCCCACTTTATGATAATCACATGCAGTTTGGGGGCAAGTCAGTGTGTCAGTGTGCTGACTTGACTATGACAGCTGTTGTTGCCTGTTGGGCTGCAGTTTGCCATGTTATGATTTGAGCATATTTTTTATGCTAAATGCAGTACCTGTGAGGGTTTCTGGACAATATCTGTCATTGTTTTGTGTTGTTAACTGATTTCAGAATATTTGTCCACTATCATGTTGATAAGAGTATTACTGTAAATACTTTACAAATCTCCCTTTAAGGTACATTTTGATCGGATATAATAATTTGCGATTAATCATGATTAAATATTTTAACCGATTGACAGCCCTAGTATTTATGTTATCATTTTATTAACATTTCAATGTATTTATTTATTTTTGCATTTATTTTCTATTTATTTTAAAATTAATAAATTAATTTATATATTATGAAATTGTATATATTTATTTATTTATTTCTGCATGATCTTTCTTTTGCATTTTCTTCCCTATTTATTTCCCCAAACTTATTTATTTCTGTATTCTTTTCTCTATACATTTCTAATTCATTATGAAAATTAGGACAATATTTTGGACAATATCTGTCATTGTTTTGTGTTGTTCATTGATTTCCAATAATAAATATATACATACATTTGTATAAAGCAGCATATTTGTCCACTCCCATTGTCAAGTTATTGTTCAAATATGTGCAGTATCCCAACTTGAGAGAGATTGAAACATTAACTCGAAGATTTTTAACTTGAATCCACTCAATGACAAACAGCTTTTCCTTTTTCCCTCCTTGATTTTGTGGGTTGAGTACAAAGTTCATTTAATTTAAGAAATTATTATTAGCCATTAGTCATTAGGTGAAAAACCTTTTGAAATAGAAAAAAATACAGAAAAGAAAATATATACATTGTTACAAAATAAGTGTAAATATGAACAAATACATCTTTTGATACTTTGCAAAATTCATTAATCCTTATTTAATTTAATACACATACTCATATTAAATATCTCATGTTAAATGCAAATAAGCAAGTGCCCACTGCTGTCATAGCTTTTGCCTTAACATAAAGGTAATATGTATATTATATTATTTTATTTAATTACTATTTTTAATAATTTATTTAAACACAAAATATTTTATAATTACCTTTGAGGTAATATTAAATCACGCAGTAATTTTTAACAACATTTTCCATAAGCCGATGTACTTCTCACCACGTTTGTGACTGAATGTGAACCAGGATATATCCGCATTTAACAAACAATCAACAAACAATCAACACCCTTTTAATGCTTGATGGTCACAGTTCACCGTGCCTCTCACTGTGTTATCTACCGGATATGCACATGGACTCAAAATACCTGCTGCACCTGATTGGACAACTCTTTCCCTTGTGGGCGGTCCTCTCCCGGATTTCAAACCGGAACCAGCATGGAGGCTCGTTTGGAAACTTTCTCTTATTTCACGTAAATAGTTCACCGAAATGTGTTTCTGAAAACATTTGAGGCGAGAAATAAGCCATGCAGTTGCTGAATATGTCTTTATTTTGGATCAACAACGTTTATTTTAAAAGATCTTCGGGATTTTCGAGAGGCGGCGAGTCGCATCGGACGCCCGTGATTTGCATAAAGTAGCCAGAACCTCAACTTTATGCAAATAAGGAGCGGGCGTCGTGACGCCTAGTCTCTCGAATCGCGACGCCATGCTACCCGAATGCATTGCGCGGCTGCTTGCATAGACAATGAATGGAGAGCGTGGAAAGCACGGAGCCTGTGGACACGTACCGTTAGCTGGAAGGAGTAACGTGTCCTTGCTGGAATGGTGTGCTTCCTGCAGCTGCAAACATAGAGCTTCTAGGCCTGGTCCAGCTTCATCAGAGGGTCCAGGCTTATGAACGATTCCTCCAACACTGTCCAGCGTTTGGAGCTGTTTGCAGGCAGGCACATGGCAGGAGACTGCACCATTGGCCTGATGCCATCTTGTTCCTTAGCAGCCTGCACATCCTCCTCAGGCTGGACGGGTTCTTCCTCTGGCTTGTCAGGTGCTGGTGGCTTGTGACACTTTGCCCCAGGTAGGAGGCAACGGATGGGGATGCTCTCTTGGATCCTCCAGATCAGGACATTATAGACTTTTGGCATGTTGAACCTGGAAAGGATCTGGAGCTTCTGCAGCTGTGCCTGTGACATGACATGGCCCGTGCGTGTTAGCAGATCCCTGAGGTGGTTGTAGTCCACAAAATCACCATTCATGATTAAGCCGACACAGCTGATAAAGGTCACCACTTGCAAAAGTATGTCCCCATGAAGTCCTATTGGCAATCGAGAGAGGACCTTCTCCATCCATGGCATTCCATGGTCCCTGTATTTCTCCAGGGTCCTGGAATAGGCAAAGGAACACCTTTCGAGTTCCATGCAGGCCTGCAGGGTCATGCCTGTCACTTTGGTAAGAGCAGAAGGTTGTTGGTCTCCTAGGTGGACCTGGACAAAGTCCTTTCCATTCCACCACACCTTCTTGGTGCCCCTGAGGTCCCTGAACTTTATAGCTGGGAAAAAAGAAACCTTGTCCATCCACAAAGCCTTGCAGCAGACAAGACTCCACATCTTTTCCAGCTCTCTCCACCAGGGTGCGAGCCCTTGCAAATGTGTTTGGCGCAGGAAAGCTGTCCTTGATCTTTACAAAAGTCCTCCAGGGACAATGCACCGACGAGTCTACCTGGTGGTGAATCACCACAGAGATTTTAGAGGGGTAGCTCTGTGTTTATTTTGTAAAGGTCGCCTAGCAGCACTCTGATGAGAGCTGCACCAGTCACCGATGGTGCTGCATCAAGGACCTGACAAAGAGGGAAAATGCGCTCTATGCGCAGCTTCTGAAGCGCATCTCATGTCCAATGATAGAGTGGAGGAGTTGTTTCCTCAGAAGTGGCATTTGAGTGAGTTGCTAGGCCCAGGAACCCCCTGTGATTGGTCAAACTTTTGTCACTCACTGTGTTTGTGCCCAAGCTCGCACTGAGCTGAAAGTCAAGTGGTGACAGAGGCCGGCCATAGAAGAGCTCTTCCAGTGCCAATTCAGACTGGAATGCCTTCCAACTAGCATCAAAACTTGCCACTCCTTCACTGGTGTAGTACTCCTCTCTGAGAGTGTCAGTCAGGTACCCTATCACCTTGCGGAGAACTTTGAGCAGACCCTCACCATGAACTGTGTCCTTGAATGGCACAAGGATAGGACGCTCCGCAATGAGAAAGTGTAGTGACATGAGGTCAAAGTGGGCTGAAGTGTCAATGTACATTGGGATTTCATCTTCAAACCTCACAACCTACCCAATGCGGCATCCCAGTTGACAGACAAGTCTGTCCTGCAGGTCCCTCATGTGATTCAAGTAGCTGATGGCCCTTGAAAGGAGGGAAGTTTGACATTGAGGGTGTGACAACCCACATGTAACAATGGCACCACTCACAGGATGCTTGAATAGCATCTGAACGTACGCATGTGGGGAGTCCACGTACAGCTGGAGAAATGTGATCTTGCCTTCTTTTCCAAGGACACCCATCAGGTCATCACTGACATCCAGCCCAGTGTGGTCAAGATTTGTCTGGAAGTTTGCGGTCTCATGCATCCCCAATGTGGAAAATAATGTGCCTCTGAGACCCACAATGTCTTGCAACCCAAAAGGACATGGGTGTCAGGGTCCTTGGCCACAATCATGAGGGCCATGTGGACAGACACTGACCTAACAGATGATGGGTCAGCCAGGTCTGAAAGTTCCAGGGTGTTGGGATCTTTTTGGGTAAACTGATTAAGAAAGACCTTCATCTTTATGAAGTAGCAGCTGTTGACCTTCTCAATTGCCTGGTCAAGCAGGTTCAGGATGAAGTGGGAATCCTGCAATAACACGTGGTAATTTCTCGTTTCATGAGAGACCTGCTTTTGGATAGTGGGTCAGCTCATATCCTTTGGGGACAGGTTGGCGAGTAACTGTTTGAAGTTTCAAGTCACTTCCTTAAGCAACTCTGTGGCCACAATGTTGTAGAGGTCTTTTCTGAACAGCCTTGTATCTGGTGTTGTTCTGTCAGACGGGACAACGGTCAACAGTAGGTAGTACCCACCATCTACATATCCAAGTGTGTGTCCCACAGCATTTTTGAGGGCACGGATGCCATCTGGACTGTGTTTGGTCAAGTCCTCATGTTTCTTCAGCATGTGGTAATGTGGCTTCAGTGAAGGTGATTTGAAACGTGGGAGAAAGATGTGGTGCAGCCCACCTAGCAGCCCTTGCGGTTTGTCAAACTCTATGACAAGTCCATCCACATCAAACAGGTATTGAAGAAAATGATGGGGATAGGACCTGTTGGAGGCCTTGCGTTCGGCCTCCAACAGATTGTCTGGGACATCTGGATGGTTGTGTGAACGGTGTGAATTTGTGAGTGGTTCCAGATTTGAAGTATGTGGTGATTTTAATTCTTCTGTGGTATTGGTGGAGATCCCTTTGAAGTTACTCCCAGTCATATGTGGATGGGCGGGGGACGAAGGAAAGCCCCCTTTGATAAGAAGGGACTACAGCTCGTTGACAGATTATATCAACAAGTCCAGAATGAATTTTGTTGGTAGCTGGGCAACTGAGGTGGAAATCCAGGCTGCAGCAAACCTTCTGGGTGTAGATATCTACACACACTCTAGTGGCAAGTGGTTGAAATACAGATGTATGGGCAAGCAAGTTTCTGAGCAGGGAATTTACTTACTGCATCATAATCAGAATCATTATGAATCAGTTGTGTGTGTTAAACACCATTCAGGTTGCTATAATCTGTGTACGATTCAAGAACAGCTCAATACAAAGCAAATGCAAACCAGGAGAGATAGAAGCAGTTGTATTGAAATAATTGACCTGAGTGAATCTGAAGATTCAGTTGCAGTTCAGGGCAGTAGAATGTCATCAAAACGGCAGCATGTTGCTGATTCAGATGAATGCGATGACACATGTAGACAGAAAGAGTATTCATTCTGAAACAAAAAGATCTACTTGTGGACAGGATTCGAATTATATTCATAAAAAGAAACGATTGTCTTTACAGCAGCAATATGAAGATGATGCATCTAACAAGGAGGAGAAACAAAGGGCATCTCGTAAAAGATATTATGATAATGAAGCATATGGTTTGAAGTTGAGGGAAAAAAGTATACAGAAATATGCTATTAATGAGAAGCACAGGTTGTCTCTTTGTAAAGCCAGCATTAAAAAATATGTGGTAGATGAGCAACACAGATTGTCATTGAAAAGAGCTAATAAGCAGAAGTTTATTGAAATCAAAGAGAGAAAGAAAAGCGTTGACTTTGTGTTGAGACAGTTTCAGGAAAAGGTAAAAAGTAGTCCAGACTATATATGTTGCGTTTGTCATAGATTGCTTTTCAAGCACCAAGTACTAATTTGTAATAAGAATAGTTACTTGCAGCAGAAGGATAGTTCTTTGGTAGCCAGTAAGTGTATCACTGAAGATTATTTGCACAAGTGTGATCATTGTGAGGTACTTTGCAAGTGGTTAGAATCATCAAGAGGTCAGTTATGGATTTGTCATTGTTGCAATGTTAAATTGCGTCGGGGTGAAATGCCAGCAGAGAGCATTGTTAATAACTTGCATATGTATTCTATTCCTCCAGAGCTGAGTTGTCTTAATAGTTTAGAACAGCATTTGATTTCATTACACATTCCTTTTTATGAAGATGTTGGCCTTGCCTAAAGGTGCACAAAACGGCATTCATGGACCAGTCACTTGTGTTCCATCCAATATTGTTAGCACAACGGATGTTTTACCAAGAACTGACGCAGATGTATCTCTCTTGCGTGTGAAGTTGAAACGCAAATTGACATATAAAGGACACTACGAATATCAATATGTCAATATATATCATGTAAGACAAGTTTTGCTGTACTTACAGAAGACCAATCCATATTATGCAGATATAGCATTCAATAATGATTGGCTAAATGATTTTGAACAAGACAGCGATGAAGCTATGCATGTGGATGCTGAAGGGGAGGCAAGTGCTGAAGCAGACAATTTACATGATCGCCAATCACATGGCATGTTCATTGATACATGCCTTCAGCCAATAGACATAGGGCAGGAGATATTAGATCACTTTGACAACAATTTAAATGTTGCACCTGCTGAGGGTAACAACCCTGTTCAAGTCCTCCAAGATAAAACTAATGAGGCAAAAAGTTTCCCAACTTTATTCCCAATGGGAAGTCCAACATATCATGACTTCAGTAACAATAGATTGACTTTGTCACGCTATGTTAATAATCGCATCTTGAATGCTGATGGCAGGTTTGCTACAAATTTGGAATATATTTTCTACGCCCAATACATGAGTGAAGTGGATAAGGTTTCATCCAACATTTCAATAGCTTTACGCAAGGGGCATAATTGGAATAATACTTCTAAAATCTCAGCTGCCATGCTGAATAACAACCAGTCTTTGCAACGATTCTTTCAGAATGATGAGGGATATAGGTTTATGAAGCCTATTCGAGGCACCCCTGCTTTTTGGTCTGGGTTCCAAAAGGATTTGTTTGCAATGGTTAGACAGATTGGTCTGCCTACTTTCTTCTGTTCTTTCTCATCAGCTGACATGAGATGGGGGAATTTGTTAAGTTGTATGTTGCATCAAGAGGGTAGAATTGAGAATCCTGAAGATTTAGACTGGGCAGCCAAATGTGATCTTTTGCGACGCAACCCTGTTACTGCTGCTCGCATGTTTGACTATAGATTGCATACCTTTTTGAAGGCTGTCATATTTTCACCTAGTCAACCAATAGGGAAAGTGGTAGATTATTTCTATCGTTTTGAGTTTCAGCAGAGAGGGAGTCCTCACATTCACGCTATTTTCTGGATAGAAAACAGCCCTCAAGTTGATAGACAGAGTGATGAGGATGTAGTTACATTTGTTGACAAATATATCACATGTGAACTACCACATGATGATGAGGAACTTCTTGAAATAGTCTCAACTGTACAAACGCATAGCAGGAGACATTCAAAGACGTGCAGGAAGAAGAATACGGTATGCCGATTCAATTTCCCAAGACCACCTAGTGAGCGCACTTTTATTCCCAGAGTCAGTGATGCAGATGTTGCAGGGAAAACTTGTGATTGTACAGATAATACATGTTCTTGTTCTGTAAAACATGAGAAATTGTCAGATAAATTGACCAAAGAGCAGGCTAGTAAAATAATGTCTTCAGTTAAATGTGCATTAACAGATGAAAAATCTGCCTTTACTTCAGTGTCAAAGTTGTTTGACAGTCTAGGTATTGACCAACACAAGTTTGAATCAGCATATGAATGCATAGTTAAGAAATCTGAGTCAAGTTACCGATGTGTGGGTAAATCCATACAACAAAGATCTGCTTAAGGCTTGGAATGCAAACATGGACATACAATATATTGTAGATGCTGTTACGTCCACAAAGTGGAACAATAACTGAACAACAACCAAATTAAACAGAGTCAACGTGAAGTTTCAAAATGTAACAGTTTATTTCAGTACAACGGAAGGTTCACAAATGTGGTGGAGGTAGGGACAATATAGTTGTGCCAAATAATCAAAATTAAGAAACCAAAACTAGGCCTAACTAAATCTGTCTTCTTTAAACACAACAAACAAAAAGGCTGACTAAGTTATCTACTAACAGCAGTTTTACAAAACATACATGGGATGGCAACAACCACTAAACCTAGTGTTTCTAGACATGAAAAGACCTACGTGCAAGTGTACAGGGTACCCCAGACTTACCTATGCCCTCTACCTCCTTACCACAAACCTTATCTTTACTTTCCCACTGGAAACAAGAGACTTCAACATCCAAATACCTCATTACAAATGAGTCAGAGAGAGAGAGACAGCCCAGAGTGTGCCTCTTTTATGTGCAGCCCACGACAGCGATTGGCTGGATATAATGAGTGTGAGCCACTCAGCAGCTGGCAAACTCTGCACAGGTGGACTCCAATCACCTCCATTAACTCTGGATCCTGGAAGCACCTGCAAGACAAGGAGGAGGGGCAGAACAACACAGGAGAAAAACTCTGCAGGCCTGTCTGGCCCTGCAGGCACGTAACACCTCCACCCATAAGATTCCAACTATGGCTGGAATTATATACACACAATGCTATACTACAAACCTGTTAACTACGTGATAGTGCATCAGCTACCACATTTTCAGACCCTTTTTTATGTATTATTTCTAGGTTGAACCCCTGAACCATCAGCGACCAACGCATTAAACGCTGGTTGTGATTGTACATCCTTGAGAGGAACACCAAAGGATTATGATCTGTGTAGACTCTAATGGGTTCAACACTGGATGCAAGATAGACCTCAAAATGTTGCAAAGCCAACAACAAAGCGAGGGCCTCCTTCTCAATAGTGGAATAATTAAGCTGATGCTTATTGAATTTGCGAGAAAAATAACTCACGGGATGGTCAACACCCTGGGTGTCCTCCTGCAGAAGCACCGCTCCAGCCCCGACACCACTGGCATCAACCTCTATCTTGAAAGGCAAGGAAAAATTTGGGGCAGACAAAACTGGACCACAACACAATAGAGCTTTCAGACTCTCGAAGGACTTTTGGCACTCATCCGTCCAAACAAAGGGCTTGGATGGACTGGTCAAAGTAGTCAGTGGGGCCGCCACAGTGGAAAAGTTCATACAATACCGATGAAAGAACCCGGCCACCCCCAGATAACGCCGTAATTCCCTCCTGGTGGTGGGTACAGGGAATGCAGCAATGGCAGCTACCTTTGCATCTGCAGGACGCACTCTTCCTTGACCGACCTGCTGACCAAGATAAAGAACAGTGCCTTTGCCAAAATCACATTTTGCAAGGTTAAGGGTCAAAGATGCAGCCGAAAGTCGGCAGAAAACTTCCCTTAATGTGGCCTTGTGGCTCTCCCAATCATCGGTGTAAACAACAATGTCGTCTAAATAGGCTCTGCAGTTTGAGACACCTCCAAGTACTTTGTTGACTAGTCTCTGGAAGGTAGCAGGAGCATTACACATGCCGAAGGGCATCACCGTGTACTGAAGGAAATGATCAGGGGTCACAAAAGCAGAAATCTCTGAAGCACGTGGAGTTAAAGGGACTTGCCAATACCCCTTTAACATGTCAACCTTTGTGACAAATTTTGCCGGACCAATCTCATCAATACAGTCATCCATAAGTGGCAAAGGATATGCATCAGCAACAGTCACAGCATTCACTTTGCGAAAATCACTACAAAATCTAGGACTCCCATCAGACTTCATGTCTAAGAGACAAGGGGAGCTCCATGGACTACAACTTGGCACTGCAAATCCATTCTTAAGAAGATAGTCAACCTCCTTTTTCATCACCTCCCTTTTTGCTGGACTTGCCCGATAAGCATTTCGCTTTATCGGCCGAGGGCAGGTCAAGACAATGTCGTGACTGACGACAGAAGTCCGGGAGGGAACATCACCAAACAAACTTGGAAACTCACCTATTATCTGTTCAATATCTTTACGCTGGTTACTACGGAGATGAGATAAGTATTGGGGCAAATTAGACAATACCTCAGAGTTGCTCAACCTTGCCCCCTGTGGTGTGGCATTTCGCATCACCAACCCATCTTCATCACCAGCACTACTCACTCCTGCAAAAGAGACAACAGGTGAAACAATAGTCTTCACATCATGGACTGGAGATGACTCACTTTGATCATCTCGAGAATGATACAGTTTTATCATATTTACATGACACACTTGGGTCCGTCGCCTGCGGTCAGGTGTCTGGATAACGTAGTTTGTATCACTAAGCTTCTTCTCTACTACATAGGGACCTGAAAACTTGATAGAGAGGGCCGAACCAGACACAGGCAAGAGAAGCAAAACTTTGTCACCTGGCTGAAATGAATGGGCGACTGCCTTCTGGTCATAGTGCTGCTTCATCTTTACCTGAGAAGATTCTAGAGCCTCTTTAGCCAATGAGCAGGCGCGCTGCAGACGAACTTTAAGCATGGCAACATACTCAGGAACACTTTTTATCTTGACTGTTGGAGACACCAACTGTTCTTTGAGAACCTTTAATGGACCCCTAACTTCATGTCCAAACACTAACTGTGCAGGACTGAAGCCGAGTGACTCTTGCACTGCTTCACGGGCAGCAAACATCAAAAGAGGAATGCCATCATCCCAATCTTTCTGACTGTCATGGCAGTGTTTGCGCAGCATTGATTTCAGAGTCTGGTGGAATCTCTCTAGTGCCCCCTGGCTCTCTGGATGGTAAGCACTAGAGGTAACATGCTTAATTCCTAAGGCCTTCAGGGCCTGAGCAAAGACTCTGGACTTGAAATTGGTACCTTGGTCAGTTTGTATCTCACGAGGCAGACCAAATACCGTGAAAAACTTCACAAGAGCCTTGGTGACAACCGGAGCTGTGATTTTCCGTAGCGGAATGGCTTCTGGGAATCTGGTGGAAGAGCACATAATTGTGACCAAAAACTGATTACCGCTCTTAGTCTTTGGCAACGGTCCAACACAATCAACAATTACTTTCCCAAATGGCTCACCCATCACTGGAATCGGGTTGAGAGGAGCAGGAGCAATCACCTGATTTGGTTTCCCTGAAACATATGGCAGGTACGACAGTAACGAACAACATCAGACTTGAGTCCAGGCCAGAAGAAATGTCTAAGGACTCTATTATAAGTTTTTGTAACCCCCATATGTCCTGACCAATGGTGATCATGAGCTAAGGACAGTACCTGTGAACGATACACAGTGGGAACAACAACTTGGTAAGTTGCGTTACAGTCTACATCTACATCCTCTGAAACTTCACTTGTCCAGCGACGCATCAACAAGCCATCATTTAACAGATAAGCCATTTTCTTTTTCTTAGCTTCTTCCTGACTAAAGACAGAAGACAGACATTTGGAAAGAGTGGAATCACCTTTTTGTGCAGCAATGTATTCCGCACGACTTGCCGGGAGTTCAACAACCTCTCGAGTGGACTGAGACATGATGTCAGCAGGCTGATCAGTAAGCTGACTATCAGACTGTGTCACAGCAATATCAGGAACCTGGTCATTAACAAAGATAGTGTCAGACAAATCAAGATCATACTTCTTTGACTGGGCCCTGGTGACAGCACAAGCCGGAAAGACACTGGGGAGCAGTTGTCCCATTTGGTCAGACTCAGAAGTGGTAGGAGAGCTTTCAACCACCTCAGGAACTGGCACAACCTTACCACCAGCCAGATCATTGCTCAGAATAAAGTCAACACCCTTAATTGGTAACGCAGGAAGAACAGCAACTTTGAATAACCCACTAACCAGGGCATGGTGAACATGTACATTATGTAAAGGGGCCGGAATATAACTCATTCCAACACCCTGTACAATTGCACTTGAGTTACATGATGAGATAGACGACAATGGTAAGATACCTGCTCGAATTATCGACTGGGAACCTCCTGTGTCTCTCAAAATCGTTACCGACTGCTGGTCTTTTGGATCACCAGTAAGAGAAACAAAACCTTTTTGAATGAAAGGTTTGAAACAGGGATCAGGTTCACCATCCTCACTGTGAACTTTCTTGATTCCTGGCATGGACACAGTCTTCACCAGACCCACACCTTTCGGTTGTGTTGGGTTATACGGATTTTGTTGTTTACGCTTTAAAGTCAAACAATCAGCAATAAGATGACCTTTTTTCGACAGTAAAAGCACTCACGCTCACTACGTGGAGGAGACCGTGGTCCCCAGGTTTTCTCCAGTGAGGGATCAGGTCTCACAGGACGCGACACAGTGACTTTATCTGGACGAGAGGAAGACACAAACACATTCTTGTGAGTAAGAACAAACTCATCAGATAGTACTGCTGCTTTACTCACTGAGGTCACCTTCTGTTCATTTAAGAACATCACCATCTTCTCTGAGAGAGAATTCTTAAAGTCCTCCAAAAGAATCAACTGACGGAGGGACTCAAAGTTATTCTTAACATCATTGGCTGCACACCACTTATCAAAAAGAACACCTTTCTCACGTTCAAACTCAACAAAGGTCTG
Source organism: Sebastes umbrosus (assembly GCF_015220745.1). NCBI lineage: Eukaryota > Metazoa > Chordata > Actinopteri > Perciformes > Sebastidae > Sebastes > Sebastes umbrosus. Next base: position 38,537,559 of record NC_051270.1, read on the forward strand.
TCCAGCCAGTTCCCTATGATTCCTGAACTTCTGTCTGTAGGCCTCTGGCACAAGCTCATAGGCACGCAAAATAGACTCCTTAAGAACCTTGTAGTTCAAACTGTCTTCCAACGAAAGAGATGATACTACTTCCTGTGCCTTACCTACCAACTTACACTGTAATAAGATGGGCCACATGTCCTTGGGCCAATCTAGTGCAGTAGCAATCCGTTCAAATGCACCAAAGTAAGAATCAACTTCTGGCTCTCTAAATGTTGGCACAAGTGCAATATGCTTACTGACATCAAACCTAGTTTTATGAACATCATGTTTTGGTACACCCTCCTCAGATGAAGGTTTTAGAGACCGATTGGAAGTGATTCTCAGGGCCTCTAAATCAAGCTCCCGTATTCTAACTTCTGCCTCCAGTTCTAATTTACGAAGCTGTAATCGATGTTCATACTCTGCCTTACGCACCATTTCCTTCTCTTCTAACTGAAGGCGAGCCAGACGAACCTTAAGCTTAGCATCACTGCTAGAACCTCGACTGCCTGGAGAAAAAGCCTCAAAGCGTGGTAATGTTGAAGGTGGGGGATCACTTTCAGCTAATTTCCTCGTAGGAGTAGTTGATTCTATTTGCTCCTCCTTGGGAGTCTTTGGTTCTTCTAGGGAACCTGCATCATGTAAACTTCCATCAACAGAGGAATCAGGGTTTCCTGGAACCTCTAAAACATTTAATTCGACCAATTTTTCAATTAATTTCACTTTTATTTCTTTTTTTACACTATATTTGGACACTACAATGTTGAAGTGTGCCGCAATGCTAAGTAAATCGTCTTTACGACATCTCTCAACTTGCTCCAAATTAGGACTATTCACAAAATCCTTTAGATTAAACGCCATTTTTACACAGATTTCCAACTACCACAGTGACTCATCATCAATTCGGTTGTTGAGTTGTTCATGGGGAAAAGATCCCGGACGAGCCCCCATTTGTTACGTCCACAAAGTGGAACAATAACTGAACAACAACCAAATTAAACAGAGTCAACGTGAAGTTTCAAAATGTAACAGTTTATTTCAGTACAACGGAAGGTTCACAAATGTGGTGGAGGTAGGGACAATATAGTTGTGCCAAATAATCAAAATTAAGAAACCAAAACTAGGCCTAACTAAATCTGTCTTCTTTAAACACAACAAACAAAAAGGCTGACTAAGTTATCTACTAACAGCAGTTTTACAAAACATACATGGGATGGCAACAACCACTAAACCTAGTGTTTCTAGACATGAAAAGACCTACGTGCAAATGTTCAGGGTACCCCAGACTTACCTATGCCCTCTACCTCCTTACCACAAACCTTATCTTTACTTTCCCACTGGAAACAAGAGACTTCAACATCCAAATACCTCATTACAAATGAGTCAGAGAGAGAGAGACAGCCCAGAGTGTGCCTCTTTTATGTGCAGCCCACGACAGCGATTGGCTGGATATAATGAGTGTGAGCCACTCAGCAGCTGGCAAACTCTGCACAGGTGGACTCCAATCACCTCCATTAACTCTGGATCCTGGAAGCACCTGCAAGACAAGGAGGAGGGGCAGAACAACACAGGAGAAAAACTCTGCAGGCCTGTCTGGCCCTGCAGGCACGTAACAGATGCATATGCCTGCATTGTGTACATTATTTCGTACATATCCAAAGCTGAACGTCAGATGGGATTATTGTTAAGTAATGCTCAGAATGAGGCTAAGCAAGGTAATACTGATGCCAAAGCCACTTTGAAAAAGTTGGGCAGTGTGTATTTACACAACCGCGATGTGTGTGCACAAGAGGCAGTGTATAGGGTAACAAATATGCATCTCAAGGAATGTTCTCGTAAGGTTATGTTTATACTTACAGGAGACAATTGTACACGTTTGAGTTTGCCTCTGAAGGTACTTCAGCAGAAAGCACAGACAAAGGACCTCAGTGAGCAGGATATGTGGATGACGAGTCATGTTGATCGTTATAAAGCCAGGCCAGAGGAGAACATTTTCAATGAGATGTGTTTAGCTACATTTGTGTCAGAATATTGAGTTTTAGCCAAGACAGAGAAGGCGACAGCAAAAATCCAACTGGGGAAGGATTTAGGTTTTGTTAGGAAGAGGACGAGGACACAGCCAGCAGTTGTGCGATATGCACGCTTCAAACCAGACTCCGACTCTGAGAAATACTTCCAAAGCATTTTGCAACTTTTCCTACCTTATCGTTTGGATGTTGACTTGAAACCAACAGCCTATCAAACTTTTGAACAATATTATCATAATGGTCAGTGTACATTTAATGGCATTGTTCAAAATGTTAAGGTTGTAGTTGATGTCAACAGGCAAAAGTATGAAAAGGAAGGCGAAGACATTGTTCATGCTGAGAATGTATTCAATGGAACAGGTGGTCTTGAAGATGCATGGTGTGAAATGTGCCCTGAGCAACAGCTAGAGCAGTTGGAATGTGCACAGGAAATTCGAGAGCAACCAAAAGTGGATAATGAACATGTTGATGTTATTCCAGACTTGGCCGTGAGTAGTGATAAGTTCAATCAGTATGAGGCACATGTTAATGTTATGCCCAGATGTGATGCACTAAATCTACTCCGATCTCTCAATGACAAGCAAAGGGATGTTTTTTATCAAGTTAGACAGTGGTGCCTTCAAAAAGTCAGTGGCCAGAAGCCAGAACCTTTCCGTGTATTTATTACAGGAGGTGCTGGGACAGGCAAGACACATCTGATTAAGGCTATTCACTATGAAGCAACTATGTCTGAAATAATGAGGTGGATGTGCCTACCAAATTTCATGAATATCGGATCAATGTTCAAAGGCTAAAAGACATAAGGGGGCGCTAGAGAGCCAACATGCCACGCCCAAGCAAAATTTCACTGCTAAATCAAAGTAATTACTAGTTTAGATGTGCGTGTAAAGTTTCATTAGTTTTTATGCATCCTAAAGTCCTCAAACATGTGTTCATAAATTTTAAAATCACGCAGGAAGTCCAAGATAGCTGACTTCCTGTTGGCCGAAAAAATCTCAAAAATATTTAATACGCCTTTGAAGATGTGAGCAATGACATACTTACATTTCGTGAAGATCGAAGTAACTTTTTCTGGTGTTTTACCCTGCCAGTCTGGTCTGTCTTTCTGTAAGGAGGTGTGGCCATCTCCTCCTCCCTCTCCTGGGCGGTGGTTGCTGGAGCAGCTGACACAAATCACTCAATCAAGACACACTCTGCAGTATATCAACCCTGGTCTTCCTGCCATTCATCACCAAATCGTTTTAGACGCCACAGTGGTAGTAACGCATTCAGGCTCTCTTACCTTGCTCGCTAGTTTTGACTTTGTCTCTGCTCACTTTGTACCTTTTTATGCTCATCCAGTTTTTGGATTGTCCATGTTATATTTTCATTATATTGTTACTCTGTACACACACGACATCTATTGCACGTATGGACATATAATATATTCACAAAGCAGCCATTTAACACAGGTTCTTTCTAAGATAAATTATATATTTATGTTAGTAGCCAATAAATTTAAAAATTAAGATCATCAGTTATAGAAAACTTACACTAGCCTATAATATATGACCAGAAGTATATGGATACCCAAACATACACCCATATGTGATTGTTGACCATACATGGGCATTAACACATTAATATATTAATGGGTGAACCCATCAAACCAAGCCTTTGTCCAATCAGCACATTACCACCAATTTATGGAAACATATATAAAAGGTTGTGGAGAAGTTGGAACTGTGTTGGAAGTAGGGAGAAAGAAAACAAAGAGACACACAGTAAGAACTCGGAAAAATAATGGATGAAAAACTTGTGAGTGAAATTATGGACTTCAAAGTTCATAATCGCTTACCTGATGGCCTCACTAAGCAGCAGAGGTATACAATAAAAAGAAGAGCTTCAACATTTGTGCTCAAGGGTAAGTATTAATGTTATATACCATGAATCACAATAAGTAATTTTGTTCTGTTATATTAAGATTAAATTGAGCTTTTTTTGACCAGATGGAGTTCTGCACTACATATGCAGACGCAGAAAGGAAAAGGAGCATTTGGCCAAGGTGGTCTTATCAGCCGCCGAGGCCAACAATATTTTTGAAGAGTTACACTGCAGCGCATTGGCTCACATTGTGGTGTTGAAAAAACACATCATGCAGTGATCAGCCATTACTATTGGCCTGGAATGGAAGCGGACATCCGCAAATGGGTAAGTTATAAGGGTCACCCAAATTTACTCCAATTTTTTGTTTTACATGATGACCTAATTAAGAAAGCATTTTTGTCAAATGCAAAAGCAATAACTAAATTAATTCTATTTAAACATTCATTTGTGATATTACCTCCATTTAGGCCTACTGTTCGTACTTGACCAAAGGCCTAGGTACATTTAATTTGAATATTATTTGGATTCAGGTTGCTCATTGTCCAGATTGCCAGGCAAAGCGGGCCAGTCTTAAAGAAGAGACCCAGTACAACCCAATAGAGGTGAGGTTATTTGTGCGACTGAATGTCCCATGTTGCTAAATGTGCTACTTGGTTGGAACTGGTTGGCATGGACCTATTGAAGTTAACTGTAACTGAGGGTGGTAATCAATACATTTGTGTAATAGTTGATTATTTCACAAAGAGGGCAGAGGCCTACCCTTTGAAGAATAAATCTGCAGAGCAGGTGACCAATTGTATTCTTGATTTTGTATACAAATTTGGTGCACCTCAGAGACTGCTTACAGACCAGGGGACAGAGTTTAAAAACCAGGTACACTCATGAGAAACGTCACTTATTATTTAGCCACACTGTAAATGCTAACTTTTTTTTCTGTAAATGGAATTTAAGGTGAATTCCAGACTCTGTGAAGCCCTTGGCATTCAACGGTCCTTCTGTTCCCCATATCATCCCCAAACCAATGGTTTGGTGGAGAAACTTGATAGCACCATACAAAGGTAAGTTGCATATTTTTAAATTGCCAGATCATACACTTACACAACATGAATGCTATGGAGTAAATTACTGATATAAAAATGCCTGCTGTTATTTTTCAGGTCTCTCTGTAAACTTGCCAGAAATAGACCGAAAAAATGGGACGAGTACCTTGAGGCCACGATGTTTGGTCTAAGGACAAAAAAGCAGCTAACGACACAATACAGTCCTTACTATTTGATGTTTGGCAGAGAAGCCAGGTACCCATCTGAGGTGCCAAAGGAGTACGAGGTAAGTGGCTCTATTTGGTTTGGAGTCAAGGGGTTATGGTCGTGATTACTTGGATAAATAGCTCGGACTCTAACACTACTTGGCATTTTTGTACTTTAGGTGACAACCGAGAAAGTGGAGGATTTCATTATCAGGGAGGAGCTATTCCAGGGACTTGACAAACAAAAAACTGTCTACAAGGCAGTCCAAGATAATGTTAAAAAATCCCAAAACAAAATCCGTAAGCGCAAGCAGGAAAAAGGACAGCAGGACAATTTTCAAGTGGGAGATGTTGTCCTGAAACAGAATATAAGAGAACAACAGAGAAAAGGAGGAAAACTGGAAACCGATATGCTTGGACCATTCAAAATAAACTCAATTCAGGGAAAAGTAGTCAGCTTGAGCAACAATACCACCAAAACCATCGCCAACCTGGACCAAATCATTTCATTTACAGAGCCAGAGGAAAGGATTCCTGCGAAGCTGGCAAAAAATAGCAAGTCCCCTTTAGCTCTCCCGCTCCCCCCCCACAACCACCGTCCAGCCCCTCCAGCCCTTCTGAACAAATTGCTCCTCAATCAAACTCTCAAACCCACGCTGCCATCCTTACTCCTGCCATTCACTCCTTTGATCCTCCACCTGCCACATCATCAGGAGAGAGTCAACCCACCCATATTAAGGGTATATGTCCCATTAGTAATGTGACATCAAGTATAATGCGACATACTCTATATATACATAATTTTATGAATAATTTAAATGACTGAAATGTTCTGAATTTCCAGCTCTCAAGGATATATTGAAAATCCAATGGGAGATACTTTGGGCAATGGTGGGACCATACAAACTGTTTACTGCAGATCTCCAGAGGCTGGCACCTGGGAAGGAATTGGAGAGTGAGGTAAGTATTGTTTGCTAAACTGCTTCTGATTTTTCCTCTTTAACATGAAAGTTAATGTGAATATTTATTTTGTGTAGATTGTCAATGCTTACCTGCTATGGGTGGCAAAACAGATTGGGAGGCCTGTCAGAGTCAGAGTCATTGACACCTTCGAAGTGACGGCGATTTGGAATGGTACATCAAGGGGGATGAGAAAGGTAAGGATAATGGTTGCTTTTAAAGGTGTTAGTTACAATTATGCAATCTTAAAAACTAAAATTATCACTTGCAGCTCGATGTAAGGGAGTGGGACACCCTGGTCGGGGCTGTCTGTAAAAATCATCATTGGACTCTAGTAGTAAGTGCACTTAAATGAATGCAATGTATGCAACTAAATGTACAACTCTGAGAATCTTGTATGTTAAAGTATCCTATCTGTAAAAGGCCATGTATCCAAATGAAGGACGGGCCGTTGTGATCGACCCATTTGGAGCGACCTCTAATCAATTAAAACAATGTAGAGATTCAACAAGGTAGGTAAATCCATGATTTATTCTCATGTGTTTCATTTAGTTTCTGATTTGCAACAAAATGTTTTATTTTTGCTTTAGGGCTTTCATGCGGAAAAAGGGAGTCAACTTATCACGATGGATGTCTGACACAGTCTCTCATCCACGTCAGCAAGATTCCACATCCTGTGGAGTTTTAGTTTGCAAAGTAATATTATGTACCCTAGTAAGCCTTTAAACACTTTTTAAAAGGACTCAAATAACACCGGCTGTATTTTAAGGTTGCCAAGTGTCTATTAACCGGAGGCAGCATGGACTTCGACATGGATGAGGACGGCATAAACACTTTGAGAATACAAATAGCCAGGAGACTGATGGATGATTCTGGTAAGCTTCAATCAATTGTTATAGTTGTGTAGTTGTCTACATTTCCCTATACTTAACCCTCTGTGAAATTTTTATATCTTAATAGACGACCTGACAGACCTGTGCAGGGCATGTGGCGAAAAGGACCCTGAGGAAAGAGAGCCCTCAGAGGAACCCGTTGATCATTGGGAAGGAAGGCTTTAAAGTTTTTTACATGGAGAGTGCATTCTTAATTTATAACAAATCTAATTTATCTATCTACTTTCAGATTGAATGCACATCATGCCGCCGTTGGTATCACTGGGTGTGTGTGGCAAAACCCAACAGGCATGAGGACTTTTTGTGTCCGGCCTGTACACCATGTTAAATGGTTTTGTCCCAGTAATCCAATCTTGATATTATAAAGAGAACCGGACACTGGAGTCCTTCTGCTTCCTGGGCTCAATCATCACCCTCAAGTCAGAGCAGAATATCAGTAGTGTCACTAAGAAGGTTCAGCAGAGATCAAATCAATTCAATTTGTATAGCCCAAAATTACAAATTTGCCTCTGGGGGCTTTACAATCTGTACAGGATCCGACACCCTCTGTCCTTTACAACGCGACCCTGTCATTGAATGAAGAAAAAACCCTTTGAACATGGGAAAAAATGTAAGAAACCTCATGAAGAGCAACAGAGGAGGGATCCCCTACCAGGATGAACAGACATGCAATAGATGTTGTGTGTGTACAGAGTAACAATATAATGAAAATATAACATGGACAATGTCAAAAATGGATGCATATATTGTGAACATAACATCATGTACTCCCTGCAATATTCTCTGCCTTTTCTCCCTTTGTGTAAATAGTATGTTTTCCCCTTGAGAGGGTCGTATGTTGTGCAGATTGATTGGCTACAAGTAAAATTTGTTGGCCTCTCCTGAATAAAAATAACTTCAGTGTTGGATAACACACTGCTGGTGGCGCATTGGAGGAAACTCCCGTCTGTCACACTAGTTGTGATTTTGGTATGAGTTTGAATCCCGTAAAACCTGACATTTTTATTCATTTTTTTTTTTTCTTAAAGGGATGAAGAGTTCTTCTACGTGACACATGTTTACTAAAACAGGCTCCAAAGACGAATATGTGTATTTAGAAACTTTTATTAGCTTACAGGAAGAGCGACGCTGCTCTTCCTGTTTTCAACATATTCATCATAACAAGCAACTTTTCGAACGCGAGCAGAATACAGCGGACACGTTTCCACAAACAAGACTCCAAAGACCAATCCGGTATGTTTAAACATTGTAATGAAATACTAAACAAAGAGGCATTCACGAGGACAGCTACGTATTCTCTTCCTGCTTTCAACAGCTGCCGTAACTACGACAACCACAGAATCATTGGGCTGAAAGTCGCCAGTTATCAGGGTCGCCTGATAAACCATAACACCGGACGTTATAATAGCTACAGCTAGAAAATGACTGTTCAGTTTGACCCTGAGTCAAACACCGAGTCGAACTCTGAAGAGGAAGAGGCCCCAGCAGCAGCAGCACTTCCACCTCGAATGCAGCGGGACCTTCCACAATGGTTAGTTCAACTTTTTGTGTAACTTTATGTGTGGGTTAGCACAAAGGCTAACGTTAGCTCTGATGCTACTTTCACCGCTCTGTAAGTAACGTTATTGTGAGGTACTTGGTCAATAACCAATTTTTTAATTTGTGCAATTTAGTGAACATTAGGCGCTACGTACGTTGCATGTTTTACAATTAGTAAGGTATATTTTACTTGATATATCCAGAACAGAGTAACGACAGCCGATGAGAAATAGCTATCTTTATACGGCCAGTTTATTTTGTTTACTTTGCATTCTGCTAGAACACAAGTCCGTATCATTATTGTCCTCCAGTTGAATACTAAACTGTTTGCAGTGTTTTGTCAACTCGATTGTGCTCCATCTCAACATTACCTGCAATGACTTACTGTTACAATATTCTATCATACTGTGCGATACAAATGTGTGGGGAAAAAAGCTTACTGCTCATTCACCTCAGCTTTTTTGCATCTTCTGTCAGGTTTATAGTATCATAAGCTTCACATGTTGAAATGTTCACATTTTTCTATTTATTTGTTCAGGTGCACATGTGGAAATTGTGCAAGGATGCCTACAGAACCGGAGAATATATGCTGCTTGGAGACACAAAAGGTAACATTTTATTAGGTATATTAAGTTGTGTGTTTAGACATATTTTTCACATACCATGAGGCTTACCATATGTCATTCACTCTAGGTTAAAAGATGGATGGAGCAGCTGCAGGACAACATCTCCTGCATGATAGAACATCCTGGGTTGGACCCTGTATGTTTAAATATGTTCACAATGCAAAACGCATACAACATTTACAGGGCTGAATATGGTGCTTTACAGCAAAGGGCGATAGAGCGGTAAGTGGTTTCTTACTTATTTGATCATCATCATTTTAATGAAAAAGTACAATGTCTGGGATGTTGGATCTTCATTATCTCCTCCACGTATGGCGCCGGGTCCACAAAGACTTCTTCAAAGACCAGGTCCATCAGGTCATCCACATACCCTGTGCAATATAGACAAACAGATAGATTTTTATACAATTTCATGTTTCAAAAAAAAGACTGAAAATGTTTTTATTTTTTACTATTTTTTATATATTATATTTACATAAATATGTTTTGCTCTACTTTATACAATATTGACATTTTCTCAGGTTTATGTTTGCTTTTACTGTGTTTTTTGTTTATGTGAAGTGTTACGAATTTGACGTGCAATATTACAAATATTGTACATAATACATGTCAGGTCAGTCTTTACAACTTTTGCTCAGCATTCTCCCTTCCTGGCCTTTGAGAACTGCAGTCGAAGCAGGGTGCTGCTCAACACTACACATAGATTTAACACTCTTTTCAGTTTCATTTCATTTCACAGTATCAAGTAACAGCATCCACACTGCTACTGTCACTGCCACAACAATGGCTTCAGGAACACTTAAAAATCCACTGCAGGAACTGAGGGACATGTTCCCCCTAATCCCTCAGAGGAAGAAACGTTGTTTAATTGGTCCTGACTCACGATCAACATCTGGTGCTGCCCCAAAGGTGAAGTCGGAAGTTCTAACAGCAAGACTAAACACAGAATCTGGTGTCTGCTTTCGAGCTATTTGATACAATTGAGGATTTCCTGCACTCGGATGATGTGCGCATTGCACGTCATCCGACCACAATTGACAAGCCACAGGAAAATCTTGAGTATAGATTTGACACAGATGGCATTGTCATCAGACTAAATAATGTGCGATCACTCAAGGCATGCACTTCCTGTTTCTGCCTGAGTTCAAAAGTCACATGCTTGTCCCACAGTATCATATTGTGAAAAAAACATTTGAACCTGACAGCCCTCAGTGGTGAAGGGTTGAAGGCACTCTGAAATGCCTTAGGGTATGTCATTGTGTATGTTGATGGTGGTTACTTCCTCAATCTCACAGCTGTACCTTTGAGCAAGACAAACCCAAATCCTCATCTTTCTCAAATGATGTTATAGGGAATTGGCAACAACCTCATTAAATGAGGTTGTCACCATCTTCAGGCATCAGCTGATGATCATGGAGAGTGAGGACATACAACGACCCACCATCCAGAATCAGTGTTTGTCCAGCATATCAAAGATGAATGCCATTCATCTTAGATCTGTTGGACAAGGCCATCAAACATACCAATAGTAGCAACAATGACCTCTATATTCTGGCAACTGTCAGCAGGTTTGGACAGAGGAAGACACATCTGTTGCTCTGGATTTTATTGACATGGAGTGTGTCCACTCAATATCGATCCATGCTGCATGCACTGTGGCAACCAAGGACCCTCAAATCCACATGTTTGGGTCAAGGTATGGCTTGCAAGATCTTGTGGGATTTGGCAGTCGCCTGTTCTCAGTGCTTTCCATGCATGAGGCAGCGAATTTTCAGACAACAAGCCCATGGATTTTAGACATCCCATATGGGTCCTGTTCAAGTGGAAGTCCCTTCAGTTTGTACAGATGTATGTGCTGTCACCACATGTCCACTTCAAGACACAATACAAACATCCTGTGAGTGGGGTGATTGTTACATGTGGGCTGACCCACCATCAGACACAAAAAGCCATGTATGCCAGGGCTCTGGCATACATGGATCACACGGATGATTTACAATCAAAGGTGGGGGGGGTCAGCTCAAGTCCAGGATTGAGCAGGTTGTGTACTTGACTGGAGCTGAGATGCCCAAAGTCATTGTCCCTGCTGACTTCTTTGATACCGTCAACCTGGACCAACTCCTTAGCACTCAACCAGTCATCCTCCCATTTATTGAAGGAGAGGAAGGGGGCCTGATTGCCACACTGTCCCAAAGCATGGACTTCCTCACCACACTGCTGAGGAACACTTTTGACTCAAATAAGGCAATGGGAGGGTATGTTGCCAGCTGGAAATCGTACCAAATTGAACTGACCTTGGAGGAGCTGATATACGGACATCCAGTCTCCCCATCGGATTTTCACCTGAGTGCATCGTTGAGCAAATGTTCAGTGAACCCAAGGAGCCTCACCCACTGCCGTGGCTTCCTGGGTTTGGCTCTGTACAACTCTGCCTCTGTGTGAGAAGACCTCCCCACCCCTTGAGTCGTGGACAAAAGATGATGTGCTAAAAAGGAACATCAGGAGGGTCTTCCCAGTGATGGACACATTTCAAGCAGCACCAGCAGTGGTTGGGACAGAGCTGATCACTATCCTCCTGTGTGACATCTACAAATCCCCAAAAGACTTCATCCCTTTTGCAGAAATGAAGTCTTCTGCCAAAAGTGATGGATGGGTCCTGAAAGGGTCCATGACCATTGAGGCAATGGTCATGGACCCACCCACAGATGACCGTGAGGCTTGATCAAAGAAACCATGCAGAACAGGTAAAACAACATCATATAACTTAACAACTTGCATTGCCTGAAACCTGGAAAGGGGGGTGGGGATTCAATTACACCTGATGGCACAGGTGTAGAAAATTTACATTAATGAGATCATTAGGGCATGGATCCAGGCTATATAAAGTCAGTCAACATGGCACAACTTGGTGGGTTTGTGAGGAGATAGTGAGCGATAGAGAGCAATAGTGAGCGATAGTCAGAGATAGAAATAGTCAAAAGAAGTCAGATATAGTGAGAGATAGTGATAGTAAGTAGGTGAGAGTAAGGTAGGTAGAAGTAGGAAGGAGTAGATTGGTGAGTCAGGTGGAGGAAGGTACAGGTGCAGAGAGAGGGAGAGCTTTTTGAAAATGGATCCCAGTATCGTTACACAGCTGCTGGATGTGAAACTCCATAACCGTTATCCTGAGGGGTCAACCAGTAAGGAGAAATATGTCATTAAGAGGAGAGCTGAGACCTTCAGGTTAAAGGGTAAGGATGCATGCCACATGCACTTTAGAACACAATGATCATCTGCCATGGTAAAACTCCCAATATATCTAATATGACATTTAAACACCAGATGGAGACCAGTATTACATATGCAGGCGCAAAAAAAATAAGACTGAGCACCTGGCCTAAGTGGTTTCCAGTGCTGAGGAAGCGAGTGAACTCTTTGAGGAGTTCCATTGTAGTGATATTGGTGGCCACTGTGGAATTGAAAAGACTCATAGTGCAATCATCACCCGCTACTATTGGCCTGGAATGGAGGATGATATTCGCAAGTGGATGAGTTGGTATCTTCCAAATAATGTGGTGGAACACATTTTTGTTCAAAAGTAGAGCATATATATGTTTGAAAGATGTATAAGCAAAGGACTATCACTTTTCAATATAATATAGTATAACATAATATTCATTTGCGCTACCATTCGTCATCATTTTGAAATAATCTTTCACTGTTTAGATTGCTCAGTGTCCACAGTGCCATTTAAAGAGAGCGAACCTCAAAGAAAAGCAGGAGTACAATCCAATAGAGGTAAAGGAAACAACAGCATATTGTCAGCTTTGAAACACATCAACAGTGATGCTCATGTCTTTTATTTTTGTTTCTCCCAGGTGACGGAGCCCTTTGAGCTCATAGGGATGGACCTGGTGGGTAAACTCACAGTAACAGATGGTGGCAACCAGTACATATGTGTCATGTTTGACTATTTCACCAAATGGGCAGAGGTATACCCACTAAAGAGCAAAACAGCAGATGAGGTGACCAATTGTATTCTCGATTTCGTTTACAAATTTGGTGCACCTAAAAAACTGCTAACAGACCAGGGCTCAGGATTTTGCAACAAGGTACAGTGATGATGCTATATGAATCCCCAGTATCTAACAGTTGCTGTGCTGATATCTTTCTTATTCCTGCTGTCTGATGTTTGTCCAAATGAACATTTTAAGGTCAACTATGGCCTTTTGTTAGAGGCTGGGCATCGAAAGAAGCCTGTGCTCCCCCTATCATCCACAGACCAATGGCCTTGTGGAGAAACTGAATGGGACAATACAGAGGTATGTTTTTGTATTCAATACTTCAATAAATCAAGGTCTTCATAATACTTTCTGAGAATAGCTCGCTTTATCATACATGAGATTCTGTCCTGCCTCCTCATGCCTATACTTGAATTCTGCATTTTCAGGTCGCTGAACAAACTTGTGGCTGAACAACCCAAACAGTGGGACCATTTCCTGCAGTCTACCATGTTTGGCCTTCGGACCAAAAAGCAGCTGACCACGAAATACAGCCCTTATTATTTGATGTTTGGGAGGGAGGCCAGGTATCCTTCTGAGGTGCCCAAGGAGTACAAAGTAAGATTTTCTAATGTTGTCACATTTTTTAAAAGTCTTAATTAGGGTCATCTATGTCCTCTACATTCAAACTGTGATTTGTGGCAGGTAACTGAAGACAAAGTCCGCAGCCTGCTGGTGAGGGAGGACATCTGCGAAGGAGTCAGAAAGGTGCCTTCACAAACATAAAAAAAAGTCAGGACAAAGTCCTTAAGAGGAAGGAAGAAAGGGGCCAGGAGGACAATTTCACAGTGGGCGATCTTGTCTTGAAAAAAAACATCAGACAGGAGCAGAGAAAAGGGGGGAAGCTGGAGCCAGATATGTTGGGACCGAGGGAAAGATTGCCGTCCTGGCTACAGGTAAGGGTAAGGGAAAGATTAAAACAAACATTGATCTGCTGACACACTATTTCCAGCCAGAGGAGAGGATCCCTGCTAAACTGAAAAAATTGGCACAGTACAACCGAAATTATGCAGTGCACAAATAACTGGCATTGCTGTGTTTGCAGTAATCCGAGACATATGGACAGGGAGGAGAAGGGAAACCCTGTGGTCCAAGATCGGGCCTTATAAAATCCATTCTGAAAACCTCATGGTCTTGGCCCCAGGAGAGCAGCTGGAGGGAGAGGTACTTTAAAAACAAATATTGGACTGATATTTCTCTTTTCGATTGGATCACAACTTACTATTGTACTCTTAGATCGTGAATGGTTATCTTACAATGGTGGGCAGGAAAGCTGGAGCACTAATAGTCGACACATATTTGATGACCTCACTCTGGCAGGGTACACACAAAGGTGGTTTAAGAAGGGTGAGTAGGACTATATAGTTGGACTGTGTGTATATATATTGATTATGATTTTTTAATTTTAGTTGGACCTTTTCAACCATGACGTGGCAGCTGGAGCGGTCTGTCACAATGGACACTGGACACTCATTGTAAGTCATCTCAAATGTTAACAGATCTCGACGCTACCATGAGTCTACCTGATGTCTGAAGGGTTGGCTAACCTTTTTATTTGCATTTCTACAGATCATGTACCTTAAGGAGATGAGGGCCTTGTTCATAGACCCATTTGGGGCCACAGACGAGCAAATCCAGAAATGCAAGGATGTGACCAGGTGAATTAACTTTAATGATTGCATTACACAAATGCATTTGGAATATTCTTTTGGCAGCAACACTAAGCTCAGTAAACCATTGTCCTAAGAACTATTATTTAACTATAACATAAGCTTGTCCTTGTGAAGTCCCTTAACATGATTCAACTGATCTTGAATTGAAAATGATATTACTTGGCTTTATGTTAAAATTGTCAAACTGTAATCAATCTTTATCCGTGTAGAGCACTGGTCCGCAAAAAGTGCCCAGCTGTTGGGAGATGGGCATGTACCACAGTAGGGCATCCTAAACAGCAGGACGCTGTATCATGTGGCATGTTCGTGTGCAAGGTAACCATTTAATTATCTCTTTGGCTATCTGTCATTCTAAAGTCATCAGAATTATATTTATCAGAGACTTTGTAACTTGTAGAGCAGATTTTATTGAAGGAGGCGATCCAGTACCCGGTGGACCAGAAGGGTGTGGCTATCTTGCGGCTCAACATAGCAATATATTTGCTGAATAATTCAGGTATACAGAACTTTGCCAGGTATACTTAAATGTGTTTGTATTGGCATTAATCTACATTTGCGCCTATATATTTTTACATATGACCTATCGCAGCTGTGTCGAGCATGTGGGGAGCTCAGCTCAGGGGCTGACATTGATGATTGGGTAAGAAGATTAATTTGTATCCTGGCCGACGACTGGGATGCACCTTGGATAGGTTACCTCAACATCACCGGGTGAAAACTCACCATAACAGAGATATTGAAAATATCTAATTTAATTCACCTAACTTGCATGTCTCTGCACTTTTGGAGGACACTGGAGCATCTGAAGGAACATAAGAACAGACTCCACACAAAGAACCACAGCTAAGATTTAAATGCAGTATCTAACACCCATTGCCATATAATTATAACATATGATGATGCCTAATGGAGTTTAAACCGCAGAATTTAACATCCTAAAATGGATGACTGATGTGAACCTGACAATGTTTTCACAGCATTCTAAGGTCTGTTTTTTTATTTTTCCCTTTCAGAATGAGTGCACTACCTGTGCTCTGTGGTACCACACTAGATGTTTTGGCCAGCCCTCCACAGATGTAGACTACTTCTGTACTGCATGTACGACTTGAAAGTTGTTCCTACACCAGCTCAGGAAGTCTGGCCTGTCTCAGCTGCTGATCCAGTTCTACACTGCAGTGGTCCAGTCTGTTCTCTGCACATCCATTACCTGGTGGTTTGGGTCCAAACAGGACATCAACAGGCTTACAATGGATGGTCAGGACTGCAGACCGACGTATCATTTTAATGTTTGTATTTGAATTTTTTTTTTTTACTTTCCTGTGACGGTACATCGAGAGCAATGCAAGAAGAATAGGGTCAAATTCCTTGTATGTGTTCACATCTTTGGTCAATAAAGGTGAATCTGAATCATTACTAATCGTTGTTGTCTTTCCTTCAGTCACAGTAATGAGTAAGTGTAGCTACATAGCATATTTGACCTTGATTTTGGCCACTGTTAATATTGTCTACATGGGTAAATTCAGCACTTAGCACACTGTGTTGCCTATACTGTTAAGCAGTGATTCTCCAAGTGGGGGTCTGGGGACCCCCAGCAGCCTGTGGCACTCAGCGAAATAATTAAGTATGAAATGAAAATGGCACTGTATCATTTAAAACTGCACGTGTGGATGACGACCATTTGCGCCAATGAAACAAGTTTATTGTGTCCATTACTCCCACACACGTTAGCTTTAGTTCAAAATCATCTTTTCCCCATTTTTTAGGGTGATGTAGCATGAAATATGAAGAAAGAGTCAAAGTTTCAATCAATCGAACCACAATCAAAGCTTCATAAAAGAAATGGCATTTGATACAGCCCTAATCTTCATGCTGTGTAGTGAGATGAGCCTCCTGAATTTGCACTCGAAGTGCTGTCAAAGCTTTTATTTGTAATGGCCAGCGCAGCCGCCATAATTCTCAACTCGGAAAGAGGCAGACAAGGGGTGCAGAGAAAATAAAAACCTGGCATAAAAAACAACAAATGACACCAAATCACCCTGGCCCTGTTCAGACATTAACATAAGGTATTAACATGTGTTCTCAATGATCCAATCACAAGTGGACAGCTTTAAGTACAGGTGTGAACACACTCAAGACGCATTGAGATCGGATCTTTCAGACCACATTCAGAGGTGGTCTGGGCCACATATGACCACATTCTTGTGTAGTGAAATGCGTCCTGGGCCACATTAAGGACCGCCCACTCATCTGATGTCCAGCTGGGATCCGCGGGATTACCGCGCCCCTCTGGTGAATAAACAGGGAGACACGGGCGCTTGTCAGCATGGAAACAGCCTCTGTGCTCTACTGTATCCTGTCAGTACAACTGTATTTTATTAAAATATATCTTTTTTATAGGCTACATATCTACGGACTATCGGACTAGGCACGCGAAGTGCATTATTATCATAATATCGGAGGTGTGTGCGTTTTTGTTCCGCTGCTTTGCGCGGAGCTGACACCCGACCGCCTGTTCTGTCCTCCCCGGCTCTCTGGAGCGCTGTACACCTACAGGCTGTTGTCTGGCAAAAGCAGCGGTGCCAGCGGCGCGGAGGTCCCCAGGGACCGCTGGTACAATAACATTTTATTTTGATGTTAATACATTGTACCAGAATTCACAAATATGTAGGATATTACTTACATTCATGTAATATTACATCATAACGTCTGCTGTATTAGCCGTGTGTTTACTACGTGTTTATTTGCATATGGAGCGGGGAAGTGAGATCGGATCACAAATGGCCACTGAAGACGCATGTGGAGACGCATTCTAATGCCAGGTGTGAACAGACGTACTTAAAGCTGTCTACTTGTGATCCGATCACTGAGGACGCATTCTGAACAGGGCCTATGATTGTTACACAACTTCACGTAGCCCTTAGCCTTGTTGTTTCACACGGGACACGAACAGATCTCCTGAGACAGAGCATTCTCCAGGGCAGCTCCCAAGCTTTTGAACTCCCTCCCACAACTCATTAGCCTACTGCCTACTCCTAGCCCCCCCCCGTCCCTTCAGCCATTTGTCCGTGTGTATGTATGAGAGTGCGCCTGTGTATGTCGTCTGTCTCACACCGTTTCCCCCGATAATGTAAAGCGTCTTTGAGTTCTTTAAAAGCGCTATATAAGTTGAATTTATCATCATTATTATAATAATAATAATAATAATAATAATAGGGTATCATTCAGGTTTTAGGAGCAGTGTCCCAGTCTGGATGCTCCTACATATTATGCAGCAGGATAGAGACACATTCTGAATTTCTCCAGAAGTGATGGGAATTCCGGCTCTTTTTAGTGAGCCAGATCATTTGGCTCAGCTCACCAAGAAGAGCCGGCTCTTTCGGCTCCCAAGCGGTACTTCGTTTTACCACTTCTGCCTTTTATTATTCAGCCAAATTTAGCGCTGTTTTGACCTATGATTATTATGTATCCACAAATATCACTTTAATTATTCAATATAATTATACGAAACCTTATAATTTCCAGAATACCATAATTCTACATGCTGCTTTGTTTCCGCGCATCACACTCCTCTCTCCTCCTCTCCCTCCTGCTCTGTACCTGTAGACCGTCAGCGCGCCGCGCCGCGCACCCCCGCCCCTCCCTGCTTGATGGTATGATCGTTGTCTGTCATCACCTGATTGGTCGCATAGACGTCAATAACACAACATTCAGTCCCAGTCAGTGCATGGAGTGCCTGTGGCGCGGAGAAGATCATCCTATCATTCCGCCTTGAATTAATTAAAGGAATAAAAAAAAAAAAAAAAAAGGCTCTCGGACAGGAGCCAGCTCCCATCGTTCACTTAAAAGGGCTCGTTCGCGACAGACACATCACTATTCTACAGTGAATAAAAAATACTCAAAGATATTGGGTTTGGGGATGCCGCCACCCCATGTAAAGGCAGATGAGATGGTTGGGCACTGGAAAACTTTAAAAAGGAATGTTGGAAAAAAAACAGGTTGATAAGCCGGAGTAGTGCAAAAAGTTTATCAACCAAAGTTCACTGAAGCAAAAGGCAAAAATGAAACCCAGGAAATTCACTGATACTTCATTTGAACTAAATCAAAAGAACACAAAACAAAAGAAAACTGCAGCCTCACAGCAAGCTGTTCACTCTCCTCTCCCTCCTACCGATCTCATCCTGCTACTAAACAGAGCCCAGTCCCTCCCCTCTAAGAGGACCTAATGAAGCAAACCTGACTGCAATCTCCCTGATTGAGCTGCTGAGCAGCTGATCCACCCCAACAGCCCAGGCAGAGCAGCAAAATCCCATGAACCCACAGAACAAATAAACTAAACAGGCTTGTGTCATACACCTTAACTGATAATATATCAAATAAACATGGTGGTCTGGTACTGTTGCCATAAATGGTTATATATTATTACTTATTTACTTTTTTCTGGCTTGTTATTTGTATATTTATGTTTTCTTATTTTATTTCATTATTTTCTCTGCTTTCTTGAAATCCTGTAGAGCCATCTAGTGACCACATTTTGCACTTGTCACCTGAGAGTTTATTAGCCTCTTACTCAGGTGCTTGCAATCATCAATTGTGTGAATATATTTATTAAGAGTATTTATATTTTGGGTAATGGTTTTATGTAAATAGATTTGTATATTTGTTTGTTGTACTTAATATGAGGAATGGTATGTACAAATTGAATGGGCTATATAAGGCTGGTGAATCTAAGTCGAGGGGGGAATACCAAGGTACGGTGAAAATAAAAATAAAATGTTTTCATGCTGAAACGCCATCCGGTTGTGGACTTCTCCTCATTGACCACTCGGGCATTCTAACAAGGGCTTTAGTAACTATTACAGTTTTTGTACCAATGTCACAGCCCGGCTCTAGAACTGTGACAAAAACGGGAGATACACAGTTATATTGAACAGATAAAGTGATTTATTAACCAAAATATGTAAAAAAGTAAGTCAAAAGAATGTATGGGAGGAAAAAAAACAAGTAACAAAGGTATGGTGTGCAAGGAGGTCTGCCAGCCACAGACTGCTGCATGTTCTGGCTTTTATAAGCAGGGAGCACACCGGGCCCAGGTGTGTCCCATGCTGCTGATTAGCCTCCTAATCAGGTCTGCAGCCCTGAAGGGAGAAAGCAAACACAGCAGAGGATCCAAAACAAAGAGGGGCGGTCACAACCATCAATAATAATACAAAATTGACAGTTTTCTCTAAACAAGTTGAGGAAGCTCCCAGTCTCCTGGTGAGCTGATTCAACACAGTCTCACAGCAATTCGTGAAATAGTCATGAATTTTGTCTATTTGATTCATGGATGTAGACACAAATTTCCCATTTCTTTTCTTGACACTCAGCACGACTTTCAACAACATGTGACGCACGTGTCAATTTACGCTCTGGTGTTTTCAAATAAAGTGACTTAGTTAGGTTTAGGAATAGAGTGAATAGATCCAGTGAAACAACACCGGAAGTGGCGTAACCTAAGTACAGAAGTTACTTGACAAAAACTACTTAGTTAGCTTTAGGAAAAGATTGCGGTTTGGGTTAAAATAACTCCGGAAGTGGCATAACTTAAGTACGGAAGTTACGTGACAAATAAATCAACTTTGACTTGTGGCTTCACACGGGACACGAACAGCGGACTCCTGGGCGAAAGTCCTGTGTTTTTTGACCCACCCACCGACCGTACAATGCGTTCACCGCTCTTTATACTTCTAGGTTAACATTTACGTGGATTACATACAAATTGTTTTTGTGCTGACTATCATGAAAAATAGTGTGAAATTCCTGTCTGTGTAAACGAATCAATACATTGAATTTCGTGATTATTTCACGAACTGCTGTGCGACTGGGCTGGCTGATTGTTCTTTTTTCTTATGGTCCTCTCACTCCATCACCCTCTCCGTAATTGTAACGGCCTGTCCAGACTGCCCGTGTGAGCAGCGCGTGGCAGCTGCCTCGCTGAATTGCTGCGTGTCCCTCGCGTGGGTTGTCCACACCAGGTAGTGTTTCTGCTGCTGCTGTCAGCCCTTTCTTTCTATACAGAGTTTGCCTTTGATAATGGCCATTTCATTTCATTATAAATGTCATTTATATTCATTTTAGACAACAGAAGGTTAAGAAGTGTGTGCTCATTTGTAAATAATAGTAAAAATCCCATAATTAATGGAGCCGTGCAAGTCACTGCATGTTCTACAACACTGTCCTGCAAATATGCTCGTGTTAACAAATGAAGGAATTCTGTCCACTGGAGAGAAAATGCTTGAGAGCTTTTTTTTTTCTTTTCTTTTTATGAAAGCAGGAAGTGTCGATTTTAAAACAAATCTTTCCTTTTTTTCATGTCTGTGACATATTCTACAGATATTGTAAGTGTAGTAATGTAGATAGTATGATGTCAATATACTTATCAAACGATCACTTTCACTGTCTGTTGTTTTGCAACTGCTGACATTACGTGTGGACAGGCCGTAAGCATTTGAAATTAAATTTCAGCTTACCAGCACAGAATGCGGGGGAGGTGGTCAGGTTGCTGTAGATGATGTTGATTTTTGTTTGGAAGAATGAGAGGAAAGCGTTGAACTTGTTGGCTGTGAAGGAACTGGAGATGTTGTCACTGGGTTTGAGAAGTTTGTTGATGGTGGAAAAGAGAGTCCTGGGGTTTGTGGAGCCAGAGTGAATGAGGTGAGAGTAGCAGGTGGACCGGGCTGTGGAGAGAGCGTCTTTGTATTCTTGAAGGTAGTCTGTGTAGGCTTGGTGATGGACTGTTAAACCGATTCTCTTGGAAAGTCTTTCAAGCTGGCGCTTACAGGATTTCATTTGGTGGAGTTCAGGAGTGTACCAGGGAGCTGAGTGTGTGAATGAGACTCTTTTGGTTTTAATGGCAGCTGATCAGGACAGGAGGAGAGTGTGTAATTATAATAGTTGGAGAGGTCGGAGGGATTATCAGACAGTGGGGGAGGGGAGGCTGAGAGAGCTGAGGGGGAGATAGATTTGAGGTTTCTGAAGGAGATGCGTTTTTCTTTTGGGATGGGAATGGGGATGTCCATGTCCATAGTGATTGCCAGATGGTCAGAGATATTGAGATTGAGGCTGGAGAGGTGGTTTATTGTGAGACCAGTGGAGCAGACTAAATCCAGGGTGTGTCCGCGGCTGTGAGTGGAGAAGTTGATGTGTTGTGTGAAGTTGAAGCAGTGTAGCAGTTCCAGGAATTCTGTGGCAGGTTTGCAGTCAGTGTCATCAATGTGGTAGTTAAAATCCCCCAGGAAGAGAACAGAGGGTGAAATGGCCCATAGCTGGGGAAGAAAATCGGAAAAATCTGAGAAAAAGGATGGGTTTAGCTTGGGGGGGCGGTAGATAATGGCAGAGACCAGGGGAGTGAAGGCAAGGTGTTCAAAGAATGAATGGCAGGGATGGAGATGGTTGTTGTTTTAATGTCCTTCCTGTAAACGGCAGCAACACCACCTCCCCGCTCCTCAGGACGAGGTTGGTCATTATAAGTGAATCCAGTGGGTGTGGTTTGGTTGAGTTAGAAATAGTCCAGGGGTTTGTGCCAGGTTTCAGTGAGACAGAGGAAGTCCAGGGTTGCGTTCGAATAGTCCTTTTTGCTTAGGAAGGTTCCTGACGGAGTGAAATGACCCGGAAGTACCTCAGCAGAAGCCATGATAAGAGCCGTTCAAATTCACCAAATGTTAAGGAAAGGAGCTTCAATGCTTCCTTTAGTACCTCCTTTAGCATAGGATACACTGGAGCATCCTTTACGAAAGGAAAGGAGAGAATGAGGTCCCACAATTCCTTGCGGCCGCGACGTTTAAAAGCGGCGCACCATTCGGCTGTTCACGGAAACAAAGATCATGACCGAAAAACGCAGATCATGTAAGTTACCGTTGCCTTAATTGCTAACATGCTAATGTGTTTTGTTTGAACCTCCAACAACGTGTTAAACCCATCGGCGAACTATGAACGTAACGTTACTGTTGCTGTTACTGTAAACTTATGTAAAGTGATCAAAGTGAAGTTAACATTGTAGCGTAATTGATGTTCAGTTAGTTATTTCTTACTTTTGAGTGTTGTTCAATTGACAGCGTTCAGGAATATGATTCATTCATTTTATTTTATTTCATTTCAGTCTCAGATGCTGAAACCCTTGTCCTGATAAAGGCACGGGTTAAACTGGATAACCTCTTCAGTGGGAAGAGGAATACAGCTAGATCAGGCTGGAAGTAAGTATACCGTATATCCTGGGTTAAAATGTTATCATAGGGGACTTCCGGTAGGCGAAGAAAATGTCTGCGTGAATTTGATCTCCCTATAGCTAGCTTAAACTAACTCCCTGTAATTCATAAAAGAATTAACAGACTCGATAAATCTGAAGTGTAATGAGTAGGGGAGTTGAAACAAGAGGTAAAAAGAAAAACCGTGACAAGGAGAAAGGACGTAATTCGCCCGTGATGGACGAAGCGGAGGACAACGTGGAGCAACTCGAAACTCCGCTAACCACAACCATGCGCTTGGGGCTGGATACAATTAGCAAAGAGATACGTGAACTCAAAGCTGAAATGAAGACGGACTTAAATACACTCAAAGACCAAGTCACGAAGGACGTGAAGTCTGAAATCAGCGAGCTAAAGCAGGAGATATACTAGCAACTCGCGGCTAACACCAAAACCATGCAAGCACACGATGCCCAAATTACTGAAGCAGAGGAACGAATCGAGGAAATAGAGAGGTGGAATCTGGAAGTAAAGGACACACTATGCAGATCTTTGAAAGAACAGACTTCTGCAAAACAAGCTGACAGACATCAAAGGTAGGAGCAGAAGGAACAACATTCGTATCTTTGGTATACCGGAGGAAAAAGAGGGGGACTCGACCATAAAGTTTGTTGTGCAGCTACTCGTAACCGAGCTGTCACTGCCACCTGACGTTAACCTGCACATCCAGCGGGCTCACAGCGCTAGCTCAGAAACCAAACCGCAACTCTCCACCACGGTCCATGGTTGTTAACTTTATGGAATTCACCGTTAAGGACATGGTTCTGAAAAAAGCTTGGCAGAAGAACATTGTCATGGAAGGACGACAGCTGATGTTTGATCACGACTACGCAACAGAGGTGGTTCAGAAACGTAAGGCATACAGCGGGATCAAGAAATTATTAAAGGAGAAAGGGATCCGCTTTCAAACCCCCCTCTCTAAAATGAGAATTCACTGGGACTCCGGACCGAAACTGTATGAGACCGCGCAGGACGCAGCCTACGACCTGAGGAAACGGGGATATACGGTGGAGCTATCATGTATCCATCACCATGGATACAGATGCAACAATGGAGCGGCTGCATCAGGCGCAACCATGGCAACGAGTCGGAGGAGGGAGAGCGGGCGGAAGCGCAGACCGACGAGCAAAGGAGAGGCTGCAGGGATTTGAGCGGATTCCCCCACAGTAACTAATCCTTCATATGCAGGTATTATCAGACTTTTATATCTCTCAGAGGATAAATAGTCATACTAATTAACCTACACCAGTTACCTCGCCTGGATTATACAGTCTTTTCTATCGGGGAGCAATTGAACCATAAACAGTTGGACTGCTAGAATGTGTGGAATATCCCTTTTCACCACTAGTGAGGGGCCCTCTTCACGTGAGAGGAATTCCCCTCTTCCCACCAATGGGGACTCAGGGTGGTGCGACGTCATCATCCTTATATGGAAGTCAACATCTTCTGTTTCTTTTTTCTTTAGTGTTAATAGGCCAAATGTTCAGGTCTGTATTGTTTTCAGTTGTCAGGGTGCACATGAATGGACTATGAACAGGGACAATGCATAACAGTGTGAAAGTGGTATCACTCAATGTAAATGGTCTGAATAATGTCATAAAGAGAAATAAGGTTTTTTCCAATTTAAAAAAAGAAAGTGCTCTAATACTGTTTTTACAAGAAACAAGGCTGAATCAACAAGAACATGAGAAACAAAAAAAATGGGTTACAGAAATTTTTCTTTAACCCATTCTTTAACCAAGTTTCTTTTTAGAAACTTTTTACAGCTCCTACGAACCTAAGCACAAAAGGGGGAGATACGTTTTGGTTAAAGGGAAATTACAAAATGAGGTGGTAACTCTAGTTAATGTGTATGCCCCTCCAGAAAGTAGGACATGTTTTTTCAGAGCCTTGTTTAACCTTATAGCACTAGAAGCCGAAGGTATCTTGATATGTGGAGGTGATTTTAATGTGATTTTGTGTCATAGTTTAGACACAACAAGTTCTCGTAAAGACAAAAAGCATTTAACAAGGTTTATCAACACAACATTGCGGGAAATGGGAATGTTTGATGTTTGGAGGGAATTTCATCCCCTGGAAAGAGACTACACCCCCCACTCAGTTCCTCATTCTGTCTACTCCAGAATTGATTATTTTTTTATGAACATTAATGAAAGGTATAGAGTGGAGAGGAGTGTGATTGGGGTGGTGGATGTCTCAGACCATAGTCTAATTTCTTTGACAATTTGCCTAAAAAAAAAGAAAACAACACTTTATGGAGGCTTAATGTTGGTATTTTGAATAATAAGACAGTAGTGGAACAGATAAGGACAGAGATCAAAAGATACGTATATAGAAGAAAATAATAATGGTGAGGTGGATCCTGTCATAGTGTGGGATGCTTTAAAAGCAGTTATACGTAGAAAATTGATTGCTCTAATGACAATACAGAAGAAGGCTCAAAAAGCCAGATATCAACAGCAGGTGGAAATCTTGAAGGAATTGGAAAAACAACATAAAGCATCACATGATCCAGTAGTTTTTCAACAAATTAAGAAGGTAAGGGTAGAAATAGATGACATCCTGAAAGGTGAGATAGAAAAGAGAGCTAGATTTATAAAGCAGACTTATTATGAATCAGGTCCCAAGGCAACTAGACTATTGGCAAGGCATCTGCGTAAACATCAGGCCTCTAACATCATTAACAAGATAAGAGAACCTCAGACCAACCAAATATTACATGAACCAGAGGAACTATTAAATGTGTTTGAGGAATACTATAAAAAGTTATACTCGGAACTTTCCTCAACTCACTCGATTTGCCATTTATTGGCGAAATGCAGAATAACACTCTTACTTAAGAAATAAAAAGTGAAGAAATACAAGATGCAATTAGTAGACTGAAGGCCAATAAATCTCCTGGTAGTGATGGGTTCCCATCTGAGTGGTACAGAATATTTAAAAATGAACTAACTCCTCTGCTTGTGTCTTCCTTTAACTGGACTTTGAGAGAGGGAAAGGCCCCCCCCCTCCCGTCATGGCGAGAAGCGATTATATCTCTCATACCCAAAGAAGGCAAGGATATAGAACAATGCAGCAACTTTAGACCAATTTCAGTTCTAAATGTTGATTATAAACTGTATACCTCAATACTATGTAAAAGATTTGAGACCTTTGTACTGGATTTAATTAATGAGGACCAAACCGGGTTCATTAAAGGGCGCCAGACCCAGGATAATATTAGAAGAACTCTCCACATTGTAGAACAAATACAAAGTAAAGGCATTAGCGCAACCTTGATCAGCCTTGATGCAGAAAAGGCTTTTGATAGTGTCAGCTGGGCATTCTTATATTTGGTACTTGAAAGATTCGGGTTAAATAAACAATCAATCCAGAGCATTAGAACCATATATCAAGATCCGACTGCCAGAATCAAGGTAAATGGACATTTATCTAATATAATAAAAACAGAAAGGGCCACCAGACAAGGCTGTTGTATGAGCCCCACGCTCTTTGCTCTCTATATTGAACCTTTAGCGCAAGCAATCAGGCAAAATAAGGATCTGAAGGGAATAGAGATAGGAGACAAAGAACACGTTATTGGCCTTTTCGCGGATGACATAATAATTTTTTTAGAGAATCCCGAGAGAGGATTCCACCTGCTGATGAATTTTCTCAAGGTCTGGGTCATGGTCACTACTCAGGATATAAAATCAATGTGGCAAAACCTCAAATCCTTACATTTAATTACTCTCCATCTCAACCAATTAGGGATACACACAACTTAAAATGGGACTATAAACTAAAATATTTAGGAGTGATTATAACCAAGAGACTTAGCAAACTGTATGAAGCCAACTACAGTGTTGTAGAACAAAATATTCAAAAAGATATACAGAGATGGTCAACTTTTCCCCTGGACCTCAGCTCTAGAATCCAGGTGGTTAAGATGAATATTGTACCAAGATTGCTGTATCTATTTCAGCCTTTACCAACAACGATACCACAAAACAAATTCATCTCCTGGGATAAACAAATATCAAGGTTCATTTGGAATGGTAAAAAACCTAGAACAAGATATACAACACTCCAACTACCTAAAGATAAAGGAGGAATGTCCTTACCAAACCTACAAGAATACTTCTACGCAGCACAGCTAAGGCCTCTAGCCTGTTGGTGCAACTCAGATTATGAAGCAAGATGGAAGGATATAGAGATGAAAGTTCAGGATCTACAAATTCCAGTTTTAGTAGGAAACAAAGAACGAACAGGAACTATAACATATTTAATGGATCCAATTACAACATTTACACTAGAAATCTGGGATAAAGTAATTAAAAAATATAAACTTGAAAGGGAAAGAAATATACTGAACTGGGTTGCATATGATCCAAAATTTAAACCAGGGGTATATGACCTGAGGTTCAAACAATGGACAGAGAAAGGTATCACTGCTCTATGTACCATTCTTAAAGATGGGACATGTATGAGCTTTCAAGACCTAAAGGTGAAATTTGGTCTGGAAAGACGAGATTTATTTAGATACTTACAAATACGAGACTATTTTATGAAAGAGGTGAAAATTGATCCTAAAATAGATCTGAATGGTATTATTAAAATCATAGTGGATTCATATCACCAGGGTAGATCTCGTGTCATCTCAGCCTTCTACAAAGCCCTAGGGGAGAATAGAGGAAGCTCAACATTATATGTAAAAAACAAATGGGAATCAGAGCTAAATATAGAAATTTCAGATGAAGAATGGTATAAAATGTGTATGACACAGTGTACCACCAGTGTACCAGTGGAGTTGAAGAATCCCCCCACCGGCACAGGGACAGAGAGTGGTGAGGCAACAGCAGCTACTTGGCCGTGGTTTGATGCCATGCATGAGGCACTAGGGGAGAGGCCGTCTATTCAGCCTCCCACTCTAGTTGCCTCACGCTCGGTGCCAAACTGTGGCCAGGCTGCTGCTGAAGCCTCACCCTCAGAACCCTCAGGAACCTCCAGGAGCTCTCCCTGTACACCGCTCCCATCACTTCAGAACTCACTGTACTGTGCAAGCCCCTTCCTCCAACCTCTTACAAGAGTATATGTGAGGAGCCCCTTTTTCAGAACAGTCACCTTAAAACACATGAGAACTCTGTTGTTCATGTAATGTTATCACTGTGATACACATTAAAATTTTCGAAAAGGTAGGAGTATCTGAATGCAAAGTGACTGACTTACTCCTGTGAAATATATAAGTTAAATCTGATGACACAGATGAAACAAATGAGTCTAGCAGCACATGTAGGCTATTAATGCAGGACACAGCCATGTCCACCATGTCATCCTATTTACTAAATGCTTCCATTTACATTCAGACAGGGCAAGGCAAGTTCTTATTTATTAATGTGCAAAAACAAAACTGTAGAAGAAAAGTTCTTCAACTATTGGCAGAACCAAAAAACAAAAACAGGAAAACCATATACTTTACAGAATGAAATAGTTGTGCTCTTGCAGCGGTGAGGGTCACCGGTTTGGGGCTGACACATGTGCTGCCTGTCTGTCCCTGTATAACTGACCTCCATCTTCAATCACTTGCGCAGGTGGTGGCGGTGGTGACGGTGGCACTGGTTCCTCTTCCTCAGCCGGCTCCAGGATGTCCCCAGCAGTAATACAGATGTTGTGGAGCACTGTACACACCGTGACAACTTTCGGAG
Source organism: Sebastes umbrosus (assembly GCF_015220745.1). Classification (NCBI taxonomy): domain Eukaryota; kingdom Metazoa; phylum Chordata; class Actinopteri; order Perciformes; family Sebastidae; genus Sebastes; species Sebastes umbrosus. Next base: position 38,566,416 of record NC_051270.1, read on the forward strand.
CGAAGGTGTGATCCACTTCTAGGGCTTTGAAGAAGATCCCCCGCCACTGTGCCTTCATCATTCCAAAGGACCTCTCGATAATGGATTGGGCTCTGGCATGGTTAGCGTTGAATCGCACCTCCACTCTTCCCCACACTGGCTCCCGGTACGGGGTAATGAGGGTGACTGGTGCCCTCAGACATGGGTATCCCCCATCCCCCACGAGGAAGAAGCCAGCTGGTGGGTAACAGCCCCTGATAAATACTGGACTATTTCTTAGTACCCTGGTGTCGTGGACCGAACCAGGGTACCCAACAAATATGTCCAGATATTTCCCAGTGCTGTCACAGATCGCCTGAAGCTGGACCGAGTGGAAGAGTTTCCTGTTCAGATAATCTTGCACATGTGGATCATTAGGAGCCTTGATACGGATGTGGCATCCATCGATGGCTCCCACACAGTGGCTGAAGTCCGGGCTGCAAGGTGCTGGAAGCCATGGTTTTTAAGATAGTTACAGTGATAATAAAACAGTATCAATGAGATCTGTCTCATATGAACAACCTTTCCTGTAACACTTCCCTTAGTTGTAGCTTAACATTCAACTTTAGGCTGTCGACAGTTTACTGTAGTACTAATCCACCCAGATACATAGGCCTACAGAACTAGAACTTCAAATTATTTTTAATGTATGTTCCACTTTCCTGTCAGAGTTGTTATAGAAAGCTTTTTAAAAATGTATGAAAAGCATAGTAGTTATGTATTAATTATATTAATTATATATTAATTACATTAATACATTAGTAATGAATACATTAAATTGCAACTCAAATACTAACCTACTGCATATTGAATTACTTTTTATAAGTGTAAATAAATACTACTTGATTCAAATTCTCCTCAAGTTTATTCAAACAGTGTACTTAATAGTGTATCACATTCAAAGTGCGCTACTATTGGGTTTATTCACATTATACTTAGTAAAATAGATATTTATATTACACACACCGGTTTTGTCTGTCAAGCGTATTTAAAGAAAGCTTTGTATAAGTGCATTAAGTACATTTTCACATGTATTCCATGAAGCCCATTTCAGAATACTGCATTCCAGTGAGTATTTAAATACAACCTATTTGTACACTTTATTTGACAGTACATTAAAACACAAAGTAATTAATCCTGGAGGGTGACAACTCTCTAGAAATGCATCTATATTTGTTATAATAACGTAGAACTAATAATTTACCGTAATGTCGAATAATATCGACTTTGTTGTGTTGTCATATTGACAGAATAAGAAACCAACAAGATGAGAAGATCGATTTGTTGTCTTTTTATTTACATCGGACGCTCCGTCTACACACCGTTAAATATGCACTTCTGTTACGCCACGTACACAAACCACGTACATATCAGCTGTGAGGTCAAGACTAGAGGCGTAACCACTTAAAAGATGGGTGAGTAGTACATTTTGGTCGCCTGAAAATGTCTTATTCAGCGTTCAGTCGTACGTAGCTCCACCATCTCGTGACACTTCTAGTTGCCAAAAAACAAGATGCGACAGCCAAAAACCCAGATGGCGACGGCAAAAATGCCAAACTCGAGGCTTCAAAACAGCAGTCTACAAACCAATGTGTGATGTCACGTTGACTACGTCCACTTCTTATATACAGTCTGTGGTGCTAGGCGTGTAGGAGAACTACAATGTATTAACAACTTCACACTGAACACTGTGCTTCCTTCCTTAGTAAACTGTACCCAGCATGCCGTTCGGCAGTGTAACAGTTAATGCGGATCTCCTTGCAATACATTGGTGTTACATCTTAAACCAGGGACTGGACAAATTCCACTGTCTCTAAATACATGTTGATGCCATTGCTATCGGAGTGTTGGAGGGGATTTATTGCCGCCCTGAGCAATTCCATTTGTTGGTCGCTCAGGGGGATGTCATTTTCGGGCAACTCCAAAATCAGGCTCGTGTGGACGGCCACTGTCTTTGAACCTGAACACTTCTCACTGAGACACTTCAGTTACACAATAAAACATAGTAACTGACTGGTTGACAAACTGATTGTAGCAATTGGTCAGAAGAACAGAGTGAATCTTACCTTTCCTCTAAACAAAGCCTCTAAGGCCTCTAAACATCCTGGCTAATCGGTGTCTGAAGCAGGCTCCCCTGCTGTGGCACAAGAGACACGATCTACAGCATGCTTTGTTGGATTATTATTTTTTAGACTTTTCTGCATTATTTGATAGTGACAGAGAGGGGATGACATTCAGCAAAGGGTTTGGGTCGGACTCTAACCCAGGCCGCTGCACTAAGGACTTATCTGATACATGGTATGTAGTCTACCATGGCCGCCGTGGTGCCTCATCTTTATTTTCATAGGGAAAAAAACTTGAGATGTGGTGCACTGATGCTGTTGAGCACACAGTCAGAGAAACAATTCACCCCAATAGACTTGTTTTTGTCTTTTTTTTAGGGGGGTACAGGTTTTTTTTAGGGGGATAGCAAGTCAACAGTAGACGTCACATAGAAGTGGTGTACATCATCTGAAAGCTGGAAACCTGAAGATTAATTTGAGATGCTGTTCAGCACTGTGTGCCAAGTTGTTCTAATCATGAATCAGAAATAAACATGGATGAATGAATGAATGAATTATTTAAAATAAATAGTGAAAGTGTATAAGGATTTAGAATATTATGATAGAAGTATATGATGGTCATCCCCATGCTCACTTATGTTTCATAAGTTCTTGCAGCAATTTTTGGGTTGATATCATTTGTTACACAGATTTGGTGCTAAATTTAACCATTTTTTTACCACTCGTGAATTGATAAAAATGATCAATAATCCCTCCAAAATACCACATTAAGACACCAAGACCTTGAGGAACACCGTAGAAAAAGCCATGCTGTGATTTGGGATTAAAAACTTTTGACATTTGGAGATTTCTGCAAGAATTGCATTTTTCAGTGATTGGATGGTGAGCACTTCTGTTGTGTAAACTGCTCAGAAACCCCCTTATTGTCAATCTAGCTAGGAAAGCCATCCATCCTCTGAATGCTCTAGGTCTCTAGTCTGATCCATCCATCCTCCTAATGCTCTAGGTCTCTAGTTTGATCCATCCATCCTCCTAATGTTCTAGGTCTCTAGTCTGATCCATCCATCCTCCTAATGCTTTAGGTCTCTAGTTTGATCCATCCATCCTCTGAATGTTCTAGGTCTCTAGTCTGATACATCCATCCTCCTAATGCTCTAGGTCTCTAGTCTGATCCATCCATCCTCCTAATGTTCTAGGTCTCTAGTCTGATCCATCCATCCTCCTAATGCTCTAGGTCTCTAGTTTGATCTATCCATCCTCTGAATGTTCTAGGTCTCTAGTCTGATCCATCCATCCTCTGAATGCTCTAGGTCTCTAGTTTGATCCATCCATTCTCTAAATGCTCTAGGTCTCTAGTCTGATCCATCCATCCTCCTAATGCTCTAGGTCTCTAGTTTGATCCATCCATCCTCTGAATGTTCTAGGTCTCTAGTCTGATCCATCCATCCTCTGAATGCTCTAGGTCTCTAGTTTGATCCATCCATCCATCCTCTGAATGCTCTAGGTCTCTAGTTTGATCCATCCATCCTCTGAATGCTCTAGGTCTCTAGTTTGATCCATCCATCCTCTGAATGCTCTACGTCCCTAGTTTGATCCATCCATCCTCTGAATGCTCTAGGTCTCTAGTCTGATCCATCCATCCTCTGAATGCTCTAGGTCTCTAGTTTGATCCATCCATCCTCTGAATGCTCTAGGTCTCTAGTTTGATCCATCCATCCTCTGAGTGCTCTAGGTCTCTAGTTTGATCCATCCATCCTCTGAATGCTCTAGGTCTCTAGTCTGATCCATCCATCCTCTGAGTGCTCTAGGTCTCTAGTTTGATCCATCCATCCTATGAATGCTCTAGGTCTCTAGTTTGATCCATCCATCCTCTGAATGTTCTAGGTCTCTAGTTTGATCCATCCATCCTCTGAATGCTCTAGGTCTCTAGTTTGTGGCTGTAAAGTTTCATGAGGCTGTGATTATCCTAGAGGTCACAACAGGTCATTTTATACAGTGAGGTCAAGTTTAAAAAAATGGTCTCACTACAATGAAATGTCTCCTATGGGGACTAACATCATCACACATGAATACAGTTGGGCTCATTGGATCCACAAGAGTCTCAGCTTTACTGTGATAAACAATATTACAATATTTGTATTGACTACATTTCGATACTGCTTGGATCTTAGTCAGGTCAAAGTGTTTGAGAAAGTGGAAAGCACAGCCATATTTATCCCTCCTGTTGTCTTCCCGTCAACCATGCAACTTTTGTCCTATAAAGCATACACTATAAATTATCACCCAATTCTGTGTTACACCTTTTTAGCCAACTTCATTCCAACTCATTACCACAAGTTTTACACTTATTTTTAGAATTTATGGTCAATAAATCTAATTTTTATGAAAATACACCTATTTTTTTTAATTTAAAAAAAGCAGAATTTTGACTATAGTTATTATCAGAGTAACATAATGTTGATGGATTATGACAGGCTGGTATATGTCAAAGTTTAGAAAAAAAATAATTTTGAAAGCATTTAAATTTTTTGAATGGCAGCAAATAGTGACACCTATTGTCCTCCCGGGTCAAAATTGACCCGGTCTGGTTTGACTGTTTATGAAGCATAAACTATAAATTATCACCCAATTTTGTGTTTCACCTTTTTAGCCAACTTCATTCCAACTCATTACCACAAGTTTTACACTTATTTTTTAGAATTTATGGTCAATAAATCTAATTTTTATGAAAATACACCTATTTTTTTTAATTTAAAAAAAGCAGAATTTTGACTATAGTTATTATCAGAGTAACATAATGTTGATGGATTATGACAGGCTGGTATATGTCAAAGTTTAGAAAAAAAATAATTTTGAAACCATTTAAATTTTTTGAATGGCAGCAAATAGTGACACCTATTGTCCTCCCGGGTCAAATTTGACCCGGTCTGGTTTGACTGTTTATGAAGCATAAACTATAAATTATCACCCAATTTTGTGTTTCACCTTTTTAGCCAACTTCATTCCAACTCATTACCACAAGTTTTACACTTATTTTTAGAATTTATGGTCAATAAATCTAATTTTTATGAAAATATACCTAATTTTTGAATTAAAAATAGCTGAATTTTGACTATAGTTATTCAGAGTAACATAATGTTGATGGATTATCACAGGCTGATATATGTCTAAGTTTAGTCAAAAAACATTTTTGAAAACATTTTAATTTTTTGAATGGCAGCAAATAGTGACACCTATTGTCCTCCCGGGTCAAAATTGACCCGGTCTGGTTTGACTGTTTATAAAGCATACACTATAAATTATCACCCAATTCTGTGTTTCACCTTTTTAGCCAACTTCATTCCAACTCATAACCACAAGTTTTACACTTATTTTTAGAATTTATGGTCAATAAACCTCATTTATATGAAAATATACCTAATTTTTGAGTAAAATAAAGAAATTGTGAATTATTTTGGATTATCAAAGAGCAATTTTATTCACAAATAACAGAGAGAAAAAGAGCAAAACAACTTCATTTGCAAAGAACAGTCAACATTTATTTCCAAAACTCAACTTTTCAAAACATTAGCTTCTCAGAATAATTTCTGTTCATTTGGATCATAAAAACAGAACACAGAAAATACAAAAGAACCTTCCCTGTGTGTGTGTTTGTGTGTGTGTGTGTGTGTGTGTGTGTGTGTGTGTGCGCGCGCGCGTGCGCGCGCGTGTGTGCCTTCAATTGCATGAGTGGCAGTGTGTGGTCGTAATGGTGTGTTTTTTGCAAATGTATGCATCGCATTTTTGGCACCTGGTGCCCGTTTTGACATCACTCTTGCCAGGGCAGAATCTGCACCTCTTCCTTGTGGCTGATGGGTCAGGAAGAGCAGCTGGAAGAGGGGGGGCTGCTGCAGAGGTAGAGGGTGCATCCTGCTGCTGAACATCCACAACCAAGCTGGCAGAGGCTGGCAGAGGCTGGCAGAGGCTGGCAGAGGCTGGCGTGCGGGGAAGAACCTGGTGTCACCAGTTCTCTCCCAAGCTCCTCTAGGAACAGCCTCCTCCTGTGGAACTTCCCCCGGTTCCACGCCGGGTCAATCTCACTCCACAGTACAAACGAGTTGTAGGCAGACACGTCGAGTATGTTGAAAAAGATCACCAGGGGCCACGGGCTGTCATTGTTTTACAAGCGTACCCACTGGTAACCTGCAACACAAGAAACAAACAATACATCATTTGAAAATGTATACTTATTTTTTTACATAAAAATGCAATGCATTGCCCTTTGAATGAATGACAGTAAATATTTTATGAAGAAAAAGTGCAATACCTTGTCAAGGTTGTCGACTCCTCCTTTGTTCTTGTTGTAGTCCAGGATGATTTGAGGCTTTCTTTCTTCCCCTGTGCTTACAGCAGTATCCCTGTGATAACTGCTCATCAGAAGCACATTCTTCCTTTTTTTGGGACAATAGGACACAAGAGTATGTGTCTCAGTGAAGGCAAACTTAGATGAGAATCGAGCCCTGTCTCTTGCCACTAGCAGTGCAGCTGGAAGCTCGGGTTTATTCTTTCTCACTGTTCCCACCATGGTCAGCTTCTTCTTCAGCAGCTCCTGGCCAAGGGCATGGGACGTGAAGAAATTGTCACATGTGATAGTTTGACCCCGGAGACCTTCTGTCATATCAAGCATCACACGCTTGCCCTGATTCTTTTCTGGCTGTCCATCAGCAGGTTTGCCAGTGTATACCTGCATGTTCCATGCATAGCTGGTCCTGGCATCACATGCTGCCCAGATTTTTATCCCATATTTCCCTGGTTTACTTGGCATGTACTGTTTGAAGGCACAGCGACCTCTGAAGGGAACCAGGCGCTCATCCACGGTGACATCAGCGCCTGGGTTGTACAACAGCTGCAGGCGACACAACCACTTGTCCCATACAGCCCGAATGGCAGCAATTTTGTCCCGTTGACGGCGTGCCGGTCTTGTGTCCCGATCATCAAATCGAATCACTCTCGTAATCATGTGGAACATCTTCAGTGGCACAGTAGCCCGAAAAATTGCTCTGCCAGATTGAGCATGCCACAAACTAGCTGTAGCCTCCTTACTGGATCTGTATACACCAGCTAGAATCAATAGACCCAGGTATGCCTGTAAGTCTATGTTGTCCATCTGACTCCACTTGTTGCCGTACACACGACGCCCCTCCAGGTTTGTCATGTCCAGCACAATATTTGAAATTTCCTCTGACAGAAACAGCTCAAAAGTAGATTTTATGAATTCAATACGAGACACTGCCTACCTTGTTGGCCCCCGGGGGCTCCTCTCTTTCTCTGCTCCCAACATGTGTCGTTTGTCACTGAGAGGGATGAAAGACCAGACCAATTTGCCGTCCTTTGATTCGAATCCATCTTCCATCTCAGCAGGTGCCTCTTCCTCATCACTTGAAGACTCCTCCGTGGTGGAAACATAATTCGGATCATGTTCAGTGTTGTCCTCTGGTTCTGACACATCTTCCTCCACTTCTGCAGGTTCCTCCTGGTCTATCTCCTCCTCAACAGGGTTCCAAATTAAATCAAGGGCCTCCGATACAGTATAGCTCCTCTTCATCGTGCTGTCTCAGACTAAAATGTGACAGGCTGCAAAAGCTCAGAATTTATAACCTCTTGTTGTTGTCTTGTCCCAATGGAGGGAAAGGCACATCAAATGTGTGATAACCCCACGTTTACGCACCTGTAACTTTGAAGTCTGCATATGTGTGTGCGTGTATGCGAGTGAGTTTTCTGGAAGTTATGGTCCCGTGTAGGGAAAAGTTTTGATGAAATCAGGTTTACACACATCAAAGTTCTTATAAGAACATGTTTACACACCCGTAGCTTTGAAGTTGTGCGTGTGTGTGTGTGTGTGTCTGTGTGTGTGTGGGTGTGTGTATGCACATTTCTGCTGGAAATGTACATTGCACCCTATAGAGTATGGGTGAGTATTGCTGCTGCTATGTGTGTGTGTGTGTGTGTGTGTGTGCGCAAGTGTGTGTGTGTGTACACATGCGTGTGGGTGCGTCCATGTGTGTGTGCATGTGCGTGGTTGTGTGCACGTGTGTGTGTGTGTATTTATGTGCTGGAAAACACAATAATGTGTAGGTAGATGAGTAATGCGGCTGTGTGTGTGTGTGTGTATGTGTGTGTGTGAGAGAGTGAGTGTGTGTGTGTATGCATGTGTGTATCTGAGGTGTGTGTGAAGTGTGTTTGAGGTGTGTGTATGTGTGTGGTTGTGCTTCTGTGCGTTTAGTTGCTGAAAAACACAATAGTATGACACATTGCACCACCGGGTCAAAATTGACCCGGGAAGACAACAGGTGTTACAAAATTGAATAAAATACCCATAATGCAACGAAAATAGTGGTCATTAATTTTTTTTTGCAAAGACCATAGAAAGGAACCCCCATGTAATTGTGGGGCAATTACGTGAAAGAAATCCATATTTATGATAAAATGAAGTTTGAAAACGGGTCAAATTTGACCCGAGGACAACAGGAGGGTTATACATAAAGCACAGCAATAGGTAAACAAGCTCTATAATGGCAGGTGTAGTTTATCTGAAACACCAGCGGGATAAAAAACATCCACAAACAGTTCACAATTTGATAAAGTACATAAAAACATTAAATGCCATACTTCTAATATCATGCTTCTAAATATCAAACATTTCATGTCATATTCATCATCTCATATATCAGAAAATCCATCACCCACATTTCAAAAATATCACATTACATTGAGGTAGAGGAAAATATGCAAGAAGAAATATTTGATACTTAATAAACATAAACTGAGTTTAAAACACCCTTCTAAATACGTTATCTATATCAAATCCCAATAAAAAAAAATCGCTCCATATGTTTGTGGATTTGACTTTACACAACACTAATAAAAAATAGTGGATAGTGAAATATTTGTGGATCGTGGTACACATTTGTGGATTACAACTATTGAAGGGACTGTTTGTAAGAATCAGAAATGTCTTGTTAACAGCGACACCTGGGGCCGTTAAGTCAACGAAAGTCAGCGTCCTGTTGCTCGCGCTTGTGCTCGCTCTACATAGACATGAATGAGCATCGCTCTACATAGACATGAATGAGCATCACTCAAATAGTGAGGCGACACACGTCAGCTAAAAGCACAATATCACTCTATATTTCAGCTGCTTGGCAGTAATGTTAGCTGACCAGACGAAGGTCTCTCCATGAATCACTGCTGATCCTAGTGTTGGCTTTTCCTGCCTCAGCCCCCCGACCGCGGCCGGAGGGAACAGGGGAGACACCGGAGTTTTGGTCGGAGACGATGACGTTTCTCTCTGCGGAGCCCCGTCACTTCACAAGACACGGGAAACCTCTGTTGGTCTGGAGGAGCTGCAGCATTTATTTCTGCACAAACGTCCACTGTTCACTAGATATTCTCAGAGCTACGAAGTCTTCTGCAGTGTGGAGTGTGTGCGTGAGGTGGAGCGAGCTGAGTGAAGGCAGGCAGGCAGAGGAGCAGCAGAGACTCCGGTCCTGGAGACCAAAGCTCCGGTCTCCCCGCGTCCTCCAACCGCGGCCAACACTGTTTAACAGACGGGCTTCACTTGATAGAACTTTGCGGTTTTGGTGCTTCCGTGTAGTTTGTGTTGGAGTCTTGTCTAAACAGCGTTAGCGAGCGCGCATGGGACACCGACCCGGATGATTTATACGTGAAAGAAGTTACAAACAGTCCCTAAAAGTCAAATAAAAACTTCCAAAGATTGTTGTTTAATTATCAGACTGAATTAAATATATAATTTCATTTCATTCATTCTAGTGATTCAGGAGTCTGGAACCAGGTTAATTTAGTCTGTACAGCTGTACGTAATACAAGTATTTGTGTATAAACGGGTAGAGAAATATAAAACTGCAGATGCTTCCACAGAATGCATGGTACAAGTAAGCAAGGTGAAATGTTTAAAAAGGCTGAAACAGTTGACCTCTATTTTGGAACAAGATGGCGAGAGGAAAACATCTGAATGAGTGCATGTGTGGTGTACACCAGCAGACCCCGGCAGTGAGGGGCCGCGCTGGCTCTGTTATCAATCCTTTATGTTATTTTGCAGCCACTACATGTAATTCATATAACCAGAAGGATTCTTTTTGAGCTGTCTTTCTAAAACCAGGTCTTCTTGAGGGCAGAGGTGCAGTTTAGCTGAATAACACACTTTCATCCACTGAAACTTCAGCTGATCTGTCCAGGACATTTCTTCACTGACAGCTGAACCAACAGTGTGCCACTAGAGGGCGCCATGAAGCTGCATTACATGTTAAATCTTCCGTCTGGTTTTAGTCTACTCTGTGCACAGTGCACAGGGGCAGATGGAATTTAGTGCCTGTCACCACAAACTGGAGGCAGCACTATAATGCCTTAATGCCTCACTTATTAATATGTCCTGCACACATAAGAATGCTCACTGGTTCATTTTATTGACATTTGTTTTTATTCACAGATGCCTTTTTTACAGCTCGGCCATAATGTGCCACCAGTAATTTCCCAGCTGGGCTTCATTTAGATTCATGTCTCTCCCTTAAAGGCATTACGTTTGCCTTATACATAAGTGATGCTTCTGCATTAGTGTCAAGCTAATTAATATTCACATTCGTTCCCACTGTGTAGTTTCTTTCTTTTAATGCATCTGGGTTCAAATAGCTTCCAAGCATGTTGTTGTTATTGTAGTATTTCTTCAGGACTTCACTGAAATATGATTGTGCAGTCAGATATTATGCTGTCTCATCTAAATACGAGATGATGTAGGCGGAGACATATCAGACATGACTTTTGGAGTTACATTTCCGACTGAGGGCTAACCGCTAACGTTAGCTAGCAATCAGCAATGCGTTATTGAATAGAGCGCCGTCAGGGGTCTAATTTGAAGCGTTGTGTTGCGTGGGTGCGTGGCGTGGGTGCGTGGCGTGGTGTGGTGCGGCGCGGCGTGGCATCGCATGGGTGTCGGGTGTTCACACCAGCTGTGTTCTGCTGCTGCTGTCAGCCCTTTGTTTCTACATAGCGTTTGCCTTTCATAATTGCCATTTCATTTCATTATAAATGTCATTTATATTTATTTTAGACAGAGAAAGGTTAAGAAACGTGTGGTAATTTGTAAATAATAGTAATAATCCACAATTAAAACCTCGTACCGCATTCATTGAGCTCTGCAAGTCACTGTATGTTCTACAACACTGTACGGCACATATTTCAGAATAAAAGCCTCGTGTTAACAAATTAAGGAATTCTGTCCACAGAAAAAACACTTGAGGGCTTTTATTTCGAAATGAAAGCAGGAAGTGTTTATTAAAAATAAGTCTTTACTTTTTTTCATCTCCGTAACATTTTTTACAGATAGGGACATCGAAACTGTAGTGATGTTGCTGGTATGATGTTAACATACAGTTAATAGATCACTGTCTGTTGTTGCTGTGAACCGCGCGCGGCACGCGGCACGCGACAAAAATAGGTGAGACCTCTTCTTCACTTCCCTGGAGCCAACAAGTCAGCCAGTTCGGAACATCCACGCCCCGATTAGGCAGTATTAAATACAAATTTTTGGTATAAGATAAAAATCCAATATATACAATATGTATTTATGCATGGTATATTAAATACATTGAGGAAATAAATAGTAAATAGAAATAAAAAAGTATTAAGTATTAATGTATTTAAAGTACATAAATGTACATTGCAAACATGTACATACAGTATGCATTGTCAAATATATAAAACATGATCAATTTTCATGTGTAAATGCGTTGGTCACATTTTCCTTTCAGATCACACAACAGGAGACAAAAAGAGTAGCAGCAGACAACAGTCCCATTTCCACTGGTCAATATGATGCTGCCATTCTATTTTAGAAACCCAGAGTGGACTAACAGGCTCAAACAGCGCTGTGAGCAAAGCTCTCCTCATATCACTTTCACAAGGAAAATGCACTTTGAAATGATTGTTCTCCTCTCAGGGGGAATGAGGACAGGTTGTGTTGACATACGGCTGTACGATTTGCAGTAAACGTGGTTAATAATCCATTTTTAACTGTAATGGCTGATGATCTCTACACAGATGGATACACAGATATCTGCAGAATAAGCACACATCATATCACTGTGTCATATAAATCGAAGAAGTGCAGAGCGTGGCGCTTGTACAAGAATAAGCAAAGATATAATGTAATTTACAGATGACAGGACTCGTGAGTGTGATTGGTTGGACAACCTCTACTTCTCAGCAAGGTCAAAGATGTTAGTCTCTTCCGGTTGGTCCTCAGAGCTCTACAAAGACAGATGTGCTCATCTGTAAGAGGCAGTGGCGGACTCAGGCTGTCTGAGTAGTGTTTCCTTTAACTCCTCCTCCCAGCCCTCGGTACAGCCTCGGTCTGGGACTGAACAAAGCAACATTGCTAAAAACTGTAATAATAATATTAGAAGTAGTAATTGTTTTAGTAGTGGTGATATAGACATCATTTTTGAAAATATATATGTAAATAATTCACAAAAATACACAATGTCTTAAATATTATATACATGAGACAATAGAAAATGCTGATTAAAGCTGAAGTAGACGAGATTGGAGCAAATATGTTTAAAAAAAGTTATTTTTATAAAACGGTCGCTATATCCTGAGAGTAGTACATGAGACAGGGAACCTGAAAAAAATCATGTGCCTCTTTGTCCTCCGGTGCTCCTAACAGCATCTGCAGGATTTCACAGACCGGAGGAAAACAAGCAGTAAGAGCTGATCTGAGGTCTGCTGTCCATCTGCCGTCTATGAGAGCCGGCTGTCAATCACTCTGAACTCCGATCAAACGGTCAAACTAGGCAGCGCTGATCAAATATGAATCAATATTCTGTTACTGTAATGACTATTTCTCTCCTCAAATGTTTTCAGAATCATCTTGTAGTGCACTGTTTAGCTGTAAAATGAGAACGTTTGTGGCGCCCCCGCCGCCATTGTGAAATATGGTGAAGGAATGCCAAGTTCCGGTCACATGACCGGAGCACAGCCAATAGGAACGCTCTCTCTGAAATGACCTGTGATTGGTCAAAGTCTCCCGTCACGGGCTAGATGTTCTAAAGCCTAAAAACAGAGCCATGAGGAGGAGCAGAAGTCTAGTTATCTCTCAGAACACTTGAATTACAATATACTGAAAGGTTATTATGGAATTGTTGCCGAATGCTGACAAAAATATACTGACTACTGAAGCTTTAATATATTTCCTTTCTTTTTTCTCTCACAAATTGTTTCTCCACCACAGTGTTTAAACCTCAACTCAATAAAGACCAACACAAATACAAGACTAGTTGTTATAAGATTATAACATGGAAGTCTGTTTGTGTGTGTCAGAGGGGGCTCAGGGAGGACATGCAGGAGACATGCTCAAGAAAACAAGTAGTCAGCCATCTTGTTGACTGTGGGTGAGATCTTTCCTTTAGGTGCATTTGACATGAGTGTTTTTGACCCTGTTGTGGTACTAGATGTTAAAATAATCATATAAATAGACATAAAGGTCCACTGCCCTATGGTGATGTCATCAACCTGGTAGGTGAGGACGTCTTGTGTAGTCCAGATACACACCAAAACTATTCACCAAGAAGGCATTTCCTGTCATTACAAGGATAGGCGTTGGGACCTCTGGATTCTAGGGCAGACAAAAAAAACAAATGTAATATGACATTTTTGAGAATTACCTGGACAGTGTTCTGACCAACTATGTGTCATCGTAGAAAGACCCATAAAAGGGGGGTGTTTGGCGTCATTTGACTATTACCGCACAAAATGGACCGATCACCTACTTCAGTCAAGAGGAACAGGTTGTTATGAAGGATAGCTACAAAGAATAGAAACAAATTACAACATCAAAAAGCAACACTGACACAAACACTTGAAGCCTGACTAGATGGATTTTCATGTGATCTTGTGATATTGCGAAAAACCAGCTGCTGTGCTGGTAAGGTAAGTTGAGAGCTGCACTTTGTGTCAAACATACTGTACATACCCGGCATCAACGCCACCCCAGAGACTTCTTGCCTCTCACCTAGTGAGTGCCGTGACGCTCCGACTCCATCAGAGAGCCAAATATCTTAACAGTGATGTAAAGACAACACTGTCAGTAAAAGGCAGGACCCCACATCGATTCCTACTTTTAATTCTACAGGCTTTGAGCTCCGACAAGCTTTCTGCCTAAACTCTCTGCCGAATCATTCAAGAGCTCAGACTGAGTTTAATGTCCAGGTTTCCCATCTGAAGTCATAAGCTGGGACTGGTCCACATGGACAAAGACACATTGGTCAGAAGTACTCCTCTGAGTAGAGTCAAACAGCCACCAATTACAAGAGACATCTGTTAGGTCTTCATTAAGCTTCAGTGATGGCTGAACAGAGTCAGGAGCCAAAAGAACATGAGGCACACTATTACAGTAGCAAAAAAGGCCCCATGCAGACTTATGAATAAAAGCATATAAATGAACCCATACCTATATTCAGAAAAGGTTTTATTAAAAACAAAATGTAACGGAAAAAACAGAGTATGTCTGAGAACAAAAGCAGCTCTTCCTGAAGCTCTATACACTTTGCTACAGAGAGATATATCTCAATAAAATATTGTATTGAGTGTTACTCCAGCACCACCTTCAGAATCTCATAAGACTGCTGACACGTCTGATGATGCAACATGCAGATTGGAATTCAATTTGCTGAGCACATTCATGATGCCCAGAGGATAAACCACTTATATGTCACCTGCTTCCTCTAGCACAGGGGTCAGCAACCTGCGGCTCCGGAGCAACGTTCTCTAAGAGCCACACTCTTTAGCTCCTCTCCAGTGGCTCCCTGTGGATTTTTTAAAAATGGAAATGAATAACTGTTTTTTGTTTACATTTTCATTTTTATTTATCATTGTTGTAGGTCTATGGTACCACGGATTATTAGGGCCACATTGAGGGAAAAAAAATAAATCTGAGATTTCGAGAATAAAGTCATAATATTACAAGATTAAAGTCATAGGTTTACGAGAAAAAAAGTCGTAATATTATGAATATAAAATCAAATGTTTACGAGAAAAAAGTCGTAATATGAGAATAAAGTCAGAAGTTTACGAAAAAAAAGATGGAATATTATGAGAATAAAATCATAAGTTTAAGAGAAAAAAATCATAATATAACGAGAATAAAGTCATAGGTATACGAGAAAAAAGTCATAGGTATACGAGAAAAAAGTCGTCATATTATGAAAATAAAGTCAAATGTTTACGAGAAAAAAGTTGGAATATTATGAGAATAAAGTCATAATATTATAAAGTAGTAATTTTACATGTTATTTTCTTTTTTTCTTGTTAAATTATGACTTTATTCTCATAATATTACGAGTTTTCTTCGCGTAAAGTTATGATTCATTCTCGTAATATTACGACTTTTTCCCCGTAATATTATGACTTTATTCTGGAAATCGCAAATTTTGTTTCCCTCAATGTGGCCCTAGTACTCCGTAGTACATTTGCACTTGGGCCCTCACTGCATTAGACTTATATACTATATACTTAGACTATAAACTGTGTTACCTTCATCACAATGAGCAAATATTTTGCGGCTCCAGACAGATTTTTGATGTTGTTGTTTTTGCCTAAAATGGCTCTTTTGATAGTAAAGGTTGCTGACCCCTGCTCTAGCATCACTCATAGCACACTGTTGACTCCACTAAAGATGAGCAAAATCATTTGTTCTGGCCAACACTTTTGCATCGGGGTGGCTAATAAATATTGCCTTACTGGCTTTCAGGGCCATCAATTAGTCTAAATTCTAATGTCTTAAAGGTCATATCTTTCAACACAGTGTCACGACAGTTTGTGAAATAGTCACAAAATGTAATATATTTCATTCATTCATTCATTTCATTTTAAAATGTATTTAGAACGTGTAGAATATAAAAAAAAGAAAAGAAAAAGAGATTGATAATACCAACAAGTGGACAGCCAGAAAGAAGTAGTATTTACATACAATGAAAAGCATAAGAAATATAAATTGTCAAACACTTGATGCCTTGATTTACATATTCAAAAAGGAGTGAGAAGAAGTACAAGCTTATTTAATCCCACCCCTTCTCCATAAGTCATTCATTAATAATTAACCAGCTTCCTTATTGAGCCATACATATACTCTAATTACATTTTTCTAAATTTGTCTAAATATAATTATTACCTTTAATATCTGTCATACAGAAATCTAAATTAATTACTGATAGAATTATCCTTATCAAAATATACATTTGTTATCAATCCAGAATACCAATTCATTACTATAATATAACTGCATCACAGTACCAATTCATTACTGACATATTTAACTTAATCATATTGACTAGTTGTTATCTTTTCTTATATGCGCATAGTATTATTTACAATATACAATTTATAATATACAATATGCACATGCAATACAACATGCAATACATACATACACACATACATACACATGTTTGTACGTGCGGAGCCGTTTTTAGATAACTTCATCTGCTCCAATAATCTAAAGCAGTTGCCTTCAGTTTAACTCTTGTAGATTTCTCTTCTAATGAGAAAAAATAAGGCTTTCAGCTGGAAACTGTGCTAATGAGCTAACAGTGTCCTATTATTATTATTATTATTTTGATATTGGACTACAGTCATATCTATTTTAGTTTTTTGTGGAATCATATTGTAACAATTTCTCTCCCTGTAATACACAACAATACACTGTCAGTTATAAAGGTGTAGTTAAATCTATACATTAAAGAAATCTAACATGTCCAGTTTGGTGCTGCTCCTTTAAGCAGTCAGTGTGGCTGTGATTGGGCTGATGAGTGAGGGACTGTACTGCTGAGAGTGTGCGATGCTCCAGTGGGGCTCCAGAGCAGCAGGTAGCTCCAGGCCAGTCGGGCTGAGGACCATGCAGTGTCTGCACACAAACTCTGAGACAGCATGAGTACAGTGTCTGAGCCTCTGGTTGGCAGCAGCAGGTCTCTGTCTGCAGCCAAGAGACACAAAAGTATCAGGAAGAACTCCAGACGGATTTATTCAGCCTACCAGAACCACCAGCAGGGGTGAGTCTCTTACTTTCATCAGGATTTCTTGGAACCCTGTCTTCTTTTCATGTCAGCCTCACTCTTTCTCTCACTCTTCATGGCTTTCATCTCTCTGAGGCTTAAATGACATCCTGTAGGTTATACAATTAGTCATTGACTAAATCTAATCATCAGGCACAACTACAAAGAGTTTCCTGTATGCTGTGTGACCATTAACTACCACGCGGATGACATTCTGATCTGTTGGTCATCTTGGTGAATTTAGTCTGAGCTCATTAATCACATTAAGTGCCTGGGTCATTCCTGTTATGCAGCAAAATGTCAGCCTCATGTCTGTTGAGAAAAAAAGAGATGGATTTTTCAAACATATTGGCCGATATTAGCACTCACATTAGAATCCTTATGGGTAGACTGGTTTGTACTGGTCTATAGACCTGACAGGGTGGAACATTTGGAGCTAAATCCGCCATATCTCTGTGATTGATCTGGGTTTAGCTAACAGAACTTTTATAACATCAAATATGTTTTAAAAATTTGATCGGACCAACTTTCTTCATAATTTAGCCGAACAGAGTGGAACTGTAACAGTGTGACAAAAAAAGACACAAGTGAAAGTTTATGCTCACCCTACTTTACTCTAAAATGTCACTTCCTGAAAATGGTCTCAATGGATATATATACTGTATGTGTATATATTTTTTTTTTTTGTTGCTATGGGCGCAGCTCTGATGTCAGACCCGCTAGCGGGTCATTGTTGTGATAGAATCCCCTTCAGGGCGATGAGAGACCCCTCCGAGGTCCACCGCATCGCCCTGAAGGGGATTCTATCACAACAATGACCCGCTCGCTGTACATTATCCATTACATACTGTATATATATTATGGCATGCCGTTTAGGAAGTTATTACATGTATACTATATATACAGTATGTATATAATGTGAAACCTGAGAATATGGAATGAAACCTGAGAATATCGGATGAAATGTGACGTCATCAAGGCGCTCCTGCCATCTTGTGTTTTAGGTCATTATCCGTACAGATGTTGGTGCTGCTAGACATGTGTGTAGATGAAGAGTTTATTCACTTTTTCATGGTGGAAGACCGAATGCAGAACTGAACTAGTTCACTAAAGTTGGAAAGATATTCACAGATTCAAACTTCACGGATCAATAACTCATAAACGAAACGTTGTTAAAACACCAACGAGGGCTCTTTCTAACCGTAGTGAGGTAGACAGCGAGCTACAAGCTCATTTTAATCACAACGAGCCATCCTCCGAGCTGCATTCGGTCTTCCACGATGAAAAAGTGAATAAATTCTTCGTCTGTAGAACAGTATTGAATATGTTTACCAGTATTATTTTGGCCCGTGGTACACGCATTCACCATGGTGTTAATTATCTCCTCATTATTTAGGATTGCTGATGCTAGATTTCATGCTGACTCATTCATAGTGACACACACGTCTAGCAGCACCAACATCTCTACGGATAATGACCTAAAACACAAGATGGCAGCAGCGCCTTGATGACGTCACATTTCATTCAATATTCTCACATTTCATTCCATATTCTCAGGTTTCGCATTATATATATATTAATTTCCTAAATGGCATGCGTTAGTACATGAATATTTTGCATATTCTATAATTTTAAGGCTTATAGTTCTTGTACAAGTTGATTACTTACACATACACCAAAAAAAGCTCAGTAAAGTAAAAACAAAAATGTTTTAATATGAATTATTCTTTGTTTATGTTAGAAGACCTTAATCTGTAGTTTAAGACATTTGTTATATATACTGCATATTTGACACATTTTAAAGAAAATATGAGGAAGTAATTCATGGGGACAGAAATGTTGCTGCATAACAGGAATGAGCCGCTTATCAAAGAGTTTGACTCCGTGAATAAATAATATGATAGATGTATTGATCTTGGTGATAATGGAGCTCATTATGTTATCAATGTTAATCCAGAGATTGTAAACATTGTTTGGATATATAATTCCTCTCAACCAGCTGTGAATTTGGTTTCACCCTGATGGAAAAACCCTGTTTCTCTATTTGTAATGGTGATGGCTTTGAATGATGGCGTGCTACAGAGGCATACTGATGTATCTCTTATATATAGATATTTTCATCAGATTAACTCAGAGATCATTAAAACAGCTGTATATTTCTACAAAGAAGACTGTATCTAAAATGTACACAGCATTTATCACAAATACATCACAAAATACGGACAATGCAATCGAAGAAATGTTCTGAACAATTAGTATGTCTATAAATGACTTATTATGAAGTCACTGAAGATGCTGCACAGGATATATTACAGCGTACCCCCCGAGAAGATACATAAGATTCATATGCTAATCATTACAATTTCACCCAAATGTTTAACAGAATAAAGGGATGACATCTTGGACAGACATGGACGTAAGCTGCATTGACTGGTTGGCGGAGGGATACAACAACGAGGCAGTAATTCTAGTTTGCACACGTTTTGGTCCTCTGACCTTCTGACCTCGTTTTGGAATTCTGTTGCTAATATTTTACCCTGCATTCATCATTTTCCATCTCTAAATCCTCAACTTTGTCCATTCGGCACTATTAGACGGACGGTTGGAATTCCCCAGATGAAATGTTTACAGTATTGATCAGCACTATTGGTTGGAAGGAAATACATTCAAACTTACAGAATGAAATCAGCCAGGATGTCGTTATAATCAAAAAATAAATGAAACCGTACATCAATTAGGCTGAAAGTAGAACTGCAGTATAATTACATTTATATAAAGTTAGCCTGACATAATTCAGTTCAGCATTACATGTTGACAACTAATCTGATTAATTGGACAAATGAAATGAAACACATTGACTGTGACGGACAAGGCCGTGGGAAGTAGTAGGGGTACAGAGGGTGCTGCAGCAGCCCCCGACAGATGGTAGAGGACCTGCACATTCACAACTATACTTTAAAAAAATAATAAATAAAATGTTTCATTTAATTTCCGTTGGTCGTCTTCATATTCTAATGATATTTTGATTTCAGTAAGTGGTTAATAGTGGATCCAAATTTTCAGTCCAGTTGGAAATTGCATTTAAGTCTCGTGACCCACACACAAACAGACGCGCAACAGCACAAGAAAATGGCAACGCAAAAGGTAATGTCGGATTTCTTTATGAATCCATCAAAAAGGGCAAAACCAAGCAGATCCGAATCAACAACTGACAGCAGCACCTGCAGCACAAACAATCTTTTTTTCACATGTCAACGGTGAACTTTAACAAAATAGTACTCTTATATGTAGGTCTAAAGCAGGGGTCTGCAACCTGCGGCTCTGGAGCCACATGCGTCTCTTTAGCTCCTCTCCAGTGGCTCCCTGTGGATTTATAAAAATGGAAATTAATAACTGTTTTTTTGTTTACATTTTCATTTTTATGTATCATTGTTGTAGGTCTATGGTACGACAGTACAACGGAGTATTAGGGCCACTTTGAGGAAAAAAATAAATCTGAGATTACGATAATAAAGTCATAGGTTTACGAGAAAAAAAAGTCGTTGTGAGGACACAAACTTTAACTTCTCTTTCTCCACAGTAAGCTGAACTGTAAACTAACAATCTCAGAACTTCATCACAAACCAAATCAGTCGTGCATGAAACAAGTTTACTGATAGTCTACCGGAGCAGGAGCTCACAGTCAGTGCACGCTGGATTTGAACCACACAGAAGTTAACTGTACCGCCCAACATCCTTTATTTTTTTTCTTTTCCTTTCGATGTCAGCGGACCGAGCCCCTTTTTCATTGTGTCAATGTCTTCTCCTGCAGCTCCTCAGATGATGAAGATAAAGAGGATGAGCGGGTGGACAGCAACGACCCAGAGGAGATGTTCCAGAACATTCAGTATCAGAAGGAGATCATCGCCAACATTCGGACCAGACCCTGGCCAATGAGACGCAAGCTCAAAGTCCTAAAGTACCCCTGAGTCTGATTGTTCCCTCTGATAGTTTAACTCTCTCCCTCCTCTTCACCTCTTAAACACACACATCAACACACACACTCTGTATATTTGAGAAAGGTTACTCTTCCTAATGAAAGTGTCATATAAATATATGGTCATTTGGGATGAATATTGAAAAAGTAAAAAGGTCCTGTCTCACACTCTCAGTTACGATGGTAGTGGCTAAAAGGGAGCCAGCAAACTGGGGAAACTCTCGCGAGATGGTTGAGGTTAGGCATTGGTCTCGAGTAGTTAAGGCTAGGATAGGTCGTCGGACAGCAAGTATTGCAAGAGTTCTTGCAAGTTTTTGCAGATCTCAGATCAGATTTTGCGCTTTGCGGCAGATGGACAGCAGATCTCAGATCAGCTCTTACTGCTTGTTTTCCTCCGGTCTGTGAAATCTTGCAGATGCCGTTAGGAACACCGGAGGACACAGAGGAACGTGATTTTTTTCGTGTTACCTGTTTCATGTACTACTGTCACGATATAGTGACCGTTTTATAAAAATAACTTTTTTTAATCATTTGCTCCAATCTCACCTACTTCAGCTTTAATAGTACATGGATGTGGTTTTGAGGAGACCGGGTTGGTTAAAGAGCCTCTGCTGCTGCATCCCAACTCTGTTTACAACTTGGAAACCCACCGAAGAATTGGTTTTGTACTGATTGATTGACTCATTCGTTTGTTCCTCCTATTTAACTAATTACTCCAACTGACAGTTGCAGGGCCTGTACATAGATTAGGTAGAAGATGCATAAACATATACATGTATGGGACTTTGTTCTTTCTTTTCCTTTTCTTCTCTATTCTTTGATTTCCAATACTACATAACCGTTTATGTTGTTACCATTTACCACAGACACCTCTGTGGTAAATGGTTCAACATATGTGAACATTCTGACAGGTGTCCAAATGCCACATGAACTTTGTGAATGTCCACATGTCTA
Organism: Sebastes umbrosus; assembly: GCF_015220745.1. Classification (NCBI taxonomy): domain Eukaryota; kingdom Metazoa; phylum Chordata; class Actinopteri; order Perciformes; family Sebastidae; genus Sebastes; species Sebastes umbrosus. The sequence continues at coordinate 38,588,528 of NC_051270.1, forward strand.
AAGAAGAAGCTTATTCCTAAGTGTTGTGATCAGACACAAAACTGTGAAAGCTGTGTTCTTCCATCTGACTGGATGTAATTAGAGCAGCAGATAGCGTAACAGGCCGAGCCAGAGAAAACTAGAGTAGATAGAGAGCTTGGAAGATGTGCTGAGTATGTGCCATGGATAACAGGTTATATGGGCAGTTTGTTATTACCGCGGAGGTTTTATTACCATCATCAGAGACGGGATGCAAGTCTGCGCTTTTACACCCTCTTTAATCTCAGGCTGAATGTCTGCGATTACTCCCACTGCAATAACTGCTCGTATTTCACATCACAAATCAGTGATTTTTTTAACCCATATTTTTTTAGTTTGAATTTTACTCTGAATTTTCAATATAACTTCATCCCTCACCCTGACAAAATATAACATAAAAATATAAATAATAATTGTATTCCAAAATTGTAAAAACTACAGTTGCTTTCAATTGGAGAGTGTGTAAAGTGCATGTTGAGAGTTGTAATTGATTAGTACGTGGCTCATAGCCCTCTGAATTGTGCTGTGACAGGATGAGCTGGTTTCTTATCTTATGGACTGCAAAGCTGCAGAATCACTTTAGACAGTTTATTTTAATGGGACCAGTCTGCTGTGACTGGTTTTAGAAGAGTCTGGGTTTTCGTACTAGTTTGCACTATGATTTAAAAATGTTAAGACCATAGTATTCAGTGTAATGTATTAAAAAGTACACATTTTAGAATATACAAATTAAGAATCAATTTGTTTTAAACCACAGAACAAACACCTCAAAGAGCCTCATAGAAATCATGTGAACCCTGTCTCCTAGAAAATGACATTCCAAGACAACTAAACATCATTCATATTTACTTTTCGAGAGAAACGTTAAATAAATAAAAATGAAACAAAAGTACTTGGTTAGGTTTAGTAAAACATCATGGTTGACTTAAAATAAGTATGTTTGTTACGTTATTTAAGTTACGGATGTGAATTAAAATAAGGCACCGTTGTTTTTTGGTTTCACGCGGGACACAAACAGCAGCCTCCTCGCCGGGAAAAAATGTTGGCATTGTACCATGGATACGACGAAACCCGACGTTTTTTGCATTTGGTCAGAGCAAGTGATGTAGTATAATGAGCGTCCCGCGGAGCAAGTGACGCAGTGTATCGAGCGGTCGTTATTGAAAGTTCCGTGGTGTAGTTACGAGTATAACAAGCGAGATAGTTCACTGCGGGTGGGTGAGAGGGGTGGAGTATGGGTCAAACAAACACAGGACTTTCACCCAGGAGACCATTGTTCGTGTACCTTATGAAACCAAAAATCAGCGTAATTACGTAATGTTGTAACGCTACGTTGTAACGCTACGTTTTTACGCTGTATACGTTGTTACGTTGCGTTGAAACATCAAACCATGATCGTTTTTCTAACCATAACCAAGTAGTTTTGTTGCCTAAACCTAACCAATGGTTTTTGTTCGTATGGGTTATTCTGATCTCTCGCTCATCCATTATTATCTTATCAGGAAACCTCAGAATGGGCAACATCTAATCATTTGTTTTTAAAAATGTGTTTATAATAGTTAAAAATCCCTTCCCTCAGATGAGTGTATTGGAGCAAAACATACAATATTTCCCTAAAAAATAAAATTTTTTGTTGAAATCTGATTGGCTCAGTCATTTTCGTCGTGAACGTGACGAACTGTGACTAGTGTTCCAGCTCAATAGGCTTTGATGGCCGGTCTTGTTTTGATTCTGGTCAGTGGTGACGTGCTTATACAAACTGAGAAGGCAGGTGTCAGCAAGACATCTTAAAGTGTCTTGAAGGTCTTCAGCACCATCAGATTTTCTTTATACCACAAAAACTGTGTTAGTGTTAAAATTAGTGCGAAAGGTTTTCGGCTCACGCCCTCTAGCCGTTCGCATTAAAAGGCCTCTCCAGCTCAACATCCCGGGCTGAATTTCAGTACGTCCCTGAGCGGAGTAGTGGTAGAAATGTACATTTAAACAATTAGAAATATTTGAGTAAAGAACACAACAAGTCTAGTCAGTATGTGAGTAAATGTACTGAGTTTACTTCCACCTGTGTGTCTTTGTGTCCCAGGCAGGCCAGAGAGATTGTTCTGAAGTATGAGGGCCGACTCACCAGAACCAGAGGTTACCAGACTGCAGGAGCTGATGTATGTGCACACCAACCGTTCACTGTCATTTACACTCACAGCATTGTTCTTCAACATGTAGTAACACTGGGCCTCTATCGCTAATGTGTTTGAAGATATGTTCTTACTTTGCCTACAAAATAAGTGCACACGCAAAATTACCGTCAGATTCATTTCATTTACAACGTTGACATTCAAATTCTAAATCAACATTTGAATTTTTTTGTTTTGGTTGCAGGTCTATTCATTCTGTTAAAACCCAGTATTTCTGCACAGTTGCAGATAAAGATCAGGCTACACTAATATTATTAGTATTATACTATTTTTAGAATTAGATTCCAGTGATCCTGTGATCTAAACATTTCCAATAACTCCAGAGCGTTGTGAAGTCCAAAAGTCAAACAAAATGTATTGAAAAAAGATAGATGTAATCATTTCTCAAATTCACAACATGTTTTATCTAACAAAATATTCTGCTTCAATTCATATTTGTTGGCGTTTAGCCTTTCATACACACATTTTTGCTAATTGCTACTATTTTTTCCTTATTTTTTTTTAGGGTGATGGCGTCATAAAATATGACGACATACAGTTGATTTACTGACATGTCAAAACTTAACCAAGTATTTCAAATGTACTTATACTAACCACGATCTTTTCCTAAACCTAACTTAGTAGTTTTGTTGCTTAAACACTGCAGGGGCTTACTAAGTTACACCGATCGCTCAACCTGTTTGCATGAAAAGGCGCATAAATGCCACGATAATGCGCGAGGCGTTTTGTGTGCTGTAAGTATTATTTGAAGCCCAACCATGACGTTTTCCCTTACCCTAACTAAGTGGTTTTCTTGCCAGAACCTAAGTTAGTGGTTTTCTTAACTGTGGACGTTTGCGTGGCGTACAAATGACACTCGAAAAGCGGCGTGCAAATGACATGCAAAAATGCATACTCACGATACACAGAATGTCCGTGTAATGTCATGGTATTTATACGCCTTCCCGTGTAGACCGGGTCGGATGACTTGTGTTGCTGGACATTCTTGGAGACCGTGCGATTAATTACAAAATTACTTTTTGTAAGATATCAAATGAATCGTTGTATGAGGATACCATGTTTTTAGATCCATTGAGCATGGTGGTTATGCCCTGCCAAGGGGTGGACGAGGCACAACATGAAATGAACCCATCTTTTCCCAAATCTCCAGCAGCCACAGAGACAGATTGTGGAATATAAGAACTTGTGTGTTTATTTACGACGTTGCAAAGGTGCCGCAGAAAAGTGAAGTTCAAAATAACAAAGATGGCTCTGCTCTGGCTGACTTGACATCCTCCATCCTCCATCCTCCATCCTCCAGGTTGTCACTGTGGGCAGATTCAATGAAATATGTGCTCGACACCGTACAGCCACAACTCCATTCAATCTGTTGACTGTATGCTGAGAGGAGCTTCTTTCTGTTATTTCACTGCACTGCAGTAACTTGACGATCAGAGCCAGAATAATAAAACATGTTGGATTTTCATTTGTGCAGGCTGCTGAGTTCAGATTTTAACAAAGCTTTTTTTTCCTCCCGCGAGCTGAACACGCACACGCTGTAGATAACTTTATCTTATTTATCTCTGTGTATTAAAACGCACTCATATACGGAGAGGAAGAGAGCTATGCAGCTGTAGCACAGCAGCATGAGTGAATTTATAGCCTGTTGTAATAGCTCAGTTTAATTAAAATGTTCAGGCTGCTCAGGCTCCATTAGAATAAATTGACTTTTAGTGAGCAGTCTGATGATGAGTTATTAATTTTATAGTTTGGATCCCAATTAATTGAAAATCAGAATTATTGGTCCAGTTGACCTTATCTTGATTAATACTCATCTCAGTTTAGATTTCATTTTTTCATCACATCACTAGATGTGAAGAGCTTCGCAGAGTCACATTGTTTCTGTTCCTATGTGGACAACATGGATATGTGCTACAAAATTATATCCTGAGAAATGCAAACTATGTGGCAATGTGTTTGAACACTTAAAATGTATCAGCAATGTAATAACATAAAGTTAAAGTAATGTCATCTGAGACAGCTGTTGTGATTGTAGACCAGAGACTGTCCTCTCCAGAAACTAAAAATGACTACTACTAATACTTTATGCCTCAGAAGGGTTATAGTTACACCTCTGTTCCAAGCCAACTGTCAATGTTGGTTTCTTTTATCCATGACCATAAACTTTTGCCCAACCTCTTAGTTTTTGTGCCTAAATTTAACACAAACTCATTCATAGAAAACATTAGAGCAGGGGTCAGCAAGCTGCGGCTCCAGAGCCACATGCGGCTCTTTAGCTCCTCTCCAGTGGCTCTTTGTGGATTTATAACAAAAAAATGAGTGGAAATAAATAACAGTTTTTTGTTTACATTTTTATTTATCATTGTTGTAGGTCTATGGTACGACGATATGACGGTACGACGGCATATTAGGGCCACATTGAGGAAGAAAAATAAATCGGAGATTTGGAGAATAAAGTCATAATATTACGAGAATAAAGTCATAATATTATAAAGTGGTAATTTTACGTGTTATTTTCTTTTTTCCGTAAAGTTATGACTTTATTCTCGTAATATTACGACTTTTTTTTCTCTTAAACTTCTGACTTTATTCTCCTAATATTACGATTTTTTTTCTCGTAAAGTTATGACTTTATTCTTATAATATTATGACTTTATTCTGGAGATCTCCGATTTTTTTCCCTCAATGTGGCCCTAATACTCCGCAGTACATTTGCACTTTGCCCCTCACTGCATTAGACTTATATTATATATACTTAGACTATAAACTGTGTTACCTTCATCACAATGCTCAAATGTTTTGCGGACAGAATGTTTTGCCTAAAATGGCTCCTCTGATAGTAAAGGTTGCTGACCCCTGCACTAGGGGATTGAAAATGAACGACACATATGAGAAAACTAATACCAGAATAAGAGATCCGGCTACATCGATCCACAACCGCAGATCTGAGTGTATAGAGCACCAGATCAGAGAAGGCTCATATGTGTTATTTTGAAAGGCAATGACTAATTATGTATTTTGTCATTAACTTGATACAAAGTTATTATGGAAGACACGACACAGCTCTACAAACACAAATGTTATTAATCTCTGTCAACATGGCTTCTATCTCATGGGAAGGCGTATAAATAGCATGACATAAGGAGGTCCATTCAGCGTATCATATTCTCATGGTCTTGTTTATTTTATAAATTAATTGATTTAATTATTAATACAATAACAAGCAACCAGAGGCCTGTACTACGAAGCGAGTTCAACATACCCAGGGTATCTTCTCGTTATCTGGCTTCACTAACCCTAAGTACCGAAATCCCGCTAAGCGGTCCTACGACGGTGGTTATCAACTCGGTAAATCAACCCAGGGTTTCTCCGTCTGGCTGTGAGCGCGTTCACATGAACGAGGCGATGTTTGCAGCATCTGACCAATCACAGACATGGACAAGTCATTTTACAAAGGAAGAGTAAACTATATTAGACCATTACGAAGAAGTATTTTTTATTTCAACCTTCTTTCAGCTGCGTCCCCATCTCCAGCGGTGTGAAACGGACTCAAGACCAAGTAAAGAAAATAAATATAAAAACATAATTCAAAGCAGTAAACACCGTGCTGATGCTTTCCTGCATCTGTCAGTTTAAACTGTGTTGTTATTAGCCTGGATTTTGACTTAAACTTCTTCATATGTGTGTAATATTACCATACGATCCGCGCACTCAGCTCTGATTGGTCAGAAGCGGTGCTTTTATATGAGCTGATCGCTTATCTGGAACATAACCTGCTCCTGAGCAGGTTAGGTGTTCCGCATCAGTTACCATGGTGATCTACCCCAGTAAGAAGAACCACCTTCGTAGAACGGAAAACCCTGAAGTTACCTCGCTATAACGCCAAATCCTGCTTCGTAGTACAGGCCTCTGGTGGCTTTATAACAATATAATAGATATAGAAAATCTACATTTTTAATTCCAATAAGCAACTACGATCATCTTCAGTTTCTCATGTTTATAACAGACCACATGTCATGAAAAAATTCAGAATCAAGTAACAGTCGATTCTAGCGGATCTTGCCTCTACAACGGGCGGACGTGACATACAGCAGCCTGTGGGGTGTGATCGCGTCCATAGGGACCAATCATAAGAGGGCCAGTGCCTCCGTTGGTTTTCGCCCCCAAATTGTCAAAAGTCAGGTCGATTCGCACGAGCAGAACTGAACTCGTGACCCGTGTGAGCGTGAATACCCTCCAGCGCTCGCCAAGCAGCCGCTCTCTCGCGTGCGGTGGCCGCCCTGTGCACTTGCTATATAATATATAATCATAGGTCTATATAGTTATAGATTTAGATTTATATGCACATCTTGCAGCTGCTTGTACAACTCTTGGTTGTTGAATTGGTGTGCAAGGACTTATATTGTGCGAGTGGCATTTAATATCTGCGCGTGTGAATAATATAATTTGCTCGTGAGCATGTTTCATCACACTCGCGACGTACGACATAAATCTGACGCCAATCCATCCACTTCCTCTCACACCCGCCGTAAGCAGTCTTTCTCAGTTTTTATTCTACGTCACTAGCCCTGAGCGTGGTATATTTACGCGGATACGTTTACATTGCAGTCAATACAGACCACATGGCTTACAAATGACTCGCCAAAAGAAAGACCCGCATTCTTATTTACCGTGTCACTCGTATGCCATTTACTGCGGCCGGGCTACTTTTAACATTTCTGCATGCTCATATAGCTATTAGATATGATTCACAGTATAGATATGATTTTATGTTCTTCTCAATTATGCACTTATACACAGTTTTAGTTTTCTAGGGTTTTAAATCACCTACGGTAGTTTACCATGTAAAGTGTTTGCATATCTTGAAAAGCCCTCTAAAAATGTAATGTATTATCATTATTATTACTATGAATTGTTTTCTTCATCCAAACTGATCAGATATGAACAGCAAAAGAGTTTATCTCAAATTATTACTAGATGGTTAAATATATTCACAGTATACCACATTATTGCTTCCCATTGTGGAGGTGTGTGTCAGTCAGAGGTTTCTTTACACCCCGGTTTCTCCTCCTGTAGCTGCTGAAGAAACTTTCCCGTGTGCTTTACAACATCGTGGTTCTGTTCATTCCCTGGGAAGTGAGGATCAAGAAAATTGAAAGTGAGACCTCTGTTTGCTCTACAGTATTAATCAAAGTAATTATAATTACTGGATAATGTCCTAAATGCTTTCATTTCTTTTGTTTAATATCTGTTACTGTTACTATCTCTTTCTCATTGAGGTCACTTTGGGTCGGGCGTGGCCTCCTACTTTATCTTCCTCCGCTGGTTGTTCGGGATCAACATCGTCCTCACCATCATGACTGGAGCCTTCATCGTACTACCAGAGGTCAGCAAGTCTCTGACACTCTATACTATACAATACTGCATATCAGATGGGAATCGTAGGCTTAACAGGGATTTATGATTTAGTGCGAAAAAATGACACTTTTTGAAAAAGCTGGGCCAAAGAACCGTTAGTTTTCCATAGACCCTTTTTGTGTCGACGTCATGATTATGTCACGGTGTTAGCTGGAGGCTAAACAAAGGAAAGACTAGAGGCTAACACTGGCAGTGGGCTAAAGTTACACAATGCCATCTTGTAGTGTCAGAATCCAGATATCACAGACATTTGAGATGACAAACTGTTATTCGAGGCTCCAGCGAGCTACAATATCGGTGAAACGTTTCAGACATGGAGTGTAAATGTTGCTATTATTTAGCCTTCTGCTAACAGCAGCCGTGAGCTGTTGGCTGCTGTTAGCAGAAGGCTAAACTATTAGCAACTCTTTCTCTCCGTCTCTGAAAAGCTTTGCCGATATTGTACGACTCTCTTTTTGACTGACTTTACTGAGCGATAGTTAACTATATTTTTTTATTTATACGCTCTCAATTTATCTTGACAGCGCTGCCGTTGGCCACCAGCCCGCTGGTCGGACGGCTGGCTGCTTAGCTAGCTTAGCTTGCTAATTCCACCATGCTGTCACGCAACACAGAAAATGAGGTGAAAAAAGTTGTCACTCATCTGGTGATAGCACTGTGCTTTCCTACGCTGTGACAAGAGTGTGAGGATGAAGCATTAAATTGTTAACTAATTAAGCGACTGGCTAGTTAGCTAGCTACCTTGCTAATTCCACCATAGTACAGAAAATGAGCCCAACAGCGGACAGCGCCGGGTCACGGTCCCTCTGCCTCACTCCTCGCCGCCAGGAGACTACTTCACCGGGAGGAGAGCTGACGTTAGCTTGCTAGAAAAAAGTAAAACAGTATGGACATGGAATTAGCTGCAATGGCCAAATTAATTATTATTCTACTCTATTTTTGAATACAGATTCGTTAAATAAATGCTTATTACAGCCACTGAATGAATGAACCGGGCCAAGGCAGCAGCTCTGCTGACGGATACACCGCCCCTGATTCTAAATAATATGAATACATATAAATTATATCGGATGATGCTTTATAACGTTGCCTGGACACCAGGGTATAGCATCGCATTGTTTGGATTCCTCCAAACAGCCTTGCCAAAGAGTGCAGTGTTAAATATGTAAACACTTGTGCTCATTCAAGTCTGTAAATCTGATGTGTGGACAACCCGTTCTCACTCCCAACTCGTCAAATACCGCCGTTTGGTCAGCGCCCCTCGGAATCGGAAACCAACGCACGGAGGCACCCTTTAGCAAAAATAGGCAATGTGACGAATCAGGCTTTCAGCTAACTCCAATGTAAACCCATCTGCGGTGTTATTTTGTCACATCAGTCTTAAGTCATGTGACTCGTCGGTATCGTCCGTCCCGTGAGTCACCCAACGTCAACCACGACCGTTTCCTAACCCTAACTAACTGGTTGTGTTGCCTAAACTCAACTTCCTGTGAAAATTAAAGTTTATTTTGAAAGGACACTATACGTGCAACGAGCATACCTTGACACGCCGTCCTTGGTCCATCCAAAAGTAACGCAAGAGGGTAGGCTACCCCGTGTGTCGATCTCCAATGGTGAGGGGCACTGACCAAGCGATGGCATTTGATGAGTTGGGAGTAGGGATGCTCATTTTGAAAAATTTTCTTAACCGATAACCGACCTTGTTAACCGATTATTAACCGTTAACCGGCAAGATTTGTGCCTCGCATGCAGGGGTGTACCAGCTGCAGGAGTACAACAGATATTCGTTGACGGCAGTCTCCAGTTCATCGTCCGAGAGCGTTAATTTAGCAGCTACGATGCTGCGTGTAGTGTCGCGGACATGCAGCCACTTTCCCAGTAAAAGTCTCCACCACACATTTAGTTCAGTTCAGCAGGTTGTAAGCTGTGTGTCTGCCCGGCGTAACGACACTCTGTCTGCGCAGCATAACTTTAGCGAGTGACCAACAAACAGTGTGTGTATTTGTGCTACGTTAGCAGCTTTAGCATTGCCGGAGGCTTTGTGCTCGCTGCCGCCGCACACGTAGTCCGCGTAACTTATGCGAGTTTCCGACAGACCGATGAGTGTGAGGTTGTTGGTGGCGTTCTAGCTGTGAACGTAAGTGTAGCAGTGTGTGTACAGTGTATTTGTCGTTGAATAAATGCTACGAAACTACAATTCCTCCGCTCCGCTCAAGCGAGCTGGAGAGACCGGAGCCGACTTCCTGTATCCTGCAACTCCGGCTCCGCCTCTTAAGGTGGACCAGCTTTTCTCCTTAAAGTGACGAGCCGCTCCTCTGAGCCGCTCAGCTTTTGAGATAATTATTAACATTTCTTTTAACCGTTTTAACAGATAGCGTTAACGGTTAAACGGTTAATTATTGATATCCCTAGTTGGGAGTGAGAATGTGTTGGTGTGGAAGATACAGAAATAAAGTAGAAATATGAGGTAAGGGGAAAAGATTAAAAGGCCCTCTGCTGCTCTCCCAAAAAGTCCACAAACATTCCCCTTTTTGTCAGCTGATGAATGAACTTACTTCAGACACTCCTTTAAAAAGCTCTACTATGACTTTCTTTAATTCAAATATATCTTATTAAAAACTCCAAATATATCTAACTAATGGTAAAACTAATTGCTTAGTGTTATTACTCAATTTTTTGGTCACTCAAGTGCTAATTAAAAAACACACACACCCTCCAGTTGGATCACAACTGATTTATCTTAAATGTAGAATTTTCTGGCCTATTTCTTTTAGAGTAAAATACAAACCCCTTGCATCATTATTTATGTTATATTGTATATTTAATCCTTAGATTCTGTGTTGGCTTCTCTGTTTAGTTCATATGTTCATGATCGGAGGATCCTTTAAGGTGGAGCTTGTAGCCTGGTGATTCTCCAGCAGCTTCGGCTTCAACCAGTTAAAGCACTAACTGTAGACCGGAACAAACGACAGGAAAACATTGCCGCTGGATTTATGTTTGTCACTGACATGCAGACACAAGCAATTTCCCCAGACATTACTCATCCTATCATTCCCAATGCCTAATCTTATCCCCCCCGTTTATTTCTTCTACGTCTCCTTACTGGGACTAACCCACCACATCCCTCCTTTATCTCACCTCTGCTCAGTGAGTAATATCATCCGACATGAAGCCTTGTGGATGTTCTGTCAGGTTTGATGTCCGTGTTTGTTTCGTGCTGTGAATTATGTTTCCGAGGCTGGAGAGGATGGTTGATTGTGTAATCTATAAACAGGAATGTGAAAACAATCGATGGGTTATTGGGGAGTTATTATTGATGAATGACAGTTTATTCTTCTGTATTCTGCCAAGCAGTTATGTGTAGCATCATGGGTTGACAGTAGGGCTGTCAATCAATTATTAAAATAGTCAATCGCAAATTAATCACATATTTTTGATCTGTTCAAAATGTACCTTAAAGGGAGATTTGTGAAGTATTTAATACTCTTATCAACATGGGAGTGGGCAAATATGCTGCTATATGCAAATGTATGTATATATTTATTATTGGAAATCAATTAACAACACAAAACAATGACAGATATTGTCCAGAAACCCTCACAGGTACTGCATTTAGCATAAAACAATATGCTCCAATCATAACATGGCAAACTGCAGCCCAACAGGCAACAACAGCTGTCAGTGTGTCAGTGTGCTGACTTGACTATGACTTGCCCCAAACTGCATGTGATTATCATAAAGTGGGCATGTCTGTAAAGGGGAGACTCGTGGGTATCCATAGAACCCATTTACATTCACATATCTGGAGGTCAGAGGTCAAGGGACCCCTTTGAAAATAACTGTGCTAGTTTTTCCTTGCCAAAATTTAGCGTAAGTTTATTTAGCCTCATCACAACAAGCTATGACATGGTTGGTACCGATGGATTCCTTAGGTTTTTCAGTTTAAAAAAAACTGAGCCAACCTAAAAATCGTAAGTTGCGTTAATGCGTTAAATAAATTAGTGGCATTGAAACGACTTTGCATTATTATCACGTTAACTTTGATAGCCCTATATTTGCCAGATACAGTCAGTTAAGTGTTTAGAGGTGTTGGTAGGACAGGATCAAGCTAGCTGTTTCCTCCTGCCTCCAGTCTTTATGCTAAGCTAGGCCAGGCCACAGCCTGACTCCAGCTCTGTATTTACACATACACAGATTGATATCAATCCTCTCATCTCAGGCTCAGATGGAACTGTTGAACTATTCCTTTATTTAGCATGTAGCTACTGACATAACTAGTCTATACTGCCATCAATAACTAGAATGGCACACGGAGAGCGCAGACCTCCGCCCCCATCTCCGTTCAGCTTGCGCCATCATCCACGTGTATTTGTGTTTATGTTGAGATCAGCTGTACATAGCGGAGCATCGTAAAACACTTCATTCAAACTGGACAGAAACAAAACAAAACTCACCTAAACCATCGTCATTACTCTTTCCAACAATCACCAAGTGTGCTTTGGTCCAACTCAACTGTAATTTCACTGAGTTTAATTTGAAGTTTAATTTTCCCTCTCTCTGCAGGCAGAAGGAAAGAGGCAGGGTGACGCGTCATCAGTTACACTGCGCATGTCTTAAAGCCTGTGGTGTTAATGCACAGGTTAAGCAGAGTTATTAAAAAAAATTCCCGAAGCCGGGTTATGATCCGTATCGCCATTAAAGTCGAATGGATTGTTCATTGTGCCACACCTCACCCCTCCAAAAAAGTTCATTCAAATCCATCAAGGACTTTTGGAGTAATCCTGCTAACAGACAAACAAACCAACAAACCAACAAACCAACAAACAAACCAACGCCAGTGAAAACATAACCTCCTTCCTAGGCCTTTGGCCTTGGCGGAGGTAATTACAATGACCTGCAAAGAAATTAGCAGCCAGCTTTTAACAAAATCTGTTTCACAGGGTAAAACATTGGAATCAAACTAACTACTATGAGACCTGTGTGTTTCTCTTCAGTATATAAAAGGTCATGGATGTACTATTATCATACTGCATTGACTTGGTCTGTGTTTGTTTGTACTAGCTGCTGGCTGGAGCTCCGTTTGGAACGACGAGGAGTAAAACTATCCCCAAGGAGCATCTGGCTTCAGCCCAGGACCTGGACACCATCTGGTCTCTGGGGGTGAGCCTCTCTTTCCTTTTACTGCTCTGTCAATAGCACATTACTCACAGATACAATGGGCCATTATTCTGACATTACTTTACTGCCTCCCTGACCTCTACTCCAAGGCCGTCCCCGCCTTCCACATCTTAGCGCACTGGGCTTGTAAAGACCTATTATCATTATTAAAATATCGACATTTACAATTAATTTAAGGGCAATAATGATTCAGAGTTTTCCCGTGTGTTGAGCAGCTGTGATCACTCACCTTTTTTGAGAGAACCACCAACCCTAGAAAGCTTTCTGGCTCTGGATTCCGGTGGAGTTTTGTCCTGTTTGTCGAGGGCCCACTTAATAGAAATACTCAATTTGTTGTAATTCATTTTTACATAATATTACATAATCTAATCTAATCAATCCCTTTCAGACATGCATTTTGTTACTTAAAGCAGCAGAGGGTAGAAATGGAGCAGATTAAAAAAAAGTTATTTTTATTAAACGGTCACTATATCCTGACAGTAGTGTATGAGACAGGTAATCTGAGAAAAATCGTGTGCGTCATATGTGAACTGTTCAAAGACGCGAGCTGAGAGGCTCGTCGGTGCATCGCAGACACATTCCAGATATCTAGCAGGCTAAATATCTGGACCTGCTAAGAAGCTATAGCTAATGACACACGGGTTGAGGGGTAACCTGGCCTGGTCGCCTCTAACAAGAGGAACTTGTGTTGCATGTGCAACACGGACCAAAGTTGTTGTTGCACCTAGCAGAAACTGGCTAATACAGTAAAGACGTGTGGAACATGCTATTTTTTTAACTCATGTGCCAACGACAACATCAACAAGAATGACTACAAGGAAAATTCCACAGATTCCTTGAACAAAAACATCTATTTTTACTGTTATGTCCGTTCCCGTGTCACTTCATTCACTTGTTTCCATGACAAAACGTAGTTTGGAGACCTCATCGCGGATTCCTCCCGGTGAAAGATCTTGTAGTGTGTGACCCCCTGTTGACAGTCAGTCATATAGTTTGAAAACTTCAACAAGACTCCTGATTACAAGACAGCAGGTTGTGTACAATCTGACGTTTGTTTAGTGTGAACTTGGCTTAAGCACCTACAACACTTTTATGTGAAAGTTAAAGCGCCAATGTTACTATGGAGGACGGAACCTGCCAAAATAAAAAAATAATTAATTAATTAATAAACGTCTCAATAAATGAATAAATAAATAAATATAGCAAAAATAATATTAAAAATAAATGTAGCCATTAATTGATTGATAAAATGTGGCATAAATAGATATTACCATTTTAATTTGCTTCTTTATATATTTATCTTTGTATTAATTCCCTTATTTATTTGCTCTAGTTTTTCCTTTTATTTATTCATGTTATCATTTTTATAATTTTTTTAAATGTATTTATTTATTTTTATTATTTATTTATTTTTAAAATGTGTGTATTTATTAATGTATTTATGCATTTATTTCTGCACAATATTCCCTTTGCATTTCACCCCTTATTTATTTCCCCAAACTAATTTATTTCTGTATTCTTTTCTTTATACATTTCTTTACACTTTTGTTTTTACATTTCTTTTGTCACATTTTATCAATGTGGCTACATACATTTTTTTAAATATTTTTGCTACATTTAATGACATTTATTTATTTATCGAGTCATTTATTTATTTATTTTTTATTTTGGCAGGTTCCGTCCTCCATATGTTACTCGGTCGGACCTAGAAACATTTCAGCACGAGTCTGAATTGAATGTCACCTTGAATTAAGGCTTCAACAGCGCTCACTGATGTTAAACAGGAGAGCATTCTTCTTCCATCATATTAATAGCTACTTTGCAACTCACTGCTGCTCTTCAGCAATGACACCACTCCCTCTCATGCACCAGTTAACAAATATCACATAAGCATTGTGGCTTTTTAACTGTCCTGTCATGTCATGTCAATATCAATGCACAATATCAGCTATCTAGCTTATAGCATGTAATCAATGATATCCGTGGGATTTCATGGCAATCTGTACATATGTAATGTGACAGAGGCGTTGGAGGAAAGGTCAGAGAGTCAACAAAAACATTATAATTCATCCTCTGCACACCATGAACATCAGTTAATGGCATTTGTGTTTATAGCTGTTGTGATGCGTTGCTCACAGATTCAGCATTCATGATGATTTTTAATGATTCTCTATTTACCTCACTGCTTATGTTTCAGACGTGTTAGACTGCAGAGCCTCTTATACTGTAGATGGAGTTGATTTCCTAGTCATGTCATCATGTACTGTACCTCCTGTGTTGTGTGTGTGTGTGTGTCTGTGTGTGTGTGTGACCTCCACAGGGCTACCTGCAGTACTCTGTCTTATTCTATGGTTACTATGGCAGGCTGAGGAAAATTGGCAGCGCAGGCTACCGGCTGCCCCTCGCCTACTTCCTGGTTGGGATGGCTGTCTTTGCCTACAGTTTCATCATTCTGCTGAGAAAGTAATCATTACACTCTTTACAACTCATGATTAGTGAAAACGATCGATGATATAATAATGTGATGTACTGCCTGAGGATGACGGTCTGTTTTAGATCATGATTATATCATTTATTTTTTTATTTATTTGTTATTATTTGCACACACATGAAACTTAAACACATGAAGCCACCGGCTCATACAGTGGACCTGAAGCAAGTTCAACTTAACCGGGGTATCTTCTCGTTATCTGATTTAGCTAACCCTAACAACCGAGATCCTGCTAAGCGGTCCTACGAAGGTGGTTATCAACTCGGTAAATCAACCCAGGGTTTCTCCATCTGGCTGTGAGCACGTTCACATGAACGGGGAGGTGTTTGCAGCATCTGACCAATCACAGACATGGACAAGTCTACTGAGTGCAGACAGACAGGCAGAGCGGTACATTTTACAAAGGAAGAGCAAACTATATTAGACAAATACGAAGAAGTTAAACACTTAATCCAGACTAAAAGTAACACAGTTGAAGCTGCAAAATGCAGGAAGGACAGCTGATAAAGAAAAAACTCTAATATGTGAATGCGTAACTTAACAGACTTATTAATTTAATGGAATACTCAAAAGTTAGATATAGTCGTCTAGATATAAATAGATTTAACAAATGTAATGGATGGATGGGTTACACCTCATTACATCCATTATTTATGATACGGCGTATATGACTATTTCAACCTTCTTTCAGCTGCGTCCCGTCTCCGGCGGTGTGAAACGGACTCAAGAGCAAGTAAAAAAAATAAATATAAAAACATAATTTAAAGCGGTAAACACCCACAAAATAAATCCAGCTGTCCTTCCCGCATCTATCAGTTTTGATTGTATTGTATTCAGCCTGAATTATGACTTAAACTTCTTCATATTTTTGTATTATTATCATACGATCCGCGCACTCAGCTCTGATTGGTCAGTAGGCGGTGCTTTATACCCGTTGATCTCTTATCTGGAACATAACCTGCTCCGGAGCAGGTTACCTCGCTAACCGCAAATCCTGCTACGTAGTACAGGCCTCTGTACTGACTGCAATGTAAACACATCCGCGTATAAATGCTGAGAGTTAGTGACGTAGGATAAAAAGTAAGAAAGAACCCTTATTGTGGGCAGGAGGGGAGGTGGATGAGTCCAACAATCACAGGTAGGATTGATTCATACTGTGCCCGAGTACGATTGCCCCCCCTCTCTGGGCAGCTTCCACATTGTAAAGTTGTTCCGTACCCGAGTACACTTGCGTCATCATCTACCTGTATTTGTTTATGTTGAGATCAGCTGTTCTAGTAGCGGAGCATCGTAAAACACTTCATTCAAACTGGACAGAAACAAAATGAAACACACCTATATTGTCGTCGATTGTCTTTCCAACAATCACCAGCTCTGGTTTGGATGGAATAAACTCTTATTTCACAGAGTTTGATGTGAAGATTGAACGACTCTACACGTTGTCTCCCCCCACCCCGTCTCTCTCTCTCTCTCTGCCCACTGAGCACATGAGCAGCTGTGCTTCTCTCGTTCTTCGCAGACAAACCATTAAATCAGCTAAATAAAATAACAAACATCACTCTACCCCATTGCCTACTATTGTTTATATTTTAAGGAACCTCTCGCCGGCCTACTGTAGATATGAAACAGTTTTATATCTATGTATACAGATTTCGGAGGAGACCGGCGACGTCTAAACTACTCGCTGACTGCTAACGTTACTCGCGTTAAATTGCGGTCCACTTCCGTGTTTTGGCACACCTGATGCGAACCGTACCCGAGTACACATGATCCGTACTCCAGACCACCTTTTCAAGTGGACTCGAGTACGGATCGACGAACCGTGCCCAGGTAAGGTACGGAGCGTTCACTCGAACTGGACTTTGGGGACAAGTGGACTTGGATCCGGCCCCGGGTCCCTAATGTGAAAGCACCCTAAGACTGTTGGACTGTCTCCTAGAGGCAGCAATGTTCATTACACCCCACCATACAATGTAGTGGACAAGACCGCACAACATATCTAAGAATGATCAATTCATCATTATATCATTCTTAGAGCCTTAAGAGGAGGAGGGAGTCACCATAGGAAGAGGCATTTAAAGTCAATGAGGTGTGATTATTTTTGAGTAGGCTGCAAATGTAAATAATGTATATCCTGCAGGTGGTGCCAGAGGAAAGGTTAAGAGGTCACAAAATCATTCATTCTATAGGAATCTGAAATATATCCACCAATTCCATATCAATCTGGCCAGAGTTTGTCGAGAATCTCCCTCTGAACCAAAGTGTCGGACTGGTGGACTGACCGATCACCTGACTAGCATCACTATCCGAAAAATATCGCTTTGATAATATATCGTATGGTTTGATAATATGCTCTACATAATAACACTCCTGCAGAATGGCCAAGAACTCTCGTCTGAGCCTGGCCAGCGCCTCTGACGAGAACTTCACGTTCTGCTGGAGAGTGTTCTGTGCCTGGGATTACCTGATAGGAAACCCGGAAGCTGCGGAGAGCAAAGGAGCTGCCATCGTCAACAACATCAGGGTCAGAGACGCTTTACACTACATTACACCTTTATTCACCGTCCAAGCAAGGACAGCCCCTTTATTCCTGTGGTAAATCATCTATAAGACCTTACATGCACAGAGCACTATGAATCAGAACTTGTGACCCTCAAACTAATGACAGCAGTGCTAATCAATGCTAATAACAGCTGTTTTTCTGCACAGGAAGCTATTGTTGAGGAGCAGGAAAAGAAGAAGGATACCAGTCTGTAGGTGTCTCTGTTATTTGTTTCTTGTCTTGCATGTTGTCTGTGCATCTTCTTCTTCTTCTTCTTCCTCTGGACTTTTCCCCCCCTTTGAATAATTTTCAAACCCATCTGATTTACAGCACCCTGCGTGTCAAATCTCTGTAGTTTATACACCGTTCTGTGCACTCATCTTGACATAAGTTATAGAAATTGACAGTAAATCACAAAAAGGACACTGAGGACTGACTGAAGTACTCTGGCATACAGTAGTAAAAAGTACTTTTAACTTATCTATTTTTAACCTACTTCATAACCTCTCATGGAATGGGTTATTATGTGGATGTAGAATATGTACAGCAGAGGCTCAGACCTCGTCACTCCCCACAGGCAGACACCGAGCGCAGCACAGCGGGAAGTCTGGAGTGACGATAACTTCACTCAAACTCAGGTGGATGCTGGTGTGGAGGTGGGGCTTTTGAAAGGCTATAGTATCTCCCAGGTGAGTGGTGGTGTGGCAGCAGACATGACAGTAAAAGAGAGAGCAGAGCTCTGACAGCTTAAAGTTACTATCAAGGACTTTTAACTGGTTGTGAAACAGTCTCGATGTAATCCTGATGCCTCTAGATCAGTGATTATCAAAGTGGGGTCCGGGGACCTCCAGGGGTCCCTGGCACTCTGCCAGGGGGTCCGCGAAATAATTGGCTATAAATTATAAAATTGTGCTGTATCATTAAAAAGTGCATATCTACAGATGGGGACCATTTGCACCAATAAAACAAGAATATTTGACTCCCACCCACGTTAGCTTTGGGCCAATAGAAACTATGATATGATTGAGAAACATCACCTCAACCTGTCATCAATCGGTCACTTCACTCACTCTAATGCAAATATTCAAAATCAAAATGTTCTGAAGTAATATGTTTAATTATATAAAACTTCCGTTATGAATTGTTCAGAGCTTTCTGACGATGATTTGAATAAGGAGCAATACGTTCATTGTTTTAAAGTTGAGTCACTTACTGAAAGTCAGCATTAAACTGGTCATTTTAAATGTCTGGATTCATCAGGACAGGTGAAACAGGTCTGAAGTATTTATGTCAATAAGTTCCATACAAACAGTTCCAATGGCTAAGAGGACAAAAGGTACATTAGGAGGCATATGCTTGATTACGATTGTCGATTACAATTAATTGTTATGATCATGAGGGGGTTCTTGAAAAAATGTTCTACCCTGTAAGGGGTCCCCGGCCCCAAAAGGTTTGAGAACCCCTGCTCTATATGACCTACGTAAGTAAACAAGACCATCAACGAGAAGATTGGCTATTTCTATCTAGTTATTCTTAATGCTTGTATCGGTACCACCGGGTCCTATTCTACCGAAATCAGACGAAATCATGCAGGTTCACCAGAAACTCCTTCAGCTCAGACTCAGGGAGGCCTCGCAGCGACCAGCCCACCTCGGACAGACTCCGATCCAGCTGCCGCCTTAAAAATTAGCTTTTTTACTTTTATTCAAAGTTAACAGCTTTAAGTAAAGGGTGTGTTGGACTGTGTGTTGCAGTGAGAAGAGTATGCCATGCGAGTGTGGTGGCAGACTACAGACCGCCTTTTTATCATTTCCCAGCTGTAAATGCATATATCAAATATTTTGAGGAATTACTGTGAACTTCCAGATTGTTTGAAGATAAGATGTGTGCTCTTTCACTGATCAATGTATTTCTGTGTATTTCTGTGTTTCTTCAGGGCAGTTCTGATCAGTCTGCGTATCTTAGCCAACATCCTGGTGCTGCTGTCGCTGGCCGGCAGCATCTACATCATCTACTTTGTGGTGGACCGTTCTCAGAAACTAGAGCAGGAGAAGCCGGAGCTAACGCTGTGGGAGAAGAATGAGGTAGCAGAGCAGAGCAGACATCATTAGTTTGATTAGATTATTCAACATACAATACAGTTCCAAGGAATCAATGAAAGTGAAACCTGAGGCTGATCTAGAGGAAAACATGAATGCTTTCAATCCTATTTAGAACATGGGGTAGTGTTCAGCCTTCAGCCTCTTGTGGCCGAACATGAGTATTACAACAACAAACACACAACAGAAACCCTGGCACAACCTTTTTTCACCTGTTCTTAAGTCATAAACTGGATGAAAATATAGCAAGCCCCCAGGAAGAGTGCTGGGCTGTGAATCAAATTTTCGTATTCGTCAAACGGCGGTACTACAACTTCTGTGTCAGTTCACGTGATGCCATTGGACCCAAAAATACTTTTTCCTATAGACTTACATTGGGAAAGAGACGTCTGTAACTCAGCGGATAATTTGTTTGAAGGTAAATCAACTTCCCAGTACGAACACTTGAATAGTCCTTATTTTGAATTATTAGGCCCTAAAGGTTGTTAAAATGCACTAATAACTGAATCCAGAGTTATTTCCCTTCCTCTGTTCATGTGAATGAGACCCAGACCAAGGCTGGAGCGAGGGCTGGGAGGCCGAGTTAAAGGAAACACTACTGCGCCTGCTCTATTTGCACAATCGATATGCAGAGGACACTGTCATCTGCATATTGTATAATCAGTTTCCAGGAGAAATGGGATACACCCTCCCTGCCAAGTAGCTTTCCTGTTCTTCCTCTCTCCAGGTGAGTGTGGTGGTTTCTCTCATCACCATGATTGCTCCGTTCTGCCTTCGAGCTGGTGTCTCAGCTCGAGATGTACCACCCACGAACCTCGCTGCGATTCCAGCTGGCCAGGTACTCCATCACTGCTGCCTCATGCAGCACCAATTACACTCTATATAATACATCACAGCTAATACTGCACACTAACATTGGTCATATGTTCATGTGTTTACAATAGTGCTTGTTTTATACCTGGGGACTCTCTACAGCCTCATTATTGCCCTCCTTGATAAGGTCAACAGTATGAGCTCTGCTGTGAGTATAGAAAGCTGTCACCTCATCCAAATCACGATGTTGTTTTCTTCTGAATAGGCCCGATTCACCGTAATGTCTCTTCAAAGTCCGAAGCTTATGATTATATGGCGATTCTGGGATAAAATCATGAGTATATCCTTATTGCTAAATATGATTGCAAAGTATAAGTTGATTAGGTCATCCAGTGCAGGCATAATACATGGCAGGAGGCAGCATCTGTGGTGTGATGGGTTTTCAGAGTTTCTTTCTTGTAAATTTGTGACTTTATTCTCAGAGATTTTTTATTCTCAGAAGTTCTGAGTTTTTTCTACCCCCCTCCTCCGGCTCCGTATTTGTTTTTGTTTCGTTTTTTTTTACCTGTAATGGCCCTAATACGCCATCATACACTGTATGGTTGTATGTGTTAAAATTATATTTTATATTAAAGCAATAGCATAGCATAACATTCAGAGAAATATGCTTATTTACCTTTTTTCCAAAAGTGGTATGAGAAAAAGATGGATATCAATGTCATGTATGTGTGTTTAGCACAAAGCTGGAATCAGGTCATGTTAGCTTAGTTTAGTATAAGACTGGAAGCACAGCAGCACTTGTTTTTATTTACGCAATGTTGTGTTAAACATGAACAGAAATGTGAAAAATTACATATTTAGATTTTTGGGGAAGTTACGTGCTGGAACTATCTTATCATATATTTATTTTAATTTGGGGGTGGGTGGGCAGCATTTCATTTGCCTTTATGAACAGTCGATAGTGAACTTTGAAGGAACGGTTCATACATGCGCGGAATTTACATTTTGCCTCCCGTTTACTTCCACTCTATGCGAGTGAAGGCGCGAAATTTTGTTTTGCTTCCCATGGCAAAGCAAATTCGCCTCTTTGCATTCGCGTGGAGTTCAACTTTGGTGAACTGTTAGGTGAATATCGCCACGGTAGGCGATGGCGAAGTAGCAAAGTATCCAGGACTTCTGTGTGGTGTCTGTGCCCGGCTGTTGTTCACCACGTTACTCTCCCTAAAACCACAAACAGTTGTTCATACATTTCTGTTTGTGTACGGGTTAAATGAGATTGGAGTGAGCCAGCCAGACTAGCTGTTTCCCCTGTGTGCAGTCTTTATGCTAAGCTAGGCTAACCTTGGCCTGTCTCAAGCTCTGCACTTAACACACAGGCATGAGATTGATGTGTGTATCATTTCATCTCAATCTTGGAAAGGAAGTCATTTCCCAATATGTTGAACTATTCCTTTGACACCAGCTATTACATGATTAGTTGCCCATATAGGAGTTAGCATAGCATGTAGCTGCTGATGGATCATAGTATATGTGTCTTCCAGATCCCAGTGAGTCCAGGTAACTGGTCTGACTCCAGCTCCTTCCTGGCCACCATCTCTCAGCCTGAGGTAGACAGCCCTCTCCACCCTGTTTCTGAGCTCTCTGTCGTCCTGAGCATCACAACAGCACCATAGCGACCATCGCCACGGTGCTGAACGTTACGAACACCAGCACGCGCCAGCTCGAGGACCGTCTCCAACCAGGACAGCTCTGTTCGAGAAGAACACCCGCTCTCAGCAGGACCCATGCTGGGAGACCTACGTGGACAGGTTCTCTCTTCTGATTGCTATCTGTTATTATTATTACCTCCGCCAAGGCCGAAGGCCCAGGAAGGAGGTTATGTTTTCACCGGCGGTTGGTTTGTTTGTTTGTTTGTTTGTCCGTTAGCAGGATTACCTCCAAAAGTCCGCAAAGGATTTGAATGAATTTTTTTAGAGGGGTGGGGTTGTGGCAGAATGAACAATCCATTAGATTTTGGTGGCGTTCTGGAACATGATCCGGATTCAGGAATTATTTTTAAGGAATATTTTTAAGGATTCGGATCAGTCTGAGCATTAAAACCACAGTGTATAACACATGCGCAGTGTAGCTGATGAACATCAGCTGGCGGTCCACGGTGAGGCTGCTGAATGAGAGAGGCATCCGCCGATACGTTACAAGGAAACACGCCTTGTTAATAACAAGCTGACCACCTCACGGTACCGCCAGCTGTGATCTGTGATCTGTTTTTAAAGTCACGCACCTTGTCGGAGGTCTGCGCTCTCTGAGTGCCATTCTAGATATACATATTATATCCAACATATGGCATGTTTCTTGTCTTTCTTCAGGTTGAAGTAGGTTCACAAAAACTGTTAGAAAAGTCACACAAATTCTAATGATGCCAGATTTTACTTGTGATCTGAATGTGTTCCCTTACGGTCAAATTTGGTTTTGAAACATTGAATAGAAAACATTTAATTCAAGGGCAATAAATAGATATAGAATACCAACACAAAATATACTGTTGATGTACAAACATTTGCTAATTAGCAGTAAACACAAAGTGCAGCTGAGACTGATGGAAATGTTATTAGTGCTACAGGAATGAGTCCTAAAACTCGGAAATGAGTTAGCATTTTAGCACTTCCGGTTCCCTCGTCTGGAAGTCAATGGGTTTTTAGTTCGATGCCTGAAATAAGGTCTGTGGTTAACACAAGCTGAAGAGATTTTAACGTTTTCTTCTAAGACATAAAATACATCGATAAATACCCCACTATATTATGTGTCTTAAAAAAGGCTAAATGAGACTACTAAACGTCCTCACGCCGACTTGTCTGCCTTTACAGCCTCGTTGTGTATACAGTACGACCGTGTTTATAGCCTAACGTTAGCTTTTTATTTCTGCCGACTGCATTTACACATCAAAACCATAAAATGGTGTTCATTTGTGAAGATTATCTTGCTGAGCAAAACGTGTCAGTATCATACACGTGTGTTTGCCACAGAGCTGATTTTCTGCATTAATCCAAAACCCAATAGAAAAATATCATTGGCTTTTTGTTGAGGGAACCGGGGCAATGCTAATTTCCTGGTCGTCCTACAAAAATACTTCATCCCTGGAGCACTCTATTATGTCATAAAACAAGGTATTGGACAAAGTGAAATGTCCAGAAAATGGCACTAGAAATGTCAGGGGAATCACCAAAGTTATTACAATTCATCCTGAATGGGACATTAATGGCTTTCTAAAAAATTCATGGCAATCCAACCATTAATAATTGAGACATTTCAGTCCGGCCCAAAGTGGCTGATCAACCGACTGACTAACCATCTAAAAATATATACAGTACATGAAGGCTGTCTCTGCCTTCTGTGGCTGATGGACACGCCATTAAGCATTCTACTTTATGTCTCTGTGTTCTCTTTTTACAGTCCCTACATGATAATCACCAGGGACATTTCTGACATCTTAATCAGTCTGTAGATGCATCTCATCTCTATATACAGATATCTGCATATGAATGCAGAATCAGCAGGACAAGTTTTTGGTATCAGAAGGTTTCTTTTTATAGTCCGAGTAGTTATGACCAATCACATTTGAACAGGCTCTGGTTGAATGAAGGTAAAAAGTCCATGTGGAGAGCAAAAGAGGTGGAACGCATCGAGTCGAAATGAAATCTGGGACCCCACCGCCTATCGTCTGATGATGATTTAGCTTTTAATTAGCTTTTTAGAAATGTATATGTATTTCATATGCAAACAACCGGTCGTTCTCTCAACTCTAACTCCAGTCTCGCGTCTCAAGTTGCTTAATTGGACTGAACGGAATGACCGGCGCCAGAGGAATGCTATGTCTACATACGGATACTTCTGTTAGTGCACTTCCATGTAGTAAACTGTGTAAAACTATGTACTACTTGCAGAGGTGGAGACTCGAGTCACATGACTTGAGGACTTGAAACTTGCTTAATTAACATTGATAAAAGACTGGACTTGACTTTGACTTGGTATTCATGACTTAAGACTTGACTTAGTTTTGAGACAGATGACTCGAAAGGACTTGACTTTTTTTTTTTAAATATTTTCATTTTTCTAGATATTGAGAAGTTACGTTTTGTTTTTGAAACATTGAGTGATATGCGCAAACCTGGCAACCTACTCGGACGCAGCAGACAGTAGACAGCAGAGGCCAATGCAGGAGGCAGCGAGCTATCATGGAGTGGCCTAGTCAAAAAATAATAAAATTTGGATTCAATGATTATGTTGTCGATGACGTTAGTAAGAAGAGAACAGCGGTATGCAAGGTCTGCTGCTCACAAATCAGTGGCACGACCACCACAACATCCAACTTCATCCGTCACCACAAAACTCGCAGAGAAAGGTATGTGAGTGTGTCTTTTTAGCTAACTTATTGGCTGGTCAAATGTTAGCTAGAACGCTAACGTTAAGTTTAAGCTACGTTAGACTTGGCTTTAAATCGATTATGCATTTTATTGAGAAGACATATCATCAGAATTTCATATGACTTGACTTGTGACTTGCTTGACCTGAGCAGGGACTCGACTTGACTTGCTTGATTCTCACCACAGTGACTTGGGACTTGCCTGAGACTTGAAGGTTAAGACTTGAGACTTGCACATGTGTGACTTACTCCCACCCTTGCTTACTTGCGTAGTGCGTGAATTTCGACAGGGTAATTTTAATGTTTCAAATCGAACACGTCTGTCATACACTCACTGGAAATGATGATGATCGCTTCTACTGATGGCTTCTGTCTGACATCAGTATAGTGATACTTACATTTCTATAATGTTCACCGGAGCGACTGCGACCGCCACTGGAACCTTCCCTTCCGCTATAAGAAGTGTCCAGCGTTCCACACTCTGGCTGAAACACAAAGCGAGACATCACTGAGCAGGTTTTAGCCTGATTTGAGTGGTGAATAATTACATGAACTGCATATGTTTGTATATTTACATGTTGTACCCACGGTTTGTGTACGGTGTTGTCTCCAGGAGATGCTGAAGCTGTCCATCATTGACATGATCTTCACTGTGGCCAGCATCCTGCTCATTGACTTCATCAGAGGCTTGGTGGTTCGCTACCTGAGTGACTGCTGCTGCTGGGATCTAGAGAGCAAGTTTGTAAGTTGTACACAAGTTGAGTTTTTGTAATTATAAAACTTTAAAAGCCTTTTCTTTGAGCATCAGTGCAGCTTAGTGCACCTATCTTTAGGTTTAGATTGCTGTCGGGATGTTACGAGAATTTCAACAAATATAAGAAAAATGTTTTTGAAGAAACCCTAGCTTTAACATCAAATGCATCATTTAAAGACCCCATGGTTGAAAAACTAAGAGAAAAAGAACATACACGACATAAAATTAATGCTTTTTTCTGTCTTTTCTCAGCCTGAATACGGAGAATTCAAAATAGCAGAGAATGTTTTGCATCTGATATATAACCAAGGGATGATCTGGTAAGTTCTTGTCTAAAATATCTGACAGAAAATTAAATATGGAGGATATCTTTCTAATTCCACTGTATCACCTTGGCCTCGCCACCGTGTGTGTAATCGAAGATCTAACTCAGAGTTAATAGTGTGGCCGGTGCTGACCAGTCTCCATGACCCTGTTTAAAGGACTTGGCCCTCTATGATCTCTCCATTACACCTCTGTGACTGGCTCCACTGTATTTCCTCAACTCATTTCAGAAATGTCGCCTTGCAGCGATGAACATAATGAAGCGAAACCACAAGCCACTGTAATGTCTTTTATATGGGGTGTGACCCGGATGGCTAAATGTGTGTGTGTGTGTGTGTGTGTGTGTGTGTGTTACTGACCTTTCTATTTCATTCCTCTAGGATGGGGGCGTTTTTCTCTCCCTGTCTTCCTGCCTTCAACGTGTTGAAGCTGATCGGTCTGATGTATCTGAGGAGCTGGGCCGTCCTCACCTGTAATGTTCCCCATCAGCAGGTGTTCCGAGCCTCCAGGTCTGACACACACGTACAAACACACACGTTTGTGGTGTTAAAGGTCCCATATCGTGCTCTTTTTCAGGTTCATACTTGTATTTTGTGTTTCTACTAGAACATGTTTACATGCTGTGATTTTCAAAAAACACATTATTTTCCTCGTACTGTCTGCCTGAATGTACCCGTATTCACCCTCTGTCTGAAACACTCCGTTTTAGTGTATTTCAATGGAATTGCAATGGAATCGCGTTGCTAGGCAACAGTTTGGGTCCATATTTACTTCCTGTCAGCTGATGTTATTTACATACACTGCAACAGGAAATAAACTCTGACACATTTAGAATGTTTACATTTAAAACCGGTAAATGGTCTAAATATTGTATATTTGTGACATCACAAATGGACAGAAATCCTAACAGCTTGTTTCAAACGCGCAATTTCTGAATATGGGCTTTGTGTATTTCTCCGTATATTGAGCGCTTTGATAGTTTAACAGTATTTATATATCACTTACACCTGCTTTATAATATAAAAGACATGAAAATATCCCTTTTTACAATATGGGACCTTTAATATATTTGTATTTATTCTTAATATTGGTACACACTGCTGTAGATAACTGTTAAATGTGTGTTTATATTGCAAGCTGAATTACATTAATGTGTTTTTTAAATAATCAACTGTGTTGATGTCACCACGCTGGCATCCGAATGCCAATGTCATTATCTGCCTAAACTGCATGTCATCTGCCAACCCTGTCTCCTACTAAAATATATTTCCATACAACTGAACTGGATCCTCTATTACGTTTTGAGGGAAACATATTTTCTCCTGGATTACAGTTACAGTTTTAAACATAATGTTGTAAATTGAAACAAAACAAAACAAAAAAAACGCAACAAAAGTACTTGGTTAGGTTTAGTAAAAAATAACATCATGGTTTGGCTTAAAATACTGCGCCCCCTTTTGGGTTCATAGAAAACCGAAGATCCCATAGACTTCAATGCAATTTGACGTATGTTTGGATTGTATTTTTGAGTTTGCATTCATCTCTTGTTTAACAAACGTTTGTTTTACACGCGTCTGATAATCCTTTTGCATGATGCAATGATTTGCAATTAATTTTGTCCTTCAGTGTTCCCCCCGTCCAACACAGTGGTTGGATATTGCTTATCCAGACATCTCTACATATTTGATTGAATCCCGTTAGACTAAGTGTTGTCTGTAAATAACCAACGTGTTAATAACCAACTGTTTGATCTATAGGCTGAGATTTAGTTGGAGACGACAGTCTGATGCTGCTCTAACGTTAATGTATGATGCTTTAACGTTAATGTATGACTGTAATACTGCAGCTGCCTCCCACTCAAGCTAACGTTAGCTAGCCATGCTTGTCACTCTCACCAGCATCATTTAGCCATTTAGCACACTGACAGTGAATATTCACGTATCGTATGTGCCTCAGATGTCCGCCTCGGTTAACCCGCTACACAACATCTATTCTTTCATTACCTCTAACCGCTTATCCTATTCAGGGTCGCCGGGGGGGCTGGAGTCGATCCTAGCTGACATTGGGTGAAGGCGGGGTACACCCTGGACAAGTCTCCAGACTATCACAGGGCTGACACATAGAGACAGACAACCATTCATTGGGCCCCAAGTCAGGACACCTACGGGACATTTAGAGTCAACAATGAACCTAACCTGCATGTCTTTGGACTGTGGGAGGAAACCTGAGCACCCGGAGACAACCTACGCTAACACGGGGAGAACATGCAAACTCGAACCTGCGACCCTCTTGCTATGAGGCAACAGTGCTAACCACTGCAGCCAGCTACACAACAGCTTTCATAATTTTCTCTCCTGTGACAGCGAGTTTCTTTCCCCCAAAAGGGAGCGCAGCCTCGGCGATGACGCCATGCTGGTCTGGTCTATAGCTTGGGGCCATAAAGCCCCTGTATTAGATCTTTTTTCGATTTTTGAGATCAGCGTTTTGGGAAATATAGAGTGATATTGTGCTTTTAGCTGACGTGTGTCGCCTCACTGTTTTGACCGATGCTCGTTCATGTCTATGTAAAGCGAGCACAAGCATGAGCCCGACGCTGGCTTTTGTTGACTTAACGGCCAAAGGTGTCGCTGTTAACAAGCAATTTCTGATTCTTACATAGAGTCCCTTTAAAGTAGAAGTTTGGAGACATGTTTCAATGTCGTCTCTTTACTCTGTTACCGTCTACGAGGGACACGGTAAGGTCTTCCCCCAAATAGGGGCGTGGTCATGAGAGCCTACTCTGGATGACGTATTGCCGGTCTGATGTATAGAAGTCTTTCATCTCACACACACACACACACACTCTCAGAACAAAAGGACACATGACTTCATGTCCATATTTTCTCTTATTCTCCATCCTCGTCACTGAGCTCTGCACAGTGTGTGCACGAGATCCTCTCTTTGATAAAGATGAAACTGCACCAGCACACTGCTCTTATTATTTATTAGCACCGATAGGTTTGTGGCTATTTTCTTCCTCCCTTTTCATTTTCCAGCTCTGCCGTGATGGTGACCAATCAGTGTGTAGTCCTACAGTACAGTATATGCATCCTATACACACACACACACACACACACCACACATGCCTCAGGCGCTCAGCCCACTCTGATTTATGTAACAAGGCTGTCATTGCCTCTTTCAGTCCTTATCAGTCACTCCCAGATGTGGTGGAAAATCCTAGCAGCCACACACACACACACACACACACACACACAGGCAGTCCTCCATACAGCTGAGAGAACATTTATGTGAGTCATTAAATGCAGTTGTGCTGGAGGAGAGAGTTTGATACGGACACGTTGCTGATAGTAAAGGAGACGCCCCCTACTCATAATTATGGAGAGCTGGAAACACTGTACTGTATGTAACACTGACGACATGTCTGCTGGAGATAATATGGATTTTGTTTTAGCATCAGTGAAGTAGTCTAGTGTTCCTGGTCTCAAACAAGAAATGCAGCCACTACAATGGGAGAACTGATGAATTGGCGGTGAATTTAGTCAGCGTCTGAGTGAAAACATTCAGCAACGGGTCTTCATTCATGGGGATTGTTTTGTGAGTGACTGAGAACTTGCTTTAAAGGGGACATATTATAAAAAAGTGAGATTTTCATGTTTTTTATTATAAAGCAGGCTTAAGTTTTATATAAATACTGTGAAAGTATTGCAACGTTCAACCCACAGGGAAATACACACAGCCCGTATTCAGAAACTATGCATTTGAAACAAGCTGTCAGGATTTCTGTCCATTTGTGATGTCACAAATATACAATATGTAGACCCTTTACGCAGTTTTAAACATAAACATTCTAAATGTATCCCAGTTTATTACTGGTTGCAGTGCATGTGAATGTCATCAACTGACAGGAAGTACACATTGACTCAAGCTGTTGCCTAGCAACGCAATTCCATCGCAATTCCGTCGAAATGCGCTAAAACTGAGCGTTTAAGACAGAGGGTAAATACAGACGTATTCAGGCATCCTGCTACAGCCTCTGAAAGATGGTAAAGTCAGCCAATGGAAGAGGTTAGGGACAATGGTGGCCCAGAATGCAGTAGTCTAGGCTGACTTTCCCACATTTACTTCAATTTTGGCTGCATTTTGCAACAGACTGCTCTGAAAGCAACAGTAGAGCAAAGGTCTGAAAACAACAGGAATGAGAACATTGTTCATTTGAAAACATCCTTTTTCTCTTTTTTGCTTTGCCTTTCTAGATCAAACAATTTCTACCTGGCTATGCTGCTTTTCATGCTGTTTCTGTGTATGCTGCCCACCATCTTTTCCATAGTGAGATACAGACCATCACAGCACTGTGGACCATTCAGGTAAAAACAGAGTTTATATAGTATCAGAAGATGTGTGTTGTTGAAAGGTACTGCTCTGACTTATATTCCATATTATTATTTTTTTTTCAGACTTTATTTTTTTCCCTTTTTTTCGAGGTTGTTTTCATATATGCAATTTACAGTTCGTAATTACAATAGTTTATAAATCATTTTTTTAAGTAGTTGAGCTTAGAGACGAACACAATAAGTACACTAGGGAAAACAACTTCAGCATTCAAAATGAAATAATTTTTTTTAAAAAGAATAATAATAATAATAATAATAAAAAAGAATAGAATAATAAAAATAAATAAAATAATAATAATAATGATACAAAGAAAAGAAAAGAAAGTAATAATAAGTTAAATAAACAAAGAAGTTAATAGCAAAAAAAGGGGGGGTGGGGGCGCAGAGATATAGCAATATCATTTACATGGGCACGCACATATGTCAGCCTTCACATGTCAGGTCACCTCCAGGCATATGTATATGTGAATGTGTGCTAACCCATGTAGCTATATTTTTCCTTCTGTTCTGACTTATATTCCATATCAATGGAAGGATGTTCCAAAACTACAGCTCTTGCCTGTAATATAATAATAATATAAATAATATAAAGGATGTCTGGTGGTATCCCCAACATTTTTATGAATATGATTTTTATTTTATTTTATTTTTTTTTTACAGCTAAAGCAATATGTAAGGTCCTTGTGACTACATTTAACGTTCCTCTGTGTTTTCCAAAGAAAGAGTAGCTCATTGCTTACATCACACGCATGAATCTGTAAGTGAATCTCTGACACATGTCCTGGACAGGCACTACATGTACAAATCAATGTAGCCTACTGTGTCTACTGTAGCAAGAATTTATAGAATTTTAAAGCAGCAGTAGGCGAGATTGGAGCAAAAATAATTTTAAAGGGACTATTTGTAACTTTTTAAACGTATAAATGTGGCGGGTCGCCACACATGCGCGTTCGCACATGCGCGCTCGCGTGTGGCTGGAGCCTCGTCTCCGCTGCCTGCTCTCCTTCACTCAAAATGCGCACACATCCTCGCTGTCTCGCTCCACCTCTAGACGGTGAACGCGCGCTCACTCCACACTGCAGAAGAGTTAGTTTAGCTCTGGAGAATATCTAGTGAACGTACAGGGGACGTTTGTGCAGAAATAAATGCTGCAGTTCCTCCAGACCAACAGAGTTTTTCCCGTGTCTTGTGAAGTGACGGAAGCTCCTCAGCTAGTAACGTTATCGTCTCGTTACCGACCAGGTGCCGGTGTCTCCTCTGCTCTCTCCGGCTGTGGGCGGAGAGAGCAGGGAGACACGCTGCAGAGCCCCGCTGCTTCAGCCTGCACTTAGGCAGGAAAAGCCAACACTAGGATCAGCATTGATTCATGGAGAGACCTTCGTCTGGTCAGCCAACATTACTGCCAAGCAGCTGAAATATAGAGTGATATTGTGGTTCTAGCTGACGTGTGTCGCCTCACTGTTTTGAGCGATGCTCGTTCAGGTATATTTAGAGCGAGCAAGCGCGAGCCCGACGCTGACTTTCGTTGATTTCACGGCCACAGGTGTCGCTGTTAAGAAGCATTTCTGAAAGTTACAAATAGTCCCTTTAAAAAGTTATTTTTATAAAACGGTCAATAGATCGTGACAGTAGTGCATGAGACAGGTAATCTGAAAAAAATCATGTTCCTCTGTGTCCTCCGGTGTCCTCCCAACGTCCTCCTAACGGCATCTGCAAGATTTCACAGAAAAAAACACCCAATCAGAGCTGATCTGGAGCCTTGCCATCTCTTAGAAGCTGTCAATCACTCGCGAACTCCGACCAAACGGTCAAACTAGGCAGCGCTGATCAAATATGAATCAATATTCTGTTACGTTAATGTCTATTTCTCTCCTCATATGTTTTCAGAGATCGTCTTGTAGTGTACTGTTTAGCTGTAAAATGAGAAAGTTTGTGACCTGGCAGCCATGTTGAGATCAGCTGAGGAAATACCAAGCACCGCCCACCGCCGGAGCAAACGTTCTCATTTTTTCTCATTTCTCTCAACCTGTGATTGGTCAAAGTCTCCCGTCACAGCTAGATTGTTTAAAGCCTGAAAACAGAGCCATGAGGAGGTGCAGAAGTCTA
Source organism: Sebastes umbrosus (assembly GCF_015220745.1). Classification (NCBI taxonomy): domain Eukaryota; kingdom Metazoa; phylum Chordata; class Actinopteri; order Perciformes; family Sebastidae; genus Sebastes; species Sebastes umbrosus. Next base: position 38,621,271 of record NC_051270.1, read on the forward strand.
GTTTTCTCTCAGAACACTTGAATTATACAATACAATATGCTGAAAGGTTGATACGGAATTTTTGCCCAATGATACCAAAAAGATTCTGCCTACTGAAGCTTTAAACCAGAACGTTACCCTTATAGCTGATGCTGTCTGTAAAGTCTGTTCGCATTCTGCAGTCTGGGTCGTGTCCACTAGTTGGTATAAGGACGCTGCAGATGACAGCTAACAGCTAAAGTACTACTCGCTAGATTCTGCTGTGTTAGAGCAATATGAGGCATTTGAAGGAGGAGCTGCTACCTGCGTCTTTAGGTGCGGTTGTCTTTATATTGTTTTTAAATGTTAACTAAATAAAAAAGTACCGTAATTTGTGTTTCAGTGGTCAAGAGAAGATATATGACATCATCTCTGAGACAGTGGCCGACGACTTCCCCCTGTGGTTCAGTAAAGTGATGAGCTACGTCACTAGCCCTGTTGTAGTGCTACCAGCACTGCTGCTGCTGTTGTAAGACTGCACACACACACACACACACACACAGAGACATACACACATATACACATTAATATGCCATCTTGACTTGTCTCCCTGTGTGTTTCAGCATGCTGATATACTATCTCCAGGCTATTGCCAGATCCCTAAAATTCACCAACAACCAGCTGAGGATGCAGCTCCAGACTGTGAGTTTCTGATGAATAATGGATATTTTCAACATTTGTAATTTGTAGCACACTGAATCAAAACGTCTACATCCCTCTCAATCATGGCACATTTGCTTTTAGCAGCTTCAGTGGCCCTATATGACAGGAAGATACGGTATGGAAGTAAGCAGGAAAGTATGGCCGGTTAAAGCTACAGTTGGTAACTTTAATATAAATATTTTTTTCAAACTGTCACTATATCCTGACAGTAGTACATGAAACAGATAACCTTTGAAACTAGAATGGCACTCGGAGAGCGCAGACCTTCGCCAAGGTGCCCGAGTACGATTTGCCCCCTCCCCCCCCCCCCTCCATTCTGCTTGCGCTATCATCCACGTGTATTTTTGTTTATGTTGAGATCAGCTGTACGTAGCGGAGCATCGTAAAACACTTCATTGAAACTGGACAGAAACAAAAAAAAATCACCTAAACCATCGTCGTTTCTCTTTCCAACAATCATCAAGTGTGCTTTGGTCCAACTCAACTGTCATTTCACCGAGTTTAATGTGAAAAAAAAGCAGAATCTACAGTTGTTACCCCCCCCACACCCCTCTCCAAGCCCCCCCTCTCTCTCTGTCTCTCTCTCTGAAGGAAAGAGGCGGGGTCATGCATCATCAACGCGTCATCAGTTACACTGTGCATGTGTTGTACCCAGAGGTCTTAATGCTCTCTTTTTGAGTAATCCTGCTAACAGACAAACAAACAATATTTTTTGATCCCGTTTGAATTGTGCCATGAATCACACATATGATGTTTGTACATTTAAAACTTGTTCAAGTCAAGAAAGTATCAGTTTGTCGTAGTATCATTTAGTTTAGTGTGAAACCACTCAGTGAACTACATCTCACATCTCGCACAATATACGTCACCAACACTACCTAGCTAGCTAACGTAGCTATGACCACGCACAGATGAACCGTTATCTGACCTGATGTGTTTTATCCAGCGACTTCTGGTCTTTTTATCAGCCGGGAAGTGAAAAGAAGGATCAGACCTGTTGCTAGTGTGAGTTCATCCCAGTAGGAAACACACAAACATTGTAGCTTAGAGAGAGACACGTCACTACCACACTGTTGGGTGTGTCGTCTTTCTAATAATGTATTTTCACAGTCTGATACTTCAACAGTTTTACAACAAAATGAGACTCTCTTGACTTGCAAAATTATGTTTTAAATGGACAAACATGATATGTGTGATTCATGGCGCAATTCAAACGGGATCAAAACAATATTTATCTCTCTCCGTTGACTACCGTTCATATTTTTTCAGAAATAAGGTCTCATGGTGGTCCACCGGAAGGGGCGGGACTTCTGCTCTCTATTAGGAGCACTATAGGAGCATGCAGAGGATCCTGATTTTTTTCACAGATTATCTGTCTCATGCACTATTGTCAGGATATAGGGACAGTTTGAGCAAATAAGGCAAAACGTCCTTGAGCATGTGGAGATCTTTGTGGGTAAAAAACACAGAGGCAGATTTGGATTTTTGGTTTTATTTCTCAGTAGGATCCTTTCCATAATGTTGTCAGATACTTAGAATAACAATCTGAGCCTGTCAGTGGCAAAAACAAGAACTTTTAGTGGATATAAAATTACAAATTATGACATTACAGCTCGTTTAGCGGTTGCCGGGTACAGCGTTCTCCCTCAATACTGGACCAGTTTCAAAGAGTGTTGTTCCCATTAGTCACTTAGACACCAACACATGGGAAAACAGGGTCCAGGTTGAAAAATACCGAAGTTACCCTTTAAAATATTATGCCCAAGTTTTGTACTGAGCAGGCATTTTACACTTTACAAATAAACCAGTACTCTCGGGAGGACAAACTATCTAAAGGCAACAAAACAGATATAAATTATTCGATTAGTCAAATTAATCTGCAACAATTTTGATAACAGAATAATCATTTTAAGAATTTTTTAAGCAAAAATGTAGAAAATAATTAAGGTGGAATTTTCCTTTAATCTTTTAAGGAGCGGACCGACGACAAGAAGAAAGTCTTCCAGATGGCTGCAGGTACCTCTAGTGTTTTTTACACATCTCCTGTGTGTGTTCCATTATGTTTCATAGTGTCGTAGTTGACCTCACCCTGTAACATTTAACCCCACCTCAGCCAGACTGCAGGCTCCAGAGGCTGTAGCGGACAAAAAGCCGGATCAGCAGGAGAGCGACATCACGAGCCAGGAGGCCTCCATCCACACTCCGTCTCCCCGACGGAACGGCAGCGTCACAAACTTTGATTCTCCTGTTCGTCGTGGGAACAGCATCCGCACCATCGCCCAATCAGCATCTAGGGCGGACCTGAATAGAGGAAGTGTGACTGGATCTGTCAGAAGTCCAACAGTGACCATACTGCCCAAACCCAGGCCGGAGCACATACCCAACAGGTCTGACACACATTGATATACTGGTTTAGCCAATTAGGTTTACTTAAAGGTCCCATATTGTAAAAACTGTCATTTTCATGGCTTTTATATTATAAAGCAGGTTTAAGTGCTATATAAATACTATGAAAGATTGAAACACAGAGAAATACACATAGCCCGTATTCAGAAACTGAGCTTTTGAAACAAGCCGTGTCCATTTGTGATGTCACAAATCTACAATATTTAGACCATTTCAAAGTTTTAAACATAAATATTCTAAATGGGTCCCAGTTTATTTCCTGTTCCAGTGTATGTGAATGACATCAGCTGACAGGAAGTAAATATGGACCCAAGCTGTTGCCTTGCAACGCAGTTCTGTTGCAATTCCATTGAAATGCACTAAAACCGAGCGTTTCGGACAGAGGGTGAATACAGGTATATTCAAGCAGAGAGCATGAGTAAAATAAAGTTTTTTTTTAAACATTAAAGTATGTAAACATGTTCTAGTAGAAATTGTAGAAAATGTTCTAGCAAATTTTTGGCCAACTCTGAGTTGAATTAACACACTTCATTAATGTTTTTGAACTTCAGCTGACTAAATTTGATAGTGACAGTTGTAACTATATAAAACTTTCACTCTCACAGCAGTTAAGATCGTTAATAATGTTATTATTAACCAAGTTATAATTCAAACTGTGGTTCCCGTGATTTGAAAATTGCACTCTCTCGAAATGTTGCGATTTTTACATAAAAACGATTCGTTGTCTTTTAGTATTAAAGGGTAACTTCAGTATTTTTTTTAAACCTGGACCATATGTCCCCATGTTTTTGTGTCTAAGTGACTAATAGGGACAACAATTCCTGACATTGGTCCAGTATTGAGGGAGAGCGTTGTAGACGACAGCCGCTCACAGGCTGCAATGTAATCCTATTGGGGCAAGCTGGCACAGTCATTTATGCCCACTAGTCAAGTCAAGCCAATTTAATTTGTATAGCCCAAAATCACAAATCACAAATTTGCCTCAGGGGGGGGCTTAACAATGTGTACATGAAACAACATTCTCTGTCATTTACAGTGTGGCCCTCTCATCGGTTAAGGAAACCCCCCCCGCCCCCAAAAAAACAACAACCTTTTAACAGCGATAAAGAAAAAATGGAAGAATGCTTGTTTTTTCCACGACAGACTCTGATTGTTATTATAAGTGTCTGACATTATGGAAAGAGTCTCGCTCAAGGAGAAGTCTCGTTGTGCTTTCGACAATGTGGACGAGGTCTTTGAATTCAATGGCCGCCCGTATTTATTTGATATTCATATTTCATAACAAGGCTTCTCCTTGAGCGGGACTTGGACACAATAACAAACAGACTGCATCAAGAGAAAGGTAGGGTCCTTTCCACAAAGTTCTCAGACACTTATAATAACAATCTGAGCCTGTCAATGTCAAAAACAAGATTTTTTTATGAACGTGACGTAACTTTGACGCTGACCACTTGCCCCTCGCAGCTCGTTTCACGGATGCCAGTTACAGCGTTTTCCCTCATTACTGGACCCATTTCAGAGAGTGTTGTCCCCATTAGTCTCTTAGACACAAAAACCTGGGGAAATAGGGTCCAGGTTAAAAAAAAAAAAAAAGTTACCCTTTAACCTGGGTTTTCCAAATGCTGTGTGAGTTTCTTTTCTTTTTCTGTGGGAAGCACTGAGTACTTGTAAGTTATGGGAATGTTTTTTGGCATGAAAAAGATGAAATTGAAACCTGCTGAATGACGGCTTTAAAGGACCGTACTAGTATTTTTGCATGACCATTTTCTTTTAACAAATAGCATAAACATTACATCACCGCTGACCAATATACCAATCATAGCAAAGTTTTACTTTTTTAATGTGTTTTTTCAAGCTTCCACACAGCCATTGGTTTTCATGTATTTCAGTACTTTAACAGTCTTTGGATCCTCTTTCATCATCCATCACAGTGATCATCATGTCTCCTTTAATTTGGTCAAATTACAAGATTGTCATGTGGCAGTGCAGTGCAAACATTTCAAATAAGTCCATGCTTTTTAGTAGCATCATGCAATGATAACATACCAACAATATGATCACAATGATAGTCATTACAATAGTCATACTCATTCTTATGTGTTGTCCTCTCTCATAACAGGCCCCCGCCCTTTCTCGGTGGCCCTAGTGGTACCTGCAGGTCCAAGTCCTACCACCACATGGCGTACAATCCCCCAGCTCGCTGTTCTGACAACATCCACTCTGACCCCCTGTACAGGAAGACCATACGCTCCATACACCCAGTCGAGGCTGCCGGGATCATCACCGCACAGAGTTATGGAGGACGGCGTGGTCACACCACCCGCTATGTGATTGTCAATGAGCATGAGCCCAGGAAGAAGCTGCTGCGCTCAACCACACGGATCCCACGCCACTACCTCATGGAGGAGCCCGCGGAGATCCTGGAGCTGTACCCGCGCAACATCAAACGCTACGCACCCCGCACCGCTCACCACCAACCGCATCCTCACCGGCCCCACCCATCACATCAGCATCTGAGTGAAGAGGAAGAGGAGGAGGAAGAGGGAAAAGGCAGGAGAAGGGTGTTGTTGGGGAAGGCTCATCGGCCCCGTTCCCTCTCTGACCTCCACCAGCCGGCGCACTTCTACATCGGTGACCGCGTCGAGGGCCACGTGTCCGTGGCCAAAGACGGCCACGCCGCTCGAGGAAGATGTGGAGTGCAAGAAGAGGATGAAGTGGAGGATGGTGAAGGAGGAATGGACTGGAGAGATTTGGAGTCGCACTCCCGGTCCCAGACCAATGTGAGAGGAGCAGACGCTCTTCTTGTGCGAACCAGGCGTTACATCCATTCCCCAGGAAGACACTGTCAGTCACCGGCCAGGACCAGGCACATGGAGTCGTATGTGAAACCCAAGGCGAGACCAAAGCTGGAGAGCCCTCTGACCGAGTCCGACTCAGCCTCCCTGGCCTCCAGCAGTGACCAGCAGAACAGCAGCACTGACCAGTACATTCAGGTCATCCACAACAAGGAGCACTATGTCAAGTCTGATGCCAGGCAAGGTAAGCTGGCCAAAAAGAAGTCCAAAGCCAGCTTTGATCTGAATGTCACTGAGTCCAATGACCTGGTCTGCTCCAATGTATGACATCTTTGCTAAAATTATGAATTCTGATAAATGATTCTCAAAATATAATAGGCCAGATATATAGGCCTGTATGCTACTGAGGGTTAATACATGGCATTGAAAGCACAGCGAGTATATCATTATAAATGTGATTTCTGTCTCCTACGTGTGTGTGGTCTTGTATCATTTAGAAACAGCTGTATGTCAGCGAGTTAAATTGGTTATTATGTGTATAACAATCAAACCATATTTAACATTAGCTGTGACACATACAGCTTACACAATTACACCTGCTCCACAAACAATCACAATAAAATAGTTACTCATGTGATATCACATAGGCTGCACGGTGGTGCAGTGGTTAGCACTGGCGCCTCACAGCTAGAGGGTCGCAGGTTCAAATCTGGCTTGTGGCCCTTCTGTGTGGAGTTTGCATGTTCTCCCCGTGTTAGTGTGGGTTTTCTCCCAAAGACATGCAGGTTAGGTTAATTGTTGACTCTAAATTGCCCGTAGGTGTGAATGTGAGGGTGAATGGTTGTCTGTCTCTATGTGTCAGCCCTGTCACACCCTGGACTGGCGACCTGTCCAGGGTGTACCCCGCCTTCGCCCAATGTCGGCTGGGATCGGCTCCAGCCCCCCCCCGCGACCCCTAACGGGATAAGTGGTTGCAGATGGATGGATGGATGGATGGTGATATCACATTGATCCCCTGCACACTGAATAAGCAGCATTTTCAGATGGAATGAGGTGACCACTACAACTCCCAGCGTGCTTTGCTGCAACAAGCGAGGACCTCCAGCCTCCAGGTGCGTGATGCCAACTAGAAAGAGTCGGGCGCTTTCGCCTTCAATATAAGATACATGGAACTTTTGTCGCTTAATTAAATGTTTTGCTGCGTACAACAAAGAGTAAAATAATCCATTAAAGCACTGGATATCATTGGAAATATACTGAAAACTTTATTATAGCACATTTTACATTTGCATATACGCCTAAGTTTGTGAAAAGGGGCTTTATTTTGAAAAATATAACCGGAAGTGTACTTTATTTCCGGTGATGTGACACCACCTCTTCCAGCGGCTCTCTGAACATTTCAGACTATTCATTCACATATTGTTGGGTTTTAACGTCTTGCTGGTGACAGGTGTGGGCTGTCACGCGGCCGTGCGTGTTGTACAGTGACCGGTAGTTGACCGAGTGGTCACACAGTAACCTCCTCGGAGCCGCCAGCCAGCTGCCTGCTACTGAACGATGCATTACTGTGCATCGCACAGCACCGTTCATTCATTGGGGCTAACGCTAGCTAGCTGTGGAGTAGCGCTTCTACCTGCTGATGTTCAGTAACCTGCTCGTCGCTGCTGCATCTGCGCTCAATAACCCGGTTCCGGTTCCAGAGTCACTGTGAGAGCTCACAGCATCATCGTGTGTCAACATCTGGCCGCTGTAACGTCAGCTAGTCTTTAGAGTGAACTAACGCTAGGTTAGCTATATTAGCTTTAGGTTAGCCAGCTAGCTTTAACTGTACCTACTATGGAGTATGAGCAGAAAGCTCAGGCGGTGGGGGAATGCATGATGGGCTACAAGACGGATGAGTCCGGCTGGAAAGTCTGCAAGAAATCGGTAAATGTTTGCTCTTACTATCACTGTCTGAATATGAAATAGTATAATATTTAACGTTATCCACTTGGCCGTGATGATCTCTAATAACCTTATAGAGAGCCAACGGAGAGCCTCATTGATACATGACATTTGACGTGGCATCGCCCGACGTACTGTACAGACTTGGACTTATATAAATGGACATGCTTTTATAAAGCTCTTTTCTAGTCTTCCGACCACTCAAAGCGCTTTACACTACATGTCAGCATTCACACACTGATAACAGAGGCTGCTAAGGTCAGGATATAATTTAAATACTCATTCACACACCGATGGCTATGCCTTCAGGAGCAATTTGGGGTTAAGTGTCGTGCACCTTGACGTGTCAAGGACACATCAACATGTGACCCAGAGCAGCCTGGGATCGAACCACCGACCTTCTGATTGGTGGACGACCTGCCCTACCCTCTGAGTCACAGCCGCCCCACTTACTGTAGGCAACGTTAGCTCACCTGACAGGACAGGGCGAAGAACTTTGACCAAACTTGAGGTTCAACTATTCATTTAGCACCTCATGTAACCAAGCAGGTGTGAACAAGCAGAGTTTTTACTCTGGGTTTGTTGAAATTCCTCATTTTAGTTCAGTTCCACATTTTCCAGGTGTGTGAACCAACTGAATAACTGAGACTGCTATATATATATACACTAGATACTACTTATACTGTTATTAGATAAGAGGAATGAAATGAGGGTGGAGAGAATACCACAGACAAGTCATTTATTCATGTCCCTGGTTTCTTCTTTGTTGGTCCAAGACACCATCATTCAGCAGGTTATGTCACAGGCTGAGGAGACATCAGGTCAAAATCTGAGAGATTTCTTGCAACCCAAACACCAGCTGCAAACACAAAGTCCATAGTGTTTGGCTTTGCTAACACTGCCAGATGTTTGTATACAGCTCAGTGGTTATTTACTACACACACGTCTTTCACTGGTGCTGGTTGGTGAGGCTCTGCTTGTGACAGACTCCTACTCTTTGCAAATGCATGTTTTTTCCAAGCCACACTATGTAATGGTAGATTTGTTTAGGTCATTGCAGGGTTCAACTTTAATGTTTTATTTATTTTTTTAAACTTGCCCGGTCAGGCAATTGGGTCAGAAATCTACTTGCCCAAAGCAGTCATCTAATAACATCAAAGACCAAAAGTTAATTGTCACGTTTAATCCTCATTTAAAGCTGCAGTAGGCAGAATGTTTTTGGCATCATTGGGCAAAAATCCCTTAATAACCTTTCAGCATATTGTGATTCAAGTGTTCTGAGAGATTACTAGACTTCTGCTCCTCCTCATGGCTCTGTTTTCAGGCTTTAGAAAATCTAGCCAGTGACGGGAGACTTTGACCAATCACAGGTCATTTCAGAGAGAGAGCGTAATGACTACTTCTCACCTCAAATGTTTTCATAAACATCTCGTAGTGTCACAAACTTTCTAATTTTACAGCTAAACAGTACACTACAAAAAGTTTCTGAAAACATTTGCCTAGTTTTACCGTTGGATCAGAGTTCGCGAGTGATTGCGAGCTGCTCAGAGACTGCAGGCTCCAGATCAGCTCTGATTGGTTGTTTTCCTCCGGTCTGTGAAATCTTGCAGAAGCCATTAGGAACACCGGAGGACACAGAGACACATGATTTTTTTTCAGATTACTTGTCTCATTCACTACTGTCAGGATATATTATATCCTATTTGCTCCATTTCTACCCACTGCAGCTTTCAGTAAATTAACCTGGAGTTTCGCCCACATCCTCTATTGCCACCAAGCTAAACTCCTGTTTCCAGGATAATTGAAATGCTCGCTTGCGCTTCACCTCATAAACTTTGTCTTTACCTGCCGCCATTTTCTCGTGAGTGACCGATCGGTTGTAACAGATGTGCAACTCTCAGCAGAGATGCGAAGGAAGCGAGATGGCTTACTCCTTAGCTACTTGCTTCATCAGCTCAGGATGTTTAATTATTTTTTACGGTTATTGCTTTTGCTTACGGTTTTTCAATATATAGCACGTAGGGCTGTCAATCGATTAAAATATTGAATCGTACATTTTGTTATCTGTTCAAAATGTACCTTAAAGGGAGATTTGTCAAGTATTTAATACTCTTATCAACATGGGAGTGGGCAAATATGCTGCTTTATGCAAATATATGTATATATTTAATATTGTAAATCAATTAATATAAAACAATGACAAATATTGTCCAGAAACCCTCACAGGTACTGCATTTAGCATAAAAAATATGCTCAGATCATAACATGGCAAACTGCAGCCCAACAGACAACAACAGCTGTCAGTGTGTCAGTGTGTCAGTGTGCTGACTTGACTATGACTTGCCCCAAACTGCATGTGATTATCATAAAGTGGGCATGTCTGTAAAGGGAGACTCGTGGGTACCCAGAGAACCCATTTACATTCACATATCTGGAGGTCAGAGGTCAAGGGACCCCTTTGAAAATGGCCATGACAGAATTTCCTCGCCAAAATGTAGCGCAAAGTTGGAGTGTTATTTAACCTCCTTCACGACAAGCTAATATGACATGGTTGGTACCAATGGATTCTTTAGGTTTTCTGGTTTTATATGATGCCAGTATCTTCACTTTAGTTTTAAAGCTGAGCCCACTACGACCTAGAAATTGCATTGATGCATTAATGCATTAAAGAAATTAGTGGCGTTCAAACAAATTTGCGTTAACGTGTTATTATCGCGCTAACTTTGACAGCCCTAATAGCAATATATCAAATTGTAACTCCTGTATCATATCTCCAGATTCCCGCCAATACACAGCCCTTGTGTTGTCCTTTTATTGTTGTTAAAGATGAATATCATTGTGGGTTTATTCAAAGCTATTTAAAACAGTTTAATTTACATGCACAACTCACTATTACCATCTTTTATAAATAAATCTTAAATAAAATAAATTTACTGTTCAGAATATTCAGAATTCAATACATCTTGCCTCAGTAAATGTGATTGTCAGAATTCTTTCAGCCACACGTAACACCTAATCAACACTGACACTGAATTAATGTGCTTAATTGGCTGAACAGTTATGGGGCGACTAGTGCCAGTGATGCTGAACACACTGCAAAAGCTCTGGACAACGGTCAGCTAACGGTACTCAGTGGTGTCTGACAGTCAGCTTGGTGCATCAGCTGATAAAGACCACTCAGAAAGACACAAACTTAGTTATGACTTATTGTGTTGTTTTGAAACATGTAGTGTGTCAGCATTTACCAGGGTCGTTCATGACACCAAGGCATATGTCGCTCACTGTAAATTTCCTGTTTTTCTTTGGCAGAATGACGTGGTGGTGTCCTGGCGTCCCTCCTCCGAGTACCCTGGGAATGTGTGAGGACGCTCAACTTCTCCTTTTTTTTTTCTCTTCTAGTTTTGGTTTCACCCACACTTGAACACAATGGATCTGTACAACGTTTCAGAAGAAGTTACACATTTTACTGTTGTGCAGGTGTAAGGATAAACACAAGGATCAGGATAACAGTCAGGGCTTGTGCCTACAGATAGAACCATGTGTTTATAATGCTACCTGTCCTATAACATGATAACTAAAAGTGCATGAAATGAAAAGTCATTTCTCAGCTCGATATCCAGGAATAGTTTTGTGGCAAAGATGGTGAGCTTGTGAGCTTATCACAGATGCTACTTCATCTTTTATATTTAAAAAAAAGCTGCTACCAGCAGGTACTGTAATACCCTTTTTTAAAGGCATGATTTCAAGATTATACTGCTTTTCAAAATACTTCGATATGACTCAAGTACACATCCTTGCATTAACCTTTTCATACGACAGCCACATTAACAAAAGTGCGACCGTGGTGTAGTTAGTTTCTAGCCTAACGTTAGCTTTTTACTTCTGGGGATTGTATTCACGCTTCAAAAATCACAAAAGTGGTCATTTGTGAAGATTATCTTCTGAACAAAACCTGTTAGTATCATAAATGTGTGTTTGCCACAGAGTTTATTTTCTGCAATAATCCAAAACCTAATGGAACAATCCCATTGGCTTTTATTGGAGGGAACCAGGGCGATTCTAACTTCCGGGTTGGCCTACAGAAATACGTCATCCCTGGAGCACTCTATAATGTATGGATCCAATTTACAGCAGTCATGCCTTAATAATCTGCTCTCCTGACTGTTCCGTTGTCCGACTTCCTCTGCAGTTATAAGGGGGAGGGGATTGTCAGCGGCAGCCCGGAGAAAGTGTGGGAGTGTCTGAAACCGGTACCCAATGGGCTCAGAGTCAAGTGGGACAACAACGTCAAAAAGTTTGAGCTTTTGGAACAAATCACTGAGGTGTGTTACTAATTTCTCTCTTCTGATTAGAGGATGTTTTGTCATGCTCGTTCTGTAGAAGTTAACCCACGTCTCACTCCAATGGTAGTCACATTTCTTTTGACTTCCATCAAAGATTGTCTGAATTATTTTAAAGCTGCACCAGGTGTTTTAACATAGCGGTGGCTTCAGATGGCAGCAAAACTGTTTTGGAAACTGTAACTTTGAAGTGCAGTACCCAGAAATCTAGTTAGGTCATTTCAGTAAACTCCATATATATATATATGCCTCATGGTTTGATGATGATTTTGATCTAACTGTCATTTATCTCTTTGTGTGTTTGCTTTGCCAGTTATTATTCAACCTGCTGAATTTGATCAACTAGGACAAATCCACAAACATACATTTTTTTTAAATGAAACCTTGCCCGGTGCAGCTTTAAATGCATACATGTGATACCAGAGGTGATATTCATTTTTGCTTTTGCTTTGTTCGACTCAGTCTTTGAGCACATTCCCTTGTCTCCCACTCTCGCGCAGGACATCTCTATCTGCCGAACAGTCACGCCCTCAGCAGCTATGGGTATCATAGCTCCACGGGACTTTGTAGACGTTATTTTAGTTAAGCAATACGAAGATGGCACCATTTCATCAAATGGTGCGTAATGACTCATTCTTGTCTCCTCTACTTCCTGTGCTTGTCTCTTTTGTACTTCCTGAGATTCATTGTGCCATGATGCAGTAGGGGTCTGTAACTGGTTTTACCTGTGGGAGTGAAGCTGTCTGAGATTGAACGACGCTGCGGATTAGGGATGTTAATAACTAACCGTTAACCGACATTAAGCATTTTAACCAATTAATGCCATCGGTTAAAATGGTTAAAATACATGTTAATAATAAATTAAAAAGCTGAGGAAAACTCACTTAAAGGAGAAAAGCTGGTCCACCTTAAGAGCCCACCTTAAGAGAGTCTGAGCCGGCGTTACAGATACAGGAAGTTGGCTCCCGTCTATAGCTCGCTTGAGCGGAGGAGTTGTAGCCTCGTAGCATTTATTCACCGACAAATAAACTGTGCACACACTGTCTGCTACGCCAACGTTCACAGCTAGAACGCTACCGACAACATACACACGGTCTGCCGGATACTCGCTGAAGTTACACACATACGGTCGTATGTGTGTGACAATGGTGAGCACAAAGCTACCAGCAGAGCTACAGATGCTAACGTAGCACAAATACACACAATGTTTGTCGGACAATCGCTATCGTTAATCCGGACAGACACACAACTGACATCCTGCTAAACTAAACTAAATGTGTGGTGGAGACTTTTACTGGGAAAGTGGCTGCATGTCCGCGACACTACACGAAGCACCGTGGCTGCTAAGTTAACGCTCCCGGACGGCTGAACTGGTGACTCAGTTGTCTGTTGTCCTCATACACTGCAGTTGACGCACCGCTGCATGCGAGGCACAAATCTTCTCGGTTAACGGTTAATAATCGGTTAACGAGGGTCAGTTATCGGTTAAGAAAATGTTTCAAAATTAGCATCCCTACTGCGGATACACTACAGGCATGAACAGACTAAATAGATTAAATGTCACACATTAATGACAGATTTCCTTTTTTCTTTTTGATCTTTCTTTGAGTGGTTTTCCACCTCACAACAAAACACTTACATATTTACATATTTGACTTAAATCAGATGTCTGAAAAAAATTGTTATAATAGTTAGGAGAGATTAATAGGAACTCAGGAATTGAACCTCCAGGAACCTAGTTCAACTTTTAGTTTCCTAAAAAATCTGAGCCCCAAGGTTGTACTGTACCGTACCTACTGATATGTCTGCTGTTTGCAGTACGAAATGTCCTGGATTTGTTAAGAACTAGTGTTTACAACCGCCGTTTCAAACACAGATAACAGCTGTTTGAAAAATAAAAAGCAGAAGCGTGTTCCAACACCAAGTCACATACACATGTTACACAGCAAATGGCAAAGAACCAGTAGGAGCCAAATCCACCAACGCAGCTACGAGGACATGATCCCTCACCAGCTTTCCACCCACAGACGGTGTTTGATGGAGCAAAGTTTGATTGGTTGTTGAAATGGGGCGTAAAACTAGGGCTGTCAAAGTTCACGGGATAATAAGCGTTCACGTTAAATTTGCTTTAACGCCAGGGTAAAGATACTGGCATCATATGAAATGAAGGAGGTTAAATAACGCTCCAAACTTGAGCTTAATTTTGGCAAGGAAAAACTGTCATGGCCATTTTCAAAAGGGGTCTCTTGACCTCTGACCTCCAGATATGTGAATGAGTCTCCCCTTTACAGACATGCCCACTTTATGATAATCACATGCAGTTTGGGGCAAGTCATAGTCAAGTCAACACACTGACACACTGACAGCTGTTGTTGCCTGTTGGGCTGCAGTTTGCCATGTTATGATCTGAGCATATTGTTTTATGCTAAATACAGTACCTGTGAGGGTTTCTGGACAATATCTGTCATTGTTTTCCGTTGTTAATTGATTTCCAATAATAAATATATACATTTGCATAAAGCAGCATATTTGCCCACTCCCATGTTGAGTATTAAATACTTGACAAAACTCCCCTTTAAGGTACATATTGAACAGATTAAAAAAAATGAATTCGCAATAAATCGCGATTAAATATTTGAATGGATTGACAGCCCTATTGGAAACACCAACAAACAGCTACGCACCAAAGGAAGTTTTAGTTGCCGAATTAGTGTCTGAATTTATTACCTGGTATCATTTTTTTTTTTAAATGGACCATAATCCTGGATCGTCATACATGACATTACAAGATCATCTGCTCCGTATAACAAAAAGCACAACACATTATTTGAAAGAAAAACAACAGCCTTACTACAATTAATTTCTGTTTTATTTCTATGCGCATCGATGAAGAACAGTTAGACTGGAAGAAGATAAACTGAGATAGGACAATCTATCAGACGGTCTACCAATCGACATGATCGTAGGGACTGTTTATCTCAGTTGTGCTGCTGTGGTTCATGTCCACTTTGTGCTACAGTGTGAATTAATATTGGTGTGCCTTTCCGCTCCTAAATGATTTAGGTAAATCCTGGCTATAGTTGGCCGAGCTCAGCATGTAGTGTGTCCTCCGTGTCAGGCAGCGCAGAACTGGTTGCTACTGTTTGCTGCTACTGTAGTGTTATCAAGGATGACTCATACGGAAGCAGATAAGAGACATAAGTATTTGAATTTTAATATCCACTGAACACTTAATATTTAAATGCAAACACCACTGAATTTATAGCATTGAAATATTTTATTTTGAAAGACCATGTATCTGAATTTATTTGTTCTGAAGGGACCACGGGGTGCTCTAGCTAGATAGCTAATTCTGGACCCATTTGTGGTCTGATAAATGGTGAATTCATTCACGCTGTGTCTGTGGCCGTGGTTTCATCATGGACGTTCTTATAGATCCATGGGGTTTCATAAAGTGGGTTAGACTTTAGTTTTTAGAATTTAACCAATCGAATTTATGCTACCTGAATCATTTTTTTTTTTATTTTAAAACTTTAATTTTTGGATCTGAATTTGTGAACATTGTAAAGAAATATATTCAAATTCAGCTTGTAAATCAAGAAATTTCATATTTCAATTTAAAAAAGAGTTGAATTCAGAACAAATAAATTCAGATACATGGTTTCCAAAGTAAAATATTTCAATGCTATGGATTACAAAAAAATTCAATATTGAGTTTTCAGTGGCTTTTAAATGTCTCTTATTTGCTTCCATAGCCGTAGCAACTAGCAACCTCTGCTTTTATGGGCAAACATGTTCCTGTTGCTTGACGGATCATTTAAAGGATCATTTCAGTTTATTACATTTTGGCTGTTATTTTTGTAGGTTTGGCCACCAGTTCTATAGGTATTAATAACATACTCACCAAAGAAGTGTATTTTATTTAGTTTCTAAAACAATTACAACAGAAAGCGGGAACATACAATACATACAAATATACAGTAACTGCAAATAAGCGGATATCAAATGTCCACCCAGTAAACTGTTTCCCCAGAAAGGTTGATAATTATTAACCTCTCTGGTTCAGTTTATTCTAGGCAAAAAAACTAATTTCATCTATAAGCCATCATAAGTGTTATAGTTGAAACATGTTTTTTTGTCCAAGCACCCGATAATGAACAAGATTTGGAGCCGTGCTCGCCACTACTTTCTACTTTTGAGATTTCCATGTCCTTTTTTATCATAAACAAGTCTAATTGCTATATAAATACTGTGAAAATATCAAATCCACAGAGAAATGCACACAGCCCATATTCAGAAACTGTGCGTTTAAACGAGCCGCCAGGACTTCCGTAATGTTGTGTTGTCACAACTATACAGTCACCGATAGACGTGCTGCTAAACTCAGCGTAGTTGACACACCAGTGAGTCTCTGGCTGCAGTGACGCTGTAAAGACAGCGACAGTGCAGATGCGGAATAGACCGGAAAACGCTGACCAATCAGAGCAGACTGGGCTTTTTCAGGAGGGGGTCTTAAAGAGAAAAACGGAGCGTTTCAGACAAAGAGTGAATTCAGGTCTATTCAGACAGTCAGGATGACAAATTTATTTATTTATTTTTAACATTAAAGCATGTAAATATGTTCTAGTAGAAACCCCAAATACAAGTATGAACCTGGAAATGAGCACGATGTGTCCCCTTTAAATATGTCTGATCCCAACCGCGTGTGTTTGAGGCCCGTGAGTCTGCAGATTTTCAGTCTTCAAGGTGAATTCACAGAGTGAAACTGCTTCAACCAGCCCATTTAGAGCACGCACTCGTGTTTGGAGGAATGGTTTGGCTTTTTGGGAAATACACTTATTCACTTCTTGCAGAGAGTTAGACGAGTAGATGGATAGCGATCACATATGGATCTTCTAATCTTTTTCTCAGCAACAAAGCAAATAAGTATTTCCCAAAAGGCAAGCTATTCCTTTAATAGAAAACCTGCAGGCGCTCGGTTTAGTTTCTGTGCTCACACGGTTGAGACAGAAATACAGCCCCCTCACAAAATCGGTATAATGAAGACAAACGTGCATGTGAACGTGTGTTTTGTGTCATGTCAAACAGCCACCAATGTGAGTCACCCGGGCTGTCCTCCCCAGTCTGGCTTTGTGAGAGGATTCAACCATCCATGTGGCTGCATCTGTGTTCCCATCTCAGGGTGAGTATATTGACCAGGGGTGGGAAAAAATGTATTCACCTATTTTTTTTTTTTTTATGATTTTTAAATAATTTTTCTTAATGTTAGAATCAATATTTGCTTCATTTGAGTCTATGCGGAGGTAGAAGGACGTTACTGCTTTTATTGTTATAGACTGGGTAATGTGACGTTATATCTGTTCCGTATCCGTCCAACCAAAACAAACCGCCGCGAGCTGAAACGACAAAGTAGAAAACAGCGGACGCTCGGCGTGGATACGACCTGCATCCTCCCATGTTAAATCCAACGTGGTAAACACTACACATCCAGTAAAGTATGGAAACACTTTGGGTTTCACACATTGCAGGAAAAGCAGAGCTAGACATCACGGCTGAAGCTGCATGCTAACGGTGTCACGGACAGGAAACGTTATCGTATCGCGGTGACGTTGCGGTCAAGCTGGCCGTCGCTCTCATCTCAGTGGTCAAATGGGCCGACGCTACGACTGTAGAGCACCCAGATACTGACATTTATGGCCCCGATGGAGCTGACCATGGATGGATAGAGAGAACGGAGCTGATGGGAGAGCTAGAGACCACCTTGGAGAAATTAGCGGAAGTATACACGTGTGACTACTTCCGGTTTTTAAAATAAGGTGTTAACAAAGGGAACTGTATATACAAAATATATATATGGAAATAAGATTGATTGGATTATATTCACCAGAAGTATAAAACATTACATGTCCCTGTGTTCGTTCCTACTCTCACCTTTGATCATGAGTGCTGGGTTATGACCCAAAAAACTAGATCGTGGGTACAAGCGGCCGAAATGGGTTTCTTCAGGAGGGTGGCTGGCGTCTCCCTTAGAGATAGGGTGAGAAGCTCAGTCATCTGTGAGGGACTCGGAATAGAGCAGCTACTCCTTTACGTTGAAAGGAGCCAGCTGAGGTGGTTCGGGCATCTGGTAAGGATGCCCCCCCCCTGGACGCCTCCCCAGGGAGGTGTTCCAGGCACGACCAGCTGGGAGGAGACCACGGAGAAGACCCAGGACTAGGTGGAGAGATTATATCTCCACACTGGCCTGGGAACGCCTCGGCATCCCCCAGTCAGAGCTGGTTAATGTGGCCCGGGAAAGGGAAGTTTGGGGTCCTAATGGAGCTGTTGCCCCCGGCGACCTGACCCCGGATAAGAGATTAAAGATGAGAGATGTCTTATAAATCGAAAGGATAATACCACTTATTTGTGAGGGAAATTTCTTTATTCTTTGGGTCGCTGGAAAAAACTGTAATAGATAATTAGTGACAATGACTGATAGATTTGGCTTCAGGACATGTTTGACTACATACAGGCTGAAAATAAAACATTTTTACTGTATTAATTTAGATATTTTCCAAAGTAAAAGTCCCAACAAGTGTTTGATTCAACTTTTCCCCCATGGTCTAGTGTTAAAAAAAAGTGAACAGAAATTGCAATAAATCCTAGTATCAAATCGCCATACTTAAAAAACGCAATACATATCGAATCGGAACCGAAGTATCGTGATAGTATCAAATCGGGAGATAGGTGTATCGTCCCAGCCCTACTACGACACACACACACACACACACACACACACACACACACACACACACACACACACACACACACACACACACACACACTAAACAAGTACAGTGTGTGTTTGTAGAGGAAACTCTGACCAGAGTTCAAATTCATCTTCTCTTTTTCTTATATTTCGTTTCCTCTTGTGTGTTTTCTTCCAGAGAGCCCAACAAAACCCAGGTGTTCAGCTTCTTCCAGACCGACCTGGGCGGCTTCCTGCCTCGCTCCGTGGTCGACTCGTTCTTCCCCTCCAGCATGGCCGAGTTCTACAGCAACCTGGCCAAGGCTGTCAAATCCCTCAAGGACCTTTGACACTTAAGAGTTAAGAAATCTACCTTCAAACCGGAGCCCCTGCTGACTGGTCAGGTCCAATTGTTCCTTGTATTTTAAATCAGTCCAAACTCAACAGCAAGTCAGCACACTAAGATTATCAATCACTTATTTCAAATAGATCCAATCCACGATTTCTGTTTAATGTACATTCCTAGTATATTCCTGTGTGACTGCAGGAGGAAATCCAGTAAGTCAACATTCAACCCCACCTTACTGGGTTTGAAAGCAGTTTACACGCTGAGAAGTCCCAAAATAAGATCGGGGGCTTAACCTGCATCTCAAACTCAGTCTGGTTACATCTGTGGGATGATTTATTTCCTCCAATCCAAAGAAAGAAAAATAGATGTCAAATCTATATTTGTACATGTGCTGAAAGTACAGCAACATCTCTGTTTTTTACCACTATGATGAGACACTAGACATTTTCCTCTTCTTATTATCGCATACTTCAGTGTGTACTGTAAACATGCATGTTGCATGGACCTTATTTACCCTATGCTGGTATCAGGCTGTTGGTTTGGAGTACTGACTCGTACCTCATATTTAGTTGTTTGTGTTGTACTTGAACTGCCATTTTGCTCATCTCCACCTCACCTGTAAAACCATGATGATCTGCCTCTGTCGTCAGTTACACTGAAGCACGGGTGGGATGGCAGAGGTGGCCTTTTTTTTTTACATAAAGGCAGCTTTATTTTTCCTTATGAAACGACGCCTTTTGAATAGGACATGTTCTCTGTGCTGCTCTATAGCAGAAAAAGTGTCTTCCCCTTTTTTCATGGCATCGGTTTCTGAAGTACATTTCCCTTTTCTTTTTCTTCATATGCAGTCTCTGATGTTCAAACTATTGTGGTGAAATGAGGTCACTGACTGTAAAATAACATGATTTAGGATGTAAAAAGATATAACCGCACTATAGGCTGATATTCTCAACACATCAGGCTATTTTCAGTAGCTTATACTGTAAAACTGAGTATTAGAATGGCATGGTTTACTATCACTAAGGCCCCGCTCACACTTCGCATTAACATGCGTCTCGGGTGATCCGACCACAAGTGGACAGCTCTAAGTACGTCTGTTCACACCTGGTATTAGAATGCGTCTCCACATGCGTCTTGAGTGATTGGATCTCACTTCCCCGCTCTATATGCAAATTAACACGTAGTAAACACACGGCTAATACAGCAGACGTTGTGATGTAATATTACAGGAATGTCAGTTGTAATATCCTACATATTTGTGAATTCAGGTACATTTTATTTACATAACAATTAGGGCTGTCAATCGATTCAAATATTGAATCGCAAATTAATCACATTTTTCTATCTGTTCAATAATGTACCTTAAAGGGAGATTTGTCAATTATTTAATACTCTTATCAACATCAAATGTGCTGCTTTATGCAAATGTATGCATATATTTATTATTGGAAATCAATTAACAACACAAAACAATGACAGATATTGTCCAGAAACCCTCACAGGTACTGCATTAAGCATAAAACAATATGCTCAAATCATAACATGGCAAACTGTAGCCCAACAGACAACAAGTGTGTCAGTGTGCTGACATTTTAATAATGTCAGGTTTGAAGTATTGGTTGGACAAAACACATTTGTTGGATCTTTACAAACCAAACAATAAATTGATTACTTGAGAAAATAATCAGAAGATTAATCCATGAGGGGGAACATCATCAGTTGCCCTCCAGTTTAACTACAGCAGTGAAATGATGCTCACACATCAACACAGGAGTAATACTAATTTGATATACTATTACTAATAATAATAATAATGTACAATAGTATGTCAGTCACAGGAGACATTTTTCTGCATTGAGTGTAGTACATTTACATTTTCCTGATTATACTTGCACACTGTTACATAGTAACATTTTAAAGGGACTCTGTAAGAGTCAGAAATTGCTTAACAGCGACACCTGTGGCCGTTAAAGTCAACGACAATCAGCGTCCTGTTGCTCGTGCTCGCACTACGTCGACGTGAGCGAGCATCGGTCAAAACAGTGAGGCGACACACACAAGATGATTATCGTTAGCAACATTAGCAGCTAAAACCACAATATCACATGCTTAGTAATAATGTTAGCTCACCAAACGAAGGTACCCCCCATGAATGGAAGGCCGATGTTGATCCTAATGTTAACTTTTCGCGCTTCAGCCTCCACCGCTCTCTCTCTTGCTTCACCACTCATTTTCCAATGTTCACACACACTCTTCACACTGGCTTTGCTATTCTCCCACAACACTAGTCCCCCCCCCCGACGTTGGTCACATTCCTGTTTTGCCAGACGGGCTTCACTAGATATAACTTTGTTTTTTTTTCGTGCGTCTGTGGAGTTTGTGTTGGAGTCTGAGTTGTGGTGGGGGGCTGGTCATTTGTTGGCGTTAGCGGATTCTATTTCTAACCGAACGTTAGCTATCGTTGCACACCGTTAGCCCTGTAAGCGGAGCTGAAGAGAGTAAAAGGTACTCACGAGCGTGCATGACGTCACATCCGTTGGATTTTCCCAGAAAAAACGTCACATTAATTACTTCACATTTTAAGCAGCATACAGGCCGATAGAGGAAACCCAGAGAGTCAGTTAGTTTACATCCTGTTCACACATGGGCAATAAGAAACGATTAAAAAACGTTTATACGTGTAAAGAAATGACAGTCCCTTTTAAATGCAGGGATTTTTACTTGTAATTTGGTGGTGTATTAGTACTTTTACTAAGTTAAGGATCTGAGTACTTCCTTCACCACTGCCTTTGTGAGACCAGAAAGCCAGACTCAAGTTTCCACTGTAAACACTAATCTCACTTCCTGAGAGGTTGAGCTCAACACCGAGGAAAGAAAATCACTCATCTCGGAAAGGCTGAAACATTCGAACATTAAAAGATGCTCATCCCATAAACCTTTCAGAGTTTATGGTTTATCAAATAAATGTTACTTTAGTGTGTCACACTAAAGTAATTGTCACACTTTTTCTTTTTTTTTTTTTTTGTTTACATGTGGATAAAGACTGTCAGAGGTCTGTTCCATTACAGTATTTGTCAGTCTAGTTTCTCATGAGGCCACCTCATTGTCTCCACTTTATGGTCAATGATAGCTGTGTACGGGGAAAAAGAAATGGGAAATGTACCTGTGGAACTTGAAGTGGGATTGAATATAATGACAGTATGTAATCCCTGGAGAGAAGCCCATCCACACTGATCATTGGCTTTACTGATATTATGTTGTCTTGTTCTTTAACATGAAGACTCATTTTCAGGATTAGAGAGCCCGGATGAACAGCTCCACTCCTCTGTACCTGCACACGAAAAATCAAAGCTTGCAGCACTTGGGAAGAAAAAAAAATCATGTCTGTATTTAATAACTTAACAATATAGAAGTTGCTATTGCATTTTATTTACATAGATATTATATACAAATGTAAGTTAACTCTACAACTGCCAGAATCTTCTTCAGGTTTTCAGAAGAAAAAATAGACATCACCACAAATGTACTGTACTTGTTTTAATCCTCATCGGCTAAGAGTCACTTTGGTCGGGGGAAATAAGAAAATGTTACATCTCGGTGGTTTTAAAAGACACCACGTAAAGGCCTTTACACACCGGGGCCGCGGGGAATAAACGACACATACTCATCAGCAAATATTATATGTCTATGGCTTTATTGTGAAAGGAAGGTGTGGATCTGGTCTGAGCTGCTTTTGTCAAGATTGAAAGGAAGGGTAAAGTTTGCCGTCCTGGTTCGGACTACGGAGCTTCCATGTTGTTTTTTCTTAAATAGATCGTTTGATGCCTTTAATCGCGGTGCAAAAGCTCAGATTAGTCAAACTCGTTCCGAAAAAAGTGCTGCTTTTCCGCTGCGTAATATTCACATTTTATGAAAGTACTCACGACAAAAACAGGTTGAAAAAAATAGATTGACGCACAAATTAATCGCACAAAAAAAACCTGCCCCTGGTGTGTGAAGGCCTCAAGCCTTCCCTTCTATTCCCTTTTTATGATGGTTCAGATTTGGGATGCACCGATACCACTTTTTTTCAAACCGAGTACAAGTGCAAGTCCTTACATTTGGGTACTCACCGATACCGAGTACCGATATGAGTACTTTTCTGTGCCAAAAGACCCAGCCAGCTGGAAGGTGTGAGCAACACACGGCAGTCCCGCATACGAGGCGGTGCGCCGCGACCGACTCTAGGTCGGCTTGGAAAGGTTCAGGGCGAAGGTGGCTCACGGCCGCAGCTTTACAGGGCTACCCGCCCGGATCTCGCCACACCGTGATGGGCCCCTCTGCTCCCGGTGCGACTGTCGACCGGGACGGACTGTCCTCAGTGCGCCCCAACCGCGTCGTGCCGTGGCCCACGTAAGAGGCGCCAGGGGTCTGTGGCATTGTCGGCAACCCACCCGACCCGTCTTGAAACCAAGGAGTCTAACGCACGCATGAATCAGAGGATGCAAGCAAAACCCCGTGGCACAATGAAACTCAGGGCCGGCGTGCGCTGGCTGAGGTGGGATCCCGGCCCCGCGGGTTCGGGCACACCACCGGCCCGTCTCTCCCGCACCGTCTGGGAGGTGGAGCATGAGCACCCGAAAGACGGTGACGAGAGGTTAACGTCGCGCTGCTGTAAAGTGGTTTCGGTACCGTTGTATCGGAGCCGTTTTGCGAGTACATTACAGTATCAGACCCGATACTGGTATCGGTGCATCCCTAGTTCAGTATGAAATAAATGAAGATAGATGAGTATCTGAGTCGGGGAAGGCTGGATGGAAGATTTGATTTGTGTAGTGAACTGTTGGCGTACCCACCTTCTCCAGAGCGTTCATGTGTACTGTATGATGAGCCATATTAGGCTGACATGTTTTAACCAGTCTTTCTTTAGGAGTATCAAGATTCCTTTAAACATGTTTTTTTTGGCTTTACCTGTAACATCTTTTACCTCACAGTGTAGCCAGTAATTTAAATGAAAGACCTCTTAATTGCATTCCACCATTTCCAAGTCACGTGTGCTTGAGATGTTATTGCTAACGTGTGGATCTAAAGGCGTTTTCATGTGTGTGTTGTTTAAATGGAACCAGCAGGGTTTTTAATTTATGTGAAATGGTCTCGATGTACATACAGGTGTCTGCTAAAGTGAATGGAAACCAGAGAAGCACATGTCCCTGGCATTCAAAGTAAATCAACACTGAATCACCTTTGACTTGTTTTTGACCCCGTCTCTACCAGGTCTTAACCTGTGATCTGTATCTGATTACGTACGCCTGCCATCAATAAGTGGTATAAGCTCGTCTGCCTGCATTGGGATCGGATCTCAATAATTCCAGTAGGAGGAATTGGCGGACTTCTTAACAACCATGGTGCAATATGTCTCAGGTTAAATAATGGATATTTTGCAATAACGTTATCAATGTGAAAGTGCGATCATGTAAAAGAGAGGGGTCGCTCACAGTGACGAAACTACTGAGAATTATCAATCGAATCTGCAGCTCCCTTTTGCTTTACGGAGCTTCGTGACCCACCGTCCACTACCTGCTCAGCAGCAAACCGCACGGACACTGTTAGAGAATAGCTGGAGAACATAGTGGAGCATTGAGCAGCTAAAGAGACGGACATGTTGATCAGGAGATGGTGGAGGCCAAAATCGCAGCAAAAAGAGAGAGAATATTGGATTTACATTTGCCAGGTGGCCAGAAACACAACTGGTGGATGTATAAGTAAGCAACTGGTTGCTAACAAGTTCACCTCACCAACTTTAAAGAGGTGATGTCGTTATGTTTACATGTTTCCGCTGCTCCCCCGTAGCCAACAACTATCTGTTCTATATGCAGATTTCTGTCGAGGGACAGCAAGGTGCACTGCTGAAGGCATCTGCAGGCTACTTTTTAGTCACCTAGATAATTTCAAGATATACTTGCTTTTTAACCACGCGTTCGCGTAGAATACCGGATGACTTGTGAGCAGAATTGCTCACATACTTGTACTCTGCGTATCATTGGAGGATTCCACTCATAGAAATAGAATAGTAGAAGAACGGACATTGAACTGTTTTCAGTGGCCATTTGACGATTACAAAATAAAATGGGATTGTTGTTATGGTGACAACAGAGCACACGTCAGTGGGGCCGTAAAGTGGTCGCTGGTCGCCGGGAAGAGAACGAACGCAGCGCCGGAGATGGATGGATGGCTGGCTGGCTGGCTAGTTAGCTAGGTAGCTTGTCCTTCTCCGGAGCGGTGGGAAGTGAGGCAGAGGAACAGTTATGATACGTGTCCACGGGTGTTTTTTTATCGTGATGGATCGCCTCGCTTCCCAGCATTGGACACTTGATAGGCTGCCACTAAACACAAGGCACCTGATTGGACGAATGCTTTCCCTCGTGGGCTGCTGCTGCTCCCAGCTTTCAAACTGGAACCAACATGGCGGCTCGCTTGGAGACTTTCTTCTCTTATATCACAAAAATCACTCACCACACTCAAATGTGTTTCTGAAAACATTTTTGTGCAACAAGTAAGCCACGCTATTGCTGAATCTGTCTTTATTTTGGATCGACAACGGTCACATCATCATACCGCCGCTACGCTGCCCCTACCGCTCATGTGCTTATTGCATCTTGAGGATGTGTGGCGTTCATTTCTGAGGTCGTGCACAACCAACACTCCAAACGGATGCAAGGTGCGTGAAATGTGCAAGCAAACTTGTAGTTAAAAGTGATTATATCTCTTTACGAGGCAACCGTTTATACAGTAAGAATGTAATCTGAGCCAGTGGGGAAGCCTGATGGCACTAATGCTAGATTGACTATCCTTGTCAGTCATGCGACCATCATTTTTCATGTAGCTGTCCCTCGAGTCTCCTGAAGCGTTGCTGCTGTAGCGGCTCTCTTTAGAGGGAGGAGGCATCTTGACAAAGCTCGAGTCAAACTGTACAGATGTCATCTGAAACACCTCCAGATGTGGTCCGGGTGATCCGACTGTTTTTACACTCGCGTTGCATTCTGCATGCACTTACACATGCAATAACTACTCTTCCCCTTACCCGGATATGCTATCCAGATACAGATAACATGTTAATACCAGATGAAAATGGCGTCCTTTGAAACACCTGCTGGGTCGTCTCTGTTTGGACGGACACCAAAACGTTGGGACTTATCTGCCAAATCACCAGCAGCTCTTTAAACATAAAACTCTGGAAAAAAAGTTTGGAAATTTGGGTTAGGTCGATTATTTCTCTGTTACGATTGAATTGGCATTGTATTTTACATGGTTGGAAAGCCTGTTTATTTACCTTCACAATGATGTCCAACTTGTAAGGATCATGCATTTGTACACTGTTTACCATTGGCAGAGAATTTTGGCAAATATTTCTTGGGCGCTACTCACAAAGTCAGCTGTGCTGCTCATCCCACAAATGCATGTTCGTAACAAGTTGGACATCATTGTGAAGGTTAATAAAAGGACTTTCCAACGATGTAAAATACAAAGACAATTAGCATTGTAACAACATAGAAACGCAAATTTCCAAACTTTGTTTTCTGAGTTTATTTGGAGCCATCCTCACCACTACAGAGCCCTGTTTACTGTTAACAGGACTTACAGTAACAGAGTCCTCTGACAACAGGAAACAACGTCTTATCATTGGTGAAATATGTTTTGCTTGAAAATTGGCTGAATCTAATGAATTCCCTTCTATATTGTTTTTGTGAAAATAAGTGAAAAACGCCAGCAGTGCAGCAGCATGTGATTCAGCATTGATTTATCAGACCTCGGTGAACTTTGACCAACGAAGCATCTCGCTGTAGCCACGATGACAAGATGGTCAAACAGCATGTTCACTATGGCAGAACCAGACTCCCTTTAAGTAGTGCATTCATTGTGACTGTGACGGACGTTTTGGACCACTAATGAGACCAAATACCAAGAGTCGATTTAGTATTCTGTGATTGAGATTCAGATACCAATCCAAAGTTTCCTTACGTGCGTTGTTCTGGCAACTTGTGGTCCAACAATCAGTTCAGACATTTCTTTGTCTCCTGTGTTACACACACCGTCTATAGGGTCATTTAAATGACTGGCATGACAGAATATATGTCAAATGATACATGTCGGATGTTTGTCATTTTACTCCTCTTACTGACAGCGACCGCTGCTACTCTTTACATTTTTACATGTCTAGTCAGAACACATGAAACTGTTTTCTCTTGTATTGTTCTGCACCCAGTTAGTTTTGTATTTCACCAGCATTAAAATGATTAATAAGAGCATCTTGTTGTCCTCTGCTCCTTTTTCTTTATAGAACAGCAACATTTCTCACACTTGTGTTTGTATAAACTTGGAGAATGAAACATCACAGACTTTGGCTCAGTTTTGAACCGTTTTATAGTTTGAATTCTTACAGCAGATGTAAGTGACTCTATAAACATCTGTTTTGTAAATGGATAATTTTTGACCATAATAAAACTCATTTGTTTTGTGGTTGCTTAAAGAGACAGACGCTAAAACGGAGCGTTTCAGACAGAATGAATACAGGTACTGTAGATTCAGACAGACAGGATGAGAAAAATAACGTTTTTTGAACATTAAAGCATGTAAACATGTTCTAGTAGAAACCCAAAATACAAGTATGAACTAAGGATGGGTCATGATTTTTTATTTTTCGAATAGTCGTTAATTATAAAAAATCAAATAGGTTATGTGACTATTCATCCCATCCTAAAACATATATATTTCCCTTGTTTTAACCATCGCAGTCGCTGCCTGGTAGTAACGTTACTACCGGTAAAATGTGTGTGGCACGTTCAGTTCGGCTCTTCTCTGTCTGCGCGTGTGTGTGTGTGTGTGTGTTTGTCCCGCTCAAACCGCCGTGTTCCCTCTGAAGGAGGGAGGAGAGTTGGGTACCCGGAGGTGCACGGCGGGCGACCGGGGCGAGGCTGCCGCACCACCCTCATAGTTTAAGGTTCTGAATGGCGGGCCACTCTCCCCCCCGGGCACACTCTCCGCACCGCCGCGAGCGCACCCCGACGTTGTGTCCGTGTGCAAGCAGCCCCGCGCCCCTCGTAGTTTCAGCAGGTAGATCAGCTGTTCGATCAGCGGAACATATCGTCATTCAAACCCGACAGAAACAAAATAAAACTGACCAAAACCGTCTTGGTCTGTCTTTCCACCGGCCTCTTTCACTGTTACAACAATATGATTGAAATAAACTCTTAATCCATAGCGTTAGATGGGAAAATGTGCCGACCCTACATGCTGGGAATTACTAAAATATATATATATATAAACAAACAATGAAGCACCACCTAATACACACCTGTACTTCAAAAACATAATTTGAATCAATCCATTAACAGCACCACAGACTTGTACTGGGCTGTTGTATTGGGTTGCTTTGTTACGTACAGGTGTTGCTTTTATTGTGCTTAATCTCCTGTAGTTCTTCCCTTCTCCTTCAGATTTGTGCAAATGTCTGAGACCACCTGCCTCACATCAGCTAAAACCAGTCTGTCATACGTTAAGTGACTCACATGGTCTGATCAGTTGCTGTCTGTATCGCATCGGATGGATAGAGCGGATAAAACTGCTTGGTACACATCAATACTCTGGTAGGACTTTTTGCTTGGCCTACACTTTTACCGGCGTTTGTCTGTCTGTCTGTCTGTCCGTCTGTCCGTCCGTCCTTCTGTTAGCAGGATTACTCCAAAAGTCCGCGATGGATTTGAATACAATTTTTTGGAGGGGTGGGGTGTAGCACAATGAACAATCAAATTAGATTTTGGTGGCGATTCGGATCATGATACGGATTCAGGAATTTTTATAAGAATTCCGGTCAGCCTGAGCATTAAGATCACGGGGTATAACACATGCACAGTGTAACTGATGATGCCTTGATGACGCGTGACCGCGCCTTCTTCCTCCTTCTGACAGTAGAGAGATAAATAGGCTCGTTGGAGATGAGCCAGGCCTGCGCAGAATCGATCACCGGCGATCGCCGCGCAATGCACGCCGGTTCGATTTGTGTCCGACTTGATGCCGACTCGCTCTGACGTCATGCGCACGTGAGCAACAATAACCTCACAAGATCGAGGCGGCCGCAGTTTTTAGAGCCAGGCGCCGCAGTTGCGTTTCACCGACTGCAAGACCCAGGGCATTATGGGAAACGCCTGGCTCGCGCCTGATCAAAGAGCTGATTGGCTCTTAGTTTTGAAAGCAAACACCGCATGCTGTAGAAAGTCACAACTTTCTGTGTAATTGTAATATTTAATGCTAGATTGTAGGATATTAAGTCTTGTGTTGTGCAATGAAGGTTTCATCTGTTAACAAACACATCTTGTGTGGTTGATAATAATAATTATTATAATAATGAAGGTTATTTATATATAACACTTATCAAGCGAGTGTTTATTATGTGCTTTAAAAGGCAGACATAAAAATAATAAAGCATAGAATCCAACGCCAGACACACGCACATTTCCACATAGATTTACAAACAAATATAAATAAATCCCAACGTGGTCTGAAAACTACAAGTAGCCTACAGATCGCATCTAACAGGAAGTAACATTTTCTGGGACTTCCTGTAAATTCAGTGAAGGCTGCTCGAAACAGCTTCAAACTGTCCTACTTGACCGCAGCTTTTAGTCACTGCCCCCTGCTGCTGCCGCCTGATCTCGTCTACTTTCCAGGCGAGTTGCAGTTCATCTCCAACATACTATTGTGTGGATGTGTGGCGAGGATCCGAGGTGCGGGAGCTGCTGACCGTCCGCGGTGAGAAAGAACAAAGGGGTAGATGACGGGATGAGAGACAACGTAGTGTAACCTTATACAGACATAACAATGCTGCTGAATGAGAGAGGCATTCGCCGATACGTTACACGGAAACACCGTGGTAATAACAAGCCGACCACCTCAAGGTACCGCCAGCTGTGAGCTGGGATCTGTTTTTAAAGTCACGCACCTTGGCGGAGGTCTGCGCTCTCCGAGTGCCGTTCTAGTTTTAAACAGTGTTTTTAAAAGGAAGTTTTGCTGCCTCGTACTTAGCTGCACTTTTGGCTAATTTTGTTAATATGTGGGCGTGGCCTATTTAGCATTATATGCTCTATTATCCCTTTGCTCAATTTGCTGTGAGCTGGAACAAGAGACATGAAACCTGTCACCATAATAACTGATCAAGATGTTCTGATGCTTCACAAAAAATATGATTCTAATTGGTCTGATGGTGGCGCTATGATTGACAGCCAAAAATGTGAAAACTTTCAAAGGCCGGCCCCCTCACGTCCAATTGACTTGAAATTTGACACACGTCTCTACATGCATATATATAGATATAGATATAGATATATCTATATCTATAGATATAGATATAGATATGTGCTTGATCCCTACCGTTTTTGAAAAGAACTATTACATCCAAAATTGCAATGCAAGCAGTATACAAACAGCACCCATGACCACAGTTATACCAATCCAAATGTATTCATAAAGCACATTTAAAAACAACAAAAGTTGACCAATATGCTGTACAATTATACATAAAAACGACAATATAAAACACTAAGACCAACTGAAAACCAACAGGACATTAAAATAATAAAAGGTGGTTAAGACCAATAGGAAAGGAAAAAGGATTTAAATAGTAAATAGTCAACTCTCAAGCCGAGCCAAAAGCCAAAAGGAATGAAGGTGTGTTTTGAGGTTTGATTTAAAAGCAGGCAGTGTGGGGGACAGCCCAACACGTGGAGGCAGAGTGTTCCAGAGCTCTGGAGCTGCAACTGAAAAGGCTCGGTCACCCCTGAGTTTTAACTTTGGTCATGTTGGGGTCGTTCCTGCCTCCATTGGGTCCAAAAATATTAACTTCAGTTTTGTTCTCATTGAGCTTAAGAAAATGTAAAGCCATCCAATCTTTGATGTCTTTGAGACAAGCTACCAACATGCTCAAAGAGTTTGAGTTATTATTTTTCCAGGGCAGGTACAGCTGTGTATACTACTATTATTACAATACTGTCTCCAAATATAGTATATGTAGAGTAATATGACACCACCAACTATCACAGTACATAATATAAAGTGTAGTGCAGTAAATATCTGACATTATATTATTATTATTATTATTATATTATAGTTCTAACTACCCAAGAATATGTAAAAGTGATTATATTAATACAATGCTGTTAGAGGCTATTCTACCTGCATAATACCACCGTACAAGTACTTTTGTTAGTTTATAGTTTACATACATTTAGCTGATTTTACATCAGTAAAATATCTGAGTGCTTCTTCTCACTGCAGTCTGTCTCACCCTGTCCTCGTCCTCTCCTCGTCCTCTGTCTTCAGTAGTTCTTAGTACAAAGTTAAACAGCCGACACCGCCCTCTGGTGGTATTAAGCACAAACAGCATCTCTCTGTGTGTGGTGGTTTAGATTAGACTTTATTATCCATATTGTAGTGTAACAGCAGTCACACTAATTATTATTGTTGTGTAACTTTGTTTCAAATGTTATTATTGTGAAGCTTCATTTTCAAAGGTAATGAAATATGGTATTGTCATGCTTTCTTTCCCCCCCCCATATAAACAAACATAATGTCAACAGACATAGGAAGAACACCACAAATACAAAAAATAAATACAAATAAACAATCATAATAATATTGATGCTAGTAATGATAATAATTATGAAAAATAAATAAATAAATAAAAACAGTAGTAGTAATAATAATGATAGTGATAATAAATAATAACAATAATACTATTACTTATATATAACTTTACTTGTATAACACCTGCATATTGTAGTGTTACAGCAGCCAAGGCACACTTTAAAAAACATGAAGGACAATAATAATAATAATAATAAATTCATAAATTACAAATATAATACTGATAATAATAACACTATTAAATAATAATCATAATATTTACCTGCAAAATTTTCTTGCCTACATATCAAAGAAAAACTAACCCGTAACCAGCCTCACACGCTCCCCTTATCTGCTCCATGTCCACCCCCCCCCCCCCCCCACCTCCCCGTCCCGTACTGCAGGTAACATTTGGTTCCTTCTGCGAGTGTTATCGTGTAACGTTACATTTCACAATTGTTTTACTGTTCAGATAACTCATCTTTTCCTCTGACCCCTGCACCAAAACAAACTACTGTCTGTCTACAATCTTCAGCAGGAACCGTGGACAAAGGGCTCACTGCGCCCTCTCTCCCCGCCGGGGATGGCCCCCTGCTCCCGGTGTGACTGTCGACCGGGACGGACTGTTTTCAGTGCGCCCCAACCGCGCCGTGCCGCCAGTTCGGGGCACGGCCCACGTAAATGGCGCCAGGAGTCTGCGGCGATGTCGGCAACCCACCCGACCCGTCTTGAAACACGGACCAAGGAGTCTAACGTCGGGCGAGTCAGAGGGTGCAAGCAAAACCCTGTGGCGCAATGAAAGTGAGGGCCGGTGCGCGCCGGCTGAGGTGGGATCCCGGCCCAGCGGGGTCGGGCGCACCACCATAAAGTGGTATCGGTGCCGTTGTTTATTGGAGACGTTTTGCAAGTACGAGTACATGAGCACAGTATCGGACCCGATACCCGATACTGGTATCGGGTATCGGTGCATCCCTATCATCAACAGAAACATCTCCAGCTTGTTTGCCGACAGGCTGCTCCTCCTAAGTCTGCTTTTGATAAATTTCAGGGTTGAGAACATTCTTTCACAAAGAAAGGGTCAGCAGGAACTTGTACGCAAGCCCCAGGAGAGGATAAGCACCTGACGACATGTTGAACCGCCTGAGTGTTTCATAGCAGCAGAGTGGACAATTTTTGCAGGAAGCGCAGTTTTTATTGACAACATCAGTCTCCTTCCTTCCTTTCCTGCAGATCCATCTGCCACCGTTCTGGTAATGTATTCATCCACATGTGATGCTTTAAGCCTGTCCCTCTGTCCAGCTAAACTTTGCAGCTCTGATTGTAGATTGTCCACTGCTGTCAAATCTGATCAGACATTTACTGAGGTCAGTTGGGAAATCCCTGGCAATGCTTTTGAGGCTCTCTTGTGTGGCAGTCACCATTCGGTGGGCCGAGAGGATGTCCATCCCTTCTGTCTGGAGGTACTTGTACAGTGGAGTGGTTTGGTCAAATAACACTGTTTCATATCTCAAGAGGCCGTCTTCAAAGCCTCGTGCTTTGGCACGTATAGTTGGCTTTGCATTTGTCTTCTGTTCTATGGCTGCCAGTGTGAGCACTGCGTCGATGAAGAGACCATTCTCTGGTTACCAAAATGTCCAAACACTTTTTTGAGAGCAACGTGCTCGGCACCACCACCGTGTCTCTCCAATCGGAGAGAAGCGTCTGTGTTTTTTTTCCTTGGGTTTGATTTTCCCACAGATTGACCTTCTGATAGGATTCCCTGGTGAACACAGCTATGTCATTCAGTAGACTGAACAGTGTTCCACTTTCGATAACAGTTTGAGTAGTGTCAGTCAGCACAAGATTAAGTACATGAGTATAGCACCACACATGCACATGAGTGGGAGACTGGGAGGTCATCAGTGCTGAAAAACCTTTGTACTCGCCCTGCGTATTGGATGCCGCATCTGTTGCATTCCCTATAATTAATACCAGGGGTCTGCAACCTGCGGCTCCGGAGCCTAATGTGTCTCTTTAGCTCCTCTCCAGTGGCTCCCTGTGGATTATAAAAAATGGAAATGAATAACCATTTTTTGTTTACATTTTCATTTTTATTTATCATTGTTGTAGGTCAATGGTACGACGTACAACGGAGTATCAGGGCCACATTGAGGAAAAAAAATAAAAATCTGAAATTTCGAGAATAAAGTCATAATATTACGAGCATAAAGTCATAGGTTTACGAGAAAAAAAGTCGGAATATTATGAGAATAAAGTCATAAATTTAAGAGAAAAAAGTCGTAGTAATATGAAAATATAGTCGTAATATTACGGCTTTTTTCCTCGTAAAGTTATGACTTTATTCTTGCAATATTACAACTTTTTTCTCGTAAAGTTATGACTTTATTCTCGTAATATTACAACTTTTTCTCGTAAAGTTATGACTTTATTCTCGTAAAGTTATGACTTTATTCTCGTAATATTAAGACTTTATTCTCGTAATATTACGGCTTTTTTCCTTGTAAAGTTATGACTTTATTCTCATAATATTCCGGGGTTTTTTTCTCGTAAAGTTATGACTTTATTTTTCGTAAAGTTATGACTTTATTCTCGTAATATTAAGACTTTATTCTCGTAATATTACGGCTTTTTTCCTTGTAAAGTTATGACTTTATTCTCATAATATTCCGGGGTTTTTTTCTCGTAAAGTTATTACTTTATTCTCGTAAAGTTATGACTTTATTTTCACGTAATATTCAGATGTTTTTTCCCGTAAAGTTATGACTTTATTCTCGTAATATTCCGGGTTTTTTTCTCGTCAAGTTATGACTTTATTCTTGTAATATTCCGGGGTTTTTTTCTCGTAAAGTTATGACTTTATTTTTCGTAAAGTTATGACTTTATTCTCATAAAGTTACGACTTTTTTTCTCGTAATATTATGACTTTATTCTGTAAATCTCAGATGTTATTCCCCTCAATGTGGCCCTAATACTCCGTAGTACATTTGCTCTTTGGCCCTCACTGCATTAGATTTATATACTATATACTTAGACTATAATCTGTGTTACCTTCATCACAATGCTCAAATGTTTTGCGGCCCCAGACAGATTTTTTCTTTTTTCTTTGCCTAAAATGACTCTTTTGATAGTAAAGGTTGCTGACCCTTGATGTAATCTCTTGCTCTTTTCTATACAACTGTCAAGATGCTCTATGACGTCCCTTGCAATATGTGAGCTACTTCCTGCTTGTTCCGTCTTTACTAGTGAATACCTGTTGCACTAAAGGATTTCTGGTATTCTGTTGCGGGTGGTGATTTAAAAATATTTGTAGCGTAGATGGCTCAGGACGTACAAAGTAATCTATGTCCTCCTGCTCCTTGCTCTCCTCTCTCTCGCTGACACACTGCTGCTGCTGCTAGTTCAACCTGGCTCAATGAGACAAGAGGAGAGACGATTAGGTGAGATTTTTTTTTAACATAATAATACAATCAGGTCCAGAATTATTGGATTCCTTGATAAAGAGGTGTAAAAAAGCTGCATTGATATAACAATATCATAAAGGTAATGGACAAATAGTTGTTGAATAAATAAATGCATGGATGTCTGAATTTCATTTATCTATATTGTTCATCAACACCCACCCAAAAGCTGACTCCCAAACACATTTTTTTTTTCTAGGTCCCAAAAGAGCACTGTTCACCATATAGCTTATAATAAATGAAAAAAGAAAAACTAAACCGAAAATGCTGACAGCCAACTCACTGGTATTGTTGATGAATGGTATTCTAGTCAACAAAATAATGATGTTCTTCCAATAACACAAGAGTGTCATTAAAGGTCCCATATCGTGCTCATTTTCAGGTTCATACTTATATTTTGTGTTTCTACAAGAACATGTTTACATGCTGAAATGTTCAAAAAAAACTTTATTTTCCTCATACTGTCTGCCTGAATATACCTGTATATTCTCTGTCTGAAACGCTCCATTTTAGTGCATTTCAACGGAATCGCGTTGCTAGGCAACAGTTTGGGTCCATGATTACTTCCTGTCAGCTGATGTCATTTACATACACTGCAACAGGAAATAAACTGGGACACATTTCGAATGTTTACGTTTAGAACCGTGTAATGGTCTAAATATTGTACATTTGTGACATCACAAATATACAGAAATCCTAACGGCTTGTTTCAAATGCACAGTTTCTAAATACGGGCTGTGTGTATTTCTCCGTATATTGAGCGTTTTGATAGTTTAACAGTATTTATATAGCACTTAAAACTGCTTTATAATATAAAAGACATGAAAATATCCCTTTTTGTGTGCACAATGTGTTAACTAGCCACTATGACCTACACGGTAACACTGGTGTTATAACTAGCTAGCTAGCAAACTACACCTGCATTCATAAAAGTCTCAAGTTAGCAAAATTGAAAATGAGCAAAGCGTACATAATTTGTTTTATTGTAATATGTTATCAACATGACTTTGCAAACAACAGCTAGTTTGTTCAACATTAGCCCTTGCTTTTGCTCAGTTTTATCAAGGGGACTGTAATGTGTTAGTTGACTGAGAGAATAGTGTAGCCTCATCTCTCATGACATACTGTATGTTGAGCCAGGCAGCGAGCTAGCCCTTAACTTCTGCTTACCTCAACCTCTACACCACCCCCCCCCCCATCTCTCTCCCCCTCCTCCTCACTGTGGCCACCAGCCACGGGTGCTGCTGACGATGGTCCTCCTCCTGCTGCTGCAAACATGTCAGTTAGTTTAACACATTCGGCAGCATCTGCCTGAAGGGCCTGTCGTTTTTTGATCTCTCAATTTCTCCGCGCCTCCCTTGCGTTTTTTCTCCATTTCTCGCATCTTCAAACAACCTGCCCTCCTTTGGGCTCTGTACGCAAGGCCTATGGATGGAGGATGGGTCACGCCTCATTGAGCCAATCGCAACGCATGGCCGCTGCTTCAGTTACACTGCGCATGTGTTATACCTACGGTGACCAGATGTCCCGGTTTGTCCGGGACTGTCCCGGTTTCAAGCAGATGTATCCTGAGTCCCGACACATATCTGTAAAACACTCAAATGTCCCGGTTTTCAACAGTGACTAACAAATTGTCCCGGTTTTCACTACAATTAAAATAATAGTATTATACTTACATAGACGTATATCATGTTCCACTCATTAACTAATTTGTGCGAATGAGATAATACAGAGAGCCAGCACGGCGCACCGCTGCAGTCTCTATAGAGAGTGATGCTGTCAAGCCACAATTATGCTCGGACACAACAGATATCTGCTGGTTACATTTAATGTAATTTTGAACCACAGAACCCTCCGTGCTTGTGTGCACATCAAACGTGTCGTTTTGATTAGTTATTCTACATTTCTTTCACCCGGACGGTGTCTCCATCCTGGCCAAAATGTCGTCTGAGCTCCACATTTTAATTATAATAGCCTGAGACGAAACAAGTTGAGAAATAATGTACGTAGGCCCAGAAAACAATATGTTTCCTCTGAGGGAAACTCTCTACAGGACTCCCTTAAAGGGGGAGAAAGTAGTGAATGTGATGTCATGATTCTCACAGCCTCTAATGCACCCCCCTATAATAATGTCTCCTTTCTGATCCCACTCCGTGCTCAAATGTGCCACATGTGCGCCAAGTTCTGCATCTTGATGAAAACGCTTATGGTACGTGCATATTAGCGAGTGCCCGTGCACGTGTTTACGAACGTGCGCATGCATGAACTTTGCGGTGCACTTAATTGTCCTGGTTTGAAATTATGGTCACCCTAGTTATACCCCATACCCTGAGACCCATGTCCGCCCGTGTCCCAGGCTCCTTTCAGAGGCCTTGCGGCACAGTGCCCAAAGGGGGAGGTGTTTAAAGATACGATCGGACCGGGCCAGCCCAGTGCAAGGCCGATTTACTTGTTTTATGGGCCAAAAAAAAGGGGGAAAAAAGACATACGTCGGCGACCGGCCCAAAAGGCATGCCGGCCCACTGGGAAAATGCCCGGTATGCCAGATGGCCAGTCCAGCCCTGCATGCAGCAAAAGGATCGGATTCGAAACCCGGGTTGCTGTGGTAAGGACTGAGCATTGGTACATGGGGCGCCTACTTTACCCGGTGAGCTCCCGGGGCACCCCAGATATGTTTATTTATGACTTTTAGGTTTGGGCAAATAGTTGTTAAAAAGGGCTCACTACAGGTCCTCCCCTCCTCTGGAATGAGCCATTGGCTCCGCACCCCTCTTGTCATTGATAAGGGAGCTCAGATGTGCAGGTATTGGTTCTTATACATGTTATTAGGGTTGAAGTCCTGAATGGACAGAACCCTTCTAAGTTTGTGCCGGTTTATTAAGGTTCAAGCCCAGCACAGACTTAGAAGGGTTCTATTGGACCAACCTTATCAAAAGTTTTCTAAAGCTTGTTGATATGTCATTGTGTTTTGAAGATGTTGACCAACAAATTTCACAAAGGGCGGAGCTTAGCAGGAAATTGGCCATAATTCATTGGCCATTAGTCCAATCGTCATAAATCACGTTTTGGAATAGGCGTACCAAAGCATTTTGAGCTCAACCCATAGACAAATTCCAAAAACGTGTACCTCAAAACCTGTCCCACAGTCCAAAGACATGCAGAATAGGTTCATTTTTTCTCTAAATGTCCCGTAGTTGTGAATGTGAATGTGAGTGTGAATGGTTGTCTGTCTCTATGTGTCAGACCTGTGATAGTCTGGAGACCTGTCCAGGGTGTAGCCCGCCTTCACCCAATCTCAGCTGGGATTAGCTCCAGCTCCCTAACGGGATAAGCGGTTGCAGATGATGGATGATGGAGGCACCGGTAGTAACGTTACTACCGGTAAAACGTGTGTGGCATGTTGAGTTTGGCTCTTTTCTGTCAGCACAGGTGTGTGTGTGTGTGTGTGTGTGTGTGTGTGTGTGTGTGTGCGCGCGTAAGCGGCACTCCACCTCTCGTAGTTTCAGCAGGTAGATCAGCTGTTCGATCAGCAGAACATATCGTCATTTAAATCCGACAGAAACAAAATAAAACTTATCAAAACCGTCTTGGTTTGTCTTTAAGAGACCTCATTAAGAGTTTATTTCAATATGGTTGAAATAAACTCTTAATCTATAGTGTAAAATGGGAAAATGTGCCGACCCTACCCACTGCACCCTGATTTTCAAATAATAATCGACTAGTTCCCAGTGATTATCGAATAGTATTTTTGCTTGGAATGCACATCCCTAGTAGACACAATTTCATCAAAGTTGGTGCCCATGCTCTGGGGGGAGTATTAACCAAGATCTGGAGTGTCATATTATTGGTGCATGTGGGCGTGGCCTATTTAGCATTATATGCTATATTATGCCTTTACTCAAGTTGCTGTGAGCTGGAACGAGCTAGAGACATGAAACTTGGTATATTTACTGGAAACGATGTCTTAATGCTTCACATAAAATATGATCCCAATTGGCCTAATGGTGGCTGATTGACAGCCCAAAAAGCAAAAACTTTTAAAGGCCGGCCCCCTCACACCGTAAGTCTGATTGACTTGAAATTTGACTCACATGTCCAGCTCTATGTGGACTACAAAAAAGCCTCAAGAATCACTAAAGTCCACCTGACAGAATTTCCGCCATTTTTGGAAAAACACATTTTTGACATTTCCTCCTAAACCGTACATCCAATTGCTACCTAATGTTCTGGGGATCGTTATTGGACCAAGATGATCAAAAGCTTGTTGATATCCCATTGCATTTAAAAGATTTTGACCAATGAACTTTAAAAGGGCGTGCCTGAGCACATCAATAGACCAAACTCCATAACCATTGGGCCCATCATCTCGTGTCCACAAGAGTACCTAAAACATACCCTGCAAGTTTCATTCAAACCGACCACTAGGTGGCGCTACAAATCAGACTACATTTCAGAAATTGTTTGTCCAATCAATACAAAACTTGCAGTGACATTTTTTGAACCACGTGTAAAACTATTAGAAAAGACTCCATAGGGAGGCGTCACTAGTTCCAAATATGTGCATGTGCCTGGCGCAAATTTGGCCATAAATAAATGAGAATTTGTCCAAACATCACCAAAAATGGCTGGATATTTTTAATTAAGCTGTTGAAATGACCGGCAGGACTTTGAGAGTACAAGTACTGAAAGGCTGCATACATTGTAATGATGAAACAAGTTTGTGATTTGTCTCACTGCTTCTTTATACAGACTTAAACCAGTTGAAGTGACTTTGCCCTGCCTTGTGAAGACCAAAACCCAATCACTGCTGCTTGCGGCTTTGATTCTTGCGATTCAGCTGCTTCCTTCTGTTGAGCAAAAAAACCTCGCCCGTTGAACACCATTGTGTTATCTTTCAAATGTTTTAATCCGAAATCACAAATTCAGTAATTCGAGGACAACAATTAGTACTTTGTGCACCATTTTTTTTTTTCCCCCACCAATGACACTAACTGGACTCTGTATTCAACAACTCAGATCCCATTTCACTGTAAACAAGACATCAGTATGCAGGATAATCCTGGACAGACCTGGAGCTAACAATGAGACTAATCTGGACTCTGGTATGAGTAAGTATGTTTTGGGGGGATTTGGGTGAACTGACCCTTTAATAAAATTTCATATCTGATCAGAAATGTGCTATAAAAATAATAGTAATGTATTCATTCAGACTGTTAATAAATGGCCAACATCTGCGTGCCTCCAGTGCTATTGTTTCTTTTCTTTTTTCTTTGGCCTCTTCATTTGTAAGCCACTACCAGCAGCTGTGTCTCGTCATTCGACCCCCCCCTGCCTCCTCCTGAAGACCACTGTGATGGGCCCTTCAGGTAAAGCCTTGATCATGTTCCAGGCCTCGAAGCGAGTCATGTCCTGCAGACTGATTCCCTGGACCTGCAGCAGTTCATCGCCATGCTGCAGACCGTTCTGCTCTGCTACTCCACCTGCAACACACAAAGACAGCGGACACTGTTCACAATATTATGATAACTGGTGACATGGGTTTAAGTACAGATAACAAAGAACTGACTGACTTTATTACAGTATTTTTCTTTCCAGAAGTAAAATGTATGGAAGCCCTGAGAGGTAAGTGAGTTATTTTCTCTCCTGTGTTTATTAACAGGTTAAAAAAAAAGGTTTTGCCAGGATAATCTTTCTAAATTGCTTCATTTTTTTCCATCTGTGAAAACAGGTGGGAAAAAAAAAGTTTTCCCAGGTGAATATTTTTTTTTTGTTGCCAGGATAATTTTTTTTAAGCCAGGTACATTCATTTTGTGTAAGCAAGTTATGTAACATTGCTGTCGTATCTTTCTTTTGGCTAGAAATGTATTTTAATCAGCACTAATCTGCCGTTAGGGGGAAACAATGGGGTAATATCTCACCGACAGACAACGATATGTACAACTGAGCAACCACAGGTCAGCAAGGTGTTCTACTGTTTCACGGGGTGTCCCCCAGGGGTCAGTATTGGGTCCACTTCTATTTATCATTTACCTCCTTCCCCTTGGCACTATCCTCCGTCATCACGATGTCCTCTTTCACTGCTATGCCGACGACACACAGGTCTACATCTCAACAAAACCCACCGCTGCCCTGCCACCCACCTCCCTCGCCACCTGCCTTCAAGAACCGCCCCAAAGCTCTTCATTGATGGCTTCTCCATCCCATTCTCCACCCATATCAAGAGCCTTGGGGTCAACCTAGCCAGCACCCTCTCCTTTGCACCCCACATAAAAAACGTCAACCAGACTGCTTTCTTCCACCTCCGCAACATCTCCAGACTCCGCCCGTTCCCGTCTCATGCCAGCACAGAAATCTTGGTCCACGCATTTGTTACATCCCGAATCGACTACTGCAACGCTGTTCTCTCAAGCCTTCCCACCAAACTGCTGAACAGACTTCAGAACTCTGCCGCCCGGATCATCACCCGCACCAGATCCTCCGACCACATCACTACATTCAAATCCCACCTCAAAACCCACTTGTTCAAACTGGCATATTCTCTGTAGTTTCCATCTGTTTGAGTTTAATTATATCTTTGTAAGGTGTCCTTGGGTGTCTTGAAAGGTGCCACCAAATAAAATGTATTATTGTTATTATCATTATTATTAGTGGTGCTTCAGCCTCTTGTGGCTGAAATGAGTATTACAACAACGAATGCTCAGAAAAATGATCTGACAAATCCTAGCAAAACTTTATATATATATATATATATAAATATAAGACTGTGACCAAACATTTATTTCAATAGTTTAGAGTTGTACATAGTTGCTGCTACAGACATGAGTACTACAGTACTACAGTACTACTCATGTCACAGTACTCAGAAATCAACTTTCTGTCCATTTCAATAAATAAACAGAAGCACTTTTCACGTTGATTAGTGCTGGTTACTTTTGAATTCATTAGGAATGGTTTCATTGTAAATATAATGAAATCATATGATATCAGCATCATGAGCGTACCTGTAAAGATCCTGTTGATGACTAAAGGTTTATCTCCATGGATTGAGCCTTTTCCTCCCTCGAGAGTAATCCCAACTCCTCCGGCTCCTATCTCCAGCTCCACAGTCACCGGAGCTCCCTGCTCCGCCACTGCAACGCAAAACACAACTCACATAACGGAGCAAATGTAGCCTGCATACTTTTAATTTAAGGAAAAATCCAATGTGAAGGTATTAATAGGTTTAATTTATCTCCGTACATAATGTGAAACCTTTCCAGGCCTACGTGAACCACAGGGCTTATTTTCTGCATACATTAAAAAGCATGTCGTTGGGACTCCACCCTTGTGTCTGTTGTTGTATGACTCACCTGCAGGGTTGGGCTCTTCGCTCCTGCAGCCGCCTCCCTCTCTTCCTTCCTCCTCTGCTCTCTTGCAGATGACCACCACAGCCTGCTTCAGATTGCGGGCCTGACGCACAGTGGCGGTGGCGTCGGCGTGCGTGAGGCCGCGCAGCGTCTGTCCGTTTATTGACAACACCTCATCTCCTTTCTGAATGGTGCCCTCCTGAGCCGCCAGGCCGCTGGGGAACACCCTGTGGACCTGGACAGAAGACAGTCAGTGTCTCTCTCACACACACACACACACACACACACACACACACACACACACACACACACACACTTGTTCTAATGGGATCAGTCTGTAGTGGCTGCTTACTGTAGGAGCCTTGCTCTCCAGGTCAGACCCTCCAGCGATGCTGAAGCCCAGCCCAGCTCCCTCCTCTTTATGCAGAATCACAACGTGGATGTCCACCAGTTGCTGTGGAAAAAGAGGCACAATTATTACTGCAGTTAATTTGTTCTTTATGTGATGTCTTATTACCCCCATCACTGTTCACATCCACATGGCCAAGGCCATATTGGGTTTGAATATTTTTACTCCATCTAAATGTTAAAGGTAAAGGGTGATGGTTAAGAGTTTATTATGTGAGATCCTGAAGGGTTGCTGCTCTACATAGAACACAGTGCACTGATCTTTAAACTTTAAAAATATATTATTTTTAGGCCATATCGCCCAGCCCTACTTACAGCCTAATAACATCGGAGGGTGTACTATGTAGGCTAAACGCATCCCAATACATTAGACCTCACTGCGTCGTACACATTACATTCCCTGTAGATGTTCTTTTGTGAACCCCCAACCTTAAAGTTTAAACTGCGCCTATGCCAACACCTCTAAAGCTCTCCCACTAACACCATGTAACCTGTTTCTTTACTTTATACACAGAGATGTAAAAAACAACAATTTGTGATTTTACGGAGTGTTACGTGACGGAACAATTTTTTTTTGACAAACAACAGTGTATCCATCCGCCCTGTACTTTTGTGCAGTGTCATTAGCCACGCTGTGGGTTGCCAGGTAGACTCAGGTTGAGGTTTTGGTATTTGTACAGACTCAAAGGTACCAAACCTGGCAATCTCGCTGTGATGACAAAACTGTGGGAAGCTGCTCACAGTCACATCACATACTTTTAGTTTTTAACAGAGCCAGTATATTTAGCAACGTGGGCGAGTTACATTCTACAATTAATTAACACATTTTATATTTTATAAGTCAATTTTAGTATATTTTGGGCTTAATATATTTAATGTGATGGATATTGGTGGTATTGTATGTTCAAAAGTTTTTTCTATGCATGTAAGGGATTTGTAATTTGTTTGCAATAAATATTTTTTTTTATAGTTTTTACAGTTTTATAACCTGGTGAATCTGGGTTATACCAAGTGAAAGTCGGGAAAGTTTTTTTTTTTTTTTCTTTACCTTCAGCGTCT
The DNA here is from genome assembly GCF_015220745.1 of Sebastes umbrosus. NCBI lineage: Eukaryota > Metazoa > Chordata > Actinopteri > Perciformes > Sebastidae > Sebastes > Sebastes umbrosus. Next base: position 38,665,438 of record NC_051270.1, read on the forward strand.
CTTCGTCCAAATCTTTGACTTCCTGGATCATCTTCTGTATTTCCTGTGAGGGGATGGCTGAGATGACAGAGTGAGCGCAAGCAGAAGTGACTGCTGCCTCGTCGTGAGATCCCCCCTCCCCTCGCTCAATGGTACACTCCCTCAGCGTGGCCAAGCTGTGTTTGAAATGACGGAAACACATCAAACATGAGGATGTAATGTCAGTTACACACTGCTGGTATGCACAATGCTCAGCAGTGTGTAACTGTGCTCTATTTTAACATCTGTTCTGACAATTAAAGTTCGTCACTGCTTCTCTGCTAAAACAGGAAGTGATTTTTTTTTTTAACCTGAACCACTTCCTTTTGAATATAAAACAGGCCCAGAGTATGACTTCTGGGGGGCGAGTCTCTGTTCAAATAATAAAATACTACCGGTCATGTTGGCCCAGACCTCTCAGTGGAAGTCTTACCTGACAGAGAATCCTCTGTCGGAGCTGTCCGAGGCGTGCTCGGACTCCTGAGGGTTACTAGGATCCACTGCAGAGAGGTCCTGCAGGTTTGGAGTGTGAGGGTTACCATGGCAGGGGAAGGGCAGAGAGCGCATCAACGCTTGTGAAACCTGGAACAAAAATCAACATATTAAAATAGAATTAGAATTAAAATCTGGTTATTCTTTTGCCAAACAGTATGAAGACACTGCAAAGACAATTAGGACAGATTGAGCTTTTAAACACATAATACTTCTAATTTCTATGTTTTAAGTGTATGTCTAAGTAGAACATGTAGAAAATAAAGAAAGATAAAATAATAATATATGGACAATAACAGCAAAACATATTAGGAGAAAGACAAATTGTATAATAATGGTATACTATAATATGAAGGAAAATTCAATTTAAATCATTCATGCCTATAAGCATAATGTGACAAATATGTGTTGTATTGACGTTACTTGCTACATGGGAGAAAGCATCAAGGCAGATAGAGCGTGTGTTGAGAAAATGATTCACCATAATTCTGGTTTATTATAACTTTGAGTCTTATTTTAGTAGTTTTGGTTATTGTGTTGAACAAGTTAATTGAAATGAAGGTAATTGTTAAACTATTACCCAAACTGTCCACTGTAAACAGTTTACAGACCGATCTGCTGTACTTAAAGGTCCCATATTGTAAAAAGTAAGATTTTCATGTCTTTTATATTATAAAATGGGTTTAAGTGCTTTATAAATACTGTGAAAGTATCGGAGCGCTCAATATACAGAGAAATACACACAGCCCGTATTCAGAAATTGTGTGTTTGAAACAAGCCGTTAGGATTTCTGTCCATTTGTGATGTCACAATTATACAATATTTAGACCATTACACGGTTTTAAACTTAAACATTCTAAATATGTCGCAGTTTATTTCCTGTTGCAGTGTATGTGAATGACATCAGCTGACAGGAAGTAAACATGGACCCAAACTGTTGCCTACCAACGCAATTCTGTTGCAATTCCGCTGCAATTTTGTTGAAATGTACTAAAACGGAGCATTTCAGACAGAGGGTAAATACAGGTATATTCAAGCAGACAGTGTGAGGAAAATAAAGTTTTTTTTAACATTACAGCATGTAAACATGATCTAGTAGAAACACAAAACACAAGTATGAACCTGAAAATGAGCATGATATGGGACCTTTAAAGGCCCTTCTACACTGTGTGATAACAGTGATCTTGCAGGTTCATTGCAGGTCAAACTGTGTGAGATGGGTCTATTAAAGTTCAGATCAAAATCTGTCAGAGACAATATCAACATTGAGACGTGTCAAATAGTGAATCAAATCGCTATGAGGGAAATAGAAAAAAAATGACATGTCATCCATCAGCTTGCATCTTTCTGCTGCTCTCATATTCAAAATATCGGCGCTCGTATCATCACGTTGGCCAGTGTATTCTGCGTCACCTCATGTCATATGGCAATTGGTTGGTTTGTACATGTGGGTCTTAACAGCAGTCACATTGTTAGAAATTGGTCCTAGATTTGTGTCAGAATTTTGACGCAGCCCGATTACTGTAAAACGGCCGTCAGTGAATATGTCTCACGGCCAGATCTAGGACAACCAAACATCTCTCACAATTTTCGTCTGGGACAGCTCAAAATGACATTGTGCATAAGGACTGTTGTGGTGCACGCACACAGTTTCCCTGTAGCCTATACTGTCAATAAGAAGTGGACTGCCGTTTTGAAGCCTCGAGTTCTGCAGTTTGGCCGTCGCCATCTTGGTTTTTTAGAACCAAAAGTGACGTGAAACCAAAAGTAAACGTTGACTTTACACTTTTCATGTAGTGTTGTTATGATTGTTTCATGACGTTTATTAACGTTATGTAAGAAAGTCCATTAAGGGCGGTTGTTATTTTTTTGCGCTAGCTGCGCTGTTACGTCACGCTGTTACGTCACGCTAATACGTTATTATTTTAACACAAACCATGATCGTTTTTCTAACCTTTACCAAGTAGTTTTATTGCCTAAAACTAACCAATCGTTTTACAACGTTAACCGCATGGTATTTCGCATTTCTCTAAGCGTAATACGAGGCTGATATGAAACACATTTATTAAGCATATTTTTGATTCAGATGTGTCGACAACGTATCCTGTGGTTTGCAAGGAACGTACAATGCCGACATTTCATTTGATTACTGGGTTGGAATAAGACCACTAAAAAAAACATTAAAATAAGTCAAATAAATAAATAAATTGTCCTTTCAATAATGTTCACATGACACATAAAGAACAACAGATTACCTGGTTACTGAAGGCGAGGATTTTCCCCAAACTCTCGCCCTCCAGGCCTCTCGGGGGGTTAATGTCTGTGGGTGGAGTAGCACTCAGCTTTCCTTGGCTCTGTGCTCCATCTTCCTCCGTCCCTTCTGGAGGACTTTCCTCTTCGGCTTGATTGGAGCTCATAGATGTCTCGGGTGGCAGGGATTTGTACTCTGTGGACCCGGTAAGATCCACTCTTTCCAGCTCAGACTCCCTGTGTGATGAAAAGTCATTCCTGTCATCGTGGACTGGAGCAGAATGAGAATCCTCCATCCCTGAGTCCAGATCAGTGTTGACGGTGTCAGGAAGTGGGAGATCTGTGGGGGATTGGATAGAGGATGGTTCATCTTCTGTTGCTGTTGTTGGACTACAAGCTTCAGAAGCAAAGGAGGTGACAGCAGAGACGCTTCTGTTGTCCGTCTCCCTAATAGATGAAGACGGGTTGGCCGGGATCTCTTCTGGGATTTCATGTGTGCCCTTCCCATAATCTCCATGTGAGGCAGGTTGACTCCTGGACTCCTTCTCCAGAGGAAGAGAGGTGGAAGGGGCCACAGGCTTCATGTTGCCCCCCTTCTCTGGACCCTCTGCACTGGAAAAAGTCTCAAATGAGTGGATCTTTTGTCTGATTGACAGGTTGGCTCCAGATGAGGCCGATCTTATTCCGAAGTTTCTGTTGAAGCCCACGGCAGGCCTCTGCTCTGCGGGTTTGGCCGGCTTCTTCTGGTCCTGCTCATCCCGAATTTTCCTCAGACTTTTGCGAAACCAGACAGGCTTGGGTGCCACCGGGGGCGCCGTCTTTGCTTCCAGAGGAGATTCAGATGTGTTTTCGGGAGTCAAGTCGGACGGAGGATCTGACGTCACGTCTGTGGCCGTGCCGTTGAGCTCGGACACGTTCTCTTCGTCACTCATGGCGGCGGGCTTGCTGTGGACGTTGACTGGCTGAGTTCTGTCTGCGGCGTGGTGGTGGTGGCGGTGGCGGTGATGGATCTCGGGCAGCTGTTCAGGGGAGCTGTCTGAAAGGCGAACCCAGGGGTCCTGGAGCTGTACTTGGGTATGTTGGTCGATACGAGCCTGTCTCCTCAGAGCTCCTCTCTTTGGCTGTGAGCAGAGCCCAGCTGATGAATCCCCTGTCCACACAACACAGTTGAAAGTAGAAAAGTCTGAGAGGTGTGTTTCAAACATGTTCATGTCACAAACTCTTGAATAGATATTATTGTGTATTCACACTGTCAACCACATGATGGTTGCAATAGTGATCAACCAGACCTCTGCCAGTATTAATAGTCTAGTAATAGTAATCATGAAGGACTTATGAGGTTCTTCAATCCCCCTAAAAGTGTTATTCCATGCATTCAGAGGGCTGTCAAAGTTAATGCGATAATAACATCCTTCCATTATCCGTAACCCTGGACAGGTCTCCAGACTATCACAGGGCTGACACATAGAGACAGACAACCATTCAAACACTCACATTCACACCTACGGGACATTTAGAGTCAACAATGAACCTAACCTGCATGTCTTTGGACTGTGGGAGGAAACCTGAGCACCCGGAGACAACCCACGCTAACACGGGGGAGAACATGTAAACTCCACACAGAAGGGCCCCAAGTCGGGTTTGAACCTGTGACCCTCTTGCTGGGTGACAGGGCTAACCACTGCACCATCGTGCCGCCCGCGATGATAACAGGTTAATGCAAATTTGTTTTAATGTCACTAATTTCTTTAACCCATTAATGCAACTTGCGATTTTTAGGTTGTAGCGGGCTCAGTTTTAAAGCGTGAAGATATTGGCATCATAGGAAACTAAAAAAAGTAAGGAATCCATTGATACAAACCATGTAAATTGTACATTTTTATTCTTATTTTATCTAACGTTTTATCTATTCTTTTGTTATTATACTGTTTGTCTTGCACCAACAAAGCCAAAGAAAATTCCTAGTGTATACCTCTTACACCTGGCAATAAACACATTTCTGATTCTGATTCTGATTCTGATTCTGATGTTGGTACTTAAGATATCTTTAAAGATATTGGTAGGCTATCATGAGGAACTTAAGGAATCCATCGGTACCAACCACATCATGCTAGCTAATCGGGAAGGAGGCTAAATAACGCTCCAAAGTTAGGCTACATTTAGGAAAAATTGTCATTGCCATTTTCAAAACGGTCCCTTGACCTCTGACCCAAAGATATGTGAATGAAAACGGGTTCTATGGGTACCAACGAGTCTCCCCTTTACAGACATGCCCACTTTATGATAATACTGACACACTGACACAATGACAGCTGTTGTTGCCTGTTGGGCTGCAGTTTGCCATTTTATGATTTGAGCATATTGTTTTATGCTAAATGCAGTACCTGTGAGGGTTTCTGGACAATATCTGTCATTGTTTTATGTTGTTAACTGATTTCCAATAATAAATATACTGTATACATACATTTGCATGAAGCAGCATATTTGACCACTCCCATGTTGATAAGAGTATTAAATACTTGACAAATCTCCCTTTAAGGTACATTTTTAACAGTGTGATTCATTTGCAATTAATCATGATTAATTATGAGCAATCATTTGATTAATTGCGACTCACAAGACAAAACAAGACTAGGAGTCTACTGCTATGCTAGCGGCTCTGTTAGGCTGTACTTAGGCTGTGCTTTGAGCTGAATAGCCTTAGAATGCATGCTCATTGTTGATCTCTTGTTGGGTGTACTGTCTAGACCTGCTCTATATGAAAAGTGTCTTGAGATAACTTCTGTTATGATTTGACGCCATGTAAAAATGAATTGAATATAATTAAATATTGATATCAGCATGCATATGTTCACAATGACAGTACTAATGCTGCTGTTTAGCAGGTATAATGTTTAATCTCTGACTACATTGGTGTAACTATAGCAGGTGATCATCAACATTGCTGCAGCCCCATCTGAGTGATTTCTATTAACTGACACATAAAAACCCTGACTTAAAACAGGAAATGGAACCTCAGTTACTTTCCACTGTAATACTGATGAACCACAGCGCCAGGATCAGCTCGCTGTCACGTTTTATCTAATTAATCATATAGTTCAGAAGTTGCATTTGGGTGCTTAAATGTCAGACAATAGTACTTGTCCCCTACCTGTGTGCAGTCTGTCGGTGGTGCAGGCTGAAGTGTCTGGATGAGTGAAGTCTTCTTTGGACTCTTCTCTTATTCGTTCTCCTTCCTGCTACACAAACAGGAAGTATTGTGTCACGCCAGCTTCTCTCGTATCGACCACAGAGAGAGGTGCAATAATGCACCCTGCTTCCGCTCAGGCGTTCATCCACATCATCGCTACTGCTTTCACACCATTTGACTGTCTGAGTCAGTAACAGGCCCATAACCTCAGCAACAAGCATGATGCATGCAGGCAGCAGTTAAACTGGGTTTTGTGAGGAACGGGAGCCCTTGTCCAATGAGACTGGGGGCTTCAGTAGAAAGTGAAAACTGTAGCCACTGTGTTCTGCGGGTGTGGATCGTCCAGCACTGTTTCTGGAAAGAGATGTTGCTGGTGTTTTTTTTTTTAATGCTGTACCACAAACTAAATTCCATTCACCTCCATTGTATCAGCGACATTTAGGAGACAGCTATCTCAAATTGAATCTAACTATCTAAATGGGCAGATACAACTAGGGTGAAGCAAGAACGTTTTCATTTTTAATTGCGATAACGCAAATTCGTTTTAATGCCACTAATTTCTTTAAAGGTCCCATATTATAAAAAAGTGAGATTTTCATGTTTTTTTATTATAAAGCAGGTTTAAGTGCTTTATAAATACTGTGAAAGCATCAAAACACTCAATCCACAGGGAAATACACACAGCCCGTATTCAGAAACTCTGCATTTGAAACAGGAAGTGACAGGAAGTACACATGGATCCGAGCTGTTGCCTAGCAACGCAATTCTGTCGTAATTTCGTCGTAATGCGCTAAAACAGAGTTTGAGTATATTTTTTATGCTAAATGCAGTACCTGTGAGGGTTTCTGGACAATATTTGTCATTGTTTTGTGTTGTTAAATGATTTCCATTAATAAATATATACATGTGTTTGCATAAAGCAGCATATTTACCCACTCCCATGTTGATAAGTGTATTAAATTCTTGACAAATCTCCCTTTAAGGTACATTTCGAACAGATAAAAAATGCGCAATTAATCGCAAATAACTATGGACAATCATGCGATTAATCGCGATTAAATATTTTAATTGAATGACAGCCCTATTTAAGCAGTAAAACTGAAATCTCCCTTTAATAATCTACTCGAAGCGGCAGAAAAAATCCCAAGGTGTGAGAGTTGGCAACGCCGTGACGCTGAAGGAAAGGAAGCTGAGCTCCTATTGGCTGTAATTTGGATGTCAGGAGGCAGAGCTCTGCTCCAGAGACTCCGACCCAATTTAGCCCCTGCATACGGGCACATGACATGCACTGCTTTCATGCTGACATGCACACAAACGCACACAGATATATCTAAAAGCATGCATAGTAAGCAGGATTGGAACATGAGATGGGTATTGTAAGCACCATATTATATTCTAACATCAAAGTTTTCAAAGCCATTTACACACACAGAGAAGCACAAAAACACTTACAGTACACTACATGGCCAAAAGTATGTGTACACCAGAACATTACACTCCAGCCCAGCATCCCCCCGAAATTACATTCATATTGAACGATTCGGCAGTGCATAATATACGCCCAGTGCCAATGCAGGAAGTAGTTTGCCTCTAAGAAGACCTGAGTTTGGGTTCTGTCACCAACCCAGTCGCCAGAAATTGTTTTTGGCATTGCACGTTTCTGCAAACCACGGATATGTTGAATGTGGATGTTTCTGAACCAAAAATATGGTTAATAAATACGTTTCACATCAGCCTCGTATCACGCTTGCAGAAACGCACAATGACACGTGGTTAACGTTGTAAAACGACTGGTTAGGTTTAGACAGCAAAACTACTGTTAGAAAAAAGGTCACGGTTTGTGTTAAAAATAATAATGTAACAACGCAACGTAACAACCGTGACCACGTAATTAGTGTGAATAAATAACAACCTCTCTTAGCGGACTTTCTTACGTAACATTACGTAAGATGTAGGGATGTTAATAATTAACAACATTTTTTTCCTGGCAACTGGACTGCTGTCACAGATCTACAATTAATGTTTGCCTTTTTTTTTAAATAGTCTTTCCTTAACGATATTGATACTGTAGTTGTCAAGCACAGATTGTAGAAAGAAGGAATTGTAAAAACCTTTGTACTGAATATTAAAAAACACCACTGAGCATAATCCAGCATTTTGCAGAATAGTCCAATTGTCCAGTCGACAATGTTCTTGTCCGGTGACAGGGTGGTACACAACCATGTATAACTGTTGAACATTTCATACCTAAACCATGGGCATTAATCTGCTGCTATAACAGCTTCCACAAGATAGTAAGTAATTCATAATAAATTGTCCAAATGGCTTATAACTGATTTATGAAGCATTAACCCTTTATAAAGCCATTAGTTACAATTGATAAACCATTAAAAGGCCAATTAAACAATTGCCCTGTTCTCTGTAATGTCTGTAATATGACTAGGCTGATAGCTTTATGTTTCAATACATCATAAAAAGCCAAAGGTGATGCTGTTGCATGCTTTCACACTGGAAGCCACATCACGTCACATACATTCCTTAAGAGTAACCTCAGGATCTTTCGCAAGGCCTTGTACATACTGCTGAAGAACTGCCGGCAGTGGAGGGAGAGGAGCATGTTAAATGTTACTCTTTTCAGAAGAAGAAGCAGGATTAGTACACAGAGGGAGACATGAAAAAACACTGTTGTGATGCAGATGGTCTCAGACTTACTCTAACATCCTTATATGGGCACTGAACTGTTTGATAAGCCAAGTTAGCTATCTGAGCAGCATCTCTCAGATGAGTGCAAAGTTGTTACGGCTGCAGCCTACGTCTCAGGCTCCGTTTCGGTTATTTTTAGGGGCTGTCAAAGTTACCGCTATAATAAAGCATCAAAGCAAATTCATTTTAAAACCAGGCTCTTAATTTCTTGATAAGAGCATTAAATACTTGACAAATCTCCCTTTACTGTACATTTTGAACAGATATTTAATGTGCGATTTATTTGCGATTACATATTTTAATCAATTGACAGCCCTAGTTATTTTCAAATCCAATATTTAACTTCTCTTTTTCTGTCCATAACTTGTCTGGTGTCTGATGTGTTGCAATGCCCACTGATCAACAGTCTGTGGCAGAAACGCACCAAGAAGACATGTAGCAATACACCAGCAAACGGCTAGTAGCTAGTTAGCAAACACGGATGAAAACAAGGCAGATGAAGATGTTTTGTCAAATTACCACCCTCAAAGTCAATGCCTGTGTAGTCAAAGGACAATTAAAAAAATGCCCTCCTGTCTTGTGTGACATAGTAGATTAAGTGTATAATTATAGTAAAATGAAAGCTTTTTTAAAAAATATGTTCATCAAGAGCAAATACTAGCGAATGTGCAAAGAGTGCACCAAGTCAACAGAAGTGGACTCCTTTAAATACAGCCATTCCATTGGCTGTCTTCAGAGCGGTGTACCTGGCAGCTGGTGTGTGAAGAGGACTCCAGTCCTCCATCTCTAACTGGGGATCCTCTACTGGAGCCGCTGGAGTCTCCGTTATAACCCTCCTCACTGGTCACATCCTGAGGCCAGCAGTACCGACGTGGAGTAGCACGCACCCTGCAGGTGGACTACACACACACACACACACACACACACACACACACACACACAGCTGTATTACAGGCATTAACAGTGTTGAGCAAGAAGACAGTGTCTCAAACTGGATTCACTGTTTGACCAAATGATGGAAGACAAACTGAAGTGACTCTGAACACGGTGTGATTGTTTCCCGCCAGATGCTGACCGATTCACCCGTCATGTCAAGTTTTATCACTATAGTTTACAGAGAATGCTAAACAGGGCCGCTGCAAGCCATTTGGGTGCCCTAGGTATGATTGCTTAGTGAACAGAGGATGTGTAGTCAGAGACAGGACCAGTGGATGGTGATTTACTGCACGTAACTAATGAAATTTTCATCTGCAAATAACATTCTACAACAACTCTTGGTACTGACCTTATTTGATTAAAAACCTTTTGTATTAAATTATTCTGCTGTTGCTATGTATAATTTTATTTTACTCTTATCCTCCCAGGACCCAGTATTTCCTTCCTGTAGGAGACCTGTGATAGACTGGCAACTGGTCCCTGCTGCACCCTGTCTCTTGTCCAATGGACAATGTGATAGGGTCCAGCCCCACAGGACTCTGAACAGGATACATGGCTGTGGAGAATAGATGGATGGACTAACTTTACTTCATCTCAAAGACTTTGAATATGTCAGAAAAAAATAATAATTAAAGTACAGAGCCTGGAAATGGCAAAAAAAAACTAAAATAACAATTAAAAATGGCCGATTTGCTGTTGGGTTTACGGTATACCTCCAAGAGGCTTTTTTGTATGTCTCAACATGTTACGTATACCTGCCAAATTTCATACTTCTAGGTGAAACCACAATGAAGGGCTTAATTTTAGCAATTCTTTAGGGGGCGCTATCGAGCCATTTTGTCACACCCGAGCAAGAGACCCAGAAAATATAAAATTTTTCACCAGTCCTGATACATGTGCCAAATTTGTTCAGTTTCCGAGCACCCTTAGCCCCTCAAAAATGCGATTCATTTGCGTAAATTATAATAATAAGAATAAATGGACCAATTACAATAGGGCCTTCGCCGACCTCCAGTCAGTGCTCGGGCCCTAATTAAAAAAATTAATTGTACATGTCCAACCACACTACCAACACCAGGTTTACAGAGGAAAGAAGGAAGGAAGGAAAGATGGATGGATGAATGGATAGATGTGGTACCTTGTTGCCCCTGAAGGCCAGATCCAGGGCCTGCTGACTGGACAGGTTGGCAGCAGCAGAGTTGTACGGGACGTTATAGTCTTCATCAGGATACACGGGCACTGACAACCTGTTGTCAGACCATGTCTCTCTCAAAGACTACAGGATGGGACAACATAACATAAGATGGGACACACTACTACTACACGTCAAAAGAGGAGATCCCTTGGACTCCCGTCTGATCGCAGAAACTTTATTCGACCTACTGCACGTTTGGTTACCTTGGGTGCGTCTAGGCTGTGGACGCGGGCCGACGGGTTATGGTGTGCGTTGTTGTGGAGGTTGTGTATGGCGAGGCAGTGGTTGTGGTGGTGGTGGCCATTGGTGTTGTCGCTGCAGGAGCGGCTCATGGTCTTCTGTGCTCGTCGAACCGTCAGCTGACTGAAACTCCTCTCCAGACAATGTTCACATCTCTGCCGGCTGTGGGAGCAGGACTCCAGTCTACGCAGCCCTGAGACCGAAAAGAAAAGAAAAAATATACATAATAATAAATAAATACAATAACATCATAATATAATGAATAATGATAAACACTAGAGACACATTCCCTTAGGAAAATATGTGTGATTGCTGTACGCATTGATGCTGATTAACGTGATTTTTTAATTTATAATCACATGAAAACTCACTGACCATAATACTGCAGTAGGCAGAATGTTTTTGGCATCAATGGGCAAAAATTCCATAATAACCGTTCAGCATATTGTAATTCAAGTGTTCTGAGAGATAACTAGACTTCTGCTCCTCCTCATGGCTGTTTTCAGCCCGTGACTTTGGCCAAACAAGCGTTACTATTGGCTGTTCATTCAACGGAGGCAGCTGTCAATCACTCGTGAATACCATCTAAGCAGTCAAACTAGGCAGCGCTGATCAAATATGAATCAATATACTGTTATGCCTATTTCTCTCCTCAAATGTTCTCAGAATCATCTTGTAATGCACGGTTTAGCGGTAAAATGAGAACGTTTGTGAGCCATGTTGAGATCAGTTCTTTGTCAAGATGTTTCTGAAAACATTTGAGGAGAGAAATAGGTATTACAGTAACAGAATATCGATTCATATTTGATCAGCGCTGCCTAGTTTGACCGTTTGATTGGAGTTCGTGAGTGATTGACAGCTGCTCATAGACGGCAGACTCCAGATCAGCTCTGACTGCTTGTTTTCCTCCGGTCTGTGAAATCTTGCAGATGCCGTTAGGAGCACCGGAGGACACAGAGGAACATGATTTTTTTTTCAGATTACCTATCTCATGTACTACTGTCAGGATATAGTGACGTTTTATAAAAATAACTTTTTAAATTCATATTTGCTCCATTTCTACCCACCGCTGCTTTAATGCATAGGCTGAATTAGAGATGTAATGGGAGTGAATGCAACACTTCTGCATGATGTATCTCATACACTGTACATGTCATAATAAGCTTATTCACACTTAATCAATGTGCAACAGTGAGCATTTGAAATGTGAATGTTTTTTCTACTGAATACTGATGCCTATAAATACATACAGTTATTAATACATCAGACTCCATAGACTCATAATAACTTAAAATAAAAATAAAATAAAATTGTATATACCATTCATTTTGTAATACAAATGTAATGGATGCTTCGGAAACAAAAGTGTAACATGCGAACAGATGGACGGAAGGGGGGTATAACAAGGAGTGATCTGATATGAAAGACACAACTGAGTTGCATTATGGGAAGTGTAGGATCCAGTGTTTTTGGAGCGTAAAACCCCACAAGGAACTCAAATTCACCTTCTCGGTTGCTGGATCATTTTTGACCATTCTTTATTTATTTTTCATTCTATTGTTACTGCCCCAACTTTATGAAAGTGCGCCTTTCATAACTCAAAAAGCATGAGTTATTGCTAAGAAAAGCACCCATCTACAAAGAAGTGCGCAATTTGACATATGAATCATCTTGGTAACATTTGAGCTGTCCGAGATACATTATCAAAACTGTCTTTAAAAAGAGTGATTTTTGTGAGTCTCTTAAAATATGCAAATGTATGCACATTTTATGAAAATGCCAAAAAAAATCATAAAATTCAGCAAACATTGGTATATGAACGGTCAATCTAGTGTAAATATTTTTTTAAATTACAACTGAGCAAAAAAGGACAAGAAGTGTGCAAGACAACTGGAGTCAAGACAAACAACTGAAGTCCCAGCCCAATCATGATCCTGAACAGGAATATGTGACTGTGGAAAATGAATAATGAAGAAATAAATATTTCACCATCAATGCTCCACTGGCTCTTATCCTTTCTCAGTTTGCTGTTTTCCACTGCCTGAGCGATAGCATCATTCAGCTGCTGCTCTGATACCTGTGACACACAGAAGATGGGAAAGTATAAGTCAGGATGATGAAAACTACTGGTGATGAAGGCAACTAACAAACATCTTAAAGAGGGTTCTAAAGGTTAAGAAAGGATGAAGGATTAAGCGCGCAATAACAACGCCTTTCTTGCTTTTGGCGTGTCATTTGACGTCATGTAGGACTGACTGCTACGTAAACACATCTGTGTAAATATGCTGCGCTCAGAGTTGGTGACGTAGAATAAAAAGCGAGAAAGAAGGGTTATAGGATGGGTGGGGAGGTGGATGGATCCAACAAAAACACAACGTTTAACCAGGAGACTGGTGTTCGTGACCAATGTTGATTTGTAAGTTATGTTAGTGACGTTTGTCACGTGTTTCTTAGTGATGTTAGTGACATGTTTTTCGTACGTTGTTTCTGTACAGATTTTACATACTTATTTTAAGCCCAACCATGATATTTTTTATAAACCTAACTAAGTGGTTTTGTTGCCTAAACATAACTTCTGACATTACAGTAGTTTTGTTGTGTGGCGTACAAATGAGATGCGAAAAGCTGAAAAATGTGTCCCCATGACACGCTGAATGTCCTAATGCTATTTATGCACCTTCCTGTGAGACCGGGCTGGACTAATACATTGTTGGTTTTGGTCTTTTCATGGGATTTTACAATGTTGCTTTAAAAAATATGGCTGAGTAGCATATGAACAGAATAAATTAGGGCCTAAAATGTAACCATGTGGTACTTCAAATGCAACCCTATCTCCTACAAAAGTATACTCCCATATAACTAAACTGCATTCTCAATTACGTTTCAAGGAGAACATATTTTCTCCGGGATTGCGGTTAAAGTTTTAAACCGTTTTAAACAGTTTTAAATACGTGGTTAACGTTTTAAATTGAAACAAAACAACACAAAAATGCAACAAAAGTACTTGGTTAGGTTTAGACGACAAAACTACTTAGCTAGGTTTAACCAACAAAACAACTTGGTTAGGTTTAGGCAACAAACCTACTTGGGTTAGGTTTAACCAAGAAAACTACTTGGTCAGGTTTAAGCAACAAAAACACTTGTTAGGTTCAAGCAACAAAATTAGTTGGTTAGGTTTAGGCAACAAAACTACTTGGTTAGGTTCAAGAAACAAAACTACTTGCTTAGGTTTAGGCAACAAACCTACTTGGTTAGGTTTAAGCAACAAAACTACTTGGTTAGGTTCAAGCAACAAAACAACTTGTTTATGTTTAGGCAACGAAACTACCTGTTTAGGTTTAGGCAACAAAACTACTTGGTTAGGTTCAGGCAGGAAAACTAGTTGGTTAGGTTTAGTAAAAAACATTATGGTTTGGCTTAAAGTGACTATGTTTGTCACATTATTAAGCTATGGACATACATTAAAAAAAGTAAACATTGAATTTTAGTGTCAGTATGGGACACAAACAGCGGTCTCCTGAGTGAGACCACCCACCACCACGTCCTCCTCCCTACGTTGACTTCCGCGGACTATCATGACAAACATTGTGATACATCAAAAACAAACATAATCTGTGACAAAATCCGTTTCCCTCGAAATATAATTCACAATGTAGTTTCGTTGTTTGGTAAAGGCAAACCACCACAAAACAACAACGTGCTAGAGAGGCACTTTTAGGAACTAGAAAGTAGAAACAGTGTCAAAGGCACCAGAGAGCTAATATGGAACTTCCTCTCCCCTGAGTGTTTCTTCTCAGGCAAAAGATAGCACATGAACTTTTACCATTTCATTTACCAAAATAAATCTATTTGTATTACACTTTTTAAAGATGACTGCTACTATTATAGGAAACACTTACATTTTAGACTCGTGACTTTCAGGGTCATAGGTACCATTGAAGACACAGAGGTCATGTTGTTAGTATTGTTTCAGGGGATTCTTGATCTAATTTCAGACAACCCACAATTTGGCATGCTAACACGCTAAACTAAGGATTGAACAAGGTAAACAGTATACCTGCTAAACAACAGCACAGTCATTGTGAGCATATGAGTGTGCTAATGTTAGCAATAAGCTTAAATCACCGCTGTGCCTCAGTACAGCTTCACAGCAGGACTTGTTAGCGGTGAAGCTAGTTTGACCTTTAGCCTGGAAAATAGTTCAAATCATAAACCTCCATGTATGGCCACTGTACAGCTCCACAAGTATGAACGGGTGTTACATAACTTGCTCAAGGGCCTCATCAGCCAATGACTGGCCAATGTTGGGATTCATTCATCATTCATTTTTCATCCTGCTTATTCCCTCTCAGCTTCACAAGGAGCATATACTGGGAGGAAGTCCCAGAAACATTTTGAGGAAAACAAGTCACCAGTTTGGACTGAGGGAGGGAGCCAGAACACCACGTACAGTAGAAAGCCAGAGGGAGTCCATTGCTAACAACACAAAGGCACACAGTTGAACTCATGAGGCAACAGTAACACTGAGCCAGCAGGCTTTGCCCTTGTAAGCCCATAAATCTGCATAGGTTAATGTAAATGAGGGGGAGGCGTTGCATACTTTGGGGTCGGGGTGTCGACTGATGATGATGTGGACCGGACCTGGCGAGCACTGACTCAGTACCGTGTAGACGTCATTCAGCGCCATGTTGTAAACCACAGTGTCGTTGATCTCCATGATCTCATCCCCGCAGCTGAAGGTAGGGAGGGAAAGTTCAGGAAAAGGTGTTGGAAAAAGAAAAAAAAGAACACTGAGGAGAGAGACATAAGTATACGGTATGCACAGTATTAGCCCAAGCACCAAGGAACCATTAGACCAGGGGTTCTCAAACTTTTTGGGGCCAGGGAACCCCTTATAGGGGAGGCAATTTTCCAAGGACCCCCTCATAATCGTAACACAGATTAAGTTTAGGTACTACCATTTGCACTCCTATAGCCATTGGAACTATTTGTAACGTAAAACTTCTTAACATAAATACTTCTGACCTGTTTCATGTTAATACTATATGCTTTTAAACAGAGGGTCATTTTATTACCTCCTTCCAAGGCCAACGGTTATGTTTTCACCGGCGTTGGTTTGTTTGTTTGTTTGTTTGTTTGTCTGTGACCAGGATTACTCCAAAAGTTCGCAATGGATTTGAATGAAATTTTTTGGAGGGGTGGGGTGTGGCACAATGAACATTAGATTTTGGTGGCGATCTGGATCATGATCCGGATTCAGGAATTTTTTTAAGGATTCCGATCAGCCTGAGCATTAAGACCACAGGGTATAACACATGCGCAGTGTAACTGACGGCGTGTTGATTACGTGTGGATGTGTGGCGAGACATCGAGGTGTGGGAGCCGCTGGCTGTCCACGGTGAGAAAGAACAAAGCGGTAGATGACGGGATGAGAGACAACGTAGTGTAATGTTATACAGACATAACAAGGCTGCTGAATGAGAGAGGCATCCGCCGATATGTTACACGGAAACACACCGTGTTCACAATAAGCCGACCACATCACAGTACTGCCAGCTGTGAGCTGTGAGCTGTTTTTAAAGTCACGCACCTTGGTGGAGGTCTGCGCTCTCCGAGTGCCATTCTAGTTTTAAATTGCTTTAAAGCTTTCAGGAAATGAACAGTAGCAAGACTGGCATGGTCTCAATAAATCCAGACATTTAAAATAACCAGACCAGAGCTGACTTTCAGTAAGCACTTCAACCTGAAAATGATAAATGTATTGCTCTATATTCAAATCCCCGGACTCCACTTTGAGAATCACAGTGCTAGACAAATTATATATACAGTACATTATATACAATGTACTCCGAATTATATCAAATCAATAGTGCAACTCAGCCGTCTGTTCTCATACACAGTTCGTAGCTATACATACGAAAAGTACTACACTATAATTTGTATATAACCCACATAATCAATTGGTATGTAATCCACGTAAATGTGAACCAGGAAGTATAAGAAGCGACAAGGACGCTTGGCGAGCCGGTTGGGGTGGACAGGTGGGTCTAAAAACACCAGACTCTAACCTGTTTGTGTCTCGTGTGGAACCGGAAGTTAGTGGTGATTTATTTCTCACGCAAGTTCCGTACTTAAGTAACGCCACTCCCGCAGTTATTATAACCCAAACCACGATCTTTTCCTAAACCTAACCATGTAGTTTTGTTGCCTAAACTTAACCAAAGTGTTCAAACATAGTTATTTTCACCCAAACCTAAACCGAACCAAGTAGTTTTGTTGCCTAAACACTGCAGAGGGTTGCGCAGGCGCACTGATCGTTGGTATTGCTGGACATTTGTAGGACAACGCACGGAAAAACCCAAATAACTTTTCACAAGATAAACAAACCATTCTATGAGGATATGTTGAAGTCAGTGAATTCAAGCAAAATCAAAAAGTTGACAATGCCATTAAGATGGACGTCAGTTTTCAAAATCACTCTTATAAATAAGAAGACAGGCTGTGTGTGGGAAATACTTTGATTACTGAACTTAACATTGATCGTCACATATGGTTATCATGTTACACGATGTACCTAACAGCATCTGTTTTTTTAAGTAGTAACTGACTATTACAGTAGGCATTTTAATACCCTTTCCAACCCCGTATAGACCCCTGTAGTATTGTATCCTTACCGCAGTCTACCATCCATGTGTGCTACCGATCCAGGAGAGAGGGTGTGGATGTAGATCCCAGGGCACCCGTCACCAGATGGAACACAGCACAGTCCAATACCCAGACCAACACCGGCCTCTGGGAACATGCATAAACGTATATTTATTATGATACTGGTTGTCTTTACAGGTTTAATTTCAAAAGAGATTTAGCATTTACAAACCACAGCAGAGCCACATAAATCAGTCTTTTAGAGCTGCAACGAACACATGCTTTCATTATTGATTGATCAATCAATCATTTAGTCTATAAAGTGTAAAAATAATGACAAATGGCCATCATAAGTTACTTTACTTTACTTGAAGTGATGTCTTAAAAGGGAACACAATCGATTTTACATATACATGTCAGTTTACTAGTGGTGGGGAGTGCGAGGCCCCATGACTACCTTTGTGAAGACTGACTTATTATGGCTCGGAAACTAAAGAGATAGGCTGCATTACAAACTGTCAGTGTGGAGTTCGAAAGATACGAGTGTTTACCTGGCCGGGAGGGTATAACCAAAAGACGCTATTGGTTGCATTATGGGAAATGTAGGATCCTTCTTTTGACCATTTTTTTTAAATCTCTTTTGTATAAATTGCTTATTTTGTAAAAATAAAAATAAAAACCTTTGATAAACCTACTGAATATTCTATTTATAATCAAATGCATTTTCCCATCAGATAAACTGTTCCAAAAGTGGAAACTTCTGATATTTAAAGGGGACATATATATTGAACTTTTTCAGTGCTTGTGCACATCTATCTGGGTATCTGGAGTTCCTACCAACCCACAAACTGTGACATAAGACAACCCAGTCAGTTTTTTGTGGGCTGTCTAGATCAGAAAACATGTGATTCAACAAGCCAGTCAGATCTGGCTCCCCTTCCTATGTCACATGCAGGCTCATTAGAATATACAGCACACAGCCTGAGTCTTTGCAAAGATGCACCATATTTTTCTCACAAGCCAATCAGAGCAGACTGGGATTTTTCAGGAGGGGGGGGCTTGTTTAAAGAGACAGGCGCTAAAACGGAGCGTTTCAGACAGAGGGTGAATACAGGTATATTCAGACAGACAACAAATAATGTTTTTGGAGAATTACATGTTCTAGTAGAAACCCAAAAATACTAGTAGGAACCTGAACATGAGCATGATATGTCCCCTTTAAATGATAAAACACCAAAAAGATTTAAATGATTAATCAACAACTGACCTTTGTGCAGGATGATGTCCATCATGATGCGGTCTCTGGGCTTAGCAGGCTGACCCGAGACACTCAGTGTGTTGCTGCAGGCGTTGTTCAGGTAGTTGTAGTCTCCCATGTCGGCACTGACCCTGGCCATGCCTGTGGTGGAGCTGAGGGAGCGTGACCTGCACAGCTGGGCCACCTGCGCCTGACCACACAGGGCCCCCACGCGCAGGCTGGTCCTCACCACCAGAGTCAGCAGGCCCTTTTTGATTTGCTGCACAAAGAAATTTCATATTTCATATCAATGCTGAATGCTTGTGGAAATGTTGGTTGGCTGGTGGTTTTTGTTGTAAATTGGTTTGTTTGTTGAAGATGGGATGCAAAATGAGCTCTGGGCCCCTGTTAACTCCCACCCCCAGTTGCAATCTGTGAGAATACGTTTTACCAATAAACAGTTATATTAGTATTTAAGCTGAAATACATTTTAAACTAAAGTCATGTTTACAGTTATAGTTCAGTTATCTAACACTTTTCCTGGAAGGTGCTAAATCCAATATCCAGAGCATTGATATAGCAGCAGACAACTATAGCGATATAGAGGAGTAAAGTCTACCTGAGCAGAGAATGAAGTCTCTCTCTCTCTGTGTGTTGTAATCAGAGCTTCTCCTCACTTTGCTGATATACATCAGACCGGCACATACGGGTACTTCACAAAATATCAAGGCCGTGCCCCCTTTTGGGGGAAAGAAAACCGAAGATCCCATAGACGGCAATGCAATTTGACGTATGTATGGATTGCAATTTTGACAAGTTTGTATGCATTCATCTCTTGTTAAACAAATGTTTGTTTTATGCACAAGGCTAATAATTATTTTGCGATCTTGCCTGAACCTGAGCGTTAATGATGCCTTAATAAATTCAGGTTGATCGCCACCATGTCCCTTCAGTCTTCCCCCGTCCAACACAGTGGCCGGTTATTACTTATCCAGACATCTCTACATATTTGATTGAATCCCGTTAGGCGAAGTGTTGTCTGTAAATAACCAACGTGTTAATAACCAACTGTTTGATCTATAGGCGGAGATTTAGTTGGAGACGATAGTCTGATGCTGCTATAACGTTAATGTATAACTGTATTACTGCAGCAGCCTCACACTCAAGCTAACGTTAGCTAGCCTTGCTAGTCACTGTCACCAACATCATTTAGCCATTTAGCACACTGACAATGAATATTCACGTATCGTATGTGCCTCAAATCTCAGTGTGAAAGCCTCTGTTAACCCGCTACACAACAGCTTTTCCTCATTTTCTCTCCTGTGACAGTGAGTTTCTTTCCCCCAAAAGGGAGCGCAGCCTCGGTAATGACGCCATGCTGATCTGGTCTATAGCTTGGAGCCATAAAGACCTTCTATTAGATCTCTTTTAGGACATGGCATGGGAACAAATCGGAGATCAGCGTTTTTTGATTTATTGTTGGTGCAACCAACTACACAGCAACTCTTCAGCATAGCATTATCACTATTAGCGTTTTGTTTGAAGTGGAAGTTTGGAAACATGTTTCAACGTCTTCTCTTTACTCTGTTACCATCTATGAGGGACACGGGATTGGTTCCCCTTAAAAGAGGGCGTTGTCATGCAAGCCTACTCTGGATGACGTATTGCCGGTCTTATGTATATAGCCATAGCTGAGCCGGGCATGTGGCTTTTAGTGCATGTGAGCGTGCCCCACTGGCTAGCTCACGGCCACGGCTGCACTGCTGCTCATACGGCAGTTACAGCTAATAATGCCGACCCGACCTACGGCGTCGTTGCGGACGCGTAGGACCCACCCTCCGGTTCCCCCTCAAGTAACCACCGTTAGCTCTGCCAGCACTTTAGCCATTGTTTCCACTGTTAGCGCTGTTAGCGCTGTTAGCACCGTTAGCTGTGAGTCGCTGTCCCATGGATGTATAAAGAGAACTGGATACAGCGTTGGAGGCTCCCATTCATTCCCATGAGAGTTGCTCAGTGGTGCATGAAGCTAAAATGGCTCGACTTCCGGCGCACTAGCGTTTCCTTTAACTCTGTCTCATTCAAATGTACGGAGGAAGGTAAATAATTCTCGATTCAGCTATTATTGGATTTTACAACTTTTAGGACCTAATGATTTAAATAAGGACTATTATAGTGTTCGTACTGGGAAGTTGATTTACCGCTGAAAAAATTATCTGCTGATTGACGGACGTGTCTTTCCCAATGTAAGTCTATGGGAAAAAACCTTTTTGGGCCCAATGGCATCACCTGACGGACACGGAAGTTGTAGTACCACCATTTGGCCACCACGAAAATTTGCTTCAAAGCCCCGTGCCCTTCCTATGGCTTGCGCCGGCTCAGCCGTCTCCATGTTGAGAGCCATGCGAAGGCAATAGAAATGCTCCCAATCTCGCATTTAGCACCTTTAAAGGTCCCATGTTGTGCTTAAATGTGCTTAAATTAGGTTAAATTATTCATTAGGCAGGGAGGACCCCATCAGTGTTATTATATGACATATTACTGATTTATTACTGCTCGTGCATTTATGTATAAGAAGCATTTTAATGTTGTAGCTGGTCGAGTTGGATCATAATGTAGCTGCCTTACTTTGAACTTGTGCAGGGCTTCATCATGAGTCAGACCATGTAGTGACTCTCCATTCAGCTCCAGGATCTCATCACCTTTTACAGACACAGAAACATTTTTTTATTATTTATTATTATAATATGGATATGGATAAGACTGATGAAAAAGAGTTCCCATCATTTCTAACACATTAACACTCTGTAAGACTTCATTACAACATCATTTTTACTATTTATAAAAAAACTAAATTTCAACTTCTTTCATTTCTCACCTACAGCAGGATGACAACTATGGGAAAATACTGTCTCAAACATTTGTCCTGAAGTGTGTGTATCAGCTTCATACATGGACAGAATGTTGTCCCTCACCCTCCTGCAGCCTCCCATCAGCAGCTGCTGCCCCTCCAGGGAATATAGTCTTGACGTAGATCCCCATTGGTCCGTACATGCTGTCCCTTCCGCCCACTATACTGAAGCCCAGACCCTGGAAAAAAGCAGCAGAATCATTATTAATAGCATTAGCACTTAATAACATCAACAACAGTATAATCACAATCATAATTATAATCATAATTAAAGGAACAGTTTCACATTTTGGATAATACTGGTATGTAATTTATAAAGATAAGAGAGGTGAATTAAGACTATAGAACATTAGTTGAGTGTCAAAGTTCATTCTCGACCTGGAAATGAATAGTTTATGTAAAGAGTAGAAGCTGATGGAGATTGATCAAACTCACGCTAAGCTATGTGAAGATATCTAAGTTGTGCAGACTGACTCCGAGCAAACTCCATTTGCTGATGAACTTGCAGCACGTTCTCATTCCCAGGTTGTTAAATACTAATGCTTGGTCACGCCCCTCAGCATCTGATAACGTACAAGGCACCCTTTAGCGTCTGTAGGAGACGCACCGGGCTTTCAACTAACTCCAATGTAAACTCATCCGCGGTAATATTAGACGGTCAGAGCAACTGCTCCGGCCGTCCACTCACTCCGTCCACGTAGGGAGGAGGTCGGGCTGGATGGATGGGTCCAACAAACCCAGGACTTTCACCAAGGTGACCACCATTCATGTCCTTACTAACTTATTCTAAGTCCTGAAACACACGTTAACTTACGTAACGTACTTAACTTACATCAAGTATGTAGAAACTTAAATTACATCACGTACGTAACTTACGTTACATAACAAACATGCTTATTCAACACGTTCTCATCCCAACTCGTCACATACCGCCACTTTGTCATTTTCAGCATCAAAACCACTCTAGTTACCCTTTGCATCACTTTAGGATTAGGCAACAAAACCCTCTATTGTTAGGTTTAGGAAAGAACTATATGGTTGGACTTAAAACTACAACATTTGTACAGTGAAAATGACGCTGAACGTTGTGAACACGGGAAACAAACGAACAGCTGATTGTAACGTGACTCACGGGACACAAAAAGCGGCCTCCTGGATGAAAGCTCTGTGTTTGTTGGACCCCATCCACCTCCCGTCCCGCCTGCTCGGTGTGTCTCTTTTGCTCTTTAAACTACATCACCACACTCCCCCGGCGCACTTTTCTCGAAGCGTTGGCAAGGATGTGTTTAGATTATAGTTAATGGAACGCCCGGTGCATTTCATACCGGCGCTAAAGGGTGCGTTGTGCGGTGGTACCGAACGTCAACGGCTGTGACAAAGCCTCAGTATTTACCGCTCTGGGAATGAGAATGGGTTGACTTATTTTAACCCAAACCACTTTTACGAAACCTTACCAAGACGTTTTGTTGCCTGAACATAAACGACACCGAGGGGTACCCACTGTGCTAAAAAGTTATGCCAAGGGGTCCTGACCAAGCGTTCGTATGTGACGAGTTTGGAATGAGAACTGGTTGGAACTGGTTGGAACTTGCGATGCAGTTGAAAGCTCTTGAACAAGCTGGCAAGGTGACCTTGCTAGATTATTTTTCAAATTAGAATGTTATGTGTTATGAGCACGTA
Organism: Sebastes umbrosus; assembly: GCF_015220745.1. Lineage (NCBI taxonomy): Eukaryota > Metazoa > Chordata > Actinopteri > Perciformes > Sebastidae > Sebastes > Sebastes umbrosus. The sequence continues at coordinate 38,688,932 of NC_051270.1, forward strand.
CTATATGAACTATAAAACACGAAAATAGACTAGAGACACTATTTACACCCCATTTAAAATAATTACAAATGAAAGTGACCCAGTTGATGAACCAAGTGAAATGAATAAGATTCAATCAATAAATGAATGTAAAATTGCACTGAGTGGGATGGTGTGGTGGGTGAAGGGTCTGCAGATATTACACTTGAAGAGCAGCAGGGATAGAAGACATGGTGTCATTTGCTCACAATGTGATACGAGAGAAAATTCAAAGACTTAAAGAAATAGTTTTGGTGGCGGTGTATGGCTCCTACCTTGCCGTGGCCCTTCATCAGCACAACATTACAGATTATGAAGGCTTGCACGTTGCTGCAGGAGTGTACCAGCTGGGCGGAGCTGAGAGAACGGGATGGACGGTGAACAGGCTGGAGAGGAGCAGCACGTAACACACACACACACACACACACACACACACACACACACACACACACACAGGGCAAGGAATTATGTCATGATTTAATTGTTTCCTTTGCTACCAGTAAGTAGACCTTTGTTTTACCACCTAAACCAGGGGTCAGCAACCTTTACTATCAAAAGAGCCATTTTCTGCAAAAAAAAAAAAATGTCTGGAGCCGCAAAACATTTGATCATTGTGATGAAGGTAACACAGTTTATAGTCTAAGTATATAGTATATAAGTCTAATGCAGTGAGGGCCAAAGTGCAAATGTATTACGGAGTATTAGGGCCACGTTGAGGGAAAAAACATCTGAGATTTCCAGAATAAAGTCATAATATTACGAGAAAAAAAGTCGTAATCTTACGAGAATAAAGTCATAACTTTACGTGAAAAAAATCATAATATTACAGCATAAAGTCATAACTTTACGAGAAAAAAAGAAAATAGCATGTCAAATTAATACTTTATAATATTATGACTTTATTATTATAACACCACAACTTTTTTTTCTTAAATTTATCACTTTATTCTCATAATATTGCGACTTTCTTTTCTCGTAAACTTCTGACTTTATTCTCGCAATATTATGACTTTATTCTCGAAATCTCTAAAGATTTATTTTTTTCCTCGATGTGGCCCTAATACTCCGTCGTACCATAGACCTACAACAATGGTAAATAAAAATGAAAATGTAAACAAAAAACAGTTATTCATTTTCACAGTGGACAGTTTGTCTGTGCTGAAATAATTACTGGGTTAAATTTGATTAAATACCAATTTATTTAAGAACATGCAACAAGTAAGCAAAAAACAAACAAAGAGTGAAATCACAGAAAGTCTTAAAACTTTGATGAACCCTCTTCAAAAGAGTCAGGATTCAGACTCATATCAAGGACCTGATCATGTCATTTATTGTGCTCAAGTCATGTGCATTTCAAAATAGCACAGCCAATGGACACACATTAAACCTGGGGCTTTTGGGTCTTTGGAGGCCCAGAGCAGTTGCTCACTTTTTGCCAAATTGGTAGTCCTGTGAAATATCAACTTTACTGAAGTGTGTCACGATCAAGTCTGTTGCACTTTTCAGACCACATCAAACATCACAGTTGGGTAACCAGGTGTGACAGAAAATTCTGCTGGAGACAAGGTGTTAAGGCCTTGAGACGCACCAAGCCGACGGACAGTTTAGGGCCGTCTTTGAGTGTCTGTTGGCCTAGTTTTTTGCGGCATGTCCCGTCTAGTCTGCCCGTGTCGGAGATTTTTCGGAGCTCGTCGGTGAGAGAAATCACTCTGATTGGCTGATCAGCTTAAACGAATAAGTGCACGAGAAGAGAAACGGAAGTGAGGAAAGCAAGCCGACGAGTAAAGTCAAGAGGAAAAACACAGAAGGCTCTTCTCATTTTTCATCTTCATCTCATCTGATCATTCCAATACCTGGATGTTTTCACAACGACATGAACATCTAGAATCAAGCTAAGCGGTGAGTGAGAGTGGTGTGAAAATGGTCGGCAAACGTCGCTTCGTTTCTTGTATGTATCATAAAAACGTCTTGTATATCCGCCGTCCTCGGTCTTCTGGTTTCTCTTTTTGGATGACTAATACAGACTACCGTTGCCTGTTGGTGTGGAGAGTTATTTCCTCTCACGCAGGCGCAGAACGTATGTGATAACTGGCCGTCGGCTGTAGTCTTTGCGGTGTGTTCAAGTGCAACTTGTCGGCCAGGACAAAGGTTGACGTGAGGCGACTCAAAAGTCGGCCTTCGTCGCTGCTCGTTCTCTGATGTCGGGTTGGTGTGTCTGGGCCTTTAGGCTGCGTTCAAACCAAATCAGGCGTTGCGGCAAAAAAACACCAGTCCTGCAGCATCAACTTTTGGAGAAACCCAACCTGACATCACGCTGCAGTGACCAATCACGTAACCAGAAATCCAGAGCTGTACAACCATCAGCCATGAGGGAACAAAGACGTTAATCGTCATGCAGTCGCCTGGTGTTAATGGGCCATTAAGTGACACTCCCACACCGCTGCACAACCCTATGCTAATGGCCACTAAATCATCTCTTGCTTGTCAAGTGTAGCTATTTCACCACACTATAATGGACGTACATATATAACTTGATTTTGCGTCAGTGTATGCATTGATTTACAGTATCTGCCTTCACTTTAGCCTTACTGTCTTTGTCTTCTTTACAGGAGGAGCACCAGTGAAATAATATTTTTTTGTGTGATTCTCACAATCACATTAATGAACATGTGTGGTCATCAGGTGAGATTTTTTAATGCATTCTGTTTATAATATCAAAAAAAATCAAATACTTGTGTAGTGGTGTGAGGAAACTCCAGCTGCTGGGACAGAGACTTCCTGTTTCCATATAAACCACCATTCCCATGAGGATGACTAGTATACAGCTCTGGGGTCTTCATGATGATGCTGTCCAGATCCCCGATCCAGTAAGGATGAACACCTGGTTATACACACAGTGTCAGAATGAACATCAGGTTTATTAATTTCCCTCTGAATTATTATGTAGAAGAAGAGCCAGAACCAGCATTTAGACCATCAGGGGATACCAAAACCCAGGAAACAAGTTTAATGAACCTCTCTGTCTCTATTTGATCATACAGAGTGACCAGCAAAATAGCTATATACTGTATGTACTACAATATAATAGAGCAGCAGTGAAATATGTACTACTTTAATGTTCAGTTTATGTGTAGACAACTACATGTGTTGTGTGTTGACTCAGTTCTTTGGAGTTTTAGTTGCCAGTCACAAAACTGCACAGGTGTGTAGTTGAGTTCAAAATGAAGGTTCAGAAGATGGGCGTGGTCCACGCAAGGGCACAGGAAGTTGTGGGGGGGTAAGGAGAGGGGAAGGTGCCATTGCCTCCCCACTTTACGTCCCTGGCCGGATTTGGCGTCGCGGCTAATGTGATCCCCTCACAAGATGGTCTCTAGTTAAATTTCTAATATATTAATATATTTCATGTCTGATACAGCAGTTTGAATACTAAGGAGCCGATTACATTGAGACGCGTCGCTACAGGCGCGGCCGCTTCAAAAACGCCGATACACTGATGTGGCTAGCTACATCATCAAAACCAGAAGGAAGTTGTAAGGTAGTCCACCTCTTGCTTGATTTGATCGGCTGACTGGGTCAGTTGTGACATTGACGAGTGGTGCGACTGGCGCTGAAAAGTTGCGAATATTTTAACTTTTAAAATAGGGCTAGAAGTACGTGACGCTTGGCGCAAGAGAGGAGCGCACGACAGGTGCGCCTACCATAGGAAAACAATGGTTTCATGGACAACGCTAATCCGTGCAAAATACTGCAGCACATTGTCAACAGATCCTCCAAAATCCATTAATTGAATAAATGTACAACTAGAGATGTGATGAGATCACACCAGCCGCGCAACAAAATCGGGCCAGGGGGGTAAAGTGTGAGGGACAATGTCACCTTCCTCTCTCCCTATCCCCCTACTTCCGGCGCCATTGCTTGGAATACGCCAATCTTTTGACTACACACCTGTAAAGTTTCGTGACTACATCTTGCGCGGTTGTGACGCTATCGTGGTGACAAAATCTGTCCACAGTCAGATTGACAGAAATATAAATACCAGCGTCTCCTTCCCAACTCGTCACATACGGACGCTTGATCAGACATGGCTTGGCATCACTTAGGTTTAGGCAAGAAAACTACTCGGTTAGGTTTAGTAAATGTTACATAGCTCAAGTCATGTACATGACATTAGTTAAGTATGTTACTTTCGTAACTTAAAATAAGTCAAAGTCGATTTTTGGTTTCACACGGGACATAAACAGCGGTCTCCTGGGTGAAAGTTCTATTTGTTTGACCCATCCATCCACCTCCATGATCTCCTCCCTACGCTGACTTTGTTGCTCTTTATACTACGTCACCTGATGGCCGGGGCAGTTGCTCTGGGTTTACATTGGAGTTAATTGTCTCTAGGGATGCACTGATACCGATACCAGTATCGGGTATCGGGTCCGATACTGTGCTCATGTACTCTTACTTGAACTCGTACTCGCAAAACGGCTACGATACCACTTTACGGTGGTGCGACCGACCCTGCTGCGCCGGGATCCCACCTCAGCCGACGCTTAATTGTCTCACACAGATGCTAAAGGGTGTCGTGCGTTGGTATCAGACACTGAGGGGTACACAAAACGTCGGTATTTGATGCCCTGGGAATGGGACCAGGCTGGTTATGTCTGCCTATATGTTGTGCTGCTGACATTGTGTACTGAATACTTTTGTCCATGCTGGTAAAACAGATTCTACCGACTGCAGTTGTGTGGCCTTTAAAAATTAAGCAATGCAATGGATGTAATGAACATAAGCAATGGAGTTGGATTACAATGTACAGGGGTTTCTATTTCCCTAATCACTGTGAGTATACTGTATGTCTCAGTCAAACTAGCTGTTATACTTTGTATAATTATAAATATACAATACCATTTACAATCTGTCCACTTCAATCTCACAACGTTGGACCTGTAGCACATGCATTTCTCACAATTAAGACCCCATTTCCCATAAGCGGTGTGGCTTCCCGGTGCTAAAAGGATGCTACTCCCTGGCCTCACACCCTCCCTGAAGACAATAAACATATTAGAACCAATTTTCCCATCTGCGTCTCTCTCTCCTTTCATTGTCTGTCGTTACCATACACTCTAAAAGCTTTAGCCCGTCCGTCTGAACAGAGCAGCAGCCTCCTGTTTGTACAGCTTTCTACACACAGATCTGACCCACTTCCATGCAAAAGTGAAACACAGTAGAGGTTAATGGTTCTCACTCCTCTTGGTGGAGGACAGATGATTGGTAATTTTACTATTGAGTGAAAACTGTATGATACACACTGGTTGAATTGGAGCGTGTCCTATTGCTGGCCGTCTGTCCTGGTGGGCTCTGCTCAGTCTTCTCCGTGTTCCAGCACTTCTCCTCATTCACCTCTGGGATGGGTAACTACACACACACACACAAAATTGAACAATGACATCATTATACGTATAATAGTGTGTCAGACTACACTTTTGGTGAAAGATTAGTTTACCTTGAGGTGGTTGTTGTTGGCCAGAAGTTCTTCGTCTGCGTATCCAGGCAATGACAGAGGATCAGACGGGGATATGAGAGCTGGATGCTGTGGGTTTGTAGACAGACTACCTGAATGGAGAGTGTCTTCACATGTGGACATGTCCTAAAGCACACAGAACACCAGTGAAGAGAATGATTTCAACTGTGGCCCAACGAGGCACGCCAACGGTGGAATGCACCTTTAAAGTTCATTTCAGCCATGCAGAGTATAACAGAGTATAATATAAAGTAGTATAGTATAGTACAATAGAGTACAGTATGATATAGAGTAGTGTAGTATAGCATAGTACAATAGCGTAAAGTATAATATAGAATGGAGTAGTGTAGTATAGTACAGTAGTAGCAGTTTGTAGTTTGAGTATTGTATAATATATAGTAGTACAGTATAGGTAAGTCAAGTATATGGTAGTAGAGTGTAACAGAGTATAATATAAAGAAGTATAGTATAGTATATTATAGTATAGTACAATAGAGTATAGTATGATATAGAGTAATGTAGTGTAGTATTGTACAATAGAGTATATTATAATATTTAGTAGAATAGTATAGTATAGTAAATTTTAGTATAGGGTAGTAGAGTATAACATAGTATAATATAAAGTAGTATAGTATAGTATATTATTGTATAGTACAATGGTATATAGTATAATATAGAGTAGTGTAATATAGCATGTACAAGACAGTATAGTATAATATAGAATAGGGTAGTGTAGTATAGTACAGTACAATAGAGTATTGTATAATATATAGTAGTATAGTATAGTAAAGTATAGTATGGTGTAGTAGAGTGTAACAGGGTATAATATAAAGAAGTATGGTATAGTATAGTACAATAGAGTATAGTGTAATATAGAGTAGTGTAGTAAAGCATAGTACAATAGAGTATAGTATGAAATAGAGTACTGTAGTGTAGTATTGTACAAGAGAGTATAGTACAATATAGAATAGGGTAGTGTAGTATAGTACAATAGAGTATTGTATAATATATAGTAGTATAGTTTAGTATGTATAGTAAAGTCTAGTATTAGGTAGTAGAGTATAACAGTATAATATAAAGTAGCGTAGTGGAGTATAGTACAATAGAGTATTGTATAATATATAGTAGTATAGTACAGTAAAATCTAGTATTAAGTAGTAGAGTATAACAGAGTATAATATAAAGTAGTATAGTATAGTATAGTACAATAGAGTATAGTATAATATAGAATAGTGTAGTGTAGTAAAGTACAAAAGGGTATTGTATAATATATAGCAGTATAGTATAATAAAGTCTAGTATTAGGTAGTAGAGTATAACAGAGTATAATATAAAGTAGTGTAGTGTAGTACAGTACAATAGAGTATTGTATAATTGATAGTAGTAAAGTCTAGTATTAGGTAGCAGAGTATAACAGTATAATATAGAGTAGTGTAGTGTAGTATAGTACAATAGAGCATTGTATAATATGCAGTAGTATAGAATAGCATAGTGCAATAGAATATAGTATAATATAGAATAGCATAGTACAATAGCATATAGTATAATATAGAGTAGTATAGTACAATAAAGTACTATGACCAATAGTAGTATAGTATAGTTTCCAGTGGAGACCAGTGTCCCCTGTGAAACCAAAAGTTTTAAGTTACGTGGCGTACGTACTGTAGCCTAACTACATATCAAACTTAGCCTACTTATTAGAACCCAAACCTCAATCTGTGGCTAACCCTAACCAAGTTGTTTCCTGTGAACGCAAACGTTTATTTTGAAAAGACTGCGTATGCATGTAAAGAGCGGAAATTGACACGTGTGAAACTGAGACTAGAAGGGTACCTAGAGGGTCACAGTGTGAAGTGTAGGGCCAGTGAGTGAGAACATGTTGCAGCATAGTATAGTACTGTATGTAGAAGAGCAGAGTAGCGTACAAGTAGTTAAGCCAAGGCAGTAAAGTATAGAATATTATAGTATAGTATATACCCTATGTACCACATATGTATCACAAATGAAAAGTTCAATTCATAAGCAGTAAACAGTTCGATGCAATGAGGGGCTTTGCTGCTCGGCTCCATACTAACTGGGCCTGGTATAACCAGCAGCTTACTGTATGGTGGGTTAATGTTAGCCAACTTTACATAGATCTCGCTGTAACTGACATCATTAAGTAAATCCCCTGACTTTAAAGCTCCATGTACCCATGGCAACACGGTCTATATATCCTCTGAATTATTATGAACTAGTCTTTGGAACCACGTGAAAGGGGGCATGTCATCACTGAAGGGAGCCATTATGAAAAAATGAAAAAAAAAAAATCAAACAGATGGTTATTGAAAACAGAATCAGCTGAGCCCAGTCGTCACATATTAGACATTCTTTCCTACTGCTCCATTTCTCCTTCATTCTGCCGTTCAGGTTTCCACAGCCTCTTAAAAGTGACTCAAATAGACGTGGCAGCATAACAATGTGTGAGCAGAAAGCTCCCACAGCGACAAAAATATTAAAACCTGTAAAAAAAAACAACCTCATACACTGCCTCTATGGCTACTCAGAGCAATGAAAACACAGCATGCTGGGCTCAGTTCACACCATGACACATCCATACATGAGCATGGACTGCTCATTATGTTGATGCAGTTCCTCGCTTAAAGGTAATACTCACTATAAATGATGTCGGTATTAACAAGCACATCCACTTTAACGTGTCGCTTTAAGGGCCATCTGGTTGTACTATTTTATTTATAGTGCAGTTACTGTACAGTAATTGTGGCTGTGTGTTTTTGTTGTGTGTGCTATGTGATTCCAAATCAACTGCGGTTGATATGGCAATAGATTATTGAATCAAATAATCATTGAATAGAATTAAAGTTGTTAATTAAAGTGGCAGTAGGCAGTATATTTTTGGCATCATTGGGCAAAAAGTTCCATAATAACCTTTCAGCATATTGTAATTCAAGTGTTCTGAGAGATAACTAGACTTCTGCTCCTCCTCATGGCTCTGTTTTCAGGCTTTAGAACATCTAGCCCGTGACGGGAGACTTTGACCAATCACAGGTCATTTCATTGAGAGAGTGTTGCTATTGGCTGTGCTCCAGTCATGTGACCGGAATAGGCATTAACGTAACATAATATTGATTCATATTTGATCAGGGCTGACTAGTTTGACCGTTTGGTTGGAGTTCGCGAGTGATTGACAGCCGGCTCTCATAGACGGCAGATGGACAGCAGACCTCAGATCAGCTCTTACTGCTTGTTTTCCTCCAGTCTGTGAAATCACGCAGATGCCGTTAGGAGCACCGGAGGACTCAGAGGAACATGATTTTTTTCAGGTTACCTGTTTCATGTACTACTGTCACGATATAGGGACCGTTTTATAAAAATAACTTTTTTTATATATCTTATATCATATTTGCTCCAATCTCGCCTACTGATGCTTTAATGAAATTTGTTTTCTTACAACAACATTTTACATTTTTATGATCTTACAGAACACCTGATGTGAAATTACACAACATTTCCCTGACTAGCTGGAGAGAATCCTAAACTGATGTCAGAATGTATCAAATTCATTGGCTGAGTCTGTATGGAATATAATGTACATTGTCTAGACTCTAAAGTATGTTATTCCAGAAATTCCACAAGCACTGTGAAGCCTACAAATGATATAAATATTATTGAATTTTCTTCCTCTCACATTACTCTTTTTGTTGACCAAATTCTTTAAATTCCTTTCTGTGTGTTACCATTTCTGGCTGAACTCCATAGAGCATTGTGTCTGAGTGTGTGTGGGAAGACTTGAAGACTGCAGCGTGACAAACACGCCATGCCCACACAAATAGTTTGTTGTTAGTCACAACCCATCGACAGTCCCAGGGTTCTGTGTCTAGCCCATAGACTGTATATAAGAAGTGGACGTAGAAACCGTGAAAAAATGTCAAAAGTCAAAAAATTACGTCCTATTGTCTTTTCCTAACCACTTTTCCTCAACCGCGATGGAAAACGATATGAGGTCAAGGAAACATCAGAAGGAGAATTCAGAAGGACTTAGGAAAAGCTGCAGATGTTAGTGACGCGGGTCTGCTGTGGTGAAACTACAATGTTCTGAAGACGGACTACAAAAGGTGCTGCATCCCCCGTGCGTTGTTAAATAGGTCTTTCAATGACAGGCTGCTTCACCCGCGGTGTGTTAAAGAGAGATACCACAGGTCCTCCTGCTGCTGGAACACTCTATCAACATATAATAAAGGATCATCTGACCTAACGTGGACAACTTCTTTTTGGGACATGTAATATTTATTTATGTTGATTATTTGTTAATTGATTGTTTACTCATTTTCTTCATTTTATTGGTTATTCTTGTTTTTTTTTTTCTGAGGTATTTGTTACATGTTTGGAATAAATAATTAATTAAAAATAAAGTGAAATGAAATGGTTGTCACTGTCCACTGATATTAAACATGAATCCCAATTAGTGTATGAGCGTTTGAAAATATTATGCAAGATAAGCATATAGTTTGTTATCATGAACGGCCGAATGGTGCGTCGCTTTAAATTATGCGGCCGCAAGGAATTGTGGGATGTTCTTCTCTCTTTTCCTTTGGCAAAGGATGCTCCAGTGTATGCTATGCTAAAGGAGATAATAAAGGAAGCACTGAAGCTCCCTTCTTCAGCATTCAGAGGATTCGACCAGCTATTATCACGGCTGCTACTCAGATACTTCCGGGTCATTTCACTCCGTTAGGAACCCTCCTAACCAAAAAAGGACTATTCGACCACAGCCCAGAAGTGACACGAAAGGGGTGGAGCTAAGTACAACCGAACGCTGAATACATGAGACCGGCACATACAAGTATACTTTGCAAAAAGTCAAGGCGTGCCGCCTTTTGGGGGAAAGAAAACCGAAGATCCCATAGACTTCAATGCAATTTGACAGTGTTTGGATTGTAATTTTGACAAGCTCGTATGCATTCATCTCTCAAACATTAAGATAATTCTTTGGCCATTTTGCCTTTATTAGATAGTGAGAGTTGTGAAAGGAGGAGAGAGAGAGGGTATGACATGCAGCACAGGGGCGCAGGTCAGATTCGAACCCTGGGCCGCTGCGGTAAGGACTTAGCCTTGGTACATGGGGCGCCCAATTTACCAGGTGACCTACCGGAGCGCCCCTACAAACGTTTGTTTTATACACATGTCTAATAATTATTTTGCGATCTTGCCTGAACCCGAGCGCTCTCGATACCTTAATAAATTCAGGTTGATCACCATCATGTCCCTTCAGTCTTCCCCCGTCCAACACAGTGGTTGGATATTGCTTATCCAGACATCTCTACATATTTGACTGAATCCCGTTATGCTAAGTATTGTCTGTAAATAACCAGCCTGTTAATAACCAACTGTTTGATCTGTAGGATGAGATTTAGTTTAGCTATGCTAGTCACTTTCACCAGCATCATTTAGCCATTTACCACACTGACAGTGAATATTCACGTATCGTATGAGCCTCAAATGTCAGTGTGAAAGCCTCGGTTAACCCGCTACACAAGGAGCACAGAGTGGGATCAGAAAGGAGGCATTATTATAGCGGGGTGCATTAGAGGCTGTGAGAATCATGACTCATCACATTTACTACCTTCTCCCCCTTTAATCACAGGACTATCCCCATCATGACGCACTGACAGTTTAGGAGTCCTATAGAGAGTTACCCTCAGAGGAAACGTATTGTTGTCTGGGACTAGGTACATTCTTTTTCAACTTGTTTCGTCTCAGGCTATTAGAATTAAAATTGTGGAGCTCAGATGAAATTTTGGCCAAGATGGAGACACCGTCCGGGTGAAAGACGGAACGGCCGGTCCTGAGGGAGTTATAAGCGGAGCGAAAAGCCTGTTGATGAGCAGAAGGAACTGTAGAATAATGAATCAAAACGACACGTTTGATGTGCACATAAGCACGAAGGGTTCTGTGGTTCAAAACTACACTAAATGTAACCAGCAGATATCTGTTGCATCCGTGCGTAATTGTGGCTTGACAAGTGGGAAGCGATGCGTATGTGTGTATATATGTATGTACATATTAAATGTTAAATGTAAGATATAATTTTTTTGTATTCTGGCACTGGTGTTATGTTTTGTTATGTTTGTTATGCTATGTTTGGAAAAAAGGAATACAATTTTCCAAAATAGAATACTGTGATTATGTGTATAAATTTGAGATTTTTAAATTATCTTTACCGTACTAAAAATGTAGCAGACACGCTTTTAACCTGTGCATAACTCTGGTTACAGCCTTTACACCTTGCTCATAATACACAATACTGCTAAGAGTAGAGCAAATGAAAGGTATTGAACATCATGCCCCCCCAAATTTCAGCAAAATGAAGTGGAGGATATGAGCTTGTAGAGGTTGCACTATGATATAGTGAACATACAACATATTTGCATCAAGCAGTCAATGCCACATGATCACAAATCACTGTATCTACTGATGAACTGTCGTTGTAGTATTTTACTTTATCGGACTGAAGACAGTCAGATAGTGTTTTCTTAAAGAATCAGGAAAAGAGGAGCATATGTCTCACTGGAGTCCATTGCATGTGTCAGCTGCTGTTACCTCACTGTAGGCTTTGATGTGACTGCTCCTCATCTCCTCCCCTGCCATCCAAGCACTGCCGTTTAGAAACTGTCCGTTAAAGGGTGCCAGCTTGTCTGGGCTCGGGAAGCTGCAGCCTCTGAAGAGAAAACATACAGAGACAGCTGAAAACCAAGCAAAACCTCACTGCATGACTCATTCAAATAAACATTACGCTATTAGAGTTAGACTGATATGGGATTTAGAAGTCCCTCTTCATGCCAAAACTATCTAAAAGTCATATTATATTTTGTGTTTCACATTTAAAACCCATGTACTGAATGTCTTTTCACTGAGTTATCGGATTAAAGGTATCCCGCTACGGCACAACATTTTTACAAGTAGGTGCGCGCGCGCAGGCAAAGCAACACACATTCCTAACACCAACTCCTTGTTATTCCACAGATCAACAGTTGGTGGCGGTTGATGTGCAAAGAAATGTAGCAATGTGCCAACAAAGGCAGTTTAAAGGGACTGTTTGTAACTTCTCACTCGTATAAATCATTACGGGTCGGTGTCATTTGCGCGCTCGTGTGTGGCTACGCTGTTCAGACTCAGACTCCAACACAAACTACACGGAAGCACCAAAACCTCTTGGTTGTATCTAGTGAAGCCCGTCTGTTAAACAGTGTTGGCCGCGGTTGGAGGACGCGGGGGAGACCGTAGCTTTGGTCTCCAGGACCGGAGTCTCTGCTGTACTCTGCTCCTCTGCTCCTCTGCCTGCCTTCACTCACACACCGTGCTCGTTCTCTCTCTCTCTCTCTCTCTCCACCTCTCACATGCATTCGCGCACACTCCACACAGCAGAAGAGTTAGTTTAGCTCTGAGAATATCTAGTGAATGTACAGTGGACGTTTGTGCAGAAATAAATGCTGCAGCTCCCCCAGACCAACAGAGGTTTCCCGTGTCTTGTGAAGTGACGGGGCTCCGCAGAGAGAAACGTTATCGTCTCCAACCAAAACTCCGGCGTCTCCCCTGTTCCCTCCGGCCGCGGTCGGGAGGCTGAGGCAGGAAAAGACACTAGGATCAGCATTGATTCATGGAGAGACCTTCGTCTGGTCAGCTAACATTACTGCCAAGCAGCTGAAATATAGAGTGATATCTCCTATCTGTGTAGCTCCTCTTAGGACGCTGATTAGTCAGGTCACTGACAAACGCATTACTTGAAGCCTGACCAGATGGATGGTTGTGTGATATGTGATTCTGCGATTCGCACATGATCTCGTGACATTGCGAGAATCCAGCTGCCGTGCAACGTAATTTTCCACCCGGTATTAACCTGCATCTTTATGCTATCTGGATAATGACATCCGATCACAGGCTTTTGCTTTATACCCGATATTAATGTTCTTGTTATCTTGATTCTGCCTGCATTGTGATCAGATGTCTATATGCAAATTATGTAGGTGGAGCTGGCAGTGTGTCTGAGGCTAAAGGAAGCCATGCAGGATACTCTCGGATAGTCGAAAGCATCAGTAGGCTACCGTTGTTTGGTAGCCTTGCTAACTAGGCTAATGTTACTTATACTGTAAGGCCGTGTTCAGACAGACAGCACTATGGCTTTGTTCAGACCTGGTATTAACATGCATTTCTTTCTTTTGCTTCTACACTTTCTCATTTAGCCTGATAAGATGCGTGTATTTTTGCATATCTAAGCGCAGCTTTCACCATTTTCTTCTGGCACATTCCTGAGAAATAAAGTGCTTCAACTTCTAGTACTGTGTTTTATTACCTGTGTAGGTCCCCTCCATTCCTCCCTGGCTCCACATTAGTGTCTTTGTCCTCCGTCTGGACGCTGTTATCAGCCATTTGTGGTCCACACACCTCCTCAGCAGGCCCTGTGGCTACACACATCCTCCAGATACTACTCTCCTACAGCGACACACACACATACAGACACACACACACACACAGTACAGTGAAGAAGTATAAGGGAAGCTCTATACTGGGAGGTAGAAAGCAAGCTTTATGAGCATATCAACCATCTGGCTGAGTGGGGTGACAGCCAAAGAAAAAGAAAACAGCAGTATGGTTTTATAGGTGCATGAACTGGGCCATAGTGTTTGGAGTTTAAGCTTACAGGAGGTAAAGCCATGTATGTTTCAATGGCTGTTAAAGGTGACAGTACAGTATGTGACCAGATTATTAAATGACATGATACAAACAAAATGGTTGTGTTCTTTAAATGGGTATTTATTATGTGTCAATTACTTTAAATATAGAGCAATCACAAAGTTGAATATCATGTGAAACAAGCATGAATTACTTGAATGATTTCTTGAAATGACTGTTTTTATGACAACACGGCTCTATTCACAAAGACTCCATTCATAAACTTCTGTTTGACTGTAAAGAATTTAATCTCAACATAAAAGCCAAATGGACACGGCTCTGATATCGTTTGGTGATTAAGAGTGATTGATGTTCAACCTGGCATGAATCAGCCCCAGAGGGGAAACGCTGCTCCATTAAATCACTGTTGAGCTCAGCTCGGGGTCAGGGTTGTATAGCAAGCCTGAGCTTCAGTCCATGAAGTGGTACAATGACAGCCGGCTGTAATTGGCGTGCAATCTGTTGTTGATGGATAATATATCTGTAGGACTATAGAAAGAGTGGCTTTTCTCAGTAACTTCTGACTTAGCACATTTATTTATTGATACATTATTATTATTATTGGATACCTTTAAGCCAATAACACATACAAGTTTCAGTATATCAATCTTTGGTCCAGATTGAAATATCTCAACAACTATTTGATGGCTTGTTGGGAAATTTACATCAGACCAGGTGGCAACCTCCGGGTCTGAAAAGTGAAGCCAATGCTGAAGTGCCTTAAACCTGCATTCTTTCTAACAGCCAGCAGGGGGCGACTCCTCTGGTTGCTAAAAGAAGTCCGTTTGTATAGAAGTCTATGAGAAAATGCCCCTGAGTTTATGGTCTCAAGAGCATAAAGCAGGGGATGTTTTAGGGCGTTTAGGGCACTGTATTATTGCTCTACTGTTTATACTGAAAATGAGGACAGAAGCAGCAGGTTACACCACTGTTCATTTTACTTGAATAGAAGTTGGTTTACTATATTTTGTGTTAAATATTAAACTGCCTTGTATCTTGAGAACTGAAGTAGCAGGTCCTGAAGTTGCACTTTTTACTATTTTCGAATAAAAGCTGTATGTATTTGCCATTAATGGTTGTGTTTACTCCATAATTCATTTATCCCTGATTCCCTTACAAGAAAAACTTTGAGGAATCCTGACCCAAACTGTCCAGTATCAGCTATTTATTTCAGTCACACTGATTGAATTTTTTGCAAAAAGAGTTACTGTATCATTTTCCAGTCATTGAATTGTATCGTATCGTATCGTATCGTATCGCTCTAGATGAGCCAAATATGTAGCTTGCTGTTGATGGAAATAAGGTCCACGAGGGATTTTGAAGGCTCATAATCATTTAAACTGCATCATACTGATTTTATCAAAAGTGAATATGTATATTTTATTGGAATACAAATGCTAGAAATAAAAAAGTTAGCATTTAAAAAAGATGTAAGGCTGACGGAACAGATTTTTCTAATAGACCTATGGTACCTGCTTCAGCCTTCTCGACTGTAGACAAAGCCTTCATAACCTGCTGCCGCTCACTGTTATAGGCCTCTACTCAACCAGAAAGACCAAAAAATGAAGAAGAAAATGATCATAGGTATCAGGGGCATATATAACCATAACGCCCATGTTGCATGTTACCCCTCTATATCACCATAGTGACTGGTAAATCCAACCATGTGTACCCTACATGGATCAGAAGACACCAATTCACTCACTAAAAAACCCTAATGCAATCTTAGGCGGGAAACAGCAACAACATGCCCTGATGTATCAGATTTACTGGTGTTAATAAATGATGCCATTTTAAAAATATCCCCTTAAATACATGGAGTAATAAAGACGATATCTCTGATTCTCCTGCAACGACTTTGATACTTAAAAAAAATGTTTAATGTCCGATGTGAGTCCAACAATGTTATAGAAGTGCTGAATCAGTGGAGTACGATTATAAGTACACCGCCAATGGAAATGGGTGCATTAGATGTATACACCGATCAGCCATAACATTAGGACAGCATGGTCACTGCAGACCGGGAACATCCCACAGGAGCTGCAGTTCTGGAGATGCTCTGACCCAGTCGTCTAGCCAGCACTATTTGACCCTTTTCAAAGTCGCTAACATCCTTACGCTAGCCCATTTTCTCTGTTTCCAACACAAAGTCTCATCTCATCTCTCATCTCATCTTCAACCGCTTATCCGGGATCGGATTGCGGGGGCAACAGCTCCCTTTCCGGGGCCACATTAACCAGCTCTGACTGGGGGATCCCGAGGCGTTCCCAGGCCAGTGTGGAGATATAATCTCTCCACCTAGTCCTGGGTCTTCCCCGTGTCCTCCTCCCAGCTGGTCGTGCCTGGAACACCTCCCTAGGGAGGCGCCCAGGGGGGAGGGCATCCTTACTAGATGCCCGAACCACCTCAGCTGGCTCCTTTCAACGTAAAGGAGTAGCGGCTCTACTCCGAGTCCCTCATGGATGACTGAGCTTCTCACCCTAGCTCTAAGGGAGACGCCAGCCACCCTCCTGAGGAAACCCATTTCGGCCGCTTGTACCCGCGTCTAGTTCTTTGGGTCATGAGCCAGCACTCATGACCATAGGTGAGAGTAGGAACAAAGATTGACCGGTAGATCGAGAGCTTTGCCTTCCGGCTCAGCTCTCTTTTCGTCACAACAGTGAGGTAAAGCGAATGCAATACCGCCCCCGCTGCTCCGATTCTCTGGCCAATCTCACGTTCCATTGTCCCCTCAACACAAAGTTCAAAATGTTCACTTGCTGCCTAATGTATCCCACCCGCTGCCAGGTGCCATTGTAACGAGATAATGAATGTTATTCACTTCACCTTTCAGTGGTCTTAATGTTATGGCTGATCTGTGTATGTTGCAGAAAGAAGGGTATGCCATGTGAGTGTAGGGGTGGACTGCCTGAATGAGCACATTTTGGAATTTTGCTTAAAAATTGTGTAACAATTTATTGGAAACATAATTAAATTGAATGAAATAACAAAATGTGTGAAAACAAAATCTCAGTATTGATATACAGTATATATTGCAGAAACAGCGCAGCACAACAAACCCCGTCTTTGTCTGAATGTTTGACATTCAGGTCAGCCACAGCTCTCAGTCTACCAACACACCAACACAGGGCATGTGATTATCATCACATTTAGACAAGAAACTCTCCCCACAGTGCACATAGCACAGCGTTAGCACGTTGATACCATGTCAAGGCTTGGGCTATACAAACACTTATTTGTACGTAGCCTACTATTCTGCCAAGAATAAAAATTGGTAAATGTATTGCTAATGGTATATTAAATAATGGATGTTTTAGTTCAGTCGTTTGACAGGAATGAAACACCCTTTACTGTCTGGAGCCACGTGTGCTGAAACATGTGCTGAACATCTTATTACTGGAAAATGAATACGACAATTCATCCTCATATCAGCCTCAGAGTCAGTAAACTGACTATGGCCAATGGCTTGGACACACGCTGAAAGGGAATGCCTCGTGACTACGATGTACTAAACCTGATCCTGACTTGTTAGTTCAAAGAAATATGAATTAAATCAAAGTCAGCATGGCTGTTCAAGACAAGACAATGTAACTTTTGCTGAACAGTGGCCTCTCTGGCCATAAGTGGTAAATAAAGAAAAATGGAATTCGAAAGTCGATTACTTCAATGACAACATGAGTAATGGCATGTTAACGCGAATGGGATGGATGGTTGTATGACTGCAAAGTTGGTCGAGTGAGGGTTCAAAAATACTGTGCAATGACAAAGTAACACTATATCCATTAAATTCAGGATTAATCTCCTTGAACGATGGACTTTGGCTTGATGTGAGGTGTTCATGTTTGATTGGTTTTCAGGCTCCACCATATTCTGAAGCTCAAAGTCAGATATATTGGCGCTTTCAGAAAGATCTTCCCTTCAATTTTCCAAGGACCCCCTCATAATCGTAACACCGATTAAGCAGATGCTTACTACCATTTGTACTCTTAGATGCCATAGGAGCTATTTGTATTCACTATGAAACTAAATACCAGTTTCATAGTGATAAACAGAAACACATTTCAATTTGAATCATATTAATACCACTTATTTACTTTTAAACAGAGGGTCATTTTATTCAAATTGCATTTTGACTCAAAACGCATTTGTACTGTTCAAGTAATTGATCTTAAATCTTTTGGAAAATCAACAGTAGCAAGAGTGACAGAGTCCTAATAAATCGTGACGTTTAAAGGGACTGTTTGTAACTTCTTACACGTAAAAATCACCCGGGTCGGTGTCCCATGCGCGCTCGAGTGTGGCTACGCTGTTCAGACTCCAACACAAACTACACGGAAGCACCAAAACCTCTTGGTTGTATCTAGTGAAGCCCGTCTGTTAAACAGTGTTGGCCGCGGTTGGAGGACGCGGGGGAGACCGTAGCTTTGGTCTCCAGGACCGGAGTCTCTGCTGTACTCTGCTCCTCTGCTCCTCTGCCTGCCTTCACTCACACACCGCGCTCGTTCTCTCTCTCTCTCTCTCTCTCCACCTCTCACATGCATTCGCGCACACTCCACACTGCAGAAGAGTTAGTTTAGCTCTGAGAATATCTAGTGAATGTACAGTGGACGTTTGTGCAGAAATAACTGCTGCAGCTCCTCCAGACCAACAGAGGTTTCCCGTGTCTTGTGAAGTGACGGGGCTCCGCAGAGAGAAACGTTATCGTCTCCGACCAAAACTCCGGTGTCTCCCCTGTTCCCTCCGGCCGCGGTCGGGAGGCTGAGGCAGGAAAAGCCAAAACTAGGATCAGCATTGATTCATGGAGAGACCTTCGTCTAGTCAGCTAACATTACTGCCAAGCAGCTGAAATATAGAGTGATATTGTGCTTTTAGCTGACGTGTGTCGCCTCACTGTTTTGAGCGATGCTCGTTCATGTCTATGTAGCGCGAGCACAAGCGTGAGCAACAGGACGCTGACTTTCGTTGACTTAACGGACACAGGTGTTGGTGTTAACAAGACATTTCTGATTCTTACAAACAGTCCCTTTAAGCCTCCTAGTCTAAAGCGGACTTTAAGTAATTGCTTCAACTTCAAAATGATCAACTTATTGCTGTGTGGTCACAATCATATGAGAGTTTCTATCGGCCCAAAGCTAACATGGTTGGGATTAATGGACACAATATGCTTGTTTTATTGGCACAAATGGTCCCCATCTGTAGATATGTTCTTTTTAAGGATACAGCACAATGTTATAGCAAATTATACCCTGACAGAGTGCCACAGACCCCTGTATTTTGAGCAATGCAAACTTTGTAAAAATGATTATGAGAGAAACAAACCTAGCTAGCAAGCCAACCTCTCCTCTATTTAATCTGATTTAATGATCCCTTCAACAGAGACTACTTTACAATATCTGCATAACAGTTCTATAATCACACTTCTTCTCTCAAATTCTTTAATGCGTGGGTCTGTCGCCCAGCGAAAGACTTCCAGCAGCTCTGTTCACAATGTCTAAGATCATGACAAGGGCAGAGCTCAATGCCACTGTAGGAAAAATACATCAACGTACAAAGAAAGTCACCCTGCTGGTGGAGCTAGAGGAAAAGTCACTGAAGTCAGTAGAATTCCTCCTCTGGGGACCATGAATCGCTGTACAAAAATTTGAACCCAGTCAATAGTTATTTCAGTCAGGACCAAAGAGGTGGACTGACCAACTGACTAACCGCCATTGTCATCCCTAGAGTCATGCTGCTAGCATGGCCAAATAATTACTACAACAAGGACCTTATCTCTTGCTCTGTTTAAAGTAGAGTAACGGTGAGAAAGTTTACAATTAGTCCAAGAATATGCTCAGATTATTATGGGAAAAGGATCACTAGTGCAAAGTCATACCTTGATGCTGAAGGACCTCCGTATGCTCCTTTTATTCTCCCTGAGTATGGTGGTGTGATGCAGCTGGTTATCTGCCTCGGTGCCTCCTCTTTTCTCCTGGGCCGATTGCTGGGTTGCCCTCCAGTGTCTGTTTTCTGTATCTCGGTACCGCGTTTGATCCTCAGCAGTCCCGTCTGCCCGGCAGCCTGGGCCCCATGTTCTGCACCCATCTGCCACCTCCCCAGCATGCCTCTCTTCTGGACAGTCATCATTAGTCTTAGAGTGACAGAGGATCAGGGACCTGGACAGAGTCGGAGAAAGTCAGAGGGTCAGTTTTAGGCAATAAATAGCAAGACTGAAAAACTGGAGTAATTCAGCTGTAAAGTGATGCAAGTACATGCTATATATCAGAACTGATAACAGTACTCCAACCATTATGTTTGGTCATCATAAGGCAAAACTTAATCAATATGTAGCATATTCTAGACTATGAAATTACATTACAGTGACCAGCCATCACTCGCATGGCAATTACCATAGCACATGACCCTGACCTCCCCCTTAACCCATTTCTCACTCTACTTCCATCTGGTCTCAGATACATAACAGATGGAAAAAGGCACCCTTCAGCGTCTCTATGAGACACACCGGGCTTTCAACTAGGCTGCGCTCACACCAGATCAGACGTTGCGGCTATTCGCTGCAGGGTTGAGCGGCGGCGTGGGAGAATCATTTTGATGGAGCATTAACTGTGACGGTTAACGTCTTTTGTTCTCTCATGGTTGCACAGCTCTGGAATTGTTTGTTTGTCCGTTAGCAGGATTACTCCAAAATACGGCAATGGATTTGAATGCAGTTTTTTGAATGGAGTGTGGCACAATGAACAATCCATTAGATTTTGGTGGCGTTCGATTCAGGAATAATTTTAAGAATTCCGATCAGCCTGAGCATTAAGACGACGACTGTAGGTTCTGCGTTTTTTTCACATTAAACTCTGTGAAATTACAGTTGAGTTGGACCAAAGCACACTTGGTGATTGTTGGAAAGAGTAACAACGACGGGTTAGGTGAGTTTTATTTTGTTTCTGTCCAGTTTGAATGAAGTGTTTTACGATGCTCCGCTACGTACAGCTGATCTCAACATAAACAAAATACACGTGGATGATGGTGCAAGATGAGTGGAGAGGGAGGCGGAGGTCTGCGCTCTCCGAGTGCCATTCTAGTTTTACTGTAGTTTTGTTACGTAACTTACGTACTTAACTTACGCAGCATAGCCTACCTATGTTATGTAACAAACATACTTATTTCGATTTTTGATCTTTTCCTACACCTACCCAAGTAAACCTAAAAAACTAAGTAAACCTACATCGGAAGTTTATTTTGAAAAGACACATGCATTTAACGAGCGGAAATTGTACCTTTCCTGGGAACAAGTTTGAAGCGTATAGGGCCGGTGACGAAGCATCGGTATTTGACGAGTTGGGAGTTAGAATGTGTTGAAAAGGCACAGCGTTTTAGCGGTGATGAATTCCATAGCTCGCTAATCACAATAACGCACAAGTTTTCCGTATTTATGTTGTTTGTTGTTGTATGTAAATGTACTTTTGCTCTGGAGGCACACACAAATTTCTCCTTTGGGGATAATAAAGTCGAGATGAAATGAAAAAATGCTTTTTTTAACCCTTTCAGATCACCTCTCCGGTCATATTGTTTACCTATTTAACAATATACAAAAAATCAATTCCTTTGTATTTTGATATCAAAATCCAATCATCTTTATTCCTGTAAAACAAAATATGACATGTGCTTACGTAAGCTAGTATCAACCAATTTCAACCAATAACATCATGACATCCATCCATCAATCATTCTACAACTTTTAGTGACATTGGATGTGTGTGTGGAGCCACAACAAGTCCTCTGTAGCTCCGTATTGCGCTACATTCTAAGCCCACCCACTTTTTAGCGGTCCAATCAAATACGAAGGATTTGATTTAACTCCCTCTTGGACCCTCAAATATTCCGTTTCACTGGGGGAATACTCACGGTACAGAAGCTATAAAGACGCTCTAACTTCCATCTCACTGGGACTTTAGTGTCTTGGGCTTTCCTGTACAGCCCTAGTTGTAAGCCTTTGAGTGGTTCTGGTACCTGGAGAGCATGGCCAGCTTCTTGGAGCGGTGGCTGTGGTTGCTGGTTGGGTTGTTGTTGCTGCTGCTTTTCCCCTGGTCCCTGCGTCTCCGTTCCATCCTCCTAGCAGCCGCTGTGCTGGCTTTCCTCCTCTGGTGGGAGTATCTCTGAGGCATGGCCGTCAGTGTGTGTGTATGTGTGTGCGCAGGGAGCTCGGGAACCATCACACTCCTCCCAGCCGGCCCGAAGCCTAATGGAGAGGGACGCTCTGGAGGGCAATTAGAAAACTCAGTTAGGACAGCCTGACTGCATCCGTGTGTGTAAGTGTTCTGAGGAACTGCTGAGGCAAGTTGTGGAGGCTGGTGGAGATAAAAACACTTTTCTTTCCCTGCTTTGAAAAAAAAGTTTTCCTCATGACTGCAGCTTATAATCAGACAATCAGATGTGTGTCGAGAGACACAAAAACAGTAACTAGTGAGGTAGTAGTGGCTCACTCTTAGCTCAATTCATGTTTTAAAGGTCCCATAGCGTGCTCATTTTCAGGTTCATACTTGTATTTTGGGTTTCTACTAGAACATGTTTACATACTTTAATGTTTAAAAAAACTTTATTTTCCTCATACTGTCGGCCTGAATATACCTGTATTTACACTCAGTCTGAAACGCTCCGTTTTAGTGCATTTCAATGGAATTGCAACAGATTTGCGTTGCTAGGCAACAGTTTGGTCCATGTTTACTTCCTGTCAGCTGATGTCATTTATATACACTGCAACAGGATATAAACTGGGACACATTTAGAATGTTTACGTTTAAAACCGTGTAATGGTCTAAATATTGTATATTTGCGACATCACAAATGGACAGAAATCCTAATGGCTTGTTTCAAACACACAATTCTGAATACGGGCTATGTGTATTTCTCTGTATATATTGAGCGCTTCAATACTTTCACAGTATTTATATATCACTTAAACCTGCTTTATCATATAAAAGACATGGACATTTTACTTTTTACAATATGGGACCTTTAATGTGCAAACAATCTATACTAGAAGAGAACACAACAATGCCGTTAGCCATAGTGTACTGGCCCATTAATGACCATGGAGTGGTCTGTACACTTCTATGCTTCACGCTCCAGGGAGAGCTCTATAGGATGACCCTCACATGCATTATACATGCTAGTGTAGATGGCCTCTCACATCTGCCATGAACACATAGTAAACAATGTGCAGAGGCTCTTTAACTGAAACCATAAGGCCTTTTGTCTGGCATCATTATCTTTTGCTACCTTCTCTCTCAACCCCCTCACAGTCGGGGCCTGACCGGCTCAGAGGGTTCGAGCAGTTCATCAGCTGAATGCGATGTCGATGCTTCGGTTGCCCTATAGACATCTTGATTGGGATCATTTCACATTGACTGAATACTAATTAGCTCAACCTTTGTGACCGCTGTAGCTTTCTCACTTCCAACCCGTCGGATACCACTGCTTGGTCAGCGCCCCTCGGCATCGGAGACTGGTGCTGCACAGGGTACCCCTCCTGTGTTACTTTTGGCCAGACCAGGGACGGCGTGTCGATGTACGCTCCTTTCAAAATAAACCTCCATTTTCACAGGAAGTGAGGTTTAGGCAACACAACCACTTAGGTAGGGTTAGAAAATGGTTGATGTTAACTTCACTGACTAGCGACCCATGTGACTGATGACCAGGGAATGAAATTGGCACCTTCCACCTGCCAAATACAGGCTAAATGTTGGCTGTGGCAGGTAAACATTTCAGGTCACCTGCCACCATGGGAAATAGGTTTCCCTTATATTAAAGATAGGGTCGACGATGTTGGAAAGCTAGCATAATTTGAATGTAGCATCGCCTCAGGAAGCTCCGTCTAAACCCACGGGTTCGAACCCATGACCCTCTTGCTGTGAGGCAATGGTGCTAACTACTGCACCAACGTGCCACCCTCCATGTATACACTACATATGCCATTCAGAACATTAAAATAGCAGCAAACAACTATTGCTATGTAAAGATAAAGTGGAGCAATGTCTACCTGAGCAGAGAATGAAGTCATGCTACTGCAAGATCCCAGTCTTTGCAAAATATTATATTCTGGGACTAAAAACTCTGTGACATAAAGATGTTGGAAAGCTAGCATAATTTGAAAGTAGCATCTCCTCCGTCTAAACCCACCCCCTCCCCTCGGGGCTCCTTCCAAGGCAACCCCCCTCACACACACATGCATGAGCACCGCCGCATCATAACTACTTCACAGACACAGAGCGGAGAGAGGACCTCAACTCAACAACGCTACCTCATGACAAGTAACAGCGGCAGTGCTACTGCAGGGCTGACTTTTCTCTTACGGTGCTGGTGCACGCCAAGGGTAGAGTACGAGCGGGGAGGCATCTGATTGGTTCTTTCCAAGCGGACTGCGAGGCAGAGATTGGTAGACGCTTTTACAGGATTACAGCAGCTACAGATGACGGCTCTTTTCCGTTCCTTTTACAGAGCTCATCAGTAATGGATCACTGTCGGGGTGTAAAGACCATTTCAACCAATATAACAAACAGTGGATACGGGAGAACATTGTCAACCCTGCCTTTAAGAAATGTTATTTTTAAAAAAGCAATTCCTAACTTAAAAAAAAGTCGGTGTTTAAGGTTACGTATATTCCATATTTCTACTGTCTTATACCACTGACTCAGTGTTTACAATTCTAAAGCGTTCTACATAGATTTCAGAAGAAACTGGCAGACAAAAAAATTGAGTGGCCGATAGAAATGTTCAGTGACCTGCCACGGTAGTTGAGGAAACATTTTAATTTCAAAGATACCAACGCGTCACGTGACAAAATAAGTTAACGTTACATTTAGTTACACACAGGACACGAACACCGGTCTGGTTGAAAGTCTTGTGTTTCTTTAACCCATCCACGGCCCGCCCTGAACGGACTCTCACGCTATAAATACTGCGTCAATTGCTCCGACCGTCAAATAACGACGTGGGTTTACATTGAAGTTAGTTGAAAGCCCAGTTCGTCACATACTGTCGCTAAAGGGTACTTCAGTGCATCGGTTTCCGAGGGGCGCTGCCAGGCCGCGGCGTTTGACGAGTTGGGAGTGAGAACGGGTTGTTTTTGGTGATTATGTGTAAAAAAAAAAAAAAAAAAAGGGTGAACCATCAAAGGTTGACAGACAGTCTGTCCTAAACTAAACTAGTCTAATCACAGGATCAGACGACATGATATTTTTGTCTTTTGAGATGTCTCACTGTGTCAGATTAAGTGATCATGGAGTCAGAAACTTTTGCCATGACTTGGCAGAGAAACACCAGACTACGGGGAAGGAAATGCCAGAAACCGACTTCATGGTTTTGCCTGACACAACCAACAACATCACTTATCTTTTGCTCCACCATAGTTACAGATGTGCATGGGAAGTGTTCTGCGCTCCTAGTGATGAACGTCAAGGAACATGTTGTAGAAATTGGTGAACTGCTGTAGGCAAGGGAAGGTAAACAAATCCTGACCTGCCAGACTTTTTGTCGGGACATTGTGAAGCGTCAATGACTGTCAGGTCTGGCCGTTATCTACGGATGCACCGATACCGATACCAGTATCGCATCCGACGTTAACCTCTTGTCAGCATCCTTCGGGTCCTCACGCTCCACCTCCCCGACGGTGCAGGCGAGACGGGCCGGCAGAGCCCCGCCCTGGGGGCACGACGCGGTTGGGGCGCAATGAGGACAGTCTGCCCTGGTCGACAATCGCACCGGGAGCAGGGGGTCCCGTCCCTCCCCGGCGCGGAGAGAGGGCGCAGCGAGCCCTTTGTCCACGGTGCGGGGAGGTTCGGGCAGGGAGCGCTGTAAAGCCGGTAGAGCCGGTCGCGGCGCACCACCTCGTATGCGGGACTCCCCAGCATGCCGTGTGTCACTCACACCCTCCAGGTGGCTGTTAAAGAGGGGCTTTTGGCACAGAGAAGTACTCATATCGGTACTCGGTATCGGCAAGTACCCAAATGTAAGTACTTATACTTGTACTTGGTCGGAAAAAAAGGGGTATCGGTGCATCCATACCGTTATCGGTCTTATATTGTGCGGTCTGATCTCGGCGTAAGACCTAAAGATGTACACTTGACATTTGGACTTGGATTCCAGTCAGACTAAAGTCGCAAAAATTAGGACTTGACTTGGACTGCTGTGAGATCTGACGTCCTAGAAAATGTTCACTTTGAGAACCACCGCTATAGACAATGTGTTATATTAGCTTGATGAGATCGATAATAGCCAGTAACAGATGAAATAAATAAAATGGAAATCAAAAATAGCCTTGGGTCTCAGCTTTGGTTCAGATGTTAATTTGGCAGTACCAATCAGGGCTCAGTCAGGTTGGGTCGGCACTGGTTTCAGGCCTGGTTCTGGTCTCAGAATTGAGGTCTGTACAGGAGTCTACATTAGAGGAGTTAGGGGAGAAGAAAGGCCTATAACGTGTGTGTTATTGTATCCTTTATTATCCTAAATAAGCCAAACTTCATTTTAAAAGTACTTATTTTTGTTTCTAAATCTCACCCAGTTTAGTAGCGGAAGAGACTCGTATCTTTGAGCTTGTGTAGGATGAATGTTTGTATGCATGTAACTCAAAGCTGAAAGAACTCAGTGCAGCTGAGCTCTGTTACAGTGATGTGGCAGCCCATAATGCTGACAAATGCCTCCGTGTGCTGTGAATATTACAGCATGCAGGTGGAATATAACAGACTTCTTCAAATAGTAAATACTGTATATAACCTCTCAGGTTTATCTCCAACTCAGCCACTTAAAGAATAGTAACGTATTATTATAATACTTAACAGATATTTGATTAAAAAAAAAAAAGTTAATTAAGGACTTTACTAAATTTGATTAGTTTACCTATTAAAATAGATAATTAGATAAATCAATCAATTAGTAATAACCCCCAGGTTCCAGTGAGCGAGTATGGAAGAAAGGCTTTCTTTTTCTGGGGAATCAGTGGCTCTGATCCTGGAAGTGTGTTCGCAATTAAGGAGCATTAGTCTGCTTGTTGTGTTGGCCAGATAGACAGGAAACAGAGATATGGATCTCCAGCTCTCCCTTTCTCTGCTCTTTTCATAGGCTTATACACACTCCTGGGCATATGCCAGCACAGTGGGAACACTTACAGTAGTAGGATGCAAGTCAATCTCTAAACCAACTATTCAAACATCATATTCATTTTGATCACTAGTTGAACATGAATGCAAATGTGCGTTTAGATAAAGCCGTGTCAGATCTGCAGCACTATAGCAACCAATCTCTGTTCTCAGTTCTGGTCCTTGAATTTGGAGAAAAACTGGAGCCGGAACTGAGTAACCTACCAAATGTCTAGCACACATTTTATGTCTATATTCGAGCAGCCAACTAGAATAACATGAACACTGCTAAAAATGCATCGTAGTTTGGGTACATAATTTACTGAGACATTATTTAAAGTTCGACTCCATCTGTGTTCTTTTCCGTTTTTTGTTTTGTTCAAATGGAAACACCCACTCAAAAAGCTGTAAAAAGCAGTGACATGGGTTACCACAGTAAGCTAATCAATAAGGTTATGAATAATGTGAACGCTAGCTAATGCTAGGTTTGGATTTTCTGAAGTGGGGTAGTATGTATTCTCCCGTGTTAATTCTGCAAGGTAAAACTACTGTTTTTTTTCAATTGAGTCTGGTGGCTTTGAAAAGAGCGACATAACGACTTCAATTCCCTGTTGGAAAGGGCTGCCTGACGGCGAAGTAAAGCGGCTGTGGACCAGAGCAGCAGAAAAACGTAATTTAGAGACAAAAACAATAAATTGATATTTTCACTGCTTTACCTTGCCGTTGGGGAACTGGAGCCGTTATATCTTTGCAGAACATAGGTGTTGCTGGTGTACCGCTACATTGATTGGTTAGTTAGTTTGTGTTATTGTGTGACTTTCGGATCTGAGCTACAGTAACGTGGCGTCCACAGCAGTACATTGTTTAGCTGTTACTCCTGTCTGCTTCTCAAAACTGGGAGCATGCCGACTGCCATCAAAGTTAATGTATATAATAGACTAAAACACAGGACTTTCACCAAGGAGACCACTGCTGGTGTCCCATGTGAAATCAAAAGACAAAGTTGATTTATTTGTCACATAACTTCCATACTTAAGTTACAGCAGTTATTTTAACCCAAACCACAATCTTTTCCTAAACCTGACAAAGTATTTTTGTTGCCTAAGCCTAACCAAGTTGATCTTTTCCTAAGCCTAACTAAGTAGTTTTGTTGCCTAAGCCTAACCAAGTCGATCTTTTCCTAAACCTAACTAAGTAGTTTTGTTGCCTAAGCCTAACCAAGTCGATCTTTTCCTAAACCTAACTAAGTAGTTTTGTTGCCTAAGCCTAACCAAGTCGATCTTTTCCTACACCTAACTAAGTAGTTTTGTTGCCTAAGCCTAACCAAGTCGATTTTTTCCTAAACCTAACTAAGTAGTTTTGTTGCCTAAGCCTAACCAAGTTGATCTTTTCCTAAGCCTAACTAAGTAGTTTTGTTGCCTAAGCCTAACCAAGTCGATCTTTTCCTAAGACTAAGTAGTTTTGTTGCCTAAACCTAATCAAGTCGATCTTTTCCTAAGCCTAACTAAGTAGTTTTGTTGCTTAAACCTAACCAAGTCGATCTTTTCCTAAGCCTAACTACGTAGTTTTGTTGCCTAAGCCTAACCAAGTTGATCTTTTCCTGAGCCTGACTACGTAGTTTTGTTGCCTAAGCCTAACCAAGTCGATCTTTTCCTAAGCCTAACTAAGTAGTTTAATTTGAAAAGACTGGAACAAACTTGACACGTGCGTCACGTGTTGCTGGACATTCGTAGGAAAACGCACAGAAAATACGTTGTTGAAAGTCATCCTGAGCGTCACGAAAAATACGCTAATTCGTGTCTATGACTCAAACACAAATCAAATATATTAAATTTTGTCACAATTTCACGAACTGCAGTGAGACTGTGTTGTTAGGACAAAAGAACGTCCGCTAAGGACGGTTGTTGTTTATTTATGGTAGCTACGTTACGTTGTTACATTATTATTTGAACACCAACCATGATCTTTTTTCTAACCTTTACCAAGTACTTTTGTTGCCTAAACCAGGAATCCCTAACCTTTGACTTTATTACCATAATATTCCGACTTTTTCTTGTAAACCTTTGACTTTGTTTTCATAATATTATGACTTTTTTCTCGTAAACCTATGACTTTATTCTCGAAATCTCAGATTTATTTATTTTTCCTCAACGTTGCCCGTACCGTCGTACCATAGACCTACAACAATGATAAATAAAAATGAAAATGTAAACAAAAAACAGTTATTAATTTCCATTTTTAAAAATCCGCATGGAGCCACCGGAGAGGGGCTAAAGAGCCACCGCATGTGGCTCCGGAGCCACAGGTTGCAGATCCCTGGCCTAAACCTAACCAATCGCTTCATTTCTGCAGGCGTGATATGAGGCTGATATGAAAACAATTTATGAATTGTATTTTTGATTCAGAAACGTCGACATCCACATATCCCGTGGTTTGCAGAAATGTACAGTCCTAACATTTTTTCTGGAGACTTTGTTGCCTGGAGGGCCTACTGTATCTCCATGGGTTCCATCCAGTCCAACAGCTGCTGTTTTCCAGAAATTAACAGTTTCCATTTCTCGCGGTCTTTAAAGCCCTTCCATGTAGCCTTTGTGTTGGTAAGTATGTATATTTAAAGCTTCATCAAAAGCATTTGTTTCAGAGCCCTGAAGATGTTCACTGCCTCCTGTGATGTCAGCAGAAGTACACGGAGAGTCCAAGTTTCCTCTGACACACACTCAGTATTCTATCGATGTAATGGCACACAGCAGTAACACTGTTTAATATGAAAACTTGGACGAAGAGGAAAAATGGGGGGAGGAGGAGGAGAGTGAGCGTGGGTCACGTTGAAAGGTGTGTTTAGAATAGAGGCTGAATAAACAGTGTGTATACATGTGTCTGCATATTCATGTGTGTGTGTGTGTTAAACCATACTTTTTGCCTGTAGCATTAGCAGGGCAGGGACTCCAGCCTAACAGAACAGAACCTGATTGAGAGAAAGCAGAGGGCGGGGGTGGCTGTGCAGCTGAACAACGTGTGTGTTGTTTGGGAGTTTTCACTGGGGATTTTTTTCCAGTCTGTGAGACGGAGCAGGGCCTACAGCCAAGAGAGCCACCTGAAGGGAGTCACGCTATGAATAACCCACCACTTCTACAAAGTGTACAATCACTGAGATCATTGATGGGCTTAGTCCTTTAGGGGGGGATACGACTGATCTTGAATTCTTTATACGCAGATGATCTCACACTCTCCGGGGAGGCTCGGCTCTCCGCTGGTCTCTGTTTCAGTGTCAGTGTGGAATGACAACTGCATGCTGTGTAAAGCCATGTGGTCGTATCTAAGCCTAATGCCGTGGCTGTGGGGAGAGCAGAGAGGAAGCCCTGCCCATCCACTGCTGGCCTCACTGAGCTATTTGTGCTCTAAAGGTCGCCTCGGAATGGACATACACAATGTTATGTAATTTTGTGTTTTCATAAAGGACCTCTGTGTGCAAAGTGGCTCCGTAAATCCACACACACACACACATTTCATCCAGCCCTCAGGCCAACAAATGCATCATTTAACTTGCCTGCTCTGCAACTAATTTTGATAGTTACACAATACTGAGAAAAACAACATTTTCTCTCTTACTTTCCTGTCCTATAATCTTTATTTTAGTCATTAATGTCAACTTGGATAGCAGTCTGAGAGTCACACGGTTCCAATAATTATGGACTTTCGCTGATAAACATCCCTGTTAAAAAGCCTTCAGCGTTTGGAGTGGAAGTCCTACTCACCGTAGTCGATCATGTTGTCTGTCAGCCGGTGTCTACCAGCTTCTAGCGAAGATGCAAACAGGAGATTCAAAGGATGGATTCACTCCACGCAGACAGAAGGCAGAAGTCCACACAGAACATCAGGTCAAAAACTGACACATCACCCAGAGCATGACTTCCTCTCTGTGATTCATCTGGGGGTAATGTGCCTGTACCTCTTCTCCTCCTTCGTCCTCCTCCTCCTCCTCCTCCTCCTCCTCCCTGCTTTTCCTCCCCCTCTGTCTGGAGAACACACAGTGTGTCTCAGTCAGGCACGGCTCCCCAAAATCACTGCCCCTTTCCTGTGAGCCAGCTCCAGAAGGGAAAACACACCGTACTTAGCTGGGCCTGACCTCACACCTACAAGGTCTTTTACGAGGTTCTGTGAGTGTGTGTGGGTACATACTAAGATGAATACATTCTCTGTGGCCCACATAAACACACACTCCTCATTTGGGTGTGTATGAATCTAGTTTTCAGTCTGGACGGGTGCTGCAGCAGTGGCCAGTAAATATACAGATCTGGGTTGATTTTGGTGGAGGCTGTGAACCACTCTGGGCTCTGATGGGAGGAGAGACCTTTACTGGGTTTGGTAGCTTAGGATATGGAGGATGATTAAATGTGGGCAATTTTCAAACTATTTTGTGTCACATCCACCACAAACACACTACATGTGTGGGGAAGATAGTGGTGAGACTGAAACGTTGTCATCACTGTTTATTATTTAGTGATGGAAACATGACACCCGGGTGGACACGATCATTTTCACCCCCTTTTCCACTGCAATGCTATGTTACACACGTTGAAATTAATATATAATGAAATCAACAGGGATTTGAGCAATTATTATAATGTATTAATGTACAAACATACAATTAAAATGCTCTCCTCAAAGCCATCAGACTCCAGTCACGAAGAGTTGTATGAATGCCATGATAATGCGCAAGGCATTTAGCGTGCAATAAGAACGCTTTTCCACATATCATTTGCACGCCATGTATCCTGTACTGACTGCAATGTAAAAGCATCCGCATCTAAATGCTACGGTAAGAGTTAGTGACATAGTGTAAAAAGTGAGAAAGACCACTTATGGGTGGCCAACCCAGTCTCGTGGGACGGTGTATAAAAAACCACAACATTACACGGACATTATACGTGTCACGAGTATGCATTTTCACCTGTCATTTGTACGTCACGCAAACGTCAGCAGTTTTTGCCAGTTTAGGCAAGAAACTAACTTAGGGTAAGGGAAAACATCATGGTTGAGCTTAAAATAAGTAAACTAAGTAAAACACGTACGGAAACAACTACAGAAAACACATTACATCAACAACAAATCATCAACACACTTCATTCAAACTCAACAGAAACAAAATAAAACTCACCAAAACCATCTTTGTTAGTCTTTCTACCGTTCCAACAATCACCAACTCGTTTGAGAGTTTGAAAGAGAGATTGAATAAGTAACAGATATTAAAAAAGAAGTAACCACTGTAACGTTTTCGCAGTTTACTAACCCTGTTTTCCGGCGTGTCATGTGACACACCAGAAAAAAACCCAGAATGACATACTTGTCTATCACTTATTTTTTAGCGAGTTTTCCAAGATTAAAAACTGCATATACTGTACGTGCTAATTTTGGGGGAAAAAGGATATTAAGGTAAATGTGTTACAGTGAACTGTGCGCACAAATGTGGGGGACTTGTGAGAGATAGATGAATGAAAAGTATGGTCAAAATCAAAGTAGTAGAGCATAAGCCAAGATTAACTTGTCAAAACTGGTTAGTACAACAACTGAGTAGTACTAACCATGACTGGTTTATTGACACTGACCTCCAGAGGTAATAGGAGGTGACATAGTTCAATGCCACTGTTGCTTCAACTTTACAAAGATAAATCATTCACCATATACGACTTGTTTTAATATTTTGCGGCTGGGAGTGTCTCCTCCAGATTTTTGTTACATGGTAATGCAACATTCGACAGCATATTCATAATTAAATTGGTACAAACGCTTTAGATTTCTAAGTATGTCAAGTGTATCTGAGAAAGTGCAAGTGAAGCCCCCAGTATTTTCAATGAGCCATACATTGCCTGGCAGCCTCACTGACCTTGTAACGTGTTGGTGTATACTGGAGGTGGAGAGAGCTAGCAGCGTGGGGCTAGTTAGCAGGAGCTCCGGGATAGCCGATTAGCTCAGAGAGTCCACAGACAACGAAACGGAGATCTCCACACTGTTACTTTATTCTACAGTACTTAACATTGACCACACAATGCCAGGTCTCTACGGAAGCATATTCACTAATCATACATGAGCAGTAGAACGTAGACAGCATAACCTGTACCAACTCAGGTATCTCTTGTGGACGTCGGTCGGAGTAGTTGCGATAGAACTGTGTGTGTGTGTGTGTGTGTGTGTGTGTGCGTGTGTGTGTGTGTGTGTGTGTGTGTGTGTGTGTGAGTGCGTGAGTGCACAACTCTCCACTCAACTTTCAACTCAACTCTCAGTA
Source organism: Sebastes umbrosus (assembly GCF_015220745.1). Classification (NCBI taxonomy): domain Eukaryota; kingdom Metazoa; phylum Chordata; class Actinopteri; order Perciformes; family Sebastidae; genus Sebastes; species Sebastes umbrosus. The sequence goes on from NC_051270.1 coordinate 38,722,598, forward strand.
CATCCCAATAAAAGGAGGCACCACCTTGTGGCACTATTTGGCATTAGCCTACAGTAATACAGCAGTTTTACTAACAACAGGTACACAGGTTGTGTCTCATGTCACATTCAGAAGGCAAATAGAGAGCCGATGTCTGAGTGAAGGGATTGATCCCATTTTTGGTGACTTCCTAGAACCCGTGCATCTACCATTCAGAACACTTGTGATGCACTGGGAGATAAGGACCACAAGGTCTAAATTAAATACTTAAAAATGAGAGGGTTGTGTGTTGACGTTATGGTTCCTTATAACTATAGGCTACAAGACTTAAAGGGATAGTTTGGGCTGTTTTTGAAGTGGGGTTATATGAGGTCCTTCTCCATAGTCAGTGTATTACCTACAGTAGATGACGGTCGGGCGCGCCCCCAGTTTGGAGAAGCAGACAGGAGTACCAGCACGGGAGAAAATCAATGTACTGCAAAGCTTATTTTAGCCACCTAAGGCTCACCCAAAAAAAAATAATATCAGTTTAATTGTTCGCTATATTCAGAATATTTTCCGATGGCGAACCGAGCTGAAAGTGAAATGTATCTCTAATGTTTTTGTCAACAGAGACTGGAGGCTTTGGAGAGAGCAATGATAAGTTTCACTTTCAGTTCCCCATCGGAAAGGGCTGTCTGATGGCAAGATAAAGCGCTGAACATATTGTAAATACAGCGTACACTTAAATGGCCGTTGTTTTTTTTTAGGTGGGCCTTTGTTTTAGGTGTCTAAAGTACGTTTCTCCCAACTGGGGGCGTGTCAACCACCATCTACTGAAGGTAATACACTGACTATGGATAAGTAGCTCATACAACCCCACTTCAAAACACCTGAACTCTCCCTTTAGGAGATGCCCTTTTTCTGGATCAAAACCTTCTCTTAAGTGAATCTGCTATCCAAAGTGATCTCTTGGGCGTTGGGGTCTTGGTCCAGCGTTCTAAGGCAGACATCCATTTTCATATCTAAATTTCTTCATAGCTCTGCTACACTCTCATTCACTCCCTACACCACTGTCTCCACTCAGACTCCTTTATTCACACAAACAGATTAACCACTTAAATAAGTCTTGGCCCATTGATCCAATAGAATATCAAAGTATTTTTTATAATCAGGATTCACGCTGTGTATTTGCCATGATTAGAAACAGCAAACGAGACGTGGCTTTAAGAGCAACATTGGAGCAGTTTCTTGAGCAACAATAGTTTACATAGTGACAGCAAGCATGTCTATCTCTGCAGTCCTGTGCAGAACTAAACCACTCTTTGAAGGCTTTCTGACAAGCTTACCTGGAAATAAGATGCAATGTACTGTATATATTATACAGCTTTCCCTAAGCCTAACTGTAGCCACTGAGAGTCTGCAGGTAGACCTACTTGGGGCAGCTCACTGAGCTGTGATAACACTGGTGAGCAACCTCAGTAGTCCCTCAGTGGTCTCCCAGGCTGGTCTTCAGACGCTGTGCGAGGCTTCCACCCCCACAAACACATGTAACGGAACTGTTCATACCAAGATGTTTGTATCCTTTTGATAAATGAGTCAGATCTCCTGTGTGAGGAACTCGCCATGCATTTTGTTGTGCCTCCCTCTAGTGGCTCACTTGTGTCATTGTGGCCGGGGGGGCTTCTGATAGAGGTCTCCTTCAGTTTGTTATACCAGCAGTGAGGAGTTGGATTTTGGAAGTGAGACTTACAGGTGTTCATGTACAGAATGTTGCTATTTTTTGTCAACTAAGTATGAAATATTAGCAACATGGATAATAGTGTGTGGCATATGAAATCAGTATGAAAAACAAATTGAACTCATTTAAATCTATTCAGTCTAACTACACATCTACTGATACCATTCATTCAGCTGTGTGTTACACTCACTCATCTTCAACCTCTTATCCGGGGTCGGGTCTCGGGGGCAACAGCTCCAGCAGGGGACCCCAAACTTCCCTTTCCCGGGCCACATTAACCAGCTCTGACTGGGGGATCCCGAGGTGTTCCCAGGCCAGTGTGGAGATATAATCTCTCCACCTAGTCCTGGGTCTTCCCCGTGGTCTCCTCCCAGCAGGTCATGCCTGGAACACCTCCCTAAGGGGGGCATCCTAACTAGATGCCTGAACCACCTCAGCTGGCTCCTTTCAACATAAAGGACCAGCGTCTCTACTCCGAGTCCCTCACAGATGACTGAGCTTCTCACCCTATCTCTAAGGGAGACGCCAGCCACCCTCCTGAGAAAATCTATTTCGGCCGCTTGTACCCACGATCTAGTTCTTTGGGTCCTGACCCAGCCCTCATGACCATAGGTGAGAGTAGGAACGGAGATTGACCGGTAGATCGAGAGCTTTGCCTTCCGGCTCAGCTCTCTTTTCGTCACAACGGTGTGGTAAAGCGAATGCAATACCGCCCCCACACTGCTCCGATTCTCCGGCCAATCTCACGTTCCATTGTCCCCTCACTCAAGAACAAGACCCCGAGGTACTTGAACTCCTTCACTTGGGGTAAGGAATCATTCCCTACCCGGAGTAGGCAATCCACCGGTTTCCTGCTGAGAACCACGGCCTCAGATTTAGAGTTGCTGATCCTCATCCCAGCCGGTTCACACTCGGCTGCAAACCGATCCAGTGAGTGCTGGAGGTCACAGGCCGATGATGCCAACAGGACCACATCATCTGCAAAAAGAACTGTGTGAACTGTTTACAATAATTCCTCTCCAACATGCCTGTTGATCTACACTGCAGCAAAAACTGCATAGAATCACTCATTCATTCATTAACCGAAAAGTTTAATGTGCACACGAGCACGGCGAAGGACGGGTAAGGACTCATTTCGTACCCGCAGTGTGTTACAGTGTTTTACTATTGGTTACATCCATTTCTCAATACTGAGTACAATTTTTGTTTAAACCAACACACAAAATGGTGGTAAATTATAGTTAGGCTGCTGATTACCTCTGTAGCTGAATTTCAGGTAATTATGCTTTTTTATTTCACAACATCTACAGTTTATGTAAAAATAACATATATTTGGAATTAATGTTTCTCAGTATACACAGAGACCTCTGATAGATGGGCATCAACCCCATGGAGGAAATATTAGTTATTTAGACAAAGTTATATTTGCTGCATCAATCTGTCTTGGTGTTAATGGATGGATTGCTGCCCTAAAATATGGAAACGCCTCTGCCATCTACTGGAAATATTAGAGAACAAACTGTAAAACAATCTGTGTCAAAAATGAATATGAATTTAATCAAAGAGATCGCGATCATAACAATATGAGACTCCAAGAAAAGTCGTACTTCCTGAAGTCTTCCTCATGAAATTTGATTTTTGAGGCAAATTTGGTGAATTTGGCCTCTCCAGTGGCTCCCTGTGGATTTTTAAAAATGGAAATGAATAACTGTTTTTTATTTACAATTTAAATTGTATTTATCATTGTTGTAGGTCTATGGTACGACAGTAGGAAAAAAAATATAAACCGGAGATCACGAGACAGAAGTCATAATATTACGAAAATAAATTCATAATATTATGAAAATAAATTCAAAGATTTACTAGAAAAAAGTCGTAGTATTATGAGAATAAAGTCATAATATTATAAAGTAGTAATTTTACGTGATTTTCTTTTTTCTCGTGAAGTTATGACTTTATTCTTGTAATATTACGACTTTTTTATCTTGTAAAGTTATGACTTTATTCTTGTAATATTACGACTTTTGTCTCGTAAAGTTATGACTTTATTCTTGTATTATTACGACTTTATTCAGGAAATCTCTGATGTTTTTTCCTTCAATGTGGCCCTAATACTCCGTAGTACATTTGCTCTTTAGCCCTCACTGCATTAGACTTATATACTATATACTTAGACTGTTACCTTCATCACAATGCTCAAATGTTTTGCGGCTCCAGACAGATTATTATTATTTTTTTGCCTAAAATGGCTCTTTTGATAGTAAAGGTTGCTGACCCCCTGGTCTATACAAATAAAATTTGACATCTAAATGATTCAAATATTATGTATATATCACTTCACATGCCCTGGCTGTAATACTGGTTACAGGCCAAACTGAACACTGATTAATATCCAGATTAATTCAGCACTAAGAGTATTGTGTATGAACATTCAAACATGTAACTGATTTTATGACACATCCTGTTGAAATGGACTCGAATTCTGGAACAAACTTGGAAACACTGAAGAGACATCGATCCATGGACGACATACAAAATGCAAACGTAACAGATCAAACACAGTTTTGTGATCAACAGATCCGGTTTTAACTGTTCTTCTCCCAATCTGGAATGCCCAGTTCCAGTTTCAGGTGTAACGCAAGGCTACTGTATCGGTATCTGTTCATGTCACAAAGATATCTGTATTTGGATTATAGCCAAACCGTATATCAGACATTAGAAATTGTCTTGTCTGCTTCATTTTCGGCATTTAATTGTTTTGTATATATATATATACTGTATATATAATCTGATTACTTAATTACATTTCTTTACATATATTGTGTTTATATTGTAGCATGTGCACATACTGTAATTGACATGTTACGTACTCCTTTATTTCTATTTTCTTTGATTCTTTATGTTTATATAAGAGCAACTGTAACGCCCCAATTTCCCCCCGCAGATGAATAAAGTATTTCTAATTCTGATAATATTTTAACCATGTCCTTAAAATAATCCAACGATAAAGTATGATTTGTGTTTGAAAAAAAAAAAAAAAGTCTAAACTGAGATGAAATAAAAGCTGAGGCTGTAAATGGTCCAGGTAGAAATCACTGGTGAAAACGGGGAGGTTGGTGTAAAAGACAGAGTCAGAATGTATTTATCGCCTTAATGTGGCTTCTGGATCCAAGCTGGCCTCAGCCTTTCTTCCATCGGCATCTGACTGACCATTAGGTCTGTGTCTGTCTCCCCGTGATACTGGTAGGAATCATCGACCACTTTGTTTACTGCCAATGGCAGCCAGGAGTGAATGAGACAGAGGCCCTGTTCACACCTGGTATTAACATGAGTCCTCAGTGATCCGATCACAAGTGACAAGACACATTAAGATTGGATCTTTCAGACCACATTCAGACGTGGTCTGGGCCACATATGACCACATTCTTTTAGCAGTGTGTACGCGAATGCATCCTGGCCACATTAATGACCGCCTATTCATCTGATGTCCAGCTGGGATCCGCGGGATCACCGCGCCCCTCAGGTGCATAAACGGGCAGACACGGGCGCTTGTCAGCATGGAAACGGCCTCTGTGCTCTACTGTATTCTGTCGGTACAAATGTATTTTATTAAAATATATCTTGTTTATAGGCTACATATCTACAGACTATCAGACTAGGCACGTAAAGTGCATAATTATCATACTGTTGGTGATGTGTCGGTGTTTTTGTTCCGCTGATTTGCGCGGAGCTGACACCCGACCACCCGACTGCCCGTTCTCTGTCCTCCCCGGCTCTCTGGAGCGCGGTACTGCGCTGTAGTACCGCGCTGTTGTACTGTGTTGTACCATGCTGTTGTACCGCGCTGTTGTCTGGTAAAGGCAGCAGTGCCGGCAGCGCGGAGGTCCACAGGGACCGCCGGTACAACAACCTTTTATTTTGATGTTAATACAATGTACCAGAATTCAGGAATATGTAGGATATTATTACTGACATTCATGTAATATTACGTCACAACGGCTGCTGTATTAGCCGTGTGTTTACTACGTGTTTATTTGCATATAGGGCGGGGAAGTAAGATCGGATCACAAGTGGTCACTGAAGACGCATGTGGAGACACATTATAATGCCAGGTGTGAACAGACGTACTTAGAGCTGTCCACTTGGGATCCGATCACTGAAGACGCATATTAATACCAGGACTGAACAGGGCCAGAGTGTAAATCATGGGTGTAAGCTACAACGTGATATCTATTCATAGTTTTCAGTTACGTGACTCGCGCATAGCCTGGAGGTCAAAACCAAGCCCCCAGAAAGAGCACAAGGCTGTCAAATCTTTATTTTTTTCAATCAGCAAGTGTTTAGATCACCTCTCAAACAAGGAAAAACAAAGATATATATACAAACTGCAAGTCTTAGGCACCTGTGACCCATATACAGTACCTGCTGCGGTATTTCAATCATTTAAGTGGAAGTAGACAACTTTTCAGCTGTCTAGCACGCTAGCTTATCAACTCCCTGGTCATAACAGCATCTAATAACTTTAACCACTGCTCATTTTAGAAACGTCACCGCAACAAAACCTATTCTTTGTTTATGTAATGTGTGCTTATTGGTTTCCCATAAGCCTCGCTTTCACTGTATAATTCTGTCTGATACTGGGAAAATGTAGGCTTGTTAGCTCGCTATTATGCTAGCTACACCAGCTAACGCTGACAGCACGTAACAAACATCTATGATCCATTGTCTGTTTGATAATCTAAACAAAGAACATGTTTTCTTGCGGTGGCCTTCCTAAAAATTAGCAGTGATGAAAGTTACTATATTCTGTTCTGATCAAGGAGTTGATAACCAGACAGCATTAGCTAGCATAGCTTGCTAGTTGAAAAGTTGTCTCAGCTACGTCCCCGGAGCTGTACTTTGGTGATGTTTAGCTACATAACGTTATATCTTGTGGAGACTCCATCCCTTATACTGTCGCCAAGATGAAAGTGGAACGTCACAGTTATCTGTACTTTCAATCTGGATGGGTCACTAGTCCTTTTGTTTGCGAGGTGAAGGACAAGAAATTAACGTTGGTTACTGCGGTCGAGCTAGCTGTCACTCGCAAAATGATTTAAATGGTTGAATGGTTAAATGAACTGGTTTGACCATGGAGACGGGAGAGACGTCTAGCTCGGTCGTAGTCGTTGTTTGCATGGGTGTTCAGTTGTAGTCAGTGTCAGTGTTGTCCGCTCTCGTCAGGGATGGCGGCACGTCTAATTTAATTGCATAAATCCACAATCCTCTGCTCTGGGTTTTGGTTCTGAGACGGTGCTGTAGAAACACAGTCCAGGCTCGTCTTCTCTTCGGTTTGTGCATCAAATTGAACAACAACTAACAGTGTTGTAAAAGCTGAGCTGTCGCTGGCGGACAGTGGATGGCAGCTTTGTTTTGCCCTCCAGGTGGGCGTTCCCATAGGGCCGTGACGTCACGTGAAAACTATGAATAACTGGGATGTGCAGGTAGCCTACAAGTCATGCATGTGACTAAATATAAGATCTCGACCTGGGCGGACACATATCCCCTTTGTTTATCCAGGAATTCACAGAACCATAGTTACCTTCCTAACTTATGTTGGCCCAGATCAGAACACACAAATATGGGTTGTTTTTAAACGCAATGATAAACAAGATATTTAGTCGTATGTTGGAGGAGTTTTTGCGTTCAAGTGTTGCAAGTAATCCAACTGTGATTGTCTATAAGCAGAAAAAGACCGGAGCCCCGAGCCCTCTCTCCATGTATTCATTTGAATACATGACCAAGTAAGAGCTACTCTGCGCACGTCTGTGGTAATGAGCAAGAATTTTGCTCATTACCTCCAACCCAGACTGGTGCACATCTGCTGTATTACCATACAATGATGTCATTTTCACAAAATAAATACTAATAAAAGATTAAAAAACTAATTGGCATGGCATTCACTGTAATGGATTACTTATGACGAGCAGATCTCTACAGCCTGATTTTCACCCCAAGTATACCCGATTGATTCGTAGAGAATGGGCTGCAACCATTGACTCTACTGTATATAAGAAGTGGATGTAGTCACCATGATGTCACCCATTGGTTTGTGGACTTCGGTTTTGAAGCCTTGACTTTGGCCATCGCCATCTTGACAGTCCATCCCGAATGCCGAACAAGACATTTTTAGGCGACTAAAATGTTGCAATTAGCTTTCATGAACTGAGAACACACCGTGAAAGGGTTAAAGTTCTAAGACAGCGCTGCGTTACCCAACATATCCGCATATAACGTTTCCTATGATATGCTATTTTTCATGCGTTCTCCTACACTGTAAACCCCAATCCATCCATGAAACAAAATGTTATTGTTAAGTCTACACAAATGTTCAGGGCGACCGGGTCGCCAGGCAATCACAGGCTAGCGACCGGGCCGCCAGGCCATCACAGGCTGGTGACCGGGTCGCCAGTGACATCAAAACTTTATGTTCACTTGACCCAAACACTCATCCCTTGTGAGCTTAACATAATTTTTTAGCCAATATAGCCTAATTAGTTAGAGGTCAATTAACAACACATACATTGTGCACTTAGCATATAATTGGATAGTTGAATGAACTAAAAAAGATGTTGCAAATATGTAGTTATTTTCTTGTTCAATAACGTGAAAAATTTGTGTTCACTTTACATAACAAACACATAACAAGAGTTGCAGAGTTATGCTGGACACAATTTTTTTGCTGTCTTAACATAAAACTACCACAATTTTTTTGTGTTTTTACCAACTTATTATTTTCTATTAGTCAAAGCAACATTCTATTTAAAGGCTGAGTACAACTCCATCTCTTTGTTTATGTAACTTAAAATATTTGAGTATAAATAAAAACATATATTTGTGTTATAATGTTTATGTCAATAAAACTTAAGTATTTAATGTTAAATGGCATATATTGTTAAGCTCAATGGACAGCATAGAAATTGTACACTATGTATACATTTTAGTAGTTGTTTTAACTTAAAAATTGGTGTAGCCCTTTGGGTGCCCCAGACAAAATTGAGATTTGGAAACCGCATCACACATCACAATGGCTTTAAGACAAAAATAAAGATTTTTTCTTTTTCATAAATAACTGCATTTCTTATAATCTAAATAAACAATTGGTCCCTGATATTGTTGGTTTAAAAATGTCAAGTCAGTTCATTCTAACAATAGTTACAGGGGTAAAAAGTGTATTTCTTTCTTTCTTTATTTATTTGTTAATTTGTTACCTCAATTCAGAAAATGAGGAAGGGCATCTGACATTTTTTTCATTTAATTTTGTTTTCTAGAGGGTGCCGCTGAATTCCTAAACATTACTGATTCTTTCAACCTGGTGCAGCACATCTCTGGTTCAACTCATAACCGAGAACACGCCCTTGACCTCGTCTTTACTCTGGGCCTGAATATAAACTCCCTCTCATTGATAGACCTCGTCTCTGACCATAAAGGTAATGTATTGGACTCCTGTATCCAAGCATAAGCAGTCTGTCCATGACCTTTTATGATATACTATACTATGACTTTTCATGACATTTGTTATGACATACTATGCTACTACATACTATGACTTTTTTATAAGTTTTTCATGACATAATACACTTTGACTTTTTTAACATATATTTATTTAACTCAAAATGCAGTTAGAAAAACAGTATGTTGATTCTCTGTGGTCTAAAGAAAAGATGAATTAATTGGGTTTAATTTAATTAAAGTTTATTTTCATGGCTGAGTATTAAAAATCACATTAAATAATGGCTAATTGGAATATGAGCAGAACCTGCCCAGCCCAAGCTCTCTAAGAAGACGAGGAAAAACTCCTCCAAAATCCTGAGGCCAGATGGAAAATGGGAAGAAACCTCGGGAAAGGCAATTCAAAGAGAGATCCCCTCTCCTCGAACGGCTGGGGGTGTTACAGGATCTGCAAAAAAAGGGCAAACGATGAATAATAACCATCCATCATCTGTAACCGCTTATCCTATCACAGGGTCGCGGGGGGGCTGGAGCCGATCCCAGCTGACATTGGGCAAAAGTCGCCAGGCCATCACAGGCTAGTGATCGGGTCGCCAGGCCATCACAGGCTGGCGATCGGGTCGCCAGGCCATCACAGGCTAGTGACCGGGTTGCCAGGCCATCACAGTCTGGCGACCTGTCCAGGGTCGCCAGGCCATCACAGGCTGGCAACCGGGTCGCCAGGCCAACATCGTTCAAACAGGACCACATGGGGCCGGCTCTGTAGCGCCAGCCTATCACAGGCCGATGACCTCGCCAGCCTATCACAGGCCGGCGACCTCGCCAGCCTATCACAGGTCGGTGACCTTGCCAGCCTATCACAGGCTGGCCGCCCCGGTTACTCACGTTCTTCCTGTCAAAGATAGAGCAGCATTAATACTTGGAAGATTGTATGGCGAGGACGTGTGTGTTCCGGATTGGTTCATCTGAGCCAATGGGTGATGCTTGAGCTGCTCCAGGGTCAGGCGCTTTTCAGGGTCTTCAGTCAGACACATTTGCAAGAAATCCTTGCAATCTGGTAAAAAAGAAAGAGAAGAAAGATGAAGGTGACGGCTACAGAGATCAATCAGAATGTGAACTAAAATGAACAGATTAGTGTCTGTTGACATGTTTGTGTATGTTTTTGTTACCTTTGGACATCCTCTTGTTGAACGTCACGCCGTATTCGAGGAACGCGATGGTCTAAAAAAATGTGTCCCTTGGAGCATTTGTAACAGGACCACTCCCATCTGGCGAGGCAAACACACTGGTGACCTGTCCAGGGTCGCCAGGCCATCACGGGCTGGCGACCAGTCTCCAGGCCATCACAGGTTGGCGACTGGGTCGCAAGGCCATCACAGGCTGGTGACCGGGTCGCCAGGCCATCACAGGCTGGTGACCGGGTCGCCAGGCCATCACAGGCTGGTGACCGGGTCGCCAGGCCATCACAGGCTGGCGACCGGGTCGCCAGGCCATCACAGGTTAGCGACCGGGTCGCCAGGCCATCACAGGCTGGCTACCGGGTCGCCAGGCCATCACAGGGTAGTGACCGGGTCGCCAGGCCATCACAGGCTGGTGACCGGGTCGTCAGGCCATCACAGGCTAGTGACCGGGTCACCAGGCCATCACAGGCTGGTGACCGGGTCGCCAGGCCATCACAGGCTAGCGACCGGGTCTCCAGGCCATCACAGGCTGGCTACCGGGTCGCCAGGCCATCACAGGCTGGCTACCGGGTCGCCAGGCCATCACAGGCTGGCTACCGGGTCGCCAGGCCATCACAGTCTGGTGACCGGGTTGCCAGGCCATCGTCGTTCAAACAGAACCACATGGGGCCGGCTCTGTAGTGCCAGCCTATCACAGGCCGGTGACCTCGCCAGCCTATCACAGGCTGGCCGCCCCGGTTCCTCACGTTCTTCCTGTCAAAGAGAACACAGCATTAATACTTGGAAGACTTGAGTATCGTATGGCGAGGACGTGTGTATTCCGGGTTGGTTTATCTGAGCCATGGGTGATGTTTGAGCTGCTCCAGGGTCAGGCGCTGTTTGGGGTCTTCAGTCAGACACATTTGCAAGAAATCCTTGCAATCTGGAGAGAAAGAAGGAGAAGAAAGATGAAGGTGACGGCTACAGAGATCCATCAGTGGACTAAAATGAACAGATTAGTTTCTGTTGACATGTTTGTGTATGTTTTTGTTACCTTTGGACATCCTCTCGTTGAACGTCACGCAATTTTCGAGGAACGCGAGGGTCTCAAAAAATGCGTTCCTGTGGAGCGTATGAAACAGGACCACTCCAACCTGCCACGCTGTGGTCGGGCCGGCACTGTAGCCTTGACCATTGTACCACTCCGGAGGGATGTAATTAAAGGTACCTAGAGTACACAGACATAATGATAAGACGTTGAGGAGGAGGAGGAGGAGGAGCTTTCTTTAAACGTAAAAGTCACGGATGGGTAAGTTAGTGAAGAGCAGGAGTAGAAGCTAGACATCTTACCGTAGTAGTCGCGGTAATTGGCTCCTCTCTTCACGAAGCAGCTCAGTCCAAAGTCAATGAGGCGAACTCGCGGGACGTCCGAGCCGGTCTCGATCAAGATATTTTCCACCTTGATGTCCCGGTGAAAGATGCTCTTATCCTCAAGATCAATTAATGCATCAACCAGCTGTTTCAGGATGATCTGAGAAACAAAAAGAGAGAGATGAAGGATCGTAGAGGAGGGTGCTTTGACATTTCTTCATGGCTGTTACTCAGCAGGCTACCTCCGGGTCTGAGAAGTGACGCCAACGTGGAAGTGTGATTACTTTGGTGAGGACAATGTACAATAATGACTAGAAATGATGGTCAAAATAATCCCCTCAAGTTCCTGTACAACGTTTAAAACACACACAAGATCCTCCAGCAGCTTACCTTGGCCTCTTCCTCTTTTAAGGAGCCTCCCTTTGACCAGATGTACGTGAACAAGTCCATGCAGGGGACTGGTCTCTCCAGCACCAGGATCAGCTCCTGTTCCAGATCGTACCAGTCCAGTAGGGACACAGGTGCCGAGGAGGCCGCTGAGCCACTTGTATTGGCCGCCAATTTCAACAAGATGGCGACCTCCACAGAGAGCGTATTCCCATGCTCGTCCTGAAACATCACAACAAAGAGGAGGATGAGTGAGAGAAGCTCCACAGAGAAGCAGGATTCATCCAGAATACACCCAATAAGAGAGTGCAATGTTGAATACAGCACATCTTAACTCACCACGTGTTTGATGCACTGATTGTCGCTCGGGATGTATTTGATGGCAACCTACGAGACACAAACTTTGTCAGCACTTCCTGTCCATACTGTGTGTGTGTGTGTGTGTGTGTGTGCGTGTGTGTGCGTGTGTGTGCAAACGTGTGTGTGTAATACTTACAGGCAAATTATCTGCTTTGCGATATCCAGCAAACACAGATCCACACCCTCCTTCGCCGAGCTTCTCTTGCTGTTGATATTTGTCCTCGAATGCAGCTATAAAAACAAACAAGGTTTAGTTTTAATAGAGTTGTGAGGAACACTGACTACATGTTACTGAAGCTCTGGGGTGGATTCATACACAGAATGGCCTACGCTGCTATTTACAGGGACCCCATATTGACCAGATTATTTTAATTAGTTAAAAAAAACAAAAAAATGTTCCCTTATTGGCCCACAAGAAACATAAAAAAAATGAAGAGGGACACATGTACCCAATCAGCTGACCTTATGAGCCTGGTCCGATGATGTGACCAGGTTCATGAGGTCAATTTGGTTTTCAAATAATACGTCACTACTGGACAGAATAGTGGCAAAATGTCAAAAAGAAAATATGATCACGGAGCACAAAAACAAACAGCACAAGGTCTGAAAGAACACCGTGACCAGAATCTACTAAAGAAAACCCCTAAATGGACGAGTTATGACGAGGTTTAGATTAAAGGCTGTCTCAATGAGGTTGTATACGCCAGTGTTCCCCCACTGCGTACGTGTGGGCTGTGAAATATAACTGGCACGCTTTTATACATGACACTAAATGACTTTTTTCTGGTAACATTAAAGCATGATGAGTAAGGTTGGGGGGGGGGGCATACAAAGAGTAGCTCAGGGGCCCCTGAACACTTTAATCCGCCTCTGCTTAAGCTCTAATATGAATTTTACACTTAACATAAAGCCAAACCTGACATGTATCACTCACCTCTTTGCACACGTACGGGCAAATTGTGTGCGGTGTTCAGTTTGCCGTCCTCGGACTCTGTCAGGTCTGGTCTCTGCTTCTTTCTCTTACCGCCTCTCTTGCTCTCATCTTCCGCAGATGAGATACGGTTTTCTACAGATGAGAAAAGAAAAACAGAGGGACATCAGCTTGTTGACAGTCACAGGACCTAACATGGACAATAAGTCCTCCAAACTAAATGACAACACAGACCGTCATTCCGTGACTTCCAATATGACACATTGGAGTCTTTTCTGCCCTGCTGCCTCTCAGTTAAAGGAATAGCTCGTCATTTCTTTTCACACTTTGCTATTGTATATAGTATGATATTATTATTCTATGTTCATATTTTATATTTTCTAAACTAGTTGTAGTAGTCTGTCATATTTATAGTGTATTCTATCTATCTATCTATCTATCCATCTCATTTTCTATTCTTAATCTTAGTACTTATATTTCTTTACATATACTGTATATTGTGTTTATATTATATATTATATTGTAGCATTATGTACATAATTTACAAGTTACATACTCCTTTATTTCTATTTTCTCACATTCCTTATGTTCATACAAGAGCAACTGTAACGCCCCAACGTCCCCCCGGGGATCAATAAACTATTTCTGATTCTGATTCTGAAGCTGGAGTTGAGCTGTGGCTACTCTAACTTAGCCTAACTTAGCCTAACTTAGCCTAACTTAGCCTAATTTAGCCTAATTTAGCCTAACGTAGCATAATTTAGCCTAATTTAGCCTAACGTAGCCTAATGTAGCCTAACTTAGCCTAACTTAGCCTAACTTAGCATAAAGACTCGTGAGGCTGGGGGAAACAGTTAGCCTTGCTCTGTCCAAAGTAAAATAAAATACACCCTCCAATTCAAACTACTATTTCTCTCTGTCCTCTGGTGGTATCTATCCATGCAGATATACTCTATCTGTCTCCATCCTAATACAATGGAGTGGAATGCAGTTTAGTTTGTGGTGCTCACAGCATTGAAGCAGTTAACGGCAACATCTATTTCCAAACACAGGGTCCTTGTTACTCTGGACAATCCACGAGCCTCACTGTGAACACGTTCTATTGGAACAACCTTCTACCAAAGAAATAGAAACTATGGTGTGTTCAGTGGATCATCTATTCCATCCAGGACAATATTGTTGGAAAGAGATGTTGCTTTTAAATGTTCACGTCATTTGTCGATGCTGTGAGCACCAAAATGGAATACCGTTTACCTCTGTTGCACTGGGGTGAATGCAAAAATCTCATAGACAGATATTTAAAAACCTGGAGGGTTAAAGTTCCAAACTATCTGCATAAATAGATACCACTAGAGGGAAGTGAGGATTTGTTTTTCTTTGTAATTTAGGTGAACTGATGTCTATTTAGATCAAGATACCAAAAACCCTGTAGATGGGTATTTCTGTGAAAGATCTGAGTACAACTTCCACCTGGTGTTCAGTAGATGATGATGGTATACACTCCCAACAGCAGTTTCACATGATCAGCTTACCTCTGTGAACGTCCACTGAAGAGGACGGTCCTGCTTCGTCTTCTCTGGCTGTCCTCTTCAATAGTCTCACACAGACATCGTCCTTAGAGCTGTCTGGGTGTTCACCTTCAGAGACCCTTGTCGTGTGCTGCCAGACGGTCTTTATGTCAGGACATGCCTTCCTTTTAGGCCTCCCAGTCGTCCTAGTCCTATCCATTGCAGGCGCTGAACTTGGTTCTGACGTGCTAGGGAGCTCTACGAATTAGAAAAACACAGTGGAACAAATTGTATTTTTTAAAATGTATTTCCTGGTATTAACTCTGAATTAGTGCTTACACTTAACATAAAGCCAAACCCGACATGTATCACTATCTACTGACCAAATCGCACGTGTGCGGGCACATTTTGTGGGGTGCTCAGTTTGTCGTCTCTGGTCTCTGTCAGGTCCAGGTCTGGCTTCCTCTTCTCTTCATCGTCGGTAAGCTTTCTCTTACCGACTCTCTTGCTCTCATCCTCCACAGATGAGATGAGGTTTTCTACAGATGAGAAAAAAACAGAGGAACATCAGCTTGTTGACAATCACAAGACCTAACGTGGACAATAAGTCCTCCAAACTAAATGACAACACTGACCGTCATTCTGTGACTTCCAAAATGACAAATTTGAGTTGTTTTCTGCTCTGCTTTCTCTTAGTTAAAGGTCCCATATCATGCTAATTTTCAGGTTCATACTTGTATTTTGTGTTTCTAATAGAACATGTCTACATGCTGTAATGTTCAAGAAACACATTATTTTCCTGGTATTGTCAGACTGAATATACCTGTAATTACTTTCTGTCTGAAACGCTCCGTTTTAATACATTTCAATGGAATTGCAACGGAATTGCGTTGCTAAGCAACAGTTTTGGTCCATGTTTACTTCCTGTCAGCTGATGTCATTCACATACACTGCAACAGGAAATAAACTGGGATACATTTATAATGTTTAAGTTTAAATCTTTGAAATGGTCTAAATATTGTAGATTTGTGACATCACAAATGGACAGAAATCCTGACGGTTTGTTTCAAACGCACAATTTCTGAATACGGGCTGTGTGTATTTCTCCCTATATTGAGCGTTTTGATAAGAGTATTTATATATCACTTAAACCTGCTTTATAATGTAAAAGACCTGAAAATCTCACTTTCTACAATATGGGACCTTTAAAGTAATAGCTCATCATTTCTTTTCCCACTTTGCTATTGTATATAGTATGATATTGTTATTCTATGTTCATATTTTATATTTTCTAAGCTAGTTGTAGTAGTCTGGCATATTTATAGTGTATTCTAACATATTCATTATATCTATCTATCTATCTGTCTGTCTGTCTATCTGTCTATCTATCTATCTATCTATCTATCTATCTATCTATCTACCTATCTATCTGTCCATCTATCTATCTATCTATATATCAACTTCCACCTCTGTGTGAACCTGGTGTTCAGTAGATAATGATCCCAACAGAAGTTTCACATGATCAGCTTACCTCTGTGAACGTCCACTGAAGAGGACGGTCCTGCTTCGTCTTTTCTGGCTGTCCTCTTCAATAGTCTCACAAGCTCATCGTGCAGAGAGGTGTATGGGTGTTCACCTTCAGAGACCCTTGTCCTGTGCTGCCAGTCAGTCTTTGTGTAAGGACAGGTCCTTCTTTTAAGCCTCGTAGTCGTCCTAGTCCTATCCATTGCAGGCGTTGAACTTGGTTCTGACGTGCTAGGGAGCTCTACGAATTAGAAAAACACAGTGGAACAAATTGAAATTGTAATTTTTAAAAATGTATTTCAAGGTATTAACTCTGAATTAGTGCTTACACTTAACATAAAGCCAAACTCGACATGTATCACTATCTACTGACCTCTTTGCACATGTGCGGGCACATTTTGTGCGGTGTTCAGTTTGTTGTCCTTCGTCTCTGTCAGTCGTCTGTCGTCCTCTGCAGATGAGATGAGGTTTTCTACAGATGAGAAAAAAAACAGAGGAACATCAGCTTGTTGACAGTCACAGGACCTAACGTGGACAATAAGTCCTCCAAACTAAATGACAACACAGACCGTCATTCTGTGACTTCCAATATGACAAATATGAGTCTTTTCTGCTCTGCTGCATCTTAGTTAAAGGTCCCATATAGTAAAAAAGTGAGATTTTTAGGTCTTTTATATTATAAAGCAGGTTTAAGTGCTATATAAATACTGTTAAACTATCAAAACGCTCAATATACAGGCATATTCAGGCAGACAGTATAAGAAAAATAAAGTTTTTTTTTAACATTACAGCATGTAAACATGGTCTATTAGAAACACAAAATACAAGTATGAACCTGAAAATGAGCCGTTATGGGACCTTTAAAGGAATAGCTTGTCATTTCTTTTCACACTTTGCTATTGTATATAGTATGATATTGTTATTCTATGTTCATATTTAATATTTTCTAAGCTAGTTGTAGTAGTCTGGCATATTTATAGTGTATTCTATCTATCTATCTATCTATCTATCTATCTATCAACTTCCACCTCTGTGTGAACCTGGTGTTCAGTAGATGATGATGGTATACACTCCCAACAGCAGTTTCACATGATCAGCTTACCTCTGTGAACGTCCACTGAAGAGGACAGTCCTGCTTCGTCTTCTCTGGCTGTCCTCTTCAATAGTCTCACAAGGGCATCGTGCAGAGAGGTGTCTGGGTATTCATCTTCTGAGACCTTTGTCCTGTGCTGCCAGTCAGTCTTTGTGTAAGGACAGGTCCTCCTTTGAAGCCTCCTAGTCTTCCTAGTCCTATTCATTGCAGGCGCTGAACTCATTTCTGACGGAGCTCTACGATTCAGAAAAACACAGCGGAACAAATGGAAATTGTATTTTTTTTAAGTATTTCCAGGTATTAAGTCTGAATTAGTGCTTACTCCTAAATAAGTCATATTAACGTGAGTGACTGGATTTTTTCACTTACCTCAACTTGTTCCAAGAGCCGGAGAAGAGAGAGAGTTAGTGTCCTCTGCTGAGTCTGTCAATGATAAAGTTTCTAAGACGTTTCTAACAGCACAACTCTCAGAGCAACGAGATGTGTCTGAGTGTGTCTAAATGTGTCACTGTGTCTGTGTCCTGAGCTTCTAAGGAGTGTTGGAATGTTGTCATTATGATGTTATAAGGGCATCACAGCCAAGTTCTTTCCGGAATATGCAAATGAGTGTTTAGAATAAGTTGTGTATGTGTATATATCTGAATTACGTTGCTAGGCAACAGTTTGGGTCCATGTTTACTTGTCAGCTGATGTTATTAACATCCACTGAAACAGGAAATAAGGATTTTTAATACTCAGCCATGAAAATAAACTTTAATTAAATTTAAACCCAATTAATTCATCTGTTCTTTAGACCACAGAGAATCAACATACTGTTTTTTTTAACTGCATTTTGAGTTAAAAAAAATATATGACAAAAAAGTCAAAGTGTATTATGTCATGAAAAACTCAAAAAAAGTCATAGTATGTAGTATCATGGTATGTCATAACAAATGTCATGAAAAAGTCATAGTATAGTATACCATAAAAGGTCATGGACAGACTGCTTATGCCTGGATACAGGAGTACAATAGATTACCTTTATGGTCAGAGACGAGCTCTATCAATGAGAGGGAGTTTATATTCAGGCCCAGAGTAAAGACGAGGTCAAGGGCGTGTTCTCGGTTATGAGTTGAACCAGAGACGTGCTGCACCAGGTTGAAAGAATCAGTAATGTTTAGGAATTCAGTGGCATAATGGTTTGATGGGTCATCAACATGGATATTAAAATCCCCTACAATAAAAATGATATCATGATTGAGGACAATGGAAGAAAGGAATTCAGAAAATTCATCTAAAAAGCTGTTATTTGGTTTTGATCTCAAAACACTGAAAGTTGTCAGTAGTGATTTGTTTACAGTTAAATGGTTGCTGTAGGCAACAGCAAGGCCTCCAACTTGGTCCGTGCACCTCGGGGCACGGCTGGTTTAAGGCATAGGCCTTATAGGCGGTTGCCTAGGGTACCACCTTCTGGGGGGTGCTGGTCACACTCTAAAAAATAAAATAAAGAAAGAAAGAAATACACTTTTTACCCCTGTGACTCTCGTTAGAGGGAAACTGACTTTTAAACCACTTTTAAACCAACAATACCAGGGACCAATTGTTTTATTTATATTATAGTAAATACAGCTATTTATGACAAAGCCATTGTGATGTGTGTTGCGGTTTCCAAATCTGCAGGCACAGCGGAACATTTTACAAAGGAAGAGTAAACTATATTAGACAAATATGAAGAAGTTATTGTAGCGGTGCACAGAATGATGTCCCACAGGCTCAGTCTGGTGCTACACATTTATTTAGGATGTTCTGCAAAATGTAAAATAATGCTTTAGGTTGACATCGCTACACAGTGCATTCTACTTCTAACTAGTACATAGAGATTCTCATTATCTCACGTATTCACAAGAACAGTAACAAAATGCCAGAAATGCACAAAATCAAAGATTACACCATCTCTAACTCTTTAGAGTGTCATATATCGAAATAATTCCTGTTTAAATAACCTTAGCTCAGCAGCATAACACCATATTTCTTATATTTCTTAATAAACAGTAAACAACAACATAAACAGTAATCATAGCAGCGGGAGGGCTCCCTCACATGAGGGCTCATTGTCAAAGCTCCCAGCGCCCCGCGCTACTACTAATGTTACCATGGCGACTGTAACCCTGTATTAGCTGCTAGCTAACTGGCTAAATTGAAGCAGCAAAACAGACGCTAACACACGCTAAACATTCACTGAACTGAACACAGCGTCACCGAAGTACAGTGTAAACATTACCCTAACACAGAATTGCTAACTAACATCACCAGCTTACCTGCAAAATGTAAAATAATGCTTTAGGTTGACATCGCTACACAGTTTATTCTACTTCTAACTAGTACACACAGATTCTCATTATCTCACGTATTCACGCGAGACTTCCCTGTGACGCTCCCTTCACATACACGGCTTCTGTAGCGACACTGCTACCTACTGGTGATCTACTGGCACAACACCCTAATAATGACACTGGCAATAAATAACACTGTACCCTAAATTATAACCACATTGAACTTGTCATGGCTCTGGCCTTGACTCCAGTAGTTTTCCAGTGTTCTGCTTCCCCTGGGTCTCCCCCTCCCCTGCCTGTCTGTGTGGGTGTGGCAGGGGCGCGGCTTCCTCATCAGGCACCTGGTCTCACTCTCCACTCTGCACTCTGCACCTGTCAACAATCGCGAATGGGGTTGAGCTGTACGGTAGTGCAATTGTCCCCCAACGCAATTGGTCAAAAGTCTATAATCTAAAGCGACAAGCAGCAGAATTATATTAAAGTCACAAGCACCAGAATGATGTTAAAGTGATAAACACCAGAATGTTGTTGTTGAGTAGTCAGCATGATAGATTTATAATATAATAGGCATATATTCATCAAATATATGAAATATGGAGCAGACTCAGTCTTCATTTAGAACCCTGATATAGTGAATCCAGAAGAAAGCCATTATCCCTTGCTGGTTTCTGTTATTATTCGATGTGTTTGTTTATCATGCAAGCACAAATGTCATTTTATATGTAAGACTTCTTTAATCATTTTTGTGATGTGTGGTGTCACCATTTTCAGATAACATTTTATGTGCTCTTCAGCAGAGCAGCACCAAAATACTGCTGCCAAGCCATTTTAGGGAAACTGGGTGTAACTTTATAGATGAAGCCTGACAGTTCCATCATTTTCCACAAATATGATGTTTGACTTAGGTTAACTTCAGAATTATAGCAAACAATTCAAGACAGCAGACGCATACTCTATAAAACATCACATCAGCTGCTATACCTGTCTCTTTATACCTATAGATCTTTATCATTTTCTTTGTATATGATTACAGGGGAGAGTGCGAACAAAGGCCCCCATTACCGGAAGGAGGACTGGACAGGAGGAATCTACAATACGGTTCACCCCCAATCATCCCAAAGGTTGAGGACTGTTGATATCATCTGTATTCATTCCATTACAGATTTAAATTGTCTATTAATTGTGATACCTATTGAAGCCATTGAATTATATATATATTATATATTTGTGTAAGCAAATGCTACATAATACATGTCATTCATTCACTTGTTACTGGACAGATTTTTTTTCCAATGAAATATGGCTTATTCTATCAAAAATATACTTGTAAGAAAATGCTTTGTCTTCCCAAATGCCATTAATTTACATTTGTTACATAAGTCCCTTATGACTATTGGGAGGCTGATTAAAAGTAGTTTAATTTGGTTAAAATATTGTGAATTTCAATGGAAGATATCGAGCTCAACCTTATGGAGAGCGTATGGCTGGAAGACTGTTAGTAGATTTTTTATTACACCCGCTCAGAAGTCTCATCATTCAGGCTCTTCCAGCTGCTGGAGGAACCGTGGTTCCCAGGTAGCTAACCACTATCACCTGTTTTGGGCCTGTCCAAAAGTAAATTCTTTTTGGCGTAAGATTTACACAGAATTAGTTACTATATTTGGTACAAACATAGTTTTTAAGTGGGACAAACTACTGTTTGGTCTTCTACTTTCAATATCTACAAATATTAAAACAAAATACTTATTTGGAATATTGAGTGTAGCTGCTAGAAAAGCAATCACTAAGAAATGGCTTAAACCAGATACGCCATCATTAGACAACTGGTATGATGTTATTTATGACATATTTGTAATGGAAAGAATTACTTTCTCAATGAAGCTTCAAGAAAATAAATTTGAGGACATTTGGAAGGAGTGGAAAAAGTATATTCCCCCAAAACGCCCATCTTTTGTTTAATTTTTATTTTTTTCTAAATGTAATTTTTTATTATTATTCATTTGATCTTATTTTACATGAAAAGCACCCCATGTTCTATTTGTGTGTTCTATAATTTCATTGTAATAAGTGGAAAAGTTGGTTTACCTCGTATTTGTATCTAATTAAGTATGTTTATGTAAATGAGTAAAACCAAATAAAGGAAAAACAAAATGAAAAAAATAAAAATAAAAGTAGTTTAATATTTCTGAGGCTGATTAAAGCTACTTTAATGTTTCTATTGCTATATATGCAAAAGTATCTGATATCATTGTACTATAAGTGCAAACAAGTAATCTGTCACTCTGTGCCCCTATTTTTTGATGAAAACAAATGTACCCCTATTGTTGCATTCATTAATTGATATTCCACAACTCATTGTTACTGTAACACAGACCATTTTAATGAACAAAGTGCATGAAATGGGGAAAACACAAAAATAAAATGTATGCAATTTGGAACGAAGCCTTTGTCTCCTACTCTGTGTCCCAGGTGCATAAAAAAGTGCAAATAATAATAATAATAATGAAACAGAACTATAGTGCAGAAACTATAGAGGGAAAACGCAAAAGAGGGAGGCCCAAAACAACCTGGAGGCGAACCATCGAAGGAGAAATGAAGACGAGAGGATACAGCTGGAACAGCATTGAGAAGAAAGCAAACAACAGAGATGAGTGGAGATCCTTAGTCGTTGCCCTATGTGCCACCAGGCACAACAAGGACTAAGTAAGTAAAGTATAGTGCAGAAATAAAGTATCACTGAACATGACTAAGAATGAAATGCCATAACAATATGAACATAAATATATACATGAAAATGAAAACTATAGTAGTTTGTCCGATTAGATGCAATTCTTTAAAGAGTCTTTCCTCCAGATCACCTTATTGGACAAATTGCTGGCAACAACACAACAGTACAGTTTAAAAGACTATTTACAATACATATTTACAGATATATACAGCATATTTACAGGTTATCATAACTTGTCCCACAACAGAGGTGAAGTGTTCGTAGCTGTCGTACACTCTGTTATCCAGACCTTTCGATGTTGACATCAGTTTTACAGGGCAGAAAGTCTTTTTTTTGTACTTTTTATGTCCCTGTGGTGGTTGGCCACAGCATGCACAGACAGGGAAATTTTGCACCCGTGACATTTTCTCTGCTAGTCCTATGGGCTGCTCCTTCCCCTTACGCTTGTACTGCGTAGATCTCGACCAGGATGAAGGACGGCAGTCATGTGTAGCAGCAGCAGTTGATGTAGTAGGACCAGCAGGCATTATTGACGGAGCTGGACGAACTGATGTCGTCAGACCAGCAGGCATTATGGGCCGTGTGGATGGGCCAGCAATGCCTGCGGTTGCTGTGGATGCAGAGAGGGAGGGCACAGGTCTGGTAATGGTAGAGGTGGCAGGGGTTTTTTCTGACCGGCGGTGGCAACAGCACAGTTGGCAGTGGTGGTTGAGGCCGGGAGAGTGGCACGATCATGTCCGTCCTTCCCTTTAACACCTTTGTCCCTGCCGTGCTGGGTGTGGGCACATACTCCATCAGAGGGTAGTCTGGTGGAGCGAGGATGGCTGGCTGGTGTGGTGCTGGAGGGAGGTCTGCAGATGAGATGGAGGTGAGCTTTGTGATGAGGCCGGTGGGCTGTTTTGTGGCACGCAGATTGAGGAGGCGCTCTTGACAACGGATGAAGTCCCGCACTGTCTTGATGTTGATTTTTGGCAGAGGAATGCCTGCTTTGCACAGGACTTGATCCTCCACCAAAATCCGATGCTGGATTCTCTCGTAGGCCTTCAATATGGTAGCCTTTTCAGGACTGATGCGAGGACCCTTGAGGTGAGCGCAACCACAACAGTTTCACCAGCGTGTACATCAGCCTGTTGTGCTGAGCACTGATGTCCTGTTGTGCTGGTGCGTAGCGCTTGGCCATCTTTACCCTCTGTATCACAGCAGCATCAACAAGATCATCCCTCTTTGTGTGGCAGTAGAGGGTGTTGCCCCAGTGTGTTCTGTAGAGCTGATTGAACTGCTGCGGCTGCTTGTCATGCTCCTCCACTGCATTCCAGACTTCCAGGACCTTGTCCTCTGCTCAGTGGAAAGGGACAGCTTGTCCTCTGTCAGGCCAATGTCCACCAACACAGAGCAGAACTTTTCCAACTTCTGAAAGCCAGGAAGAGGGTTTGGACTGCAGGCATCCTCCTGTTAAAAATTGGCATACAAATGTAAGTTGTAAGTAAATGTGTACATTATCCAACAAGTGAATTTGCAATTTATTCTAGCAGACACGCAGTTACTCACAAAGGCCGGAGGTTGAACAGTGGAGGTTTCTTCGCTGGTGAGTGTAATGTGGGATGGCATCCAGCACGTTGTCATGTGCCTCCACATCGCTCTGGTACGCCTCGTCTGCCTCGGGATCTGGATCGGGCTGCCCAGGCTGAACCACCTCCTCATCTGGATCAGGTCCATCGTTGACCAAGTCCCGAAGAGAGAAGGTTCCAGATTGACCCCGTGCTCTGGCTGAACAGGTACTCCAACCCGAGCAGCTCGTTGGAAGGGACATCAGCAGGGGCCCGGAAATTCTCCTCCACTGCCTCTCCGAACAGCCGCCGACAACGGGTGTTGAGGCGATCAATCAGCGGGGCAGAGTAGGTCCTGTGGTGCCGTCCTTTGCCACCAAACACGGCATCTGACCTCCTGTCGGAGTTCCACCGTGCAATGCCACTTATCAGGTAAACCTGATAGGGCCGTGCTGCACAGTGGGGACCTGAGTAGAGCAGAGTAAAAGGTAAGTATTTCAATTTAGGTTTGTTGAACATCACAATAAAAGATATTAGAATAATGACAGGGTCACATATTTCATTTTTTACATGTATACAGACTAGAATTGTGTACCTGGAATCATGTGCGGCAGAGATTTGTGGAATCCTTCCAGGCTGTTGCTTCCACGCAGACCTTTGTAGTAGGGCACGTCCACATTGTTGATGGTTGTGGTACGCGCCACCCGATACATATTCATGTCTGGTGGATCCTGGATGCACTCCAGGTGTCTCTGCTGGCCTGCCCACATCTCAGCAATGGCCTCTGTAAATACACATACATATATGAATACAGTGTGTTATGTTCACTTTGTATGCTACACTAACCGTATCGATGTTGTAATAATGTTTTCACTGTCTTTTTTACCAGGTGATTTGAACAAGCTCACTCCACTCTCGTCCAGCCCGGCGGGGACCTTTCAGCTCCTCGATGGCCTGCTGGATGAGCCGGAAGGTTTCCTGAGCCCCAAGTGTGACCCTCCGCACATGGTGTTTGAGCTGCTCCCTGGAAATGTAGAGGCGGATAACGTCTTTGTCTGAGACGACTTCATCGTTGCCGGATCCTTGGCTCTGACTGCCTTGATGAGCAGCTCCAGGTCTGTGCGGTTGTAGGCCAGCACTGCCCCAGCTAGAGCAGACTTGAACACAGCGTACTTGCAGTGAGACTCTGTGCGTATGGCTGCGTCAAACCGGTGGATCCAGTGGAAGATGTCCAGACGCACAACCATCCCATTGTCCACCCAAGGCCGGAACAAAGTCTCCACTGATGTTGGGCCCTGTGCACGGCAACATCCCCTGTCCACATACAAGATCTTGGGGACAGATTGATTGGCCAGCCGGAACCTTTCCATGACTCCACGGCACATCGGTTCCAGCTTCTGAGTGGACTCCTCACAGGTCAGCACAAATGAAACTATTTGTGAGAGCTCGTTCCCGATGCTGGTGAACCACTCAGCTGAGCCATGACCCTCCCCAGACAGCTTCTTCACCACCTAAAAAAATATGTCAGGTTTGTATAATGTGATAACATCTCTTAAGATTGTATTGATGTGTTTTTTGTTTTTTTTTCATTTTACAACAGTATGAAAATATGTTTTGCATCATACAGTATGGTGAGCATTATGTTTTGATTTACATACTTTCTTGGTGGAATCCATTTTCAGCACAGTGCCAAAGGTGGAGAGGATCTGGTTCCGGTAATCCTGCACATTGTTGGCTTCTGACAGCAGGAAGGCGTGGCGCAGGAGCCGTGCAGAGGGAAGCTCTCTTTGAGGAGGTGGAGCCTGGAATGTGTGACTGAATGCAGAGACGATCCCGCCGGGCTCCGCTACGGTCATGAGGAGTGTGGTGTACAGGTCCTTACGGTGAAGGTACTCCTCAACGTGATTCTCCTGTATCTGACGCCACACCTTGACCATTGTGTTCCCTTCGGTCCGGTCCCTCAGAAGGCGCACAACATTCTTATCCACGCCACGCCTTTAAGTAGAGTCACAATCAATATGTTGCAATTTGTGATTACTTTCAAGTTTGTTAAATGCACACATTATGTTCAGTATACTCACTTGCTGGTGAGGATGGCAGGGAACATAGCTTGATGAGCCTCGCTAAGTTGCGATAAAATAGCGGGATCCCACGCCATCCACCGGCCCACCGTTCCACCTTCTCCGCTCCTGGCTGCCTTTATACATGGCCCACAGCCCAGGACCTCTGTGAGCACTGAGTACCAGCTAGACATATCACAGATGTGACGTACCTAAAGTACATTTTGAGGGAAAAAAATCAAATCAAATAAAGGCAAATAGCAGCATAAATAAATATTCAACTGTAATGTAATAACACAGGTGAAGTGAGTTATACCCGGGTGTGGTAGCCAGACTTGTAGAGGTGCACATTCCGTCCTCTACCAGCACAGTCATCACCTCGAGGACACTTCAGGGAGTACCTCCACACTCCAACGGGGGCGCCACACAAAGCTGTGGAGTTGGCAGAGCACCTCCAACATAGCCAGGAGGTTCTGGTGGGTAAAACCACATGCGGTCAGATTTCAACACCCGTCGCCTCTTCAACAGACCAGTGATGTCCTTGTAGAGTTGAACGGGGTGAACAGCCCTCTTTCTGGGTCCTCTTGAGCCAGGAAATGTCAGCAGGTGGGATGCTATTGGGGTTTTCCCACAGACGTACCCAACCCTCTATCTCCACCTGCAACACACATAACGCATACAAAACATTTGGTTATTATTGTGTACAAAGTATTGTTAAAACACAAACCAATTTCAAAAACATGTAAAACAAATTGTTCTCATTTACATTGTTTTCATATAATGTGAATATCACTTACAGAGGAGTCTCTCAGAGGTGATTCCATATCATGACCCTTGGTGGTGGACGGGTCTCTGTGGGCCTGACAGTTGCCTCGGACTGCTTGGGCTGCTGGACAGCGGCCTCGGGCAGCTTGGGCCGGACGGCGGCCTCGGGCAGCTTGGACTGCTGGACAGCGGCCTCAGGCAGCTTGGGCTGCTGGACAGCGGCCTTGGGCAGCTTGGACTGCTGGACAGCGGCCTCGGGCAGCTTGGGCAGCTTGGGCTGCTGGACAGCGGCCTCGGGCAGCTTGGGCTGCTGGACAGCGGCCTTGGGCAGCTTGGACTGCTGGACAGCGGCCTCGGGCAGCTTTGGGCCGGACAACGGCCTCGAGCAGCTTCGGTGGGGTTGCGGCCTCGGGCAGCTTCGGCTGCAGGACAGCGGCTTCGGGCTGCTTCCGCCGGACACCGGATGGTGACTCTTGGGATTTGAGCAAATCTGAGAATTTACCAAACAAAGTAGTTTTGTATTATGATTTTTTTTTCGGAACAGTTTGATGTATATTAACTCTGTATCTCACTTACCTTCAACTGCCTGGCTTGCGGCTACCAGTTCAGCGTCATCGCCTGGCCATGATGAGGGGTCGAACTGGGAGGTGCTTGCCTGCTGGGAGGTGCTTGCCTGCTGGGAGGTGCTTGCCTGCAGTTGCTGGACAACAAATGTAATGTAACTATCTAGATTTATGACGTACCAGTCTTTAATTACCAAAAGCAAACAAACACATTTAGCCAAACTGCTTTAAATATCAGTAATTTGAACAATTTTCATTTACTACGTTATTCTGCACTTCCTGTTTCGTAACAAATAATCAAATCAAAACTTACTTGCTCCTTCTCCTTTATATATTTCTTGAAGCGCTTCATCTGCACACTTAGGATGTGGGTGACTGGTGTGTTCTGCCACCTCCTCACAGAGCTGTAGGCCTTCTTCATCATCTCCCTCTGCTCAGCACTGAATTGCTCAGGCCTGTCCTTCTGGGTGTGGTTACTGGCTGTAGAGTTCCCACATCTCCTGAAAGGTGTGATGCTCAAATCCTCTCTGGCCGTAGATACACCTGTCGATGTTGGCCTCGAGGAGAGCGGAGACTTGTGGGAAGCTCTCTGCATATTCAGTGAGGTAATCTTTCACCCACTGGTTCCCCAACTGTCCCTTTCTTTGTGGGTTTGTCACCTCTTCTCTGTGCTTGTCAAGCATGCTGAAATCATATTATACATCAACTTAGTATCGTCATCATTAATATCACAGCAATTATGATAATGAGCAAGCAGATATACAGGTAATTTATTTTAAACATGCCATGAAAATGTTTTTTAAAATGCATAGCCTACAGTGGTATTAAATATAATATGCTTACTACTTCATGTAGCCCACATCATTTTGCCACAAGCCAGTAAAAATGGGGCATTCAGATACTGGTCCGAACGGCAACACCAGCTTTCCAAGGCACTGCTGACGCGATGGCGCGGGGATGCCCTTTGCTCGAAGGAGCCTCTCTGCGTGAGCCAAAGCGGTGGTCTGGTTGAGCAGCTCCTGTGGAGGGTTGGGGAACACCAGCTTCTTCTCCCGATAGCACCGGGCCTCTTTGGTCGCGATCACCACAGCCTGTTGGCGATCCTTGGGGGCATCTGGGTTGTTGATCCGGATGACTGGGGTCGCCATCCCTAGTTAGCTAATTGAAAAACATAAAGAGCAATGCTACAACAACAGCAGCAGCAACAACAATATGATTGTTATTGTATTATAATGATATATTAATCACTAATATAAAATTGATGTTAATATGTATAACAGGTATTGATACCCTTTTAGCACACAGCAAGGAAGAGGAGGAAGTGTCAGAGCATAATGACAACTGCTAAACCCTGATTACAGCTTCTTCTCATAACTCATAACTCCTGGGCCTACAATACTGACTCCCATGCATCTGTCATTTTATCCACTTTTTAACTTTTCTTACCTTTGGCAAAGGTTTGGCTCATAGATTTGCCTTACCGATAAAACTGGAGTCAAAAAACACAATGAGAGAAACCATTGTAGTTGTTATATTCTCCTATGTTGAATACCATGGTATTTTGACAACAGGCAAAAATGATTACAGTCTCCCTCACCTCTGAAACACTGGATAGGAGTTACTACCTATTCATTAATGAGTGATGAATTGTTTTTGGATGCCAAATAGATTTGGAGGTCAAGATTTGAAATGGTTGGTAACATATAATGTTAGGTCAAGGCA
Organism: Sebastes umbrosus; assembly: GCF_015220745.1. Taxonomy (NCBI): domain Eukaryota; kingdom Metazoa; phylum Chordata; class Actinopteri; order Perciformes; family Sebastidae; genus Sebastes; species Sebastes umbrosus. The sequence goes on from NC_051270.1 coordinate 38,751,819, forward strand.
AACGTTATTATTAGATGTATTAGATATATTAGATAGATGTATTAGATTATGGTCCACACACTGTAATAGTTAGTAGCACATCAACAAGTGATATTTCAAGCTAATGCTCTTTTATACACTACAGTATCCACATAGTGGGTATAAGGAATAAAAGCTAATGTTATCATTCAAAAGAGGTTTTACTGGAAGATGTTAATCTTCACCTAATGTTATTTACCTGACCCGGTCCATAGGTCTACTGTTGTACGTGGGACTTGAAAAGCAGGTAAGGTTTAACAAGAGAAATGCGTTATAACGTTATAACAAAAGAAATATATCATTTAAATGAGAGTTTACTGAGAGAGAGACGCTAACCATTGACTTACCTGTAAACAACGTTTAGCTAGTTAACGCTAACAAGACGTCCAGCCTCCGGCAAACGATTAAAAGTCGACAAGAAAGAGACAGGCTTGATTTAACTTTGTAAACTAATTAATAATTTCTAACCAGAAACACAGTAACGGTCGCGTTGACTTAGTGACCTGTCAATAGGCCTGTTAGCTCACTATAACAACACGTCCCTCCAGCTAACTGTGCTGTAGAAAAAGAAAGCGTGCATTATAAAAAGACAAGCGTGCATTATAAACGGCGATGTTTCTGTTTGTCTTGTCAAATGTCCACTGTTTTGTCATGCTTCACTGAATAAAAAGTTTTTTAAAAAAAAGTTTAAAAAAGTTTAAAAAAAAAAAGAATGTGGCGATCTGATTGGTAGTCTACAACCCTCAACCCCTAGACTCCCAATCAGAGTCCTAGGGTTTGAGGGTTGAGCCCACAGTTAGCTAGCCAACAGGAGGGCTCAACCGGTCTGTCTACAGTGGAATGCGTCGATCTGATTGGGAGTCTACAGTCTACGGTCTACAGTCACCGTAGACATTTGCACTTCTGTAGACTCGACCTCTGCGAATCAACCCACAGTACAAGAACACCAGCTTTCCTGCCAGTCCTCGCCAGATTGTTCTGCCTACCATGCCAGCCTCCCATCGAGCCATCCTCACGCCGCCGCAGCTCATTCCTCCAGCTACTCCACCCTGCTCAACAGCCTGCCTGTCCCCTGCCTTCTACAGCGCCCTCACCACCTTTATTATAATAATCCACCTGACTTTCAACCACCATCCAACTGTGTCCTGTGTCTGCTTCTGGGTCCTAAACCAAAGCCCTCACAGTTTATAGAAAATTATACCCTGACAGAGTTGCCACAGACCCCTGTATTTTGAGCAATGCAAACTTTGTAAAAATGGATTATGAGAGAAACAAACCTAGCTAGCAAGCCAACCTCTCCTCTATTTAATCTGATTTAATGATCCCTTCAACAGAGGACTACTTTACAATGTCTGCATAACAGTTCTATAATCACACTTCTTCTCTCAAATTCTTTAATGCGTGGGTCTGTCGCCCAGCAAAAGACTTCCAGCAGCTCTGTTCACAATGTCTAAGATCATGACAAGGGCAGAGCTCAATGCCACTGTAGGAAAAATACATCAACGTACAAAGAAAGTCACCCTGCTGGTGGAGCTAGAGGAAAAGTCACTGAAGTCAGTAGAATTCCTCCTCTGGGGACCATGAATCGCTGTACAAAAATTTGAACCCAGTCAATAGTTATTTCAGTCAGGACCAAAGAGGTGGACTGACCAACTGACTAACCGCCATTGTCATCCCTAGAGTCATGCTGCTAGCATGGCCAAATAATTACTACAACAATGACCTTATCTCTTGCTCTGTTTAAAGTAGAGTAACGGTGAGAAAGTTTACAATTAGTCAAGAATATGCTCAGATTATTATGGGAAAAGGATCACTAGTGCAAAGTCATACCTTGATGCTGAAGGACCTCCGTATGCTCCTTTTATTCTCCCTGAGTGTGGTGGTGTGATGCAGCTGTTATCTGCCTCGGTGCCTCCTCTTTCTCCTGGGCCGATTGCTGGGTTGCCCTCCAGTGTCCTGTTTTCTGTATCTCGGTACCGCGTTTGATCCCCAGCAGTCCCGTCTGCCCAGCAGCCTGGGCCCCATGTTCTGCACCCATCTGCCACTCCCCAGCATGCCCTCTCTTCTGGACAGTCATCATTAGTCTTAGAGTGACAGAGGATCAGGGACCTGGACAGAGTCGGAGAAAGTCAGAGGGTCAGTTTTAGGCAATAAATAGCAAGACTGAAAAACTGGAGTAATTCAGCTGTAATGTGATGCAAGTACATGCTGTTTGTCAGAACTGATAACTACTCCAACCATATGTTTGGTCATCATAAGGCAAAACGTAATCAATATGTAGCATATTCTAGACTATGAATTACATTACAGTGACCAGCCATCACTCGCATGGCAATTACCATAGCACATGACCCTGACCTCCCCCCTTAACCCATTTCTCACGCTTACTCCCATCTGGTCTCAGATACATAACAGATGGAAAAAAGGCCAGCCCGTTCTCACTCCCAACTCGGTAAATACCGACGCACGGAGGCACCCTTCAGCGTCTCTATGAGACACACCGGGCTTTCAACTAGGCTGCGCTCACACCAGATCAGACGTTGCGGCTATATCGCTGCAGGGTTGAGCGGCGGCGTGGGAGAATCATTTTGATGGAGCATTAACTGTGACGGTTAATGTCTTTTGTTCCCTCATGGTTGCACAGCTCTGGAATTGTTTGTTTGTCCGTTAGCAGGATTACTCCAAAATACGCAATGGATTTGAATGCAGTTTTTTGAATGGAGTGTGGCACAATGAACAATCCATTAGATTTTGGTGGCGTTCGATTCAGGAATAATTTTAAGAATTCCGATCAGCCTGAGCATTAAGACGACGACTGTAGGTTCTGCGTTTTTTTCACATTAAACTCTGTGAAATACAGTTGAGTTGGACCAAAGCACACTTGGTGATTGTTGGAAAGAGTAACAACGACGGGTTAGGTGAGTTTTATTTTGTTTCTGTCCAGTTTGAATGAAGTGTTTTACGATGCTCCGCTACGTACAGCTGATCTCAACATAAACAAAATACACGTGGATGATGGTGCAAGATGAGCGGAGAGGGAGGCGGAGGTCTGCGCTCTCCGTAGTGCCATTCTAGTTTACTGTAGTTTGTTACGATAACTTACGTACTTAACTTACGCAGCATAGCCTACCTATGTTTATGTAAAAAACATACTTATTTCGATTTTTGATCTTTTCCTACACCTACCCAAGTAAACCTAACAAAACTAAGTAAACCTACATCGGAAGTTTATTTTGAAAAGACACATTGCATTTAACGAGCGGAAATTGTACCTTTCTGGGAACAAGTTTGAAGCGTATAGGGCGGTGACGAAGCATCGGTATTTGACGAGTTGGGAGTTAGAATGTGTTGAAAAGGCACAGCGTTTAGCGATGATGAATTCCATAGCTCACTAATCACAATAACGCACAAGTGTTTCCGTGTTTTTATGTTGTTTGTTGTGTGTATGTAAAGTACTTTTGCTCTGGAGCACACACAAATTTCTCCTTTGGGATAATAAGTCGAGATGAAATGAAAAAATGCTTTTTTAACCCTTTCAGATCACCTCTCCGGTCATATTGTTTACCTATTTAACCAATATACAAAAAATCAATTCCTTTGTATTTTGATATCAAATCCAATCATCTTTTATTCCTGTAAAACAAAATATGACATGGCTTACGTAAGCTAGTATCAACCATTTCAACCATAACATCATGACATCCATCCATCAATCATTCTACAACTTTTAGTGACATTGGATGTGTGTGTGGAGCCACAACAAGTCCTCTGTAGCTCCGTATTGCGCTACATTCTAAGCCCACCACTTTTTAGCGGTCCAATCAAATACGAAGGATTGATTTAACTCCCTCTTGGCCCTCAAAATATTCCGTTTCACTGGGGGAATACTCACGGTACAGAAGCTATAAAGACGCTCTAACTTCCATCTCACTGGGACTTTAGTGTCTTGGGCTTTCCGGTACAGCCCTAGTTGTAAGCCTCTTTGAGTGGTTCTGGTACCTTGGAGAGCATGGCCAGCTTCTTGGAGCGGTGGCTGTGGTTGCTGGTTGGGTTGTTGTTGCTGCTGCTTTTCCGCCTGGTCCCCTGCGTCTCCGTTCCATCCTCCTAGCAGCCGCTGTGCTGGCTTCCTCCTCTGGTGGGAGTATCTCTGAGGCATGGCCGTCAGTGTGTGTGTATGTGTGTGCGCAGGGAGCTCGGGAACCATCACACTCCTCCCAGCCGGCCCGAAGCCTAATGGAGAGGGACGCTCTGGAGGGCAATTAGAAAACTCAGTTAGGACAGCCTGACTGCATCCGTGTGTGTAAGTGGTTCTGAGGAACTGCTGAGGCAGTTGTGGAGGCTGGTGGAGATAAAAAACACTTTCTTTCCCTGGCTTTGAAAAAAAAGTTTTCCTCATGACTGCAGCTTATAATCAGACAATCAGATTGTGGTCGAGAGACACAAAAACAGTAACTAGTGAGGTAGTAGTGCTCACTCTTAGCTCAATTCATGTTTTAAAGGTCCCATAGCGTGCTCATTTTCAGGTTCATACTTGTATTTTGGGTTTCTACTAGAACATGTTTTCCATACTTTAATGTTTAAAAAAACTTTATTTTCCTCATACTGTCGGCCTGAATATACCTGTATTTACACTCAGTCTGAAACGCTCCGTTTTAGTGCATGTCAATTGGAATTGCAACAGATTTGCGTTGCTATGCCACCAGTTTGGTCCATGTTTACTTCCTGTCAGCTGATGTCATTTATATACACTGCAACAGGATAATAAACTGGGACACATTTAGAATGTTTACGTTTAAAACCGTGTAATGGTCTAAATATTGTATATTTGCGACATCACAAATGGACAGAAATCCTAATGCTTGTTTCAAACACACAATTCTGAATACGGGCTATGTGTATTTCTCTGTATATATTGAGCGCTTCAATACTTTCACAGTATTTATATATCACTTAAACCTGCTTTATCATATAAAAGACATGGACATTTTACTTTTACAATATGGGACCTTTAATGTGCAAACAATCTATACTAGAAGAGAACACAACAATGCTGTTAGCCATAGTGTACTGGCCCATTAATGACCATGGAGTGGTCTGTACACTTCTATGGCTTCACGCTCCAGGGAGAGCTCTATAGGATGACCCTCACATGCATTATACATGCTAGTGTAGATGGCCTCTCACATCTGCCATGAACACATAGTAAACAGTGTGCAGAGCTCTTTAACTGAAACCATAAGGCCTTTTGTCTGGCATCATTATCTTTTGCTACCTCTCTCTCAACCCCCTCACAGTCGGGGCCTGACCGGCTCAGAGGGTTCGAGCAGTTCATCAGCTGAATTGCGATGTCGATGCTTTCGGTGCCCTATAGACATCTTGATTGGGATCATTTCACATTGACTGAATACTAATTAGCTCAACCTTTGTGACCGCTGTAGCTTTCTCACTTCCAACCCGTTGGATACAACTGCTTGGTCAGCGCCCCTCGGCATCGGAGACCGGTGCTGCACAGGGTACCCTCCTGTGTTACTTTTGGCCAGACCAGGGACGGCGGTGTCGATGTACGCTCCTTTCAAAATAAACCTCCATTTTCACAGGAAGTGAGGTTTAGGCAACACAACCACTTAGGTAGGGTTAGAAAATGGTTGATGTTAACTTCACTGACTAGCGACCCATGTGACTGATGACCAGGGAATGAAATTGGCACCTTCCACCTGCCAAATACAGGCTAAATGTTGGCTGTGGCAGGTAAACATTTCAGGTCACCTGCCACCATGGGAAATAGGTTTCCCTTATATTAAAGATAGGGTCGACGATGTTGGAAAGCTAGCATAATTTGAATGTAGCATCGCCTCAGGAAGCTCCGTCTAAACCCCCGGGTTTCGAACCCATGACCCTCTTGCTGTGAGGCAATGGTGCTAACCACTGCACAACGTGCCACCCTACATGTATACACTATATATGCCATTCAGAACATTAAAATAGCAGCAAACAACTATTGCTATGTAAGATAAAGTGGAGCAATGTCTACCTGAGCAGAGAATGAAGTCATGCTACTGCAAGATCCCAGTCTTTGCAAAATATTATATTCTGGGACTAAAAACTCTGTGACATAAAGATGTTGGAAAGCTAGCATAATTTGAAAGTAGCATCTCCTACGTCTAAACCACCCCCCTCCCCTCGGGGCTCCTTCCAAGGCAACGCCCCCCGCACACACATGCATGAGCACCGCCGCATCATAAACTACTTCACAGACACAGAGCGGAGAGAGGACCTCAACTCAACAACGCTACCTCATGACAATAACAGCGGCAGTGCTACTGCAGGGCTGACTTTTCTCTTACGGTGCTGGTGCACGCCAAGGGTAGAGTACGAGCGGGGAGGCATCTGATTGGTTCTTTCCAAGGGACTGCGAGGCAGTGATTGGTAGACGCTTTTACAGGATTACAGCAGCTTACAGATGACGGCTCTTTTCCGTCCTTTATAGAGCTCATCAGTAATGGATCACTGTCGGGGTGTAAAGACCATTTCAACCAATATAACAAACGGTGGATACGGGAGAACATTGTCAACCCTGCTTTAAGAAATGTTATTTTTAAAAAAGCAATTCCTAATTTAAAAAAAGTCAGTGTTTAAGGTTACGTATATTCCATATTTCTACTGTCTTATACCACTGACTCAGTGTTTACAATCTAAAGCTTTCTACATAGATTTCAGAAGAAACTGGCAGACAAAAAAATTGAGTGGCCGATAGAAATGTTCAGTGACCTGCCACGGTAGTTGAGGAAACATTTTAATTCAAGATACCAACGCGTCACGTACAAAATAAGTCAACGTTACATTTAGTTACACACAGGACACGAACACCAGTCTGGTTGAAAGTCTTGTGTTTCTTTAACCATCCACGGCCCCGCCCTGAACGGACTCTCACGCTATAAATACTGCGTCAATTGCTCCGACGTCAAATAACGACGTGGGTTTACATTGAAAGTTAGTTGAAAGCCCAGTCGTCACATACCGTCGCTAAAGGTTACTTCAGTGCATCGGTTTCCGAGGGGCGCTGCCAGCCGCGGCGTTTGACGAGTTGGGAGTGAGAACGGGTTTGTTTTGGTGATTATGTGTAAAAAACAAAAATAAGGTGAAACCATCAAAGGTTGACAGACAGTCTGTCCTAAACTAAACTAGTCTAATCACAGGATCAGACGACATGATATTTTTGTCTTTTGAGATGTCTCACTGTGTCCAGATTAAGTGATCATGGAGTCAGTAAACTTTGCCATGTACTTGGCAGAGAAACACCAGACTACGGGGAAGAAATGCCAGAAACCGACTTCATGGTTTTTGCCTGACACAACCAACAACGTTCACTTATCTTTTGCTCCACCATAGTTTACAGATGTGCATGGGAAGTGTTCTGCGCTCCTAGTGATGAACAAAGGAACATGTTGTAGAAATTGGTGAACTGCTGTAGGCAAGGAAGGTAAACAAAATCCTGACCTGCTAGACTTTTTTGTCGGGACATTGTGAAGCGTCAATGACTGTCAGGTCTGGCCGTTATCTAGGGATGCACCGATACCAATACCAGTATCGGGTCCGACGTTAACCTCTTGTCAGCATCTTTGGGTCCTCACGCTCCACCTCCCCGACGGTGCAGGCGAGACGGGCCGGCAGAGCCTCGCCCTGGGGGCACGACGCGGTTTGGGGCGCAATGAGGACAGTCTGCCCTGGTCGACAATCACACCGGGAGCAGGGGGCCCCGTCCCTCCCCGGCGCGGAGAGAGGGCGCAGCGAGCCTTTGTCCACGGTGCGGGGAGGTTCGGGCAGGGAGCGCTGTAAAGCCGGTAGAGCCGGTCGCGGCGCACCACCTCGTATGCGGGACTCCCCAGCATGCCGTGTGTCACTCACACCCTCCAGCTGGCTGTTAAAGAGGGGCTTTGGCACAGAGAAGTACTCGTATCGGTATTCGGTATCAGCAAGTACCCAAATGTAAGTACTTATACTTGTACTTGGTCGGAAAAAAAAGGGTATCGGTGCATCCATACCGTTATCGGTCTTATATTGTGCTGGTCTGATCTCGGCGTAAGACCTAAAGATGTACACTTGACATTTGGACTTGGATTCCAGTCAGACTAAAGTCGCAAAAATTAGGACTTGACTTGGACTGCTTGTGAGATCTGACGTCCTAGAAAAATGTTCACTTTGAGAACCACCGCTATAGACAATGTGTTATATTAGCTTGATGAGATCGATAATAGCCAGTAACAGATGAAATAAATAAAATGGAAATCAAAAATAGCCTTGGGTCTCAGCTTTGGTTCAGATGTTAATTTGGCAGTACCAATCAGGGCTCAGTCAGGTTGGGTCGGCACTGGTTTCAGGCCTGGTTCTGGTCTCAGAATTGAGGTCTGTACAGGAGTCTACATTAGAGAGTTAGGGGAGAAGAAAGGCCTATAACGTGTGTGTTATTGTATCCTTTATTATCCTAAATAAGCCAAACTTCATTTTAAAAGTACTTATTTTTGTTTCTAAATCTCACCCAGTTTAGTAGCGGAAGAGACTCGTATCTTTGAGCTTGTGTAGGATGAATGTTTGTATGCATGTAGCTCAAAGCTGAAAGAACTCAGTGCAGCTGAGCTCTGTTACAGTGATGTGGCAGCCCATAATGCTGACAAATGCCTCCGTGTGCTGTGAATATTACAGCATGCAGGTGGAATATAACAGACTTCTTCAAACAGTAAATACTGTATATAACCTCTCAGGTTTATCTCCAACTCAGTCACTTAAAGAATAGTAAAGTATTATTATAATACTTAACAGATATTTGATTAAAAAAAAAAGAAGTTAATTAAGGACTTTACTAAATTTGATTAGTTTACCTATTAAAATAGATAATTAGATAAATCAATCAATCAGTAATAACCCCCAGGTTCCAGTGAGCGAGTATGGAAGAAAGGCTTTCTTTTTCTGGGGAATCAGTGGCTCTGATCCTGGAAGTGTGTTCGCAATTAAGGAGCATTAGTCTGCTTGTTGTGTTGGCCAGATAGACAGGAAACAGAGATATGGATCTCCAGCTCTCCCTTTCTCTGCTCTTTTCATAGGCTTATACACACTCCTGGGCATATGCCAGCACAGTGGGAACACTTACAGTAGTAGGATGCAAGTCAATCTCTAAACCAACTATTCAAACATCTATCATTTTGATCACTAGTTGAACATGAATGCAAATGTGCGTTTAGATAAAGCCGTGTCAGATCTGCAGCACTATAGCAACCAATCTCTGTTCTCAGTTCTGGTCCTTGAATTTGGAGAAAAACTGGAGCCGGAACTGAGTAACCTACCAAATGTCTAGCACACATTTTATGTCTATATTCGAGCAGCCAACTAGAATAACATGAACACTGCTAAAAATGCATCGCAGTTTGGGTACATAATTTACTGAGACATTATTTAAAGTTCGACTCCATCTGTTCTTTTCCGTTTTTGTTTTGTTCAAATGGAAACACCCACTCAAAAAGCTGTAAAAAGCAGTGACATGGGTTACCACAGTAAGCTAATCAATAAGGTTATGAATAATGTGAACGCTAGCTAATGCTAGGTTTGGATTTTCTGAAGTGGGGTAGTATGTATTCTCCCGTGTTAATTCTGCAAGGTAAAACTACTGTTTTTTTCAATTGAGTCTGGTGGCTTTGAAAAGAGCGACATAACGACTTCAATTCCCTGTTGGAAAGGGCTGCCTGACGGCGAAGTAAAGCGGCTGTGGACCAGAGCAGCAGAAAAACGTAATTTAGAGACAAAAACAATAAATTGATATTTTCACTGCTTTACCTTGCCGTTGGGGAACTGGAGCCGTTATATCTTTGCAGAACATAGTGTTGCTGGTGTACCGCTACATTGATTGGTTCGTTAGTTTGTGTTATTGTGTGACTTTCGGATCTGAGCTACAGTAACGTGGCGTCCACAGCAGTACATTGTTTAGCTGTTACTCCTGTCTGCTTCTCAAAACTGGGAGCATGCCGACTGCCATCAAAGTTAATGTATATAATAGACTAAAACACAGGACTTTCACCAAGGAGACCGCTGCTGGTGTCCCATGTGAAATCAAAAGACAAAGTTGATTTATTTGTCACATAACTTCCATACTTAAGTTACAGCAGTTATTTTAACCCAAACCACAATCTTTTCCTAAATCTGACAAAGTAGTTTTGTTGCCTAAGCCTAACCAAGTTGATCTTTTCCTAAGCCTAACTAAGTAGTTTTGTTGCCTAAGCCTAACGAAGTTGATCTTTTCCTACACCTAACTAAGTAGTTTTGTTGCCTAAGCCTAACCAAGTCGATTTTTTCCTAAACCTAACTAAGTAGTTTTGTTGCCTAAGCCTAACCAAGTTGATCTTTTCCTAAGCCTAACTAAGTAGTTTTGTTGCCTAAGCCTAACCAAGTCGATCTTTTCCTAAGACTAAGTAGTTTTGTTGCCTAAACCTAATCAAGTCGATCTTTTCCTAAGCCTAACTAAGTAGTTTTGTTGCTTAAACCTAACCAAGTCGATCTTTTCCTAAGCCTAACTACGTAGTTTTGTTGCCTAAGCCTAACCAAGTCCCTCTTTTCCTAAACTTAACTAAGTAGTTTTGTTGCCTAAGCCTAACCAAGTTGATCTTTTCCTAAGCCTAACTAAGTCATTTTGTTGCCTAAGCCTAACCAAGTCGATCTTTTCCTAAGCCTAACCAAGTAGTTTTGTTGCCTAAGCCTAACCAAGTCGATCTTTTCCTACACCTAACTAAGTAGTTTTGTTGCCTAAGCCTAACCAAGTCCCTCTTTTCCTAAACCTAACTAAGTAGTTTTGTTGCCTAAGCCTAACCAAGTTGATCTTTTCCTAAGCCTAACCAAGTAGTTTTGTTGCCTAAGCCTAACCAAGTCGATCTTTTCCTAAACCTAACTAAGTAGTTTTGTTGCCTAAGCCTAACCAAGTCGATCTTTTCCTACACCTAACTAAGTAGTTTTGTTGCCTAAGCCTAACCAAGTCGATTTTTTCCTAAACCTAACTAAGTAGTTTTGTTGCCTAAGCCTAACCAAGTTGATCTTTTCCTAAGCCTAACTAAGTAGTTTTGTTGCCTAAGCCTAACCAAGTCAATCTTTTCCTAAAACTAAGTAGTTTTGTTGCCTAAACCTAATCAAGTCGATCTTTTCCTAAGCCTAACTAAGTAGTTTTGTTGCTTAAACCTAACCAAGTCGATCTTTTCCTAAGCCTAACTACGTAGTTTTGTTGCCTAAGCCTAACCAAGTCCCTCTTTTCCTAAGCCTAACTAAGTAGTTTTGTTGCCTAAGCCTAACCAAGTTGATCTTTTCCTGAGCCTGACTACGTAGTTTTGTTGCCTAAGCCTAACCAAGTCGATCTTTTCCTAAGCCTAACTAAGTAGTTTAATTTGAAAAGACTGGAACAAACTTGACACGTGCGTCACGTGTTGCTGGACATTCGTAGGAAAACGCACAGAAAATACGTTGTTGAAAGTCATCCTGAGCGTCACGAAAAATACGCTAATTCGTGTCTATGACTCAAACACAAATCAAATATATTAAATTTCGTCACAATTTCACGAACTGCAGTGAGACTGTGTTGTTAGGACAAAAGAAAGTCCGCTAAGGACAGTTGTTGTTTATTTATGGTAGTTACGTTACGTTGTTACATTATTATTTGAACACCAACCATGATCTTTTTTCTAACCTTTACCAAGTACTTTTGTTGCCTAAACCAGGAATCCCTAACCTTTGAATTTATTACCATAATATTCCGACTTTTTCTTGTAAACCTTTGACTTTGTTTTCATAATATTCTGACTTTTTTCTCGTAAACCTATGACTTTATTCTCGAAATCTCAGATTTATTTATTTTTCCTCAACGTTGCCCGTACCGTCGTACCGTGGTACCATAGACCTACAACAATGATAAATAAAAATGAAAATGTAAACAAAAAACAGTTATTAATTTCCATTTTTAAAAATCCGCATGGAGCCACCGGAGAGGGGCTAAAGAGCCACCGCATGTGGCTCCGGAGCCGCAGGTTGCAGATCCCTGGCCTAAACCTAACCAATCGCTTCATTTCTGCAGGCATGATATGAGGCTGATATGAAAACAATTTATGAATGGTATTTTTGATTCAGAAACGTCGACATCCACATATCCTGTGGTTTGCAGAAATGTACAGTCCTAACATTTTTTCTGGAGACTTTGTTGCCTGGAGGGCCTACAGTATCTCCATGGGTTCCATCCAGTCCAACAGCTGCTGTTTTCCAGAAATTAACAGTTTCCATTTCTGGCGGTCTTTAAAGCCCTTCCATGAAGCCTTTGTGTTGGTAAGTACGTATATTTAAAGCTTCATCAAAAGCATTTGTTTCAGAGCCCTGAAGATGTTCACTGCCTCCTGTGATGTCAGCAGAAGTACACGGAGAGTCCAAGTTTCCTCTGACACACACTCAGTATTCTATCGATGTAATGGCACACAGCAGTAACACTGTTTAATATGAAAACTTGGACGAAGAGGAAAAATGGGGGGAGGAGGAGGAGAGTGAGCGTGGGTCACGTTGAAAGGTGTGTTTAGAATAGAGGCTGAATAAACAGTGTGTATACATGTGTTTGCATATTCATGTGTGTGTGTGTTAAACCATACTTTTTGCCTATAGCATTAGCAGGGCAGGGACTCCAGCCTAACAGAACAGAACCTGATTGAGAGAAAGCAGAGGGCGGGGGTGGCTGTGCAGCTGAACAACGTGTGTGTTGTTTGGGAGTTTTCACTGGGGATTTTTTTCCAGTCTGTGAGACGGAGCAGGGCCTACAGCCAAGAGAGCCACCTGAAGGGAGTCACGCTATGAATAACCCACCACTTCTACAAAGTGTACAATCACTGAGATCATTGATGGGCTTAGTCCTTTAGGGGGGGGATACGACTGATCTTGAATTCTTTATACGCAGATGATCTCACACTCTCCGGGGAGGCTCGGCTCTCCGCTGGCCTCTGTTTCAGTGTCAGTGTGGAATGACAACTACATGCTGTGTAAAGCCATGTGGTCGTATCTAAGCCTAATGCCGTGGCTGTGGGGAGAGCAGAGAGGAAGCCCTGCCCATCCACTGCTGGCCTCACTGAGCTATTTGTGCTCTAAAGGTCGGCTCGGAATGGACATACACAATGTTATGTAATTTTGTGTTTTCATAAAGGACCTCTGTGTGCAAAGTGGCTCCGTAAATCCATACACACACACATTTCATCCAGCCCTCAGGCCAACAAATGCATCATTTAACTTGCCTGCTCTGCAACTAATTTTGATAGTTACACAATACTGAGAAAAACAACATTTTCTCTCTTACTTTCCTGTCCTATAATCTTTATTTTAGTCATTAATGTCAACTTGGTTCCAATAATTATGGACTTTCGCTGATAAACATCCCTGTTAAAAAGCCTTCAGCGTTTGGAGTGGAAGTCCTACTCACCGTAGTCGATCATGTTGTCTGTCAGCCGGTGTCTACCAGCTTCTAGCGAAGATGCAAACAGGAGATTCAAAGGATGGATTCACTCCACGCAGACAGAAGGCAGAAGTCCACACAGAACATCAGGTCAAAAACTGACACATCACCCAGAGCATGGCTTCCTCTCTATGATTCATCTGGGAGTAATGTGCCTGTACCTCTTCTCCTCCTTCGTCCTCCTCCTCCTCCTCCTCCTCCTCCTCCTCCTCCTCCTCCCTGCTTTTCCTCCCCCTCTGTCTGGAGAACACACAGTGTGTCTCAGTCAGGCACGGCTCCCCAAAATCACTGCCCCTTTCCTGTGAGCCAGCTCCAGAAGGGAAAACACACCGTACTTAGCTGGGCCTGACCTCACACCTACAAGGTCTTTTACGAGGTTCTGTGAGTGTGTGTGTGTGTGTGTATGTGGGTACATACTAAGATGAATACATTCTCTGTGGCCCACATAAACACACACTCCTCATTTGGGTGTGTATGAATCTAGTTTTCAGTCTGGACGGGTGCTGCAGCAGTGGCCAGTAAATATACAGATCTGGGTTGATTTTGGTGGAGGCTGTGAACCACTCTGGGCTCTGATGGGAGGAGAGGCCTTTACTGGGTTTGGTAGCTTAGGATATGGAGGATGATTAAATGTGGGCAATTTTCAAACTATTTTGTGTCACATCCACCACAAACACACTACATGTGTGGGGAACATAGTGGTGAGACTGAAACGTTGTCATCACTGTTTATTATTTAGTGATGGAAACATGACACCCGGGTGGACACGATCATTTTCGCCCCCTTTTCCACTGCAATGCTATGTTACGCACGTTGAAATTAATATATAATGAAATCAACAGGGATTTGAGCAACTATTATAATGTATTAATGTACAAACATACAATTAAAATGCTCTCCTCAAAGCCACCAGACTCCAGTCACGAAGAGTTGTATGAATGCCATGATTATGCGCAAGGCATTTAGTGTGCAATAAGAACACTTTTCCACATATCATTTGCACGCCATGTCTCCTGTACTGACTGCAATCCGCATCTAAATGCTTAAGAGTTAGTGACATAGTGTAAAAAGTGAGAAAGACCACTTATGGGTGGCCAACCCAGTCTCATGGGATGGTGTATAAAAACCACAACATTACACGGACATTATACGTGTCACGAGTACGCATTTTCACCTGTCATTTCTACGTCACGCAAACGTCAGCAGTTTTTGCCAGTTTAGGCAAGAAACTAACTTAGGGTAAGGGAAAACATCATGGTTGAGCTTAAAATAAGTAAACTAAGTAAAACACGTACGGAAACAACTACAGAAAACACATTACATCAACAACAAACGTGACAAATCATCAACACACTTCATTCAAACTCAACAGAAACAAAATAAAACTCACCAAAACCATCTTTGTTAGTCTTTCTACCGTTCCAACAATCACCAACTCGTTTGAGAGTTTGAAAGAGAGATTGAATAAGTAACAGATATTAAAAAAGAAGTAACCACCGTAACGTTTTCGCAGTTTACTAACCCTGTTTTCCGGCGTGTCATGTGACACACCAGAAAAAACCCCAGAATGACATACTTGTCTATCACTTATTTTTAGCGGGTTTTCCAAGATTAAAAACTGCATATACTGTACGTGCTAATTTTGGGGGAAAAAGGATACTAAGGTGTAAATGTGTTACAGTGAACTGTGCGCACAAATGTGGGGGACTTGTGAGAGATAGATGAATGAAAAGTATGGTCAAAATCAAAGTAGTAGAGCATAAGCCAAGATTAACTTGTCAAAACTGGTTAGTACAACAACTGAGTAATACTAACCATGGCTGGTTTATTGACACTGACCTCCAGAGGTAATAGGAGGTGACATAGTTCAATGCCACTGTTGCTTCAACTTTACAAAGATAAATCATTCACCATATACGACTTGTTTTAATATTTTGCGGCTGGGAGTGTCTCCTCCAGATTTTTGTTACATGGTAATGCAACATTCGACAGCATATTCATAATTAAATTGGTACAAACGCTTTAGATTTCTAAATATGTCAAGTGTATCTGAGAAAGTGCAAGTGAAGCCCCCAGTATTTTCAATGAGCCATACATTGCCTGGCAGCCTCACTGACCTCGTAACGTGTTGGTGTATACTGGAGGTGGAGAGAGCTAGCAGCGTGGGGCTAGTTAGCAGGAGCTCTGGGATAGCCGATTAGCTCAGAGAGTCCACAGACAACGAAACGGAGATCTCCACACTGTTACTTTATTCTACAGTACTTAACATTGACCACACAATGCCAGGTCTCTACGGAAGCATATTCACTAATCATACATGAGCAGTAGAACGTAGACAGCATAACCTGTACCAACTCAGGTATCTCTTGTGGACGTCGGTCGGAGTAGTTGCGATAGAACTGTGTGTATGTGTGTGTCTGTGTGTGTGTGTGTGTGTGTGTGTGTGTGTGAGTGCACAACTCTCCACTCAACTTTCAACTCAACTCTCAGTACATCCCAATAAAAGGAGGCACCACCTTGTGGCACTATTTGGCATTAGCCTACAGTAATACAGCAGTTTTACTAACAACAGGTACACAGGTTGTGTCTCATGTCACATTCAGAAGGCAAATAGAGAGCCGATGTCTGAGTGAAGGGATTGATCCCATTTTTGGTGACTTCCTAGAACCCGTGCATCTACCATTCAGAACACTTGTGATGCACTGGGAGATAAGGACCACAAGGTCTAAATTAAATACTTAAAAATGAGAGGGTTGTGTGTTGACGTTATGGTTCCTTATAACTATAGGCTACAAGACTTAAAGGTATAGTTTGGGCTGTTTTTGAAGTGGGGTTATATGAGGTCCTTCTCCATAGTCAGTGTATTACCTACAGTAGATGACGGTCGGTGCGCCCCCAGTTTGGAGAAGCAGACAGGAGTACCAGCACGGGAGAAAATCAATGTACTGCAAAGCTTATTTTAGCCACCTAAGGCTCACCCAAAAAAAATAATATCAGTTTAATTGTTCGCTATATTCAGAATATTTTCCGATGGCGAACCGAGCTGAAAGTGAAATGTATCTCTAATGTTTTTGTCAACAGAGACTGGAGGCTTTGGAGAGAGCAATGGTCTGGGTATCATCGGATATTCCGTTTTTCCTTTGGAATTCAGAAAGGAAAAAACGTTTTTTTATTTTTTCGTTTTAAACCAAAAACGAGAAAACGGCCGTTTTCTCGTTTTTCGTTTCTGAATCAAAAAATGAAAAACGAACCCAAACCGGGCCGTTTGTTTGTTTTTGCGAATTCCTTTTCTCATTATTCGTTTTTAATTGAAGAATGGAAGTCACGTGGGTTTTTCGTTTTTTCGTTTTAAACCACAAACGAAAAACGGAATCACGTGGTGCTCTGTTTGTTTTTTGTTTCCAAACGAAAAACGAAAAAAAACAAATTAAAAAAACGATCCGATTTAGTTTCTTCAAGTTTCTTTCTGTCATTTTCTCTTTTGAATCGAAGAGCTGAGAACGGCAGTCACGTGACCAGGAAGTGAAGGCAAACATGTCAAAATAAAAGCCAAGAAGATAGTTTGGTCATTCTATAAAAGTATAACATTATTTAAGCACAGGATCGGTTAAATAAATACACAAATAAATACATACATAGATATTTTTTTGTTCTGTTATTTTCATTAACACATGAATGTCTTTTATCCAAAAAGTGTGTGATAAATTACAGGGAGGGTTTCTACAGATGTTATACAGAACTCTCACATAATTGACAATTTTCTCTCTCACACCCTTACTATGGGCTGTTTCTTTATGTCGGCAGGTGAGAAGCACTTTGTGGCTAATCCTTTCAACACACCTGACACTTCCACCTGATCCCCTGCACTCCATTAGGAAGACTGTAGCCGAGTAGTTCTATATCATTATAATGCTGATTTTTCAACCAGCGATTATGACATTAATGCCAGCTAGACAGAATAAAGCTCTGTCTGTCATGACAATACTGTACTGGACTGAAGGCCACTCCATCACTCCAGATACTGTAGATTTAACAGATACCTGCTGTCTTCAGACGGCTGTAAAGAGTCACCCGAGTAAAGGAAAGGCTTTCAGTACAGTTCTATTGTCATGACAGACAGAGCTTTATTCTGTCTAGCTGGCATTAATGTCATAACCACTGGTTGAAAAATCAGCCTTATCATGATGTCGAACAAATTAACTAAATTACATATACTAACAAACAGACTAGAAATGATTGAAAAGCATCATAAACTACCAAACAGGCTAGAAATTATTGAAAAGCATCATAAACCACCAAACAGAATACAGAAAGTTAGTGATTTCAGTTTTTTAGTGAACTCAGGCTGATTAATCCTCATATTAGACTATGATGTCTGAAGGTTGGCAAACATGCTGATCAACCATACTTCTCTATCATTGACCAGGATTATTGACTTGACTTTTCATCTATAAATGCGTCAAAATTGAAAATTTGACTGAAAAGAAAATCCTTGGGGATTGAGGAGTGGTGACCTCTGACCCCTATGGTGGGTAACGTCACAGAAGGCCTACTCATAAAATGCACTGACTTCACTGGTACCAAATCTCCTTCCAAACTAAATTGTAAAGCTGACGGCCCCTCAATATGATCTGATCAATACAATACAATCAAACTGTATTGTCCACCAGGCTGGAAATTTGTCTTCAGCTCACAAAACACAGAAAACAACAGACATTAAAAACCAGACAGCAGTTAGTAAAAAACAGAGACAGGTTATGTTACACATTAAAACAGTTCATGTCAGTGTCTGTGGCTCAGATCTGCTCGGTCACTGTGTTGAGTTTAGAATATTGATGGCATTTGGGATGAAAGACTTTTTAAACACACGTTTAGTTGCCAGAGGGGCTCTATAGCGCCTCCCGACTGGCTGAAGAGAGGATGGGAGCTATCTGCCAGGATACTCCTCGCCTTCTTCCTCGTCCTTTCTGTAAAAAGTTGAGTCGAGGGCTTTTGGGGTTTACCAACTATTTTGCCTACCATTGACACAATCCTAGACAGTTTATTCTTCTATCTACAGCAGGGGTGCACACACTTTTTCAGCATGCGAGCTACTTATAAAATGACCAAGTCAAAATGATCTACCTACTATAAAAATGCAAAACATATATTTATTTATAAATATATTGAGTATTCTTTATATGTACAATATATGTTGGTGTACCTTGCATAACTGCATGAACCCATATTGTACAATATAACTCTGTACATTTTTTGTCATTACCTTACTCTGATGACTTGCACTGAATGGAATCAGCCAGGGATGCATAGTCCGGACAGTAGCTGCTGATAGCCAGCCTCAAGCACACTTCCAAATGATCATCAGTCAAGGTGGAACGGTATTTGGACTTAATAATCTTCATGTGGGAAAAGGCTGACTCGCATAAATAAGTGGAGCCGAATAATGCAGGCAAGGAGGTAGCACATTTCCTCATGTTGAGGTACTTTTCCTCTGTGAGTAAGTTCCAGAACTGTCCATGAGCCCTGGACTTAAGCTGAATGTCAGCTTGTAGTGTCAAAATCTCATCCTCCACTCCAGATGAGTTCAGGTGAAACAGTGTTGCAATTTGTTGGCTGACGTCTATTTAAAAAAAAAAAAGATTTTTTTTTTTTTTTTTTTTTTTTTTAATGCCATGCGATCTACCCACACTACCTTTGTGATCGACCGGTAGATCGTGATCGACGTATTGGGCACCCCTGATCTACAGTGTAGGTGACCGTACCAGGCAGGAAGGTTAAAGGTTAAAACACTCTCAACAATAGTTTTGTACACTAATTCTAAAATCTGCCGGCTGACACCGAGGCCACTGAGTTTCCTTAGAAGATAAAGGTCACTGTGAGCATCTCTTGAAAATATACTCTGTATTTACAGAGAAGCTCACCTGGGTGTCCAGGACTGTACCGAGGTATTTAAAGTGTCCCACAGTTTCAACATGTTGGCCATCAAGTGAAACTGGCTCTGTGATCAAATGTTGTTTTGTGCAGCACATGATTAATTCTTTTGTCTCGGCCACATTGATTTCTAGCTGGCTAGTGTGACACCGTGTTTGAAGGGCTGTAGTGTGGGCCAGATAGGCAGCTTCACCTAGTGGGCCTGTTTCCTGTAAAAGGCCAACTAAGGCCATGTCATCCGCATACTTAAACAGTCTAAAATGTTTCTCATTAATCATAAATTCATTAGTAAAAAGAGAGAATAGCACAGGGGAAAGAACACAGCCTTGTGGGCAGCACGTCTGATATGTTCTCCCTGACACAGACCCTCTGATCCACAGAACTAACCCTGTGTTGATGTTGAGATCAATGAGCCTTTTCAGGAGAATATGCGTCTTCATTGAGTTAAAAGCTGAGCTAAAATCCACGAATAAAGCTCTGGCATAACCTTTAGGATGCATAAGGTGTTTTGTGACTGTGTTAAGCAGAGTCAGCACAGCGTCGTCTGGGCCTCTGTTGCTCTTATTTAAGCGAACTGGAGCAGATCTAGCACTGTGCTGGTCAGGTGGCTGGCAAGAACTCGTTCCATGGTTTTACACAATATGGAGGTTATTGCGATAGGCCACAGATCATTTGGCTTACTTGTGTCGGCTTTTTTAGCACAGGCCTAATTATTGTGAATTTCCATGATTTTTTATGAAGTGGCCTTCAGTCCAGTACTATTGTCATGACAGACAGAGCTTTATTCTGTCTAGCTGGCATTAATGTCATAATCGCTGGTTGAAAAATCAGCATTATCATGATGTAGAACTACTCGGCTACAGCCTTCCTAATGGAGTGAAGGGATCAGGTGGAAGTGTCAGGTGTGTTGAAAGGAGTAGCCACATAGTGCTTCTCACCTGCAGACATAAAGAAACAGCCCATAGTAAGGGTGTGAGAGAGAAAATTATCAATTATATGAGAGATCTGAATAACATCTGTAGAGACCCTCCCTGTAATTTATCACACACTTTTTGGATAAAAGACATTCATGTGTTAATGAAAAGAACAAAAAAAAAAAATATCTATGTATGTATTTATTTGTGTATTTATTTAGCCTATCTATCTTCTACTGTTACTTTGATCCTGTGCTTAAATAATGTTACACTTTTATAGAATGACCAAACTATCTTCTTGGCTTTTATTTTGACATGTTTGCCTTCACTTCCTGGTCACGTGACTGCCGTTCTCAGCTCTTCGATTCAAAAGAGAAAATGACAGAAAGAAACTTGAAGAAACTAAATCGGATCGTTTTTTTAATTTGTTTTTTTCGTTTTTCGTTTGGAAACAAAAAACAAACAGAGCACCACGTGATTCCATTTTTCGTTTGTGGTTTAAAACGAAAAAACGAAAAACCCACGTGACTTCCGTTCTTCAATTAAAAACGAATAATGAAAAAAGGAATTCGTAAAAACAAACAAACGGCCCGGTTTGGGTTCGTTTTTCATTTTTTGATTCAGAAACGAAAAACGAGAAAACGGCCGTTTTCTCGTTTTTGGTTTAAAACGAAAAAATAAAAAAACGTTTTTCCTTTCTGAATTCCAAAGGAAAAACGGATTATCCGATGATACCCAGACCGCAATGATAAGTTTCACTTTCAGTTCCCCATCGGAAAGGGCTGTCTGATGGCAAGATAAAGCGCTGAACATATTGTAAATACAGCGTACACTTAAATGGCCGTTGTTTTTTTTAGGTGGGCCTTTGTTTTAGGTGTCTAAAGTACGTTTCTCCCAACTGGGGGCGTGTCAACCACCATCTACTGAAGGTAATACACTGACTATGGATAAGTAGCTCATACAACCCCACTTCAAAACACCTGAACTATCCCTTTAGGAGATGCCCTTTTTCTGGATCAAAACCTTCTCTTAAGTGGATCTGCTATCCAAAGTGATCTCTTGGGCGCTGGGGTCTTGGTCCAGCGTTCTAAGGCAGACATCCATTTTCATATCTAAATTTCTTCATAGCTCTGCTACACTCTCATTCACTCCCTACACCACTGTCTCCACTCAGACTCCTTTATTCACACAAACAGATTAACCACTTAAATAAGTCTTGGCCCATTGATCCAATAGAATATCAAAGTATTTTTTATAATCAGGATTCACGCTGTGTATTTGCCATGATTAGAAACAGCAAACGAGACGTGGCTTTAAGAGCAACATTGGAGCATTTTCTTGAGCAACAATAGTTTACATAGTGACAGCAAGCATGTCTATCTCTGCAGTCCTGTGCAGAACTAAACCACTCTTTGAAGGCTTTCTGACTAGCTTACCTGGAAATAAGATGCAATGTACTATATATATTATACAGCTTTCCCTAAGCCTAACTGTAGCCACTGAGAGTCTGCAGGTAGACCTACTTGGGGCAGCTCACTGAGCTGTGATAACACTGGTGAGCAACCTCAGTAGTCCCTCAGTGGTCTCCCAGGCTGGTCTTCAGACGCTGTGCGAGGCTTCCACCCCCACAAACACATGTAACGGAACTGTTCATACCAAGATGTTTGTATCCTTTTGATAAATGAGTCAGATCTCCTGTGTGAGGAACTCGCCATGCATTTTGTTGTGCCTCCCTCTAGTGGCTCACTTGTGTCATTGTGGCCGGGGGGGCTTCTGATAGAGGTCTCCTTCAGTTTGTTAAACCAGCAGTGAGGAGTTGGATTTTGGAAGTGAGACTTACAGGTGTTCATGTACAGAATGTTGCTATTTTTGTCAACTAAGTATGAAATATTAGCAACATGGATAATAGTGTGTGGCATATGAAATCAGTATGAAAAACAAATTGAACTCATTTAAATCTATTCAGTCTAACTACACATCTACTGATACCATTCATTTAGCTGTGTGTTACACTCATCACACTCACTCATCTTCAACCTCTTATCTGGGGTCGGGTCGCGGGGGCAACAGCTCCAGCAGGGGACCCCAAACTTCCCTTTCCCGGGCCACATTAACCAGCTCTGACTGGGGGATCCCGAGGCGTTCCCAGGCCAGTGTGGAGATATAATCTCTCCACCTAGTGTTGGGTCTTCCCCGTGGTCTCCTCCCAGCAGGTCGTGCCTGGAACACCTCCCTAAGGGGGGCATCCTAACTAGATGCCTGAACCACCTCAGCTGGCTCCTTTCAACATAAAGGACCAGCGTCTCTACTCCGAGTCCCTCACAGATGACTGAGCTTCTCACCCTATCTCTAAGGGAGACGCCAGCCACCCTCCTGAGAAAACCCACGATCTAGTTCTTTGGGTCCTGACCCAGCCCTCATGACCATAGGTGAGAGTAGGAACGGAGATTGACCGGTAGATCGAGAGCTTTGCCTTCCGGCTCAGCTCTCTTTTCGTCACAACGGTGCGGTAAAGCGAATGCAATACCGCCCCCACACTGCTCCGATTCTCCGGCCAATCTCACATTCCATAGTCCCCTCACTCGCCAACAAGACCCCGAGAACCCTTGAACTCCTTCACTTGGGGTAAGGACTCATTTCGTACCCGGAGTGTGTTACAGTGTTTTACTATTGGTTACATCCATTTCTCAATACTGAGTACAATTTTTGTTTAAACCAACACACAAAATGGTGGTAAATTATAGTTAGGCTGCTGATTCCCACTGTAGCTGAATTTCAGGTAATTATGCTTTTTTATTTCACAACATCTACAGTTTATGTAAAAATAACATATATTTGGAATTAATGTTTCTCAGTATACACAGAGACCTCTGATAGATGGGCATCAACCCCATGGAGGAAATATTAGTTATTTAGACAAAGTTATATTTGCTGCATCAATCTGTCTTGGTGTTAATGGATGGATTGCTGCCCTAAAATATGGAAACGCCTCTGCCATCTACTGGAAATATTAGAGAACAAACGGTAAAACAATCTGTGTCAAAAATGAATATGAATTTAATCAAAGAGATCGCAATCATAACAATATGAGACTCCAAGAAAAGTCATACTTCCTGAAGTCTTCCTCATGAAATCTGACTTTTGAGGCAAATTTGGTGATTTTGGCCTCTCCAGTGGCTCCCTGTGGATTTTTAAAAATGGAAATGAATAACTGTTTTTTATTTACAATATAAATTTTATTTATCATTGTTGTAGGTCTATGGTACGACAGTAGGAAAAAAAAATAAACCGGAGATCACGAGACAGAAGTCATAATATTACGAAAATAAATTCATAATATTATGAAAATAAATTCAAAGATTTACTAGAGAAAAGTCGTAGTATTATGAGAATAAAGTCATAAAATTATAAAGTAGTAATTTTACGTGATTTTCTTTTTTCTCGTGAAGTTATGACTTTATTCTTGTAATATTACGACTTTTTTTATCTTGTAAAGTTATGACTTTATTCTTGTAATATTACGACTTTTTTATCTTGTAAAGTTATGAATTTATTCTCGTAATATTACGACTTTTGTCTCGTAAAGTTATGACTTTATTCTTGTATTATTACGACTTTATTCAGGAAATCTCTGTTGTTTTTTCCTTCAATGTGGCCCTAATACTCCGTAGTACATTTGCTCTTTAGCCCTCACTGCATTAGACTTATATACTATATACTTAGACTGTTACCTTCATCACAATGCTCAAATGTTTTGCGGCTCCAGACAGATTATTATTATTTTTTTGCCTAAAATGGCTCTTTTGATAGTAAAGGTTGCTGACCCCTGGTCTATACAAATAAAATCTGACATCTAAATGATTCAAATATTATGTATATATCACTTCACATGCCCTGGCTGTAATACTGGTTACAGGCCAAACTGAACACTGATTAATATCCAGATTAATTCAGCACTAAAAATATTGTGTATGAACATTCAAACATGTAACTGATTTTATGACACATCCTGTTGAAATGGACTCGAATTCTGGAACAAACTTGGAAACACTGAAGAGACATCGATCCATGGACGACATACAAAATGCAAACGTAACAGATCAAACACAGTTTTGTGATCAACAGATCCGGTTTTAACTGTTCTTCTCCCAATCTGGAATGCCCAGTTCCAGTTTCAGGTGTAACGCAAGGCTACTGTATCGGTATCTGTTCATGTCACAAAGATATCTGTATTTGGATTATAGCCAAACCGTATATCAGACATTAGAAATTGTCTTGTCTGCTTCATTTTCGGCATTTAATTGTTTTGTATATATATATATACTGTATATATAATCTGATTACTTAATTACATTTCTTTACATATATTGTGTTTATATTGTAGCATGTGCACATACTGTAATTGACATGTTACGTACTCCTTTATTTCTATTTTCTTTGATTCTTTATGTTTATATAAGAGCAACTGTAATGCCCCAATTTCCCCCCGCAGATGAATAAAGTATTTCTAATTCTGATAATATTTTAATCATGTCCTTAAAATAATCCAACCATAAAGTATGATTTGTGTTTGAAAAAAAAAAAAAAAGTCTAAACTGAGATGAAATAAAAGCTGAGGCTGTAAATGGTCCAGGTAGAAATCACTGGTGAAAACGGGGAGGTTGGTGTAAAAGACAGAGTCAGAATGTATTTATCGCCTTAATGTGGCTTCTGGATCCAAGCTGGCCTCAGCCTTTCTTCCATCGGCATCTGACTGACCATTAGGTCTGTGTCTGTCTCCCCGTGATACTGGTAGGAATCATCGACCACTTTATTTACTGCCAATGGCAGCCAGGAGTGAATGAGACAGAGGCCCTGTTCACACCTGGTATTAACATGAGTCCTCAGTGATCCGATCACAAGTGACAAGACACATTAAGATCGGATCTTTCAGACCACATTCAGAGGTGGTCTGGGCCACATATGACCACATTCTTTTAGCAGTGTGTACGCGAATGCATCCTGGCCACATTAATGACCGCCTAATCATCTGATGTCCAGCTGGGCTCCGCGGGATCACCGCGCCCCTCAGGTGAATAAACGGGCAGACACGGGCGCTTGTCAGCATGGAAACGGCCTCTGTGCTCTACTGTATTCTGTCGGTACAAATGTATTTTATTAAAATATATCTTGTTTATAGGCTACATATCTACAGACTATCAGACTAGGCACGTAAAGTGCATAATTATCATACTGTCGGTGATGTGTCGGTGTTTTTGTTCCGCTGATTTGCGCGGAGCTGACACCCGACCATCCGACTGCCCGTTCTCTGTCCTCCCCGGCTCTCTGGAGCGCGGTACTGCGCTGTAGTACCGCGCTGTTGTACTGTGCTGTACCATGCTGTTGTACCGCAGGTCCACAGGGACCGCCGGTACAACAACCTTTTATTTTGATGTTAATACAATGTACCAGAATTCAGGAATATGTAGGATATTATTACTGACATTCATGTAATATTACGTCACAACGGCTGCTATATTAGCCGTGTGTTTACTACGTGTTTATTTGCATATAGAGCGGGGAAGTAAGATCGGATCACAAGTGGTCACTGAAGACGCATGTGGAGACACATTATAATGCCAGGTGTGAACAGACGTACTTAGAGCTGTCCACTTGGGATCCGATCACTGAGGACGCATATTAATACCAGGACTGAACAGGGCCAGAGTGTAAATCATGGGTGTAAGCTACAACGTGATATCTATTCATAGTTTTCAGTCACGTGACTCGCGCATAGCCTGGAGGTCAAAACCAAGCCCCCAGAAAGAGCACAAGGCTGTCAAATCTTTATTTTTTACAATCAGCAAGTGTTTAGATCACCTCTCAAACAAGGAAAAACAAAGATATATATACAAACTGCAAGTCTTAGGCACCTGTGACCCATATACAGTACCTGCTGCGGTATTTCAATCATTTAAGTGGAAGTAGACAACTTTTCAGCTATCTAGCACGCTAGCTTATCAACTCCCTGGTCATAACAGCATCTAATAACTTTAACCACTGCTCATTTTAGAAACGTCACCGCAACAAAACCTCTTCTTTGTTTATGTAATGTGTGCTTATTGGTTTCCCATAAGCCTCGCTTTCACTGTATAATTCTGTCTGATACTGGGAAAATGTAGGCTTGTTAGCTCGCTATTATGCTAGCTACACCAGCTAACGCTGACAGCAAGTAACAAACATCTATGATCCATTGTCTGTTTGATAATCTAAACAAAGAACATGTTTTCTTGCGGTGGCCTTCCTAAAAATTAGCAGTGATGAAAGTTACTATATTCTGTTCTGATCAAGGAGTTGATAACCAGACAGCGTTAGCTAGCATAGCTTGCTAGTTGAAAAGTTGTCTCAGCTACGTCCCCGGAGCTGTACTTTGGTGATGTTTAGCTACATAACGTTATATCTTGTGGAGACTCCATCCCTTATACTGTCGCCAAGATGAAAGTGGAACGTCAGTTATCTGTACTTTCAATCTGGATGGGTCACTAGTCCTTTTGTTTGCGAGGTGAAGGACAAGAAATTAACGTTGGTTACTGCGGTCGAGCTAGCTGTCACTCGCAAAATGATTTAAATGGTTGAATGGTTAAATGAACTGGTTTGACCATGGAGACGGGAGAGACGTCTAGCTCGGTCGTAGTCGTTGTTTGCATGGGTGTTCAGTTGTAGTCAGTGTCAGTGTTGTCCGCTCTCGTCAGGGATGGCGGCACGTCTAATTTAATTGCATAAATCCACAATCCTCTGCTCTGGGTTTTGGTTCTGAGACGGTGCTGTAGAAACACAGTCCAGGCTCGTCTTCTCTTCGGTTTGTGCATCAAATTGAACAACAACTAACAGTGTTGTAAAAGCTGAGCTGTCGCTGGCGGACAGTGGATGGCAGCTTTGTTTTGCCCTCCAGGTGGGCGTTCCCATAGGGCCGTGACGTCACGTGAAAACTATGAATAACTGGGATGTGCAGGTAGCCTACAAGTCATGCATGTGACTAAATATAAGATCTCGACCTGGGCGGACACATATCCCCTTTGTTTATCCAGGAATTCACAGAACCATAGTTACCTTCCTAACTTATGTTGGCCCAAATCAGAACACACAAATATGGGTTGTTTTTAAACGCAATGATAAACAAGATATTTAGTCGTATGTTGGAGGAGTTTTTGCGTTCAAGTGTTGCAAGTAATCCAACTGTGATTGTCTATAAGCAGAAAAAGACCGGAGCCCCGAGCCCTCTCTCCATGTATTCATTTGAATACATGACCAAGCCAGAGCTACTCTGCGCACGTCTGTGGTAATGAGCAAGAATTTTGCTCATTACCTCCAACCCAGACTGGTGCACATCTGCTGTATTACCATACAATTATGTCATTTTCACAAAATAAATACTAATAAAAGATTAAAAAACTAATTGGCATGGCATTCACTGTAATGGATTACTTATGACGAGCAGATCTCTACAGCCTGATTTTCACCCCAAGTATACCTAATTGATTCGTAGAGAATGGGCTGCAACCATTGACTCTACTGTATATAAGAAGTGGATGTAGTCACCATGATGTCACCCATTGGTTTGTGGACTTCGGTTTTGAAGCCTTGACTTTGGCCATCGCCATCTTGACAGTCGATCCCGAATGCCGAACAAGACATTTTTAGGCGACTAAAATGTTGCAATTAGCTTTCATGAACTGAGAACACACCGTGAAAGGGTTAAAGTTCTAAGAAGACAGCGCTGCGTTACCCAACATATCCGCATATAACGTTTCCTATGATATGCTATTTTTCATGCGTTCTCCTACACTGTAAACCCCAATCCATCCATGAAACAAAATGTTATTGTTAAGTCTACACAAATGTTCAGGGCGACCGGGTCGCCAGGCAATCACAGGCTAGCGACCGGGCCGCCAGGCCATCACAGGCTGGTGACCGGGTCGCCAGTGACATCAAAACTTTATATTCACTTGACACAAACACTCATCCCTTGTGAGCTTAACATAATTTTTTAGCCAATATAGCCTAATTAGTTAGAGGTCAATTAACAACACATACATTGTGCACTTAGCATATAATTGGATAATTGAATGAACTAAAAAAGATGTTGCAAATATGTAGTTATTTTCTTGTTCAATAACGTGAAAAATTTGTGTTCACTTTACATAACAAACACATAACAAGAGTTGCAGAGTTATGCTGGACACAATTTTTTTGCTGTCTTAACATAAAACTACCACAATTTTTTTGTGTTTTTACCAACTTAT
This sequence comes from Sebastes umbrosus, assembly GCF_015220745.1. NCBI lineage: Eukaryota > Metazoa > Chordata > Actinopteri > Perciformes > Sebastidae > Sebastes > Sebastes umbrosus. Next base: position 38,780,474 of record NC_051270.1, read on the forward strand.
TATTTTCTATTAGTCAAAGCAACATTCTATTTAAAGGCTGAGTACAACTCCATCTCTTTGTTTATGTAACTTAAAATATTTGAGTATAAATAAAAACATATATTTGTGTTATAATGTTTATGTCAATAAAACTTAAGTATTTAATGTTAAATGGCATATATTGTTAAGCTCAATGGACAGCATAGAAATTGTACACTATGTATACATTTTAGTAGTTGTTTTAACTTAAAAATTGGTGTAGCCCTTTGGGTGCCCCAGACAAAATTGAGATTTGGAAACCGCATCACACATCACAATGGCTTTAAGACAAAAATAAAGATTTTTTCTTTTTCATAAATAACTGCATTTCTTATAATCTAAATAAACAATTGGTCCCTGGTATTGTTGGTTTAAAAATGTCAAGTCAGTTCACTCTAACAATAGTTACAGGGGTAAAAAGTGTATTTCTTTCTTTCTTTATTTATTTGTTAATTTGTTACCTCAATTCAGAAAATGAGGAAGGGCATCTGACATTTTTTTCATTTAATTTTGTTTTCTAGAGGGTGCCGCTGAATTCCTAAACATTACTGATTCTTTCAACCTGGTGCAGCACATCTCTGGTTCAACTCATAACCGAGAACACGCCCTTGACCTCGTCTTTACTCTGGGCCTGAATATAAACTCCATCTCATTGATAGACCTCGTCTCTGACCATAAAGGTAATGTATTGGACTCCTGTATCCAGGCATAAGCAGTCTGTCCATGACCTTTTATGGTATACTATACTATGACTTTTCATGACATTTGTTATGACATACTATGCTACTACATACTATGACTTTTTTATAAGTTTTTCATGACATAATACACTTTGACTTTTTTAACATATATTTATTTAACTCAAAATGCAGTTAGAAAAACAGTATGTTGATTCTCTGTGGTCTAAAGAAAAGATGAATTAATTGGGTTTAATTTAATTAAAGTTTATTTTCATGGCTGAGTATTAAAAATCACATTAAATAATGGCTAATTGGAATATGAGCAGAACCTGCCCAGCCCAAGCTCTCTAAGAAGACGAGGAAAAACTCCTCCAAAGTCCTGAGGCCAGATGGAAAATGGGAAGAAACCTCGGGAAAGGCAATTCAAAGAGAGATCCCCTCTCCTCGAACGGCTGGGGGTGTTACAGGATCTGCAAAAAAAGGGCTGGAGTCGATCCCAGCTGACATTGGGCAAAAGTCGCCAGGCCATCACAGGCTAGTGACCGGGTTGCCAGGCCATCACAGTCTGGCGACCTGTCCAGGGTCGCCAGGCCATCACAGGCTGGCAACCGGGTCGCCAGGCCAACGTCGTTCAAACAGGACCACATGGGGCCGGCTCTGTAGCGCCAGCCTATCACAGGCCGATGACCTCGCCAGCCTATCACAGGCCGGCGACCTCGCCAGCCTATCACAGGCCGATGACCTCGCCAGCCTATCACAGGCCGGCGACCTCACCAGCCTATCACAGGTCGGTGACCTTGCCAGCCTATCACAGGCTGGCCGCCCCGGTTACTCACGTTCTTCCTGTCAAAGATAGAGCAGCATTAATACTTGGAAGATTGTATGGCGAGGACGTGTGTGTTCCGGATTGGTTCATCTGAGCCAATGGGTGATGCTTGAGCTGCTCCAGGGTCAGGCGCTTTTCAGGGTCTTCAGTCAGACACATTTGCAAGAAATCCTTGCAATCTGGTAAAAAAGAAGGAGAAGAAAGATGAAGGTGACGGCTACAGAGATCAATCAGAATGTGAACTAAAATGAACAGATTAGTGTCTGTTGACATGTTTGTGTATGTTTTTGTTACCTTTGGACATCCTCTTGTTGAACGTCATGCCGTATTCGAGGAACGCGATGGTCTAAAAAAATGTGTCCCTTGGAGCATTTGTAACAGGACCACTCCCATCTGGCGAGGCAAACACACTGGTGACCTGTCCAGGGTCGCCAGGGCATCACAGGCTGGCGACCAGTCTCCAGGCCATCACAGGTTGGCGACTGGGTCGCAAGGCCATCACAGGCTGGTGACCGGGTCGCCAGGCCATCACAGGCTGGTGACCGGGTCGCCAGGCCATCACAGGCTGGCGACCGGGTCGCCAGGCCATCACAGGTTAGCGACCGGGTCGCCAGGCCATCACAGGCTGGTGACCGGGTCGTCAGGCCATCACAGGCTAGTGACCGGGTCACCAGGCCATCACAGGCTGGTGACCGGGTCGCCAGGCCATCACAGGCTAGCGACCGGGTCTCCAGGCCATCATAGGCTGGCTACCGGGTCGCCAGGCCATCACAGGCTGGCTACCGGGTCGCCAGGCCATCACAGTCTGGTGACCGGGTTGCCAGGCCATCGTCGTTCAAACAGAACCATATGGGGCCGGCTCTGTAGTGCCAGCCTATCACAGGCCGGTGACCTCGCCAGCCTATCACAGGCTGGCCGCCCCGGTTCCACACGTTCTTCCTGTCAAAGAGAACACAGCATTAATACTTGGAAGACTTGAGTATCGTATGGCGAGGACGTGTGTATTCCGGGTTGGTTTATCTGAGCCATGGGTGATGCTTGAGCTGCTCCAGGGTCAGGCGCTGTTTGGGGTCTTCAGTCAGACACATTTGCAAGAAATCCTTGCAATCTGGAGAGAAAGAAGGAGAAGAAAGATGAAGGTGACGGCTACAGAGATCCATCAGTGAACTAAAATGAACAGATTAGTTTCTGTTGACATGTTTGTGTATGTTTTTGTTACCTTTGGACATCCTCTCGTTGAACGTCACGCAATTTTCGAGGAACGCGAGGGTCTCAAAAAATGCGTTCCTGTGGAGCGTATGAAACAGGACCACTCCAACCTGCCACGCTGTGGTCGGGCCGGCACTGTAGCCTTGACCATTGTACCACTCCGGAGGGATGTAATTAAAGGTACCTAGAATACACAGACATAATGATAAGACGTTGAGGAGGAGGAGGAGGAGGAGGAGCTTTCTTTAAACGTAAAAGTCACGGATGGGTAAGTTAGTGAAGAGCAGGAGTAGAAGCTAGACATCTTACCGTAGTAGTCGCGGTAATTGGCTCCTCTCTTCACGAAGCAGCTCAGTCCAAAGTCAATGAGGCGAACTCGCGGGACGTCCGAGCCGGTCTCGATCAAGATATTTTCCACCTTGATGTCCCGGTGAAAGATGCTCTTATCCTCAAGATCAATTAATGCATCAACCAGCTGTTTCAGGATGATCTGAGAAACAAAAAGAGAGAGATGAAGGATCGTAGAGGAGGGTGCTTTGACATTTCTTCATGGCTGTTACTCAGCGGGCTACCTCCGGGTCTGAGAAGTGACGCCAACGTGGAAGTGTGATTACTTTGGTGAGGACAATGTACAATAATGACTAGAAATGATGGTCAAAATAATCCCCTCAAGTTCGTGTACAACGTTTAAAACACACACAAGATCCTCCAGCAGCTTACCTTGGCCTCTTCCTCTTTTAAGGAGCCTCCCTTTGACCAGATGTACGTGAACAAGTCCATGCAGGGGACTGGTCTCTCCAGCACCAGGATCAGCTCCTGTTCCAGATCGTACCAGTCCAGTAGGGACACAGGTGCCGAGGAGGCCGCTGAGCCACTTGTATTGGCCGCCAGTTTCAACAAGATGGCGACCTCCACAGAGAGCGTATTCCCATGCTCGTCCTGAAACATCACAACAAAGAGGAGGATGAGTGAGAGAAGCTCCACAGAGAAGCAGGATTCATCCAGAATACACCCAATAAGAGAGTGCAATGTTGAATACAGCACATCTTAACTCACCACGTGTTTGATGCACTGATTGTCGCTCGGGATGTATTTGATGGCAACCTACGAGACACAAACTTTGTCAGCACTTCCTGTCCATACTGTGTGTGTGTGTGTGTGTGTGTGTGTGTGTGTGTGTGTGTGTGTGTGTGTGTGTGCGTGTGTGTGCAAACGTGTGTGTGTAATACTTACAGGCAAATTATCTGCTTTGCGATATCCAGCAAACACAGATCCACACCCTCCTTCGCCGAGCTTCTCTTGCTGTTGATATTTGTCCTCGAATGCAGCTATAAAAACAAACAAGGTTTAGTTTTAATAGAGTTGTGAGGAACACTGACTACATGTTACTGAAGCTCTGGGGTGGATTCATACACAGAATGGCCTACGCTGCTATTTACAGGGACCCCATATTGACCAGATTATTTTAATTAGTTAAAAAAAACAAAAAAATGTTCCCTTATTGGCCCACAAGAAACATAAAAAAAATGAAGAGGGACACATGTACCCAATCAACTGACCTTATGAGCCTGGTCCGATGATGTGACCAGGTTCATGAGGTCAATTTGGTTTTCAAATAATACGTCACTACTGGACAGAATAGTGGCAAAATGTCAAAAAGAAAATATGATCACGGAGCACAAAAACAAACAGCACAAGGTCTGAAAGAACACCGTGACCAGAATCTACTAAAGAAAACCCCTAAATGGACGAGTTATGACGAGGTTTAGATTAAAGGCTGTCTCAATGAGGTTGTATACGCCAGTGTTCCCCCACTGTGTACGTGTGGGCTGTGAAATATAACTGGCACGCTTTTATACATGACACTAAATGACTTTTTTCTGGTAACATTAAAGCATGATGAGTAAGGTTGGGGGGGGGCATACAAAGAGTAGCTCAGGGGCCCCTGAACACTTTAATCCGCCTCTGCTTAAGCTCTAATATGAATTTTACACTTAACATAAAGCCAAACCTGACATGTATCACTCACCTCTTTGCACACGTACGGGCAAATTGTGTGCGGTGTTCAGTTTGCCGTCCTCGGACTCTGTCAGGTCTGGTCTCTGCTTCTTCTTTCTCTTACCGCCTCTCTTGCTCTCATCTTCCGCAGATGAGATACGGTTTTCTACAGATGAGAAAAGAAAAACAGAGGGACATCAGCTTGTTGACAGTCACAGGACCTAACGTGGACAATAAGTCCTCCAAACTAAATGACAACACAGACCGTCATTCTGTGACTTCCAATATGACACATTGGAGTCTTTTCTGCCCTGCTGCCTCTCAGTTAAAGGAATAGCTCGTCATTTCTTTTCACACTTTGCTATTGTATATAGTATGATATTATTATTCTATGTTCATATTTTATATTTTCTAAACTAGTTGTAGTAGTCTGTCATATTTATAGTGTATTCTATCTATCTATCTATCTATCCATCTCATTTTCTATTCTTAATCTTAGTACTTATATTTCTTTACATATACTGTATATTGTGTTTATATTATATATTATATTGTAGCATTATGTACATAATTTACAAGTTACATACTCCTTTATTTCTATTTTCTCACATTCCTTATGTTCATACAAGAGCAACTGTAACGCCCCAACGTCCCCCCGGGGATCAATAAACTATTTCTGATTCTGATTCTGAAGCTGGAGTTGAGCTGTGGCTACTCTAACTTAGCCTAACTTAGCCTAACTTAGTCTAATTTAGCCTAATTTAGCCTAACTTAGCCTAACTTAGCCTAATTTAGCCTAATTTAGCCTAACTTAGCATAATTTAGCCTAATTTAGCCTAACGTAGCATAATTTAGCCTAATTTAGCCTAACGTAGCCTAATGTAGCCTAACTTAGCCTAACTTAGCCTAACTTAGCATAAAGACTCGTGAGGCTGGGGGAAACAGTTAGCCTTGCTCTGTCCAAAGTAAAATAAAATACACCCTCCAATTCAAACTACTATTTCTCTCTGTCCTCTGGTGGTATCTATCCATGCAGATATACTCTATCTGTCTCCATCCTAATACAATGGAGTGGAATGCAGTTTAGTTTGTGGTGCTCACAGCATTGAAGCAGTTAACGGCAACATCTATTTCCAAACACAGGGTCCTTGTTACTCTGGACAATCCACGAGCCTCACTGTGAACACGTTCTATTGGAACAACCTTCTACCAAAGAAATAGAAACTATGGTGTGTTCAGTGGATCATCTATTCCATCCAGGACAATATTGTTGGAAAGAGATGTTGCTTTTAAATGTTCACGTCATTTGTCGATGCTGTGAGCACCAAAATGGAATACCGTTTACCTCTGTTGCACTGGGGTGAATGCAAAAATCTCATAGACAGATATTTAAAAACCTGGAGGGTCAAAGTTCCAAACTATCTGCATAAATAGATACCACTAGAGGGAAGTGAGGATTTGTTTTTCTTTGTAATTTAGGTGAACTGATGTCTATTTAGATCAAGATACCAAAAACCCTGTAGATGGGTATTTCTGTGAAAGATCTGAGTACAACTTCCACCTGGTGTTCAGTAGATGATGATGGTATACACTCCCAACAGCAGTTTCACATGATCAGCTTACCTCTGTGAACGTCCACTGAAGAGGACGGTCCTGCTTCGTCTTCTCTGGCTGTCCTCTTCAATAGTCTCACACAGACATCGTCCTCAGAGCTGTCTGGGTGTTCACCTTCAGAGACCCTTGTCGTGTGCTGCCAGACGGTCTTTATGTCAGGACATGCCTTCCTTTTAGGCCTCCCAGTCGTCCTAGTCCTATCCATTGCAGGCGCTGAACTTGGTTCTGACGTGCTAGGGAGCTCTACGAATTAGAAAAACACAGTGGAACAAATTGTATTTTTTAAAATGTATTTCCTGGTATTAACTCTGAATTAGTGCTTACACTTAACATAAAGCCAAACCCGACATGTATCACTATCTACTGACCAAATCGCACGTGTGCGGGCACATTTTGTGGGGTGCTCAGTTTGTCATCTCTGGTCTCTGTCAGGTCCAGGTCTGGCTTCCTCTTCTCTTCACAGTCGGTAAGCATACTCTTACCGACTCTCTTGCTCTCATCCTCCACAGATGAGATGAGGTTTTCTACAGATGAGAAAAAAACAGAGGAACATCAGCTTGTTGACAATCACAAGACCTAACGTGGACAATAAGTCCTCCAAACTAAATGACAACACTGACCGTCATTCTGTGACTTCCAAAATGACAAATTTGAGTTGTTTCTGCTCTGCTTTCTCTTAGTTAAAGGTCCCATATCATGCTAATTTTCAGGTTCATACTTGTATTTTGTGTTTCTAATAGAACATGTCTACATGCTGTAATGTTCAAGAAACACATTATTTTCCTGGTACTGTCAGACTGAATATACCTGTAATTACTTTCTGTCTGAAACGCTCCGTTTTAATACATTTCAATGGAATTGCAACGGAATTGCGTTGCTAAGCAACAGTTTTGGTCCATGTTTACTTCCTGTCAGCTGATGTCATTCACATACACTGCAACAGGAAATAAACTGGGATACATTTATAATGTTTAAGTTTAAATCTTTGAAATGGTCTAAATATTGTAGATTTGTGACATCACAAATGGACAGAAATCCTGACGGTTTGTTTCAAACGCACAATTTCTGAATACAGGCTGTGTGTATTTCTCCCTATATTGAGCGTTTTGATAAGAGTATTTATATATCACTTAAACCTGCTTTATAATGTAAAAGACCTGAAAATCTCACTTTCTACAATATGGGACCTTTAAAGTAATAGCTCATCATTTCTTTTCCCACTTTGCTATTGTATATAGTATGATATTGTTATTCTATGTTCATATTTTATATTTTCTAAGCTAGTTGTAGTAGTCTGGCATATTTATAGTGTATTCTAACATATTCATTATATCTATCTATCTATCTGTCTGTCTGTCTGTCTGTCTGTCTGTCTATCTGTCTATCTATCTATCTATCTATCTATCTATCTATCTATCTATCTACCTATCTATCTGTCCATCTATCTATCTATCTATATATCAACTTCCACCTCTGTGTGAACCTGGTGTTCAGTAGATAATGATCCCAACAGAAGTTTCACATGATCAGCTTACCTCTGTGAACGTCCACTGAAGAGGACGGTCCTGCTTCGTCTTCTCTGGCTGTCCTCTTCAATAGTCTCACAAGCTCATCGTGCAGAGAGGTGTATGGGTGTTCACCTTCAGAGACCCTTGTCCTGTGCTGCCAGTCAGTCTTTGTGTAAGGACAGGTCCTTCTTTTAAGCCTCGTAGTCGTCCTAGTCCTATCCATTGCAGGCGTTGAACTTGGTTCTGACGTGCTAGGGAGCTCTACGAATTAGAAAAACACAGTGGAACAAATTGAAATTGTAATTTTTAAAAATGTATTTCAAGGTATTAACTCTGAATTAGTGCTTACACTTAACATAAAGCCAAACTCGACATGTATCACTATCTACTGACCTCTTTGCACATGTGTGGGCACATTTTGTGCGGTGTTCAGTTTGTTGTCCTTCGTCTCTGTCAGTCGTCTGTCGTCCTCTGCAGATGAGATGAGGTTTTCTACAGATGAGAAAAAAAACAGAGGAACATCAGCTTGTTGACAGTCACAGGACCTAACGTGGACAATAAGTCCTCCAAACTAAATGACAACACAGACCGTCATTCTGTGACTTCCAATATGACAAATATGAGTCTTTTCTGCTCTGCTGCATCTTAGTTAAAGGTCCCATATAGTAAAAAAGTGAGATTTTTAGGTCTTTTATATTATAAAGCAGGTTTAAGTGCTATATAAATACTGTTAAACTATCAAAACGCTCAATATACAGGCATATTCAGGCAGACAGTATAAGAAAAATAAAGTTTTTTTTTAACATTACAGCATGTAAACATGGTCTATTAGAAACACAAAATACAAGTATGAACCTGAAAATGAGCCGTTATGGGACCTTTAAAGGAATAGCTTGTCATTTCTTTTCACACTTTGCTATTGTATATAGTATGATATTGTTATTCTATGTTCATATTTAATATTTTCTAAGCTAGTTGTAGTAGTCTGGCATATTTATAGTGTATTCTATCTATCTATCTATCTATCTATCTATCAACTTCCACCTCTGTGTGAACCTGGTGTTCAGTAGATGATGATGGTATACACTCCCAACAGCAGTTTCACATGATCAGCTTACCTCTGTGAACGTCCACTGAAGAGGACAGTCCTGCTTCGTCTTCTCTGGCTGTCCTCTTCAATAGTCTCACAAGGGCATCGTGCAGAGAGGTGTCTGGGTATTCATCTTCTGAGACCTTTGTCCTGTGCTGCCAGTCAGTCTTTGTGTAAGGACAGGTCCTCCTTTGAAGCCTCCTAGTCTTCCTAGTCCTATTCATTGCAGGCGCTGAACTCATTTCTGACGGAGCTCTACGATTCAGAAAAACACAGCGGAACAAATGGAAATTGTATTTTTTTTTAAGTATTTCCAGGTATTAAGTCTGAATTAGTGCTTACTCCTAAATAAGTCATATTAACGTGAGTGACTGGATTTTTCACTTACCTCAACTTGTTCCAAGAGCCGGAGAAGAGAGAGAGTTAGTGTCCTCTGCTGAGTCTGTCAATGATAAAGTTTCTAAGACGTTTCTAACAGCACAACTCTCAGAGCAACGAGATGTGTCTGAGTGTGTCTAAATGTGTCACTGTGTCTGTGTCCTGAGCTTCTAAGGAGTGTTGGAATGTTGTCATTATGATGTTATAAGGGCATCACAGCCAAGTTCTTTCCGGAATATGCAAATGAGTGTTTAGAATAAGTTGTGTATGTGTATATATCTGAATTACGTTGCTAGGCAACAGTTTGGGTCCATGTTTACTTGTCAGCTGATGTTATTAACATCCACTGAAACAGGAAATAAGGATTTTTAATACTCAGCCGTGAAAATAAACTTTAATTAAATTTAAACCCAATTAATTCATCTGTTCTTTAGACCACAGAGAATCAACATACTGTTTTTTTAACTGCATTTTGAGTTAAAAAAAATATATGACAAAAAAGTCAAAGTGTATTATGTCATGAAAAACTCAAAAAAAGTCATAGTATGTAGTATCATGGTATGTCATAACAAATGTCATGAAAAAGTCATAGTATAGTATACCATAAAAGGTCATGGACAGACTGCTTATGCCTGGATACAGGAGTACAATAGATTACCTTTATGGTCAGAGACGAGGTCTATCAATGAGAGGGAGTTTATATTCAGGCCCAGAGTAAAGACGAGGTCAAGGGCGTGTTCTCGGTTATGAGTTGAACCAGAGACGTGCTGCACCAGGTTGAAAGAATCAGTAATGTTTAGGAATTCAGTGGCATAATGGTTTGATGGGTCATCAACATGGATATTAAAATCCCCTACAATAAAAATGATATCATGATTGAGGACAATGGAAGAAAGGAATTCAGAAAATTCATCTAAAAAGCTGTTATTTGGTTTTGATCTCAAAACACTGAAAGTTGTCAGTAGTGATTTGTTTACAGTTAAATGGTTGCTGTAGGCAACAGCAAGGCCTCCAACTTGGTCCGTGCACCTCGGGGCACGGCTGGTTTAAGGCATAGGCCTTATAGGCGGTTGCCTAGGGTACCACCTTCTGGGGGGTGCTGGTCACACTCTAAAAAATAAAATAAAGAAAGAAAGAAATACACTTTTTACCCCTGTGACTCTCGTTAGAGGGAAACTGACTTTTAAACCACTTTTAAACCAACAATACCAGGGACCAATTGTTTTATTTATATTATAGTAAATACAGCTATTTATGACAAAGCCATTGTGATGTGTGTTGCGGTTTCCAAATCTGCAGGCACAGCGGAACATTTTACAAAGGAAGAGTAAACTATATTAGACAAATATGAAGAAGTTATTGTAGCGGTGCACAGAATGATGTCCCACAGGCTCAGTCTAGTGCTACACATTTATTTAGGATGTTCTGCAAAATGTAAAATAATGCTTTAGGTTGACATCGCTACACAGTGCATTCTACTTCTAACTAGTACACAGAGATTCTCATTATCTCACGTATTCACAAGAACAGTAACAAAATGCCAGAAATGCACAAAATCAAAGATTACACCATCTCTAACTCTTTAGAGTGTCATATATCGAAATAATTCCTGTTTAAATAACCTTAGCTCAGCAGCATAACACCATATTTCTTATATTTCTTAATAAACAGTAAACAACAACATAAACAGTAATCATAGCAGCGGGAGGGCTCCCTCACATGAGGGCTCATTGTCAAAGCTCCCAGCGCCCCGCGCTACTACTAATGTTACCATGGCGACTGTAACCCTGTATTAGCTGCTAGCTAACTGGCTAAATTGAAGCAGCAAAACAGACGCTAACACACGCTAAACATTCACTGAACTGAACACAGCGTCACCGAAGTACAGTGTAAACATTACCCTAACACAGAATTGCTAACTAACATCACCAGCTTACCTGCAAAATGTAAAATAATGCTTTAGGTTGACATCGCTACACAGTTTATTCTACTTCTAACTAGTACACAGAGATTCTCATTATCTCACGTATTCACGCGAGACTTCCCTGTGACGCTCCCTTCACATACACGGCTTCTGTAGCGACACTGCCACCTACTGGTGATCTACTGGCACAACACCCTAATAATGACACTGGCAATAAATAACACTGTACCCTAAATTATAACCACATTGAACTCTTTCTTCTTATAAACACATATGAAACATTACAAACTCTCTTCACTTGCATTACACCCAAGAAATGGTTCTCTTTTATAACCTACACATGACTGATTATGCCACATTATACACATAATCCAGACTAACAGTAACACAATTGGAGCTGCCACAAGCAGGAAAAACAGCTGGCAGAAGAAAAAGATGCCGATGTGTGAATGCGAAAAATTAACAGACTTATTCATTTAAGGGAATACTCAAAAGTCAGATATTATCATCTAAATATTTAGTTTTTGGAAGAGTAATGGATGAAAGGATTACAGTTAATTATGCCTTATATCACCGAGTTTGCTGTATGACTATTTCAACCTTGTTTCAGCTGCGTCCCCGTCTCCAGCGGTGCGAAACGAACTCAAGAGCAAGTAAAAAAAATAAAATATAAAAACATCATTCAAAGTGGTAAACACCCACCGCATTAATCCAGCTGTCCTTCCTGCATCTGTCAGTTTAAACTGTGTTGTTTTTAGTCTGGATTATGACTTAAAGGTCACCTATTATGCTAAATGCACTTTTTCATGTCTTTTAAACATCAATATCTATCCCCAGTGTGTCTACAGGCCACCATAGTATCATAAAAGACCATCCTCTCTTTTTCTCCTGCTCCGTTTGTCCGGAAATGGGTGTAGAAAATCACTTCGCAGATTTTCCTTCTCTTCTGACGTCATTAGAGAATTGCAAGCCATGTAAGGGTTTCCTGGTCGAACCAGAGCAGAACCTTCAGTAGCTGACCCCGCCCCCCACACTCTCAACCGAACTATGAGCAAAGTAGCTCCTGTTAGTCTGCAAGAACCAGCAGAACAGGCTTCATGTACTCCCATCATCTAAATATAACATGTTCTTTCACAAAGGCTTCATGTAATTACACTGTTTAAACAGCTGACATTTATATATTATATATATTTGATGTCATGCATGTAGAAGAGTACAGGTAGTAAATAGTGACTTGTAAGCAACACAACACATTTCTGTTTCACAGTCAAACTTTATTTGAGTAGACAGATGACAATATTAATTATTCACAGCATTTGTAATCATCCCACCTGTTAGTTAGTTATGTTGACATGGTACAGGAGAAAGTCTTTCAGCTCCAGTACACTACGGTAACACACGGTCACTTTATTGCTGACTGCACATATGTACATATTACATTTATTTATTTATTTATTGCACAGTCTACATTTATTTATTGACGGACTGTACACACTATGTTCACCCATTCACTCTGTATTTTTTATATCTCTATTATTGTCTTTATCATTTTTGTATACCTTTACCTCTCCTGTGATTCACTCTGTTTGCTGATGTTGCTGCTTTGACACCTGAATTTCCCTCCGGGGATTAATAAAGGTTCATCTTATCTTATCTTATCTTAAACTAAGCTCCGGTGGTCTGTAGTCATGGTAACACAGAGACAGCTCCTACAGTAAATAATATACCATTACTCTGATCTTCCATACATTTATCAGGTGTCTTTTACCAGAAATAATGAACTGACTACTGTTTCACATCTTCTATTTTCCAACCTGATGTTCGCTGTGTTTACACACCGTGTTATAGCGGTAGCATGTAGCTAACTCGTTAGCATGTAGCTACATGCTAACGGGTTAGCTCTGTATCTCCATGTAAACAACTATTTGCTCACTGATAATGTTTTCTTCTCCTCTGGGATGATTCTGTCGGTCATTTCTCACAGATGGACCTGTAAAGACAGACGTAAAACAGAGTGTGTGTTTACGGTTTACAGAGTTGATGCATGAGGTAAACACTGAGCTAACTAACAGAGATATAAATAGTATTATTTACCTGAGAGAAACCGTCAGGAAAACCTGGAATCTGAACCGCAGATGTTGTTCATTTGTCGCCGATTTCTGATCAGATTCCACCGGTAACGTGCGCTGGGTGAAGTTTCTGGTTTATAAACTTTAAAGTGGTTTATAAGCTCTATTCTAGCTGCCTCTCCCTCTCCTTACTGTCAGAGCTACAGGCAGCTCTCTCTCTCTGTCCGTGACGTTGTGTTGTTGAGGACGTTTGATTGACAGAAACGCTGACCAATCAGAGCAGAGTGGGAGGAGACAGGCTGTAAATCAGGATCTCTCAGACAGAGGCTAAATGCAGGCTGAGTGAGAGACACTATGAGAAGAATAAAGTTTTTTTTGAACATTGCAGCATGTAAACATGTTCTAGTGCAACATGAACCTGGAAATGAGCATAATATGAGACCTTTAAATTTCTTTATATGTGTGTAATATTACCATACGATCCCCGCACCGAGCTCTGATTGGTCAGTAGGCCGTGCTTTTATACGAGTTGATCTCTTATCTGGAACATAACCTGCTCCGGAGCAGGTTAGCTGTTCAGCATCAGTTATCATGGTGATCTACCCCGGTAAGAAGTGATCCACCTTCGTAGGACGGAAAACCCTGAAGGGGGTAACCCTGAAGTTACCTCGCTATAACGCCAAATCCTGCTTCTAGTACAGGTCTCTGGTGTTAGTTAAGTATGTAACAAAAGTAAGGTAAACTAGGTCAGCGTTGACTTTTGGTTTCACATGGTACATGAACGGCGCTCTCCTGGGTGAAAGTCCTGTGTTTGTTTGACCCATTCATCCACCCTGACCTCCTCCCTACACAGACTTTGTTGCTCTTACGTCACCTGTCTTCCTTAGAGGCAGCCCTGCATGTCCTGGCTCGTGATTACGTGGGTTAATATATGAATTATAGTGCATTACTTTTCTTAGGTATAAGTGTGAACCATGAATGAGAACAGCCTGAACTACCAGGAACTATGTCACTCTGTTTTCCATTGGCGGGAATCACTTTAATGCCTTTTTGCTTGAAATTTTAGTCGGACATATAATCTTCAGTGGTTAACTTTAGTTTAAAGTTTGAAGTTTGAAGAACATGTGGCTAGTAAATGTCGTGCTATATTATGTATTAATGGTGTAAGAGTAGATGTGTGTTGTTTCTTTCTATGCTGGATGTCTCAGTGGAGAAATTAACTCAACCACACTGATCTAACAGCACACAGTAGACAGGCTCTGCTTCTGTACTGTACTGTGTGAAGGAAGTGGACCACACCTCAGAGGGAAAGAGGGTAGAAAACATCCTCAGTAAACAGCCTGAGAGCAGGAAACCCTCTCTCTGTTCTCTCTGGCCCTGACCTGACACTGTTTCACTTCCATCTGTGTGCTGAGCCGGCACACACTAAAGGCCTGGGCAGAGTTGGGTCTATATTTAAACAATAGCACACTCCCCTCACTCTTTATGAACTCTGATAGAACAGTACACTTACTTTGTACATCTGTCCAAGGCTCAGAAAGGAATTTTCTTTGTCATGACTGCTTCCTCAGTTGTGTTTTTTCGCCCATTCTGCTTCTCTGTCCTTCCTTCCAGCCACATTCTTATATAGTATTGCCATTCTCCCTTCATCCACCAGATGCCCTCAGACTTTCCTCATCCTGGTCACCTGACTCCCACATCCTCCTCCTCACCTGTCCCTCACCATTTCCCAAAAATACAGAGTAGAGATATTGACTTTGATGATGGTGATAGTGCCAACAGTTGACCCCATATGACATGACCCCACACTGGCCTCCCACTTGTAACCTTTGCCAGACGTGTTCACTGGGACCAAGCCGGATGCCGGTGACTGAACCTGGGTGGTTTGCCCCTGTGCCGATACTGGCACCCTTACATCCACTACTACTTTAGCAAGACTCGGTCCAAACCGAGTATCTGTCTGGACCGTATATGGTCAGTATGTGAATTTGTGGGTAAATTGTTACACAAGTAGTCAGAGGTCATGTCTATAATGTTTTGTGAACAGTTTTTTTTCCACTTATATCTTAATGTTTGATTGAAAGACAACTTATAATGAAGCAAATGATATTAAGTAATAGTGAATGGTAACATTAGTATTACTAGATAATATAAGATATGATAGATAGAATGACTAGAGTAATTATTTGTCATTATATTATACATTCTATACAAGGTGAAAGGTATCAGCATGACATACAGTATGCAAGGTTAAAAGTATTTCAGTTTTATATTAAAGCATGTGTATCAAAAGCATTCATCATATAAGTGGTGTGCAACAATATATACATACTTCGCGAAGGTTCATGTCATCACTGACGTTGTTGCTGCCGTATTTATTCCTAGATGGAGTGTTAATGGAGCAGCTACAATGTTAGCATAGCCTGGCACTGATCGATCCAAACTCCATTCAGAATACAAGCATTTTAAAAGTTGTTTTCTTGTTGTGTTGCGGACAGACCCGACAAAGCATGAATTCAGACTTTTTACTAATCAGCATCATAATGCCGTTATTTCGGCATCATTTTGATCTGTTTATTGCAATTCAATCCCAGCACAGTCTGTTTATTTTGGGTTCATACCGCAGTAGCGATGTGTGGCTTGCTAGATACAGATACAGTATGTGAATACAGCTCGCCGCCAGGTGACGTTATGAACCCAGACACAAAGGCGTTTGGTTTTCTGACATATCTGGGACTTCCACAACATGTACAAAGCAGCAGCAGTGGTTATTTCTGGAGGAAAACGAGGCGAAAATTTGCTTCGAGCTTGGAGTGAATGCACGGTAACACAATACGAAGCACAACGTAACGTAACTTAAAAGAACATAAACAACAGCACATGCACAACAACAGCTCTATGTAATGATTCATTGAACCACTGACACGCTCCCCAGAAAACATAAACACAGAACTGTTCTCCGCCTTTTCATTTTGAATGAGCAACGGCCAATGAGGAAACTCCAACAGTCGGCCGACCAATCCTGTAACTTCATCACTCAGTCAGTCACTCAGTGACAGACTTTTGCATTTGTAGGGCTGGCCCTCTGAGGTCCAGCCAAAAATACCTGTCCAAGGGGCTGATCACACTGAGACGCATTGCTAGAAACGCTGCGCCAGCAAAACCATTGTTTTCCTATATATGGTATGGCGCGCCAACCATGCACTCCTCTCTTGCGGCACGTTTCTCTAGCGGCTTTTAGACGTGCATTAAAAACTTAAATATTCTCAACTTTTCAGTGCTTGGCCCTGGCAGCCAATCAAATCAAGCAAGAGGCGGGCTTTACTACTTTACCACTTCCTTCGTGTTTTGGTGATTTGGCTAGCTAGCTGTTGGGCTGTGAGAGGGAAGGGGGGATCCATACCTCATGTCATGTCATGGTTTCATGTAGGCTACTGTCTGAGAGAGAGAGAGAGATGCACAACAACCAGCACAGCAGCTATAAGTAGTACTCTAATACAAATACGACCAATAACAATAATCAATAGCAGCAACAGCAGGTTGCGCGCGCAGCCCCGCTCCACAGGCGCATCATGCTGTTTTTGCCTCACGCCCTTTGCCATGGTGTTTTTGAAGCCTGTAGCGACCGTGGCTGTATAAACAGAACAGGATACAGCGCTGGAGGCTCCCATTCATTCCTATGAGAGTTGCTCAGTAGCGCATGAGGCCAAAATGGCTCGACTGCCGAGTGTTAAAGAACCCGGATCTTCCGGCGAACTTCCTCATCCATTGGACCCACAGAGCAGGCGCAGTAGTGTTTTCCTTGAACCCCGCCTCCCAGCCCTCGCTCCAGCCTCGGTCTGGGCCTCATTCACATAAATGGAGGAAGGGAAATAACTCTGGATTCAGCTATTAGTGCGTTTTACAACTTTTAGGACCTAATGATTTGAATAAGGGTTATTCAAGTGTTTGTACAGGGAAGTTGGTTTTCTTAAAAAAAAATATCTTAATATATTACAGACGTCTCTTTCCCAATGTACATCTATGGGGGAAAGTCTTTTTGGGCCCAATGGAATCACTTGACAGACGCGGAAGTTGTAATTACATCGTTTGGCCACTACGAAAATTTGCTTCAAAGCCTGGCGCTCTTCCCGGGAGCTCGGTAGCGACACGTCTCGGTGTTATCAGCCCCTAAGGGATTGTATGAGGTTTTTACTGTATACCTCAACTGCTTATTAACACACAAAACACAAAGAAATACCAGAAGAAAAGAAGAAGAAGAAGCCTAGCACCTTGTTCACAGGTCTCTCACAAACCTGAAGCTTTTGGGCAAGTCTGCGTTGAACCTGTATTTTACATACTCATCTCTGATTATTATTATTTTTATCATTTTCTTGTACTTACCTACTACCAATTTCTGTATTACAGTTTTGCCAACACAGAATATTCCTTCATATTCTTTATTACACAGCTGTGTTTAATACTCGATTCGGATTGGTCAATCACGGCGTTCTGCGGTCTGTAATTTCTTTATAACAGACCGTTGCTATGTATAGCAGACCGTTGCTATGGACGCAGTTCAGATGTAGGACTCTGGAGGATCGTTTTTGCGTCAAAATATTGATTTCTTCAGCAAGTAGCCGTGTAATAAACGGGATAACGTAAAGCTAGAGCAGGGGTCAGCAACCTTTACTTTCAAAAGAGCCATTTTAGGCAAAAAAACAAAAACAAAAAAAACTTGCTGGCGCCGCAAAACATTTGAGCATTGCGATGAAGGTAACACAGTTTATAGTCTAAGTATATAGTATATAAGTCTAATGCAGTGAGGGCAAATGTACTACGGAGTATTAGGGCCACATTGAGGGGAAAAAATCTGAGATTTCCAGAATAAAGACATAATATTACGCAAATAAAGTCATAACTTTATAAGAAAAAAGAAAATAACACGGAAAATTACTACTTTATAATATTATGACTCTATTCTCATAATATTATGACTTTTTTCTTGTAAACATTTTACTTTATTTTCATAATATTACAACTTTTTTCTCATAAACCTATGAATTTACACTCGAAATCTCAGATTTATTTTTTTCCCTTAATGTGGCCTTAATTCTCCGTCGTACCATAGACCTACAACAATGATAAATAAAAATGAAAATGTAAACAAAAAAACATTTATTCATTTCCATTTTTAATAATCCACAGGGAGCCACTGGAGAGGAGCTAAAGAGATGCATGTGGCTCTGGAGCTGCAGGTTGCAGACCCCTGCACTACACCTATACTGTATATGTTTGTTAT
Organism: Sebastes umbrosus; assembly: GCF_015220745.1. Taxonomy (NCBI): domain Eukaryota; kingdom Metazoa; phylum Chordata; class Actinopteri; order Perciformes; family Sebastidae; genus Sebastes; species Sebastes umbrosus. The sequence goes on from NC_051270.1 coordinate 38,799,069, forward strand.
ATAAACACTGTTTAAAGCAGAGAAATAACTTGGATCATAATTGATGACTTTGTGTAAATCTCTTGTCGACCACAGTTGATTTTGTACCTGTCTGCTGTCAAAATTAGAGCTTACACACTAGGCGTACTTATAGGAGCTCGTCAGTGTATTCCTTGGACTCACGCCTTGCAGAGCAGAACCTGAACTGTCAAAACAATGCGCCGCCATTTGTACAATAGAGGCTTTGAATTCACAATCAGAGCGTTACTGTGTAGATCCCGGCCAGCAATTTTCTGTCAGTCTTGCGAAACAGGACGGTGAGTCTGACCGGAGAGTACAGTACAGACAGTACAGAGGTAACATAAAGCAGCAGGGAAGCATGACGTCACACACTTTGAATGTTACTGCTGGTTCACATTAGCTTGTACACACACACACACACACACACACACATACTGTATATACATATATCATATTGTGTTTTAATGCTTGCAATCAATATATGTTTGGCCATATGGGCTACAGGGTCCAGTGGGGAGGAGTAGCTTACAGTTCAAAAGCAGAGGCTAGATTGGGATTTGGGGCCACAGTTAAAGGGGCTCTATGTAAGAATCAGAAATGTCTTGTTAACAGCGACACCTGTGTCCGTTAAGTCAAACGAAAGTCAGCGTCCTGCTGCTCGCGCTCTTGCTCGCTCTACATAGACATGAACGAGCATCGCTCAACACAGTGAGTCGACACACGTCAGCTAAAAGCACAATATCACTCTATATTTCAGCTGCTTGGCAGTAATGTTAGCTGACCAGACGAAGGTCTCTCCATGAATCAATGCTGATCCTAGTGTTGGCTTTTCCTGCCTCAGCCTCCCGACCGCGGCCGGAGGGAACGGGGAGACGCCGGAGTTTTGGTCGGAGACGATAACGTTTCTCTCTGCGGAGCCCCGTCACTTCACAAGACACGGGAAACCTCTGTTGGTCTGGAGGAGCTGCAGCAGTTATTTCTGCACAAACGTCCACTGTGCATTCACTAGATATTCTCAGAGCTAAACTAACTCTGCTGCAGTGTGGAGTGTGCACACATGCACGTGAGAGGTGGAGCGAGAGAGCGAGAACGAGCGCGGTGTGTGAGTGAAGACAGGCAGAGGAGCAGAGTACAGCAGAGACTCCGGCCCTGGAGACCAAAGCTACGGTCTCCCCCGCAACCTCTGACCGCGGTCAGGGGGCCGCAGCAGGAAGAGTTAACACTGTTTTGCAAGACGGGCTTCACTAGATAGAACTTTGTGGTTTTGGTGCTTCCGTGTAGTTTGTGTTGGAGTCTTGTCTGAACAGCGTAGCCACACTCGCATGGGACACCGACCCACAATGATTTAGAAGAGTGTAAGTGTAAGAAGTTACAAACAGTACCTCTAAAAAAAAAACTGAAAAGAAAAAACAAACAAACTGATGTTTTGAATAACGTTTCATATGTTATCATGGTATAAGGCCTTACAACGTTTGGATTCAATCAGCAGGAGTAGATGTCAATTAGAAGTGGTGTACATCATCTGAGAGCTGGGAACTTAAGATTCATTTGAGATGTTCTGGCCTGAGGAAAGGAACTTTCAGTTAATTTCTGCAGCCACTAGGGGGTGCTGTTTATTTTACGACAGGCTTTATCTGTTGACCTGTGACCTGTGACCTTTGATCTTTGACCCTAGCTGCCATCTTTGTTTTTCTTGCATTCCTGAGTAGAAGCACATGTTGAAACTATCTAGTCCATATCTACATCCATCTTCTTTTGGAAGCACTTTTAGAAGTATTGTCTGTGAGTACTGCTTTTATAAGATGTCCATATTTATATCTATGTTTATATTTTGTGTGGATGGCTAATTTAAACCATGTTTTTTATGTGTGATGCACTACTCATTGTTTCCTTTATATCCTTTTTCATTTCAGTTTTACTCCTTTGTCATGCTGACAATAATAACAGTGGTGCAAAATAAAGCCTCCATTTATTGTCTACAGTGTGTGAAGAGTTATCTGTCTGTCTAGTCAAAGAAGGGGACTCTCTGATGAGGGCAGAACAGTAAAAAGACAGACTCTACGGTGATTTCTACCACAGTGGGATAGATATCAAGCCTTCTCAACTCCATCTGCAACAGCCAAGATGTCCGCTGCAGAGGGAAGAATCCATGGGACTAGATCAGTGTCCTCACACTCATCGAAATTGTCAAAACACTCCAGTAGATCGGCAGCTACCTTGGCTGCAGTAGAAGCACGCGCCAAGGCGGAAGCGGCACGAACCAGAGCATCTTATGCACAAAGGGAGATCGACGTGAAGGTAAAGAGGGCTCAGCTAAAGGTAGAGGAGACGCGTCTTGATGCTACACTGGAGGCCATCCAGCAGGAGAAGGAGGCAGAGGCCGCTTTAGCTGAAGCGACTATTTTTGAAGCGGCCGTGGATTCAGCAGACATTGAAGAGCCGTCTGCAGTTCGTGACATGGACCAAGGTTCCTCTTATCAAACAGCTGAGAGAACTGAAAAGTATGTTCAGGACCAGTATGCCTACATGAACACCAGCCAGCCATCGGCATACAATGACAATCCACGTCCTGACGCGGAAGTTGAAGTGACTTCCCCAGGAGCTGTAAATCCCATGCCACGTGATGACTCTCCCCCACATCACAAACCTGTTCATAGCCAAGGTGAGAGGCAACATTCATCCTTGCATGCCCCTAACCCTATTGAAGCAACTTCTATCTTGAGGACCCCGGTGGTTCGTTTCAGGCCTAAAAGTGAACGGGAATGGAACATGCCACAGTCAACCATTGGGTTCAAGAGCTCATCATCACCCAGGGACAATAGAGGAGACAACGGGCAGTCACGTAGAGGAGGACACCATGCGTCTGGTGAATCCGGTTCCAACGTCTCAGACCTCGCAAAGTTCCTAGCTCGCCGCGACCTACTTACAGCTGGACTCACAAAATTCAATGACAAGCCAGAAAATTACTGGGCTTGGAAGTCTACATTCTCCAATGCCACTGAAGACCTCGATTTGAAACCCAGTGAGGAACTTGACCTGCTGATTAAGTGGCTTGGACCAGAATCAGCAGAGCATGTGAGAAGAGTGAGGTCGGTTCGCATCAACCACCCTGCTGAGGCCCTCAGTATGGTCTGGGAAAGGTTAGAGGAGTGCTATGGATCTGCAGAGGCAATGGAGACTGCTCTCTTTAACAAGCTTGAACGTTTCCCCAAGGTCTCGAATAGGGACCCCCAGCGTCTCCGGGAGTTAGGTGACCTTCTCCTTGAACTGGAGTCAGCCAAAGAGGAAGGTTACTTGTCAGGTCTGTCCTACCTGGACACTGCACGTGGCATTAACCCTATTTTGGAGAAATTGCCCTTCAGTCTTCAGGATAAATGGATGGTGCAGGGGACAAGATACAAACAACAAAACCACGTCAGCTTCCCACCCTTTTCCTTCTTCTCTAGTTTCATTCGTGAGGAAGCAAGGATGAGGAATGACCTTAGCTTCATCCCTGCAACCTCCAGCATCACACCACCAAGGGAAGAGAGATTCTCAATGAAAACAGCGAGAACCCCCATAACGGTGCACAGAACAGAGGTGGACAATACTCAATGGGAGGATGAAGCAAGAGGATTGGACAACCCTAAGAAGCAGTGTCCTATTCACAAAAAGCCTCACCCCCTGCAAAGGTGTAGAGCTTTCAGAGAGAGACCCCTAGAGGAACGAAAGACTTTCCTTAGAGAAAATGGAATATGTTTTCGTTGCTGCTCCTCAGGGGCTGCACGGTGGTGCAGTGGTTAGCACTGGCGCCTCACAGCTAGAGGGTTGCAGGTTCGAATCCAGCTTGGGACCCTTCTGTGTGGAGTTTGCATGTTCTCCCCGTGTTAGCGTGGGTTTTCTCCGGGTACTCCGGTTTCCTCCCACAGTCCAAAGACATGTAGGTTAGGTTAATTGTGGACTCTAAATTGCCCGTAGGTGTGAATGTGAGCGTGAATGGTTGTCTGTCTATATGTGTTAGCCCTGCGATGGACTGGCGACCTGTCCAGGGTGTACCCTGCCTTCGCCCAATGTCGGCTGGGATCGGCTCCAGCCCCCCCGCGACCCCTAACGGGATAAGCGGATGGATGGATGGATGGATGCTGCTCCTCAACCTTGCACCAAGCAAAAAACTGCAAGGCTGTCATTCAGTGTTCAGAGTGCAACAGTGACAGGCACATTGCAGCCCTTCATGCTGGCCCGGCACCCTGGTCGACAAGGCTATCTTCCCCTCGGAACATCATGGCGGGGAGGAAGAGGGATTGCCCTCTTCTTCAGTCGCCACCTCAACTTGCACAGAGATCTGTGGAGACGGCACTGCAGGGAAATCATGTGCCTGATCAACCGGAGAAGAAAGCGAGTGCGTACGCCATTCTAGACGACCAAAGCAACAGGTCTTTAGCCTTCTTCAAAATGTTCGACATAGCTGATGACACATCCCCTTACACACTCAGAACATGTGCAGGTGTGTCAGAGACTGCAGGCCGAAGAGCAAGGGGTTTCATTGTGGAATCGGCTGACGAGAAGACCAGTCTAGCTCTTCCTACACTTATTGAGTGTGACCAGCTACCTGATAATAGGGCGGAGATCCCAACGCCAGCAGCTGCGATGTATCATGCTCACTTAAAGTCCCTAGCCACTAAGATACCTCCACTTGACCCAAAGGCTGAGATTTTGCTCCTCTTGGGAAGAGACATCATCCAAGCACACAAGGTCCTAGAGCAACGCAATGGGCCCCTGCATGCTCCCTTTGCACAACGATTAGCCCTTGGCTGGGTGATAGTAGGTGAGGTCTGCCTCGATGGTGCACACAGACCCTCACCTGTGAACACCTTCAGAACCTATATACTCGACAATGGACGCGCCAGCCTTATGAGTCCTTGTCCCAACAAAATTAATGTCAAGGAGAGTTTCAGCCACACCCACCAGTCTCAGAGTTATCCTGCCTCAAACCAGGAACCACGACTTATGCCAAGAGACATAACAGATCTCATGGGAGAGTCTGTTTTCCGCGTCACAAAGGATGATGACAAAACAGCTCCTTCTATGGAGGATCTTGCCTTCCTGAGGATTATGGAAAGGGAATTCCATCAGGATGAATCGAACAGCTGGGTTGCTCCGCTCCCTTTCCGTAGCCCACGACAACGCCTCCCTAATAACTTTCAACAGGCAAGGAATCGTCTCACCTCACTGAACCGCACGCTGAGGAAACACCCAGAGAGGAAGGACCATTACATTGAATTCATGAGTAAGGTCTTAGAGAACGGACACGCTGAAGTGGCTCCGCCCTTACAACCGGATGAAGAGTGCTGGTACCTACCTCACTTCGGGGTATATCATCCTCGAAAACCTGAACAAATAAGGGTGGTGTTCGACTCTAGCGCCCAACACCATGGTGTGTCTCTCAATAATGTGCTCCTTACTGGCCCAAAAATGAACAACAGCCTGCTTGGGGTGTTGCTGCGGTTTAGGAAGGAGCCAGTCGCTGTGACGACCGACATACAGCAGATGTTCCATTGCTTTGTGGTACATGAGGACCATCGGAACTTTCTGCGCTTCCTCTGGTACCGCAACAATGACCTTGATGATGATATTGTAGAGTACAGGATGCGGGTTCACGTATTTGGGAACAGCCCATCACCATCTGTGGCCATCTACGGACTCAGGAGAGCTGCCAAAGAGGGAGAGAGAGAACACGGAGCAAAGGCAAGGAAGTTCGTTGAGAGGAACTTTTATGTTGATGATGGTCTGGTGTCCCTCCCCACAGAGGAGGAAGCCATCACTCTTCTCCGGAACGCTCAAGACATGTTAGCCATCTCAAACTTGCGGCTTCATAAATTATTGTCCAACAGAGTCACTGTTATGAGAGCCTTTCCTCCAGAAGACCTTGCTAAGGGGCTGAAGGACCTAGATCTCAACACGGACCTCCCTCCCATGCAGAGAAGTCTAGGAGTGAGCTGGGACGTCTCAGAAGATGTGTTCACCTTCCAAGTGTCAGAGGCAGAGAAGCCCTACACAAGGCGTGGGGTCCTGTCTACTACAAACAGCCTGTTTGACCCGCTGGGATTCGCTGCCCCTGTAAGCATTCAGGGAAGGTCTCTACTCAGGGAGCTTACCACAGAAGCCAGTGACTGGGATGCCCCTCTGCCAGAAGAGAAGTACAGAGAATGGAAACTGTGGAGAGACTCACTTAAAGAGCTTGAGCAGGTCAAGATACCACGCCAATACACCTCCATCTCTCTCAGCCAGGCGCAAAGTAAGGAGCTGTGTGTTTTCTGTGACGTATCCACAACTGCTATTGCTGCTGTAGCCTACTTGCGGACAACTGATGCGAGCAGTAATACAGATGTTGGCTTCATATTTGGCAAGGCAAAGCTCGCTCCACATCCTGAGATGACTGTTCCAAGGCTTGAGCTGTGCGCTGCTGTTTTGGCTGTGGAAATAGCAGAGGCAATCATGGATGAGATGGACACCGAATTTGATGCTGTGACATTCTATTCTGATAGCAAAGTGGTCCTAGGGTACATTAACAATGAATCTAGAAGATTTTACGTGTATGTACACAACAGAGTGCAACGCATAAAGAGATCAACCAGTCCAGAGCAGTGGAGGTACGTCCCTACTAAAGAGAACCCAGCTGATCATGCTTCCAGATCGGTACCAGCAGGCAGCCTGACTCACACCACATGGTTGACAGGACCAGCATTCCTGTTGAAGTCAGTTGGATGTGAAACCCCCTCTTCCTTCAACTTGGTTGACCCGGCTTCTGATGTTGATATTCGCCCACAGATTACTTGTCATGTCACCAGTGTCACCAATGGCAGATTAGACCCCAAGCGCTTTCAGAGGTTCTCAAGTTGGCGATCACTCACTCGTGCAGTTGCAAGGATTGCACATGTTGCCCACTCTTTCAAGCAAGACATCAGCTGCAAGGGCTGGCATATTCATGAAAGCCCTTGTCTCAAGGAAGACCTGGATCAAGCGAGGACCATCATCATCTGTAGTATGCAACAGCATGCCTTCATGGAGGAATTAGAATGCATCAGAGAAGGAACATCTATTCCCAAACAAAGCCCACTCTACAGCTTGTGCCCTTACATTGATACTTCTGGCCTTCTCAGGATTGGGGGACGCCTGTCCCAAGCCAGCCTAGGCAGGGACGAAATCAATCCTCTAATCCTCCCTGGACAGAGTCACATCACAACTCTACTCATCCGACATTATCATGAGCAGGTCCAGCATCAGGGGCGTCATATCACGGAAGGTGCCTTGAGAGCGGCGGGTCTGTGGATCATTGGTGGAAAATGACGCATCAGCAGCATACTTCGTCACTGTGTCCAATGCCGAAAACTGCGGAGGAAAATAGAGACTCAGAAGATGTCTGATCTACCTGTTGACCGCCTCAGTACCGACCCACCTTTCTCCTTCGTAGGTTTGGACGTTTTTGGACCATGGATGGTTGTGGCACGGCGGACTAGAGGAGGTCTAGCAAGCAGCAAACGGTGGGCGGTGCTTTTTACATGTATGAGCACCAGGGCCATACATATTGAGGTCATCGAGTCAATGGACTCTTCGAGCTTCATAAATGCTCTGCGACGGTTCTTCTCTATCAGAGGCCCAGCCAAACAGATAAGGTCTGATTGTGGTGCAAATTTTGTGGGGGCCTGCAGAGAGCTGCAGATAACATCAGTGAGCAGCAATAAGGAAGTGCAGGGTTATCTGAACAACAATGGATGTACATGGGTCTTCAACCCACCGCACTCATCGCATATGGGAGGCAGTTGGGAGCGACTGATAGGACTCTCTCGGCGCATCCTGGATTCCATGCTGTTGAAGGTTGGACCATCAAAGCTCACCCATGAAGTCTTGACCACATTCATGGCAGAGGTCGCAGCTATAGTGAATGCTCGCCCATTGGTTCCCGTATCCACGGATCCAGACTCCCCATTCATCCTGACACCAGCAACACTTCTCACACAGAAGATAAGTGCACTTCCTCCTCCCCAAGGTGCATTTGATGGGAAGGATCTCTATGGAAAGCAATGGAGGCAAGTACAAAGTCTCGCCAACACCTTTTGGCATCGCTGGAGGACAGAGTACATTCCTACCCTGCAGAGACGTAGGAAATGGCAAAAAGAAGAACACAATCTTCACGAGGGGGATATCGTGATACTGAAAGACAACCAAGTGAAAAGAAACGAATGGCCCATGGGCATCATAGTCAAGACATTTCCCAGCACAGATGGTAGAGTAAGGAAGGTGGAGATCAAGACAGCAAGGGATGGTTTGTGTAAGACCTTCTTATGACCTGTCTCAGAGACTGTCCTACTCCTCTCCCCAGAGACTGATTAGATTTTAGTTCTGTTTTTCGTTAGTAATGGCATCCTGCCAGATACCAGGCGGGGAGTGTTCTGGCCTGAGGAAAGGAACTTTCAGTTAATTTCTGCAGCCACTAGGGGGTGCTGTTTATTTTACGACAGGCTTTATCTGTTGACCTGTGACCTGTGACCTTTGATCTTTGACCCTAGCTGCCATCTTTGTTTTTCTTGCATTCCTGAGTAGAAGCACATGTTGAAACTATCTAGTCCATATCTACATCCATCTTCTTTTGGAAGCACTTTTAGAAGTATTGTCTGTGAGTACTGCTTTTATAAGATGTCCATATTTATATCTATGTTTATATTTTGTGTGGATGGCTAATTTAAACCATGTTTTTTATGTGTGATGCACTACTCATTGTTTCCTTTATATCCTTTTTCATTTCAGTTTTACTCCTTTGTCATGCTGGCAATAATAACGGTGGTGCAAAATAAAGCCTCCATTTATTGTCTACAGTGTGTGAAGAGTTATCTGTCTGTCTAGTCAAAGAAGGGGACTCTCTGATGAGGGCAGAACATGAGATGCTGCGCAGCACGGTGTGTCAAGATGTTCTAGTCATAAATATGTAATCAAAACAATGCCATAATCATGTCATTATAGCAAGACATTCTGATGTTATGACCAGAAAACATTTACCGTTACAACACTAATTCTGTAGTCGGCTTTCACATACAAGGAATGCCCTTTGGTGTACTGGCGCATAACAGACACATAATAAGAGAAAATGAAATGAAAAATAACAGAAAAAGGATTGCAAAAATCAAGAAGCATAAATATAGAATAGAAGTAAATTACAATTAAAAAATAAATGAAAAAATATTATACAAAATATGAACATTATATCTGAATTAAAATGAAAGTTTTTAGAAGTGGTAGAAATGTGCAAATTTGTTCAAGGAATGTGCAGAGGTTCACATTACTGAAAGAATATGCAATGCACAGAGATATAGTCCCAAAGATGACCCATGGTGGGTCTTGCTTTATTACCTGATCTTGACACTGACTTGTAGTGGGGCTCTGTGTCGAAATCTACTTTGAATGCCGTCATTATTTCAATTTTGTGCTCGTATGTTACATATTCCAAAACTGATGTGGCTATTCAAATTACCATAGCGCAGATCTGGTGCACATAGCGCTATGTGTGTTCACACCTGTACCTAGAGCTGTCAACTTGTGATCTGATCACTCAGGACGCATGTTAATACCAGGTGTGAACAGGACCTAAGAGTGGGAGGAAGGGGGCCCGGCAACTCATTTCTGCCCCGCGCCCCCTAGGAGGCTTTTGGTATCCTGGGAGATCCAGAACAGACATCTGGAAGGGTATAGGGATGAGGGGAGCTGGGTTCAAGTATTCTTTATTAAGTACTCTGGTCATGTGACTTAACATCCACCTAGGAACAGCTGCTGGTATATTTTTTTAATTATATAAAGAGATCATGGATGTATTACTGAACGGGCCTGCTTGGCCCAGGCCCAGGAGCCCAAAGTGTGAGGGGTCCCCCCTGGCCTTCACCTACAAAATGTTACTCAAAGAGACATGCACCAACCAGGAAGAGACTCAAAATGACCACAAGGAAACATAAAGTGACTACAAAGAGACACAAAAAGATTACAGAGACCAAAACAACTACAAAGAGACAAAGACAACTACAGAGAGACACAAAGAGAAGCAAAACAACTACAAAGAGACACAAAGAGACTAAAAAGAGATGCAAAACAGCTGCAAAGAGAAGCAAAACAACTACAGAGAGACAAAAGGAGACTACAAAGAGATGCAAAACAACTACTAAGAGACAAAAGGAGACTACAAAGAGATGCAAAACAACTACAAAGAGACAAAAGGAGACTACAAAGAGATGCAAAACAACTACAGAGAGACAAAAGGAGACTACAAAGAGATGCAAACCAACTACAGAGAGACAAAAGGAGACTACAAAGAGATGCAAAACAACTACAAAGAGACAAAAGGAGACTACAAAGAGATGCAAAACAACTACAGAGAGACAAAAGGAGACTACAAAGAGATGCAAACCAACTACAGAGAGACAAAAGGAGACTACAAAGAGATGCAAACCAACTACAGAGAGACAGAAGGAGACTACAAAGAGACCAAAACAACTGCAAAGAGATGCAAAACAGCTGCAAAGAGACACAAAGAGACTCACAACGACTATGAAAAGGGCAAAACAACCACAAAGAGAACAAAAAGAGGCTAAACAACTACAGAGTATGTCTTTGTCCTATGTGGGAGAGGTGGTGGGGCCTAGCATGTCTGTGCCCAGAGGACCCACTGTCTCATAATCCGCCCATGAAAGTGAAAACATAAGTGACTCTGAGGATACTTTGCCCTAACAGGGGTTAAAAAGGATTATCACTATTGCAGATGCAATGTTCTGAGAACATGCAATCTCCACACAGAAGGGCCCTAAGGCCAGATCCAAACCGGCAACCCTCTTGTTGTGAGGTGACAGTGCTAACCACTGCACCACCTTGCAGCCCCAATATATAATATTCATAACTATATTTTCATTAGTGTATAATCACCTGAAACTAAGAATGGTTGTGTTTTCGTTAGCTTAGAATGAGTCCTTCATATCTACATAGGGAGCAGGTCCTCTCCACAGAGTCCGCCATGTTGGACCACCATGTTTCTACCGTAGCCCAGAACGGACAAACCAAACACTGGTTACCTGAAGGCCACCATAGTTCACCCACACACTTGTGAAACTGCGGTAACGTTAGCCGTGGAGTGCAAAACCGACAACTGACTTCCGTTGCTCCTAAAGTAGTGTTATTATGGTATGAGTGGCCTCTGAGCGAGGTGAACGCCGTGAACACGGTTTTGCACTCGGCGGCTAATAAGTATTTTGGTATTTTACAGGAGAACGACGAGGAGGAATCACCCCGAGTGCCCGCTGTAAAATACCCTGCACGCCAGCCTCACCCAACTGAAATACATCGACAATAAATGAATTGATCAATAAATACAACTGTGTGTTTATTTACCCTGTTAACAATATGTACCAATAAGTGCGTTCAATAACCATTAATGCATTGTGATCATAGTTATAGTTAGAGTTATCAACATCCAGTAACGGCGAGCCATCATTACACTTGGAAAGGAAGGAGTACTCAGATGGTTGCAATCTGCAACCACACCACTAGATGCCGCCAAATCCTACACACGTACCTTTAAGCACCACTGTGTACTTTACAGCCTCACATAACCGCTAGCTGTAGCTCTTTGGACTTTCATTAAAGTTGTTTGAGCAGCAAGCAGGAAAAGCAGTAACAGCTGCTATCTTGTTTCCACACCCTTATGGCGATAGTATCCCCCACCCTCCACCTGGCTTTAAGACAAGAGGAAGTTAGGATACAAAAAAATAACCCACTGCCTCCCCTCAGGATGTGTGAGCAGTGCTTACATCACAGGGAAATCACACCCACTTTCCCACAGTATGGAGAGATGAGGTGATCCCTGATAAAGTCCAAACAGTGACTGCAGCAGACTGCGGTGACTGAGGCACAGGCCAGTGTAAATATTTGTGTTTGTGTGTGAGGACAATAGTGAGCCGGGTGGGGTGGGGACAGGATGTGTGTCTGTGTGTATTGTGAGTGGGTTGGGGTTTAACAATGTGTGCACCTTCTACTCATCTTGAGGAAGTTCTCCAACTACTCTGAATCCAAAAAAAGATCCTGAAAGCATTGTGGCTCAAAGGTCAGTGTGTGTGTGTGTGTGTGTGTGTGTGTGGGTGTGAACGTGACCAGCTGACCATGTTTCCCCTGCAGGCATTCAGGACCAAAAGAAAAAGAGGGTCCCAACAAGGCTAAGGTAAAGTCAGTCCTGCACTGAGAGGGGAGCCAAAGAAGGGCTGTGCCTGGAATTAAAAATGGACTTGACAGAGAGCCAAGTTTCCACATTCTGTGGCTGAATGTGAATGGAGGGTGTTTTCTGTAAAATAGAGCAGATGTCAAGGCTGGGGGAACAACTGTTTAGTTCCATCACCTGCAATAACAGCAGAGGATCACCTCCCATCATGTTCACAAGCAGATCTGCTGGGAGGTGCCATCTGAATGCCTCTTACTGGTTGTGATGTCACCAAATAATCTTGTATGTCTTCCTCTGTATCGTCCCAGTGGCAAAACAAAATAAAAGCACCGCACGAGGATCAGGTAAGAAAAATGAAAAAAAAAAAAAAAACGAAAAAAAAAAAAACGAAACAAAGGTCACTAAGGAGCTTAATTATTTATGCAATCTGTTCATGATGTAGATGGAAACATGCATTGATTCACATTTACTGTCTGCCGACTAGGGATGTCAATAATTAACCGTTTACCCGTTAACCGACATCAAGCATTTTAACCGATTAACGCTATCTGTTAAAACGGTTAAAAGAAATGTTAATAATTAATTAAAAAGCTGAGCGGCTCAGATGAGCAGCTCGTCTCTTTAAGGAGAAAAGCTGGTCCACCTTAAAAACCCACCTTAAGAGGCGGAGCCGGAGTTGCAGGATACAGGAAGTTGTCTCCGGTCTCTGGCTTGCTTGAGTGGAGTGGAGGAGTTGTAGTTTCATAGCATTTATTCACCGACAAATAAACTGTACACACACTGCTACACCTACGTTCACAGCTAGAACGCCACCAACAACTCCACACTCACCGCCAACACACACACACACACACACACGGTCTGTTGGAAACTCGCTAAAGTTATGCAGACTACGTTTGCGGCAGCGAGCACGAAGCCTCCGGCAATGCTAGAGCTGCTAACGTAGCACAAATACACACACTGTTTGTTGGACACTCGCTAAAGTAACGCCGGGCAGAAACACAGCTGACAACCTGCTAAACTAAACTAAATGTGCGGTGGAGACTTTTACTGGGAAAGTGGCTGCATGTCCGCGACACTACACGCAGCATCGTAGCTGCTAAGTTAACGCTCCCGGACGGTGAACTGGAGACTCCCGTCAACCAATATCTGTTGTGCTCCTGCAGCTGGCGCACAGCTGCATGCGAGGCACAAATCTTGTCGGTTAACGGTTAATAATCGGTTAACGAGGGTCGTTTATCGGTTAAGAAAATTTTCAAAATGAACATCCCTACTGCCGACATTATTTTGTAATCTAAAAAATACAACAACAACAAAATAAAGCTGTAGTACCAGAGGGCATTCTCCTTTCCAGATATTACTCAAATGCTTCTTACTTTTGCTTCCCTAATTGCTACTGAGGCGACTTCTATATGAAGTGGAAGCAGGAGGCCTCTACCACCCGTGTCCAGAGGTTGAGAGGTTTATATACATGGAGAAAATAAAGTGGCTTTACACATACAGACCAATGTGTTAGTGTTAATATGAAGGAATTTTCTGTATTGACTTTTTTACAAGAGTTTTACCGGTATTATTTAAATATGCTTTGCATTGTGGGAACAAGAACCTCCACTAGCACCAAAGTTGGTAGGGGCAGAAACCATCACACAAGGCAAAGTTTAGTTCAAATTTGGAGAAACCTTTCTCACACTTCTGTGGTAAAAAATCAACAATTAATGTCTAACCAAGATGATTTATGTGAAGGACTTAACGTTAGCTCAGTATCGTTTTAGTTGGAAAGCTGTTTTGTTGTTTAGTTCGGCTGTTGTCGACCATTAACGTTACCAGATACGCCAGGAATATTTTGCTGACTCATTTTGAGACTAAGTTTGGTTATATTTTAGACTTCAGTGGACGTCAGGTAGAGTTAGCCCCAGTTTTAGCCTCAGGCAGACCGATAGGTAACGTATAAATGCTAGCGTTATCGTCTGTTTTCCCTCCAGAATGTAAAGGTTGGGCCTGTTATTTGGCTCGATACGGAGGATATACTGTAAATCTGCAGAATTTTCAGTTTTAGGATTAACAGAAGTGTCCGTGAATGGTACAGTGGACATCCTGTGAATCAACAGAAATTTCCGTTTTAGGGTTGAAGAAAACATCGAAACAGAAAATGCACTGGTAATTTTCTGCCAGGACATCATCTGTTTTTCTACGGATTTTTTTTTTAGAGTGTATAGACACATTTTATAAGACATGGCAGCCATTTCTGATATATCTGACACAGCCAATATACAAATGGACGAGATGCACACTTCTGTATTTGGTATTTCACACTGAATGGATTGCAAAGTTATTTTGTTGATTTAAAGGGATAATAAAATTAAAATTATAATAAAAAAATAAAGCTAGGCTGACATGGTTCAGTGTGCTCTGGGTCCAGATTGTGTGGAGTGTAGTGACTATAAATCATCATAAACATCGCTTATTTATGGAAACACCTACTGTACACACACAAAAGCCCTAACAATTAACATTATATCATCAGTTACTGTATCTCACTGTACTCGCACGTGCGTCGATTAAAGCCATGGAAACAGAACGTTGAGGTTTTACCGAGGTGATGTAAGAGCTGCAGGCCCTTACAACATTCATATTCAGCACTTGGACTTGGACTGAAGTTGACCTGTGAAAACCTGGAGAGTTGAAATCTTTGAAATCGGATCTCCTGGAAAACAACTTGTGGACAAACCGTTGGATTACTGAGCTGAAGAAACATCTGCAGCTAAAAGCTAGCTGCTGGAAGAGACGGCATCTCACGGACCCCCTGTGGAGGAGCACGGCCTGCTGACCAGAATCAGGAGCTGGATCGCTTCTTTTGTAGGTAAGACATCTTTTAATGTCATGCCAAATGTATTTATTAATGTTCCTTAAAAGCTTCAGTAGGCAGTATATTTTTGGCCTCATTGGGCAAAAATCACATAATAACCTTTCAGCATATTGTAATTCAAGTGTTCTGAGAGATAACTAGACTTCTGCTCCTCCTTATGGCTCTGTTTTCAGGCTTTAGAACATCTAGCCCGTGACGGGAGACTTTGACCAATCACAGGCCATTTTCATTGAGAGAGCGTTCCTATTGGCTGTGCTCGGGTCATGTGAATGGAACTTTGCGTTCCTTCACCAGATTTCACAATGGCAGCGGTGTCACAAACGTTAATCATATTTGCTCCGATCTCGCCTACTTCAGCTTAAGGAACTGTAGTGATTTGATTTGTTTGAGGTCAACACATTTTCCAATTTTGTCGTTGAAAAATCTAGGAAACAAAATGGCAATTGAGTCATTTTTCGAATGATGTCAAAAAAATAAGTTTTCTTGTGCACCACGGAGACGATCAAACTTTTATGGCAAACGTCTCGACGTCAGAATTGTAAACACACAAGGCACGTTCCTCTGTGTGGACAGGTGAGACTGCAGCTGAAAATGTATCCAGATATGTTGTGGGGTCCTTTTTATGTTCAAATTTATGAACACATTTTTAGATATTCCTCAAATTGCACCAACAGATCGATATTGTTATGAGCCTGAATGACGGCGATAAAGTGGACATAAGTGTCTGACAGTTATTGGACCTAAAACCAAAGCTGTCCAGTGATCACTCAGAGCTTCTACTTGACATGATAGTATTGTCCTAACATTGTAATATATGCTTTGCTTGTTCACGTGGTATTTTCTCATGAAGGATGAGAGTGGTTTGTCATGCGATGACTGTGCGCGTCCTGCGTCCAAACATGTCACCGTCTCGTCCACGCCGTGTGATTTGCAACTTGAGGAGAGTAACTAAATATATAAGCGATTAGTTTGCCGGGCCAAGACGCACATATATTTTGGTGTGGTTATTTTTGGAGGCCCTGTGCACGTGAATTAATGAAGGTACCCACGTTTAAGCGTGCGTAATTGCACACGCAGGTCTGTGCGCGTCAAACTTTTTGGCTGTCTCACTGTTTTTCACAGCTTATTGCAAACTAATAGATAAATAAAATACATAACTAATAATCTTGGAGGCAAAAAACACACATCATGAACACTCATCTCTTCTCACTACTTCACTGAATAGAGTCAGAATCACCTTTTCCCACTACTTCTTAATATCATTGAAATGTAATGCCTGCTGACCCAAATATTGGCCTTGAAGCTGCTAAGTAATTGAATCACAGGTACGGGGAACCTGCAGAGGACGAGGACCATCTTGGGGACGAGGACGAGGAGCTTATGATTGAGACCCCCGTTGAGGACATAGGGCCAATCTGCCTAGGCGACTCTTCTGAGGAGCTCAGCGAGGTAGACTCTGGCCCCGGCCCCTCCACAAGGAGACGCAGGGAAGACAGCGACGGGGAGGAGGAGGCTGCTGTGAAGAGGCCAAGGTGGTCCGATGAGAGCGACTCGGATTGACTCTGGATGGACGGACAATCCTCCTGGAAACATCAGAGCAATCCCCGAGTCCACATCTCCCCTTCATCACTTCCACGTCACAGCAGGACAAATCATTCCAATGAAAGCCTTTGCGGGGTGACACCCCCGGTAGCGCCTTGCGCCGGGACTGTTGGGTTGAGGGAAGGCCTTTGCGTCTGACAGGGCTGCCAACACCCCACGCAGTATCTTGCACTGGGGCTTTTTTCTTTAGTTATTCCTCATTTTTGCACGGTGGATCGATCGACATTTCTTTATTTCTTTCATCCTGAGGGCCGGCCTTTAAGCCTGGCAAGGCCGTCAATGCCCCAGGTAGCAGGTAGGTCTGGCAGGGCTGTTGACAACCCGTGCATGTAGCCTTTGCGTCTGGCAGGGCGAGGAACCTTCAGCTTGGTCGGTGTTCAAATGAACACAATATTCCTTCCCACAGGGAGTTAGCTTAAAGTCTGCCCAACGTTAGGTGTCCGATCAGGATGAGTCTTGAACGTCTTCCTCCGGAGGTTAAAAATACCGTAGAGGGATAGTTTGAGTGTTAAGAAGTGGGGTTATATGAAGTATTTATCCATAGTCAGTGTATTACCTACAGTAGATGGCGGTCGGCACGCCCCCAGTTCGGAGAAACAGACAGGAGTACCAGCACAGGAGCAAAGCGATGTGGATGGGCCGGCAGCAAAACATGTTTTAGCCAGTATTTTTTTTTTATTTGTAGTATTTTTATATTTCTCTTTCGCTCTTTAAACTATGTCACCACCACAGCACTTCCCCTGAGTGCTTACTGTCGCTGTGGATGTGTTTATATTGTAGTTAATGGAATGTCCGCTGCATCTCATACCGACGCTAAAGGGTGCCTTCTGCGGCGGTATCGAACGGCGACAGCCATGACAAAGCGTCGGTGTTAGGCGCTCTGGGTTAGAGAACGGGCTGATATAGCGCACACTTAAAAGGATATTGATTTTTTTAGGTGGGCCTTTCTTTTAGGTGTCTAAAATCCGTTTTGCTGCTGCCCCCCGTCCACAGCAGTATGTTGCTTTGCTCCGGTGTTGGTGCTCCTGTCTGCTTCTCCAAACTGGGGGTGTGCCAACTGTCATCTACTGTAGGTAATACACTGACTATGGAGAAGTACCTCATACAACCCCACTTCAAAAACACCCCAAACTATCTCTTTAATACGGCCAAAAAAGGTATTGTAACTATATAAAATACATACTATATTCATAATATTAAATAATGCAAAGATTATTTGTCTTACTAACCACGTTTGTCTTACTTTACTCTAATCTTACTCCACCACCTGAGCTGCTGTTGTTGTTCTCTGAGGACGTAAAAAGTAAGTATGAGCTTCTGTTTTGTAGAGAAAGTGACTTGGAATAGTCTATAATGTAAAGACAAAGTAAGAAATGTGTGGTTCTGTGTTGTAAATCATTTTATTCCTACTTGGTGGTGATGTCAGTGGGGAACCTTAGCTGCTTGTCAAGGTCATTTCTTGGGGCCTGTCTGAAGACTGATGGTCTGTTGGGACGCTTCTGTTACAAACTGGACAAGCTGCATATTTGGGGGATTTACCAATAGTGTTGATCATCTCTGTCCGATGTTACTGATCACCGAGAGTTTCAACTTCATTGTCTGTTGCTTGTTCTCATCTGTGGAAGAAGCAATAAATCAGGAAATGCCAAAGGCAGCGTTGAAACTAAATCAAATGTTCTGTTTCCTTTGGGATATATGTGTCTTGGCACAAACAGCTATGGTCTACTCCACTACCTAATCTTGAGTAGTTCAAGGGGGCTTTTCTGTAGAAATCTGCATGGAATTACATAAATGCATTTATATAGCACCTTTCTATTCCTCCGACCACGCAAAGCACTACATGTCATACATTACACTACATGTCAGCATTCACCCATTCACACACACTTTAATACACTGATGCCAGAGGCTGTCATGCAAGGTGCCAACCTGTCCATCAGGATCTAATACAAACACTCTCATTCACACACCGATGGCTCAGCCTTCAGGAGCAATTCAACTGAGATTTAAGGTGTACATATAGAGAAATGTTCCTTCTCCAGCAGATGAATGTGAAAATAGCCTCTATAATGTCAAACTGTACATTCTCTCTCCCAATGTGTCAAGTACTGCAGCTTGGTCCATTGCCCTCGGCGTCTGACACTGGTGCACCGAAGGGTGCTGCGGTACTCAACGTGTTGGGAGTGTGAATGTGTTGAAGCATAAAGACTTGTTTCATTTAGTCACATTCAGATCTGAGAATTCAAGTCAAATTAAATTGGATTGGTTAAATCCCAAAAAACAAAACTGCATTGTGAATTACATTTCGAGGGAAAACTATTTTGTTGTGGATTACGCTTGATTTAGACATATCACAAATACATGTGTAATGATAGTCTGCGGATGTCCACGTAGGGAGGTCAGGGTGGTGGATAGGTCAAACAAACACAGGACTTCCACCCAGGAGACCACTGTTCGTGTCCCGTGTGAAACTAAAAGTCAACGTTGACTCATTTACGTCCACAGCTTAATAACGTAACAAACGTTTCAAATGTTTTATACTAAACCTAACAAAGTAGTTTTGTTTTGTTTTTTGTTGTGTTTTGTTGTAATTTACAATGATAACCACGCGTTTAAAAAATGTTAAAACTGCGACTGTAATCTGGGAGAATATATATGTTTCCCTGGAAATGTAATTGAGAATGGAGTTAGTTGTATGGGAATGTAATTTTGTAGGAGACAGGGTTGTTCCTATCAGGTTGCATTCTGTCAGTCATATGATCCAAGCATCTACTCTGCCTAAAACACAAGAGGACATATCCTTCCTTGGGAGTTTGTCATCTTGAATTGTGTTGTCTGAGTTTAACCAATCCAATTTGACCTGACTTGAATTAATAGATCAGACTATTAGACAAAATGTACAAGTAGGTGTTCTCTTACTAATTATTTCTTTGTATGGATGTCATTGACTTACATTTAGACGGCTTTGAACCAACATTTAGACCTGTGCAGACCTGACAATATTAGGCAGATCTCAAACATATTAGGCTGAAGGTTTGTTAGTGAACAGCGACATACATGAAACCTGCCTTGGTGGAGGTCTGCGCTCTCCGAATGCACTTCTAGTTAAGTGTGGATTTGGTCAGATTAGATCAGTGATTATTAACAACCGGGTTGCGTTGCCATATTGAATTGTGCAGTGATGGTCTACTTAAAGGTCGGGTTGGTAATACTGAAAAACGAGCAAGAGTACACTAGATTTTAGAAATGATTCAACTGAAAAACTGAGCCCATAGTTTCCAACTCTTCTCAAATGAAAATATCTAGCAAGAAAAGCTAGCAAGAAAGTCTGCAACACTGACAGTCTGTCCCTTCAGGCCTTCCTCTAAAGACACTCCCCCAAAAGTATCATTATGAACATAAACAACAAACATTTCTACTGTTAATACTCACAGCTGTCAAGCTACCAAGCCCCCAGGAAGTGCGCCGGTCCGGACTTTCGTAGTGGTCAAACGTAGGTACTGCAGCTTCTGTGTCCGTCACATGGTGCAATTGGCCCAAAAAATACTTTTTTCCCATAGACTTCCATTGGGAAAGAGACATCTGTAACTCAGCGGGTAATTGTTTTTGAGGTGAATCAACTTCCCAGTACGAACACTCTAATAGCCCTTATTTTTAATGTAAAAAGCACTAATAGCTGAATCCAGAGTTATTTCCCTTCCTCCGTTCATGTGAGTGAGACCCAGAGCGAGGCTGGATTAGGACCCCGTGACCAAGTCATGTGACCGAGCGGACGCTACTGTGCATGTCCCATGTGCCCAAGATCCGCCAAGATCTGGGTACTATTCCAGACGAAAGTCGAGCCATTTAAGCTTCATGTGCCACTGAGCAACTCTCATAGGAATGACGGGGGCCCCGCCTCCAATGCTGTATCCAGTTATTTTAATATATCCATGCAAGCTAGCGGTGACGTGCAATGAGCCATCAGGTAGACAGGCAGGTAGCCTCTCCAATCATTTCATTCAGCCCAAATAAAATGATTGGATGGGTTTATTACAGTCCTGCGACAGCTGCAGATACCAGATTTTTCTTTGTTTTGTCAGAGCATTTGATTCATTGATTGCTGTCATGCTGACAGCAATCAATGAATCAAATGACAAGAATCTCAACAAATATAACAAAAAATGTATTTGAAGAACACTACCAACCCCACCTATAAGCCGTTATTTTTGACCACTGAAATTTAGCGTCCCTCGGTGATGTCCTAATGCTACCTATGATTTAGACCATGTTGGGAAATAAACAATGCAAAGAAAATAAAACAATTTAGAGACTCTACTTTTGTTGTCTGATCAAATGTTTTGGGGACGAGGTGCATGAGGGGGGGGACTTGGACTCATGACCTCAGTATATGTGAAATCTTGGCTACGACCCTGCTGCCATTGTGTAATAGTGATTACGGGTCCAAAAGTGAACTCTAAGGCATAAAATGAGTGAGCCTGCTTCTGAACAAACAAGTCATTGAGGATCAGGAAAATGCTGTGACTAAATTTGATCAGAAAATACGGATTTTTCAGATCCAGAAGATTGAAGGATGATAAGAAAACAGTAGTGTCACACGACATTCTCTCTTTCTTCAGAAGTGTTTCTAACGTTCCCTGTGTCAGAGCAACAGCATTTCATCAGCCACACAACACATAAATAATGCACCAAGGATCAGTTTGCTCTTCTCAGGTTTCTGCAACACCAACCTGGAAACCTAATATGCTAACCTGCCTGGCAAACGGGAAGGGCATCCACCTTGTGCAGTGCCAAAGTTAAAATGAAAAAGTAAAACCCACATTAAAATATTTGAACACTGGTACAGTTAAACAGAATATCTCACAACAGTTTATCTATCTAAGGGTGGCCTTTTTTTTGGTACAAAAACTGCTCCCACCAACAAAGAGCTTGAGCTACAGTACAGCTGGCAGCCAGACCAGGTCAGCTATGTGTGAATAAGAATAAAGGCCTACAGCCTCCTCTCGTCCACAGGCAGCTTCCTTCTCCTCAGAGACGGGTGTCGTCAGCGCTGCTGGGATGAGAGCTTCCTCGGGGAAAAGGATAGGCAAGTGTTTCCCTCCTGCAGCAGGAAATGGGCGAAACCTTGCCCCGAAATTATGACTCCAGCATTTTGTTGTGTGAAGGAAGCCGATCCTGATAGCACAGGCTATAGGTTTCCTGTTGTGGGCCAACAGCCCTCGGTCCAGCCTCGGTCTGGGTCTCATTCACATGAACGGAGGAAGGGAAATAACTCTGGATTCAGCTATTAGTGCATTTTACAACTTTTAGGACCTAATGATTTAAATAAGGGCTACAGTATACAAGGGTTCATACTGGGAAGTTGATTTACCTAAAAAATAATTATCCGCTGAGTTACAGACGTCTCTTTCCCAATGTAAGTCTATGGGAAAAAGTCTTTTGGGGTCCAATGGCATCACCTGACGGACACGGAAGTTGCAGTACCGCCGTTTGGCTACTATGTCTAAACCCAACACTCTTTCTGGGGGCTTGGGTAAAACTGGTCATTACAGTATGTACACATGACATTATCACAATGCTCAGGTAGCTAACTGGCTTCAACATTATTTGATATTTTCAAAGAGTACCCTCAAACCCTGAGAATAGACCTTTTTCATGGCATAGGGAATGGAGCATCTGAAGCATCATTTGAAAGGTGCTACGGAGCTACGGTAACGCTAACGATATCGATCCTTGACAGCTTACCATCCATGATGGTCACTGATGTGTGTCCAATGTACAAATAGGTGGGGTGGAGGACCTTCAGGCCTGCTAGCCAAATGCCGACTACACAATCGTCCAGACAAAGATAAGCTAGCTAGTTATGCTAACCGAATGCTAACAAAATGTTGGCTAATCAAGCATAATTACCGGTATCTTGTCAAATGAAACCCATAAGCCTACTTTTGTCTGACTGTATACTAATATACATATGCAACATTTTGTGTTTTAATCTTATTCACTGTGTAGTGTTTTGTGTTAGTTCAGAAGTTCTTTTGGACACTTACAGTAACCAGCCAGATGGCACTCTTACCCTTACCCTCCAAAAAAGGCCGACTTGCTGTCAATGACATCACATTCCTATAGACTGTTCCAGGGATGACGGATTTTTGTAAGCCAACCAGGAAGTTAGCATCGCCCTGGTTCCCTCGACAAAAAGCCAATGGTATTTTTCCATTGGACGATTATTGCAGAAAGAAAAAGCTCTGAGGCAAACAAACTTTATGATACATGATACACATTTTGTTCACATAATGAACACCATTTTTATGATTTTTGAAGAGTAAATGCAATCGGCAGGAGTAAAAGGCTAATGTTGATGTATTTTATGTCTTAGAACAAAATATTCAAATCTCTTCAGCTTGTGTTAACTGCAGACCTTATTTCAGGGATCTAACTAAAAACCCATTGACTTCCAGACGAGAGAACTGGAAGTGCTAAAATGCTAACTCATTTCTGGGTTCCTGTAGCTCTCTATTCCCTGTTCAGTTGTAGCCTACATGTCAGCAGGAAAAACACTTTGAACATTGAAGGAATACTTCAATATTTTTGGGAAACATGCTTATTCCCTTTCTTTTTGTGAGATGACAAAACAATATCAATCTTAAAAATGATTATCTTAGGATGTGGTTAGCCTTGCTTAGCATAGGCAGAGGAGAAACAGCTAGCCTGGTTCTGTCCAAAGCTCAAAAATACACCGAGCAACACCTGTAAAGCTCACTGAATAACATCATGTATCTTATTTGTTTAATCAGCACACAGACTGAACAAACAGAACTGTTAAGATAACAATTTGTGGTTTTAGGGGGAGTTCCTCGCTGTAAATCTACATATTTTTATTTATCAGTCTTTACCAGTGAGGTTGTCAGGTGCCTGTACAGAGACCAGAACCAAAACCTGTGCTCATCGACTGTATCTGGAAATCCCGCAGTGGAGACAACACAGAACTGCTGGGGATGATAATTTTGAAAAAAAATAACCGACCCTCGTTAACCGATTATTAACCGTTAACCGACAAGATTTGTGCCTCGCATGCAGCGTGCGTCAGCTGCAATGTATGAGCACAACAGACAACTGAGTCTCCAGTTCACCGTACATGAGCCCTAATTTAGCATGCAGTTGCTTTCCCAGTAAAAGTGTCCACCGCACATTTAGTTTAGTTTAGCAGGTAGTCAGCTGTGTGTCCGCCCGGCGTAATGACACTCTGTCTGTCCAGATTAACGATAGCGATTGACCTACAAATAGTGTGTGTGTTTGTGCTACGTTAGCAGCTGCTAGCATTGCCGGTGGCTCCGTGCTCGCTGTAGCCACACACATACACTCTGTCAGGGCCGCGTAACTTCAGCGAGTTTCCGACAGACCGCGCGTGTGTGTGGTTTCTGTCGGTGGTGTTCTAGCTGTGAACGTAGCTGTAGCAGACAGTGTGTGTACACTTTATTTGTCGGTGAATAAATGCTACGAGGCTACAACTCCTCCGCTCAAGCCAAGCCTCCAGGAAGAGCGCCGGTCGTCGATCCCAACTTTTGTAGTGGCCAAATGGCAGTACTGCAACTTCCGTGTCAGTCACATGATGCATTTTGGACCCCGTGACCGAGTCATGTTATAGAGCGGGCGGTACTGCGCATGTTCCATGTGCCCAAGATCTGGGTACTTTTTTCCATACGGAAGTCGAGCCATTTTGGCTTCATGCGCCACTGAGCAACTTTCATAGGAATGAACGGTGCCCCGCCTCCAACGCTGGATCCAGTTCTCTCTATATATCCATGACTCAAGCGAGCTATAGGCGGGAACCAACTTCCTGTATCTATAAAGCCGGCACAGCCTCTCTTAAGGTGGACCAGCTTTTCTCCTTAAACTGACAAGTTTTTCTCAGCTTTTTAATTAATTATTAATATTTATTTTAACCGTTTTAACCGATAGCGTTAATCGGTTGAAATGCTTAATGTCGGTTAATGGTTAAATGGTTAATTATTAACACCCCTTGTCCAGATAGATAAACTGTTGTTCATTCAGAAATGACAGCAGCACATAACTTCCCAAACTACAAATGATCATTTTTACATTTCTGTCTGTGTACAGATCAAACAAAGGAGATACAGTAGGCCTACGTGTTAATTAGTGAGCTTTACATAATCTGACACAACGTGAGGCAAGCATTTCCATCCACCGTGCGCATTTTCAATTCGTGCATAAAGAAAACCTGAGTGGAAATGTTGAATATTTGAAAAAAAAAACTCTAATACAGAATATATACTGTATATCAATATATATATATATATATATATATATATTTATATTGCAAAAAAGTTAGTTCAGTTTCCAACTGACTTGGATTTGTCTGCTTGACAAAAACACAGAACAACAGTGCAAATCACACAAGACAAATTGTTTATGTGACACTTCACTGTTCCATTTTTGCCCTGTTCTGGGGGGAGGTCAAAGGTCAGGGACAACGACAGAGACTTCCCAGAGCTGGTCTGTATCCAGTGTGTTGCTCAATAACACCTCAGCTACTGTATCACCATGTCTATAGGTAAAGCACGGGCTCTCTAAAACACATCACCACCACAATGTGCAGACTACGCCAACAACTGATGATTATTTTATTATATAAGAACCTCTAATTTATTAATTTATTGATTAATCAGTTAATTGTTAGCCTCAGAAAATAGAAAAAAATCAAAAGCCTGTCTGTATTTCTCAGAGTCCAAGGTGACTTCAGCAGTTAAATCCTAAAGATATTTCAATTCATAATAATAACCTATAAAACTGAAAAATATTGAGCATTTTTGTATGATTGACCTCAATGAATCGATTATCGAAATTGTTGTCAATTTCCGTTGATCAATTAATGAACCACTTGTTTCAGCACTAGCGTAGATGCAAATGGCACAAAAGTAACCATAATGTAGTATACAGTGGTGAAATGTAACTAAGTACATTTACTCAAGTACTGTTCTTTTTAAGGTACTTTTACTTTACTTCAGTATTTTAATTTCATGCTACTTTCTTCTTCTTCTCCACTACATCTCTGAGGGAAAGATTGTACCGTTTACTGCACTACATTTATCTGACAGCTTTAGTTACTTTTAAAAAAAAAAATACAATACTGTGCTACAGATTAAACTATCCAACAGTACGTACAGTACTTTTATTGTAGTATATTTTAATGCTAATACTTTTGTACTTAAGTAAAATTTTGAATGCAGGTCTTTTACTTGTAACAGAGTATTTCTACACTGTGGTATTAGTACTTTTTAAAGATCTGAGTACTTCCTCCACCACTGGTAGCATAGCACTGTACTTGAATACATTGTAAATGTCGTTGTACTTAACTTGAGTTTCCATTTTATGATACTTTACACTTCTACTCATCTACATTTCAGAGGAAATTTTTTTACTTTTTACTCCACTAGCTTTGTTTGGCAACTACAGTAACTAGTTACTTTATTGATAAGGATTTTACACACAAAACCTATAAAAAAAAACCACTATCAAATGTGACGTGTTGTTAAATATAATGAAGACTCCCAAGCAAAATCTGAACCTCGACCGGCCACATTTAAATGCTACCTGGTCATTAAAGGTCCCATATCATGCCCATTTTCAGCTTCACACTTGTATTTTATGTTTCTACTAGAACATGTTTACATGCTGTAATGTTAAAAAAACAACTTTTATTTTCCTCATGCTGTCGGCCTGAATATACCTGTATTCACCCTCTGTCTCAAACGCTCCGTTTTAGTGCATTTCAACGGAATTGTGTTGTTAGGCAACAGTTTGGGTCGATGTTTACTTCCTGTCAGCTGATGTTATTTACATCCACTGAAACAGGAAATAAACTGGGACACATTTAGAATGTTCATGTTTAAATCCACGTAATGGTCTAAATATTATACATTTGTGACATCACAAATGGACAGAAATCCTAACGGCTTGTTTCAAACGCACAATTTCCGAATACGGGCTGTGTGTATTTCTCCGTATATTGAGCGTTTTGATAGTTTAACAGTATTTATAAAGCACTTAAACCTGTTTTATAATATAAAAGACATGAAAATCTCACTTTTTACAATATGGGACCTTTAAAGCTGAAGTCGGTAACTTTGATCATATATGATAAAAAAAAGTTAAACTGCCACTATGTCCTCACAGTAGTACATGAGACAGATATTCTGTGACTAAAGTCATGTTCCTCTCTCTCCTCCTAGTGCTCTTGATTACATTTGCAAGATTTCACAGCGTGGAAGGAAAACAACCAGAGCCGAGCGGTCTCTAGGCAGCTGTCAATCACTGCTCACCAACTCCGATCAAACGGTCAAACTAGGCAGCGCCGATCAACATGAATAAACATTCTGTTACTGTAATGTCTGTTTTCAGCATGCTGACCGGGTCACAAACTTTCTCATTTAACAGCTAAACAGTACACTCAAATATGTTTGTGATTGACAGCTGCCCGGAGACAGCTCGGCTCTGATTAGTTGTCTTGTTCGGGACCGGTGGAATCTCGATGCCAGTAGGAGCACAGGAGGACACAGGGGAAGAGGATTTTTTTCAGATTATCTGCACTACTGTCAGGATATAGTGACCGTTTTATAAAAATTGTCATATTTGCGCAAAGTTACAGACTGCAGCTTTAATGTATCAGTGATAATAATCCAATATAATAATATAATTTAACAATATAACACTCACAAGGAACACATTTTCCTGCATGAGTACTTTTACTTTCAATGATTTATGTAAGTTTTACCGATAATACTTCTGTTCCTGTGATTGAATATTTTTAGAGTGTAGTATGGAGTGCAGGATCTGAATACCTCTTCTATCACAGCAAGATGTAACAAAGACAGACTGATATTATCATTACTGTTAAGGATATTAAAAAGACAAATAAATATGATCAGCTGTGACACTGTTTACACAAAGAAGTTTGTAAACTTGATAAATGATATGATCATTATTGTTCATGACGATGTCATCATTATTGTTATGGAACCACAAATTGCTACTTATATTATAAAATTAAAAGAACTGATTTGCTGTGCTACTGTATATCCCCATTCTACAAACTCATCAAATTCCACCCTAACTTGGTTACCACGACAAGACACAACTTTCCATCTTAAATCAATTAAAGGTCTCATATTGTAAAAAAATAGATTTTCATGTCTTTTATATTATAAATCAGGTTTAAGTGCTTTATAAATACTGTTAAACTATCAAAACGCTCAATATACGGAGAAACACACACAGTCCGTATTCAGAAATTGTGCATTTGAAAGAAGCCGTTAGGATTTTTGTCCATTTGTGATGTCACAAATATACAATATTTAGATCATTACACGGTTTTAAACATAAACATTCTTAATGTGTCCCAGTTTACTTCCTGTTGCAGTGTATGTAAATAACATCAGCTGACAGGAAGTAAACATGGACCCAAGCTTTTGCCTAGCAACGCAATTTCCGAGGAAAATAACGTTTTTTTTAAACATTACAGCATGTAAACATGTTCTAAAAGAAACACAAAATACAAGTATGAACCTGAAAATGAGCACGATATGGGACCTTTAAAGGGTTAGTTCACCCAAACTACGAAACTGTACATATATTTTAGTCTCTTCCCTCTAGTGCTATCTAGCCATGCATATAGTTTGGGTTTTATTTGTCCAGGTTTTAAAACATCTGCCTCCACACCAATGTAATGGAGATCAATCAACAGTTTTCATTAGAACTATTTGTCACCCGGGTTGGAAATTAGCACCAGCCACCAGACAAATGCAGGAAAAATATTCAAGTGGCTGCTGGATTTGTTTCACTCACCAGCCAAAAATACAATGGTAATCTATTTAGTGGCACAGCGGCAGGTGGGAAAAAAAGTAAATTTCCAACCCTGTTTGTCACAGAAGAAACTGAAAACAGCTGACACTATTTCTGAAACAAAAAAAAAAGTACAGACCCTCCAAATGCTGATAGATAACATTTTCATTAACTCAGAGGCTGTGTATTAAAGAGATGTTGCGGATTCATTTTTGGTAACATTTTCTTATAAGGCACCCTGTATAAAGGGTTTATGAGCTGTCACTAAAGATTTTAACTGTAAATAAATCTTTTATTAATGCTTTATACATCAGTAAGTTCATGAGACATCAGGGTTGCCAGGTTGTAAAAAAAATCTCATTTGGTTGGTCAAACAGTCTACTTGATGAACTAAAGGGCTACCAGGCCTTTCTTATCAACAGCTGATAATTCATCTACCAAGCATTATTTTATGAACCATTAATTAAGCCTTTAATAAAACCTTTTATACAGTGTGCCTTATTAGAAAGTGTTTTTATTAATATGAATACCACAAGCAAAGTTCATTTAGCTCCATTGTATTGAGGGGGAAGAAATAAAACTCAGAGAACCTGGACAGATACAACTGAACTCTGGACAGACACCACTAGAGATGTTATTGGAGTGACAAAGCCTTTTCAAAGCACATTAACCCACCAACAGCATGTCGGAAACAACATTTTTAATAGTTGAAATAAATACTCCAATACATGCATGATCAAAACACTTTAAAATACTATGGGAAGTCTGGTAAATAGTGTAAAACCTATGGCACACACTCACAGCAGCTTTTTACCAATTAAGAATTCACACATGTTGAAAAAAAACAAAAACAAGCATCGAGACACTCGGATCACTCTTTTCCAATCTCACAAAGCACATGTAATCGAGCAGGTCAGCCAACCATAGGGTTCACACAGTGAGGCTACATCCATCATCGAGGCTGCTGTTTTCACCGAAGCTGAAAACTGAGGTAAACTTTTCAGGTTTGAAGGCTGCTCGTCTGTCGGTGAGAGCGGGTGGTCACAGCTGAGCCCGCCACGTCAGGCCCAGAGAGCTCAACGGGGGTCCGTTCGGAACAAGGTTTGAGCCGCAGCCAGCGCGACACAAAACCCTGTAGCGTTTGTTAGCGCTCCTCTGCATTCAAACACACTTCAGCCACGTGAACAGACCCACCGACAGCCTTCTACTGATGTTACTCTGACTCTAAACCTGATGAACAGGGATAACCCAAGTGAGTCTCTTTGGTACGTCAGAATAGGACAGAGGGGACATGCTGCCTCTTCCTAAACTAATTCACAGAATGAGAGTTGACTGGCGGCAGAGTCCTTGGAGAGGAGCGTTCTCTGAGTGCCTGGGTGACCAGGGTGCAGCCGTCGGACACGGCACACGCCGAGTTACGCAGACGCTCGCGGTAGTCTGCCATTTTGGAGCTGCTCTCGGGATGCTGTGCGACGTCCCTGAGGCCCTGAGTGAGGAGGACGCAGGCTGAAACCACACTCATGGCCCCCCCTAACACCGCAGTCTGTACCCCCTTCCCTTCAGTGGAGATACTCGCAGCTCTCCCCAGGAACTGAGGTTCCGTGGCGAAACCGACCAGGGCGCTGACAGCCTGGACCAGAGCCGCACTAAAGAGAACACAGCGGTTCCTGGTCAGCTCGCTGGGCTGGGTTTTCACCTCTTTGACGCACGCCAGGAAGGCTGTGCCGCTCGTGCTCATGCTCTTGACGCTCAGTTTGAACTGCTCTTTCGCAAAGCGGTCCCTGGACCGCTCGCTGGCTAGCGAGGAGATGTCCGTCAGATTCTTGAGGCTGGTGGAGATGTTCTGAGAGAGCTCGAGGAGGAGCTGTGGGGTGAGGTCCAGCAGGGGCGTGACCCGGAGGACGCCGCAGCTCTGCTCCACTTCGTGCCGGCAGCGGGTCACCTTGTAGCGGTCCACCAGACCCGGCAGGCAGGGCTGAGAGCCGGAGGTCTCCACGGCCGCCAGGTAAGCGGCGTGGGCCGAGCACTCCGTCAGAGACACCACCAGATCGGCCATCTCCAGGAGACGGTCGCCCACCTCCGTGAAGCGGCCCATGTTGAGCTGGCTCTGGATGTCGTGGGTGAGAATGGAGAGCTCTTTGGTCCTGGCGATGACCGTGTCACGGCACTGGTCGAAGGTCTCCGCCACCGCCACGCCCTCAGAGGTCATGACCGGCCTGGTCTCGCTGGACAGCAGCAGGAGGTCGGCCACCAGCTGCATCTTGCCCTTACATGTGTCACAGACGGAGGAGAGACGCTTCCTCTGCTGCAGGCTGCCACCGGGTGTGCTGGTTGATCCCTCGCTAGCCGATTTGCCAGAGCCACCACTAGCCATAATAAGGAGGGGAGTGGAAGGAGAGGGGGGGTGGGGCGAGGGTCAAACTGCTCTTCTGGAGGGGTTCAGTTATTTATAGTTCTCTGCTGCTGCACACTGCATTGTACTGTTTAAGACATTTCCAAGATAAGCCTCACCTCCCTGCTTTTTACAAACTCTTTTAAATAACAACTGGCCAAACAGTCTTCCTTAAATTCCTTCAGAGTATAGGTCATCAACTGTACACACAGGACATGGATTCTCACTGTAAACATGTAGAAACTCAATAACTGCATTTACTTATGTCTGAATAACATTCCCCATTATTAATTAACTATACTAGTATACTATAATAACGATCTATAACTATGATCTGGCATATTCCCAGTTATCTGCCCTCGGTTATTAGTAATGTTTTACAATGTAACACAGTCAATCAAAATCCCTACAACTTCAGAGTAATCAGTGTAATATGCTCTTATCTTGACAAATTAATTTAAATGCCCTGAACAAACATAATCCAAAAAGTCAATATTCTCATTGTCGTCCCAGGTTTTCATGGGACAGAATCATTCACAGGTTGTTGAATTAAAAAAAAGAAAATCACACACAAACTGCAGTGCCACCGAGGTGCCTTCTAAAAGAGGCAAAGTGCAGATTGAGATTAATAGAAATGATGTCTAAAAGCTCCTTATCGTTTGAAACAAGATGGATTTACATTTGCTGAACTGACTCTGTGCTATTCCTGTGACGTTTCTTGGGGTCTCTTTAGGACTTTAGCCGAGAAAAACATCACCTCAACATTTACTAACTTCAATGGCTGTTCAGTCTCGTTGGGACTAGAATCAATAGGATCTCATTTTGTGTCCACCCGCAGCAGAGCAAGTAGCCTGAAACAGCACCGAGATCTTGTCCGCCTTGTTCCCGCTGAGTGTGACCGGCCTGGCGGACTCATGCTGGTTCTAACCGGGGCACCACCCGGGCAGCTCTTGTGGACAGCGGGAAGACTTGTGTTTCCCTCCAGCACCATCCTCTCATGAGTCCCCCCCACAAGAAGTAACATCCACCGAGAGGGAAACTTTCCAACAACACGAACCCCTTCAGTCCACTTTCAACCTCTTCTTCTTCAGACACAGTCCTGGGTTAGACGCTAGCAGTAGTTGCTCCGGTCGCTTCGCCTCCATATGCATCGTCCGTGTGTCCGCCCTCCACCGCCTCCACCGCGTCTTAACTCGGGACCAGAGACCGCGTAGCCCCGCATAGCTCCTGTGGGGACTCGCTCCTCATATCCATACCAGTCGGCGGTCGTTGAACATTTAACTCACTTGTCTCGGGAGCTTCTACGGTAATGAAACCGTAACCGTAGCTGGAAGAGAGTGGCCGTTATTCCCACAGATTCTGCGCCGTGCTGCGCGCTCCCGCTGCAGTACTATGAGGAAGCAGGGAGGGTGTGGTCCGGTGTGGCCGCGGCTCGGCGGCTCAGCGGCGGAGCGGAGCGGCGGAGCGGCGGCTGGACGGAGCGAAGTTATAGCAACAGAGCGGCACAAAGTAGTCCTTCAGCTTCAAACTCACTTCCCGCCCTGTCTGTGAGCCGGTTGTTGTCTCACGTTAACGACGCCGCGGGGGAATATTGTAGTCATACGGTAGCCATGGAGCTCCGAGGAGTTCAGCAACTGCTTTTACTTTCAGGACTGGCTGTTAGTCTGCCATGATGAGACATCCCGGTTACGTCAAGCGAGCCGCTAGCCGAGCTAGCTCAAATGACGCCGGAAGCTTGCGTTTTCAAAATAAAAGCAGAGCTTTTGTCGCCAAAGATTAACAGCTTGTGGTGAGGACCGGAGCTATACCACGAAGGAGCCCTGAGGTCCCTGAAGACATGTCCTCGATATGTTTCTGGGAATTTGGGGGGTTTTAGGAACCTGGAGGAGAGGTTAGTTTAGACATAGTGGACTTTATATGAAGAAATATAGCGGAGTAGAAGTTGCATAAATTAGAACCAGTATCTTGAATGCTCTCTCTTTGTATAAATGATACTACCTGTAGGCCTGGGAATGAATGATTTAGTGTGAGAAGGGTCTAAAACAGCATTTAGATCTTCATGTTGGGAAATAAAAATGTAGGCCTATATAATAAATAATTGACCCGTTAACATTTACTAAAATGTTTTTAAAAATCCAAATAATTAAAAAGTATTCAACAAACTCAACAGGAAGGTTTAATCTCACTTTTGTTGGAACAAGATTCATGTGGAAGGTGTAAGGATCCAACTAGATTAAAGAATTGGATGTCAATTACACTGAAATGTAATGATGCTAAAATATTAGCTTAATGTCTTGTGAATAGATTTCTAAAAATGGTTCTCTGCCGGAAAAACAGTGGATTGCGCCCTCTGGGTTGGGAGTGAGCCACTGCCCCAAAAGCGGGAGTTCAAGTATCTCTGGGTCTTGTTCACGAGTGAGGGTAGAATGGAGCGGGAGATGGACAGGCGGTTTGGTGTGGCGTCAGCATTTCATGCGGGCGTTGTAGGCTACCGGACCATCTACGTTCCAACCCTCACCTATGGTCATGAGCTTTGGGTGGTGTCCGACAGAATGAGATCGCAGATACAAGCGGCCGAAATGAGTTTCCTTCGTAGGGTGGCTCGGAGTAGAGCCGCTGCTCCTTCGCGTTGAAAGAGGCCAGCTGAGGTTCAGGCATCTGATCAGAATTCCTCCTTGACCCCTTCCTTTAGAGGACTGGTAAGAGGACCCATGATAGACCCAGAACACGCTGGAGGGATATATCTCATCTGACCTGGGAACGCCTCGGGGTCCCCCTGGAAGAGCTGGAAAACGTCACTGGGGAGAGAGATGTCTGGAATTCCCTGCTAAGCCTGCTGCCCCCGCGACCCGGCCCCGGATCAGAGGAAGCAAATGGATGGGTGGATGGTTTGAGAATAAATAGTTTAGAATAAAAAGATTAAATGTGCGGATGATGCCAATTTTCAAATTCAACCAAGTGTTGCTTATCTTACTGAATTAGTTGAGAAATGAGATAGCTTTTCAGTTGTTTACAGTTTGAAACCTAATTATGATAAATATACCTGTTGGATCTTTATAGGACACACATTTTGAGCTTTGTTGTAATCTGCCAATAAAATGGTCGGATTGCCAAATTGATTTTTTAGTTAGGCAAATATACCTAAAAACATGGAACACATGAAAACCTTGATGGAAAGCTTCAACCAGTTGATAGAAATTGTTTTAAAGTTTGGAGAATGACTCATTTAACTTTATATGGAAAGATAACAGTGATCATTTCTTTAGTAATACCTCAGTTTATCTATCATGTCATTACCTAAAACATGAACAAAATGTATTCCATTTTTTATGGAGCAGTAAGCCTGACCAGATTAAAAGAGCTTGCCAATGATCATAAACACGGTGGTCTGAATTTATTAAACCTTAAGGCACTCAACTTTGCATTAACAGCATCCTTATACCTACTCTTTTTTTAATGTGGGTCAGGGTGAAGGCTGGAGTTAAAGATAACATTGGAAGTTAATGCAGGTTAATTAAAGGATGTATGCCTAAATACCTTATTTTTTTGTCTGTATTCAAATTCAAACAAAAAATGATGTATGGGTGTGTAAGTAGCCTATATGGATATGTATATGCATGCCCATGTATATGTTTATATGCAATGTATATATATATATATATTACTGTTGTAGATGGTCCAGTACTGTTTACTCTGGCATTTTTGACATCTGCAACCCAAGCCCTCACATCTTGCATGCTTGTCAACTTGTTATCAACATCCAAAAACCCAGAAGCCCACTCTGAGTGACCGACACCCAGTAATCCAAATACAAGTCTTGATTATGGATATATGGACTTTTTGGTAATTGACAGTTCACTGTAACACACTTGTTATGTTTGGGGAAGTTTAAAGGTCCCATATCGTAAAAAGTGAGATTTCAGGTCTTTTATATTATAAAGCAGGTTCAAGTGCTATATAAATACTGTTAATCTATCAAAACGCTCAAAATACGGAGCAATACACACAGCCCGTATTCAGAAATTGTGCTTTTGAAACAAGCCGTCAGAATTTCTGTCCGTTTGTGATGTCACAAATATACAATATTTAGACCATTACTCGGTTTTAAATGTAAACATTCTAAATGTGTCCCAGTTTATTTCCTGTTGCAGTGTATATAAATAACATCAGCTGACAGGAAGTAAACATGGACCCCAAACTGTTGTCTTACAACGCAATTCCATTGAAATGTACTAAAACGCAGCGTTTCAGACAGGGTAAATACAGGTATATTCAGACAGACAGTATGAGGAAAATAATGTGTTTTTTGAACGTTACAGCATGTAAACATGTTCTAGTAGAAACATAAAATACAAGTATGAACCTGAAAATGAGCACGATATGGGACCTTTAAATGACACAGCAGCACGGCTAATCCCCTCTGAACACTGCTCCATAACCTCATACTGTAGTTTTTTCTCATGGGCCGTGAAATGTGAATCCTGTAACTGAAAATAATGACCTCCGAGTTGTCGTCCAATTATTAAACATAGGTGTGGATGGTATCCAATCACAAGAGTCGAATAGGGGAATAGCTCAGAGCTAAAGGAGCCAATCCAGTTGTAGTAGCCAAAATATTGTGTTTGTGCCTCTTGAACACATTCTTTAACACAGGATGCTGATACCAAAATACCACAGGGCACTGATATCACGTGTTTGTGACTTCTGAACAGCAGGTGTCGTGTGTTTACATTTTCCTAAAGTGATTATAACGGCATTATCAACTGATGAACCATGCAAATGTGATTAAATTATTTTGTATCAAATTGAAATGTATAATCACATTCATTAATTTTCGTCAATGTTGTATATTTGCCGTTTGAAGTAGTGAAAGACATATTCTGTTTTTTTTTTGTTTAAAGGTCCCATATTGTAAAAAAAGTGGGATTTTCAGGTCTTTTATATTATAAAGCAGGTTTAAGTGCTTTATAAATACTGTTAAACTGTCAAAAAGCTCAATATACGGAGAAATACACACAGACCGTATTCAGACATTGTGTTTGAAACCATTTGTGATGTCACAAATATACAATATTTAGACCATTACTCGGTTTTAAATGTAAACATTCTAAATGTGTCCCAGTTTATTTCCTGTTGCAGTGAATGTAAATAAAATCAGCCCACAGGAAGTAAACATGGACCCAAACTGTTGCCTAGCAACACAATTCCATTGCAATTTCGTTGAAATGCACTTAAACGGAGCGTTTCAGACAGAGGCTAAATACAGGTATATTTAGACAGACAGTATGAGGAATATAATGTGTTTTTTGAACATTACAGCATGTAACATGTTCTATTAGAAACACAAAATACAAGTATGAACCTGAAAATGAGCACGCTATGGGACCTTTAAGTAACAGTAGCAATACCACAAAGTAAACATCTGTTACAATTAAAAGTCTTGCATTCGAAATTCTACTCCAGTAAAAGTACAGAAGTATGAGCATAATGTACGTGAAGTATTAAAGTAAAAGTACTAATTATGTGTAATCCACTGACTATCTTGTGTGTCTTTCATGGAATTATAGATGACAAAGCAAATATTTGAATATATATTTCTTCCAAAATTATTTTTAATAAATACACAAAAGAAACACTTTTTTCAGACTATATTTTGGCCATACAGAATGTTGAAGCTCAGGTATGTCGCGTGGTAACAAACCCTCTTTTCTTCTCGGTAGGAGGTTGTGATGAACACACTGGGAGTGAATGTGAGTGCTGTTGTACTGTCAGTGGGATTTGCAGCTGCACAGGGCACCGTGCCATTGGGTGGAGTCGGCCAGAGAGGAAACAGCTCTACAGTTTCTGTCAGCTACGCTGATCTCTGAGCTCCACAACCTCATGAACTCTGCTTGCCTCCACACACACTACTTTCTAACGGTGTCTCACTAATATAACCACATGCTCACAGAGGGGAATAATCATTTATTAACATTATGATTGTAGCAGCAAAGTAAAAAGTACTGTTACAGTAAGACTAATGTATGAATCTAATATTGGCCTTTATGTTATCATCTACTGTGTTTCCTGCCTCTGGACACAATGGAGGCTCCTCCCTTCCTCCAACTAACGGATATGTTTCTATTCTTATGCCTTTTGACCATATTTACAGAAAAAAAGATGTAGTTTAAATACAGCTATTGCCTAAAAACTATTGTTTTTAAATTACAAAGTGGTAATTTTCTATATCTTTCTTATTGTCAGCAAATCCCATGTGCAAACCACCTGTAATGTATCTCTATAGCAAGTACTGATAGTATCACAGCCTGATATGATGTATTATATTGATATTTTGCTCCATTGTTGTCCAAAAAACATTAAAAGACACCAATGAGCTACTCTGTTGCATTGGGTGACATGTTCCTTCATTACCATCAACACACACACTGTAGTCCAAGAACGTAATAATGATCAGAAGTGAAAGTCAATTGTTCGTTCCATCGCAACATCAGCGCCCAGCAGCAGAGCTACACTTCCGCCATTTTGGACTGAAAGCGACTACTGGACGCCAGTAAAACCTACAAAATATTTCTATTCTATCATCACATATTGAATGTCTCTACCGAAATGTCCTGTGTTGAACAATACAAATATTATAAATATGCATACTATTATAACTATTTACTTACTTATTTATTTATTAAACTTTTAGCACAGAAATCTCAAACTTTTTCATGTCAAGAATCCACAATGGAGTCCATTAGATCACAGACCATGGATGTAGAAGAGGGTCCAATAGACCACAGACCATGGATGTAGAAGAGGGTCCAGTAGACCACAGACCATGGATGTAGAAGAGGTTCCAGTAGACCACAGATCATGGATGTAGAAGAGGGTCCAGTAGACCACAGACCATGGATGTAGAAGAGGGTCCAGTAGACCACAGATCATGGATGTAGAAGAGGGTCCAATAGACCACAGACCATGGATGTAGAAGAGGGTCCAGTAGACCACAGATCATGGATGTAGAAGAGGGTCCAGTAGACCACAGACCATGGATGTAGAAGAGGGTCCAGTAGACCACAGATCATGGATGTAGAAGAGGGTCCAATAGACCACAGACCATGGATGTAGAAGAGGGTCCAGTAGACCACAGACCATGGATGTAGAAGAGGGTCCAATAGACCACAGATCATGGATGTAGAAGAGGGTCCAATAGACCACAGACCATGGATGTAGAAGAGGGTCCAATAGACCACAGATCATGGATGTGGAGGAGGGTCCAATAGGCTACAGACCATGGATGTAGAAGAGGGTCCAGTAGACCACAGACCATGGATGTAGAAGAGGTTGTGTCCTGGTCTTTTGCCATGCGTGTCAGTAAATAGCCTACAACTCCATTAAATTCTGTTGACGTCATGCTACTAGCACTACTAGCTACTGGCCGATAGCCGGTTGTTTGGGAACAGAGACGTTAATACATCCACCACGGTACAGGCTTACAGCTTACAGAACCATGGGTGTATTAGAAGATAATAAAAGTGATGAATTACAGCCAATATATCCATTATTACAGCCACATACAGCTAGCAGGAAGCCGGCAGAACCATATGAGCGTGCAGGGCTGTGCAGTCCCGTGGATCTGATGCACGTTCATTATGGCGAGAAAAATAACTCTGGATTCAGCTGTTAGTTCATTTTACAACTTTTAGGACATAATGATTTAAATGAGGGCTATTTAAGTGTTCGTACTTGGAAGTTGATTTACCTAAAAAAAAAAAGATCCTCTGATTTACAGACGTCTCTTTATACATTCATGGCCATGGACTCATTGGCGTTTTCAGTCCAAAATGGCTCAATGGCAGCGCTACCGCAGCGCCATCTAGCGGCTGATGTCAAAGAAGCACCGGAGTTTTGCCTCTTTGCTGTAGTTTATCTGGACTCAGTCCCACATATACCGTCCTGTTGCCACAAATACTCATCAGAGCACTGGCTCCCAAGCTTTTTCCTTGGGACTCACTTTTTATTACATGACAAACCATCGGGACCCAATTCACATTAAGGCCTTGTCTATTAAGCGCGAGAAGGGCGAATTCATGCGTAAATGAACGTCCCTGACTTACTTTTACAGCCTTATATTACCTCATATTATCTTGAATATGTAAAACAGCCAATTTGAAGACGTTTGATAAATTACAATTTCATTTTATGCACGTGTTATTGAAATCATGTACACGTTAGATATTTATAAATGAGACCAAATTAACAGGCTGATGTGTTTTTCCTCTCATCAATTAAACAAACAGGATGTACACTAGCCTTTCATATTAGATTCAATGTTATAAGTAGGCTACAATTATCAGAACAAAATGACTATTCAGGCTCCATCATGTGACTTAAAGATGTACTGCAGATAGAAACAATAACATCAACAACAAGAAATCCAATGGAAGAAATTCTGCAAATTTATTTGGCGACCCTAATAAAATAATAATGTCAAAATCTCAAGATGGCAGCTCCCGTATCCGGGATATTTTGGCTTCAGACCCATCTACATATACAGTAGCTACAGTTTATGTTATTTACTACACACGGAAACTACTTAAGAAAACATCCTAAATAGTTAAAAACAGCCAGGTAGCCAGGTGTCTTCAGTTTCCAGAGTGAATTGTAGTTCCATAATTAAATCTACAGGAAGAAATAATCATATATATCATTTTGTGTTTGTTTTGCGTCTGTCCTTTCATCAGAGCTATGACTGGAGTTGCGTTGATACATATCTGTAATTTTGCAGTACTTAACTGCACTTTCCTGCAGGGCTTTTGTCTTTTTAATGTGCTCTCTCTCACCTTTTCTCTTTCTCTTCTTCTCTCTTTCACCTGCGCTGGCCAGTTTTTCACCACTCTGCTTGGCCACACACTCCACACACCGCATCAACATTGTGTTAATGCTTACATGCCTGCGACCAATAACGTTGGCCTTGATGACACAATGTCACAATGCCATCGCTGCGCTCTGAAACCCATTACTTCCAATGGCACCGCGACGATGACCTTTCACTGCATTGAGCAAAGCGGCGAGCGCAGCTCATATTACGTTGTGTCTGAAAGGGCCATCGATGAGAGGAAGAGGTCATACCATCAGGTTTAAGCAGGTGGGGGAGCTGGCGGTCTACAGTTCTGTCTGCCATGTGTCATTTTTGTTTTGATTTACAAATTTAATTTAGCATTTTTGACATTGGCCTGGCACTCCGGGCCAATCAGCTGGCCATTTTGGTTACCTAAAAATGTCCCATTCAGCGTTCGGTTATAGCTCCACCCTATCATGACACTTCTGGTTGCAAAAAAACAAGATGGCGACAGCCAAAATACCAAACTCAAGGCTTCAAAACCGTAGTCCACAAACCAACGGGTGACGTCAGGTTGACTACGTCCACTTCTTATATACATATACATTCATTGATCATCAGTTGGCTGAACTGTGTAATGAAGCAAATTTCCAGCAGAGGACCCCACACAGTGAATAAATTAGTTTTATTTGTGTTTTAATCTTTTATTCCAAGAATTGTGAACAACATTACACAAGACTGAACAGTAAATCAACGTATGTGATGGTACAAAAAACATTTTCATTGTGCTTGGGACATCTTGCACATCCACAGTGATCCACATCACAGCAGAGTGACACATTACTTTACTGATTGGATTACAAGTGACTGGGGTTGATTTCTGTGTTATTTAGAATTAAATAGAAGTGAATGATCCAAAGAAATGAGCAAAAAAAAACTGGCAAATGTTTTTAGCTGCATATATGAGTACAAAATACACAATCAGAAGGATGTAAAATGTAAAATATAAGGAGAGAAAAAAAAAAATCTTTTAGACATTTTGAGGGATTAACAATAAATATAACCACTTCAACAAAAAGAGAGAGAGAGAGAGACAGTTCAATTTTGAATCATGCTGGCTTTATTTTGAAATTCCCTCATGTGGTGTGCGTGCCTCCTGTCGGCTCTTCACAGCTCTGACACGCCCCCCTCCCCGTCTTGTGACCGGCACACTCCTCAGCCAATGAGAAGGCTCCATCTGGAAACATGGCGTCTGACTTCAGGTTGAGATGTGTGCTGCTTCTTCTGCTCCTTCTGGGCTCTTGTTTGCTTTCTATATTAGCGGCTGACGGCAACAATAAGCCCAAGAAAAAGAAGGACATCCGAGACTACAATGACGCAGATATGGCCCGGCTGCTGGAGCAGTGGGAGGTAACGACACGTCCGTTCAGTCAGCCGCTAGCTAGCAGCTAGCCTAGCCTAGCCAGCCGTGTAGCTAGCTAGTATAACTAAGCATGCATCATCAGGAACATGCAACTCCTCACTACCAGCGGTAACAGTAAGAGTTGATCAACAGTCATTAGCCCCGTGTTTGAGCTAGTTGCTAACCTGGGAGAGATGAAGTGGTCCTGGAGTGGTTGATCTAACGTTAGTAGCAGAGAGATCACTATATAACATGTAAAGTTATAGAGATCACTATATAACATGTAAAGTTATAGAGATCACTATATAACATGTAAAGTTATAGAGATCACTATATAACATGTAAAGTTATAGTCGGCCGGTCGTTCTGTTCTCCAGAACTCATTGATTGAAGTATCGTCAGCTAAATGTAGCCCATAGTTTGACGTGTCAACGGGAAGAGTACATGGGCAGAAAAAAGTGCCCATGTGAGTGTTGTATGTATTATTACATATTTCAGTCCATATAAATATGTATTAAAACAGCAACAATAGCTAACAACATACAGTGTTTCCATCCAACGGTGTCCTGTACATTGTAGACAAATAGAAACAGTGCAGAGGAATAAATACTGAATATACTAGATATAACCTAATAGACATGTAGTGGGTGGTTATGGACGGTATATGCATGCATGCTGTCTGTATGCAGTATATACAGCGTGCAGGATTCATAGATGGATGATACAATATGTACATGTTGGACATCAGTGTATTAAAAACTGTAAATAGATGATTTATCATTTGTAGGTACAGTTGATGCTTTAGTGTTACAGGGTTATTGACACTATATGACTGTTAATCAGAGTGATTGCCTGTAGAAAGTGTCTGGTTGGTGTGGCATACAGTGCTCTGCAGCGCCTACCTGAGGGGAGACGTTGGGACAGGCTGTGTCCAGGGCAGGTGTATTACAAGAGGACACAAGAGCCAGGTTTCCACCAAAAGTAGTTCCCCGGTCTTTTAAAGGAACTATAAGGTTCCTTCAGCCCAATGTTGTCTGTGTTTCCACCACAGTCTAAAGATCTGCGTAGATTAGACAAATTAGTCTGCTGATGTGTGAAAAAGCAACATGATATGTGACGAGGTCCTCTCGGTGGTCACAGTGGTGAAGTCACTCTGCATCCTGCAGTTCAGTGTGTCGCCTGTTTACTCTAAAAGAAATGTTGGAAAAAAAAAATGTTAGGTTTTGTCTCACTGTGATGACGATATT
This sequence comes from Sebastes umbrosus, assembly GCF_015220745.1. NCBI lineage: Eukaryota > Metazoa > Chordata > Actinopteri > Perciformes > Sebastidae > Sebastes > Sebastes umbrosus. Next base: position 38,841,490 of record NC_051270.1, read on the forward strand.
TACTGCTGCATATATTTACTGATGCACGTTGGATGTAATGCTCACTTTTGCCTTGTTTCTCCTCTTTGTTCCACAGGAGGACGATGACATCGAGGAAGGTGACCTCCCAGAGCACAAGAGGTCTCCTCCTCCCATCGATTTCTCCAAGGTGGACCCCTCCAAGCCCGAAGAGCTGCTCAAGATGTCCAAGAAGGGCAAGACTCTGATGGTTTTCGCTACAGTGACGGGGGATCCTACTGAGAAAGAGACAGAGGAGATCACAGGCTTGTGGCAGGGCAGCCTCTTCAACGCCAACTTTGATATTCAGAGGTACAGTAACTCCTCTTAGCTCATTTAACATTAACAACAACTCTGTTTAGTTGCTTTTTAAGAGGGTTGATACACTTACTATCAGCTTGGTCTGCAATGAATGATTGTTGAAGTTTCTGTCAGTTGGATTAACCAATTAAAGGAATAGTTTTGGGTGTTTTGAAGTGGAGTTGTATGAGCTACTTATCCATAGTGAGTGTATTACTTACAGTAGATGACCGTCAGCACGCCCACAGTTTGGAGAAACAGACAGGAGTACCAGCACCGGAGAAAAGCGACGTACTGCTTTGGACGGGGGCAGCAGATAAAAACGGATTGTAGACACCTAAAAAAAAAAATACCAGTTTAAGTGTACGCTATATTTAGAATATTTTCACCGCTTTACCTCGCCGTCAGACAGCCCTTTCCGATGGCAATCAGAAGTCGTTTTCTTTGCTCTCTCTCAAGCCACCAGACTCCTTTGATTAAAAACAGTAATTTTACCTCGCAGAGTTGCTAGTCTATCGTTGCCTCGATCGGTTAGTTTGTTTGTGTATATTGTTATTGACTGTGGTGAATCCAAACTAACCCTTTTAAAGCTTCAGTAGGCAGTATATTTCTGGCATCATTGGGCAAAAATACCATAATAACCTTTCAGCATATTGTAATTCAAGTGTTTTGAGAGAAAAACTAGACTTCTGCACCTCCTCATGGCTCTGTTTTCAGGGTTTTAAAAAATCTAAGCCTGTGACGGGAGACTTTGACCAATCACAGGTCATTTCAGAGAGAGAGAGCGTTCCTATTGGCTGTGCTGTGTTCCTTCAAGACATCTCAACATGGCTGCCGGGTCACAAACTTACTTTATCATTTTACAGCTAAACAGTACACTCCAAGATGATTCTGACAACATTTGAGGAGGAAAATAGGTATTACAGTAACAGAATATTTGATCAGCGCTGCCTAGTTTGACCGTTTGGTCGGAGTTTCGCGAGTGATTGACAGCCGGCTCTCATAGACGGCAGATGGACAGCAGACCTCAGATCAGCTCTTACTGCTTGTTGTTGTCCGGTCTGTGAAATCTTGCAGATGCCGTTAGGAGCACCGGAGGACACAGAGGATTTTTTTTCAGGTTACCTGTTTCACGCACTACTGTCACGATATAGCCATCGTTCTATAAAAATAACTTATTTTTAAACGTGTTTGCTCAAATCTCGCCTACTTCAGCTTTATCACAAACTAACTGATCGAGGCAACGGTAGATTAGCAATTCTGCGAGGTAAAATGTCGATATGATGCATCTGATGGCGAGGTAAAGCGGTAAAATCTAGACTATTTTAGGTGTCTACAATCCGTTTAGCTGCTGCCCCCCGTCCACAGCAGTACGTTGCTTTGCTCCTGTGCTGGTGCTCCTGTCTGCTTCTCTTAACTGGGGGCGTGCCGACCGTCATCTACTGTAGGTAAAGCCTGCGGAGCAGGTTGTCCACCAATCGGAAGGTCGGTGGTTCGATCCCCGGCTGCTCCAGGTCACATGTCGATGTGTCCTTGAGCAAGACACTTAACCCCAAATTGCTCCCGAAGGCATAGCCATCGGTGTGTGAATGAGTATTTAGATCAGATCCTGATGGGCAAAGTTGGCACCTTAGTAGCCTCTGCCATCAGTGTATGAATGTGTGTGTGAATGGGTGAATGTTGACATGTAGTGTAAAGCGCTTTGAGTGGTCGGAAGACTAGAAAAGCGCTATATAAGTCCAAGTAGAGAAGGTAATACACTGACTATGCATAAGTAGCTCGTACAACCCCACTTCAAAAACACCTGAACTATCCCTTTATTCAACTAATAATTTGAACAGGGCTCTCAACTATTAGAAGTAAAGTTGGTAGTTGTGCATGAACGAAGCCTGATCAGGCTTCAGGGCTCTCTTCTTCCTGTCTGTGCTGAAGCTGTGGAGCACATTGAACACAGTGAGCACAGTGACATCTGCTGGTGTGTAGAAATGATATCAGCTGTTGACTGGAGCCAAAGCACTGACACAACATCAAGCTGACCTCATGTTGTACATTCAATCCCATTCATGTCTAAGAGGGCTACGTTTACTTGTTCAAAGTACACTTACTAGCTTTTCTCCGGAGCTTTCAACAAGGTCTTCATCAATCGGCTGAGCTTTCATCAGTACGGAAGTACGGAACTTGTGATAATCTTTGACCACCTCTTGATCACATCATAACAACACAAACGTGCCTTTGTTTGATGCTATGCAGACCACCAATACAGGCCTGGAGTTTAATTCATGGAGATAATAATAATAATTCAAATTGCAATTTCAGTCAGAAAAATTTCAGTTACATATTTCCCCTCAAATTGTTCATGCCTACACTGGAGCGATGCCACCGTTACTGTGGTGGCAGAGTCCAACTGAACGCACTGACACTGGTAGTGAAAGCATACGCAGCAGACAGAGTTAGGTAGTCTCTGAGAAAGGAAGTTATTCAGGCTAAGAAACACTAGTGTGAAAGTGGTTTGATTCAGGCTTTGGAAAAAAATTAGGGCAATCGCACATTTGGTATCTGTTCAAAATGTACTTTAAAGGGAGATTTGTCAAGTATTTAATACTCTTATCAACATGGGAGTGGACAAATATGCTGCTTTATGTAAATATATGTATTGCCCAGGAACCCTCACAGGTACTGCATTTAGCTGTGAGGGTTTCTGGACAATATCTGTCAGTGTTTTGTGTTGCTAAATGATTTCCCAATAAGGCTCATTTGGACAGGCATTGCTGTGCACGGTGTCGACTAGTCCACTATTCTAAGAAACCCCTAATTTAACACAAATGATCTAAACATTAAAAAGCCCAAATGATGAATCAGGGTTAATTAAGTTGTAATACAGCATTCCAGTGGAGGTGTGATGTAATGAACAGTACCCTCGTTTCAACCCACCTGTCCTCCTGCAGGTTCGTGGTGGGCTCCAACAGGGCGATCTTCATGCTGCGGGATGGCGGCATGGCCTGGGAGGTCAAAGACTTCCTCGTGGCCCAGGAGCGCTGCGCCGACGTCACCGTGGAGGGACAGGTGTTCCCCGGGAAGGGCGCCAAGAAGGACGATCCCAAATACAAGCAGCAGAACGAAGCCAACGCCAAGAAGAAGAAGAGCAGCAAGAAGAAGACCGAGAGCAAGAAGCCTGACTTGGAGGGGAACAGCGCCAGCCATCTGAAGCAGGAGCTGTGATGTAATAAACACAAGAGGGCTCTCTTCTTCTTCTTCTTCTTCTGGCCTTAGACACACTGGTGAGGGCTGCAGGACCATGTGATGATGCACTGGTTCAGTCTGAGTGAACCAACGAGTCCTGTTGACTGCTGAGCTGCAACTCCAATGAATCGTCCCTCATCGGAACATGTTGCTGCAGGGACATTTTAGAAATCATGGTGATGAGCTCTTTAAGATCCGTGCCGTCTGTCTTCTTTAGTTCTTTTTTCTTGTCAAGAGTACATGCAGAAACAGTTTGAAAGGTACTTCATTCTGTCCGTGCCAAGAGCCACGTCAGGTACAGGAAGTGTTTAGTTCTGGTACAGATACACATGGAGTCATTCATCAGACCCTCTGCTCCTGTCCTGGTGTGTCTTATGTTTGTCTTTGTTCACATTCAGCATTTCACGATTTGATACAAATGTAGCACCCACATTTTCTGTTTTGATTTTTCACTGAATATGAAAATAAACATTTTTTTATACAATCATATGAGATGTCTGTCATTGCTGACGTTTGAATCGTGCATGTGTGTGAGGACATCGCTCGTCTCATCCTGCTGGGCCTTTGATGATTTGAAGATGAGCTGATATTGATATTTACGTAGTTCTTCTGAGAGGGATTTTAGTTTTTTACCAAGTAATTACCTTTAGTTTCAGGGATGGAACCAACTATTTTGTCATTAAACATTATAGCCCATATTTTTATGAAATATTGTCAAAATAATTGTTAAATTCGATGCAAAGCTTTGGTTATAATATACACTCACCGGCCACTTTATTAGGCACACCTGTTCAATTGCTTGTTAACACAAATAGCTAATCAGCCAAACACATGGCAGGAACTTAATGCATTACGTCATCTAGACGTGGTGAAGATGACTTGCTGAAGTTCAAACCGAGCATCAGAATGGGGAAGAAAGGGGATTTAAGTGACTTTGAACGTGGCATGGTTGTTGGTGCCAGACGGGCTGGTCTGAGTATTTCAAAAACTGCTGATCTACTGGGATTTTCACGCACAACCATCTCTAGGGTTTACAGAGAATGGTCCGAAAAAGAGAACATATCCAGTGAGCGGCAGTTGTGTGGACGGAAATGCCTTGTTGATGTCAGAGGAGAATGGGCAGAGTGGTTCGAGATGATAGAAGGCAACAGTAACTCAAATAACCACTCATTACAACCAAGGTATGCAGAATACCATCTCTGAACGCACAACATGTCCAACCTTGAAGCAGATGGGCTACATCAGCAGAAGACCACACCGGGTGCCACTCCTGTCAGCTAAGAACAGGAAACTGAGGCTACAATTCGCACCGGCTCACCAAAATTGGACAATAGAAGATTGGAAAAACGTTGCCTGGACTGATGAGTCTCGATTTCAGCTGCAACATTCAGATGGTAGGGTCAGAATTTGGCGTAAACAACATGAAAGCATGGATCCATCCTGCCTTGTATCAACGGTTCAGGCTGGTGGTGGTGGTGTAATGGTGTGGGGGATATTTTCCTGGCACACTTTGGGCCTCTTAGTACCAACTGAGCATCGTTTAAACGCCACGGCCTACCTGAGTATTGTTGTTGACCATGATGCGAATCTCCCGTTCCACCACATCCCAAAGGTGCTCTATTGGATTGAGATGTAGATGAGCTGTAGAGCCGACAAATCTGCAGCAACTGCGTGATGCTATCAAGTCAATATGGACCAAAATCTCTGAGGAATGTTTCCAACACCTTGTTGAATCTATGCTACGAAGAATTAAGGCAGTTCTGAAGGCAAAAGGGGGTCCAACCCGGTACTAGCAAGGTGTACCTAATAAAGTAGCCGGTGAGTGTACACCGATCAGCCATAACATTAGGTCAGCATGGTCACCCTGACCGGTCTGTGGCTACGCAGCCCCATACGCAACAACCTGCTGCTCACTGTGTGTTCTGACACCTCTCTATCAGAACCAGCATTAACTTTTTCAGCAGTTTGAGCTCCAGTAGCTCTTCTATTAGATCAGACAACACGGGCCAGCCTTCGCTCCCCACGTGCATCAATGAGCCTCGGGTCTGACTCTGTCACCTGTTCACCGGTTTTCCTTCCTTGGACCACTTTTCGGTAGGTCCTGACCACTGCAGACCGGGAACATCCCACAAGAGCTGCAGTTCTGGAGAGGCTCTGACCCGGTCGTGTAGCCAGCACTAGCTGGCCCTTGCCATTTTTTTCTGCTTCCAACACAAAGTTCAAAGTTCAAAATGTTCACTTGCTGTCTAATATAAACTGGAAAAACAAAGTTCGGAAACTTGTGTTTGGTCGATTATTTCTCTGTTGTTACAAGGCTAATTGGCATTGTATTTTACATCGTTGGAAAGCCTGTTTATTTACCTTCGGAATGATGTCCAACTTGTAAGGATCATGCATTTGTGGGATGAGCAGCACAGCTGATTATGTGGGTAACGGCCAAGAAAAATTTGCCAAAACGCTCTGCCAATGGTAAACAGTGTATTCTCCTGTTGGTGTTGACTCTTGTTTTGAGTTGTTTGGTGGATTGGAGGATTGAACTCTCTATCAGTAACAAGGAACAAACAAGACATATTGGCAATTTTACACTTTATTCATTTAATACACCGTCATGAGCCTCAGTAGCGGTGGAAGATCCATACGCAGCCACAGCCTGGCACCTCCTCCTCATGCTGGTCACCAACCTGGTCACACGTTGCTGTGGGATGGCGTTCCATTCCTCAACCAGGATTCGTTGCAGGTCAGCCAACGAGGTTGTGTTGGTCACTCTAACACGTACAGCACGCCCAACCTGATCCTACAAGTGTTGAATTGGGTTGAGGTCTGGACTCTTGGCAGGCTGTTCCATTCTCTCTACTCCCACATTGTGGAGGTTGTCTGTGATAACCCTGGCTCTGTGGGGGCGAGCGTTGTCATCTTGGAGGATGAAGTTAGGTCCCAGATTGTGGAGATATGTGAGGGAGATGCCCCCCCCCCACACACACCATGACGCTGCCCCCACCAAAAGCTGTTACTCCATCGGTGCAACAATCAGCAAAGCGTTCTCCGCGTCGTCTCCATACTTTGACCCTGCCATCCAACTTTGGCAGACAGAACCTGGACTCATCACTGAACATGACATTCCCCCACATGTTCAGGTTCCATTGTCTGTGTTGTCGACACCAGCGCAAACGGGCCTGACGGTGAAGGGCAGTCATTGCAGGCTTCCTGCAATATGAGAATACACTGTTTACCATTGATGGAGCATTTTGGCAAATTTTTCTTGGGCGCTACCCACATAATCAGCTGTGCTGCTCATCCCACAAATGCATGATCCTTACAAGTTGGACATCATTGCGAAGGTAAATAAACAGGCTTTCCAACAATGTAAAATACAATGACCATTAGCATTCTAACAACAGAGAAGTAATCCACCAAACACAAGTTTCCAAACTTTGTTTTTCCAGTATATAACTCCTCTTTGTTTCAAAGAGCGGTGCCCAGAGGTGGTTTAATGTACATTAAATCATACTATTCAATATAATTAGGGCCCGAGCACGAAAGTGCCAGGACCCCAACGGTGTCCTGGCACGAAGTGCAAGGAAACCTATTGTTTTTCTAAGGATTATTCTTTTTCCGCTGGGAGATTGCCTTTTTGGGACCTTAGCCATCCCCAAAAACTCACCAAAAGTGGAATATGCGTCAGAACTGGTGGGAAATTCAATGTTCTGGAGTGACCCGGCTCGGGTGTCTCCAGGGGGCGAGATAGCGCCCCCTAATGTAGGCACTTTTTCAGAGAAAGTTTCTTCGATCTACACGAAATTCAAGTATGTTATTGCTCACGCCCTCATACCTGGATTAAATATTTTTTTGATTTTTTCGGCAAACAGGAAGTCAGCCACCTTGGACTTCCTGCGTTTTTTTTAAATTTACGAACACATGTTTGAGGACTTTAGGATGCACAAAAATTCATGAAACTTTACACGCACATCCAAACGCATAATTTCTTCGATTAAGGGGTGAAATTTTGCGTGGGCGTGGCATGTCGGCTCCCTAGCGCCCCCTTATGTCTTTTAGCCTTTGAACATGCCTTTGACGCCCTTGGTATACTCGAAAACTCATGAAAGTTGTCAAAAAGATGGACACCTGTAAACTTTACGTGAACGTACAGCGATTTAGTTCAGCAAGTTTATCCGGCTCTATAGCGCCCCCTAACTCGTGGAAGGTCGTAGTTTGGTCAAAGTTGTTCCTATATTCATGAAATTTGGTATGCATATCCCACTCATTCTTGGAAACATATTCCTAATTGGGTTTCATTAGCTCCGCCCATCCGGAAGTCGGACATCTTGAATTTTGTGTTTTTCATATAATTTATGTATTTTATGCATACTTTTACGAACTAGTCCTAGAGATTTAACCCGATCAACTTCAATTTTGGTCAGTAGTATCTTAAGACCTTTGTGATGAAAAGTTGCTCAAATCGTGAGTTTTCATGAAACGGTGTTGACGTGGCGTGGCGTGGCGGAGAATTTACATGATTCGCCATTAAATGACAAACTGTTGTAACTCGACGGTACCCCCAAATGGACCTACTTCATAAGAGTTCAGGCCTGAGGACATCTACATGGCAATATTGGCTCATAGTCATAGCGCCACATTCTGGCAACAGGAAGTCAGCGTTATGTGACAAACATCATCCTTGCCATTATTGAGTTATGGTGATTCCACCTACTGGACTGTCTGTAAGCTGACTGTACAGCAGTGTGTTGCAACGGGATCCAGAGCAGCACGTCAAAGTGCTTAATGAAATTGTCATTTTGGTCAAGACAGAGATATAGGATTTTTGATAAGAAGTTGAAATTGGGTAATATCTGGAAACAGGTATTGAAACAGACATGAAAATGCTGTACAATATTTACATCCGTGAATGTAAGGAATGATTGTAATGTAGTTAAATGTCTAACATGTAGTGGTAGCTAGCCATGACACCAAGGTAGATTACAAGTGGTTGTTATTTTAAATTAGTTTGTGTATAACTAATAACTTCATTGACATGCTTAATAAGAATCCATGCTTGTGGACATATGTTTTTAAATTGTGAGTTATACTGTTAACAGTTGCAACAAGAAGTTAGCTGTATGTGACACATATGTTTTAGAAGTGTAGGATGAGCCTTAACAATAAACAAGGACACTGCAGGGAGTTGAACCCCATCTCTGTAAACAGAGAGTCCATCACCAGTGTCTTTTGCTTTCTGTGGCTAAATTGTTAGAAAAAGCAAAACCTGCATTACATCAATGTTTAGCATTTTAGAATCATTTTAGAATGAATGCACAATAGGCATGAGATCAGAAGTAATTTCACTTATAGATAAGCTATTGTAATGCAGGACAATACATAAAGTAGATGTTGTGTTAATTTGTAAGAATACTTACACACCATGTGATTGTAGTTGGACTAGCTGTATTTGTTTTATTGTTAGTAAGTGAACATATGTGTACCTTAGTGTAAAATAAGTAATGGCAGTAGTTATTTCCAGAATATTAGTCGTTTGGAATGACACATGCATTGTTTAAAGGTGCATGCACAAGCATTTTTATGAGTTTATACAATCAGTATGGAAACATGCAGTAGGTAATTAGTTAGTTGTTGAAGTGTGTAATGCAAAACAAATGTAACGCATCAACTCAACAGGGATGGTCGTGAGATCTCTCCCCATCTCATTGTCAATACATAACCAAAAAGATTGTACCTTGAGATTATTGCTTTAAGAAGTTGCGGATTAAAAATCCAGACAACAGTCAGGTATCAACTCAATAGGGATCAAGATAATAACATTTGCATGTCACCTCTCCCTATCTCAGCCGTCAATACATAACCAAAATGATATTACCTTGAGTTTATTGCTTTAAGAAGTTGCGGATTAAAAATCCAGACAACAGTCATGTATCAACTCAATAGGGATCAAATTAACATTTGCATGTCACCTCTCCCTATTTCAACTGTCAATACACAAATACCAAAATTACCTCTCCCTATCCTAAGTTAAAGGTCAGTCATGTGTTCCTCTTGTTTGTTAAAAGTACAATGAATGGCTTCATGTGTACTGAAATAAACAGGCACAACCTGTGTGTCACTATTATAATGGCTTGTGTGTTTTATGTAGACATGATCAATCATTGTTCCACATTCTGTAGTGGGTTCTGTGACTGTCTGCATGTATCCTAAACTTGCCATGAAAGTTGACATTGACAATGACTTCAGTTCGTCGTGGTTGAAGTCTCCCAAAATTACAACATTGTCAGATGTCGAATGCAGAATGTTGCACAGCTGTTTCACATTCTTTTTGAATAAAGACAGTGGATATGTTGGTGGCCGGTAAAGCACCGCTACAATCATGTCTTCTCTGATGAAATGACAGTATATGCATTCAAGATTAACATTTGGTGTAGCAATGATTTTGTACTCCAAATGTTCCAGACAATAAATGCCAACACCTCCATGTTGCATTTCTTTGAATGATTTCAAAGTAGTGTTGTCTGTGTTGTATGCATAGCAACGTGGAGCGCTATGGAAAGTATAATTTTCAATATCAGTTTGGCTATTTGGTACACTTGCAGGTAGCCAAGTTTCTGTCACTGCAATACAACTGACACTATATGACTGAAACTCTTAAGTCAGGCAAATGTCCATGTAAACTTTGCACATTGACTAGGAATGCTGTCAATAATTGACCTTTGTTTGCTAGCGTATTAGCAGAGGAAATAAATTTTGCCATTTGTGTAATGGAACTGTGAATGTTGTCTTTGCAGTAAATTGCTTTCTCTGCAAAATCTTGGATGGTCAACCCAGTTTGAAGAAGCTATGTTGCTTGTGGTGGTGTTGGTTCATAAAACATCTAATGTGGTGCACATTTAAACACAGGATCCAGGGAGCCGTTCCAACAATTTATTAAAGTCAAGGTGTGAAGTTGGATGGCAGTTGGTGGATGATTTTTTCTATTAAGAAAGGACATTAACAGATGATATTATAAATCTCAAATATAATACAGATTACAATTAATAAGTCAATTCATTTTAACTTACATCTTTATGCATCCACAATCTGGAATTTGCCTTTTCTCCTTCACATATTAAACTCAGGTATCTAACATAACACAAAACAATCTGTTAACTTTCAAACAATATATATCTCATTTCAACCAAATAAATTATAAAGGCACAAAAGCCACATTAAACTCACATCACTCTCTCTTTGTTCTGCCTGGAATTGTTTGGAGGGAAAAGGGAGGGTTCAGGCCTGGAGGGCAGACTTATATAACCTACGGGGGAGTGGTTTAGTCAAGTGTGCATTCTATACCATGCCTGCAGGTGGGTTAGGGACTTGTGATTTAACACAGTTAGTCTTTTGACACGGCTTAAAGCAACATATGCCTGACCTGCAGCAAAAATCTTCTTAAGCGAAACCACAGCTTCCTCAACAGTTAAACCCTGCACTTTGTGTACTGTGCAAGCACATGCTAATTTTAATGGGAATTGCCTACGTGAGCCTCCCTTACTGCTAACCCTGTCTGTCTCCATATAAATTGGAGTAGCAAACCTATTTTCACTAGGTACTTGTTTACACTGCCTTCTTTTTCGTCCTACATTTTCCTCATCAAAGTGCACTAACACAGTGCTGGCAACGGTATTTTTAACATTTGTGACAAGGTCGACTACAACCCCACAAACTCCATTAACCAATCCATCAGACACATCGATGTTCTTCACCAACATCCCACGTGCACCCTTTCCTAACATCAATTTTTGGGGTAAACAAGAATTGTACACCTTTGAGAAGTGCCCCCTTTTCAGCTCTAGACGTCCTGTTGATTTACTTTTCTCAAAGTCTTGAGCCTCTAGACAAATGAAGTCTGGGCAGCACACATTCAACTGTTTGACATTGTGCTCATCCACTTGTGCATTTGTTGGGAAAAATATGCAATGCAGAAGAGCCTTCCCCAGTTTCACATTTTCTCAGCAAGTCAACATCACTAGCTTGAAGCAATGTGCCCTTAGCATGTGTACGCAACCTGTTGAGAAATTCTGCGAAGGTAGAATTTTGCTGACGAACAATAGTTGTCAACTCAACAACAGCAAAATTGACATTCCACAAATCAATGGGAGTATTCTCCAAATACAATGGCTTTCCCCTTACTGGGCTCAGTTGGAAGAAGTCTCCTACTGCTATTATGCATACCTTACCAAAAGGTGAATGGTCACCAGTCTGCTTAATCTGTCTAAGTCTACCATGAACATAAGCCAGCAAGTTATGGTCTACCATGGAAATCTCGTCAATTACAAATATCTGCAAATCAGATAAAGAAGCACGTACGGTATTGACTTTTTCCTCCCCTAATGGCGTGTGTGGTAGTTTCACATCTATTCCTATAGAGAAAGTGCTGTGGATTGTGCCAGCTCCTAAATTAAATGCAGCAATCCCAGTTGGAGCAGTCAACAACATAGTGACTCTATCTGGTGCACTCGCTACTTGTGACAGCAACCTAGTTGCTTCATAGTGAATAGCCTTAATCAGATGTGTCTTGCCTGTCCCAGCACCTCCTGTAATAAATACACGGAAAGGTTCTGGCTTCTGGCCACTGACTTTTTGAAGGCACCACTGTCTAACTTGATAAAAAACATCCCTTTGCTTGTCATTGAGAGATCGGAGTAGATTTAGTGCATCAGATCTGGGCATAACATTAACATGTGCCTCATACTGATTGAACTTATCACTACTCACGGCCAAGTCTGGAATAACATCAACATGTTCATTATCCACTTTTGGTTGCTCTCAAATTTCCTGTGCACATTCCAACTGCTCTAGCTGTTGCTCAGGGCACATTTCACACCATGCATCTTCAAGACCACCTGTTCCATTGAATACATTCTCAGCATGAACAATGTCTTCGCCTTCCTTTTCATACTTTTGCCTGTTGACATCAACTACAGCCTTAACATTTTCAACAATGCCATTAAATGTACACTGACCGTTATGATAATATTGTTCAAAAGTTTGATAGGCTGTTGGTTTCAAGTCAACATCCAAACGATAAGGTAGGAAAAGTTGCAAAATGCTTTGGAAGTATTTCTCAGAGTCGGAGTCTGGTTTGAAGCGTGCATATCGCACAACTGCTGGCTGTGTCCTCGTCCTCTTCCTAACAAAACCTAAATCCTTCCCCAGTTGGATTTTTGCTGTCGCCTTCTCTGTCTTGGCTAAAACTCGATATTCTAACACAAATGTAGCTAAACACATCTCATTGAAGATGTTCTCCTCTGGCCTGGCTTTATAACGATCAACATGACTCGTCATCCACATATCCTGCTCACTGAGGTCCTTTGTCTGTGCTTTCTGCTGAAGTACCTTCAGAGGCAAACTCAAACGTGTACAATTGTCTCCTTTAGGTATAAACATAACCTTACGAGAACATTCCTTGAGATGCATATTTGTTACCCTATATACTGCCTCTTGTGCACACACATCACGGTTGTGTAAATACACACTGCCCAACTTTTTCAAAGTGGCTTTGGCATCTGTATTACCTTGCTTAGCCTCATTCTGAGCATTACTTAACAATAATCCCATCTGACGTTCAGCTTTGGATATGTATGTCCTATGCGTCTACAATATATTGTATGTCCGTGTTTGCATTCCAAGCCTTAAGCAGGTATTTGTTGTATGGATTTACCCACACATCGGTAACTTGACGTTTCAACACAACCTCAGATTTCTTAACTATGCATTCATATGCTGATTCAAACTTGTGTTGGTCAATACCTAGACTGTCAAACAACTTTGACACTGAAGTAAAGGCAGATTTTTCATCTGTTAATGCACATTTAACTGAAGACATTATTTTACTAGCCTGCTCTTTGGTCAATTTATCTGTCAATTTCTCATGTTTTACAGAACAAGAACATGTATTATCTGTACAATCACAAGTTTTCCCTGCAGCATCTGCATCACTGACTCTGGGAATAAATGTGCGCTCACTAGGTGGTCTTGGGAAATTGAATCGGCATACCGTATTCTTCTTCCTGCACGTCTTTGAATGTCTCCTGCTATGCATTTGTACAGTTGAGACTATTTCACGAAGTTCCTCATCATCATGTGGTAGTTCACATGTGATATATTTGTCAACAAATGTAACTACATCCTCATCACTCTGTCTATCAACTTGAGGGCTGTTTTCTATCCAGAAAATTGCGTGAATGTGAGGACTCCCTCTCTGCTGAAACTCAACACGATAGAAATAATCTACCACTTTCCCTATTGGTTGACTAGGTGAAAATATGACATCCTTCAAAAAGGTATGCCATCTATAGTCAAACATGCGAGCAGCAGTAACAGGGTTGCGTCGCAAAAGATCACATTTGGCTGCCCAGTCTAAATCTTCAGGATTCTCAATTCTACCCTATTGATGCAACATACAACTTAAGAAATTCCCCCATCTCATGTCAGCTGATGAGAAAGAACAGAAGAAAGTAGGCAGACCAATCTGTCTAACCATTGCAAACAAATCCTTTTGGATCCCAGACCAAAAAGCAGGGGTGCCTCGAATAGGCTTCATAAACCTATATCCCTCATCATTCTGAAAGAATTGTTGCAGACTGGTTGTTATTCAGCATGGCAGCTGAGATTTTAGAAGTATTATTCCAATTATGCCCCTTGCATAAAGCTATTGAAATGTTGGATGAAACCTGATCCACTTCACTCATGTATTGGGCGTAGAAAATATATTCCAAATTTGTACCAAACCTGCTATCAGCATTCAAGATTCAATTATTAACATAGCGTGACAAAGTCAATCTATTGTTACGGAAGACATGATATGTTGGACTTCCCATTGGGAAAAAAGTTGGGAAACTTTTTGCCTCATTAGTTTTATCTTGGAGGACTTGAACAGGGTTGTTACCCCCAGCAGGTGCAACATTTAAATTGTTGTCAAAGTGATCTAATATCTCCTGCCCTAAGTCTATCCATGAACATGCCATGTGATTGGCGATCATGTAAATTGTCTGCTTCAGCACTTGCCTCCCCTTCAGCATCCACATGCATAGCTTCATCGTTGTCTTGTTCAAAATCATTTAGCCAATCATTATTGAATGCTATATCTGCATAATATGGATTGGTCTTCTGTAAGTACATGTACTTGTCTAACATGATCTATATTGACATATAGATATTCGTAGTGTCCTTTATATGTCAATTTGCGTTTCAACTTCACACGCATGAGAGATACATCTGCGTCAGTTCTTGGTAAAACATCCGTTATGCTAACAATATTGGATGGAACACAAGTGACTGGTCCATGAACGCCGTTTTGTGCACCTTTAGGCAAGGCCAACATCTTCATAAAAGGAATGTGTAAGGCAATCAGATGCTGTTCTAAACTATTAAGACAACTCAGCTCTGGAGGAATAGGATACATATGCAAGTTATTAACAATGCTCTCTGCTGGCATTTCACCTCGACGCAACTTAACATTGCAACAATGACAAATCCATAACTGAACTCTTGATGATTCTAACAACTTGCATCACAATGATCACACTTGTGCAAATAATCTTCTGTGATACACTTCTTGGCTACCAAAGAACTCTCCTTCTGCTGCAAGTAACTATTCTTGTTACAAATTTGTACTTGGTGCTGGAAAAGCAACCTATGACAAACGCAACATACATAGTCCGGACCACTTCTTACCTTTTCCTGAAACTGTCTCAACACAAAGTCAAAGCATTTCTTACTCTCTTTGATTTCAATAGATTTCCGCCTATTAGCTCTTTTCAATGATAATCTGTGCTTCTCATTAATAGCATATTTGTGGACGCTTGCTTTACGTTTAGCCAATTTATGTTTCTCATTTACAACATATTTCTCTTTACTGTTTTCCCTCAACTTCAAACTGTATGCTTCACTATCATAATATCTTTTACCTAAAGCAGTTTGTCGCTTCTCCTTGTTAGATGCATCACGTTTATAGTGCATCTTAGAAGTCAAACGTTTCTTTGTACGAATATACTTAGAATCCTGGTCAACAGTAGACGTCTTTGTTACTAAATGTAGACTCTTTCTGTCTGAACCTTCAGATTCACTCAGGTCAAACATTTCAATACTATCACTCCTGGTTTGCATTTGAGTTGTATTGAGCTGTTCTTGAATCGTACACAGATTATAGCAACCTGAATGGTGTTTCACACACACAACTGATTCATAATGATTATGATTATGATGCAGTAAGTAAATTCCCTGCTCAGAAACTTGCTTGCCCATACATCTGTATTTCAACCACTTGCCACTAGAGTGTGTGTAGATATCTACACCCAGAAGGTTTGCTGCAGCCTGGATTTCCACCTCAGTTGCCCAGCTACCAACAAAATTCATTCTGGACTTGTTGATATAATCTGTCAACGAGTCCCTTCTTATCAAACTACCAAACAACAATTAATTTGCCTCCATATGCTTCACAATAGCAAGCCTAAATTTGCGATGGGGTTTCTGGTTGCCACACACCACCTGTGACAGAGCCCTAAAAAAACAATTTCCATCACTTACAATTTTGTCTGTAGTGCATGGCTCACCCAAAGCACCGTATCCAGAGGGTACCTCACCTTGTTTTTCAAACTCAACATTTAACTGATTGCACAATGTCTGAGAAACTTCTTTGGATAACACATTAAATTGAAAGCCTGTCATTGGGAATCCAATAACAGAATTGTCAACACAACAGACATCATCACTGACATCAACTACACCAGCAGCAGATTCAAACTTGAATGTAGGTGTGTTGTTAGATGAGGCTAATTGGCCTCATGTCTGTGACTGCTAGTTTGCAAGGAGTCCAACTGTAGATAAGGGCACACACAGCATCTACTGTGGGGCAGTAGAAAACACTACTTTTGCCAGAATCGGTGGTCATGCCGAATGTGTTTCGTGGATGTGAGTCAAAAACAATATACTGTCCATCTTGACAAAAAATAGCACACGTCTTCCCATGTGCTGTAAAGAAACAGCGATCGTGTGATGCAAATACTTTCTTCAGGCCATCACTTAAGCTATAAGCAAATCCCTGGGTGAGAAGACTTCCTTCCAGAACATGCAAATCTCCAGCTATAGGTTCACTGTATTGCAAGCCATATGGACGTTTTCTGAATGTGCATTTTTCTGGCAAGTCAGTTATCATGAGAAATCTAGCATTGGATTTATCAGATATCATCTTTCGTGTGTCCAAGAAAGAGTACAAATGGTTCCCTGAAACCACAACTTTGTCCAGTTGTTGAGAAGTCCACGTCACAACATTTTTCTCTTCATGCATGATCATAGCTGCCAAAGACATTGCTACACATTGCCTTCCTGCATTGTCACCAAAGTGAACATCTCCTTGATGGAAACTACATTATACTACATTATTTTCACCAGCAAGTTGAATCTTTAAGCGAGTTAAAGGGATGAAGCAATTTCTCACTTCAACACCTTTTGAAACTCTGACATCAGTCTGACCTTTTGCAGTTCTTGGGGACACACGATGACCCTCTGCTTCCACAACCACTGGCACAGCCTTGGAAGGTGACGCCTGTGGAGAGACATCCACAACCTATAAAAAACGCAGCGAAAAAAACAGCCTTTAATATCATGTATTTTTTCTGTGTTTGACGATTATTACAAAGTAAAACTATTTATATATATTATTATAACACTGAAGGGTTTTCTATTGTAATTTATACTGCAATAACAATGACATAGGCTCATTAACAAAAAACAAAGAGCACCAACCTCTGCCTTCACATCCACGATCACAGCCTTGGCACGTTTAGATTTCGGAGAGACGTCCTCAACCAAGGGGGCTGCGTCCAGCTATAAAAAAAAAAAGAACAGGGAAAGAACTGCATTAAAAACAATGTATTTTATCACTGATTGACTATTATGTACTAAACCATAAAATAGTTGAATAAACAAAATATATACTTTCCATTACCCAAATCTCAGAATAAGTTTAAAATTGCTTTCAAAACAAAGACGAACCTGTGCCTCTGCCAGTCTCCTCTTGGAAGAAGCTGCTTTCTGCCGAAGTTTCACTCGTGGTTTCTAATGTAAGAAAAACAAGATTTGAGGCATGTTCCATTTGACAAACATAAGCAGTTCAGGCTTATTAATTTACAGTATTTCAGGAAGAAAAATACACTTAGATATAGGGCCTCAACTAATACAAAGATAAATGCAAATTACCATTTGTCCCTTTGGAACAGCTGTTGTGCACTCCGCGGGACTCGGAAGATGTGATGGAACAAAGGCATCCATCACAGTCAAGATCTCACAGCTAAACCTGGCACGTGTCAGTGGGATGGAACACTCCTTCAACACCTTCAAACAAAATAGCAGAAAACTATCGTTGACATTTTTCTCTTGTCAAATGGCAATCCATATCAAACAATCAATAAACATATCCCAATAGTTAAAGCATAATACAAACATAACAAACCTGTTGCTGAACAATCCTCCTCTTGGATGCTCCATGGGACTGCTTAGGTTCCCCAGACCGCTGCCTCTGCAATGACAATTAACATAATTAGTATTCAGATATCATATTAAATATCACTTTTTCCAAACAATCTCAATAATTTTATTACAGTGTGCATCATCTTACCTTCCTGCTGTAACTAACAGTCGTATATCCTTCTTCGTCCGTTTGACACGGCCGTGGCACGGCGACCTCTCCCTTCACAACCACCTTTGGAGAGAATCGTCTGGCAGGCGGTGATGTCTTGGGAGCAACCTGTGGCTGCGGCGCAGGCGTCTCCAGGTGCAGATAAGCAGCAATCCAGAACAGCTGCGTCAAGACGTCCATTCCCTCACTGTCACTCAAATGAACCTGCAAAATAAGTAATTTAAAAGTAATTAAACACAATTATCTTACAATCAATATGCATCTGTATGATTTGAACTTATATCAACGACAAACAAGTGTACATCAAACTTATGCATTTGCCATGTCACAACATATATACTTACGTTGTCTGGGCCCCACAGGTTACGGTTGTGCACAGGAAAATGCTCCGCAGTAGAGACGTACTTGACACCTTCAAAAAAATAAGAAACGTCATCAATTACAGAAATTTTATATTTTGACACTGTGTTTTCAATTTATTACCAAACTACAATGAAACTTATTGAAATTATATGTTTTTAGATATTTACATAACCCTAATGAATATCATGTAAGTTATATTAATCATAATAAATATTATGGAAACAATATGAATATTGTTAACAAAAAAATGTGTAATCCAGAAAAGGTGAATTTGTTTTTTAAGTAGTTTGCATGAAACCATAACAACTAATATGGAAAATTAACATTTATTCAAATAGATTGCCCAGGAGTATACAACTTATTCAACTTGTAACTGTACTTAAACTCTTTCTTTAAACATACCTGCACGTGCAGCCACACGATGATACTCTTGCCTCAGGTGGTCCTGCAGATCGACAGCTACATTCAACCTTGGAGGGAAGTCCAACACCACCACCTGTTTTAAAAAAGATGTTCATTACTCAAACGTCATACTCATTAACAACTAATACAAAACATTCATTTTAATACCAAAGATAGAATACCTGAGGCCATCGATTGCAGACACTTCTCAGGAGCTTGTCAAAATCGACCCCTGCCTCGTCGATGGTTCGGCTCGCTGTGAGGTCGTTGCTGGGGGCCAAAAGACAGACGACATCAGGTGTTCGCGGGACAACAGCATTCAGCACCTCCGTCCGCAACTCAGCTGCACAGGCCCCCGGCGTCGACATGACACCAAAAGAAAGCCCCTCTGGCATCTCCACGTAACCGTCTGCAATGGCTCGTAGATGGGAGCATCCAACAAGAAGGACAAACTGGAACAACAGAAAGGATATTTTTAGAATAATAATCACAAATTATCCTAATTATCCTGTGTTCATTAACTCTAATACCAATAATACCTTCTTGTCTGGAGACTCAGGAGGAATGACCAACTTGTGTTGTCGTCCAGTAAAGGAGGAAATTGGCCATTTTCCCGCTCTATGGCGATATCCAGTGCTGCAAACTATTGATAAACACAATGAATGAATGAAGCTTAACACAGCATCGTTTATGTAAACAAAATAATTATGCACCATCCTAGGAAATAATGCAACAATATACACCTTAACACATAATGTAGAAAAGAAAGAACTTGCTACATACCACCAATATCGCCATCCTGCGGGGGTCCATTCGCCACAAAAAAATCCTTCGTCAACTGCTCAGCACTGCTCCGCTTCGCTGTCAACTGCTCAGCTCTTCTCCGCTTCGCTGCCTCAGATCGACGAAAGGATCTTTTACGCGGCATCTGAAAATATATAAGCACTATTGATTAATAACGACAATTTTACTCTACAATACTTGCAATAATTACATATATAACTACATCTAAAACTGTTTAATGGTAAAATAGCTGAATCAGTACCAGTGTTGGTACTTTACATCAGAGCACATTTACACATTCTTGCACCAGTTAATGGGCCATAGGTGGGTTATTATCATCAAACCCGTTTTGGTACTTCACATCAGAGCTCATTTACACATTATTGCACCAGTTAATGGGCTATAGGTGAGCCATTATCATTGTTTATAGTGAAAACTGTTTAGAGCAATCGATACCTAAACCCCATTGACTGTTGCTCTTTCTAGGGGGCGTGTCAGTGGTTCATTCTAACAAGTAGGAAAAATGTAGCCCCTTGCTGCGAATTCCCCTACATCTATGAAATTTGGCAGATGTGCTGATGTAAAGATGTAATGCCGACATAACAAGACCATGATTTGTCAAACACAAAATCTGTGCTTTGTTTGTTTGCAACTTTTAGATTGCTTGTTTTCTGAATGGAGTCTGTGCTAACATTGTAAAATTAGCTGTTCCATCAACACTTAACATAGCGTCATATAAGCATAAATACAGCGACTTTGTTGAAAACAAATCAAAACTATGCCGAAATACCTATATCATAACGCCATATAGTCTGAATTCATGCTTTATCTGATCAGACAAAAGCAACTTTTAAAAAGCTTGTTTTCTGGATGGAGTTTGGCTGGATCAGTGCCAGGCTATACAGCTGCTCCATCAACAGACAACATAAAGAGTTTGGTCCGTACTATGTACAGATATATATGTAACATTTTCTTTACTCTATGTTTCTATAACTGATTCAGATGTCTGATTACTTAAATTCTTAGTTTGATTAAAGTATACAGTTACAATCAACCAAGATTTGACTTAAAACCACTTCATAAACCGAAAAACACCCACTGCAACATTATTGACCAGATGCTGTTTTATAAGTAGCCTAAATGGATATTAAATTAAATACAAAAAAACTCACCTTCACACCAAAAGGAACTGGCTTGGAGATCAAACTTCGTAGAATCCTCTGAGTGGTCCGCAAAGGAGATTGTACTCTCTCGTTAAAAAACAAGAAAGTGGGCTCCTGCTGAGAGAATCTCGAATATATAGGCCAACATATGGGTTTCTGTGGGCGTGTCTAAAAACAAGGAACCAATCACAACACAGGTGGGGTTATGTGGGCGTGTCTGAAAACAAGAAACCAATCACAACACAGGTGGGGTTCTGTGGGCGTGTCTAAAAACAAAGAACTAATCACAACACAGGTGGGGTTCTGTGGAAGACACCAACAACATGGCCCCAATGAAACAAAACACTGTCTGGGAAAAACTCTACATAAAAATACAATTTAAAATGAATATAATCTTTTCTTGTGGGTTAATCCATGATAAAAATACTAAGAACATATGAAGAAATACGAATCTTGTAACCTCCAATGATGAAACAAAACTTTTCCTTCTAACTTTTCCATATATATATATATATATATATATATATACAATGTTAAGTTATATAAAAGTTAATGTCATGGCGTTAATTGTAATATGTATAGTGAAAACACATCACGACAAGGACACATATTGAGGGTTTATGATGTAAATATATTATCAAATAAAATAATGCTGAAATGATTTGGAGCTTGCCTAACTATGGTGGTTTGTTTGCCATACAGTTGAAAACAAATGCATATGTTTTTAAAAAGTAAACTAATCCTTTGTGCTTGACATCCCACTTGTTTCTCTACAATGAGTCAATATTCTAATGTGCCTACTTGTATATAAATATTAAATAAGATATATCTAAATAACACATATAACTAAGCAATCTGTAACAGAGGGTTTCTCATATTATACAAACAGGCTAAAGTAATGTTTTACAAAAACCCTGGAAAAAAGTAAACGTTTTTCATGGACCCACAAGCTATTTTAGAAAGAAGTGCTCATTTATGTATTAAGAAAATTCTCCTAATAATCAAGCTTAATAAACTATATAAAAAAACTCTTGGATCCTAATAAAATACATGTATTGTGACAATGCCCCACAGTAACTCCATCCATCTTCAACCGCTTATCCGGGATCGGGTCGCGGGGGCAACAGCTCCAGCAGGGGACCCCAAACTTCCCTTTCCCGGGTCACATTAACCAGCTCTGACTGGGGGATCCTGAGGCGTTCCCAGGCCAGAGTAGAGATATAATCTCTCCACCTAGTCCTGGGTCTTCCCCGTGGTCTCCTCCCAGCTGGTCGTGCCTGGAACACCTCCCAAGGGAGGCGCCCAGGAGGCATCCGTGCTAGATGCCTGAACCACCTCAACTGGCTCCTTTCGACGCAAAGGAGCAAGGACTCTACTCCGAGTCCCTCACGGATGACTGAGCTTCTTACCCTATCTCTAAGGGAGACGCCAGCCACCCTCCTGAGGAAACCCATTTCGGCCGCTTGCACCCGCGACCTCGTTCTTTCGGTCATGACCCAACCCTCATGACCATAGGTGAGAGTAGGAACGAAGATTGAACGGTAGATCGAGAGCTTTGCCTTCCGGCTCAGCTCTCTTTTCGTCACAACGGTGCGGTAAAGCGAATGCAATACCGCCCCTGCTGCTCCGATTCTCCGACCAATCTCACGTTCCATCGTCCCCTCACTCGCGAACAAGACCCCGAGATACTTAAACTCCTTCACTTGGGGTAAGGACTCATTCCCTACCCGGAGTAGGCAATCCATCGGTTTCCTGCTGAGAACCATGGCCTCAGATTTAGAGGTGCTGATTCTCATCCCGACTGCGTCACACTCGGCTGCGAACCGATCCAGTGAGTGCTGGAGGTCGCAGACCGATGATGCCAACAGGACCACATCATCTGCAAAAAGCAGCGATGTGATCCTCAGCACACCGAACTGCAAACCCTCCTCCCCCCGACTACGCCTCGATATCCTGTCCATGAATATCACGAACAGGATTGGTGACAAAGCGCAGCCCTGGCGGAGGCCAACCCCCACCGGAAACGAGTCCGACTTACTGTCGAGGATCCGAACACAGTAACTGTTTTATAATATTTGTACTTGTGTTCAAGGTATCCTATTGTTCCAGTATTGTAGTGTTCAGCAACACAATGTGGCAAACAGAAAAACTATGTGACATATTTCAAAATGCACAAAGATGAAAAATTGTATTGTCATTTCACAAATATACTGGACATGTTTTAACTGTTTAATGGTAAAATAGCTGAATCAGTACCAGTGTTTGTAATCAGAGCTCATTTACTCATTCTTGCACCAGTTAATGGGCCATAGGTGGGTTATTGTCATCAAACCAGTTTCGGTACTTTACATCAGAGCTCATTTACACATTCATGCACCAGTTAATGGGCCATAGGTGGGTCATTGTCATCAGACCAGTTTCGGTACTTTACATCAGAGCTCATTTACACATTCTTGCATCAGTTAATGGGCCATAGGTGGGTCATTGTCATCAAACCAGTTTCGGTACTTTACATCAGAGCTCATTTACACATTCTTGCACCAGTTAATGAGCCATAGGTGGGTCATTATCGTCAAACTGGCATTTACAGTGTAATCAAGCAGCTGATATGCATATGTATGGTACCAAGTCTACACAATAAGTGTTGTTTTTATAGTGAAACCTGTTTAAAAGACATGCTGATTATTCACATTTAAAACCTTGCATGGAACCAATTGTTGAGTTCTTGAAATTAGTTTGATTACATGTTAGGTACACCAAAACATTTGAATATATGAATAATATAGTACATACATATGACTTTCTAAAATGACATTTTGTAGTATCACTTTTGGAGTAAATGTGATGTTTGTCGATGCACTTAAACCAGAGAAAAGCTGAGATCAAATGAGACTGATTACCTCTGTGAGACCCACAATAGACCTGTTTTTGTCTTCATTAGGGTGTCATGGGGGTCTTTAAGGGGTGATAGCAGGTCTACAGTAGATGTCCCATAGAAGAACGGAGAATTTACATGATTCGCCATTGAAAGACAAACTGTTGTAACTCGACTGTACTTGGCCAAATCTGCCCCCAAATTGACCTACTTCATAATAGTCTAGGCCTGAAGACATATACGTGCCATGACAGCGGGTACCCCGATGTGCGCGTTCCCCAAACGTGCCCGCGGGGGCGAGGGCCCGTTCATCGCTGCTCGCAGCTTTAATTATATTTTGTGTTTCTACTAGAACATGTTTACATGCTGTAATGTTCAAAAAACACGTTATATTCCTCATACTGTCTGCCTGTCTGTCTGAAACGCTCCGTTTTAGTGGATTTCAATGGAATTGCAACGGAATTGCCTTGCTAGGCAAGAGTTTGGGTCCATGTTTACTT
Source organism: Sebastes umbrosus (assembly GCF_015220745.1). Taxonomy (NCBI): domain Eukaryota; kingdom Metazoa; phylum Chordata; class Actinopteri; order Perciformes; family Sebastidae; genus Sebastes; species Sebastes umbrosus. Next base: position 38,865,793 of record NC_051270.1, read on the forward strand.
CCTGTCAGCTGGTGTCATTCACATACACTGCAACAGGAAATAAACTGGGACACACTTAGAATGTTTACGTTTAAAACTGTAATGGTCTAAATATTGTATATTTGTGACATCACAAATGGACAGAAATCCTGACGGCTTGTTTCAAACGCGCACTTTCTGAATACAGGCTGTGTGTGTTTCTCAATATATTGAGCGCTTTGATAGTTTAACAGTTTTTATAAAGCACTTAAACCTGCTTTATAATATAAAAGACATGAAAATCTCACTTTTTACAATATGGGACCTTTAATGTCGGTTAACGGTTAAACGGTTAATTATTAACATCCCTATTTTTAGACACAATTTGTGCAGTGAGAAAGGGGGTCCTGGTCATGCTGATCTGTGACTGGCCTCCACCTGGTGCTGAGAATATAAAGGATAATAGAAATGACACAGGTGACTCCAACGACAGCATCCGGGCAGGGACAAACAGATGTGCAGACGTGACCTTCAGTCACAATGACGTTCAGACAAACTTGTCAACTTGTCACCATCATTTATTTCTGTACAAAAGTCCTCAAAGAAATCCAAAGTCATGGAGCTTCATTAATTCACAAGCCCAAGCCACATATACAACACATCCATTTGGTGTACAGTTCAAAACAAGCCAACTATACCGAGAGTCATATGCATGTGTGCAGTACGAGTGTCTGGTATACAAATCTTTTTAAAATGGAGCTATAATGGTTTCTTACATACAGTATACACACAGAACAGCAATAATATTACAACTCAAAAGATGGCCCTTTGTAGATTTTGGATCAACTGTGTCTGTACAATAAATAAGTATAAAATATATCTCTTAGCAATCTGTGGATTTTTAAAAACACATTAAACATACAAAACACTAAATTACTGCTACCACCTCCGAAAAAAGACCAGCTATTTCGGCAAAAGGGAGGGGAATCCCTTCTCTCGCCAGATTGGAAACAAAGGTTTCTTTGTTATTTCGAAGTGGGGGAAATTGCACATTTTTAAAGTTCCCTGATTTAACATTCAATGGACAATTTAATTTAATCTTTTATATTGTTACGGGCTTCTTGCTGGTTCACTCCAAAAAAAACACAGACGAATGGATCACAAACACTGATATGAAGAGAAAAAAAAATGGGAGGAAAACATCACAATATCAAGTGAGCGAGTGCTCGGAATGAAACAGCAAGTTAACAACCACTGGTCTGGATGCAAAACAAGGAATGTTTCTCTTTTTGTGTCTTCTTCTTCTTCTTCTTCTTCTTCTTCTTCTTCTTCTTCTTCTTCTTCTTCTTCTCTATTCTCTCTTTAAACAGTTTAGTCAAACAAAGCAGGCATATAACCAAGCAAAGGAACCACTCGACTTCTACATCTGTCACATACCACAGAGACCTGCGTGGGTAGGATGCTCGGTGATACACGTACATTACACATGCGTTTCATTAGCTAGCTCACCACTTTTAGTTCCCTCTGTTCATATACAGACTTAGCATCAGCATCAGAAATCGCCTCGTGACCGTGGCTGACAGTCCATTGGAGAATTTGCTAGTAGTTATATAAATATCAAAAAACCAGGCTGGAAACAGAATCTCTTGGACATGGTTGTTGTTAAATCATCAACATAAAAGAAAAATATGTTGGTGTTTTTTTTCATAATGTAGGTTATCATGAGAAAGAAAACTGACAAACCCAGACTCCTACGAACGTCAATCATACACAACTCTTTGTAATAGCATCTATGTTTCTTTCCAGTGATCCGTGCCAACCGTTTGGTTCAGTCTAGACTGGTGTGAAAGCTGTCAGATTAACTTGAATCTGGCCAAACTGGACTGAAACGGCTTGGAAAGGTAAGGTTTAAAAACCATGTTGTTAAAAGACAACAATTTCTTGACCATGACCATGGACAGATGATGAGGCCCCTGTGTGTCTGGGCACAGACATGTTAAAGTGTCTCAGTAACATTTTGCAGGTGATCCAGAACTCTCATTGAAGTGGTTCGTAGAGGTTTTGTGTCTCTTTGTAGCTGTTTTGTGGCCCCTGGACCCCTTGGGACCCCGGGCCTTGGCCTGGTATGCCCGTTCAGTAATCCATCCATGACCATGTCCACAATCTTCCCCTTTTGGGTGGTATCATGTTTTTTTTGCTAATGCAAAAATACTTGTGTATGATTGTCATTGGTAGGAGGTTAGTTAGAGTAATTTATAACTCCGGTTCTATGACCTGCGTACCTTGCCGTGATATTTGATCCCACCTTCTCCCTTGAGCCTCAAACCTCAAATCTCAAATCAAAATCTCCTACTACCACCTGCACAATATTGCCAAGATCAGACCCTCCCTCTCACCCCGTGCTGCCGAGAGGCTCATCCACGCTTTCATCTCCTCCCGCCTCGACTACTGCAACTCTCTCCTCTATGGCATAAGCACCACCTCCATCAATAGACTCCAACTGGTCCAGAATGCAGCTGCCCGACTCCTGACTCACACCAAATCATGGCATCACATCACCCCAGTCTTAGAAGACCTCCACCGGCTCCCTGTTTCTCACCGGTTCAACTACAAAATCCTGACCCTCCACCAACTGGCACCCCCCTACCTCTCTGACCTCCTCTCCCCCTACCAACCCTCACGGTCCCTCAGATCCACCTCAGCTGGCCTCCTCTCCACCCCCAAGTCCAACCTCTGCAGCTTTGTGGACAGAGCATCCTCCAGGGCAGCTCCCAGGCTCTGGAACTCCCTCCCACAACACATCAGAGACTCTGAATCCTTCACCCTATTCCATTCCCGCCTCAAGACCCATCTCTTCTCCTCTGCCTACTCCTAGCCCCCCCTCCCCTTACCCATTTGTGTGTGTGTGTGTGTATGAGTGTCCACCTGTGTGTCTTGTTTGTCTGCTGTTTGTCTCATATCGCTTACCGTTTATATTGTTAAGCGTCTTTGAGTTCCAGAAATGCACTCTATAAGCCTCTACGTAGATTAAACTGTCTTTAGCCCCGCCTTCTATGCCAAAGTTTTACTAGGTGCACCTTGGGAGGAGTCAGTTCATGTTTTTGGGCTTTGTCAGAGAACAAACCTACTGAACAACCAACAGGCCAATGTTAATGTTAATATGAAACTAAGGTAATGTACATGTTAGCTGGTGCACAAAACAGATGTTTTCATGTTTGGTTAGCTGACCAAATCTTATGGTTACTTTAGCTGACGAGCTAACATTATGTAAACTAAATCAAAATGATGTTAGTGACGCAATGACAGTGTTGAGTCAGAAACAGAACCAATAGGAATCATGTCTATTAATGTCTGTGGAGACAGCCACGTCTCTGCAAACACCATTGGCTGTTCTAACTCACACATGCTCTGCCCTCTACTGGACTCTATGGGTAATACTCTCCTCCAATCACACGCACGCGTTCGCCCACTGAGATTTACGTAAAAGTAGCTGGCCAATCAGGACGTGCCTACCGAATACATGCGTAACCACAGTATATAAGGTGGCATCCAGCCCGGCCTGGTATCCTTTTCTCTTTAGCGATGAGCGACTGACTGCTACATCTCCACAGATGGAGTCTGCCTATAGGCAGGTGGGAAGAGACCCTCCCACTGTGGTCTGCGCAATCTCCGCATCCAGCGTGTCGACCCGGGAAATGTGGTGTACAGGGTGTCTACTGTTTGTTTTTGACCCCTGCAGGGTTGGACTATAGCGTTACCCAGATCAGGGCAGTGGTGGTCTAAGCTTGTGACCGGTTCAATCCCCCGGACCAGCAGGATAAATCTGGGTGAGGAAAGTGAAAAAGCAGCGCTTGCCACTCCCTCATTACTACCACTGAGGTGCCCTCGAGCAAGGCCCTTAACCCCAACCACTCCAGTGGAGCTGCTCAGTGGCCAGCTGTCTAATCATTAGTCATTGCGGTTAGGTGGATGTGGTGCCTCTACTCTACCCAATGTACCCGTAGAGTCCAGTAGAGGGCGGAGCCTGTGGGAGTTAGAACAAAGGTTACGATATTGTAACCCGAGTTCTATAAGCACAGGCGGAGTTCTCTACCAATGAGGCCCTGCCGCTGCTGGAGAGGCCGCCTTATATACTTACACACCTACGTGACGCACATATTCGGTAGAAAATGATCTGATTGGCCGGCTACGTTTATGCAAATCTCAGTGGGCGAGCGCGTGCGTGTGATTGGAGGAGAGTATTACCCATGGAGTCCAGTAGTGGGCTCCGCCCCTGCTTAGAGAAACTAGGGTTACAATATCGTAACCTTTGTTCTGAGCCACTGTTGCTAAAGAACTGAGGACGTCCAATATGGCCGCCAGAGGGAGTGTTGTCACCTTAAAGCCCTCTACTGATGGGCGGACTTACACAGATACGGTTCGTTGTGAGCTGTGCCGGCTCCGGGAGAGGCTCCTCCCCTTTTCAACACACCCAATCATATCATTCTTCCCACTGCCAACCCTAGAAAAAAAAACGCTGATCCTGGACAATGGCGCAACTGACTGCAGTGCTGACAGCGTGTGTGTGTGCGTGTATGTGTAAGTGTGTGTCTGTGCATTTTTTTGGGGGGGGGGGGGAGGCTGGGGGGACTAATGTGTGTCAGTATCTGGAAGCTACATAGTCTCTTGGCTGTCCTCCCCACTCTGCCTGCCCCCTCATAGCTTCATCTTGTGGACCACAGGGACAGGCAGGACCTGATGGATCTTGGCTCGGTCGGCGTCCACTTCCAGATGGATCCAGTCAGGGTGGAAGGAGCCCTTGAAGCCCACAAATGCCAGCTTATCTGCAAGGAGGGGCAAATGACACGAAAGTTAGTAAAGTCATCAGAGCACCAGTATATAAACACAAGTAAATATAAAATAGTAATGCAAATGTAAATTTGTATATTTGTTGCTGACAGTATTTCAGACTGAAAAACTGAATGTAAACAGGATGTAGTATGTATGTGCATGATGAGAATTAATGTCTTTTATTTGGATCTTCCTACGTGTATATACATATTAAAGTCCATTTCCTTGATCAGAGATACAGTATGTTGTGTGATCGATCTATGATCCATTATATTACTTTTGGTTGTGCCATTTTTGATGGATGTGTACTTGTAATCAAACAAAGACTGATTGGGCAGCCGAGTTGGCTGTTCTTACAATTGCTGACATGACTGTTTACATTTTTTCAATGTCCAAATGGCAATTTTTAGACATCATTGTCACACCGTGATCTGGTTATAATGCAACCAATGAAGCAACGGTGCCATCCACTGCATTTTAATTGGAAATGCTTTGTGTTTTGTCCAATGCATTCCAGGTACAGTATAGCTAGTGTGAGCACATTTGTCTCAGTAGACCTTGGTAAAGATAGAGTTAGTTAGTTAGTTACCTTTCAATTTGATGCTTTTGTCTGCTCCAAGTCTCTCCAGGACTTTAGTCCAGGATCCTCTGGTAACCAGACGGCCCTTAGATGTGATGAGAACAATGGAGCTGGAGAAAGAGTGAGAGACAGCTCATCACTTTAGTATTCACGTTTAAAGCTGTGTGTTATACTAGAGCAGGGGTCAACAACCTTTACTATCAAAATAGACATTTTAGGCAAAAAAAAAGAAGAAATTCTGTCTGGAGCCGCAAAACATTTGAGCATTGTGATGAAGGTAACACAGTTTATAGTCTAAGTATATATTATATAAGTCTAATGCAGTGAGGACCAAAGAGCAAATGTACTACGGAGTATTAGGGCCACATTGAGGAAAAAAAATCAGAGATTTCCAGAATAAAGTCAGAATATTACGAAAATAAAGTCATAACTTTACAAGAAAAAAAGCCGTAATATTACGAGAATAAAGTCATAACTTTACGAGGAAAAAGTCGTAATATTACAATAAAAAAAGTCGTAATATTGCAAGAATAAAGTCATAAATTTACGAGGAAAAAGAAAAAGAAAAGAGAAAAAATTATGACTTTATTCTCGTAATATTATGACTTAATTTTCAAAATCTCAGATTTATTTATTTTTCCTCAATGTGGCCCTAATACTCCATCGTACTTTCGTACCATAGACCTACAACAATGATTAATAAAAATTAAAATGTAAACAAACAGTTATTCATTTCCATTTTTATAAATCCACAGGGAGCCACTGGAGAGGAGCTAAAGAGACGCATGTGGCTCCGGAGACGCGGGTTGCTGACCCCTGTACTAGAGCCTGAGACACTATTCTGATGTGATCATGAACGCACTTGTAACATAATCTTGTAGCGAGGCCCACGCATCATCCAAAAACAAAGGAAACAGTTTGCCACAATGTGGTGATAAATCACCACAAATAATCTTAAACAAAGCGGTAGGACAAACTGGTGAGGGACTTTTATTGCAGTTGGAGAGCAAAGGAGCAGCTCTTACCCGTCTCTCAGTCCACTGACGTAGTTGTCTATCTGTGCAGGGATGCCCTGTAAGATGGAGTTCCTGAAGCCTTTGTTCTCCACCACCTTCCCATCATGCCCGTCGATTACTATGAGCTGCACCCCGTCTTCTGGTTGGTACAACTTCCTGCCGTTCACCTGTCACAACAGAGCCAGCCAATCACACTACAGTTCTGGGATCTATAAAATCACAGCACTGTATAGCCTACTGCAATGATGCCACTAATTTAGCAGAACTGACATCAAACAGCACTGATTAAAAAATTATAATAACTAGGGCTGTCAATTGATTAAAATATTTAATAGTGATTAATCGCATGATTGTCCACGATTAATTACAAATGAATCACACATTTTTATCTGTTCAAAATGTACGTAATATATATTTAATATTCTTATCAACATGGGAGTGGTCAAATGTGCTGCTTTATGCAAATGTATGTATATATTTATTAATTAACAACAAAAACAATGACAGATATTGTCCAGAAACCCTCACAGGTACTGCATTTAGCATAAAAAAAAATGCTCAAATCATAACATGGCAAACTGCAGCCCAACAGGCAACAACAGCTGTCAGTGTGTCAGTGTGCTGACTTGACTATGACTTGCCCCCAAACTGCATGTGATTATCATAAAGTGGGCATGTCTGTAAAGGGGAGACTCGTGGGTACCCATAGAACCCATTTACATTCACATATCTGGAGGTCAGAGGTCAAGGGACCCCTTTGAAAATGGCCATGATTGTTTTTCCTCGCCAAAATTTAGCCTAAGTTTGGAGCGTTATTTAGCCTCCATCGTAACAAGCTAGTATGACATGGTTGGTACCGATGGATTCATCAGGTTTTTTAGTTTCATATGATACCGGTATCCTCACTCTAGCTTTAAAACTGAGCCCTACGACCTAAAAATGGCAAGTTGTGTTAATGCGTTAAAGAAATTAGAAGAGTTAAAACAATTTAAGTTAACGTGTTATTATTGCATTAACTTTGACAGCCCAAGTAATAACTTTTTATAGCACTTTTAAAACAAAGGTTCAAATTGCTTTATTAAAATAGTAGAAGTTAAACTGCCATTAAAAGGTACAAACAACAAATCAACCAGTGGAATAGTTTTAATTTAGCATTAGCTGATTAGCTCTAAGAAGAGCAGTCTTAGTAGACTTCATAAATTTGAAACATGTTCGTGCAGATATCTTTATATAGTAGCCTAAGCCAACACATTCTCACTCCCAACTCCTCAAATATGGCAGCTTGGTCAGCGGCCCTACGCTTCAATCTATGACGCTCTAGGTAACCCTCTAACGTCAGTTTTGGATGTGTCAGGGACGGTTATTGGGGATGAGATGTATCATATGCCTCTTGCATGTTATAGATACACAATTTCAGCTTTAATAAATTGTTACTATTGTTACTTTCGATTTTGTCAGTCATTTTACCTTTGTTTGATAGTCGTTAGGTGTACACATTTGTGTTATTTTATATTTATTACTACAGTTTCCAAGGTAACGATGGAGCTATAAAAGCTCGTCACTGGGGGGAACAAGTCAGACCGGGCTTTTATCTCCCAGGTTATTACACGGCTGTGTTGAATACTCGATTCTGATTGGTCAACCACAGCGTTCTGCGGTCTGTAATTTCTCTATAACAGACCGTTGCTATGTATAACGAACCATTGCTATGTATAACAGACCGTTGCTATGTATAGCAGACCGTTGCTATGTATAACAGACCGTTGCTATGTATAACAGACCGTTGCTATGGGCGCAGTTCAGATGTCGGACTCTGGAGGACCGTTTTTGTGTCAAAATATTGATTTCTTCAGTAAGTAGCCCTGTAATAAGTGGGATAATGTACAGCTAGCGGGTCATTGTTGTGAAAGAATCCCCTTCAGGGCGATGAGAGAAACCCTCCGCTTCGCGTCGGCAGCATCACCCTGTCGGGGGATTCTTTCACAGCAATGACCGGCTCGCTGTACATTATCCCTTACTTAACGGGCGTCCCAAAGTGCTTGTAAGCAAATAAATCCATCTTGAATCAACTTCGGAGCCGTCTGCGGTTCGTTGGAGTGTCACGTTAACCGTCAGCCGAGGAAGTAAACAGAAGAAAGAAACCCCCCCCCCGGCTACACAATGAAGTTTATTTTGAAAAGACACTATGCATGTAACGAGTGGAAACTGGAGGACACTGACACTGGAGGGGTACCTAGAGCGTCATAGTTTGAAGCGTAGGGCCGCTGACCAAGCTGCTGTATTTGATGAGTTGGGAGTGAGAATGTGTTGGTCAGTGGTGGAGAAGTGAAACCTGTATAGTGTATCTGAATGTTAATCTCTATAAACACTGTATGTCATCATCATTTGTGTTCAGTAAATCCTAACCAGCGGTCTGAGTCTAAGCTGTTCATACCTCAATAAAGGCAAAGTCCTCCTTGATGTGGAAGAATCGAGTGTTGTAGGACTCCAGTTTGACCTCTAGGAAATGTTCCGATGAGTGCTGAGAGTAAACAAGCAAATAAACAAGAGCTGGAATTAATAACACAATATTTGGCTTTTCACAGAAGCAATTTAAAATCACTCACCACAGTCACAGAGCGAAAGAAATTACATTAAAGAATCACAGCTGCAGAAGATGCCACTTTAATATAAGAAAGATATCACATTTCTAATGACTGCCGCTGTGGGGAAACTGAGATCTGCAGCGGTAAAAATGAACAGGATAGAGCCAAGAAAGAGACTGGAGGAGAGAGAGGATGTGCATAAGGATACAACAAATGGGGTATTCATTACGATGGAATGTGTTAGGGTGCATGCCTACAAAGTTTGAATCGTGAGTTCAAGTATGTATAGCCTAAAAGCTATGTTCAGATAAAGAGCTATGAAAAACACACCTTACGAACATATACAAACTAGGGCTGTCAATCGATTCAAATATTTAATCACCATTAATCGCATATTATCTGTTCAAAATTTACCTTAAAGGGAGATTTTTCAAATATTTAATACTCTTATCAACATGGGAGTGGACAAATATGCTGCTTTATGCAAATGTATGTATATATTTATTATTGGAAATCAATTAACAACACAAAACAGTGACAGATATTGTCCAGAAACCCTCACAGGTACTGCATTTAGCAAAAAACATATGCTCCAATCATAACATGGCAAACTGCAGCCCAACAGGCAACAACAGCTGTCAGTGTGTCAGTGTGCTGACTTGACTAGGACTTGCCCCAAACTGCATGTGATTATCATAAAGTGGGCATGTCTGTAAAGGGGAGACTCGTGGGTACCCATAGAACCCATTTACATTCACTGATCTGGAGGTCAGAGGTCAAGGGACCCCTTTGAAAATGGACATGATTGTTTTTCCTCGCTAAAATTTAGCGTAAGTTTGAAGCGTTATTTAGCCTCCCTCCCAACAAGCTAGTATGACACGGTTGGTACCGATGGATTCATTAGGTTTTTTTAGTTTCATATGATACCAATACCTTAACTGTTGAGCCTGGTACAACCTAAAAATCGCAAGTTGCGTTAATGCTAACTTTGACAGCCCTAATTTGCTATGACTGTGTCCGAAATCCCGCACTCTATTTTAGAGTGGATTTTAACATTTGAATGATCACCTACATAAGGCACATATTAGCCTGGCCCCTGATTATATATCTATGACTCGCTAACATCATGAGCCTGAGCGTAGCCTGAGAGTGTCTGGTCGGTGTTTCTTAATAATTCCCAAGTGGAGGCTAAAAACCAGAGGAGACCTGGCCTTCATAGTCAGGACCACTCAACTCTGGAATGACTGGAGGTCACGCAGGGTGGCTTTTGAATCTTTGTTGATTACTATTAATCAAGTAGTTACTGTGTTTACCATTCTGTAGTGTGATCATTAGTATATAGGACGCTCAAGTTATCTCACAGTGCAACGTAAAAAGAGTACAATTGGTACTAGAATGGCACTCGGAGAGCGCAGACCTCCGCCAAGGAGCCCGAGTACGATTGCCTCTCCCCCTCCCCTCCGTTCAGCTTGCGTCATCATCCACGTGTATTTTTGTTTATGTTGAGTTCAGCTGTACGAAGCAGAGCATCGTAAAACACTTCATTCAAACTGGACAGAAACAAAATAAAACTCTCCTAAACCGTCGTCGTTACTCTTTCCATCAATCACCAAGTGTGCTTTGGTCCAACTCAACTGTAATTTCACAGAGTATGATGTGAAAAAACGCTGAATCTACAGGTGTCCCCCCCACCCCAGCCCCCCACTCTCTCTCACTGTCTCTCTCTCTCTGAAGGAAAGAGGCGGGGTCATACGTCATCAACGCGTCATCAACGCGTCATCAGTCACACTGCGTATGTGTTATACCCAGAGGTCTTAATGTTCTGGCTGATCGGAATCCTTAAAAAAACTCCTGAATCCGGATTATTATTCGGATTGCCACCAAATTCTAATGGATTGTTTATTGTGCCACATCCCACCCCTCCAAAAAATTTCATTCAAATCCATCACGGACTTTTGGAGTAATCCTGCTAACAGACAGACAAACCAACGCAGGTGAAAACATAACCTCCTTCCCAGGCCTTCGGCCTTGGCGGAGGTAATTATTAAATACATAGGTAATCGTAGCCTAAACAGGGCAACCCCGTCACCCCCACCCTGCACTGAATTTGCACATTGTACATTTGTAATATGCCAGTGGAACTGTATTTGGTTGCATATGATTGAACTCCAAACTCCTCCCCTGTTTTTACTGTTTCTTGCTGTTGTCTTATTTGTAACTCATGTTGACTGTGGTGAAGCCAAAGACAATTTTCCACATTGTGGACAATAACGTTTCTAACTAACTAACTCTCTGTAAAAACAGCTATGTAGAACATAATGCCCGGTTTAAATATTTTGAAACACATTGAATTCCCCTCCCCTCCTCTTCTCACCAGCCTGCCATTGGGTATCTTTCTGGGCATTGGTACATCCACAACGGGCAGCTCGGCGTGTCTGGGGTAGGCCTGGGCCATGCAGTCGCTGGGTGGACTTCCTTTAGGGATGACGGCGGTGATCTTTATCCTCTCACAGCCCTTGACAGAGCAGAAGGCATACTGCTCCTTGTTGTTATGGGCCTTTGGCTTCAAGAAGAGCAGGCTGCAATACACAGTGAAGCTTTAGACTTCATACACGCATACAACATGCAGTAAAACTTTACCTTAGTGTCTCTCACACCCTCCAGCTGGCTGTTAACGAGGGTCTTTTGGCACAGAGAAGTACTCGTATCGGTACTTGGTATTGGCGAGTACTCAAATGTAAGTACTAGTACTTGTACTCGGTCTGAAAAAAAGTGGTATCGGTGCATCCATACTTATTTGGAAGAGGTGGTGAATGGTAAATTATTACCCAAACTATCCATTGTAAACTTCCATCACAGTTTACAATTTGACCCACTTCCTGCTTCAACTCTGATCTTCTGTACATACTGTAGTTGTGTGAACACTGTTTCTGTGAGCAATGAGTGATTATTATGGAACGTCAGGTGCATTCACTTTCAGTTCTACCTCCCGTGTCTTAGATAATCAGGAGAAACTGTTGGTCAACCTGTCTGATCATCTGATTCAACGTGTTTTTTGACTCTTTGGACTTTGTTGTATGGCGAATATATTATACATTATGGACACCAATAATGCTAGCTTTATAGCAATATATAGTCAATATGCAGAAAATGTAGAGGTTTAAATGCTGTTCACAACATGCTTTTACACCGAATGCTGTTAGTTAGTAAAGTTTGCTTGTGATATGAGGCGAGTTAATGTGGTGGTGGTGTGAGTGTGATTGTGTCTGACTGACCCAGTGTCTTCCTCCCAGTAGTAGTATCCTCTGGCCAGGTGGGAGTGTTTGATCTTCTCCCTCTGCGTGGTCCTCATGAAGACGCCGGTCTTGCGGGTCTGCTTGGTCAGGCGGTTGTGTATATCAGAGATGAGGGTGAAGGTGGTGCCTTGTGGGTAGCAGATGCCCACGTTGATCCAGTCATCTCTGAAACACCCCAAACACAGTAATGAATGATTCCATTTCACAGTAGAACATGTTCTCACATCCATAGTGACAGCACACACATGATTAACAGCTGGGGGGCGGCCGAAGCTCAGTGGGTTGAGAGGGTCGTCCTTAAACTGTAAAGTAGGTGGTTCAATGGGTGGGTCAAAAAACACAGGACTTTCTCCCAGAAGACTGGTATTCGTGTATCGTGTGAAACCAGAAGTCAAAGTTGGTTTATTTGTCACATAACTTCCGAACTTAAAGCTTCAGTAGGCAGTATATTTTTGGCCTTATTGGGCAACAATTCCATAATACCCTTTCAGCATATTATAATTCAAGTGTTCCGAGAGAAAACTAGACTTCTGCTCCTCCTCATGGCTCTGTTTTCAGACTTTAAAAAAATCGAACTCATGACAGGAGACTTTGACCAATCACAGGTCATTTCATTGAGAGAGCGTTCCTATTGGCTGTGCTCCGGTCATGTGACCGGAACTTGGCGTTCCTTCACCAGATTTCACAATGGCGGCAGGTCATAAACTTTCTAATTTTACAGCTAAACCGTGCACTACAAGATGATTCTGAAAACATCTGAGGAGAGAAATAGGCATTAACGTAACAGAATATTGATTCATATTTGATCAGCGCTGCCTAGTTTGACCGTTTGGTCGGAGTTCGCAAGTGATTGACATCCGGCTCTCATAGGATGGACAGCAAACCTCAGATCAGCTCTTACTGCTTGTTTTCCTCCGGTCAGTGAAATCTTGCAGATGCCGTTAGAAGCACCGGAGGACACAGTGGTACATGATTTTTTTCAGGTTACCTGTACTATCATGTACTACTGTCACAATATAGCGACCGTTTTATAAAAATAACTTTTTTTAATCATATCTGCTCCAATCTGGCCTATTTCAGCTTTAAATTACAGCACTTACGGAGTTATTTTAACCCAAATCACCATCTTTTCCTAAACCTAACTAAGTAGTTTGTTGCCTAATCCTAACCAAGTTGATCTATTCCTAAACCTAACTAAGTAGTTTTATTTTGAAAAGACTGTAGTGGAAATTGATTTGTGCGTCACGTGTTGCTGGACATTCGTAGGAAAAAGCAAGAAAAATACTTTGTTGAAAGTTGTGCTGAGCATTAAGAAAAAAAGGGAAATTTGTGTCTATGTACACAAATCAGTTAAATTTCATGACTAATTCACAAACTGCCGTGAGACTGTGTTGGTATATGATGAACCTAATAAAGTTTACGTTTTTTAAGTTGAAGTTGAAGTGGTTAAGTGTAAGATTTTTTCTACCTTTATCTATTCAGGTGAATATCACATGAATTGTGAATAGAGCTGAATAAATTTAAATTTATTTGTTGAGAAAAGTGACTGTCAACAATTTGAATAAATATTTGTTTAAGTAATTTATGAAAGAAAAATAGAAAACACACTCTGGCTTTAGCTTCTCCAGTGTGAGGATTTGTTTAAATAAGCAGTTGATAATGAAAATATTAGGCCCAGCTGGTGTGAAATGGAAGCAATGAAATGATTAGACGAGTTTATTACAGTTCTGCGACAGCCACAGATGTCAGATCATTTTCTTTTTAATTGTCAGAGCATTTGGTTTATTGATTGCTGTCGGGATGAAAAGAGAATTTCAACTAATATAACAAAACATGTTTTTGAGGAACATTACCAGCCCTAGCTTCAAGTTCACAGTTTCACAGTGCCAGTATTGGTGCAGCTGTAATTTGATGCTATACCAAACTCCCAGTTTAATGAATTAGGCTCTCACTTCATGCAGCCATGTATGATGTTTTTCAATCCAATCCATGGATTTCCCTGTTTCTTTCCCAAAGAAAAGTGCTGGTGGTTGCAGCTCTGATTGAAAATGTATGTTTCATGTAGTTTCTGTAGTAGCTAAGAGAATAATTCTAAAAGAACGGAAAGGCCACCAGCGCTCCTTGTTATTCTAGATGGCTGAGGGAATTAGTTTCAGGGCTACACCTCAAGAGGCTTTGAAGCAACACACATTGTTCTCAAGAAACATTTGAGTATATTTGGGGCCCAATTATTAGACACTTTGACTCCCCCGACTGTTAGCTGGAGTCCCTACTGCGTGACATCCAGTTTAGCTATTCTTTACTGTTCTTTCCCAGATATGACATAGGCGGAAATGTGATTGTATCTTTGTCTGTCTAGTCTGGCTATCCTGTTTTTTTGGTTGTTGTTTTTCTTAGGTTTATTTTATTTTATTTATTTATTTATTTATTTATTTATATGTATATTTATATATTCTTGGTATTACTTAATTGTATTTATTTATTTATATATATATATATATATATTATTATTATTATTCTGTATGTGGGGTTGGTATGTTTGTGAGTCTGTCTGTAGATGTAACTTTTTTGTTTTTGTTTTTTTTGTCTGTTTGTGATGAAAATTGGAAAAAGAAATAAAAGAGAAAAGAAAAAGAAAATGTGTGTTCCCAAATAAGCTGGATCAGGACAAAAAAGAAAAGTTGAAAATAAATAAAATTAAAACCTACTATACAAAACCCCACAAAGTCAGACAATTCAGTAACAAGACAGAAAATGTAAGAACGATCATCTATTTAGCTCAACAGCTTTTTACCGAGGCTGCTGCAAGGTCCTTCATCAAAGTTTGAAAATGAGCAGAAGGTAGCTGTATTTTCATATATCATACTAAACTATACAAAGCAAGAAAGAAAGAATGTCCCATTAAACCATGATCAGAAGATACACAGCAGCTGTTTTCTGAAATCAAGTGAAACATAAACAAGTCATATTTCAGCTCTATGCAGCCTGACTTGCTGCATTCCTCTGTGAACTGTAGATGGAGCCATTGGTGTGTGCAGCCATCGATGGAAATTACACTGTAACAGGGTGGACTCACGCCATGGGGAATAGCTGACATGCTTGAAATGTCAAGCAGCTTTTCTGTAGTTTAAATAACTGAAGGCCACACTGTAAACACTATCTGAAGGGAGGATCACAAAATGAGGCGCTCCCCAGTTCTGTGGTGAGTCTTGATAACTAGCAGGAGTGGGAGGAATGAGCTGATGGCCAGTTTACTGGTTACTGCACTCACCAGGAATGATCTGAGAGACCTCAGGAAGCTGCCCCTCATTTACTGTGAGGAGGAGCACTGTTCAAAAACCAAATGAATCTCCTCAGCCAACTTCATCATTCACAACATTACGTTTAACTGCAACGTCTCTCCTCTGTTTACATTCTTTCTATACAGTCACTGGGTAGCATTCAACCACTTGAAGGGGTTAAGGAAATTAAATAGTGGCACCAACAGTCCATGTTACACAGTGGCTGGCTGGGAGTGTGTGTGGAGGTGTGACAGTAAGGCAGGGGTTGAACTTCTCTTTCCAGCTCTGTCCCACCTTCAAGTGTGGCCTTCCAGAACACTTATAAAGACTTGTGCATTTAGACGTGGTTGGACACTTCCTACAAACTAATCTGTCTGACGCATACTGAACCCTTTAGGGTCAATATCTTTCTGATGTTTGATAATAGTACAGCCAAACCCCAGCCAGGGGGTTGACACAAGTGACATCACAGACTTCCCAAAGCTCCATCTGGAGCAACAAAAGGACTTATACAACATTTTTATAAAATGGTTGGGGTTCCCCCTTTAAAGTCTCTGTATCCTTGATAGAACTAAATCATGTGATGTGTCGTCCGACCACGTCTAAAGAGTAGAGTGTTCAGCTCTGTTGTGAGTGATCGTGCTGAAAGGTGGGGTGAGAGGCCTGCCATCAGAGCCTCCTCCTGGCCTTGTCCCACTGCCTCCCTGATCTCTCTCCAACAACTCTCTGTCTTTTGCGTGTCTTTGTAGGATTGATGTGATGAATCATACCAATGGGGTTAATGGCACATAATTTTAAACAGTCTTTCCTCAAACGCATTGATGGTGCTGCTCTCAGTTGTACACATGCAAAGCAACAGAACTGGCTTTCTGAGGATATTTTTATATGGATCTTTTGCACACAAGACCTTGTATGCACATCTGATTATAGTTGGCACACGAGGTATTCATTTTTGCCTGCAGGTTATTATCTTGTATGCAAACGACGGTTCAAACAGGATAAGAATTTGTGCACACGAGCTCTGTCGCTAGAGTTCACAATATAGGGATCTTGTGTGAAAGTGATAATGTGTGCGCACAAGATAATAACACAAGATATGGATCTCATATGCACAAATGATTATGCCCACAAGTAGATCCAAATAAGATGATTTCTGAGTATAAGATAATGATTTGTGCAAACAAGATCCCTAACTTGTGCACAAAAGAATAATGTGCCAATAGGGTCATTACATTGTGCACACAAGATGTGGACTTTGTATGTACAAAGTATTATCTCGTGCCCACAAGTTATTATCAATATAACATATAATATAAGTGATCATGTTATAACGTGAAACGTTTCAGGTTATAACAATATAAATGATCACGTTAGAACAATATAGGTTTAGTTATCACGGTTTAATACTCGATTCTGATTGGTCAATTACGTCATTCTATAGTTTGTTATTTATTTATAGCATATATATTTATAGCTGCTATGAATAAAAGACCTTTGCTATGGCACATCTGACCTCTGTACACAGCAGGAGGACTATTTTTCTAGCAGAAGCAATACAATTTTTTTTAATTCAATATTCTTTTGTCAAAATGAACCCCCTCATCCAGGCCTACACCCCCTCCCTCCTACCTGAACTCCCTCATCCAGGTTTACACTCCCTCCCTCCTACCTGAACTCCCTCATCCAGGTCTACACTCCCTCCCTCCTACCTGAATTCACTCATCCAGGTCTACACTCCCTCCCTCCTACCTGAACTCCCCTTTCCACCTTTATGAGAAAGCTAAAGACCCAGCTCTTTCATGAATACTTCTGCACCTAATGACACTGATGCTATTGATGATGTTGATGACGATGATATTGAGGATCTTGTTGGTGTTGTTAATGATGATTATGATGACAAATAAAATAAATATCTGGTTCTATCCACCAGTGCGTTGCCTCTGTGCACTGCCTGTCGGCACCTGTGTCCGATCGGACTTGAAGCTGTTGTCGGCACTTACTCACGTTGTTCCTTCCTATCTAGATCCTTGCTTGTGTTGTACGAACTCTCAGATGTATTTGACCATGTACTGAATTTGGGGTTCAGTCCTTAGGACACTTTGACATGCAGACTGGAGCACCTGGGGATCGAAACTGCTGATCTTCTGATTAGTGGACGCCCCTCTCTACCTCTGAGCCACAGCCGTCCACCAGTGGCAGCATGACATCTAATAATATTCTTGGTCTGTCTACATGTCATATGTGATTTCTAATATTGGTTTATGTGCCTTGGTCTATTCTATAATCTACCCAGAGACCGCAGATGAAAATGATTCATTAGACTAATGTTAATTTATGTGTACTGTCCATGATAAACAAAGTGAATGATTGTCTCCTGTTCCAACAGTAGCTGCTGTAAACATGCTGTGGTGTGAAGGGGGTGTTGGTCAGAAGTGTGTGCTGAAACAGGTGCAGCTTGTTTGTCCACTGACTTGTTGAAGTTGATGAGCCAGATGATGACCTCAGCGGGCGCCGCCTGGTCCCAGTGGATGGTGTAGCCTTTGGCCAGCGTGATCACCGGCTGGAACTGCTGGTAGTGTTTCTTCTTCAGTGCGCCCTCTAGTGTCAGGGGCCGGTCAGGGTACTCATCCCTCACCATGTGCATGTTCAGGTTGGCAGGGTTACGTGTCTGGACGTAGATCTGAAGGGAAACAAGGACATAATTAGAAGGCTGATTCTTATATTTGGCCAAAAAAAAAAAAAAAAATGCCTTATCTTATAGTAATATCATTATATTATATTTCATCTCATTTTGTCCGCCTTAAATGGTTCCTGGACTCCATTAGTGTGGACCAAGCACCGAATTAATTTAGCCATTCACATCAGACAGAAAAACTGAAAAACATGTTTAATGGACAGTGCTGTTTGTTGTGTGTGTGTGTGTGTGTGTGTGTGTGTGTGTGTGTGTGTGTGCGCATGTGCGTGTGTGGATGCGGTGCTGTCTGTAGTACTGATACAGCGGAGATCAATAGACAGACACAATTTCAGCCTGCTTGCTTTTCGTGGTTGTAAATAGAACTTCCTAATTCCCCCCATTAGCAATCCACAGACGGAAGGGAAACGAGAGAGAGAGAGAGCGAGAGAGAGAGAGAGAGAGCTGTTTCTATGCACCTCCCCCAGCTGCTTTTAGAGAATCCTTCATAAATTCGACAAATATTTAGTGCTCTGATTTAATAAATGTATTCTTTGATTTTGGAAACAGTAGCCTCATGTTGTTGCCATCTCACAGAAACAAAGGATGATTCCATTCAGGCTATATACGGGGCTTCTCCCCATGAGGCGAAGCTACCGCCAAGATGCTGCTCTGATGGTCCCGCAAATTTTGGATAGTGCAACTCAGTCTACATGGTGATTTATTCATACACATTAAGATGATGGATTGAAAGCACAAGATATTTGTGTTAACAGTATTATTAATACGCTGATATTTATACCAAAATAGGGTATATGTCATTATTTATTTGGAGAACCCCCGTATAGCCAGAATGGAATCATCCTTTGTTTCATAACCAGATTTTTTTCGCCACTGCGATGATTCGACTGTGAGATTAGCAGTTGAATTTAGGCTCCTTAAATCGAATAGTCGATGTGCTCACTTTAGATACTCTTTCCTGGACCTTTACAACACCTGGCTATAGCCAGCAGAGCCACCAGCATTGTGAGTGACCCCCCCCTGCCCCCACCCCCATCCCTTCCCTAACACTGCCTCCTGCACAGTCTCCTGCAACCCGGGAGAAGATGCCAGAGCCTCCGAGCCCGATCCACCAGTCTGGGAAACAGCTGTATACATCAGGCTGTCAGGATGCTGAACTCTCTCCCCTCTGCCTATAAAAAGTCTGGCCTGGAACTTATACCATCCTACACAGCACCAGCCATAAGAACTTTCTTTATACAAACATATACGCACACGGCCACAAAAAACTGCTGCTAATTATTCATCCTGTCGATGGCACATTACGTAGTATCACATATACTGGTATTTTGAAACCCTTGTTGTTTTGTTTTAAATACTTGTACATACCAACACTATAGTCTGTTTGGATCCTCTATATTTTCTGTACGTATTGCAGAATTGACAATAAAGTGGACTTTGACTTTGACTAAATAAGACGGCTGTCAAGTTGTTGGAAGGCACTTTGAGAGAGCTACGCTAGCAGTTTCCCCCTGCTTCCAGTCTTTGTGCTAAGCTAAGCAGAACTCTTCCTTCCGTCAGTTTGTGTACTGGACACAGAAATACAATTGATATGCACTCACCGGCCACTTTATTAGGTACAGGGTGTACCTAATAAAGTGGCTGGTGCTAGTACCGGGTGGTCTTCTGCTGCTGTAGCCCATCTGCTTCAAGGTTGGACGTGTTGTGCGTTCAGAGATGGTATTCTGCATACCTTGGTTGTAACTAGTGGTTATTTGAGTTACTGTTGCCTTCTATCATCTCCAACCACTCTGCCCATTCTCCTCTGACCTCTGACATCAACAAGGCATTTCCGTCCACACAACTGCCGTTCACTGGATATGTTCTCTTGTTCGGACCATTCTCTGTAAACCCTAGAGATGGTTGTGCGTGAAAATCCCAGTAGATCAGCAGTTTTTGAAATACTCAGACCAGCCCGTCTGGCACCAACAACCATGCCACGTTCAAAGTCACTTAAATCCCCTTTCTTCCCCATTCTGATGCTCGGTTTGAACTTCAGCAAGTCGTCTTCACCACCTCTAGATGCCTAAATGCATTGAGTTGCTGCCATGTGATTGGCTGATTAGCTATTTGTGTTAACAAGCAATTGAACAGGTGTGCCTAATAAAGTGGCCGGTGAGTGTAATACTGTGGTTAAAAAAACATGAACATTTTCCAAAACACATTCAATACAAAACACAAAACATATTTGTAAAAAATGCGTAAATGATAAATGATCTTGTTCAAGAGTTCTTCTGGCATGGCTAACTTTCCTAATAAATACCAGCATCATTATTATGATACACACACTATAAAACATCCAGTGGAATGATGGATATGCATGATTGATTTCTCATTTCACACAGATCAGGTATCATAAAACTTATTTATGATTTCAAAGAACTTTTATTGGGATCTGAAAATACCTGTAAGTCAACCAACGCTATAAATAGGGTGTAACAGGAAGTAGATCAGTGTTTGTGAGGACGAATGTGTGAGCGAGTTCGACGCTCGCTGACCAACCTGTGCGTAATGGCCGCTGCAGATGGCGGCCTTCCAGTCTGGCACGTCAATGCAGTCGGGGTGACGGAGCAGCCAGTTGTCTTCTTTAACCAGGAAGGCTCCGGGATACTCGCTGACCGAGCCGTCGATATCGTGGAAGATGGTCGTCTTGTCCCCGTCCATCTCCATCTTATTAAACCAGGGACCCGGCTCCCCGAAAAACACCCGAGACGTGATCTACAGCGGAGGGATGCAGTCAAAGGCATACATTTATATAGCGGCTCAGAGTATTTAGTCAGAAACGTTTGTATGCATGAGAAGTTATTTGACACAGCGTGGGGTTTCTAAATGAATTCAATTATAAATTCGTTTCACACTTATACGTGTAAGTGTGACTCATTTCAGATTTGTTTTTCCAGTCTTGACTTTCTCCAGTCAGTCAGTAAGAGCTTTTAAAGGGGACATGTCATGAACATCCATTTGGGTATCCGGAAAAACAAACCCACAAACTGTGAAATAAGACGAGCCAGTCAGTTTTTTGTGGACTGTCTAGATCAGAAAACATGTGATTCAACAAGCCAATCAGATTTGGCTCCCCTTCCTATGTCACATATATAATAATAGCAGCTGTAAAAACAATTTTTTAAGTATTGTCTAGGGCTGTCAATCGATTAAAATATTTTATTGCGATTGTCCACAGTTAATCGCAAATCAATCGCACATTTTTTATCAGTTCAAAATGTACCTTAAAGGGAGATTTGTCAAGTATTTAATACTCTTATCAACATGGGAGTGGGCAAATATGCTGCTTTATGCAAATGTATGTGTATATTTCTTATTGGAAATCAATTAATAACACAAAACAATGACAGATATTGTCCAGAAACCCTCACAGGTACTGCATTTAGCATAAAACAATATGCTCAAATCAGTGTGTCAGTGTGCTGACTTGACTATGACTTGCCCCCAAACTGCATGTGATTATCATAAAGTGGGCATGTCTGTAAAGGGGAGACTCGTGGGTACCCATAGAACCCATTTACATTCACATATCTGGAGGTCAGAGGTCAAGGGACCCCTTTGAAAATGGACATGACAGTTTTTTCCTCGCCAAAATTTAGCGCAAGTTTGGAGCGTTATTTAGCCTCCTTTGCGACAAGTTAGTATGACATGGTTGGTTTCATATGATGCCTTTATCATGTTATAATTATTGTCATTATTATTAATAACTTTGACAGCCCTAATATTTTCAATTCTACATTTTACATTACATTTATACATCTACGTTTTCTAGCTTGCAGTTTACTTTTCTTTCCTTTCACGTACTGCCATATACGATAAGCAGATCGGTGTGAAATCGGTGGCAGTAATT
Organism: Sebastes umbrosus; assembly: GCF_015220745.1. Classification (NCBI taxonomy): domain Eukaryota; kingdom Metazoa; phylum Chordata; class Actinopteri; order Perciformes; family Sebastidae; genus Sebastes; species Sebastes umbrosus. The sequence continues at coordinate 38,887,923 of NC_051270.1, forward strand.
TGCATCGTGTTGTACATGTGCATCAAACAGAGAAGTGGACTCACAGGTACGTGGTCAAAGATGATGTTAGTGACGTTGTTGTTGGGGCAGCTCTGCCATGAGTTGTTGAGCCTGAAGCCAAAAGCGCTGGTGTGCCGTCCGTCCAGCGCTGTGTATTTCCGAAATATGCAATTCTGCATGTTGATGGGCCCGTCGTAGATCTGCATGCCCCGGATAGGAAAATCACTGCAGGGAAACACACACACACACACAGCAAGCCATCAGCAATACATGCAGGGTTGGATGTTGATGTTGATATGGAAGCATGGGTTCAAGTCCAATCTCATACTGTTATATTTACCTGAACCATGTGTTTGTGGTTGGTTTACGCAACCTGAGGTCTGTACTACGAAGCGAGTTCAACATACCCAGGGTATCTTCTCCTTATCTGGCTTCACTAACCCTAACAAACGAGATCCTGCTAAACGGTCCTACGGAGGTTGTTATCAACTCAGTAAATCAACACAGGGTTTCTCAGTCTGGCTGTGAGTGCGTTCACATGAACGGGGCGGTGTTTACAGCATCTGACCAATCACAGACATGGACAAGTCTACTGACCAATCACAGACATGGACAAGTCTACTGACCAATCACAGATATGGACAAGTCTACTGACTTGCAGACAGACAGGCAGAGCAGCACATTTTACAAAGGAAGAGCAAACTATATTAGACAAATACGAAGAAGTTAAACACTTAATCCAGACTAAAACACAGTTGAAGCTGCCAAATGCAGGAAGGACAGCTGAGTATGTAAACTCCCGATATATGAATGTGTAAATTAACAGAGTTATTAATTTAACGGAACACTCAAAAGTCAAATATACTCGTCTTCATATAAATGGCTTTAAGAAATATAATGGATGGATGGGTTACACCTCATTATGCCCATTAATAAATATGAGGCATATATTTCAACCTTCTTTCAGCTGCGTCCCGTCTCCAGCGGTGTGAAACGGACTCAAGAGCAAGTAAAAAAATAAATAGAAAAACATAATTCAAAGCGGTAAACACCCACAGAATAAATCCAGCTGTCCTTCCCGCATCTGTCAGCTTAAACTGTGTTGTTTTTAGTCTGGATTATGACTTAAACTTCTTCATATGTGTGTGTAATATTACCATACGATCCGCTCACTGAGCTCTGATTGGTCAGTAGGCGGTGGTTTTATACGAGTTGATCTCTTATCTGGAACATAACCTGCTCCGGAGCAGGTTAGCTGTTCAGCATCAGTTACCATGGTGATTTACCCCGGTAAGAAGTGATCCACCTTCGTAGGACGGAAAACCCTGAAGGGTTAACCCTAAAGTTACCTCGCTATAACGCCAAATCCTGCTTCCTAGTACAGAGGCCTGGTTAATCATACCTGATCCAGGACTTAATTAAAGCTGCACTAATCAATATTGTTATAATATGTCAAATGAGTATGTGGTGACAAACCCCCTCAGCTTTGGGATGCTTTTTAACCTTTTTTATTTCATTATTTTGGTTTAACTACCCACAGCTTTTCCTGTTTGGTTCAGTCTCACTGCTCTCATAGTGTTGTTTCCAGCAACAGTGAAAACAGCTCAGATAAACCCACCGTGCACTGCCTGCCCAGCACGAAACAGACAATATTAGAGACAAGCTGGTGAACATCGTGACTCATCATCATTAAAGAGTCCGATATGTCGGAAACACTTTGTAATAACCATCATTTATAAATGGTAAATAGATAGTTAAAGGGACTGTTTGTAACTTCTTACACGTATAAATCATTGCGGGTCAGTGTCCCATGCGAGCTTGCGTGTGGCTACGCTGTTCAGAAAGGAAGCACCAAAACCGCAAAGTTCTATCTAGTGAAGCCCGTCTGTTAAACAGTGTTGGCCGCAGGCCACAAAAATCCCCAGGGAGCCACTGGAGAGGAGCTAAAGAGCCGCATGGGGCTCCGCAGCTGCAGGTCGCAGACCCCTGAGTTGAGGGAAACAGCAGAGTTGGTGATAATTCACTACTTGCTTCATTGTTAACATAAAAGTATTGATTACAACAACTTGAACTATACTGTAACCATTCAGGTGCCATGCCTGGATGTACAGGAAGTAGAATCCAACTGAAAAAGGCTGTGTCTATTTATCACATATGTACAACGTGACCATTCTGTCTGACATGTTCAAGGTCCAAAGACCAACTACCACAATTCACACTCTGGTGTTTTTGGACTGGGGGAAAAGAAAGTGTGTGTACTGCTGACTCCCTGCCATGGAGTCTGATGAAAATTTCTATCCAGTGGCCTTCATCAAATGTTCAGCACTGCACAGCGTGGGAGCACTTGCGCAATGGTGTGCCCAAGTTCAGCTAGTTGCATCAAAGAATGTCAGGCTGAAGATGAAGCACGGACTTCTCTTTTTTCCCACACAATAAAGGAATCTCTGATAATGCTGCTGTTGAGACATTCCCTCTGTACTCTGCCAAGTGGGCAGGGACAGGACTGATTTCTAGCATACCAAGTCTGGCTCTCACACATAGCCAGTCTCTATCAAACTGGTGCTCCAACTACAATCTATCTTTGGGGGCATTAAATACTCTGGCTTGAAAAGTGTCTGTCGAATGTTCTCGCTTTGCTCCTTCGTGCAGAACAGCAGCAGCTGTGGTCAGTTTGAATCCATGTCAGTTATAAAGGACTGACAGTGGTAACAAGTTTTCATGCAAGAGAAATGTCCACAGCTCGTCAAACCATTCCTTTGTCTCCCCTGTCCATTCATATATTCTTAAAGGGACTGTTTGTAAGAATCAGAATGTCTTGTTAACAATGACACCTGTGGCCGTTAAGTCAACGAAAGTCAGCGTCCTGTTGCTCGCGCTTGTGCTCGCTCTACATAGACATGAACGAGCATCGCTCAAAAAAGTGAGGCGACACACGTCAGCTAAAAGCACAATATCACTCTATATTTCAGCTGCTTGGCAGTAATGTTAGCTGACCAGACGAAGGTCTCTCCATGAATCAATGCTGATCCTAGTGTTGGCTTTTCCTGCCTCAGCCTCCCGACCGCGGCCGGAGGGAACAGGGGAGACACCGGAGTTTTGGTCGGAGACGATAACGTTTCTCTCTGCGGAGCCCCGTCACTTCACAAGACACGGGAAACCTCTGTTGGTCTGGAGGAGCTGCAGCAGTTATTTCTGCACAAACGTCCACTGAACATTCACTAGATATTCTCAAAGCTAAACTAACTCTTCTGCAGTGTGGAGTGTGCACGCATGCACGTGAGAGTGGAGCGAAAGAGCGAGAACAAGCGCGGTGTGTGAGTGAAGACAGGCAGAGGAGCAGAGTACAGCAGAGACTCCGGCCCTGGAGACCAAAGCTACGGTCTCCCCCGCGTCCTCCGACCGCGGCCAACACTGTTTAACAGACGGGCTTCACTAGATACAACTTTTACTACTACTGAGCCCACTACTGAGCTACTGAGCCCGCTACTGAGCCCGCTACTGAGCCCGCTACTGAGCTACTGAGCCCACTACTGAGCTACTGAGCCCCGCTACTGAGCTACTGAGCTACTGAGCCCACTACTGAGCTACTGCGCTATTGAGCCCCGCTACTGAGCTACTGAACCCACTACTGAGCTACTGCGCTATTGAGCCCCGCTACTGAGCCCGCAACTGAGCTACTGAGCCCGCTACTGAGCTACTGAGCTTCTGAGCCCCGCTACTGAGCTACTGAGCTACTGAGCCCGCTAATGTAGGTTACAAACAGTCCCTTTAAATGCAACAGTATCCAGGTTTCTGTTGGACTATGTCAGCTAGCAAATCTAGGTTCCTATAGTCAAGAACAAGGTCTCTAAAGCCAGGATGTGATGTTTAAGTGGACTAAAACATTAGCAGGATACTCCAAAAACCTGACCATAACCAGAATACTATGCGCATGTGCATGTGACATATTTAAATGCTTTTCAATCGGTTGTTATATGTAACCTTAATGGCTTTCATGTTTTAAAACCTACATTAACGATATTTTTTTAGTGCAACAAGCTGAAAATACAACATCTGACAATTTAAGCCGGCGGGGCTTTTAGCCGCCTGATGTGCGGCGGCTGCAAACTCAATTAATGAGAGTAGAGTTTGTGGTCTGTGAAACCAAAACAAACGAGCTAAAATAGGCTATAATTGACACTTACATGCCGCGTGGCAGGGTTCTGTCGGTGTGGTCGGAACCCCCGGGGCCCCAGATCCTGTTGTCGGGGAGAGGCGTCCCGCGATTGTCACTTTCACCCACAAACAGCGAGTTCTTCACCTGCTGGCGAGAGCCGTCATCATCTGGAAACGTCCCTCCACTGCACACAGAGATGGGAACAGTTAGAGTCTGGATGTGCCAGCAGCAGCAGTAGTAGTAGTAAGTGTAGTGATGGTAGGATTGATAAAGTAGTAGTAGCATCAGTACTGTAACATTATTTCATTAATCGCTGAGTGAGAATGTCATTAATTATTCAAACATCATGGATCAGGACATCATTCAGGGGATTAAAACGTGTTTTTTGTTGAGTAAATGAAGCTCTAACATCTGAGGCCGAGTAAATATTAATCACTTAATACACAAATTACAGGTGGGTTGTGGATCTGTATGTAATTTCTGTGTCATCTCTATCATTCAGTGATGTGAATAATTACACCACATAAGTGTTTCACAGCAAGCAGAACAAAGATAGAGAAGTAATAAAAAGCAGTGTTAATGAGCTGTTAAAGTCCTGTCACAGTTTATAGGGACCGACAATACAAAATAAATACAAACATATATCATTACAGTTTACAATCATTTTAACATTACTACCAGATTTTTCTTTAATTCCAAGTTCAGACTTTTCACCGTTTATGAGCTTATGAAGTGTCAACCTCAATTATTAAGATTAATGTCACTGTTGCCCTCTGACTCCAGACAGAGAATCACTGATTATCTGAGGTCAGTTCATAGTAACCATGAGTGAACTAAAGCTGCAGCACAAGTCCAGCAACTGCAGATGGAGGTCAGGTGAGATACCCGGGTCAGTGTATCTTTTGGTCATTCGATTTTCCTTTAACAAACCGATATTAAAAAACAAAAAATGAGTGGTTATTTGATTTTCATTTTAAAATACAAAAATTTAAATTGAAATACAAGGCGTTTTTCTTTATCAGGGTCAAAAAGGGATGAACTAAACTTAAAAAAACGGGCTGATTTTCATTTTCTATTTTTAAAAACAAAAAATAAAATCACTAGAAGACAGAAACGAAAATACACCCGTTTTTTCATATTCTGCGACCGGAAGTTGCGTAAGAGTGCGTATGAGGACGGTGCTGTGTGTGAGAGAAAAGACGCACGGTGCTGCTGTGTAACTGAAGGTGATGGACACGGATCAGTATGTAGTTTTTTTAAACAATAAGAGTGTTTCTCAGAGGAAAAGACATGCCATGATTTAAGTTTAGTTCTTCCCTTTTTGACCCTGTTAAAGAAAAACGCCTTGTATTTCAATTAAAATTTTTGTATTTTAAAATGAAAATCAAATAACCACTAATCATTTGTTTTATAATACCCGTTTGTGAAAGGAAAATTGAATGACCAAAAGATACACGGACCTACCTGTGAAGTGCTCATGATATGAGGCTATAAGTCACAGAAAAAAAGATCATGGACACTGCAGTAGAGTGTAAGGGGTTATTACTGCAGGGGCACAATCTTCTACAATATGATGTTGGTATTAAAAGTAGACTGATAAAAAAAGTCCTTTTTGTGATAATCAAAAGTGGAAGTAGACTATGAATGATAAATCACAGTGTATATGGTTCCAGTGGTGTTTCTAAATTCTCTCCTCAGCTGTTAGCGATATAGTTGCTGAACTGGAAAATGAGAAACCTGAAAGCTGAAACCATTTTGAATAATGAACGTACCGCATTACAGTACATTACATTCTGCAGTGTTCCTCAATCAACGGTGTGGGGCACAACTTATAGAAGTCCATCGACCATCCAGTTCCACTGCAGTTTAGTTGATTTACCTGTTGTGCTTATTTTCAGGTTCATACTTGTATTTTGGGTTTCTACATGGGTGTTGGGTGTTTACATGCTGTAATGTTCAAAAAACGCTTTGTTTTTCTCATACTGGCTGTGCTGCAGCACGTCATTTCACCCTCTGTCTGAAACGCTCTGTTTGAGCTCCTGCCCCAGTGTGTTACTTGGTGACATCACCACGTTACTAAAGAAAAGGCAGGTCTTCAAGCGAGGCGTTTCAGGCAGTTCAGGAGCAGTGTTTGGGTGGGGGAGAGTAACTCCCTTTGGTGTGGACTTTGTAACTTTGTAACATGCACAAAAAACTAAATAACACACCAAAGGAAAGGGAAAAAAAGCATAATAGGTCCACTTAGAGGAACAGTGTGTATGATTTAAGGGATCCATTAGCAGAAATGGAATATAACATTCATAACTGCCTATGCACATCTTGTACCTCCAGAATTTGACAGGTACTGTAGTAACTAAAGCCGTTTTTGTGTATAGCCCCGTTTCCACTGCAGGAACTTTCCCCCGGAACCAGGAACCTTTTGAGGAACTCGAAATTTCGTTTGGACCACACGAACCAGGGTCTAAATAAAGATCCTGGGACATTTTTGGGGCCTTTTTACCCCCCAATAAGGCCCTGGTCGGGGGTGGGGGGGGGTAGTACTTTATGAAAGTAGCAGAACTTTCAGGGATGACCGTGTGAAACACACACACACACAGCGCTGCTTTAACTGTACCACTTCATGCATAAAACGGAAGTACTCGAGTATCAATTTAGGACAATTTTAGGACGAAGGGAGAGCATTTCTCTTTGTTTTATAACATTAAAAGTAAAGTTAGGCTCTGGTGTCGGCCTCCCGACTCATTTAAAAAAAGAGAAAAAAAAGAGAGAAAAAAGAGAGAGAGATCGCCTAAGCGAGAGGGTGAGCGGTAGAAGAGAGAGAGAGAGAGAGAGTGGTGCTGGGAATGAGAGATGGAAAAATTATTTTCTGATTGTTTCCCGACGTTAACGTCCTAAAGCATCAATCCATCAAACCCTCAACAGATGATTTACTGTGCAGACAGACGCTCTTAGTTTCATTTCCCTCTGCTGCATTTCATTCATTACATCCGACGTGCATCAGTAAATATATGCAGCAGTAGATGTCATCGCTGTGAGACAAAATTGTTTTTTTTAGAGTAAACAGGCGGACACACTGAACTTCAGGCTGCTCTTTCATACGTTAGCGGACTCATTTGCCTAATTTACAAGGTCTTTAGACTGTGGTGAAAACACAGACAACAGTGGGCTGATTTAGTTCCTTGAAAAGTAGTTCTAGGGACTAAAAAGTCCCGGGAACTTTTGGTGGAAACCCAGCTTATGTATCCAGTGAAACATCTGCACAACATAAAAACGGTTCAATCGTTCTTTCTTTGTCCTCTTTTCTGTTGGTAAACAACAAAACTGTGCATCACCGATAACATCTGGTAAGAAAGGTGACAGACCGCCATCTGACCTGACCAAAATGTGTTTGTCTATGGTGACATTTAAAATGATCGATCACAGATAAAGAGGCGACCAAAGGTCATCTTTTTTTAGCTTTACGGGCACACAGCCCCCGACCCTCACTGGCCTGCCTTACGTCTTCATTTTGCCTAAAACTCTGTTGACCCACTGAAGACGGATTTTTCAAGATTCATACACTCTGGAGACAAAAACACATCTGGATGGAGAGAAATGAAGAGAAAAAAAAAATGCGTTCACACCTTCACGCAGACCTATTTAGTGTGGAGGTACCGTATGCAGCCGGAGGCCCCCCTGCTTTGTAAAGTCAGTTGAAAACTTCTCACCAATTCCCACCTCTGTGACCATCGCACCCCTAAATTACTTTTCACGCTGCATCAAAGCGCTCCGTTTCCCAGCGCATCCTAAACAGACTCCTTATAAGGTGTTTTCCAATTACTCTTACAGACAGACAGAGAGAGAGAGAGAGAGAGAGAGAGAGAGAGAGAGACAGAGAGAGAGAGGGAGAGAGAAGATCCTGCATCGCCACTTGTAAATACAAACAGAAGCCCATTATTTCTATCCATAGAGATATGAACAGTAGGGGGGGGGATCTTACCTCGCCAGAGTGAGGCCAATGCCATTATCAGCAAATCTAAACAAGAAAGAGAGAATATTATCACTGTGAGCACAGCGACAGTCTGAGGTCTCTAGGGAACACACACACACACACACACACACACACACACACACACATGGAGTATGAATGAGATAGTTATTATTAGATAAGGATGAATTTCTCACTTTCATCTCTGTCGTGAAATGTGCAAAAAAAAACACGACCCATGCTATCTGAGACTCATCATTTTAAACGACATTCGGTTTCACTGAAAGTTGATCGACTTCGCTCAGACTAATGTATATTCACTCAATTAATGGATCCATATCAATATCCCCTTATCAATGCATGCACGCTATGTGGTATAGGTGTACTCACTGGCAGTCATCCAGCCAGACATCCCCTCCTCTCAGCCAGGCTCCGTGCTCCTGGTTCTTATAGGCTACCAAATGGTGGATCAGAGCAGGGACTCTGGGTTTGAAGGGATCCGCATCCTGGTGGGGGCCATACCTAAACAATTCAACAGCAACCCCCAACACCACAGACATACAGAGGGCAGAAAGACAGTGTTTACTTGTAATTTAATTGTATTTAAATGCATTGTATATGTATGTGCTGTATGTCCAACCCCTTATGCCCGGTTCAGACTACACAATATCAGCCCGACTATAGCCCGACATGGCCGTCGTAGGGGATCGGGAACGATAAATGAGTGTCGTGTGCGAAAATCGATCCTCTTATCTCGTGTAGTGTGTCATAGTACACGACAACCGACGCCACATCTGGGACGCCCCACGACACCCCGAGGAAAAGTCAACTGGGTTGGTAATTCAGTAACTTTTTCATGCTAGTTTTACGCCTATAGATAAGTTTACTCTCGCTTGAAGTTATAATCCTTCAGATTTCAGTCCTGGTTGATTTAATGACACCTGTGGTTACTGTTGGCTTTAAAAAATACAGGTTCTATAGAGCTCAATTTGAAACAACAGTAGAAGAGTCAGCTCGGTTGCACGAAAAGAGGCACAAATGACACGTAACTCACAAGGCATTTAGCGTGCAGTAAGAACGCTGCTCTTGCTTTTGCCATGCCAGGAGTACGCCATGCAGTCTGTACTGACTGCAATGTAAACGCCTCCATGTAAATACGCGACGCTCAGAGCTGGTGAGAGTGAGAAAGTGAGAGTGCTTATGGTAGGAGGGAGGAGAGGTGGAGAAGTCCAACAAACACAGGACTTTCAACCAGGAGACCATACCCAGAGTACGTATTGTACTTAGGTTACGTACTTATTTTAAGCCCAAATGACAAACGAAAAGCCTAAAATGTGTCTTCATGACAAGCGGAATGTCCTCGGTGGTGTATCTGTTTAGAGCACCAAACAAACTGGGCTGAGAGGATTCATCCAACACTGTCGTCAAACACAGTGACGCCAAACATACGATCGAATGTTGTGTTCCACATGACCTGAAATGCACCAGTATTTCTTTTAGTACTTATGCTTATGTTCCATAGTGTGTCCAAACATCCTCATTGTGGTTTAATTCTCAGATGTGTGGAAAGATGACTTGCATAGCTGACGTGAAACATTGTGCAAGAAATTCTAACTTCTTACATAATTATATGTTTCTTCTTTGAGTTGTTAACAAGATTTTAGCAAACAACTATGACATTTAGGCAGATTTACATATGAAACACTTCGTATTTGTGGTGGAACATGAATCCACTTAGTCCAAATGTGCTCAGTGTTTGATTAGATCAAACTGTAAAACTCCCACCGTGAACAACAGTGTAAAGGCTATTGCTTTAGGGCACTGCTTAGCTTTTTTTTCGTCTTAAAAAAGAACAGAGTAGACAGATTTTAATGTCATTATTAGTCAGTGGGTTTTTATTTTCCATCTTGTGTTATGAATTCTGTATATTCTATCTTATTTTATCTTTAATAATGTGTTTCTTGAAGACAACATCTCAACTAATATCCCAAAAGAAAAACATGAATGCTTTCATCTCCCTACTATGGAAGTCCCCCTTTCCCCTCTCATTTAAATCCTGGCTATGTGAAGTCTCATCTCTCCTGAAACTGGAACACATTAAGTTCACTATGAGAGGCTCTCTACTCCAACTGGCAACCGCTAATTAGCTATATTGACAGGTTGCCCGCTGGCCAAATTGCACCGTAATAACACATTCTGAGCTTACACATATGTATGCACAGTTGGCCGTCCGCCACCGGCCCGCTATGACCTTTTAATGGTGCTACGACGTCCTGGGTGCAATGTCTGCCTACTGACCTGATATCATTTCTGTTTGGCTTTCTAAACTATTTATCCACTTAGATGATATCTGTGCTTCAGGCTTATTGATATTGTTAATATGTATAAATGGGGGCGGCACGGCGGTGCAGTGGTTAGCACTGCCGCTTCACAGCAAGAGGGGTCGCAGGTTCAAACCCGGCTTGGGGCCCTCCTGTATCGAGTTTGCATGTTCTCCCCGTGTTAGCGTGGGTGTTCTCCGGGTGCTCAGGTTTCCTCCCACAGTCCAAAGACATGCTAGGTTAGGTTCATTGTTGACTCTAAATGTCCCGTAAGTGTGAATGTGAGCGTGAATGGTTGTCTGTCTCTATGTGTCAGCCCTGTTTTCAGGCTTTAAAAAATCTAGCCTGTGACGGGAGACTTTGACCAATCACAGGTCATTTCAGAGAGAGCGTTCCTATTGGCTGTGCTCCGGTCATGTGACACAAACTTTCTCATTTTACGGCTAAACCGTGCACTGCAAGATGATTCTGAAAACATTTGACTGTTTGGTCGGAGTTCAGAGTGATTGACAGCCGGCTCTCATAGACATCAGATGGACAGCAGACCTCAGATCAGCTCTTACTGCTTGTTTTCCTCTGGTCTGTAAAATCTAGCAGATGCCATTAGGAGCACCGGAGGACACAGAGGAACATGATTTGTTTTTCAGGTTACCTGTTTTATGTACAACTGTCACGATATATGATATATATATTATAAAAATATATATTTTTTAATCATATTAACTCCAATCTCACCACTTCAGCTTTAATTATTAAATCATTAAATCAGTCATTATCAATTAAATATTTTAATCTACTAATTTATTTATCTGTTTTTAATTTATTTATCTATTATTTTTATTATTTCTGGTATTATTATTATTATTTATTTATTTAATTATCATTAACATCTTTCTGTTTGAGTATGGTTGTGTATGTAGGTGTGTCTTTGTATGTATGTATGTATGTATGTATACAAATATGTGTGTGTATGTAAGTCACTATTCATCCGTATGCAATTTCTGCCATTATTATTTACTCAACTTTCACTCCCATACTTTCTATCCGGAGGGGGGATTGTTAAATCTGAATGTTTGGTACACACTTTTATGCGCTTTCTTTCAATATTGAAACAAAAAACAAAATATGTTTCTTTTGCACCCTGTCTTTCAATGTTTCATGTTTTATGTAAAGTGCTTTGAATTGCCTTGTTGCTGAAATGTGTTGCACAAATAAACTGGCCTTGCTCTGATTTGACCCCTTCTGGACCTGGCATGAGTATGCTATTTGAATCCAGCACTAGAAAGGCAGACTCTGCTGGACAGAATCACAGAGCAGCTCAGAGTGGTGCTGTTGCTGTCCAGTCAGGATCCCTTTCCATTACAAGCTGCTTCTGACCTTTTTAACAGGCGAGGCGCTCCGTGAGAAAGCTTTCCGAGGAAGACAACATTTCAACACTCACAAGAGCATCATTGAAGTGAAGAGGGAGTGGAGTGTAGGGTGGATTCATATTGAAATGATGAGGTCAGGGTGACACATTGGTCCGATCACACATGGGACTAACTTTTTACAGAGTTGAGTTGATTTCAATACAAGTAATCTCACTTCTACCCGGGTAGGATTTCAAGTGCCGCTCCCTGCTATGGTTCTATACCAAATACCAACATCTGTCGGTTACAAAACATCAACAGGAAACATAACAGACTGCAAACCCATCATGCTGAATTAAACTGGCTGTGAGCTCAGCGTGTCAAACAGGGTGAGTGAGTCTGACCTGGCTCCAATCATGGACAGGAAGGGTCTCTTGTCCTTGGCGTTGGCCTGGGTGGTCTTTACTCCGTTATCAAGGATCATTCCAGCCTGCAACAGAAAGAAGATCAACTACATGATCAAGTGGAATAAGACAGAAAAGAAAGAAGTTGTCCTTATGAAGGAGGTTGATGTACCCAGGTTAATAGTTTCTATTGGGCTGCAACAAAGTCTCCATTATAAATGCAAAATTAATATTCACTCTACAGGCTTCCAACCCAAATTACACTCTTGTTATTATAATTTTTTTCTCAACAACTGATCTTTTATTTGAGCTGAAACAATTATTTAAATGTTATTTCCTCCCTTCATGTGAAGAGTGCATTTGTGGTAGATTTAATGAAGCTGTTGACTTAACCTGTTCTGTTCGCTTTTTGCTCTGGTTCTAAAATGTAAGTAGAAGGGCTGTCAATTAATTAAAATATTATAATTTTAGGCTGTTGAAGGGACTGTTTGTAATTTCTTATACAAATAAATCATTGCAGGTCGGTGTCCCATGCTCGCTCCTGTGAGGCTACGCTGTTCAGACTCAGACTCCAACACAAACTACACGGAAGCACCAAAACCTCTTGGTTGTATCTAGTGAAGCCCGTCTGTTAAACAGTGTTGGCCGCGGTCGGAGGACGCGGGGGAGACCGTAGCTTTGGTCTCCAGGACCGGAGTCTCTGCTGTACTCTGCTCCTCTGCCTGCCTTCACTCACACACCGCGCTCGTTCTCGCTCTTTCGCTCCACTCTCACGTGCCTGCGCGCACACTTCACACTGCAGAAGAGTTAGTTTAGCTCTGAGAATATCTAGTGAATGTACAGTGGATGTTTGTGCAGAAATAAATGCTGCAGCTCCTCCAGACCAACAGAGGTTTCCCGTGTCTTGTGAAGTGATGGGGCTCCGCAGAGAGAAACGTTATCCTCTCCGACCAAAACTCCGGTGTCTCCCCTGTTCCCTCCGGCCGCGGTCGGGAGGCTGAGGCAGGAAAAGCCAACACTAGGATCAGCAGTGATTCATGGAGAGACCTTTGTCTGGTCAGCTAACATTACTGCCAAGCAGCTGAAATATAGAGTGATATTGTGCTTTTAGCTGACGTGTGTCGCCTCACTGTTTTGAGCGATGCTCGTTCATGTCTATGTAGAGCGAGCACAAGCGCGAGCAACAGGACGCTGACTTTCGTTGACTTAACGGCCACAGGTGTTGCTGTTAACAAGACATTTCTGATTCTTACAAACAGCCCTTTTAAATAACGCTCTAAACTTACACAACATTTTGGCGAAGAAAATGGGTTCTATGGGTACCCACAAGTCTCCCCTTTACAGACATGCCCACTTTATGATAATCACATGCAGTTTGGGGCAAGTCATAGTCAAGTCAGCACACTGACACACTGACAGCTGTTGTTGCCTGTTGGGCTGCAGTTTGCCATGTTATGATTTGAGCATATTTTTTATGATAAATGCAGTACCTGTGAGGTTTCTGGACAATATCTGTCATTGTTTTGTGTTGTTAATTGATTGTAATAATAAATATATACATACATTTGCATAAAGCAGGATATTTGCCCACTCCTATGTTGATAGGAGTATTAAATACTTCAAAAATCTCCCTTCAAGGTACATTTTGAATGGCTAAAAAATGTGTGATTAATTTGCAATTAATCACGATTAAATATTTTAATCGATTTACAGCCCTAATATATCATTTTATGGCAGTTCTTTTTTTTTTTTTAAAGGGATGCAAAAGGGTTAATAGAAATTGAAGGTAGAGTGACACACCCCATGTAGAGGTAACTGGGATACATCACTGACTTGAAATCAAGCATAAAACTTGTACTTGTTTCAGAGCTCTTAAAGCACAATACTGTAACTTTTCCTGACAAAAAAATACAAATAGCACAAACGATGAAAACATCCTCAGCCAGTTTGCTGCTTCAAAACAAACACAGCCACTGTGTTGCTGCTGCGAACGGCCAAACCTGCAGCCCTGACACAACCTTCTCTCCTCCTCACAAACATCCCGGGGTGGCAGCCTGACATGAGTTATGCTCCCATTAGGATGATCCAAATTAAAAGTGAAGAAGGGAAGGATAGAGTGAGATGCTAGGGAAAAGAACTCACAGTTGGGGCGCAGAGAAAAGGAGGGTGATAACAACAACACTTCCTCTCCAGCAGCGCCTCATAAATCTCTCTCTGCTCCAGCGGTGCTGTGCTGTGCTGTGCTGTGCTGTGCTGTGCTGCGCTTGATGCCGCAGGCGCCTCCAAAACTCTGTCCTGTCCTCTCCATCTCATCCCCTCTCCTTTGGCTCACTTTCTTCCGTTTCTGTTGTCTGTCCTCGATTTTGTTATTCTCACTATTCACCTGTTCCTTGTCCTCTCTTTGTTACTAAGCAGGTCACCTCCGACACCTTTCTCTCCCCCTTAGCTCTAAGAGATGTTGTGTTTTTAATATTCAAAATGAGTACTGGTAAAGTACAGGTTCCTTTAAAACAAAAACTGGACATAATGAGTTCCAAACGTATCAGCGTGCTGCGTTAGCTGCTGGTTTTCAGCCCTGGTAACACCTTTGAAAAACAATACCAACTTCTAGTTATGGAAAGTCATGGAAAAAGTCATTGGGGTCATGTCAGGAACCCTGGGACAATTATTCTTATTCTTACGGCCTTCTGGAGAGACCTAAAACTCTTTTCCCGATAAGAAAACAGTTTCTCGAAAAAACAGGAAAGCTGTCATCTCGGTTGACAAGCTGTGTGTTGATGGACAACTCATCCACGACAACGAGCTGACACCTTGGTTATTCTAAAGCAACTGTACAACCCGTCACAAGACACATATAAATATAAACACCCACATCTCCAATGCACCTCAAACCACCATGTTTTGCTCGCCAGTCAACAACGTAGTAATCACGTCTACATGTTTCTCGTTCTCACTTCCTGTCGTATGTTTAATGTTCCCCCTTCTCTTCTATGTTACATGTCTCCCCTGTCTTCTCATTAACCCCTACTCTCCACAATCCTTAGTCTTAAGGCCTTTACCCACCAGGGGCATGACAAATAAACGACACGAAAATGTGAACTACTCGTGAATATTATATGTCTAGGGCTTTTATTGTGAAAGCTAAGAAAGGAAGGAGTGGATCTGGTCTGCGCTGCCTCTGTGAAGGTTGAAAGGAGTAGTAAGGTTTGCCGTCTTTGTTCGGACTACGGAGCCTCCGTGTTGTTGTTTGATTTTGGCCGGTCCGGCCGTTCAGGAGTCTTCCTGAACTTCCCTGTTTCTGCCATGTTTCAACAGGAGCCCAGAACGGACAAACCAAACACCGGCTTTAGAGAGAGACTTTCACGTTTTTACGTTACCTGAAGGCCACCGTCTCTTGAGCTATTACATCTTTGATTTTGTTTTTAAAGTAAGTGTGTAGGCACTATCTATATGGGTGTAGCTAACCCTGTATAAAAAGACTCCGGACACCGCCGGGGCATCGTTCTGAATGAAAGTGTAACAACCAACCTACTGATGTAAAGGGTATTTTAACCTATATTTTATGGTAAGTACATGGTTCTTACAGAACCCCCCCTCCCACCCCCCAGTCCTCAAACTCACCCTGTAGTTGGAATGGGCTCTGTTGTTGGTGAACTGGCCCATAGGTATGTGTTCAGTGTGTCCGGGTGAGTACAGCCCCTCTGACGGGCCGGTGGGCACATGGTGGAAGATGAACCAGAAACCTGTTTGCTGAGGGATCAGACACAAAACATATAAAAAACAGCCTGTCAAGACTTCGGTTCTTTAATTCCTATAAATGTAGAGCAACACCCGGAAACCAAATGTGCAAATGTGTAGTTTCATGTAGAGGTATTTTTGTTCAAGCTCGCACACACTCACACACACAAGCACACACACACACACACACACACACACACACACACACGCACACACACACACACACACGCACACACACACACACACACACACACACACACAATACAGCCTGGGCTTTGGCACTCTGCATGTCAGCCTGTCTGTTTTTGTGTTGTTCTTCGCAGGTATGCAAATGAGAGAAGTTATTACACTGGCGAGGATAAATGAGACTCCATTCCGCCCGACGTATCCTTGTAAAATCCCAGAAGTACGATCATAATTGGCACTCTATCATAGTGAAAGTGTGGCGGTGCCTGTGTCTGTTGTCTGCTTGATTCTGAAGTTAATAGGAGTACACAGCCATTAATCTGACCTGGCAACGTGGTAATGAGACAGACCTCCACCTGGAGAGAGATGGGGTGGAGGGGGGTTGGGGGGGAGAAAGTGAAAAGCCGGAGTGAGAAACTCACCTCTGAGCCTGCAGCAGCACAGTTGATGAGGTTGTTATTGGGGTTGGCGATCCAGAAAGTTGAAGTTGCGCTATATAGATGGAGAGTATTGGACAGGAAAAAAGACAAAAAAGAGTTTTGTTATTGGATTTCACACAAATAGTTTGAACCGGTGATGTAGTGGTAAACAGAGAAAGGATGAACACTGCCTCTCAAAAGACAGCACCGGTAAACGAGGGAGAGAAAATGCTGTTGGTACATAAATGCTATCATTTAATAGCATTTGTGGAAATATTTTTTTCATGATATCAAATCTAAACAGTTTTCATTTAATTGTTTTTCCTATTACTGGTATCTCTTATTTTTTAAATGTTTAGTCCTGTAAGGCGCAAGTAAGTAAATTGAAGGGATTCTATGTAACCTTTTACACGAATAAATCATTTTTTATTGCCAATGTGTGAAGAGGTTGTAACCTAAACTAAACTAGAAGTGCACTCGGAGAGCGCGGACCTCCACCAAGGCAGGTTTCATGTACGTCGCTGCCCCCCTGTGGTGGCCTGTGGTGTTTAAAAAAATTCCTGAAGCCGGATCATGATCCATTGCGGACTTTTGGAGTAATCCTCCAAATGAACAAACCGACAAACAAACCAACCAACAAACTAACCAACCAACAAACCAACAAACAAACCAACCAACAAACAAACCAAACATCAAACCAACCAACAAACAAACCAACCAACAAACCAACAAACCAACGTCGGTGAAAACATAACCTCCTTCCTAGGCCTTTGGCCTTGGCGGAGGTAAAAATGAGACCTTCTGCAACTTTTTGGGTTTCCTCTATGAGCCTGTAGACTGCTTTTAATTTGAAGAACCCCGGCCCGTTTTTCTGGGAAAATCCAACAGATGTTATGTCATGCTCACTCGCGAGTGCTTTAGCCGTAGCTAACGTTCAGTTACAAATGGAGTCCGCTAACGCCATCAAACAACCAGCCATCACCACAACTCAGACTCCAACACAAACTCCACGGTCGTACAAAAAAGAAAACAAAGTTACATCTAGTGAAGCCCGACAGGAATGTGACCGACATCGGGGGGGAAACTAGTGTCGTGGGAGAATAGCAAAGCCAGTGTGAAGAGTGTGCATGCACATACGTGGGAAGTGAGTGGTGAATGTTGCACTTGTCTGGAAAGTAAACAGTTTAGAAAACAATACTAACGCTAACTAAACACTAACTAAAAATGGGTAAAGCTCTGTTTTGCTTTTAGCCAGCACTTAACCTTTGTTGTAAATGACTTTATATTTGTAATTAATTGGATTTCAGTTGGTATTTATTCTGGTATCAGCAGGCGGAACATCCAAAGACTACAATTAATACAAAACGCTGCTGCCACTCTTGGTGGGATCTCTTGTTGGGTCTCTAAACTCTAGAGTACGGTCTGAGACCTGCTCTATATAAAAAGCGTCTCGAGATAACTTCTGTTATGATTTGAGGCTATATAAAAATAAATTGAATTGAATTGTTGTAACTATTTATATGATTTTATTTTGTTTAGATTTTCAGTTCTGGGTGTTACTTATTTTTATCATGCTTTTATTGGAAAGCACTTTGTAACCTTGTATTGAAAGGTGCTATATAAATACAATTATTATTATTATTAGTGTGTTCCAGAGCTGACAGCCCTTTATAGAGAAAGCTGATTGTCCAAATGTAGTTCTACAATGTTACTCTATTACTGTCTTGCCCTTAGATATATCTGGAAAGAGGCTCTGGGACCAAACTGTTAACACATTTATAAACTAATCTGAGAAAACAACAATTGAATAAAGCTCTCAAAGAGTAGATTGTGTCTTTTTAGTATGTGACAATGATGCCAGCGGACAGGCTTGTTGTCCATTATTTTCAGTGCCTGATTGTGAGAGAAAATCATAGAGTGCATAAATAAGTGGGCTGCCTGAGTGGGTATGTAATGCCTGACTCATCTAAAACAATCAAGGTCAGTCTCAACTGTTTTCGAAATTCTCGTCATATGTTTGTGATCATTTCAGCCTAGAAAGGGGGCAAACATATTGTGCAAAAGTGGGTTTACTCTCTGCTACGTTCCTCATCTGGACTATTAACTGCCCTTAACCTCTCTTCTCAATTATGTAGCCTTAATAAGGATATACGCTCCTCTACCCATCAGCCCCTGCGGCAGCTCAGTCTGGATGAGAAAGGAATTAGCTGTGGTGTAATCAAGGGCTCAGCCGGTTCTAATCAAGGTTCAGTCCCCCTCAGGCTCCCCGATGGGTTCTCTGTCAGAGGATGAGAGGGAGGAACGGCCGACACAGACAGCAGACGGGATGTCTCTTTTAGAGCAGCCATGTTTGATGGGGTGACAGTGATGATCAAATGATCGCTGCGTTAGAAACGCCCGTTGTCAGACTGACCGTCATGAATGTAACGGTGTGATGTCGAAAGAGAACAAGAGAACGCAGAGTACAGCTCACACAAGCTGGATTCATTCTAACACCCTGGTACGCTTCCATCGTAGGCGCAGTTTGATGCTGCGTCGTGCTGTTTCTTTTTATTCCTGTGACTCGCTTTGAAAGCACCGCAACAGACGAGGAACGGCTGAAGTTGAAGTGGGGAGTTCTATCTATATGATACCTTACATAAGGTGGCAGCTGGCTGGATGGAGATCACCTGAGAGTTTCCTACTTGCTGTTGGCTATACTGTATGTCATTTACAGTAAAATATCACAATATAAATAAATGTGTTTTCAGTTTAAAAAGTACAAACGTCAATAAGAAGACACATCAAGTTTGATATTATTCATCATTACAATAAATGATTAGATTAGATTTCTTATTTGAATCTTCCTACTGTCCCATTTATAACTATTCATCATCACTTCTCTCTCTCAGATGTTGCTCTTTTCTGCATCTCCGTCTTCTTGGCTTTTAAATAAGTGTGTCAGTTATTGTCACCTTCTTTTTGACTTGACTTCCTTTTCTCTTTTCTTACAGCACAGACATCCCTTTAAATTCATTATTTTTTTTCCATAAATGTGCAAATTCTTCTGGGTTCCTCAGAAAACACCTTTCACACATGCACCAGGCATAATGAGAAGATTATTCTAGTTCCATTTGCAGGTATGTGCGAAAAAGCAGCTTAGGGGTAATGAATATGAATAGAAATGGCAGATATGCAGTTTAGCTCCGCGGCAGATTAGCACATGGCAGCACTACACCTTAAACCTCTCCTTTTTAACCTCTCCCCCCCCTCTTTGATTCCCTCTGCCTCTCTCCTAAACCCTTCCATCCAAACTCTCTGTCTGTTATTGCAGGTTTACCCATTTGTGGAAACGGGGAGCTGTATTTTATTTTGATAACTAACTGCCAGGATTTGACTGAATGTCAAATAAAGATAGAAATTCTGCCAGAGTCAAGTAGCTTGACTCTCTCATTGAGGTCTGTCATTAAAAGCGTATCCAATGGCGCAAGGACGCTGATAAAAAAACAGCAGGGATGCAGGAAGTAAGTGTGTCCTTTATGTAGAGAAGTGGTAAGCAAGGAGGAGGTCGGGGTGGTGGATGGAAGTGTAGCATGTCTGACTTTAATGCCTGTAGACCGCAGTTTGCGTAATGCCTTCTTTTACTGTATTAACCCACAATTTCTCCCTATAGCCTAAACCATACACATACATGTACGAGAGCTGTTAATCGCTTCAAATATTTATTCACAGTAAATTAACATTTATTATCTGTTCAAAATGTACCCTAAAGGGAGATTTGTGAAGTATTTAATACTCTTATCAACATGGGAGTGGGCAAATATGCTGCTTTATGCAAATGTATGTACATATTTATTCTTGGAAATCAATTAACAACACAAAACAATGACACATATTGTCCAGAAACCCTCACAGGTACTGCATTTAGCATAAAACAATATGCTCAAATCACAACATGGCAAACTGCAGCCCAACAAGCAACAACAGCTGTCAGTGTGTCAGTGTGCTGACTTGACTATGACTTGCCCCCAAACTGCATGTGATTATCATAAAGTGGGCATGTCTGTAAAGGGGAGACTCGTGGGTACCCATAGAACCCATTTACATTCACATATCTGGAGGTCAGAGGTCAAGGGACCCCTTTGAAAATGACCATGCCAGTTTTTCCTCGCCAAAATTTAGCGCAAGTTTGGAGCGTTATTTAACCTCCTTCCTGACCAGCTAATATGACATGACTGGTACCGATGGATTCATTCTAGGTTCATATGATACCAGTATCTTCACTCTAGCTTTAAAACTGAACCACTACAACCTAAAAAGAGCAAGAAATATTTTCAATATCCTCAACTTTCAGGGTGGAGGCCGATCCACGATAGCTGCCAAATGTTCTACAAATCTTTATTTAAGGGCTCACTGAGTTTGGCCGATATATGCCAGGCAGGCCACCAGACACATAACAGACAAATAAACCCTGGGAGTGCTACTGCAATTGATAAAAGACCTGATTTGGTATTTCTCTAATTTGCGTGGGTGACTATTTCTTTGCATTGGTGGAATAAGGGCAGTGTGCACGGCGACAACACAGGACATGGTTGTGTTTTTAGTTGTTTCCTTTCACACAGAGTTGTTCTATCCGATGCCCAGATAGAACAACTCTGTGTGAAAGGAAACAACTAAAAACACAACCATGTCCAGTTGTTTCCTCTGAAGGAGATGGCTGAGATGGATAATTTGTTTTGTCATTGTCAACTGCACGCTACAAGACACACACACACACACACACGCACACACACACGCACACACACACACACACACACACCCTCATTAAACAAGCGAAATGCCCAGCACATTCATCTGGCTCAGATTAAATGACAGTTTCATCCTCCTCGTGCAGCCCACACGTCTCCTGTTCCCCGGCGAATCGGAACTCAAATGTATCGTTGTTTTACATTCAACACGTACCCAACTCAACAACGACGGGGGAAGAGACAGAAGGAGCCACGAGGGAGTGTAAAAATCTGACTGGATATTAATCATCATAAATCGTACAGGGGGGGAACATTGTTAGTGCAATCATGTTTGATTAAATTGGAATTTTTAAACCACAGTAATAAATACACTGGGATTTGGAAATCATTACAGAATACAATGATCCAGACAAATTGCCTCCAAAAGCGTCATTAGGAATGTAGTGCATTGTGTTTTACCAGGCTGTTATAATTGGGTAAAGTAGGAGAGGACAGAGGAAAGGAGACAAGGAGAAAAGGAAAGGGAAGCAGAGGCTAACGTTAGAAAATCCTTCCAGTCCCCTCATGTTGGAGAGCAGGTGGATGACTCCCTATCAGTGGAAGCCAGTGCCATTATGCATCCCTAACCATGCCCTGCTATGCTCTGCAGCTGAAGGCTGAGGCAAAGTGTGCTGAGATAAAAATGTCATGTGACCTGGATTAAACTGCTTTATATTCTGAGTTGCATCTTTATGCTTTAAATACAATGCCTCTCTAACAAAGTGAGGATGCAGGGTGTGAGTGTGTGTGTGTGTGTGTGTGTGTGTGTGTGTGTGTGCGCTTGTATTGCTATCTTTGTGAGGACCAAGTTCCGTTTTAAACCCACGTAGTGAGGACATTTCTGCATTGTGAGAACATTTTGACCGGTTTGAAAGTATAGCGTTAGGGGTAAGGGTTGGGGGGAGGCATTTAGTTGTGATGGTTAAACTGTTATGCCGGCGGGGGCTTCTCAGTCAAAACAATAACAAAAGACAGAGTTTGCTGACGTGGTGAAGTTGTTGTCTTCACCACCAATCCCGTCAGCTACTCCCAGTTCGGATTCCTTTCAGTGTTCTTTTATGTACAGTATTATCTGCAGAGGTCCCGCTGATTAAAACAGGTAAAAACACTGAATAGTGGCAGCATCTGTGCTAGGCACCGCCTCCTAAAATGTAAGATTGTGTACAGAGTCCATTATACAAATGCGCGGCTATCTAAGATGTATCCCAATCTAACAGACTCATGTAACAGGTGCCGGCAATCTCCAGCCACCCACACTCACATGTTCTCATGCTCTTTTTTTTACCAGAGCCCGGTTCTGCCCAAGGTTTCTACCCATTAAAGGGGAGTTTTTTTTCTGGCCATTGTCGCATGAGAATGCACTGCTCACGGGGGATAACTTGTTGGGTCTCTAAGTGAGTACACAATTCAACAAAACATTGAATAAATCAAGTGTGAAGTGGGCTCATTTTCTCATAGACTTCTATACAATCAGACTTATTTTTGCAACCAGAGGAGTCGCCCCCTGCTGGCTACTAGAAAGAATACATGTACTGTATTCTGTATTATTCTGTATTCAGTACTGTGTACTGAATGTACAGATGGACCTTAACTTTACTTTAGAACTCAAGACTATCCATACTGGTTCAGTTTAGATGAGTTGTTTTACTGGTGTCTTTCTACGGCATCTAGATGTTTATATCCATGATATGAGCATCTTTGAGTCACATATTTGCATGCATAGACTTAAGAACAAAACAGTTTTTCAATTCTATTTAATACTACATTGAGATGTGTGATCACAAGTTGTGTAACAGATCATTTGCTGACCTTTAAAAAAATGTTAGCGGATAATTGAAAATGCCATCTGTCATTTTGATGGATGAAACATAATTGCAGGTGCTGCGATACGTGCATGATCTAACTTCAGAAAACTAGAACGATTGTAACAGAATGGAACTGTCAAACAAAAGTGTGTGAACGCGAGCAAGAAAGAGAGGGACGGAGAGAGATTTGACTAATGATCACTCGCTTTTGCAAAGTTGTGTTCAGCCTCTGCCCTTTCACAGCGTGAAAAATGTGTTTTTCCGACAAGACCATTCTGACTCTGCTAATTATTTGCTTTCTTGTATCTTCAAAAAAATAAGTGGAAGAGCCACTTATTTATTTCATTGTCTCTGCATCGTTCTCTAAGGTCAGAACAAGAGTCACCCCCTTACATCGTTTCTCTGCTGTCACGTCACACTGTCGTGTTTCAGACCGCCACCTTTGTGTTTTGGAACTTTAGATGGAAGAAGTATACGGATGTGGGTGGAGCATTTCACATAATTATTCTTACTTCTGAAATGTGTCGTGGCAGAGAGAAAAAAACTACCTTGCTGTGACAGTACTAATAAGTGGGAAGATGTGTATAGTGATAATAAAGCTAGCTTGAGATTAATTGGTTCTCTTTGTTGTGTGTGTGTGTGTGTGTGTGTGTGTGTGTGTGTGGTATTGGAGGCATGTTGGTATGTTGGGTCAACACACCAACACAAATTGTCTGAGTACTTTCACAAAGAACATGAATATTACGTGGTGAATAAACGGCGTCTTTTTTTGGAAAACAAGGTTGATTTTTCTGAGCTCTTGCACCACGAATAAAGGCATCAACCGATCACGTTGTGCAGAAAGGGTTGAGTAGCGTCTATATTTATGAAACAACAACACGGAGGCACCGTAGTCTGAACCAGGATGGCAAACTTTATTACTCCTTTCAACCTTGACAAAGGCTGCGCAGACCAGATCCACTCCAACTGTTCTTACCGTTCACAATAAAAGCCCTAGACACTACGCAACTGTTCACCAGAGGGAACTCAAACTCACTCAGAGCATTTCGCAAAAAAAGGAAACTCAATAAAACAGCTTACAGTAGTTCAGCTTATACAACAATTTAGCTCAGACAAACTGCCAGACGCTTTGACTCTGCCTGCGCAATTCTATTCGCGGCCGCAGATTTACAGCCCTCCCCGCCCGGACCCGGTGCGACTGTCGACTGGGGTGGACTGTATTCAGTGCGCCCAAACCGCGTTGTGCTGCCAGATCGTGGCTCGGCCCACCTAAAAGGCGCCAGGGGTCTGTGGCGTTGTCGGCAACCCACCCGACCCGTCTTGAAACACAGACCAAGAAGTCTAACGCACGCGCGAGTCAAAGGGTGCAAGCAAAACCCCGTGGCGCAATGAAAGTGAGGGCCGGTGCGCGCCGGCTGAGGAGGAATCCCAGCCAAGCGGGGTCGGGCACACCACCGTGAAGTGGTATCGGTGCCGTTGTATCGGCGCCGTTTTGCGAGTACGAGTACATGAGCACAGTATCGGACCCTATACCTGATACTGGTATCGGTATCTGTGCATCCCTATCTTGTACACTTAAGTACAAATTCTAGGTACTAGTACTTTACTTGAGTCTTGTCTTTCCATGCTGCTTTCTACTTTTACTCCACTACATTTATCTGATTTCAGGATGTCCACCTGGCAGATGTGTGGGAGATCCTCCATGGGACTGAAGAGGTTAAAGAGTGTGTGCAGTTTCTGCATGAATCTTACCTGCAGTCTTGCCATGGGTTGGCCACATATCCCGGGTAGGCTCCGTCGGTGATGTCGCGGCACATTTTGCCGTCTCTGTCTGAAGGCAGCAGGGTCCCGGCTCGCACCAGCAGACCCAAACAGTGGTCAAACGTGTTCCTCTCTTCTGGACCGTCCTCCGTGAAGAAACAGTGGCCTAGTGTGTCATAGCCGACCACGTTCTTTACCTGGGGAGGGGATAGACACGTTGACCTTTATGGATCAGGGGCTGACAGTATGTCACACTACTGCAGAGCTTCTGTCCTCAATCTAACTGGAGAAATCATTGCCAACAAAGAGCGCAACCGGTTGTGAAAGTGTCAGCTTTCCAAAGCCTATTTCCTCAACTTTGCACCACTTTCTGTTGAATGCAGCATCATTTAATGTGGAGGGTTCCTCTTTAGCTCCTTCATCCATGTTTTGAACATTGAGTCCTTGCCAAGACTGAGCAATGTGAGGAGGAAGACTCTGATTGTGTCAAACAGCACTTCAGAGTATCCGTCCTTCTTGGAGTCTCTGGGTGGTGGCTGCTGATTGGACCGTAAACTGCCTGTAATTTCCTTTTTTTCTCTCACCCTTCTTTCTCTCTCGTTTGATTACAGGAACCACTGGGGTTTCTGCAAACATCAGAGCTCAGGAAGAGACGTCTCCCCCACTCAGAGTCTCGACTCCCCCCGGTTCCCTCCGCCGTCAGCCGACACCCGTCCATCATCGCTCTCCTCCATCCATCCTTCTAAAACACCTCTTCCCTTCATCCCCCACCTGCAACACTTCATCCCTATCGCCTCATCCCCTCACCCCTATTCCCTTATCCCTTCATCCCTCAACCCTCATCCCTTCATCCCTTCATCCCTCAACCCTCAACCTTCACCCTTCATCTCTCAACCCTCATTCCTTCATCCCTTAATCCCTCAACCCTCATCCTTCAACTCTCACCCTTCATCTCTCGACCCTCATCCCTTCATCCCTTCATCCCTTAATCCCTCGACCCTCATCCCTTCATCCCTTAACTCTCACCCTTCATCTCTCGACCCTCATCCCTTCATCCCTCATCCTCCTTCCTAACCCATTCCTCCTACATCATCATTGCTCCCCTCCATCACAATACGTATTAAACTATTCCAAACCCATACCATGACGAACATGATATGATGTGTTGCTTTACCGGTGCTGGTAGGTGGATTTTGTTACTTTTAGACAAAGCCAGGCTCGCTTTTTCCTCCAGCTTCCAATCTTTGTGCTAATCTAACTGGCTGCAGGCTGTAGCTTCATATTTACTGTGCAGACACGATCTTCTCATCAAACTCTCAGCAAGAAAGCAAATGCTTCCCAAAATGTCTGCCTTCTTGTTTAATTACGTCACTCACAAAGTAGAAACCGAATAAAAAATGGAACTTGAATAAATCTTTTTAACTGACCAGCAGTCCGTTGGAGCTGTGGATGGTTACGCAGCGGGAGAAGGAGTGGTGGATGGACAGATCGCTGACAGAAGTCGGGGGGTCGTAGCCTCCCCTCTCGTCCACGTCTCCGTTCATATGGAAATGGACCGGATAGTGTCCCATCGTCTGCTGGCCCATGTGCTGCAGCTCCACCCCAGATATATGGACTGCCTTGAAGCGCCGCTCCACCTGATGAAAACAGCAGATACACTTCAGTCACTCCTGCAGGGGTGTGTGTGTGTGTGTGTGTGTGTGTGTGTGCGTGGGTGTGTGTGTGTGTGTGTGTGTGTGTGTGTGTGTGTGTGTGTTTGTGTGTGTGTGTGTGTGTGTTGGGGGGGGTCAGGTTGTTGCATCTCTCAAGTAACAGCTGTAACTGTGATCATTGGGCACAGCAAAAAAAAAGGGGAAATGAAATGATATCAAATCTATATCAGAATGAAAAATATCAAATTAAAAGAAGGTAACGAGGGGTGAAGGCAAAAGAAGGGATACTGAAAAGGAAGGAGTGGCATGAATAAGAAGCAAAAGAAAGGAGGAGGGTGGGAAGAACAACAGACAAATGCAAGGAGATGTAAGGAGAGAGGAAAGGAGGGAGGAAGCGAGAGAAATAAATATTTGGGATGAGAGGGAGGTATGGATTACGATGCAGTGGGAGAATAAAGGTATAGGAGGGAGGATGGCAAAGATATGAGGATGAAGAGAGGAAGGGAGCATGAAGGAAAACAGGTAATGAGGAGAAAGGAAAGGAGGCAGGTGGGATGAAGGATGCAAGGAGAGAGGAATCACAGAAAGGGGTAAGAGGGGAGGACTGCAAAAATAGGACGGAGGGAGTCCACAGGTGGAGACAGTCAGGAAGGATGGATAGAAAAATATGAAGCAGAGAGGGAGAGAGCAGGAAGGAAACACAGATATGAGGGAGAATAAATGGAAGGATGGTTGAAGGAAGAATGAAAGCAGAGGGGCATGGGGAAGAGGGAAGGAAATAGGGAAAGGGACAGAAAAAGGATGTAACAAAGATAAAAAGATAGAGGAAAAAAGGGATGAATAAGAGAAAGAAAGGATGTATTAGAGGTATAGTTAACATGATGGGAGTCGATCTGGGGAATGAAGAAGTCAGTCAGATGGAGATTCACCGGTGAATGAGAGACGTCAGAGAGCAGAGTGACTCAGTGATGAACAACTGCACCGCATCACACATTTGGTGATTTTCATTGTAACTTCAGTTAAAAAAGATTAGAGCAAATATTATAAAACCCCCCGGCTGTTTAGGAAACAATTTAAAAAAGATACAAGCAGAAACCGGGGCTGTTCCTCTCAGCTTGTGGCCAGCTGATATTAGTGGAGATACGAGGTTTTAACACAACAGTAATGCACTATACTGTCCAGGGGGGGTGTACGCTCTGAGGCGTTCATTTTGAAGGGCTTCACTGAAATCTCACTGAGGCTTTCCTTTCTGTGTGTGTGTGTGTGTGTGTGTGTGTGTGTGTGTGTGTGTGTGTTACTTGTACGTGCTGTACACACACCCATGCATGAGAAAAATATGACATGAGCCTGTGATGGAAATTTATAATAGGATACGATAGCTTGCCCTGCGGAGAGAGAGAGAGAGAGGAGGCATGAAGGCAGGAGGAATACAATCACAGCCTCTCTCTCTCGTGTTCTTCTGTCCTTTCCTGTCTCTCAGTGTCTCTCCGCTGTCCTTTTGTCCTCCTATTGACAGCTCGTCAGGTTGATTTATACAGCGTGGGTGTGGTTGAGCATCTTATCCTGCTCTAATTTAACTTTTGATTGTACATCAGAGCATTCCGTTTTCATTGGGCCAAATGTGGAAACACATGTTTGTGTGAATAGCCACATGCTTTGCACATCCAGAGGACTTGATCAGTTTTCTTCTTCTTGTAGTGTGGCTCTATAGACATGGCAATGTGGGTCGGTTTGACAGTGTGGAAGAAATATTTTTGTTGAGAAAACTTCCCTCCAATTTGAATTTGAAGAAAATAATCTTTACTCAGCTTCAGAAGACAACACAGACGGTTATGGAGGCGGGGAACTCATCCAAGCATGGAGAAAAAGACACACAGGGCAGTATCTGTGCCTACGGACGCATGTTAATGCCAGGTCTGAACAGTGCCTGAGAACAGGGACTTTATACCTGTTGTCTGTGATATCCAAATGGGGAGGAGACCTTAACAAAGACCAACGCACGCCTGGTTCACAAGGCAAAAAGGCGAATGGAGTCTGGAGGTTTCCTGGATAAAACAATTTACTACTCAGTGTTACTTAAGTTGCTATTGTAGAAGATTAAAGGGAGAGTCTGAGGTTCTGGATCAAGTCGAGTTCCCGATTCAGAATTTCAGAATACACAAAAAGACAATATTAAGGAAAGAAATTCAAATAAAAGAAAAAGATGTTACATTTTTTTTCTACATCAGCAAATCTCAACATCTATCGGATAGTTTGACGAAACAATCCCAACTCAAGGTCCACTTACTAGCTTCTTTCTAGAACTTTCTACCATATCACACCTTCACAGAGTTTGCCCAGTTGTCACAGATATAGATTTATTCATCCATCCATTATCTGCTGATGAAGACCACATAGTCCAGTTGAAACCTACTGAAAAAGCTACCGAATGGACCTTTACTTGGGATTGTGTAAAACTACTATTTCCAAGGTCAGGAATGAACTTTATTGCCTAATATTGGATGGATTGAATGAGATTTGGTTCAGACATTTATGTTCCCCTCCGGATAAATTGTAACGGCTTGGTGATCCTCTGACATTTCATCCAGCTCCATCATCAAGTTCAAATATTCTATTTTGATTATGATGAAATATGTGCTAAACTAAGGACATTCCTATCACCCTCAGCTGGACAGTGTGTAGTGCTAACACGCTAAACCAAGATGGTGAACATGGTGAACATTATACCTGCTACATATCGTAATTTCTACTCTGTAAACGTTATTATGGTTAATCAAGGTCACATGGAAAAAAAGTATCCAACTCAGCTAAGAAAACGATTTCCCTGCAACTTATTCCATGACGGCAGCGATACTAACACGCTCACAGCACTCTACTCAGATTTTATAAGTCCACACTGTAAATTCAAATGATTTGAATTTTAACCCTGTGTGTTCAGTTCAGAGTTAGGCCCTGTGGATCTACACAGGCAGCCGTCCCTTGAGAGAAAGCTTTAATTAGCCTGGGTAGCGGAATCAATGGGCCACTGTCACTGACTCAAACCATTATCTGATGTGAAAATATGTGATTAATAACTGCACAGATAAATAAATAAAAAATTCCATAACAAACACATTGCTTTATTTTTTGACTAATCAGTTGTTCTAATTGGATTTGGTTCCTTTGACTGGTCCCGTTATGCACTTTGAATGTAGAAGTATTCACTGATGAGAATAATAAGTCTTTGAATAATACAGTGCCATATATTATGTTTTTTAGTTGAAAGAATAGTATCACCAACTTCAATAAAAATAGAGGAATTTTCCTAATTTTAAACACTAGGTTTAAGGTTAGGGCTTTGACCTTTGACCTTTGACCTTTGATTATTGACCATACAACATTTTCCTAAAAAACAATGTATAGTCTGATACAAAAATAATCCCTCTCAATCATCACTTCTGACTAGGGATGCACTGATACCCCGGGTCCGATACTGTGCTCATGTACTCGTACTGGCAAAACGGCACCGATACCACTTTACGGTGGTGCGCCCGACTCCGCTGGACCGTGATCCAACCTCAGCCGGCGCGCACCGGCCCTCACTTTCATTGCGCCACGGGATTTTGCTTGCACCCTCTGACTCGCGCTTGCGTGCGACTTCTTGGACCGTTTTTCAAGACCGGTCGGGTGGGTTGCCGACATCGCCGCAGACCCCTGGCGCCTTTTACGTGGGCCGAGCCCCGATCTGGCAGCACGACACGGTTGGGGCGCACTGAGGACAGTCCGCCCCGGTCGACAGTCGCACCGGGAGCAGGGGGCTGTCCCCGGCGGGGAGAGAGGGCGCAGCGAGCCCTTTGTCCACGGTGCGGCGAAGTCCCGACGGGGAGCGCTGTAAAGCTGCGGCCGCGAGCCACCTTCGCCCCGAGCCTTTCCAAGCCGACCTAGAGCCGATGGCGGCGCACTGTATGCGGGACTCCCCAGCCTGTCGTGTGTCGCTCACACCCTCCAGCTGGCTGTTAATGAGGGTCTTTTGGCACAGAGAAGTACTCGTATCGGTACTCGATATCGGCGAGTACCCAAATGTAAGTACTTGTACTCGGTCTGAAAAAAAGTGGTATCTGTGCATCCCTACTTATAACCCACTAGAAGTATGTGGTGTCTGTTTCTGCAGAGCCTGTCGGTGTCTGCAGCCCTCTCTCTGGATTTTCTCTTTTTCTTCTTACTTTGCTGTGCTCTGGATTATTCTGGGTCACTACTAACAGCCTTTGGGCCTCACATGGGGGTTACTCAGCCAATAACAGCGCGCAGGGTGTGCGGCCCGTTCAGATTGTCAAATACTGCCGTTTTTTTCACGCTCCTCGACGTCTGATATCGAGGCACAAGTCCCCCTTTAGCTCTACCAGATGCAAAGTGTCCGTATTTGACGGATGAGAATGGGATGTTACATCGTTATGTGCTTCAGTTTGTCCCTGCTCCTGTCTCTCTCTCTGTCCTCTCCTCTGTGCTGCTATCAGTGTGTCAGTTTGATCGAGGGACACACACTGAGCAGAGAGGACTGCATGAAGCTTGCCCTTCGGCTGCATTGCTTCAAATCCGGCAACATGGTACCTTCCCACAGGGGTTGTGCAGAGATGTGGTCATGTTTATTTGTGTTTTAGAATGAAACCGCAGTGAAACAATCAGAAAATAACGCTGTATTTCTCAGATTCCAGGAGTTTGGTTCCTAGTGCAATGCATAGCAGCGAGCACAAGCTCTAGCTGGAACGTCACCAGAGAGGGGTGTAAGAAAATATCGATATAGGTGAGTAATGCGATATTATGTTTTGTGATACTGTATCGATTTTCCAAATCACTGTATCGATTTTTAATTAACCTCTTAAAAATCTGACAGCTGTCCCGGCCGCTATTCTGTCTTTCAGAGGTTGCTTTCTAAAGCTAGAGTGAAGATACTGGCATCATCTGAAACTAGAAAAACCTGAGGAATTCATTGGTACCAACTATGTCATACTTGCATCTCACTAAGGAGGCTTAACATCGCCCCAAAGTTATGCTTAATGTTGGCGAAGAAAAACTGGCATGGTCATTTTCAAAGGGGTCCCTTTGATATGCCCACAATGCCCAAAAAACAAGTAGTTTTTTGCCTGCAGTACAAATGTGATATTTTCACCTATTTAATGTGGTGTATTTTAATATCTCTGCATGGGGTCCCTAAACAGTTTTAGAATTTCATAAATTGGGTATGACTGGAAAGCTGAGACTCTTGTGGATCCAATGAGTCCAATTGTATCCACGTGTAATGATGTTAGTCTCCATAGTACCCATTTCAAATAGTGACTTTTTTTACTCATATGGTGGTTTGTCTTTATATAATGACAGTTTTCCTAAAATTAGATTTGAAAATAATATATCGCCTTGCTTACAGTATCGCAATATAGCGCAATGTATAGAATCGTTACCCCTGTATCACGAAACGCATCGTATAGCCAGATTCTTGCCAATACACAACCCTAGTCCCGTCCCGTATGTGAATCACCTGTTTTTTTTTTGCACTGTAACTGACAAGGTTAGGAAAACAGCGTACCTTCAAATGTCCGCCGAAAGTGTCAAAGTCGAAGAATTGGCAGGCCTCATTTCCATAACAGCCGGGCTCCATCTCACCACGAAACAGGATGTTACGGGTCAGCAGGCCCACCTCCGCCCTCATGTCCACCCCGTCAACTTCCTCACCTATGTGGATGAACTGGGCCTTACCTGCAAACACGCACACACACACAAACATACCTCAGCTCAAGGGCTCAACATTCAAACATTACAACAAATACAATATAGAGACAGCTGTCGACAACTGCTGCGTGGATCTACATTGCTGTTTGAAGCTTCACTGTTTCTACCAAACAGCCCATTCAACAGAGCTAAGCACAGTGTAAACAGATGTCCATTCTCACCAGAGACTGAGGAAAGTACAGTTTATTGTTTGTTTGTTGTGTGCGTGTGTGTGTGTGTGTGTGTGTGCGTGCGGGCGTGTGTGTGTCTGAACAGATGTTTCAGATAATTGCGATGGAGGACATAATGGTAAAGCTTAGTCATAGTTTGTAGCACCACTTTTTCCTCTTTTTAAATGCTCTCACTGATTTATTACAAACAAACCAAGAGCTGTTAACATGAAGTTAAACAGATAACTCATTGATTGGACAGTTTTAGTGATGTCATCCTGCATCATCAGCGCTACATGTAAGAAAATCAAATTCCTGTCATGCTGCACTTTAATGCTTCATATGCAACCCGTTCTCACTCCCAACTCGTCAAATACCGCCGTTTGGTCAGCGCCCCTCAGCATCAGAAATGGACGTACGGAGGAAAACCTTTAACAACGGTATGTGACGAACCGGGCTTTCAACTAACTCCAATGTAAACCCACGTGTGGCGTTATCTGACGGTCGGAGCAAGTGACGTAGCATTAGTAGCGTGAGAGTCCGTTCAGGACGGGAGGGCGGTGGTGGATGGCTCAAACAAACACAAGACTTTTCAACCAGGAGACGTGTCCCGTGTGAAACCAAAAGAAACGTTGACTTATTTTGTCACGTCAGTCTAGTCATGTGAGTCATTAGTATCGTCAGTATTTTGAAAAGACACTATGCATGTAACAACAAATATTGACACGCTGGAGGAGGGGTACCCCGTGCATCGGTTTCCGATTCCGAGGGCTACTGACCAAGCGGCGGTATGTGACGAGTTGGGAGGGACAATTCTTTGTCATGTGTGTATATTCATGTTCTCTGGTGTCACAAAAAAAACAAATAACTGATCATGAGAATTCTTAGTAGTATTAAGACTGCAAATCAACCCCTTATTATGAATAATGAAACTCCTATAGTCCTAAAAATCTTCCATTATGGCCTGGACAGACAGGGCGCGTGAGCAGTTTGTGGCGGCTGCCTTGCTGAACTAGTGCGTGTCACACGCATGTGGTGTCCACACCGGCAGCGTTCTGCTGCTGCTGCCAGCCCTTTCTTTCTATATAGAGTTTTCCTTTCATCCATTTCATTTCATTATAAAATGTCATTTATATTTATTTTAGACAGAAAAAGGTTAAGAAGTATGTGCTCATTTGTAAATAATAGTAATAATCCACAATTAAAACCTGATACTTTATTCATTCATGGAGCCCTGCAAGTTCCGCAGCCGCCACGCGCTGCTGACGTTACCTGTGTAGCTCCATAGAAGGCCAATTTAAGCCGCAGCAAATGATAGTGATGCTGAGGAGAACAAAGAGCCCATGAAAGGCAGGGACGAGAAGGACAAGGGCAGCAAAATGAGTGGTGCAGAAACGATTACAGCTCTGTTCCACGTGTCTTCCACTCCTACACATTCACACCCTGAACAACGCAAATGTGCTCATTAGGAAAAACAAAGTGATGCCAGGAAAAAAAAGAAATCAAAGAAATGTGAAATCTGAGAGACAGCAGATCACACACCCACATGCTTAATCTCTTTTTCTCCTCCTACTCCCTCCACCAGCACAGCCAGGACGAAGAAGTACAAATAAACACTATCATTCCAACTCACATTTAAAACACCAACAGCTCAGGCTTACAGGACATGTTTAGATCTCAATGTACTACAGTTTACTGCTAGTGCCTACTGTAAGTCCACCACTTTTTACCAAGTCTGACGTGCTTTTCTTGGGAATGAATAACCAGCCTTGTTCATTCTTTTTAACTTATGCACTAATTCCCTTGATTTCAAGAATTATTGATTGTTCATATATTGATCAATAGTTCTTCATATGCTGCTGTAGCTGGCACTGTACACTCAAAGGGTTCAGGGATCATGAGGGACTGGATACCATCAACCGGTTCTCACTCCTAACTCGTCAAAGACTGACGCTTGCTCAGTGCCCCTCTGCGTCTGATACAGATGCACCGAGGCAGCCTTTAGCGTCTCTATGAGATGCAATGGATTTTCAACTAACTCCAATGTAAACCCATCCTCCTCATTGTTAGACTGCCTGACATAGTACAAAGAGCGAGAAAGTCTGCGTAAGGCGGACAGGAGGTTAGGATGGACGCTAGAGGGGAACCATAGTTTGAATGGTATAGGGCTCTCTGACCATGCGGTGGTATTTGACAAGTTGGGAGTAAAAATGTGTTGATATGATGCCAAAAGTTCAGCTCCATGTCATGTAATATGCAATATTATCACTACTGATTGATACTGACATTTAAAATGATTTCTCTGTTCTGTTAAAGTGTCCAGTAAGACATGTCAGTGAGCCAGCATGCTCAATATCTGGGACTGGACCATCAAGATGGAAAACAGCCACTGTTTATGCTATAAATGAAAAGTCCATATGTCTGCATGTCTATTTCTCTGGTGGTTAAAACAAGCCTATGGAACTTTTGAGTAGTAATGGCCACACGTGGCGATTCCAAGATGATGGTTATTTTTAAAATGTGCTGCCAGTATATTATATTATATTTATCTACAGTTTGCTAACATTAGCATTAGCTACTGGTCATACCAAACAATTTAGATTGTAACAGCAAAGCTCTTGAGTGTATTGATCTAAAAATTGTGTGTTTTATTCCGTATAAATTCAACTTTTCACTTTCCAAAGTTACATTGTCTCACTTTAAAGGCATAGTTTGGGTGTTTTTTGAAGTGGAGTTGTATGAGGTACTTCCATCCAGTGTATTACCTACAGTAGATGACGATCAGCACGACCCCAGTTTGCAGAAACAGAAAGGAGTTATCACATGGAACCAATGCAATGTACTGCTGTGGATGGGGGCAGCAGCAAAACAGCAGCAATTTTAGCCACCTAAAAAAAATCAATATCATTTTAAGTGTACGCTATATTTAGAATATTTTCACTAGTGTAGCTTGCCATGAGACAGATATATAGGGACGGAGAACTGAAGCCTTTATCTATGCTCTCGCCAAATCCTTTGAAAAAAAACCTGTAGTTTTACCTCGCAGAGCACAGGGGTTGCTGTTCTACCTCTGTCTCAATTGGTTAGTTTGTTGACACTATTGTGACTTTGGTTAGTTCGGATTCACCAAAGTCACACAATAACACTAAATAAGTAACTGAGTTCAGGTGGTTTTGAAGTGGGGTTGTATTTGATGTTCTGTACATGACACATCACAGATAACGTTGTAAGCATCTAGCGATTTATATTATATAATTCACAGGTGTAACATTATGCGTTAGGTTTCTCCACCAAATATGTGTATATATCTGGCCACCAAATATGGTGCCTCTTACTGATGTCTTCTGCCTGCTCACTAATAGCACACAGATCTTGACAAGCTATTGCACTCCGCTGTACTTTGCCCAAGTTTTGATGTCAATGGGGTTTGTGTGTTTTGAGAGCGGTCAGCATGTAAATACTCCAGAGTTTATTGATTTTTTGGGTGTGATCAGTTCTCAGTGGAGGTTTTCCCAGCCCGTTCACTCAAAAAGTCGTATAAATGCCACAGTAATGCGCAAGGCGTTTAGCGTGCAATAAATACACCTTTTTTGATTTCCGCATGGCATTTGTACGCCATATATCCTGTACTGACTGCAATGTAAATGCAACTGCGTACAAATGCTACGGTAAGAGTTGGTGACCACTCACGGTGGACGGGTGGGGAGGTGTATTTGACTGTGTTTAGTTTTGTAAGTTAGTCTATGTACGTGTTTTTTGTAGACGTTAACCTAACTAAGTGATTTTCTTGCCTGAACCTAGGTTAGTGGTTTTCTTGCCTGAGTCTAACTGCGGACGTTTGCGTGGCGTACAAATGACATGCAAAAAAACCTAAAATGTGTACTCATGACAAGCGGAATGTCCGTGTAATGTGTTAGTATAGTTCTATAGTTGGTTCTCCAGACCTACATCACATTCTGAAAACTGAACAGGAAAGATTCCGTCTGGCTTTGCAAAGCGAGGTAAATGTCAGGATAGAAATAGAAGAATCTGAATGTACTGTAAATCCTTCTACACTGCTCTGGGCCATTCCACTCTACACCATTTATTTTCTACATTCATCATCATTGATGCCATTTAGAACTGTCAAAAGTTCAACATGTAAAAGCTCAGGCACAAGTTATTGGACTTAAACTGGTAAATAGCCTGAGGCTCCCTGTCTCTGTGTCTCTCCCAGCTCTCAGCTGCCAACAACAAAAACAACACACCCTCCCTGTTTGTGCATAACCTTAGGGGGCTGGGGGAATAGACTCCATTATCACTGCTTCTTAAAAAAAAAGTGCTGCAAAAGTGGCATGCGGGCAGGAATTAATGAGACGGATTACAGTCAGCAGGAGATTGACAGGAGCTCTGAGGAGTAGCCTCAGGCTCACAAAAATAGGATTTCCACTCTTGATGGCCAAACACCCGGTGACGTCAGAGAGCCGAGGAAAAACAGGGAGAAAGGTGTGTGTGTGGGGGGGGGGGGGCTATAATGGACTGATCTTCTGATGCAGCTGGGCAGGAGAGAAACGCCAGCAGCTCAGAGATTTGAAGATAAATTTCCCGGACTCCCGGAAGAAACGCAAACATGACTTTTTCGGTGTATGAATCGGTGGACGGAAGCGACAGCTATGAGAGGACACGTCATGTCACGTTATTGCTGACTTTTAGCCGCTACGGGCACTGAGGGTTTTTCTCCAAAAAAACAAAGACAAAGGCCATTTGATTCACACAGGACAACAGTGAGGCTGACAAGGCTGACCTGAAGAACTCTGCTGAGTGTGTGCGTGATGATGCAGTAAGAAAGAAAGAAAGAAAGAAAATAAGTGTCTGTATGTGTATGTGTTCATACCAGCATGCGTGTCAGTGTGTGTGTGTCGGCGTGAATGAGCTCAGTCAGGAACACGCAGTAAGCCAGGATGCAGGCTGAGACTTTCCCTTGGCCCCGAGTCAGACCAAACACCTTCCACTGACTCCCACACACTGCTCTAGGCTGTCTCAACCTGGCTGCACACACACACACACACACACACACACACACACACACACACACACACAGCTCTGTAGACTCAGCCTTAACTCTGGTGGAAGGGTTCCTAGCAATAAAGATGGTTTCAGTGTGTGATTTTAATGTGTCTGGGCAGATAGAAATGCCATAGTTAAACAGGGGATTGCATTCCAAATCACTAGGCTGTAGGCTATCGAAAGGAGCAACACATGCTCATGTACTATGTCTGTATTCAATAAACAAAAATCCTCTCATCCTGAAAAATATGTCAGCAAAGAAAATAATAAAGCCGTTTATTATTAGTCAAGACAAACTTTATCTGTATAGCACATTTAAAAAACTACCGCAGTAGACCAAAATGCTGAAAACAAAAAATAGTCTTCAATCCTTGTGGGCTGTGGCGACTGCTGGTAGCAGCAAGTGCATCTTTAAAAATACAGGTCCGTTTCAAAATTGTGGTTTACACTACACAGAAGGTACGGTTCAGTTCGAGTTCAG
The DNA here is from genome assembly GCF_015220745.1 of Sebastes umbrosus. NCBI lineage: Eukaryota > Metazoa > Chordata > Actinopteri > Perciformes > Sebastidae > Sebastes > Sebastes umbrosus. Next base: position 38,925,886 of record NC_051270.1, read on the forward strand.
TTCAGTGGAAAAATCCCAAATGCATAAGGATCTGTTTGTTTTCATTTATTTCGAAACAGACAGTAGTTCAAAGGTCAAAGACAGAAAACACCCTCCTGCTGAGGACTGAGGGAGCATTTCGTCAACAAGGTCACAGCAACAACAGGTCACACCAGGCTATAAACCTGGAGCATCTCTTGTGCTATGAAACTGAAAAAACTAAATACGGTTTGCTTTTTCCTCGTCCCGGTGATCAGCACATCTGGGTGATGCTTTGAGGTACATTATGAACAGATAAAAAATGTGTGATCAATTTGCGATTAATCGCGATTAAATATTTTAATCAATTGACAGCCCTAGTTTTTTGTTTTTTTTTCTCGCTGTAATGAACTGGCACTGAACCGTGACTCGTACGCACCTACTATACAGAGAGGTGACTACAGAATGTAAATACACTGAGTTCATGTTTCTGTGCTCTGCTTGCTCCTGCATGATAGTAAACACAGACTCAGACTAAGTGTGATTAAGCTTTTTATTCCTCCAGCATCTAAACTGTGAAACAAGCTGCCTGACTGCGTTAAAGGTTACCTGAAAGCAACGCCATTTAAAGAAATTGATTCAAGGCACAGTTTTGGGCTTTCCGTGTGACTGATGTAGTCCCATTGCTGGTTTTATGTGCTTGATCTTTTTTCATTAGTCGAGCTTGTTTCTTTTTCCGTTACCTTTTGCTTTTAACCTTGCGGAACACTTTGCAACAAAGTGGAATGTGTTTTTTAAGTGCTTTAAAAGAAAAAAGTTGACTTCACGTTGCTCGGCCACTTCAATTTAAAATGACATTCCTTCAAATTAAGTGAAAAATGTGTGTTTGTGAATGTTGTTGCTTTGGATGTCTTAAAGGTTTTTGTTACAGCCTCAACAAGTGGCCTGAAATGTCCTTCCAGCTCACCGTTGATGTTTGACTCTAACGTAGAAGCATGAGTACACACAGTTAACTGACCAACTATAACCTCGCAATCACAGCTGTTAAAATTATTATTTTCACAACTGGAGTTCATATAAAGATTAATTTTTTCCAAATATTAAATGTGTTTAGGGGCCATCCCTCCCTATAGAGGACAGCTTCTGCCAAAATAAAAAATCAATCAATCAATAAATAAATGACTCGATAAATAAATGTCATTGAATGTAGCAAAAATAATATTATATATTATATGTAGACACTATGTACATTCATTAATTGACAAAATGTGACATTTATGTAATACAGAAATATCAATTTATAAGTTGGGGGAAATAAATAAGGGGTGAAATGCAAAGGGAAAATTGTGCATAAATAATTAAATAAATGCATAAATAAATACATACATTTAAAAATAAATATAAAATAAATAAGAAATAAATTCTTAAATAAAAATAAAAACAAAATTTAATAAATAAATTTAAAAATAAATAAAATATATATATATAAATAAATAAAAAGAAAAAAATTAAACAGAATAGTAAATAAATAAGGGAATTAATACAAAGAGCAAATTAAAGCAGAAATATCACTTTATGTCACATTTTATCAATGGCTACATTTATTTACTTTTTATTTATTTATATATTTATCTTTAAATGTATTTATTAAGTTTTGGTTTTATTTTTTATTTATTAATTTATTTTTTATTTATTTTTTATATATTTTTAAATTTATGCCTTTATTTATTTATTTATGTACAATTTTCCCATTGCATTTCACCCCTTATTCATGTCCTCAAACTTATTTATGTAAAAACAGAAATATCAATTCATGTCACATTTTGTCAATTAATTGATGTACATAGTGTCTACATATTATATATAATATTATTTTTGCTACATTTAATGACATATTTATTTTTTTATCGAGTCATTTATTAATTTATTGATTGATTTTTTGAGTTTGTCAGGTTCCGTCCTCCATACATGCCCTTTTCTATCTAGCTTCAGATAGACTGGAGATTGAACTGTTGACCCAGATAGTGTTAAGGTGCTTTCAGACAGGGAGTGGTAGCCTCCGCCACCTCCAGTGTTTTCAGTGTAAACACAGCGGCAGCGGTAAGGAGAGAGAGGGCATGTCATCTCCTGTCTGTCTCTCTCACTGTCAGATAAAGCAACAGAACCTTTAAGTACCAATTTGGCTGCTGTGTTCCCACACAGACAAAACTGAGGTGATGCTCAAAACAGATGAAAGAAAGAGAATGCATACTAATAGTTAATTTCTGCAGCATACTGTGTAATACAAGGTCCTCTAACCTGGCATCGACTGCAGCTGGGCCGCCTACTGACAAATACTTCCATGTTCTGAATTTGAGATATACTGTTATGTTTTCCTCAATATTCACCTAGTTTGTTTTTTTCAATCTTTTAAAATCAAATTTCAAATTCATGGCTGATGTGGAGCAGATGGAGACAGAAGGCACTGAGCTGTTCCAGAGTGAACCCACAGCAGCTGGAGTAGAGTGGAAAACACACTTCAGTTCTCTCTGACACGCCTATTTTAACCTTAGGAAGCTTTCCTTACCTTTATTTTAGGCTCAAAAACAACCTCTCGATTCAGATGACTGGTGGATTCCTCAGCCTCTGCTCTCACGCACACTCTCTCCTCTCTCTCTCCTCTCTCTCTCTCTCTCTTTCTCTCTCTCTCTTACACATGCACACACTCCTGTTACAGAGCAGGCTCTAGCAAACAGATGTGCATTGATTTTTATTAAGTCAGTCATGTTGTGCTGCAAAACAGACTTCTACTACAGAGTGTCATGGATCACCGTGTCATCCTCCGTTATGACTCTTTTCTCAGAAACATTCAGATTAATAATTTTGTTAATAAAATGTCAGAAAATAATGGACCTTCCATTCCAGCCCTGCATGCTAACATACTGTAGGTCACTGGTTCTCTTACCTTGGACCTTGACCTGGTTGGGTGTGCAGGTAGGGCATGGCAACAGGGTGAACTCTTCAGCCTGGTGCATGGAGTAGTCAGTACTGGCCACCACTACCCGATCCCCGGACGCCCAGCCCTCTGGTTGGTCGTCCAGCTCCAGGACGCTGCTGTTGGACAACACGTCGATAGAAATGGAGGCCTGTGGACGAACTACAGGGGGAAGACGGTGAGAGTTAGAGCTCACGGAATGCAGCAAAGCTGACACACAATACTGCTACATTCACAACAGGCCTACACAGTCACACACAGCAACACTAGTCTACATTGGAATGGACGAAACCCATCCATGCCCACAAGACATGTGTGCATTGTTAAATCCATGGCTCATTTCCAATGCAGTACATTATTTCTGTGTGGCAAGACTAAGCAATATGGTTTAACAGCATTTTTATCTATTTATGATTGCTTACACACTCAAATTAAAGATAACACAGTAAGTGAAACCTGAGTAAAACCTCAGCCCGGGCTTGCACAATATAAGCACATTCTCAACCACACGCTGTTTGCAGAACACTTCGCACATTTCTCTACATTAGACACAGAAATCTAACATAGATAGATAATGTATTGTCCTCCAGGTAAAGGACATTTGTTTCCACAGCCTGCAACACATAAGAACGATAAATGGAAACAAGCATTGTCTGGAGTGGCTGCGATCAGCTCCGCCGGCCTGGTGGAATCCAGGGGGAACATTTGTGTCAAACTATTGTCATAAATAGTTTTCCAGCGGTGCATACCAGGCGTTGAAATCGAACCCAACACTTGTTGTTGCCCGAATTCAGAATCACAACAAAAGTCATCAGACACAACAAAGAACCAGCTGGGGCAGTGCGGGCGGGGCATCATCAAGGCCATTGTGGCCGCAGGACATATCAGTTTCTGAGGGGCAGAAGGCCAAACTGAAGGGGCATGGCGGCTCATGGCCCTCATGGCCTCCGTGGAATTCCTGCCCTGGTTGTGATGCAAAAATACCATTTGTAGAAGGCTTTATATAGTTCTGAATGAAGTGTTTGCTTTTACAAGAGATATTTTGTGTCTATGTTTTTGGTTTTGTAGAGTTCCGACAAAGTTTCAGAAATTGTGTTTTAGCAATCTCGAAAAAACCTGTAGTAACTTTTGACTTACAGTACGTCATGTTTGAGTGTAGCAGCAAAACTTGAACTGGCTCGCGGGCTTTGCTCTATTTCGAAAAAGACTTCTTACACTGTTCCTCATATTTCAAGGTGTTCTCAAAATAATTCCTATGATATCAATAAGGTGCAAAGAATGAATGTACATTGTGACTTTCTCACTTTTTAAATAATTAAATACGTATGTATGCCATTTCATCAGTCATCTAACCGACCATCCATCTTCCAGCGCTTATGCAGATGCGGTGGCAACAGGCAAAGCAAGGTGGCCCAGATGTCTTTCTCCTGATCCATGTACTCTAATCTCTCCTGGGGAATCCCAATGAGTTCCCAGGCCAAATGGGATCTATATCTATATACTATAATCCCTTCAGAGTGTTCCAGGTCCGTTTCCTCCCGTTAAAAGTGCAAGATTTAATCCATTTGAATTGTGCGTTTTCCTTTGAATGTCCAGCAATACATGATGCACATGTCAATTTCCAAGCTCCACCCACTCTTTTTAAAATTAAACTACTTAGTTTGATTTTGGAAAAGATCAACTTTGTTAGGCTAAGTCAAAAAAACTACTGAGTTATGTTTAGGAAAGATCACGGTTTGGCTTTAAATATCTCCAGAAGTGCCATAACTTAAGTGTGGAAGTTAGGTGACAAATAAGTCAACATTGACTTTTGGTTTCACACGGGACACAAAAAGCGGTCACCCTGACCTCTTCCCTACGTGGTGCACACTGCTCTTTATACTTCCTGGTTCACAATTAAGTGGATTACATCCGAATTGATTTTGTGCTGACCATCACAAAAAAATAAATAAGGGAAATTTTTGATCTACACGAATCAATACATTCAATTTTGTGACTATTCCACAAACTGTGCTGCCTTACCAGCCCTCCTCATGTCGCCACAACGGGCACCTAAAGTATCTTCACTGATTCTGCCAGTATCTCTATCTGCATTTGGGTCCTCCCTGCCTGTGCTGCATCCATCAGGCGAGCGCAAATTTATTCAAATATAATTCAACATTTTTGAAGTTGTTTTTTTCCGTGTTCACTTGTCATCCAATTGTGTAAGAATCTGTTAACCAGAATAAATCTCAGCCTTAAAATCACATGCATTTTCCTGAGAACTAGGTGAGTTCAGTTGTATTAGGAAACATTGTGTGTGCGTGAGGGGTAATTGGAGAGTGATGCAAATGGGCAGTACCCAGTGTCAAAAGATCACTTCATCACTCTCCACATAACACACTAATACACACAGAGACAAGCAACAAGCCCAGACAGAGGTGTTGTGATATCCCAGTATGGTTGGAGCAGTGCCTGTGAACTCTGAGCTGGCTGTGTGGCTGTGTTTTCCTGATCTGGGCTCCATGTATTCCAACCACAGCAGCCTACGCACGACACACTCTCTTGAGCACAGCCAGAGTCTTTACGGACATTGATACTTGTCTTACTTGTGAGGGCCATTAATCCATGTTGAGTATCAAGTTTTACATTCTCCTATTTTCAGAGGAAATGTCATACATACTGTACTCACATACATAAACACAGACACTGGAAGTAAGTCATGAACGTACCCAGTTTTCCACAGAGGAAGCGGACCCTGTAGTTGCGACAGAGGCCATGAGCCTGGTCCTTGTTGAGGCAGACGAAACCGTAGTCCTTATCGGTCTTGTGGATCACATCTCCGGTCTGGTTGGCTGGTATGCCATCAAGGGTTTCGGCCTGGACAAAGGGAGAGATGATTGGTGTTCCTCGAGATTAAAGAAACATTTCAAAAAGTCGGGAAATGTACTTGTCTATAACTTGAGAGAGAGACAGAGATGTCTGGCCACTTGGTTCAGGACAAATTGTGTGTTTTTGCACCAGACATCTGGTATTTGTTTGAGGTCTGGCTTTATTTTGTTACTTCCGCCAAGGCCGAAGGCCTAGGAAGGAGGTTATGTTTTCACCGGCGTTTGTTTGTTTGATGGTTTGTCCATTTGGAGGATTACTCCAAAAGTTTGTGATGGATTTTAATGAAATTGGAGGGGTGGGGTGTGGCACAATGAACAATGCATTAGATTTTGGTGGCAATCCGGATCATGATCCGGCTTCGGGAATTTTTTTAATAACTCCACTCCGCCCAGCCTCAGCGACGTACCGCTTTATTAACGCGTTAAAGTTGACAGCCCGAGTTAAAATAATGTTCCGCCACCACGGCTGGTGTGTGTATGTGTGTGGGTTTGAGAGAGAGATAGAGAGAGGGGAAGAGAAGGTGGACTATTGCATGCAAAGTCTCTGTAAGTTATTAATAACTTACTCGGAACACCGTTTTTCTCAATTTGTCACCCGCCTGCCCGACCTGCGGGTTCTGGTTGGAGCTGCGCATCACTACGGCCCCGGATGGATAGATAGACGGTCTTACAGCTTAAGTTAACAACTGTTGTGCTGGTTTTGTTACGTTTGAATAGTTCTTGTTTGTTTTCGTTAGCTTGTAAGTCACAGAGGATAGTGGGAAGTGGTTTGTGTTGGCGGTGGTTTGTGCTTGTCTTTTGCATAAAGTAGCTGTGCTAAACACACTGTGGTTTTCTTCCAGCTAAATGTGTTCTGGAGCCAACAGTGCAGAGTATGCAGGTATACATTATTTTGCATAATTGCTATACTGCTAGCTGCCATTTCTCATACATAATATTAGCTAGCTAGCAAGCCCTAAGTTGACTCTCAACATCTGGCTTGTCTACCAACAACAACATTGCTCTTTTATATGGACCTTTTACAGAGGAACTGTGAAAACTTGAATCCTGCTTGCACTAAAAGTGATCTTGTGAAACCTAGCAGGTTACCCATCAGATCTGGTGGCATAACGCATTGGAGAGGCCAGCAGATGTCTCAAATGTATATACAGGATGTGTTTCTATAAATGGATTATTATAGAAAAATACTACGACAAGATACAAAATATTGTAGAAAAAAGAAAGCTGTGATGCATTATATTTTCTTAATGCAGACCTATTCATCCATCACACATTTGAATGCAGGTCTATTGTAGGCTAAGTGTTTACTGCAAGTCTAATGCATTCAAATATATTGTACAGTATATTGGATCATAAAACATGGACATTCATGTCAGCTAGCCTGCTGGCAATACTTGCACCTCAGTACAAAAATAACAGACTGTCCTTTTTTTAACCTTTCTCAAAGAGCAATGAAACTGCGGTCTCTTGAACTCCAGTGGCCTTCAGTGGTAGCATTACGGTACAAAGCAAAACAACAGTTCAGCCTCAGGCTACTGAGCCTCTTGACATTTTCTTGGGATGGTTTAGATCCCAAACAAATCAGAACCACAATATGTAACATATTGGAACAAGACAACAACAAAAAACATTTGGCTGCTAAAAATAGAGAACCCACAGAGGCAACTCAGACAGGGAAAACTGCAAACGGAGGAAAACAGACTCGGTGGAAAAATGATGACACACACAGAGCTAGAAAGCTTGGGAGGGCTTGGCAGTTCTTACTGAATGTTTATGAAAACGCAACGGTTGCAGCTACACACTACATGGTAACAGACAGATACTACAAAACTAGGAAACTAAGATTAGTACATTTCTGGAGATTATTTTATTTTATCAAACGACATAAAAGGACAGTCCAGCAAGGGAACAGGAGGACATAAAGGACAGATTGTAAGGGAGTTTGAAAAGTAGATGCATTGGAGCAAATTATTATTATTATGAAGTTATACTGTTGCACAGCGGCCATAAAAAGGAGCAGCTGGATCCTACAGTAGCTACTTTTTATGGTAATGTATGGGTGTTGGGAGGCGGTATGGGCAGACCTGGCACTGCTGCTTATCTTCATGGAAGGCTAACAGCTGCTGCTTTATGGTGCCAGGCTGGATCCACATCCACGGGCTGCTGCCATGTCATGTCCCAGCAGCACAGTAATGGCAGGTTGGCAGGTCTGTGCTGATGATCAGCTGACTGAATGGATAGACAGACCTACCCCCCGACAAAATTGTACTCAGGAGCAGCTGGACCTCCTCTTTGGTACCCCATTAATCCAACAATGTTGTTGCTATGTGTGAGGATGTGATTTTAAAGTTACAGTTTTTCAGGTTTTTCATGAAATCAAATCCCATTTTTGATATTATTTATGGTCGTAACTAGGGATGCACCGATACCCATACCAGTATCGGGTATCCGATACTGTACTCATGTACTGGTACTCACAAAACAGCTCCGATACAACGGCACCAATACCACCGATACGGAATAAAACATGACCGTCTGTCAGAGGCTCTAATGGGTTAAGTTTGTTAGAGGCATCTCCTAAAACTACAGATTCTGTGGATTGCATACTGTATACTACTAATAGCTCCATGGTAAATACCAGTATAGTGGTGCACTGGGTGTCTGTCATCATTTATGCATCTCTATGTTCATCAACAGATAAACACAGACAGTTTTGATTGGTAACTGCAGATGTCCATTTTGTCCAGAGCAATTGTCTTACTACTAATAATTAAATCAAGAGAAATGTAATGTTTGCAGTAGTAATTAAATGACATTTAGGCAGTAGTGTTCCAGGCAGCTCTGCACACGCACATACCATGACCTGAGTCCCAGATAGTCTGGGCTTAGCCCCAGACCTTGTCAGCTCCTAGACACGTCCCTGCTGCTAATGCCATTGGAACATCCTTCTGCTGCCGCCTCACATTAAAATCATTCGACTGGCAAAACACGGAGTGGGCTTTTGTTGTGAATAAGCCACAGGAGATGCAGCGTATTTGTCACTGTGGTTAGCATCGTCAGCAATCATTCATCAAAAATGTGTTGACAACAAGTCAACAACGGTCATTTGGATGATTTTTTGACAGCAGATCTTTTGCAGGGGGTAATGGAAAAAGAAGAATCCGACACAGAGAGCATTTCTATGCTGGTCTGTTGTAGGTTAAGGGTGTACTGTGGCTCAGAGGTAGAGAGAGCCGTCCACCAATCGGTAGACTGGCCGACGCGCTCCGGCTGAGGTGGGATCCCGACCCAGCGATCCACCTCCCCGACGGTGCGGGAAAACCACTGGCCCGTCTCGCCCGCACTGTCAGGAAAGTGGAGCTTGACGACCCAAAGGATGGTGACGAGAGGTTAACGTCGCGCTGCTGTGAAGTGGATCGGTGCCGTTGTATCGGAGCCGTTTGGCGAGTACGAGTACATGAGCACAGTATCGGACCCGATACCCGATACTGGTATTGTTTCGGTGCATCCCTATTTTAAGAGTAATTATAAAGTGTGGTAGGGAACCTGAAATCATCTGGTTCAGCTGAAGATTTCCTCCTACATGTACTCCTGCACATTGACAGAAGATGCCATGTGTTGTTGATGATATAACAGACCAGACCAAGTTGAGTGAAGTTGAATAACGTCGGATTAAACAAAATATAATGAAACTGTTTGGCAATGAACAGATCGATCCCCTCAGGGGCGCCGGTGAATGTCTGGCCTCGAGCACCAACATTGCCAGAAATGGCCGTTGTTACGAGCGAAGCCCCGTCTCTTTAAGGTGTGACCTCGCGGTTAACCTGTGTGTGACGTAGTCGAGCGGTGGTGTCGGTGTGTAGTCGCGAAAAGAGACGAGAAAGATAGTGTGCGTTAGTTAACCGCAGTCACAGTGAAGGATAAAAGTCTGTTTACCGTTGCAATGTTACAGAGAGAAGGTGCATTTATGTTTCGACGTTTATTTATGTTACGTCCGTCCTTCTGAATGAAAGTGCCGGTCGTCACAGCAGAATTGACTCGAGAAGTCTGTCACCAACTACGAGCCAGGCTAGACTAGAGTTAGCCAAGTCCAGGAAACTCCCAACTACGGTTCGGAGCGGAGAAGCTGGAAAGGTAACACTGTGCTTGTTGGTCTTGACTCTGGACTTTATAGTCAAGACTTGAGATTCACATGTGAGTTGCAAAACAATGACTTTGTCTCACATCTTATGAGCGGCTGCCTTGCATTGCCGGACAAATCAACTTGTCTTTGCTCCAAATCATGAAGTGGAGGGGAAAAAAAGTGCATTCTGGATGCACAGTGATGTCAATCATCTAACCTGAACCTGGGTAACAGCCCAGACACACCAGGAACATCAGGAGCGCGTGGCGGCTGCGTTACTTGTTGTTTTTAATTTCGGCGTCCGTGTTAACAGGTTAGAGCAGCCACACTGCCTGCGTGAGATGCGCGTCACATGCGTCTCAGCTGCGTCTCTTCTAGAGAATAGAGGTCTCGCCTATTTTTGACGCGTGCCGCGCATCTTACAGCAGCAACACACAGTGAAGGTGATCTATTGACTGTATATTGACATCATACCAGCAAGATTACTACAGTTTACATGTCTATTTGTAGAATTAGTCACGGAAATGAAAAAAAAGTAAAGACTTATTTTTAAATCAACACCTCCTGCTTTCATTTAAAAATAAAAGCCCTCAAGCGTTTTTTCTGCGGACAGAATTCCTTCATTTGTTAACACAAGGCTTTTATTCTGAAATATGAGCAGTCAGTGCTGTGGAACATGCAGTGACTTAGAGAGCTCAATGAATTGATAAAGTATGGGGTTTAAATCAACACTTCCTGCTTTCATTTCGAAATAAAAGCCCTCAAGCGTTTTTTCTGTAGACAGAATTCCTTCATTTGTTAACACAAAGCTTTTATTCTGAAATATGTGCCGGACAGTGTTCTAAAACATGCAGTGACTTGGAGAGCTCCATGAATGAATATAGTACGGAGTTTTAATTGTCGATTATTACTATTATTTACAAATTACCACACGTTTCTTAACCTTTCTCGGTCTAAAATAAATATAGATGATATTTATAATGAAATGAAATGGCCATTAAAAGGCAAACTCTATGTAGAAAGAAAGAGCTGACAGCAGCAGCTGCAGTAGCAGAAACACAGCTGACACGCAGCTGAAATGCAGCTGGTGTGAACGCCCGACGCGTGAATTACGCAGCCACCACACGCTCCTGACATTCCCTGTGTGTTCCGGACGTCAAAGTCCCTTTCAATGTGGGCTCGTGAACAGTGCTGGGATGTAGGCCTATAAACGGTTTACATTTTAATACATCAGAATGCTGCAGGGATGTTACTGAAAAAAATATTACCATGGCACAATATTAAAGTTTCTGCTGATAACCATCAATGGGTTTTTTTATGGAAGAATATGATAATGATCCGGTTGCCAGCATGGGCAGCTCTCATCTCTGTGGCCTGGTGACTGCATTTGCTATCAATGAGGTGTCTCATACATGTATGAGTGTCTGATGAAGTAAGAAGAGATTTACCTGGATGTCAAGAGGAGTGCTACACAGCCTGTCTGGGTAGGCCTCGTGCAGGTCAGATACCTTCTCCCAGTCTCCAGATCCCCTCTCATCGTCCCTGTCGAACCATTCTGTCCACTCTGCCTCTGTGAGACACACACACACACACACACACACGTTCAGTGGTCAGACAGCCCAGCGGCTGATCTTACACTAATCTACATCAGGGCTTTGACTTGTAGTCCATTTGGGCTGTCAAAGAGCATTTGTAGCAGAGTAATTGAAGGGCTCTCTTCTCCCATTGTGCTCTCTGTCTGGCTGACACAGCGAGGGGGGGGGGATGTGCATTTGACTGTGGGCTTGGATTTGAATCTGGAGCTCGACACACACACAGTATCTCAGGCTACCTGAAATATGAGCGCAGGTCTCATAGCCTATTTCCACTGTGTGTAATGTGCCCACATGTCAATATCTACTTGCTGGAGTCTGGCAGTTTCATTAAAATAACTGCTACCTGACGGGAGATGAGAAGCATCTAATTGGATTCAGCTTTGAACCGGTGGTGGAGGAGGGGTCAGTAACAGCAGCATACCAGACGGCTGGGTACGAGGCAGACGTATTGATGAGGAGATGATTGGGTGATGAGATCGCCGAAGCTGATCAATTACGGCTCAGGAAGAATTTAAAGAGGCCAAGTGAGATGATGGAACAAGGAGTGTAAGGATATCCATAATCAACCGTTTAACCGTTAACCAGTATTAAGCATTTTAACTGATTAACGCTATCGGTTAAAACGGTTGTAAGAAATGTTAATAATTAATTTAAAAAGCTGAGGAAAAACTCGTCACTTTAAGGAGAAAAGCTGGTCCAACTTAAGAGCCCACCTTAAGACAGTCTGAGCCGGCGTTACAGATACAGGAAGTTGGCACCCGTCTCAAGCTCGCTTGAGCGGAGCGAGTTGTAGCATCCTAGCGTTTATTCACCGACACATACAGTTGTATGTGTGTGACAGTGGTGAGCACGAAGCTACCAGCAGAGCTATAGATGCTAACGTAGCACAAATACACACACTGTTTGTTGGAAAATCGCTATCGTTAATCCGGGCAGACAGAGTGTCATTACGCCGGGCAGACACACAGCTGACAACCTGCTAAACTAAACTAAATGTGCGGTGGAGACTTTTACTGGGAAAGTAGCTGCATGTCCGCGACACTACACAAAGTACCGTGGCTGCTAAGTTAACGCTCCCGGACGGTGAACTGGGGACTCAGTTGTCTGTTGTCCTCATACACTGCAGCTGGTACACCGCTGCATTCGAGGCAAAAAATCTTGTCGGGTTACGGTTAATAATCGGTTAACGAGGGTCGGTAATCGGTTAAGAACATTTTTCAAAATTAGCATCCCTAAAGGAGTGTATATCCTGCAGTTGAATTCCCAACCTCTAAGAGAAAACTACAGATGTGTTGATTATTATTTGCACGATCCTCCCTTTAAATGCACATGTAAAGAGAAGAGAGGTGACCTTCGCAAAAACTGGCACACTGTTCTATGAATACAGAACATGTTTAGGGCAGAATGTGTCACATCTGCACCTGAAAAACAGGCACAAAAGCATTGTAACTCTGGCCATGAGAGACACTCATTTGGAGGACACCTACATTTCATACGACAAACCCTTGAAGTGTGTGTGTGTGTGTGTGTGTGTGTGCGTGTGTGTGTGTGTGTGTGCGTGTGTGTGTGTGTGTGTGTGTGTGTGTGTGTGTGGAGAGTTACCTTGCACCCACTGGCTGCTGGTGGTGATGGTGAAATGCTCCCCATAACTCGACTGAAAAACACGAGAGCTCCGGGCCTCTGAGGACGCCTTGGTCCCTGACAACACACACACACATCCCTTATAACACTTTACTGCATACAGTACATGAGACCAGGCTGGCAACGAAAATTAAAAATTGGATTCCTACCTTGATAGACAGCGTGACCCTCGACAGCAGAAGAAGGGTGTCCTTTTATCACTATAAAGGACCAGGGATGCCTGTAAAGCAAAAAGAGAAGATAGATGAAGCAAGGGGAAAAGAAAATAGGTAAACGCTTTCATCCCAACTCGTCACATACCGCCGCTTTGTCACGCCCCTTAGGCAAGAAAACCACTATAGTTAGGTTTAGGATGAACTGCATGGTTGGGCTTAAAACTACTACGTTTGTACAGTGAAAATTAGACTGAACATTGTGAACACAGGAAACAAACAAACAGCTGATTGTAACTTAACGCACGGGACATGAACAGCGGTCTCCTGGAGGAAGAGCCCAGTCACACAGCAGTTCGTGAAATAGTCACAACATTTATTGTATTGATTCACATACATAGACACAAATTTCAAATTTTTTTTCCTGATTGTCAGTACGAAATCAATTCGTTTGTAGTTCACTTAATTGTGAAATGGGGAGTATAAAGTGCGGCGAACGGGAGAAGGTCGGGGCGGATGGGTGGGTCAAAAGACACAGGAGGCCGGTGTTCATGTCCCGTGTGAAACCACAAGTCAATGTTGACTTATTTTATAAGTTACAGCACTTCCGGAATTATTTTAACCCAAACCATGATCTATTCCTAAACCTAACTAAGTAGTTTGTTACCTAAGCCTAACCAAGTCGATCTATTCCTGAACCTAACCAAGTAGTTTGTTACCTAGGCCTAACCAAGTAAATCTATTCCTAAACTTAACTAAGTAGTTTTATTTTGAAAAGACTGTAGTGGAAGCTGACACGTGCGTCAACGTGTTGCTGGACATTTGTAGGAAAACACATGAAAAATAGTGATGTGTCGGTCGTGAAAGAGCCGGCTCTTTTAAGTGAATGATGGGAGCCCAGAGCCATTTTTTTCTTTTATTAATTCAAAGCAGAATGATAGGATGATCTTCTCCAAGCCACGGTCACTCCATGCACTGACTGTGACTGAGTGTTGTGTTAATGACGTCCGTGCGACCAATCAGGTGATGACAGACAACGATCACACCATCAAGCAGGTGCGCGGCGCGCTGACAGACTACAGGTACAGAGCAGGAGGGAGAGGAGGAGAGAAAGAGAGAGAGGAGTGTGATGCACAAATAGCAGACAAGATGAGTGACAGTCGGAAACGAAGCAGCATGTAAAATGATGGTATTCTGGAAGTTATAAGGTTTAATATAATTATATTGAATAATTTAAGTGATATATGTGCACACATACTAATCATAGGTCAAAACAGCACTAAATTTGGCTGAATTGTAAAAGGCAGAAGTGGTAAAACGAAGAGCTGTTTGGGAGCCGAAAGAGCCGGCTCTTCTTGGTGAGCTGAGCCAAATGATCTTGCTCAATAAAAAGAGCCGGAATTCCCATCACTAATGAAAAATACGCTGTTGAAAGTCGTGCTGTACATCACTAACTACGTCACCACACTCCCGGCGCATTTTTCTCGTGGCGTTTACAGTTGCTGCGGATGGGTTGACATTGTATTTAAGCCCGGTGCGTTTCATACCAGCGCTAAACGGTGCCTGTACCAAACGCCAAACGCCGTGACAAAGCCTCAGTATTCCTAACGCCCTGGGAATGAGAAAGGGCTGGATAGAGGAATACTGGATAGAGGAAATGAGACGTGACATAGGGAGGGGGCAGGGAATGGAGAAATTAGAATTACTACCTCGCAGCACCTCCACCCTAAGACCACGTCACTTCAATGCACCCGATTCGCCTCCTGTTAGACTAATGTTCTATATGTGTTTAGGAAACGTTTAGGGTTTTTTTTCTCAGGAGGGTCAATGCACTGTTATGGTATGTCAAGCAGGTTTTGAATTACAATTTTGGTAACATGTTTTATATATTTTTTGCCTTATAATCATCCCTAATTAGTATAATCCAATATTTATATTCAACTGCAACACTTTTGTTTTCATTTGAAGGGATAGTTCAACATTTTGGGAAATTTCTTATGAGAGTTAGATGAGAGGATCGATAACACTCTCGTGTCTGTATGCTAAATATAAAGCTAGAGCCAGGAGATGGTTAGCTTAGCTTAGCATAAAGACTGTAAACAAAGGGAAACAGCTAGCCTGGCTCTGTCCAAAGGAACCCCCCATAAAAAAGGCTAATAATTGTTTTTAGACATTGTTTTTTGCCTCCTCCAACCAGTGAATTTGCAGTTCTACATCAATGTCGGTCCAAAACGTCATCACTTCATCATTTTATCAAAATCGTATCAGTTCATCCTCGAGTCCAGGTGGACGTTTGGGACATTTGAAGAAATTCCCTCCAGGCGTTCCTGAGATATCACGTTCACGCAATGGGACCGGACGGACGGACAAATGGACAACGTGAAAACAGAATGTCTCGGAGGCATAAAAAAGACGGGACATACAGATAGAAACAGCAGGTGAAAAGTGACACACATACACACACACGCACACACACACACACACACACACGCACGCACGCACACACACACACACACACACACACACACACACACACACACACACACACACAGTATGAAACTCTGTCAGCACAGATGGTGGCATTATATTTCTAATAAAGAAGATAAAGAGTGAGCGGCTGACATCCACAAGAGGGGAGTCTGGGTAATTAAATGAGGTATCCCAGCATGCATCACTCAGATAATAACACGCTGGCTGTTGCATGTGTGTGACTCCATGTCTGTGTTGAAGATGTCACCATGTTCGTGTGAAGGGAAGAGAGAGGATGTGATACTGGTGTGAGTGTGTAACAGTCAGGAGATAGGTGTGACGACACTGGTAATGACGAGATGGAGATGAAGACTTTCAGTATACAGCGCACCGTACATATCTGTGTTGGCTGGGGCAGCGGTGGCTTAAAGGTCCCATATCATGCTCATTTTCCAGGTTCATACTTTTGTGTTTCTACTAGAACATGTTTACATGCTGTAATGTTAAAAAAACAACTTTATTTTCCTCATACTGTCTGCCTGAATATACCTGTATTTACCCTCCGTCTGAAACGCTTAATTTTAGTGCATTTCAACGGAATTGCAACGGAATTGCGTTGCTTGGCAACAGTTTGGTTCCATATTTACTTCCTGTCAGTTGATGTTATTTACATAACGTGCAACAGGAAATGAACTGGGACACATTTAGAATGTTTACATTTAAAACCGTGTAATGGTCTAAATATTGTATATTTGTGACATCACAAATGGACAGAAATGGACAGCTTGTTTCTGAATACGGGCTTTGTGTGTTTCTCCGTATATTGAGTGTTTTGATAGTTTACCAGTTTTTATACAGCACTTAAACCTGCTTCTTATCTCTTTCATATTATAAAAGAGATAAAAATCTCACTTTTTACAATATGGGACCTTTAAAACCCAACCCCTCCAGTAGAGCTGGTCAGTGACCAGCAGATCACACTGTGGTTGTACTGGGCAGCTTCCAGGTGTGAATATGTAACTGTGTGAATGTGATCAATCCATTGGTACCAACTACTGTATACATGCCATATAGCTTGTTGTAAAGGAGGCTAAATATCGCTCCAAAGTTACGCTAAATTTTGGCAAGGAAAAACTGTCATGGCCATTTTCAAAGGGGTCCCTTGATCTCTGACCTCAAGATATGTGAATGAAAATGGGTTCTATGGGTACCCAGGAGTCTGTGATCAGGGCGCTCCTGTAAAAGAGAGGAAACGCTTCCTCTCAGTGAAACTGAACACTCATATGTGAACCAGCTGTTCCTGAATTGCTGTGATATGAAAAATGTCCTGGCAACGAGGGAATATTGGGGGAAAAAAATATGGTGCCAGTGATGATGCCAGCAAAAATGTTGCCATGAAATCTATTTGCCTCTTATTTCAAGATGCAATATGAGGTTAATTCAATCCAACCTCACTTTACTGAACATTACACATCACATGTTTAACTTAAACATTGTGTTGTTTTTAATAACAAAATAAGACAAGCATCTCAAATATATAATATCATATCTTGGGCTGCAACTAACAATTACTTGCACAATTAATCTGCAGATTTTTTTTTTTCAATTAAATCATTGTTTAATGTGTTAAATGCCCCCCCCCGACTCATGTGAGTCGTTAGTCACGCGACTCGTTGGATACATCAGACTGGCAATACGTCATCCAGAGTAGGCTCTCATGACCACGCCCTCTTCTGGGGAACACCGTACCGTGTCCCTCGTAGACGGTAACAGAGTAAAGAGAAGAAGTTGAAACATGTCTCCAAATTTCTACTTTAACCAAACCGCTAATAGTGATAATGCTATGCTGAAGAGTTGCTGTGTAGTTGGTTGCACCAAAAATAAATACAAAAACGCTGATCTCCGATTTGTTCACCTGCCATGTACTAAAAAAAATGTTATAGAGGGGCTTTATGGCTCCAAGCTATAGACCAGACCAGCAGAGGCTTTCACACTGATATTTGAGGCTCATATGATACGTGAATATTCACTGCCAGTGTGCTAAATGGCAAAATGATGCTGGTGACAGTGACTAGCATGGCTAGCTAACGTTAGCTTGAGTGTGAGGCTGCTGCAGTAACACAGTCATACATTAGCGTTACAGCAGCATCAGACTGTCGTCTCCAACTAAATCTCAACCTACAGATCAAACAGTTGGTTATTAACACGGCACTGACCAAGCATTGGTATTTGATGAGCTGGGAGTGAGAATGTGTTGCATGTGCTCGCACACGGGGGGACACAATACACCTTCCTGCCAATGGTTCCACGCTATTCCACTGACCTACAGGTGGCAGCAGTCCGCCAGCAAAGGCAGAGAAGAAGCTATTAAACATGGACGTAAACAATACCGGATTTACTTAAAAAGACGGCTTTGCAAATGTTTAATGAGGAAGGAAATGCATCCGTGTTTTGATGCGTAACACTGAATGTGGACATGACTATTGCTTGTTTACAAGAAAACTCCACAGGGCCCCTTTAACCAAGTGCTGAACATATGGAGGGTAGTTTAGGGGGTCTGACGGTGCATTAACACGAGTACATCCATCAGGGCCAGCCTGGCAGCAGTCCGTGAGGTCATAGAGAGGTGACTGACATTGATCAGTAACCCTCGTGTATTGCTGCTGATGTGCTATGGTCATTCTGTGCAGTGAGTCAGTAAGGTGTTACTGTCTACAACATTAAAACAGGAACGTATGATTGAAGTAAGTAAAGTAGACGGAGAATCCAACTTCCAATCAACAACACAATTTGGTTGGTATCCAAATAATATCCCACAACTTTAAACCACCCTGTATACGTCCCCCGACTGTCTGAATCCATTTTGCTGAGGTGTGTTGCCGTATTTCTCTGTGCTGCCACCAGCCCCACTCACTGTGGCAGCTGCGGTAAACACATGCAAATTACATAACTGAGAATGTATTGCAGAGTCTACACTGTGTCATAAATTTCAGCTTATTAAAATGTCTCTGGGTGCGCCGCAAATTACACAGCCTCTCTCTCCTGATGACACCAGTGTTGGCCTGTTTGGCAACAGTGTGGAGAGGAGGCGACAAGAGTCATTAGGCAGGAATCCCTCTGTCGCCCTCACCACCATCGCTCCCATCCATTTGCTCTGTCCTCTGCAGCATCCACAGCCACGGAGCAAAAGTGCATATTGGGGAATGGAATGTCAACTCGTGCTCTGCGCTGATGTTCTTTATCAAACCCTCTCAGTGTTTCCTTCCGTGTCCTCAGCAGCATTAAAGCTACGTCTACATTAATACCTTTTCCTTTTAAAACTTAGCTTTTTAAATCAAAAACGATCTCCGTCTAGATGAGCATTTTTGGGCCGTTGCAGAATGAATCTCCGTCCATTCTATCATGACGCATGACCATTTACATATGCCAGTGTAAACAGGAAGTAGCGATAGACATTGATGCAAAGCGCTCGGATAATAGCTTCCCTCCTGCGCATGTAGGCAGTAGTAATATTATAAAAATGCAGAATTTAACTGCAGAATAGCTGCTAGCATAGACAACAAGGTCAACAATGCTTGTAACTCGTTATCCATGTTGAAATTAACCACCGGTGGTCGAGGCCGACAGTGTTTGGTTCACGTGACGGGGCGTGACGAACCAGGGAAGGACACGACTGATGAGACCCGATCAAGAAGCGAACGTGGGCGTCGTTTTCAAAAGTCTCTGTTTCTGGGTCGTGTCTAGAAGGTAACCAGCAAACTGCGAAGTCTGACTTGCAAAAACTTGCAAACACTCTCACGAGACGCGCTGCCCGATGACCTATCCTAACCTTAACTATTCAAGACCAATGCCTACGGGTTCCCTTCTAGACACTATACCCTGTTTCTGTTCGTCCAGACTAAAACGCAACCTCTGAGTTTTAAAACTAAAACTGGGTCAGCAGGGTTTTCAAACGTCTCCGTTTTAGGGGCTAGAAAACGCCGGAGTAGCGTGGACGCTAGGCATAAACGTAGCAAAACGTTGCCTAAGTTTCATACGACCGCCTTGCTCGGAGGCTAACCACAGGGCCTACATTACTACGATGCATCAGCATCTTCTCTCAGCCCACAACATGGTCTCTGTCATCGTAGCTGACTAACCGTGCAAAACGAAACACATTCACACCAGCTTGTAATGTACTATGCAAAGTCGCCTATCCAAAAGTTCTGCATTCTTTCAGAGCACAGTTGAGTCTTGTTTGAGGAATGTGTCAGTGTACAAGTCTGCACATTTTTATCCACTCCGATAACCCTTATGTCAGAAACTTTGAGACATCTCCAGGGGTTTTTGTTATCATGGCACGATTCAGTTTCCATTTCCCATGCATTCCTGACATACTAACGCACACACACACACACACACACACACACACACGCACACACACGCACACACACACACACACACACACACACACACACACAAATAGGCCAAGCTTTTTCCCTGCAGATACAGCATCACTAAGATACACACAAAAGGGTTAGCAGCTACAGCATTCCATAACAAGTGCACACGCATGTCCATTAAATGACATATATCCACCCTTGTGTTCCTGGGGGCTTGGTGAACAGAGACGGATGTTTTTTTTCTCAGGAGTTGGTGGAGACCAAACCCGAGCTAACAGGAGAATGAATGCAGGACTTACAGTATGTGATGGTTTTGTACTGGACTGCATTATATTGAGGGGTGTTTTTAACTCTCTGTCCTCCTCATGTATATAAATAGAGAGGATGAAACTGTATGGCTGTCAAAGTTAACACGATAATAACGTGCTAATGCAAATTGTTTTGAACGCCACTAATTTTTTTAATGCATTAACGCACCTTGGGATTTTTTTAGGTTGTAACTGAGCCCAGTTTTAAAGCTAGAGTGAAGATACTGGCATCATATGAAAATAAAAAAACCTAGGGAATCCATTGGTACCAACGATACATGCCATATATAGCTTGTTGCAAAAGAGGCTAAAGAACGTTCCAAAGTTATGCTCAATTTTGGCGAGGAAAAACTGTCATGTCCATTTTCAAAGGGGTCCCTTGACCTCTGACCTCCAGATCAGTGAATGTAAATGGGTTCTATGGGTACCCACGAGTCTCCCCTTTACAGACATGCCTACTTTATGATAATCACACGCAGTTTGGGGCAAGTCATAGTCAAGTCATCACACTGACACACTGACAGCTGTTGTTGCCTGTTGGGCTGCAGTTTGCCATGTTTGAATTATGAACGTCTTTGTTTCAGAAAATCAAAATGAAGATTCCCATCACAAGTTGGCACGAGGCTTAATTGGATGTCATGTGATTTCAAAAACAATATGACAGGAGAGCTCACCGAAATCCCAGAGTGGTGATGTGCTGGCTGCCCAGCCTGGAGAGGCTCTTCTTGGCCGAGTCCTCCAAGTTGTTGGAGCCCTCGTCGTTGACCACCATGGCCAGTATAAGCCCCGCCTCCACGCCATCCACGTACTTTGCAAGGCGACGGCTCTCGTCCTTACTACGATATGTGTCAAACCTGTGGGAGTGAAGGGAGGTTACAAGAGGAAAAGGGGAAGAAACAACATCATTATTGTGTCTTCCATTCATCCTAAAACAAAGACGGGCCAGAAAACGCATTTTGAAAACATTTGATGATTTTGTCCAACTGAAATTAAGTTGCATACTTTTTTTTTTTTTCCTATAACAGCATAAAAACGTTTTTCTAAATTACATGTCCTATAAATATATATTTAAGTTTCATAACAGCGCCTCCCGTCTGTGCTGTTTTTTCTCTGTGCACCCCTGCTGGCTCAGCTGCCAATGAAACCCGTGGCCCATGAAGCCCACCCACTCAGAGGCTTGGAGACTAAAGGAGCATTTCTGATGTATCTATGATGTATGTACATTTTTTCACTGATAAAAAATACATTAATAATACATTTAAAAAGGAAAAAAATCAGGGAGTGTACCTTCATAAAATGTGGACGTTAAAATAACCTCTTATGAGCGCAAGAGCTAAACACCAAGATCAAATATAAGTTGAACAAGCGATGACATCCATTAGTAAAACACCATCCCACTTCAAAGCAATATTTGCTGTCTATCCACTCATAATTACATGTATTGTTTAATTGTTCCTTAATCTCTACACCGCAGTTGACTCAGTCTGCATATTAACTGTGTTGTAATTTACTCAGTGCATTTTATGGCTGTCACCTCTAATCAGACAAAGTCTAATGACAGTAAATTAGAGGAGACTGGATGCAGTCCAATGACTTGCTTCCTCCTCTGAAAATTACAAGAATCTATTTACCACAATAAAAGCTGTATATCAATGCATCTGACCTCCATTTGGAATAAAAAATGCAATGGATAATTAAGCATGAAAGGATATTAAGGATGACATCAATTTCTATATTTAATATCCTTGCATGAAACAACGCTAGGGCCATTAGAGTCACATTTGTCTCCTTCATTACAAGCCTGTGGTTAGACAGCTTATGAGATGTCAGCCACCACATCATTCCTGCTCTAATTAAGAGTGTCATGATTGTTCAGCAGCCGAGACGCGGCCTCTGCTTCGAGAGGACCCTTTACCTGTCATCGTGCAGCACCTCTCCGGTCTTGGGGTCGACGACGTGGATAATGATGCCTCGGCTCCCCCAGCTTTTCTGGAACAGGTAGTTGTTTTGGTTGCTCTCTCCGGGGTGGAGGGTCTTGTTGAGGAGCGTCCACGACAGCTTCTGTTCTCCGTGGATCTCGAGTGTCCCTCCTGTCCCCACGCCAATGTACTTCCTCCCAAAGTAGCTGTGTTCCTTATCGCTGTCATCCAATCTAAGAACAGTGTGGGAGAATTATAAAGATTTTTTAATAATACATGTCTCTCTTCAAGTGCCATTTGAGGCGAGGAAGTTTGCTTCGGTGTTTCAGTTCATGACCCTTATGTAGACATCACACATCACCATATTTAAAGGTCCCATATTATGCTCATTTTCAGGTTCATACTTGTATTTTGTGTTTCTACTAGAACATGTTTACATGCTGTAAAGTTAAAAAAAAACTTTATTTTCCTCATAATGTTGGCCTGAATATGCCTGTATTTACCCTCCGCCCTGAAACGCTCTGTTTTAGCGTATTTCGACGGAACTGCGACAAAATTGCAACAGAATTGCGTTGCTAGGCAACAGCTTGGGTCTATGTGTATTTCCTGTCAGCTGATGAAATTCATGTACACTGCAACCAGGAATAAACTGGGACACATTTAGAATTTTTATGTTTAAAACGTAATGTAAAGGGGTCTAAATATCGTATATTTGTGACATCACAAATGGACAGAAATCCTGACGGTTTGTTTCAAATGCAGAGTTTCTGAATACGGGCTGTGTGTATTTCCCTGTGGATTGAGCGTTTCGATACTTTCACAGTATTTCTATAGGACTTAAGCCTGCTTTATAATAAAAAAACATGAAAATCTCACTTTTTTTATAATATGGGACTTTTAAGAGGTTTTAGCATTTCGAGGATTTTCAGAAAAATGGCAAAAAGACATTCTGCCTTCATGTGGTAGTTGGCAGCAAAGAGTGACGGGAAAAACAGGGGGGAGTATGGGTAGACATGTGATAGGCCTAGAGATCATGGACTCAAACTTGAGGACTGTCCACAAATCCTATGAAAAGACTAAAACCAAGTTTAGTCTCGAGTTAGTCAGTTCCCTACCCTGTCTGTGGCACTCAGACCTAAGTCCATTGGTTTCTACTGAAGACCTAAACCTTTAACATGACTCAAAGTCTATAGCCTTGCTAGCTCTTTGAGGCTGCTAACAAAGACTATGCTAACATGCTGATACATCAGACCGGCAATAGGTCATCCAGAGTAGGCTCGCATGACCACGAACCTCTTTTTTTGGGGGAAAACAATCCCGTGTCCCTCATAGACGGTACCATAGTAAAGAGAAGAAGTTGAAACATGTCTCAAAACTTCTACTTTAAATAGGGTGGCCATATATTCCAACCCCCAAAACGGGACCTTTAGGTGTACCGCACGTTCATGCGCGCTAATATGCACACACCATAGGCGTTTTCATCAGGGTGGCCAACTTGGCGCACCTGTGGCTTTCACCCCCTTTTATCACAGGGCTATCCCCGTCATGACTCACTGACAGTTTGGGAGTCCTGTAGAGAGTTTCCCTTGTCTGGGACTACGGAAATTATTTTTCAACTTTAGTTCACAACAACCGGTTCGTTGCACATTATCACTTACTTAGAGAATAGCATAGTAATGGTAGTAGGCTAGCCATACATGACATTGTAGAGTGGACATAGATGGCAATATTTATCCAGTAATAGAACTTTAACTCCATTCATTTACCTCCATTCATTTGAGGGAAAACAAAGTTGAAGGTATTTTCAATTTATTAATTTAATTTTAAAATGTATTTTTTTATTTATTTTTGAGGAAACATCCACCACCGCTCCACTCCAACAGCTGAGGCTGATGAGAATGCCATTTGTTTGGCAGGTATTTGGTTATAAACTGCAGTAGCTTATTGGGCAAATCATTTTTTTTAACCTGATGGTGGCGCTAGATGAAAAGTCAGGGGATCGCCAAAATCAGTAGGGTTTCATCTTCTGGGGAACACGAAAGTCTGTGTCTCATGACTGGCCGAAATTGCCATCCCTCGAGCCACGTTTCTAAAAGGGCTCACAAATATATTGTTTAATTTTTTAGAATAGGCTCAGTAATTTCCTAAAACAGCTTTCAACTGTAGTTTTTTAGTAAACATTACTCACATGGGAGGAAATAGTGGATTTGTTGGGGACTATTTTCAGAGGCAAGTGTATCCACATATGGTGCCCTAGTAAGTATTTGTGGCATCAGGATAGTGTATGTGGGATGGAGTCCAAATACACTACAGTGTGTTCACGGTAATGAAGGAACATGTCACCCAGTGCAACAATGTGACTAATTGATGTGTTTTTAGACAACAATGGAGCTCTCTGCCACAGAGGAATATAATATATCAGGCTTTTGATACACACACACATTCTTATTAGTATAGATGTATTCATTGCACATGAGATTTTCTGACAATAAAAAAAAGATATTGAGATGAATCAGAGGATGAATCCACATTTGGTGCTCTGAATATTTCTGGCAGCAGGACAGCATGTGGGATTGAGTCAAAATAAACTACAGCAGAGTGTGTGTGTGTGTGTTCATGGTAATGAAGGAATTGAGCTATATGGCACTGAGGAATAAGCTAGGATTTACTAGTCCTGGTCCAGGTTTGAATTGGGTTGCCATTTCCTGTAACAGATTGTTACTCATGGATTGTAATACATTTTATGGGTGTGACAGTTGTGGATCAGGGCTAAGGCAATACTTTGCAGTATCAATTCATCACTGGTTTTGGTCTCTACATGAGATTTGTCATCATTAGCAAAAAACAGTGTCTGGCTTTTCCTTTAAGGTTAACTGTCTGATAGGCATTCAGTTTAATATTAATACAGACTTTATATAAGAAGTGGATGTAGTCACCGTGGCGTCACCCATTGCTTTGTGGACTGCTGTTTTGAAGCCTTGGCTTCAGGGTTTTGGCTGTTACCATCTTGGCTTTTGGCCGTCGCCATCTTGGCTTTTTGGAACCAGGACTGACACAAAAGGGCGGAGCTAAGTAAAACCGAATGCTGAATAAGACATTTTTTAGGCGACCAAAATGTTACAATTAACTTTCATGAACTGAAAACACACTGTGAAAGAGTGTCCAAAAAATGTCATTCAGATCCATCGCAGGCTTTTGGAGTAATCCTCCAAACGGACAAACAAACAAACAAACCAACGCCGATGAAAACATAACCTCCTTCCTAGGCCTACAGCCTTGACGGAGGTAATGAGAGAGGCATCCGCCATAAAGTCACACGGAACACACATTTGCACATGTTCTATTTGTAACGTTAAAATTATTAGCTTGTTATATTTCCAAATACACCTAAAACCAGGGTTGAACCAGGGTCAGATAACCCTGGTTCAACCCTGGTCATTGGTGTGGAAGGGGTATAAATGGGACCATAATTTACTAAATGAACATCGTGCTGTATTGAAGAAGACTTGAACCTAGCGATTGAGACCATAAACTTATGTTAACAATGTTTACTGAGGTAATAAATCAAGAGAGAAGTAGGCTCATTTTCTCATAGACTTCTATACAATCAGACTTCTTTTAGCAACCAGAGGAGTCACCCCCTGCTGGATATTAGGAAGAATGCAAGTTTAAGGCTCTTCTGCATTGTTTCACTTTTCAGAACCGGAGGTAGGCACCTGGTTTTACAACACAAATGTAATCAATCAAAGTATACTAGATTGATCATATCAGAGAAGGACCACATTGACGAAATACATTTTTAATGACAGGCCAAATATAGATTCAGAACATCAGATAACACATAATTGGTTGATTTGAATATTTAAAGTGACTATGTTAATAAGTTGATTAGCATGACTTCTTGAAAAGAACCTTGCCGCCCTACCCATCGCTGTTTTCATGCTAAACTTTCATTCAACTGTACCTTCCAAACAGGGAGATGGTGAGGTTGCCTTTATAAGGACAGTCCGGGCTTCCGATGTGCAACTCCCCCTTGTTCCCAATCAGAATGTGTTTTGTTCGAAGCAGTATGGCCCGGTTGGTGTCAGCAATCACCAGCTTTCCTAAAGGGGAGAGAGAGAGAGTGTGGAGGGATGGTAGTGATGAAGGCTCCTGGCAGGTCATTCATGCTCCAGTGCCCTCAGACTTCTTCCTACCATTTAAGGCCCTGGGCTGAGGTTGTCCACACAGACAGGCAGACACACACACATGCCAGATGGAGCTGGCTAACCACCTGCGTTACCAGGTCTGCAGTCTAATGATTCCAGTTCAGTAGTGAAGTGGTGAATGGCTGTTGAACTTCAAACATCATCTCCTGTATGTGCTATACTTTAGGCCCTGCTTTCGCCACATTTTTGTCTTGAAAAACGATACTCTTTTTGTGCTTTTGTACAACACATTCGACAAGATTGAATGTATTCATTGACTTTGAAAGATAATTCAGTCGGAGACACTTCTGTCAGGGAATTGATATAGTAAATGGTTCTATGGTTAAATGTAACAGAAAACACTCTGCTCTGAACTGTAAAATAGTCTGAGCCGTTTAGGATTCTGCTGGTAGCGCTAACGCCCCATAATGCATACTGTAACGGTATAGAATCAAAAATAGCTGTAAATATACATAAGCATTAGATCTTAGCAAGTCAACACGATCAAATAATACCAAGCAACATTCCCTTATAAAATCCTTAATTTACCCCCCAAAACACACACGTTTGGTAGCCAGAGATCCCTGAACTGGTCCATTAATTTGAATAATGGAAAATTAAACCTTAATTTCAAAACCAAGATATTGCATTAAATATACCTTAATATAATACAATTGATAAATTGAATCCATAACTTACCCTTAAAACCCATTTAAAATACATTATTAGAGTTTCATTCATTAGTGATTAGTGAAGAGTTCAGTCATATGAGGAGGAGGTTGGGGTGGTGGAAGGTGTTGCAGCAGCGAGGACTGAAGATGTCAGCAGAGTAATAGTGTGAACTGACTGTTACGGCAGCCTGGTTCACTTCAATGAGTAAAGGTTTGGATGTTGAGCTAATGTGCCGGTAAGCCAAACAGATGATGCATCAAGCATGAATAAAGTGGCTGAAGATCAGCTGATGTGAGTGTGACTTCACTGCTCTGCCTTCACTGAATACTCTGTTGTTGAGCAGTTAAAGACACAGTGAAATAATGTATTCTTTAGTTCTATTACTGTGTGCCTATGTTAACTGTTCACATATCTCTCATGCTGGACTGTTTTAATATCAAAGTCTCTTTACTTTCTCTTCCTGTAAAATGGCACAGTATTTCTGGTGACTCATCTTGAAACTCTGGGTTATATACACAGGTGTATTTCCATCAAATGTGATTTAGGGTGACTCACCCATCTTAGAAAAGCACACTTGACCGTGAGCTTGTGGGTCGTAGCTAGCATAGCAATATCATACTGTAGAAGGAGGCACAAACTGTTTTTGTGCTTCCACGAGAATGTGGTTGAGGTTTAATTCATTAATTTCTTACTCATCCTCCTCCTCCTGATCTAACAGTGTGGATGAGGTTCTCTCATAGACTGTATATAAGAAGTGGACGTAGTCATGAATAAAATAATAATAAATTTCTCCCTATACAATTTAGCACTTCCGGTTCCCTCATCTGGAAGTCAATGGGTTTTTAGTTAGATGTCTGAAATAAGGTCTGTGGTTAACACCATCTGAAGAGATTTTAAAGTGTTTTTGTTCTACGATATAAAATACGTCAGTAAATATCCCACTCCTGAATTTTGAAACTTTTACGTGTCCTAAAAAAGGCGTTCTGCTAACAAGTGGCTAAATGAGACTGCTAAACGTCATCACGCCGACTTGTCCGCCTTTACCGCCTCGTTGTGTATACTCGCCTTCATGCGATGTGGTGTAATTCGTTTATAGCTTAATGTTAGCTTTTTACTTCCGGCGATTGCATTCACACTTCAAAAATCATAAAAGTGGTGTTCATTATGTAAACGTGTGTTTGCCACAGAGTCTTTGCCAGAGAATTTTTGCAATAATCCAAAATCCAATGGCAAAATTTCCTGGTTGGCTTACAAAGATACGTCATCCCTGCAGCACTCTATATCAAGCTATTTGTTAAGCCACGCCCATATTTAAGCAACCCAATCACATCTAAAGGATTTGATTTAAATCCCCCCATAACTATACCCACCCTCCACACAAAATATGTCATTTTACATATAAGAAAGAAGCTCTAACTACCATTTTGTTGTGATTTTAAAGAAAGGTGAATAGAAAATGGATTCGTCAAGCATACCTCCGCTGAGAATCTCGATGGAGTGGACTGTAGCTGAAGTTGTGAGGAGGACCTTCCTGCCATAGCCGATTGTAACGCGGTGGTCTTCGCTGTGTCCCGGCATCCATGGCTGCAATCCTGGCTCCTTATCCGGACACACTGCAGGAGATAGAAAATACACAAACTTTTAACTTCTAAATATGCATACAACTCATCAGTGGTGGAACGTAACTAAGTACATACTCAAGTAAAGTACATCAGGCATATATGTAAATATATCAAAAGAATTGATTCCCTATTTTGAGTTCAACAATCAGAAAGAAATCCTTAATACAGACCGGGAGAAAGAATAACTGGGTGTGCATGCACCCGGACATTCATATTTATATACACTATACATAGACCAACCTGTCACTGTTTATTGAAAGCAACAGGTTGGTTAATTTTTTTCTAGAGACTGTTGAAAGGCACTGTGGGAAAAGCTTCAAAATCATGTAGAAATAAATAAAATCATCGTCGATTGATAAGTTCAGCATTATTAGTACATCAGGTTTGTCAATGAATTCTCTGCCGATCTGATTTTTTTTCATTCCTTGTCTACTCTGTAACTTTCTCAGCTCCCCTACTATCTAAATGGGGATGAAATAGCACACAAGGTTATTGGATTGCTCACTCAAGAGTAAGAGTGACTGATAAACCCATTTAGTTTGTGTCTGTTATTGTCGGCACAGCACTAAGACACTGTGTGTAACTGTCCAGTCTGCCGATAGAGTTCCAGTCTATTGCTCTCCGGTGTGTGCGGTGGTTACCTCATCTCCCTGCCACCTAATGGATCCGTCAATGGCATTGACTGGCCAGGGACCTGAACTGTCAAGTAGATTTCCCAGAGGGCTAACACAGATTGATAGGTGATGATGTTCAGTCAGCTGGCTCCTGCTGTCTGTGAGCGACGGCTGTTTGGCTCTGGAGGACTCAGAGTGTCTGCTGCCCTGCTATGACTAAGACACTATTCCCCTAATGATTGTATGACCTTATTCTGCACACAGTGAATCTAACAAAGCTGTTATTTAATTATTTTGATTATGTGAAAATACTGTATTGTCTTCTCGTTACATATGTTACTTTAACTTTACTTTACATTCAAGTTTCTGCAGGTTCATTCGCAGTCACTTAACTAGCCTTGTCTTGTTTTTCCTTCTTGTCTACCCTTTTATTTCAATTGACTGCAACTGACTTACTCATACAGACAAAAAATGTAAGCCAAAGGCAAAACCCTACATACAGCATACAGTAAAAACTTCCTCATCAGCAGCTGTTGAAACACATTTGTGAGTGAGCGTCTGAAGCTGGCCCTTGGAGATCTGTGGCTGCCAGTTGCTGGAGCGTTTGACAGCTGTGAGAAAAACTGCTGAACCTGCTCCTTTGCTTTGCTTGAAATTCTTGTCTTAATCCGACAACACAACTGAACTGTGCCTGACCTTCATCAGAAAACCATCAACACAGGTGAGTCAGGGGGAGTTATACCGCACAAATATATCAGAAGAAATAAAGACTTCAAAGCATTACACATGGTTTCTTCACAACTTCAATGACGGCTGAAGAAACAAACACAAGATTTTCAACCAGGAGACCGCTGTTCGTGGCCCGTGTGAAATTAAAAGTAACGTTGACTTATTTTGTCACGTCAGTCTTTAGTTACGTGACTCGTCGGCATCGTCAGTCCAACGAGTCATGTGAGTCGTAAGTATCGTCAGTTGCGTGTGTTGTGGAATTTCTTTCACAGGTTAACTCATTCAGCAGGAAGGAAGAGGCCCATGAGCCGTTGATGTTTTACGCAGAAGGTTTTATTGAAACTTGATCAAGGAAAATTGTCAGGTCTCCACCAGTGAGGTGCTCTGTGACCTTGGTTGCCCCAGCAACAGGCTCCTTTCACTAACTGCAGCTGCACAGATAAGCCATCTCACCCTCATACAGGAATGCAACCCAATGATGTCAGCACGAGGGACACGCTGACCCCCGACCCAGCCGAGAGAGGAATAGACGGAAAATTCCATCACAACGTGAGTCGCTAGTCAGTGAAGTTAACGTCAACAACGACCGTTTCCTAACCCTACCTAAGTGGTTGTGTTGCCTAAACCTAACTTCATGTATGTAAGCCGCATATATTGAGGTATTAAGCGAGTTTAGGGAGTGAGAATGTGTTGTCGTGGTAGACCGAAAACACCAATGCTCACAGTTTAGCTCCTTATTCAACCATCTGGCTAAACACTCAACAACAAGCAGCGTTCTGTGGCTTCATATTGTTTGAGGAGCCAAAAGAAAAGAAAAGTAGAAATATTAGAAATCATCAACAATGGTTCCAGTAAGAGAAATTAAATATTAACAAATCCAAATACTCAACTCTAATGAGCTGATCTGGGTGCTGAATCCTAAAGAATGTACATCATTAGGACAGCACTCCGGTTAAATTAGTAATTAAAAATGTTTAAATGAATTCTTTCATCAGAGTTAATAAGAGGATTAAGAGACAGTTTGAGTGGTCATAAAGTTGCAAAAACCAAACCTCCAAATAATTAGTTTTCCAGAGTTGCCCATGAGGGGAAGATGGAATCAAAGGCAATTCCAATCACGGATGCTCACGCAGTCCAGGCTGAAGATGTCAAAACACCACTGTGTAACTTTTTCTGTGTAAAAGGGCTGGGACTGTAGCCTATATATCAAACTGCTGAAAGTTTGGACTGAAGGACTAAAGGTAAAAAGCTATTGCTTTTATTCCAACTCATACATTAAATAAAACTACGTAGTTAGGTTTAGGAATAGATCAACTTGGTTAGGCTTAGGCAACAAACTACTTAGTTAGCTTTAGGTAAAGATCGACTTGGTTAGGCTTAGGCAACAAACTATTTTGTTAGGTTTAGGAATAGATCAACGTGGTTAGGCTAAGGCAATAAAACTACTTAGTTAGCTTTAGGTAAAGATCGACTTGGTTAGGCTTAGGCAACAAACTATTTTGTTAGGTTTAGGAATAGATCAACTTGGTTAGGCTAAGGCAAGAAAACTACTTAGTTAGCTTTAGGAAACGATCGACTTGGTTAGGCTAAGGCAAGAAAACTACTTAGTTAGGTTTAGGAAACGATCGACTTGGTTAGGCTAAGGCAAGAAAACTACTTAGTTAGGTTTAGGAATAGATCAACTTGGTTAGGCTTAGGCAATTACTTATTAGGTTTAGGAAAAGATGGTGGTTTAGGTTAAAATAAGTGCTGTAATTTAAGTACAGAATTTACGTGACAACGACGTGGCTGCAAGACCTTTTTCTTTGTGGCTTATTATTATCATCCGACAAATAATTTGCTATTTCAGTGATAAACTGGTGGTGGGTTTGTATTTACACTTAACTGTGCTGGCATTACAGATCAACCTGTGATCAGATTACCTGGTTGTCGCAGTAACGGGAGACTTTGAGGACAACAAGATGAAGCTATGCCGTCTCCCTGAAAGCTTTTTGTCTTCGCTAATCAAAGTCATGCATTCTTGGTCAACTTCAGTGCAATTCACTGCAGCATTGATTTCTTAAAAAGAAAACAAATAGAATGAAAAAGAAGGCTGTGCTGCATCGAGGCAGTTCTGACAGCACTTAAAGAAGGGAATTGGAAGTCTGAACGCTGCTATACACTGTGTGAAATGGAGAGGAAATGAACTGATGGCACGGCTTGTCTAAACAAAACAAATCCATCTTAACAACACATTTGCTAATGAGCTGAAGCTGCTTAGAGCTTGTATTTTTCACACATTTTGCACATTTCCATTTCCATATTTCCTACTTAATGTGTCTGACTATGAGGCTTGTCTCTATATCCACTATAAATCATCCTCATTTGCTTTTTTGGATTATTCTTTGATGCATTCTTTTACTGTTTGCTTTTTAACGTCCCAAAAATGACAGGGAATCTTAAACTTCCATTTAATGAAATTGCAAAGCAAATCAGTGTCCCCCCATTTCTGTACCTTTCTGAAACTGACGGTGTGGATGTTCTGAACAACTAAACAGTTTCCATTTCTAATGTGGTCAGACAACAGGTCGTAGAACCTTCCAGAGATCAGCTGCCAATCAAAATCGGGCCACTTTTGCATTATTTTATTTGTCTGCTGAAGAAGTGCATGCTCAGACATATACTGAAGCCCTAAACGGACATGATGCAAACATGTTTTTAATGCCATTATCTCCAGATCACAAGTAAATCATCTCGAGTTAACAAAGCTTGTCTTCTCGAGATAATGGCGTTAAAAACATGTTTGCATTATGCCCGCTCAGTACAATGACGTATTAGGGCTATTGTAGGTAAAAATATATATATATGCAGCCGGAGTAGGGGATTAATATTTTGCGAGAAAAAAAGCAGGATTCTTGAGATTAAGGTTGAAAATTTACGCGAAAAAAACAAGGAAAAATAGTGGAGGCAAAACCATGGTAACGCCAGCCAACATCTGAATTCCGTTAGATACATATACACGTCTTCTTTCATGTTCATTGTGTTCTTTTATGAACATAAGTAAATACTAATATTGTAGAAGTTACAGGAAAGATGAGCAACTTTTATCTTTGACTACGTGAAGGCGTGTCTTTTATTTCAGCAAAGCTAACACTAAAAAACGTTTTTCCAATTTTTTTTTTCGTAATCTTACGACTTTATAATCTCAGAATTTTTTCTTGTAAATTTGGCACTCCAAGGTAAGAGAATATTCAAGTTTTTTTCGTGTATATTTACATTAATCTCAGAAAGTTTTTTTCTCTGAATATTACCCCCCTCCACTGGTTCCGAAATTATTATTTTTTTTACCTAAATTGGCCCTAATACGCCGTCATAGTTTAGGGCTTCCATACGGACTACATGTACATGATATCAGCCCAATAATGGTCCAATGTCAGGTATGACAATTTGTGATGTTATCGTGTGGAGCATCATAGCGGAAGAAAAACAATTCTGTGTGTTGAAAGAAAAAGAAAAAAATTACAACATCAAAATTCTTTGATGTGCTCCATGATACATGATCATGGAAGTCTGTCTCCCATTCATCCTGCAGGTCATGAATCTAACTGCAACCATGGTCAGGGTTCTACCATGTTGTCTAACTCAAGTCATGGCCGGAATTCGTGTCACTACAATCATCTGAACTGACATAGTGCAATCTTGAAAGACATTAATGGGATGTAGTC
Organism: Sebastes umbrosus; assembly: GCF_015220745.1. Lineage (NCBI taxonomy): Eukaryota > Metazoa > Chordata > Actinopteri > Perciformes > Sebastidae > Sebastes > Sebastes umbrosus. The sequence goes on from NC_051270.1 coordinate 38,959,805, forward strand.
TAATTTTGGCATTAGGTGGTGCTATTTTCTTTTTTACTCCCCAGTTGTTCTGCTACTAAAGGTGCTAAATTCGACATGCAGAGCATATGAGGATTGCCTCCCCACGGGTCTCAACATGGTGACAGCTGAGCCGGCGTCTAGCAGCCAACGGCGCTAATAGCGCTAACAGTGCAAATAACGGCAACAGAGCTAACCGCGCTTACCTGAAGGGGGAACCGGAAGGGGGCGCTACGCTTCCGCGACGACACCATGGGTCGGGACGGCGTTATCAACAGAAATATGAAACATCACATTCTGCGCAACAGGTGACTTCACCAAAGGAAAGAACTACGAGACCCTGGGTGTTGCTGTCAGATGAAAACTTCTTATCTTATCTTATAATGTCAGATTTTCAGGAACGAACAAAAACAAGCTCGTATTAAGTTTAGTGACAATGCAGAATTTAAATAACCCAATGAAGATTTAATGAGCAGAAAAGATGAGGCAATTTCCTAAACCCATAAAAGGAGAACGTAATCCAATTTATCTGAAGAGGTAAAAGTCACTGTTGTTTTATATCAGTTGGCCAGAGAGGAACAAAATAACCGTTAATTCATACGAAAATGTCTCATATTATTACTTCCACTTATGCCGCTACCTGATGTCACTGCTTTCCTCTGTGTTTTGAGCTTCTCATTGAGATGCAGCCCCCTAAACCTCCAATACAAAGCCAAGCTGTCTCAGATTGAGGTGCTCTTGTGGTTGCGATTAAAAAGATTTGCTTACGGCTCAGAGAGCCTCTGTTTGCAGTCACAATAAAGCCGCAGTTAAAAAATAACAGTGAGAGAGAATTAAGAGATATGTGTAAGTTAATACTTTTTTCTAATACCTTGAGCGCTATTCCACAAACAAACAATTGTGGTTTGTATTCATTCAGTCAAACATTAGAGCAGTAGTCATTGCAGACAATCCTGGCAGAGATCAGTGTTGGATGAAAAACAGCCAAAATGTAGCCACTGAATTTAGAAATTTAAAGGTCCCATATCGTGCTCATTTTCAGGTTCATACTTGTTTTTTGTGTTTCTACTAGAACATGTTAACATACTGTAATGTTCAAAAAAAAAATGTATTTCCTCATACTGTCAGTCTGAATAGGCCTGTATTTACCCTCTGACTGAAACGCTCCGTTTTAGTGCATTTTGACGGAATTGCAACAGAATTGCAATGCTAGGCAACAGCTTGGGTCCATGTGTACTTCCTGTCAGCTGATGACATTCACATACACTGCAACCAGGAATAAACTGGGACACACTTATAATATTTACGTTTAAAACTGTGTAAAGGGACTAAATATTGTATATTTGTGACATCACAAATGGACAGAAATCCTGACAGCTTGTTTCAAATGCAGAGTTTCTGAATACGGGCTGTGTGTATTTCCCTGTGGATTGAGCGTTTCGATACTTTCACAGTATTTATATAGGGCTTAAGCCTGTTTTATAATAAAAACATGAAAATCTCACTTTTTTATAATATGGGACCTTTAAAGGATAATTTTATCCAAATTGCACACCAGAATAACACATTCTATTTCCCTCTTTCTCATGTCATGTAAGTAGTGGGTTTCATTTGTCCACTTTTTGTGACTCTGTAAGCCCTGTCTCCTAGAAATTGCATTATATGTTACATTATATAATACGTTTTGGAGAAAAGGTATATGCTGCCTGTGTTGTCGTGTCAAGTTGTTGTCGCTAAATTATGAGCAGGCTGTGATAAATCCCCGGAAAATCCGATGTGACTATAGAGTAGGTAGACACTTTTATTTTGGACGGTACAGCTGGAGTACATGGTTTTCTCCAGACAGTTGATGATGTGAAAGGCAAACACAGGACTTTCACCCAGGAGACCGCTGTTTATTAGGGCTTCACCTATCACCCCGATTCGATGCTATCATGATACTTGGGTGCCGATTCTACACGTAGCGCGATTGGATTTATTTATATATATTATTTCGATTTTTGTTAACTTTTTTTTAACACTAGACCATGGGAAAAAGTTGAATCATACAATTCTAGGGACTTTGGAAAATATCTAAATGAATACAGTAAGAATGTTTGTTTTACAGCATGTATGTAGTCAGAGATGTCCTGAAGTCAAATATATCAGTCATTGTGAGGCATTATTTTTTTTTAAGACATTTCCCTCACAAATTAGTGGTATTTTCTTTTTAATTTATAAGGGACATGTAATGTTTTATACTTCTGGTGAATATAATCCAATCGCTCTTATTTCCATATATGTATTTTGTATATACAGTTCCTATTGTTAACACCTTATTTTGAAAAGTGGACGTAGTCCCACGTGTCTACTTCCTCTAATTTCTCCAAGGTGGTCTCTAGCTCTCCCGTCAGCTCTGTTCTCTTTATCCATCCATGGTCAGCTCCATCGGGGCCGTTTGAATGCAGAGAACATAAATGTCAGTATATGGGTGCTCTACAGTTGTAGCGTCGGCCCATTTGACCATGGAGATGAGAGCGATGGCCGGCTCGACCGCAACGTTACTGCAATACGAAAACGTTTCCTGTCCGTGACAGAGTTAGCATGCAGCTTTAGCCGTGATGTCTAGCTCTGCCTTTCCTGTCAATGTGTGAAACCCAAAGTGTTTCCATTCTTTACTGGATGTGTAGTGTTTACCATTTAACATGTGTGGATGCAGGTCGTATCCACGCTGACCCTCCAACGTTTTCTTCTTTTTTGTTTCGGCTCGCGGCTGCCGGCTTGTTTGTTTTGTTTGAAGGATACGGAACGGATATGACATCACCTTACTCAGACTACAACAATAAAAGCGGTAACTTCCTTCTACCTCCACATAGACTCAAATGAAGGAAATATATCGATTCTGGCATTCAAAAATGTATTTCAAAATCGTAAAAAAAATCGCGATACATAAGTGAATCAATTTTTGTTTCCCACCCTTACTGTTTATGAAACTAAACCTCAACGTTAACTTTTTGTCACGTCATTAGTCATGTGACTCATTCCAATCATTAGTCTTGTGAGTCGGTCAAGTTAACATCAACCACAATCTTTTCCTAATTTGATGAGTTGGCAGTGAGAATGTGTTATCCCCAGGACTGGTCCTGCAGCAACATCAGCCACATCTGTCAAAGCAGAGCCTCAACTTTGCTTCTTCTTCTTCTTTCCGTTTCATGGAAAGATTTCATTAGAGGTTGCATACTGCCATCTAATTACAGAGGCAAATGCACGTGTTGAGGGGGACGTGTATGAATTAAGGTTAGGGAAAGACTGTGGTTTTAAATGTTAATAAAGTAAACACATTGTGTCTGTGCTTCAGATCGCTGTTTAACTATCACATTCTTTCCCTAACTTTAACCAAGTGCTTTAAGTTTCCTAAACGATGTTAATGACGCTCTAGCTGCCATGATATTGAAGGAAAATAAATCAAATACATTGTCAGTGAACATAATGCGGGCGGCATTATTTTTTTAATCTCAATGCTGTGAGCAACACAAACTAAATTCCTTTCACCTCCATTGCAATGAGGTAAGAAAGAAAATAATGAAAATAATGAATATTATACTTTTTTTGTTTTGACACTTTCTGCATCTTCCCATTGCACTTTACAGTATTCCATCTCAAAACTTCTGGAAAAGGCTTGTTTCACTCAATTTTATATTAATTTTGGGCAAACCAACCCCTTTAAAGTGGCAGTAGGCAGTACATTTTTGTCATCATTGGGCAAAAATTCCATAATAACCTTTCAGTATATTGTAATTCAAGTGTTCTGAGAGAGAACTAGACTTCTGCTCCTCCTCATGGCTCTGTTTTCAGGCTTTAGAAAGCCTAGCCCGTGACGGTAGACTTCGACCAGTCACGGGCCATTTCAGAGAGAGAGAGCGTTCCTATTGGCTGTGCTCTGGTCATGTGACCGAAACTTGGCGTTCCTTCAACCCATCTCAACCTGATCTCAACATGGCTGTCACAAACGTTCTCATTTTACAGCTAAACCGTGAACTACAAGATGATTCTGAAAACATCTGAGGCGAGAAATAGGCATTGCAGTAACAGAATATTGATTCATATTTGATCAGTGCTGCCTAGTTTGACCATTTAGTCGGAGTTCACGAGTGATTGACAGCCGGCTCTCATAGACAGCAGATGGACAGCGGACTCATATCAGCTCTTACTGCTTGCTTTCCTCCAGTCTGAGAAATCTTGCAGATGCCGTTAGGAGCACCGGAGGACACAGAGGAACATGATTTTTTTCAAGTTACCTGTTTCACGTACTACTGTCACGATATAGCTGTTTTATAGCAATAACTTTTTTTAATCATATTTGCTCCAATCTCACCTACTTCCGCTTTAATTGCAATTCCACATCCATTAGCAGCAGAATATCCTACACGTATGGGCATACCTTAGGTACAGTCAGTCTGAAGGCTACAGGGCTTTGGCAGCAGCATCTCGTTGTGCTGTGGCTCAGGGACTAATCCATCATTGTTCTCGACAGCTGCTGTAGTTTACATACGGAGCAGGCGCTACATTTGGGTACACTCCACTGCAGATTTTTTGACTAAAATAATGTACAGTGATGAGTCTAACACAATGTAACAAGGCAGGATAAAGTGATAAAGGCAACAGAGAGCTGACTGGAGAGCAGAAAGAAGTGCAGTAGTCAGCTAGTGGTAGTGCTTATCTTAATGGTGTCAGGCTACACACAGCCCCATTAAAGTATAGCACTGGCATTGTTCTGTCTTTTTATTGTTATCAATGGATCCTATTAAAGACCAAACCCAACAATGAATGGAAGCTACAAAGTAGTGTCTGTGTATCCAGAGCCTGATATAGCTGACTCCTCTGTGCCACAAGACTCCAACTGATGTTCACAAACTGTAAAACGTCCCATATCGTGCTCATTTTCAGGTTCATACTTGTATTTTGTGTTCCTACTGAACATGTTTACATGCTGTAATGTTTAAAAAAAACTTAATTTTCCTCATACTGTCTGCCTGGATATACCTGTATTTACCCTCTGTCTGAAACACTCCGTTTTAGTGCATTTCAATGGAATTGCAATGGAATTGCAACAGAATTGCGTTGATGGGCAACAGTTTGGGTCCATGTTTACTTCCTGTCAGCTGATGATATTCACATACACTGCAACAGGATATAAACTGGGACACATTTATAATGTTTATGTTTAAAACCGTGAAGCGGTCTAAATATTGTATATTTGTGACATCACAAATGAACAGAAATTTAAAAAAGGCTTGTTTCAAACGCACAATTTCTGAATATGGGCTGTGTGTATTTCTCCGTATATTGAGCGTTTTGATAGTTTAACAGTATTTATAAAGCACTTAAACCCGTTTTATAATATAAAAGACCTGAAAATCTCACTTTTTACAATCTGGGACCTTTAAAGTCCAATTGAAATTAAACTGCAGTTTCTTTTTGTGCTACAACATACAGAACTGCTCTGTACATTAACATGTGTGGTGATATTCTCTACTTTTCATGAAACCCAACAATGAAATGATCCTACTATGTATCACATCAGTGAGCCACACTGTTGCATTTTGAGTAGCATTTGCTAAAAAAGACTCCAATGTCTAGCTGTTTTAGGAAATTAATGATTGAACATTTTTGAAAATGTAAGTATGAATTTGTGGGGCTCAGGTTCTATCTGGTCAACGTCACCTTGAAGCTGCTTCACATCCTCCCGCATCCATTTACTTCTATACAGTATGTTCACATTCTATGTACAATTTTTGGTCATATGGATTGTCCATAGTGTAATTTTAATATGTTGTTTATTCTGTACACATTACATCTATTGCATGTCTGTCCATCCTGGGAGAGGGATCCCTCTTCTTGAGGTTTCTTCCATTTCTTTCCTGTAAAAGTTTTTTTTGAGGGGAGTATTTCATGATTTGAATCGAGGGCCTAAGGACAGTGGGTGTCAGATGCTGTTTAGATTGTAAAGCCCCTTTAGTCAAATGTGTGATTTGTGATATTGGCCTACATGAATCAAATTGACTTGACCTGGGGGCAGTGCAACCAGCTGTAAACATGACACTGACATGATCTTAGGCAGTCGGTTTGGCAAACGTGTCAGTTGTCTATTTACACAGACAAAGAGCAACATTAGTATTCAGTCACTGGCACTGTTCAGACCTGGTATTAGCATGCGTCCTCAGTGATCCGATCACAAGGGGACAGCTCTAAGTACAGGTGTGCATTGAGGACGCATTGAGATCTGATCTTTCAGACCACATTCAGAGGTGGTCTGGGCCACATATGACCACATTCTTTTAGCAGTGTGTAGTGAATGTGTCCTGGGCCACATTAAGGACCGCCTACTCATCTGATGTCCAGCTGTGATCCACGGGATCACCGCGCTCCTCAGGTGAATAAACAGGCAGACACGGGCGCTTGTCACCTTTGGAAACGGCCTCTGTGATCTACTGTATCCTGTCGGTACAACTGTATTGTATTGAAATATAGCTTATTTATAGGCTACATATCTACAGACTATCAGACTGGGCCTATAGCCTACAGCATCCACTTAAAATTCTCACTCTTACTTACAGAGCACTGCACGGTCAGACTCCTACATATGTGGCCGAACTACTTCGCCCTTACACATCAGCTCGACCTCTTAGGTCAAACATGAAAAACGTCTGTCCCACACACTCGCCTTTAGACCCGTGGCGATCGTACTTTCGAGGCCATAGCACTTAAACTCTGGAATGCTCTGGCCGCACCTTTACGGTCTGATGACTGTGTGGACTCTTTTAAAGGTCAGTTAAAGACTCACCTGTCTAGACAGGTGTTTGGGTAACCTGGATGCACCAGGCCTGCACTTAATGTAGTTATTATATACTTTTCTCTATGCATTGTGTTTTATTTAATCATTTCTTAATAACGTGGCTCCTGTGGTAACCACATCTTTATACAAGCTCTTTCTTGTATGTTTGCATAATGATCTTGTTAAGATCATCACTCTGTGAGGTATGTCTGTGAAAAGCGCTATATAAATATATTTTACTTACTTACTTACTTACTAACTAACTATGTCTGTCTGCTGCTTGGTGCTAGGTAGGTAGAGCACGGTGGGTTTGTCAGAGCTTTAGCTGCCTGCTGCAACTCCAAGTTACACTGATGAGAGCAGTGAAATTGAACCAAACACACACACACACACACACACACACACACAAACAAACACGCACACACACACACACACACACACACACACACACATACGCACACACACACACACACACACACACATTGTTTAAAAAGACCTTTACAAATCACTGTGACATGTTTTTGACTCCAGAAAGGATCAGAGTTTGTGATTTCAGTTGGGCTTTAAAAACACATAAAAGATCTGTGCTGTTGCGATGATAGGTGACATTCCAGTGTAGTTGAAATGTATTTCAATCTCTGTAATAGTTACGTGTCAGGCAGATGTCACTGAGCATGCTCAGAAACATGCTAAGAAGAATAAACCACATTGACCATGTTCATTATAATGACAAGAACAAACTGATTTTAAAAAAAGACATGAAATACATAGATTATGTTTGAAAGTGACACCATTGCTTTCAGTGCCATTTGTTTGAAAACATTAGATTTGTATTTCTTCAAGACTCCCACATGAATATTTCAGTTACTCAGTTTGCCCCAATTTACCCTCCCTTTTATTCAAAAAGCAGAATTTTCAGTCACGTCTCGTTTTAATGCATTCTTTTCACTTCATTTGAAGGCCAACATCATGAAATATGGATGTTTAGCTAAGATTTTTTCTCTTGCTTTCTATCTCATTTTTACACCCATTTCTCTCTCTCTCTCTGAGTAATGTGAGTCAGTTTAATATCACAGTGTTTTATAGGGTGATAGAATTGTATTTCATTTAAAAGTGTCTTCAGCCCATTGTTTTTGAGAAAATAAAAGAGAAGTAAAAAGAGGAAAGAAACGTGTCCTTGACTCACCTGCTTGGATGCTGGGGAACAGCAGAGCTGCCAGAAACACGGCCCATGTCTTCATCTCTCTCAGCCCGCCACTGACCAACTTCACAACTGCAGGCCTTCAAAGGTTGCTTCAGACTTCCCAGCGGGCGTCACGTCAGAGGGGGGTTTCACAGTTGGGGACCACCAAAGGCACCTAGAACATCAGATTGAAATGCAGAAGACTCAGCAAGACGTGTACAAATAGGTGACTCCCTGGTGAAGAAGCACAGCCGGAGGTCTGTCACAGTTCTGGACAGTGTTGTCGCACAGAGGAGGAGTTGGCTTTAGCTTTATGTTCAGAGAGGTTATGACGTCATGATTTAGGGAGGCAGCAGAGACACTTTGAACTACTGTTTTTCCAGTCCGGTCTCACTCGGTCAAATTTCGATGCTTTGTCACACCCCTCGTTGCCTGATACCGACGCACAAGACACCCTTTAGCGTCTTGTATGAGACGCATCAGGCTTTCAGTTAACTCCAATGTAAACCCATCCGTGTCGTTAGTAGACGCCAAGATCTGGGCCACACAAGGTCACACAGGTTCCGCAGCGGCGGCTGCGGAACCTGTTGTTTTTTATTTTGGCGTCCGTGTTAACAGGTTACAGCAGCGCGGATCAGCTGCGTCTCTTCTACAGATTCGAGGTCTCGCCTATTTTTACCACGAGCAACAACAGACAGTGAAAGTGATCGTTTGATAGTATATTGACATCATAACACTAACATTACTACAGTTTCATTGTCTGTATCTGTAGAGTATGTCACGGACATGAAAAAACAAAAGATTTATTTTTAAATCAACACTTCCTGCTTCCGTTTCAAAATAGAAGTGCTCTAGCGTTTTTTCTGTGGACAGAATTCCTTCATTTGTTAACACAAATTCTGAAATATTTGCAAGACAGTGTTGTAGAACATGCAGTGACTTGCAGGAGCTCCATGAATGAATAAAGTACGGGGTTTTAATTGTGGATCATTACTATCATTTACAAATTACCACACGGTTCTTAACCTTTTTCTGTCTAAAATAAATATTAATGAATATTTATTAACTCTATGTAGAAAGAAAGAGCTGGCAGCAGCACCGGAAATGCTGCCAGTGTGGATGCCACACGCGTGAAATACGCAGTAGTTCAGTGAGGCAGCAGTTCAGCGAGGCAGCCGCCATGCGCTGCTCACACGGGCAGTCTGGCCCAAGCGGATAGAGTAAGTGCTCCGGAAGTTCATTCACTCCGTACACATAGGGAGGCAGTCGGGCTGGATGGATGACACACAGTAAAGTGGTATCGGTGCCGTTGTATCGGAGCCGTTTTGCGAGTATGAGTACATGTACAGTAACATCAGACCATACTCATTTTAGATGTGTACCTATACACTAATGTGTGGAAAGATATTACACTTTCACATTTAGCTTGCAACATTGTACAAAAGTATTTCCTTTCTAAAGTAATTTCATATATTTTTCTCACAATTTTAGCAAACAATGCAACAGTTGAGTCTCAGTGTGAGCTGCAGTAAGATAACAGGATGAAGTTGGAAATGGTTTTGCTTTCTAGTCTCGGTGTTGACTTCTTGTCTTGGACTCAATGCTCGACACTGAGTGGTGTTGACCACGGCCCTTCAGTCAAGCACGAGTCTCTGATAAGGATGAAGCTTTTATCACAACATCATCACCATGTGCTAATTTGCACACACTTTTACACGCTACGCTGAGCATGGGAAAATACTGTGATCTTCAGACATTTTTGGACGGATAAACAAATGTATGTGCATCTGCAATTTACCAATTACACCGCAGTCATATTGTTCTCCACTGTTTCAAAAGGGGCACTAACCCTATCCTGAACTGTGAATAGCCAAATTTGGAAACACACTCACGAGTCTGGAAGGTCTCGCTGCCAAGTTGGCAGCAGGTTGTTCCTGACCGCAGCTACATAAAAAAAAGTCTGTAAAACATGCCATGACATTTAGCATTTTTAATTACTCATTTAACAGCTGAAGAATGTTTACTGCAGATTAATTCACGGAAAGGAACAGTATAGTTGTGCCTCGTGAAGATTCTCCTATACCACTACATGACCTCCAGAAAATTGGCTGAATTGCTGTAAACTGTTCAGCATCCTCATGCTGGCTTTGATTTGATTTAATTAGCTCACGCTGCCATGAGCTCAGTAAGAGGCCACGGGCATAAAAGGAGCGCTATAATAATTAATCATCATTTGTTTTATCGTGCAATTAGCTCGCTGTTTGACTACTGGTGACAGAGTTAGTGGGAGTTTCTCGGTGCAGTCAGCCGTAGCGTGCTGGCCTATTTACCGTGCATGTAGATACACTGTTCGCGCTGTCTTAATGAGCCAGACACGGTCTTATATTTCATTCAATTTGTTTGCTACACTGCTAATACTGCTCTATAATTCTTGCCAACACACTTCCCCTCTGTCCAGATGTCTGCTATATATGAATGCAAGTGTGTGTATATGCTCTGCAGTTGATCTGGCTGCGTGCAGCTTATAGTATGTATGTGCACACTCACAGGTACAGTATATATAGTAGGGATGCACCGATACCACTTTTTTTCAGACCGAGTACAAGTACAAGTGTTTACATTTGGGTACTCTGCACACCGTGGACAAATGGTTCGCTGCGTCCTCTCTCCCCGCCGGGGAGGAACGGGGCCCCCTGCTCCTGGTGCGACTGTCGACCAGGGCAGACTGTCCTCAGTGCGCCCCAACCGCGTCGTGACGCCAGACGGGGCTCGGCCCACGTAAAAGGCATCAGGAGTCTGCGGTGGTGTCGGCAACCCACCCGACCCACCTTGAAACACGGACCAAGGAGTCTAACGCACGCGCGAGTCAGAGGGTACAAGCAAAACCCCGTAGGGCAATGAAAGTGAGGGCAGGCATCCGCCGGCTGAGGTGGGATCACCACCGACCCGTGTCGCCCGCATTGTCGGGGAGGTGGAGCGCGAAGACCTGAAAGATGGTGACGAGAGGTTAACGTCACGTTGCTGTAAAGTGGTATCGGTGCTGTTGTATCGGAGCCGTTTTGCGGTGCATCCCTAGTATATAGTACTATTGTATATAGTAATCACTGGTAAACATTTCTCCCAGGTAACCTCCTCCGCATATCAATATGAATCATATGATTATGTCGTCCAGCAGCAGATGAATCTCTGAGCTGCAGCGCCAACAAATGAAAATAAAAGATTCCATTTCTTCTTGCTGACAAAGTGCCCGTTTTAACAAATATGTGACTTCTGGTGGAGTATTCAAATAAGCAGCAACCTTGCCATATGGAAATCACTGTGTTTATCTAATCTGGTTTCTAATCTTCTGTTTGAAGGGGGAGTTCTGGTGGAGAGCTGTTTGGGAGGCTCCAGAAAGGAGTAGTTTAATTTCACAATAATTTCCTTCATCATTCATCCTACTTTGAGATTGTAGAAAGATGGTCATTTTAGGTTTTACACAGCACTATCACTAGCCCACCCACAACGCAGACTGTAAACAGTCCTGAACTAAATCATCTCTCAGACGCTCCTCCAGACTAATTCAGATCAAATGAAAAACTGAGACAATTGTGGACGCCTGAGATCAGAGAATGTGAGTGGCCAGCATTCTACAATTACTCTGCTCCACTTCGCTCCATAGAAAGTATGGTGAATGCTGCCCCTTCACAGTTGCATTATGGGATGTTAGCATGAGCATAATCCCTCATTGAACAGGAAAACTGTGTGGACACAACGCAGTCTCACGGCAGTTTCTGAAATTGTCACAAAATTGAATCTATTTGATTCTAGCACAGACACAAATTTACCCTTTTTTTAGCAACGGTCTGTTATACATAGCAATGGTCTGCTATAAAGAAATTACAGACCGTAGAATGCCGCGATTGAACAATCAGAATTGAGTATTCAACACAGTCGTGTAATAACCAACACCTTACTATTCATTTATTGAAAAATAACACACTAGCATACTGTTTTATAATGTATAAAACAAATAAGAGACATCAGAACATTCTCGTGGGTCATTGTTTATTTTATTGAAAACATGGCTGCAAATTTAAAAAATCTAAACACAAGAATCACTCAATGTCTTCAGTTCCCGAATGAATGAATGAATGAAGCAAAGACGTGATCATCAGCACTGTACGACAACAGCACAGCAACATCCTGCAGGCTGATCCTGAAAGAGAAAGAACAAACTTCAACAACTTGTGTTGTGCTCTTCAAACATGATGCAATTTGTCAGTAAGATCAGTATTCATTTCGACTGGGCTTATGGATTTATGAAAAACAAATAAAAAGAACTGCAAAGTGGTTTTGTACATTTATGAAGCCTTTTATGTGGAACACTCTGAACCTGAACTGCAGTGATTGTTAGACTGCATTTATTTGTGAGATCAAGATTGTTTAAATTTCCAGAGGAACAGGGGTGACCCACACATCTGGTGGTGTGGAAGTAAATATGGGAGAGTGAGTGATTACAGGGCTACATTCCAATTAAAGCTGAAGTAGGCGAGATTGGAGCAAATATGATCAAACAAAGTTATTTTTATAAAACGGTCGCTATATCGTGATAGTAGTACATGAAACAGTTAACCTGAAAAAATCATTTGCCTCTGGTGCAAAAATATACTGACTACTGTCACTTTAATGCATTATGAGTGTGATTGTGTCATGAGGGGGGCTCACATGTTTCCTTCTCAGGGCTAAAAGGCTCCTGACTTGGCAGTGAGATCTGGTTCAGTACATGTGTTTTCTGGCTCACAGTCAAGAATGCAGCCTCAGAGGAATACACTACACTTTGGATCACTATTGTAATACATACCTGGAAAAAAATAAATAAATAAATAAACATCTAGCGGGTCATTGGCCGGCTCACTACACATTATCCCTTACTTAAAGGTCCCATATCGTGCTCATTTTCAGTTTCATGTTTGTATTTTGGGTTTCTACTAGAACATGTTTACATGCTTTAATGTTAAAAAAACACATTCTTTTTCTCATAGCGTCTGTCTGAATATACCTGTATTCATTATTAGACACTAAGGAGCAAGTGCACCGGAAGTTCATTCACTCCATCTACGTGTGCTTATACACGCCTTCATTTCATCTCACATGACTAGTGCAACGCCAACCTGATCGTCTGCAGTCAATCCAGAATGCTGCCGCCAGACTACTCACAAGGTCAAATAAACGGTGATACTCAGATCTCTTCATCGACTCCCGGTAGCCTATAGGATCCACTTTAAAATTCTCACTCTTACTTACAGAGCACTGCACGGTCAGACTCCTACATATGTGGCCGAACTACTTCGCCCCTTACTCATCAGCTCGCTCTCTTAGGTCAAACATGAAAAACCTGTCGTCTGTCCAACACACTCACCTTTAGACCCGTGGCGATCGTGTTTTCGAGGCCATAGCACGAAACTCTGGAATGCTCTGGCCCCACCTTTACAGTCTGATGACTCTGTGGATTCTTTTAATGGTCAGTTAAAGACTCACCTGTTTAGGCAGGTGTTTGGGTAACCTGGATGCACCAGGCCTGCACTTAATGTATTTATTTTATACTTTATATTCTATACTTCCAGAGTTAATTAAAGTAAATAGTTTTTGTCACGTAAGTTCTGTACTTAAAGGTCCCATATCGTGCTCATTTTCAGGTTCATACTTGTATTTTGTGTTTCTAATAGAACATGTTTACATGCTGTAATGTTCAAAAAACACATTATTTTCCTCATACTGTCTGCCTGAATATGCCTGTATTTACCCTCTGTCTGAAACGCTCCGTTTTAGTGCGTTTCAACGGAATGGCAACGAAATTGCGTTGCTCGGCAGCAGTTTGGGTTCATGTTTACATCCTGTCAGCTGATGTTATTTACATCCACTGTAACAGGAAATAAACTGGGACACATTTAGTATGTTTACGTTTAAAACTGTGAAATGGTCTAAATATTGTAGATTTGTGACATCACAAATGGACAGAAATCCTAACGGCTTGTTTCAAACGCACAGTTTGTGAATACGGCCTGTGTGTGTTTCTCCGTATATTGAGTGTTTTGATACTTTCACAGTATTTATAAAGCACTTAAACCTGCTTTATAATATAAAAGACATGAAAATCTCACTTTTTAAAATATAGGACCTTTAAACCTAACTATGGTGATTTTGTTGCCTGAACCTAAAGTGACGCCAAGGGGCGTGACAAAGCGGCCATATGTGACAAGTTGGATGAGAATGTGTTGGTATTTTTTGTGAGATCAGGCTGTATTTTGGCAAATGCAGTGAAAAAATTGGATTAGATTTACGAGCAAATTAAACTTTTCGCACGTTACTACAGTCTATGAGCAGAACCGTATTAATCACAGTATCGTGTTTACATGGGCTCCACCTAACTTGCCTTAATCACATTATGACTGGATTACTGGTGTGTATTGATGTTCCCTGCATGAGAGAAATATGTTCCCCCACCAGGAGAGGATTACATAAAGGATTCATGACAAGAATCAGCTCATTCACATTGAAGCAGGGCGGAAGAATGGAACTGTGTAGCTTTGGGTGGTGGACGGTCAGATGCATTTAACTTCAACACTAATGGGTTCCATTCCAAACCCGTGCTAAGTGGTTTTCAGCTGGGACGAATGTTTTTCATTTCAGCCAAGGTTTTTTTTTTTTGTATTTACCAAATGACCAAAACCCCTCCTGCACCACACAGTTTGACTTGCACATGCGTGAACTTTTCATGAGGTGAATGCTGTTGATTTCTTTTACTGTCATGTGATTGAATTCATAGTAGAGAAGAGATGTTATGATGACACACAGAGACAATGATTTAAAGCCCAGTGTGCTCACAGATGACACTGAAGAGTTTGCACATACTCACGTTCAAAAAGAATGTGACGTTTTTCGACCTGCCGATCAAATGCATTCTGGCAGATCACACACACACGTGTGTGAGCAAAGGCAAGAGCCACTTAAATGAGACATTCATGCATTATTAATAAAAGCTTGTTCTGACTTGACTTTCTTGAATTCTAAGTAGAGCTGTGATAGAGCAGCACCAGTCGCCAGTCAGTAAGCCATGCAGCCACTTTACTGTTCATGATTCCTCAGTAGGCCCGTCGACATGATGCCAAGCAGCCAGTCTGGAAGACAGTCAACTAGGGAGGAGGTTGTGTTTGCCTGTGAACCACATACAGAGTGTGTGTCTGGTGGTCTCTCTGTCTACGTTTAAAAAATGTTTTTATGAAGTTTAAAATTAATCTTTTTTCTCTGTTTTGGCTTTCAACATGGCTTTACTTATTATCAGGTCCATAACCAAGATAAGGTCCATAAAGTTTTTGGCAAGCTGGCCAAAAACTGGCCTTTCTTAAATTATTTTTAGATTTTTTTTTTTCACAATTTATTTAATTCTTTGTTATTTTTGTTGTAGAGCACTTAAAGGTCCCATATTGTAAAAAGTGAAATTTTCATATCTTTTATGTTATAAAGCAGGTTTAAGTGCTATATAAATACTGTTAAACTATCAAAACGTTCACTATGAGGAGAAATACACACAGCCCGTATTCAGGAATTGTGCGTTTGAAACAAGCCGTTAGGATTTCTGTCCATTTCTGATGTCACAAATATACAATATATAGATCATCACACGGTTTTAAACATAAACATTCTAAATGTTTCCCAGTTTATTTCCTGTTACAGTGTATGTAAATAACATCAGCTGACAGGAAGTAAACATGGACCCAAACTGTTGCCTAACAACGCAATTCCGTGGAAATGCACTAAAACGGAGCATTTCAGACAGAGAGTAAACACAGATATATATTCAGGCAGACAGTATGAGGAAAATAAATGTTTTTTTGAACATTACAGCATGTAAACATGTTCTAGTCGAAACATAAAATACAAGTATGAACCTGAAAATGAGCACGATATGGGACAAAAACGATTTACTAACTGACCTTCAAAAGAATCCACAGAGTCATCAGACCGTAAAGGTGCGGCCAGAGCATTCCAGAGTTTCGTTGCTACGGCCTCGAAAACACGATCGCCACGGGTCTAAAGGTGAGGGTGTTGGACAGACGACAGGTTTTTCATGTTTGACCTAAGAGAGCGAGCTGATGAGTAAGGGGCGAAGTAGTTCGGCCACATATGTAGGAGTCTGACCGTGCAGTGCTCTGTAAGTAAGAGTGAGAATTTTAAAGTGGATCCTATAGGCTACCGGGAGTCGATGAAGAGATCTGAGTATCACCGTTTATTTGACCTTGTGAGTAGTCTGGCGGCAGCATTCTGGATTGACTGCAGACGATCAAGAGCAGACATACTGAGTGAGGCGAAAAGTGCGTTGCACTAGTCAATGTGAGATGAAATAAAGGCGTGTATAAGCACACGTAGATGGAGTGAATGAACTTCCGGTACACTTGCTCCTTAGAGTCTAATAATGACACAGAAGGGGTTTCTTTCACAACAATGACCCGCTAGCTGTACATTATCCCGCTTATTACACGGCTACTTACTTAAGAAATCAATAAATTGGACACGAAACTGTTGCAGTGTATGTAAATAACATCAGCTGACAGGAAGTAAACATGGACCCAAACTGTTGCCTAACAACGCAATTCCGTTGAAATGCACTAAAACGGAGCATTTCAGACAGAGAGTAAACACAGATATATATTCAGGCAGACAGTATGAGGAAAATAAATGTTTTTTTGAACATTACAGCATGTAAACATGTTCTAGTCGAAACATAAAATACAAGTATGAACCTGAAAATGAGCATGATATGGGACCTTTAATTTATTGATTAATCTACTGACACGTTATTTGGCATTATACTGGAACTTTTTTGATAATAAGTTGAACATTTAAGTAAAATTCTAAGCAAAAAATGTCCTAAAATATTCACTGGTTCCAGCTTCTCAAATGTGAATGCCAGCTGGTTTTTGATGGTAAATCATATATATCTGGATTTTCAGACAGAACAAGACACTTTTTCAAATTTTTCTGACATTTTTTGGACCAAACGATTAATAAAGTAGCCAAGGAAATAACTGGGAAATTAATCCAAAAAATCTAGCCTGGGATTAAAGACTTTGACCAATCACAGGTCATTTCAGAGAGAGAGAGAGAGAGAGAGTATTCCTATTTGCTGTTCATTCAACGGAGGCAGCTGTCAATCACTCACAAACTCCAATCAAACGGTCAAACTAGGCAGCGCTGATCAAATATGAATCAATATTCTGTTACTGTAATGCCTATTTCTCTCCTCAGATGTTTTCAGAAACATCTTGAAGTGTACTGTTTAGCTGTAAAATGAGGAAGTTTGTGACCCGCGCTGCCTAGTTTGACCGTGAGTGATTAACAGCTGCTCAGAGACGGCAGGCTCCAGATCAGCTCTTACTGCTTGTTTTCCTCTGGTCTGATGCCATTAGGAGCACCGGAGGACAATGGAGGACACAGAGGCACATGATTTCTTCATTACCTGTCTCACGCACTGCTGTCAGGATATAGCGATAATGTAAAAATAACTTTTTTTAATCATATTTGCTCCATTTCTACCCACTGCTGCTTTAACTGATTAACCTTTCACTTCTAAGAGGAAGAATGTGTAGTTTGCTCTTTAAAACATAATGCAGTCTCACTTTAAGAAGGTTTTCTGTCCCTGTGATCATCCATTTAGTATGTTAATATAGTCGATTACACATTGCATGACACGTGCCATCGTTGAATGATATTTATGTTAATGCTTCCAGACAAGTGTAAGAGCATAATTTAAAGATTTTATCAGAGGTCTAAATTCATCTAAATTGCCATTAGCTTTGGTTATCAAATGGCATTTTAATCAAATAACTGTTTTATCCTGTGAAACCAGAAACGGAAAGATAATTCAATGTCCACACCTCTCGTTGGACTGAAGCAGCCCCGAATAAGTAATCACAGAGAGTCAAAGATAACAGAATAGAGGTTCTGTTATCTCTGGCCAAGTCTATCCGTTAGAACACACTCCTCAATTCATGCTGGCAGCAATGTGTGCTTTTGTTCTTCTTGCCAACCAAAAGGAGGAGGAAGATGTTTTACTCTTATTCTGGTGCTTCGGTGAATGATCCTCAGTGGTGTGAAATAATAGCGGGGATGAGATCCTGATTCACATGGAATATTTCAAAGTTAGCCAAATGAGTGTGGACATGAATGTAACCTGACAGGCAGCGGATATCAGCTTTTAATCATGACATTGGCTTTTTTCCTGTGGTGGACGATATCTGCTCTCATGTCTCCACAGCAGGGAGCTCATACTGCCAGCAGGGACAGATAACCTCCTCAACATTTCACCTTCAGCCCTCCAGCTATACTGACACAAGGGCACAATTTCAAACCACCCCCTTACACCCTTACTGTTTTTTGAGATCTTTTAGCCTACTTAACTTTGTCAGACAGGTTCTATTTAAGTGATTTCCTGATTGAACAGTGATTGGCTAGTGAAATTGAACTCAGCTTTCCAAAACATGTGGTTGATCACAGTTAATTCAGGATTTAACAAGGGGGGGTAATTACTTTTTCACATAGGGCCAGGTAGGTTTGGATAGATTTTTCCCTTAATAAATGAAATAATTATTTATAATTCTATAATTTCTGTACAACAGACCGTTGTTATGTATAACAGACCGTTGCTATGTATAACAGACCATTGCTATGTATAGCAGACCGTTGCTATGTATAACAGACCGTTGCTATGTATAGCAGACAGTTGCTATGTAAAGCAGACCGTTGCTATGTATAACAGACAGTTGCTATGTGTAACAGACCGTTGCTATGTATAACAGACCGTTGCTATGTGTAACAGACCGTTGCTATGTATAACAGACCACGCAGCTCTGATGTCTGACTCTGGCGGACCGTTTTTGTGTCAAAATATTGATTTCTTAGGTTAGTAGCCGTGTAATAAGCGGGATAATGTACAGCTAGCGGCTCATTGTTGTGAAATAAACCCCTTCAGGATGATGAGAGACAGCATCGCCCTTTTCAAGGATTCTTTTACAACAATGACCGGCTCGCTGTACATTATCCCTTACAAATATTTATACAGTACATTTACACTAACATTCGGATTTATTTAAGCTATTCTTGCCTTTTTAAACACTTAATCATACTGTATATTCTATTTTTTCAGCATTATTATTCTTATTATTCGTGGGTTTTCTCTGGGTGCTCAGGTTTCCTCCCACAGTTGAAAGACATGCAGGTTAGGTTCATTGTTGACTCTAAATGTCCCGTAGGTGTGAATGGTTGTCTGTCTCTATGTGTCAGCCCTGTGATAGTCTGGAGACCTGTCCAGGTTGTACCACGCCTTCACCCAATGACAGCTTGGATTGGCTCCAGCCCCCCCGCGACCCCAAATGGGATAAGCCGTTACAGATATGAAGGAATGAATATTCTAGATTGGCAATCAAGTTCATTCATTCATCCGTAGCTGCTTATCCTATTCAGGGTCTTGGGGGGGGGGGGGGGGGGGTATTCAGAAATTATGCATTTGAAACAAGCCGTTGAGATTTCTGTCCATTTGTGATGTCACAAATATACAATATTTAGACCATTACAGGTTATACAGGTTTATACAGGTTATAAATGTAAACATTCTAAATGTGTCACAGTTTGTTTCCTGTTGCAGTGTGTGTGAATAACATCAGCTGACAGGAAGTAAACATGGACCCAAACTGTTGCCTAGCAACGCAATTCCGTTGAAATGCACTAAAACGGAGCGTTTCAGACAGAGGGTAAATACAGGTATATTCAGGCAGACTATGAGGAAAACTATGTGTTTTTTTGAACATTACAGCATGTAAACATGTTCTAGTAGAAATACAAAATACAAGTATGAACCTGAAAATGAGCATGATATGGGACCTTTAAAGAAGGAGCTTCATTGAGCTGGGAGTGTGACTACAAACGGAGTTCACTCCACCACGGAGTGGGAGGATGTAGGGGCCGAATTGGAATTGGGCCAGAGAGTATACACACACACACATACTCACAACACACACACACGTATACATGTTTATGTATCACATTCCAAAACAGCGCGACTCGTCAGTACTTCCGTACAGCGTAGAGAAGGAAATCCATAGTAAATTCAGATTTATGTGAGAGGCAACATGCAGAGCTGAAGCCATACGGTAGTTTATGTGCTTCCAGGCCCTGCTGCTTATTGGACACTTTACGAGCTCAGAGCGACTGTGAAATTATGGACACAAGCTGGCACTGCGCGGACAGCGCTCACACACTCGCTCCCTGAAACATTAACTTCTGAGAGAGAATTACCACTTTCCCTGCTGAACTGCACCGCCGGCCACACACACACACACAGTGACACAGCAACACACACAAGTTAACCGAGGGTGGAGGGCACTTTCACACATGTTTTTATAACTCCCACAGTAACAAAAACTTACAATTAATCTCTTGCAAAGACATGAATTAAGTCCATGAATAGTACATAATAATATAGCTCCGGGGAAGTACAAAGTGTTGGGTGGAGCTCTGTTAGCTGGATTAGCAGCAGCTCTGTTTGACGTTTTACTAAACTTCGGCCACATGGAGGTGAGGAAAATCTGCTGACTACACACACACACACTTAACTTTTTTACATCTATGTCTGAATAAATGTTTTGCTCCCTGTCTCGTCTACAGGAAGCCAATCCCATTCCAGCCTCGGGAATATCACGCCCCTGTTGTAGATTTTGATAAGCTCATATTGCATTCCATTTAAAGTGGACAAGTCACATGTTCCAGCTCCAGCTGATGGGATGTAGTTTCAATGGATGTGGTGTTTCAGTGGTCCACTTATTTCACCTGCAAATGAGCCTGAGCCAGAAGTGTCCCTTTTCCCAGCTGTAAACACTGTCAACTGAGTTCCACGGAGCACCTGTCCAAGCTAGAAGCACTGCTGCCTGCAATTTAATCCTGGTTTCTGAGGCCTTGTCCAAACTGGATGCGACGTGAACGACTGTCGGCGACAAAATCAGCTTGATTACATTGTTTTCTATTGGAATGTCCTAACTGGGAGTGAAACTGGTTGACCTGAGCAAGGCGCAACACACATCCCGAACGGCAAATTACTTGGGTGGATATAGGCCCCTTTTACACCAACATAATTGTCGATTCATAAGTTTTAAGAATTTGGAGCAGAGAAATGCCAAAGATATGTGATAGAGATAATTAAAAAAAAACAGCCTCCATTACTGTACATATTTTGTCCACAAGAGAGCAGTGACCTGCAGGCAAGCCGGGACGTTTAAGAGACCCTGTGGAGTCCTGCTACGGAGCAATGTTTTGTTTGTATCACTTAGGTGACGTAATGGACATTGCTACTGACAATCTCATTCCACTGATCTACAGGTGGCTGTAACACATAATGTAGCGTTGCATAAGAAAAACATGGATGTAAACAACTGAGGTTTCAATTTTGGATTCTGAATACGCTGGTGTTGTTCCTACAGGGGTGCCTTCTGCTGCTGTGATCCTCTCCAAACAGCAGTCAGCCTTTACTAAAGCCTCATTGTGTCACAGCTTTGTGCTGGCTGAGATAGAGCGACTCAACAAGTCATCACTTACAGCCTTTTGTGCGGAAGGCACGAGCAGAACAACAGCAAAGACGCTGGGGAAACAGCTTAAAGGACCTGGCAACAAGCAGAGTCGACTGAAAGCACACGAAATGACACTTTTGCTAAACACACAATTGCTTAATTGGAAGTCTCTCTTTGAAATGTTTAAAAAGTGAAATAAACCGAACATTAAGAACAACAAAACAGATTCATGTTGTTCGCCTAAAGTGGTACCATCACTCCATACATCTCAACTGCCAGTACTGTCACTTTGAATATATAAGATGCATCACTTCCCCGGGTTTCATCGACAGCGGTGGATCAGTGTATCGAGTGTGACAGATGAATAGAGACCGATCCAGAATTCCTCTTAAGGGAATTAAACCGAGACAAAACCAAGCAGAAAAATGAGCAGAAATCTCACCAAGGGCTTTGACAAGTGGCAATTATCAACAACAAAACAGTGCATCAGGGCCTTCCTTATTTTCTTGTGCTTTATCACAGCAGAAAGAATGTCCACTGGGGACAGGGGGGACATGTCCCCTGCAGCCTTTTGAAGGCTTTTAATTACCCTGCATTTTAGCCTCTCAGGCTACATGCAGGCTGCCCTATCCTATTGGTGGATGTTATATTGACACATGGTGCCTTCAAATGCGGTGGTGTTTACCGTATTCACGACTTCGGAAGTGGAAAGTTTCTGAAATTTCCGAGTTCACGACTTGTGACGTGTTTTTTCATGTTGACAGAAATGGCGGAAGTTATGGAGGTTATTTTTTCGATGCATAATAAGTTTATATATTGTTATCTTAGTCGTATATTGCTTTTCTTCGTAATTTTATAATAGGTCTGAGGAACATGTTGATATTCCCAACGGCCTCATGTTTCTCCTCTGTCATTATGCCTTTGCATTTACTGCATTATGTTACCCACTTGCTAGCTTGCTAAATCGTTAGCCTCTGTGGCTTCTAGACTGCGACAGTAACGTTAATATTGCCGTTGCTTAGCAGCGGTGTTCTCACGACTTAACCACTTGAACGCCGAGCATATCGTGTACACGACTTCCCATGTTGGAAACACAAGCTCATGAGTTTCATTTGAAGGCACCAATATATACATAGACGCCTCATTGATGAGAGATATGTATGGCGAGACATGGAGGTGCGGGAGCTGCTGGCTGTCCCGTTCCTTTTATACATCCATGGTCCATCCGCAGTGAGAAAGAACAAAGCGGTAGCTGACGGGATGAAAAACAACATAGTGTAACGTTATACAGACATAACAAGGCTGCTGAATGAGAGAGGCATCCGCCGATACGTTACACGGAAACACACCGTGTTAATAATAAGCCGACCACCTCACGGTACCGCCAGCTGGGAGCTGGGATCTGTTTTTAAAGTCACGCACCTTGGCGGAGGTCTGCGCTCTCCGAGTGCCATTCTAGTCAATTGAATGTTTTTCCCTCTGCCCTTATGTGCACGGGAATAAATGAAGAATGCAGGCGAGCTAACCTACAGGCATACGTCATAAGCAGCGTTGACAGTGTTTGTGTAATTACTCTCACTGCCAGAGGGGGGAGAGACAAAAGTTCCACACTCCAGGTTTAAAAAAAATATTATTTACAGTGAATATTCTTCCAAAAGATACTTGAACTTAAAAGCAATCCGTGATAACGCAGTGAAGCACAGTGCTCGTTATAGGAAAGATGCAAATATGACGTGCTCTATCATAATGTATGAGGATGATTTTCAGCAGGGTTAGTGCATTAGCAATACAGAAATGTACATCCATCAACCCCATTTTACTCATTTGTTGTTATACTATGGAAAGCATGATAACTAAGTTCATTATGAGGTGTTATTCAATAATGTAATGTCTCCCTTTGAGGATCAATAACTCATCTTATTGGCCTGTCGGTGTCCCTGGGGCCCTACAGTAAGTACGATTTGACCTCTGTTTGTCTTTTGTTCATGTTTTTGTCTGTCGTAATTCAAATATTTATCATTATTAGTTATTTACAAGGCATATTGGTTTTTCTTTCTTCATATTAGAAAAATGAAAAGTTGACTTTAAACAAAGACCTTCATGTATTCCTAATTTATAGCTGGTGGTGAGTTCTATTTTACCAAAACTCTTTGTGCCAATAATGCACTGTAGTGTCAAGTATTTACAGAGTGAATCACAAGGTCAACGTGCAGCAGGGGGGCGACATTCAAATTCTGCTCAGGGCCCCCAAAAAAGCCGTGTAACACAGACACGGGTGATGCAGCTCTGCTACCCACAGTGCTAAAAATATGTATATCATTAGCAACATCCA
This sequence comes from Sebastes umbrosus, assembly GCF_015220745.1. Classification (NCBI taxonomy): domain Eukaryota; kingdom Metazoa; phylum Chordata; class Actinopteri; order Perciformes; family Sebastidae; genus Sebastes; species Sebastes umbrosus. Next base: position 38,983,729 of record NC_051270.1, read on the forward strand.
GAGGCCTGCAGTGACAATGGGTAATATGATTCACTCAGCAGCCAGTCAGCCAGTTTTGATAACAGGCCTGCCTCAACACACATGCTAACAGGCAAGAGGGGGTGGTGCAGGTATGTGTGAGTGTGTGTGTTGGGGTGTGTGTGTGTGTGTGTTTCTTTCCTGAAAAGCAGTCTGGATTTGGTTGCAGGAAAATAACATTTTGGTCACATTGAACATGCTGTCCTCAACCTGATCCAGGTACACTTAACGAGGTTAGCGGGAGCATGAAAACATGTGGTGAGACACAAATGAATGTACTCTGTCACAAAAGAATGCACACACACACACACACACACACACACACACACATGCAGGGTAACCTCACTGGAGGTAATGCCTGTCATGCCGGCTGCTTTACCAAACAACAAACACATATGTATGTAGTAGTGTATACACACACACACACACACACACACACACAGACAGACAACACTAAACACATGAGGTCTAGCCTCGGACAAAAAGAAAACAAAAGGCCATATGTCACAAGTTGAACATGGTCTGTATGTTTAAGCAAATTCCTTAGAATAATATTTATTTAAAGCTACTCGCATAATCCATAACACAATAGAAATGCATGATTCAGCATAACTTAATGTATATATTATTGGATGACACAGGATCATGAACTCAAAGGTTTGGATTAAAAATGTTATTCTATCAATTCTTTGATACTTGTTTACCTTTTTTTTGTACGTAGTTTGTTAATAAGCTACAATAGCTGCTATGTTTATCATTAATACTCCACCTACAGTATCTCATTAATGAATGACAGTTTAATAATTGCATATTGAACAGGAAAATGTCGACCTAGGGTTGGTTGGATATTTAGCCAGCCATGTCAGTAAGAAAGCTTCTCAACATAGCTACAGTACTTAAAGGGACTCTATGTAAGAATCAGAAATTGTTTGTTAACAGCAACATCAATAAAGTCAGATTTGAAATCATATACAGTTCATCTTTACTTCATCTCCACTTTAAATGATGTACAGTACAACTGGTAATGCTAATACAGTATGTAGTGCCCCAGCCAAAAGGAAGTACCCTGACCAGGCAGGGCAAGATACTGAGGAAAACATATAGAAAAGGGATTTTTGTTTCTGGATTAAAACACAAAAGTGTTATGAAAACACTTTGGGGTGGTTCCCATCAATGTGATCTCATGGGAAGGCGTATAAATAGCACACCATTTCAAAGGATATTTCGCATGTCATGTCTACGTATTATAAGCTTTTCGCAGGTCATTTAACGATTCACTTTTAAGCTAACGTTGTGAATTCAAACAAACCTACTTGGTTTGGGAAAAGATCATGGTTTTTGGGTTAAAATAAGTACGTCCGTTACATAAATTAAGTTACATACATAAGTAGTCAACGTAACAAAGTCAAGGGTTGACTTTATTAAACAGCGGCCTCCAGGGTGAAAAGCCCTGTGTTTGTTTGACCCATCCATCCACCCAGTCCTCCTCCCTACATGGACTTTCTGTTTCTTTATACAACGTCACCTTGTCACAAAATGACTTCAGAAACTGGTGTTATTCATATGCCATTTGGTGAGACCAGGCTGTCCACAAAGGTCCCCCAGCTATCACTAACATAAAATGGTAACCATGTGGTTAAGGTTAAAACAAACCAAGGTGGACTGTCTGTAGGGAAGGGGAAACAAACAGCAGACCCCCACCCATGTTAAAGTCGGATGTTTTGTTGACCCATCCGTCCACCCCCGACCTCCTGCCTCCTCGCTTTATAATAACATCACCTGACTTCCTCCTGTGCTCCTGTTGGAGAAGAGTCATAATTACTACGGCCACAAGAGGGCTCGGTCACTTAAACACGTGTCATTTTGCGGCATTTGCTGAAAAAAGTGTTGCAATCGCTTGTTGTGTTGTCTGTTTCTCCTGAAAATGGTGAATGGCAACTGTAAAATACCACATTTAAGATCTAAATTTGGACAAAAAGAATTCTCCATCAAGGGGTGTCAGCTCTGGAACACATTACCAACTGAAACCAAATTAAATCCAGATATAAAATCATTTACAACAAAGGTTAAAGGTCCCATATTGTAAAAAGTAAGATTTTCATGTCTTTTATATTATTAAGCAGGTTTAAGTGCTTGGTAAATACTATGAAAGTATCGAAGCGCTCAATATACGGAGGGATAGACACAGCCCGTATATTCAGAAATTGTGCGTTTGAAACAAGCCGTTAGGATTTCTGTCCATTTGTGATGTCACAAATAATCCCTATATAATCAAATAATCCCAATATTTAGACCATTACACGGTTTTAAACGTAAACATTCTAAATGTGTCCCAGTTTATTTCCTAGTTGCAGTGTATGTTACTGACATCAGCAGACAGGAAGTAAACATGGACCAAAACTGTTGCCAGGCATCGCAATATCTGTTGCAATTCCGTTGAAATGCACTAAAACGGAGCGTTTCTGACAGAGTGTAAATACAGGCATATTCATGCAGACAGTATGAGGAAAATAAAGTTTCTTTTTTAACATTTCAGCATGTAAACATGTTCTATTAGAAAAACCAAATAAAAGTATGAACCTGAAAATGAGCACGATATGGGACCTTTAAGTGCTGGCTAAAAGCAAAACAGAGCTGTACCCATCTTTAGCTGATTGGTGTGTGTGTATCGGCATGTGTATTGTGTGATGTGTATTTTATGTATTTACATATTTGTAGTGTATTGTGGTTTTATGATAGTGAAAGTTGTATATTTTTGGTACACTGTACATGTAAAGTCCCGAATTGAGACAAGAGTTGAAGATTAGGAATAGCTATACATTCTCTGTGCAGCACATCAGTTTCATGCTCTGTGTTGGAACCATGTTAAATTGCATCGTCCCTACCAAATCAAATAAATTCAAATGATTGAGATCACCTGCAAAGACACCATTTTTTTGAATGTGCGGTTTTGTCTGTTGCATTGGAATACAAGAACGTAATTCCTCTGTCACTGTGATGAAATGATGAAATCTCTCAAGAGTTACATTAAAGAGGAGGAAGGGGGAGAAATGACCCCATTAAAGCTGTAGCGGTAGCGTCACCAGCAGCATGCGGTGTGATTCTCGGCGAGCCCTGCAGTCACACTGTGATCCCTGCACAGCCCAGAGATTACAGCAGCTGAAAATGTAAGCGTGATGAAATTGAAACACACGCTGCAAATGATGAAACTTATTTGACATTAGCGGTGGGTGGGGTTTTTTTTTTTTCTTTTCTCCTGACTGTTTGAAAGTACCTTCACTGCACTGTGTCAGTGTTGCTGTCAAGATGCTGAGTGGGGAGAAGAATAATGCAAGAAGATCAAAAACAATGCAGGGAATCAAAAGAACTGTATGTGAGGGAAGGGGAGATTATAGTAAGTAGTATTCAACACTGGAGATAAAACAAAATATATTAATGTGGCTGAATATGATACTGATCTACATCCTTTTTAATCTATAAAAAGCCCACATCCAAATGTGCTTCATTTAGGGATGCACCGATACCGATACCAGTAGCGGGTATCGGGTCCGATACTGTGCTCATGTGCTCGTACTCGCAAGGGCACTCGGCTACAACGGCACCGATACCACTTTACGGCAGCGTGACGTTAACATCACCATCTTTCGGGTCCTATCACACGCGCTCACGCTCGCGCTCCAGCTCCCCAACGGTGCGGGTGAGATGGGCCGGTGGTGTGCCCCACCACGCGGAGCCGGGATCCCACCTCAGCCGGCGCGCGCTGGCCCTCACTTTCATTGCGCCATGGGGTTTTGCTTGCACCCCCTGACTCGCGCGTGCGTTAGACTCCTAACGGGGTCGGGTGGGTTGCCGACATCGCCACAGACCCCCCTGGCGCCTTTTACGTGGGCACGACGCGGTTGGGGCGCACTGAGGACAGTCCACCCCGGTGACACTTTGGCCACGGCCCCGGGAACCACCTTCGCCCCGAGCCTTCCCAAGCCGACCTAGAGCCGGTCGCGGCGCACCACCTCGTATGCGGGACTCCCCAGCCTGCCGTGTGTCGCTCACAACCTCCAGCTGGCTGTCAACGAGGGTCTTTTGGCACAGAGAAGTACTCGTATCGGTACTCGGTATCTGCGAGTACCCAAATGTAAGTACTTGTACTCGGTCTGAAAAAAGTGGTATCGGTGCATCCCTAGTTTCATTTCTTTCTATATGTGCTGTCTGCATCGGAGTGTGAGCAATGTAATGGCTTTGCCTTATATTTGAGTCATTATGGTCCATCACAGTGCAGCCCTCATCAAAGACAACAAACAGACATAATCACACTCAGTCGGGGACGGACAGTAAAAGCATGGAGGACTGAGAGGCTATACAAAGCTGACTGCACTGATGAGCACACCTAAAAAACACACAGGAGGAGGAAGTGCTCAGAGACATCACACAATGCAGAGTTTTGTCCAAGTTGGACAATTCCACACCTCATGATCTACAGTACAGTCCATGCCTCCGTACAGTGTCCATTTACTGTTGTAGAAGTAGCCTTTATATGGCAAGACAGATTGGAAGGCTGTGGAGGACATGGTGATTTGATGGGCATGTACTGTAGCATGTCGGACTGCAGGACACTGGAGTTTCCCTTCTGTCATAGATAGGGCTGTCAGTCGATTCAAATATTTAATCGCAAATTAATCACACATTTTTTATGTGTTCAAAATGTACCATAAAGGGAGATTTGTCAAGTATTTAATCCTCTTATCAACATGGGAGTGGGCAAATATGCTGCTTTATGCAAATGTATATATATATCTATTAGGGCTGTCAAAGTTAACTTCAATTCGTTTTAACATCATATCAACGTAGCATCATGTGAAACTAAAAAATCGGATGAATCCATCGGTACCAACCATGTCATACTAGCTTGTTGGGAGGGAGGGTAAATAACGCTCCAAACTTGCGCTAAATTTTGGCGAGGAAAAACTGTCATGGCCATTTTCGAAGGGGTCCCTTGACCTCTGACCTCCAGATCAGTGAATGTAAATGGGTTCTATGGGTACTCACGAGTCTCCCCTTTACAGACATGCCCACTTTATGATAATCACATGCAGTTTCGGGCAAGTCATAGTCAAGTCAGCACACTGACACACTGACAGCTGTTGTTGCCTGTCGGGCTGCAGTTTGCCATGTTATGATTGGAGCATATTTTGTTATGCTCAATGTAGTACCTGTGAGGGTTTTCTGGACAATATCTGTCATTGTTTTGTGTTGTTAATTGAGTCCCAATAATAAATATATACATACATTTGCATAAAGCAGCATATTTGCCCACTCCCATGTTGATAAGAGTATTAAATACTTGACAAATCTCCCTTTAGGGTACATTTTGAACAGATAAAAAATGTGTGATTAATTTGGGATTAGTCTTAATCGTGGACAATTGTACGATTAATCGGGATTAAATATTTCAATCGATTGACAGCCCTGATATTTGCTATTGGAAATCAATTAACACAAAACCTGAGTTACCCGAGGTACCCGAGTTGCGACAAAGAAAATTAGTAGCATTAAAACAAATTTGCCTTAACGCGTCATTATCACATTTACTTTGACAGCCCTAATCATAGATCTTCAATTAATGTTCATCTTTTTGGTAACAACAATATTTCCTTAACCTTAACCTGTAGCCTGACATTTTTAAATGCAGGACAATTTGCTCCTTATTCTTGATCAAACATCCAGTAAGAAACATTAGCTGACAGTATTCACTAAAAGTTTTTCCAATATGGAATGGTACTCATTGTACCATCATGTGTTACTTGTCCATTTTCTACAGGAATAATCATTGTTATGATTCCCTAAAGTTTAATACTTCGGTTACTCCATGTAGTACAGAGGTTACTGTTGACTAGAGCTCTGTTTTCATTGTCCTGGTGTGTGACCTTAATGGACACCTGCCAAGCAATCAGAAATAAGTATGTTCTGTTGGCATGGCTTATCTAAACCAGGGCCTACGTGCTGATATAACAATCCATGTTGAGAGGACCTTTCTGACTGGGAAATGGCTCCAGCACCTGCTGCCTCAGAGATGTTCCCAGCCTATAGCGGTTCTATCCTGGCCTGACAGAGCACACAGCCAGCAGCTTCCCACTGATGTGCTAAATAAATAAATAAATATATAAGACGCTTGTTTTAATCACCCCTTCCAATTAAGAGCTGTCTCCTGGTGAGTCAGAGTAGCCATGCTGAGAGGAAGAGAGGAGGAAGAGTTAGAGAGGGGTCGTAAAGCTGACAGTGTCATGGGTTCAAAGACAGAGACCTGCTGTGCCCAGACAGCCAGTCATACAGATATACAACCACTGTGCTGCTTCAGTGTTAACTAGGACAGAGTCCCCAACAACAAAACACTGCAGCCAGGCTACAGCCTCACTTTGAAGAGCTGTGAGTTATGACACATTCATACATGCGCACATAAAAACAAGTCCTCGATTTAGAGATTGTCATTATATCAAACTTGATACTTGATATTTATGGTCTGCATGTTTTTAAGGTGCAGCATTTCCAACAGAACAGGCTGTGTTTGTTTCTCCCACTGGTCGAAACGTGGCGTTACCAACAAATCAATGTATCGTTAAAACACGCTTACCATTACCAACAGTAACCACAGGTGTCACCAAATCAACAAGCACTGATTAAAGGATAGGGCTGGCAACATTCTGTATTTCTCTTACTTGTTAGATGTGGGAACCAAACATCAGATATCTTCCACAGAGATAAACAAAACGTTAATGTTGGAGGTGTTAACATTTTTTAAATGATTAATTCATAATCATTATAATTTTTTAGGAAAAGCTGTACTTTTATTTTGCACCTTTCTAAAAGCTCTGTGGATGCTATATAAACGACTGGTTAGGTTTAGGCAACAAAACTACTTGGTTAAGATTAGAAAAAAGATCATGGTTTGTGAAAAAATAATCATGTAACAACGTAACAACGTAACGTAACAACGTAACGTAACAACGTAACGTAACAACGTAACGTAACAACGTAACGTAATAACGTAACGTAACAACGTAACCAACGTAACTTAACAACGTAACATAACAACTGTAACAACCGTAACGATGTAGCGTAACAACGTAACCACGTAACGTAACAACGTAACATCGTAATGTAACAACGTAACGTAACAACGTAACTTAACAATGTAACTTAACAAATGTAACAAAGCAACGTAACAAAGTAACTTAACAACGTAGCGTAACAACGTAGCGTAACAACGTAGCGTAACAACGTAGCGTAACAACGTAACTAGCGTATATTACGTACAACCGCCCTTCGCAGACTTTCTTATGTAACGTTGCGTAACAATGTTTACTTTTGGTTTCACACAGGACACGAACAGCGGTCTCCTGGGTGAAAGTCCTGTGTTTGTTTGACCCATCCATCCACCCCTCCCACCGACCCTTACTGGACTTTCTCACATGTTATTACACCACGTAACTTTCCATAACGGCCGCTCAATATATACCACGTCACCTGCTCTGACCAAATGCAAAACGTCCACATTCAACGTATCCGTGGTTTGCAGAAACGTATAATGTCAACAGTTTTCCCTGGCGACTGAGCTGGCTCAGCCGATTAGACTGTTGTCAGGCTATTAAATAGGCTTAAATAGCAGTTGCTATAAGCCCCATAGATGTGGGTCAGTAGGGGCCTACTAAACCCACTAGTAGGTTTTATCATCTAGTCACATGGTAGATCATCAAAAGAAGGTATCAAAGAACACGACAGCGACCACTAGCGACCGTAGTAATTATGACAGGAGCAGAAGCGGAAGTCAGGCGCTGTAGTATGTGAAACTCCATAAGGGGTGGAGGTCGGGGACGACGGATGGAGCACCAAAACACAAGGATTTTCACCCAGGAAACTGGAATTCGCATCCTGTGTGAAACCAAGAATGTGTAGTTGTCTTTGTGAAAATTAAATGTCAAATCATAAAAATAGGGAAGTATATTGCTTGTGGCATATTATTAATAGACTTGTTTTCTACTGTTGATGCAAAAAGAAATGACAGCTGTTGAAAATGGAGAACAGCGATGACAGGATGGACTCAGGACTGACTGATGTAATGTGACTCTTGCCCTGCCCTCTGCCACCAATGCCCTCTGTCCACTGGAATGACTAACTCCCATTTCACTGACCTAGCAACCCTTGGATTCTGCTGGAGCCCCACGCCCATTATAATCCTGACACAATACACCATGAATGTTTCCCAACCCCTTGTCCGTCTGTCTGTACTAGTCAGTACTTATTATTAGATCTAGTTTCTATTGGGGTGGAGGGTGTAGCCTCAAGAGAATATTTCCTTATCTGTTCACTTCAATAAAGTGTGCTGTACCGGAAAGGATGGAACTCCTCGAGCTCTGCTGGACCCATCGGTTGGTCCCTCTCTATACATCTTTGAGCGAAGTGTCAAGTGTAAGTGTAATTGTTAGGTGTGAAAAGTTTACAGAGATACCAGATACGTCAAGCTTAATGTTGGGGAAATATGTATCAAGTTCTGCACAAGACATGTAGACTATTTCAATTTTTGAAATGGTACAGCCATTTTAAAACAGTAAAGTAATGCAAGTGTGTCTATGCAGCCATCATATTTTTTTGTGTATGACACAACTGCCTTGTGTTGATCTGTGAAAACACACATGTATTGTACTAATAAGACACTAATAAGACATCTTGCTTATGAGCCCCAGCCCGTTGATGAAGCAGATCTTGTCACTTTGTCAGGTATAATCAAGAAATCTGTAATGCTTAGAGGAAAATTATTTTTTTTAAAAGGGCTGTCAAAGTTAACGCGATAATAATGCGTTAATGCAAATTCATTTCAAGGTCACTAAGTTCTTTAACGCATTAATGCAACTTGCGATTTTTACGTTGTAGCGGGCTCAGTTTTAAAGGTAGAGTGAAGATGCTGGTAACATATGAAACTACAATGTAGTACCAACCATGTCATACTAACTAATAATAATAACTAGGGATGCACCGATACCGATACCAGTATCGGGTATCGATACTGTGCTCATGTACTCGTACTTGTACTCGCAAAACGGCTCCGGTACAACGGCACCGATACCACTTTACAGCAGCGCGACGTTAACCTCTCGTCACCATCTTTCGGGTCCTCACGCTCCACCTCCCCAACTGTGCGGGCGAGACGGACCGGTGGTGCGCCCAACTCCGCGGGGCCGGGAGCCCATCTCAGCTGGCCCTCACTTACATTACCCTACGGGGTTTTGCTTGCACCCTCTGACTCGCGCGTGCGTTAGACTCCTTGGTCCGTGTTTCAAGACGGGTCAGGTCTCTTGCGCCTTTTACGTGAGCAGCGGCACGACGCGGTTGGGGCGCACTGAGGACAGTCCGCCCGGTTGACAGACGCACCAGGAGCAGGGAGCCTCGTCATGGTGCGGCGAGGTCCGGGTGGGGAGTGCTGTAAAGCTGCGGCCGCGAGCCACCTTCGCCCCGAGTCTTTCCAAGCCGACCTAGAGCCGGTCGAGGTGCACCGCCTCGTATACGGGACTCCCCAGCCTGCCGTGTGTCGCTCACACCCTTTTGGCACAGAGAAGTACTCGTATCGGTACTCGGTATCAGCGAGTACCCAAATGTAAGTACTTGTACTCGGTCTGAAAGAAAGTGGTATCGGTGCAACCCTAATAATAACGCTCCAAACTTCCGCTAAATTTTGTCATGTCAAACTGTCATGGCCATTTTCAAAGGGGTCCCTTGACCTCTGACCTCCAGATAAGTGAATGTAAATGGGTTCTATGGGTACCCACGAGTCTCCCCTTCACAGACATGCCCACTTTATGATAATCACATGCAGTTTGGGGAAAGTCATAGTCAAGTCAGCACACTGACACACTGACAGCTGTTGTTTGACATGTTATGATTTGAGCATATTGTTTTATGCTAAATGCAGTACCTGTGAGGGTTTATAAATAATATAAATATATACATACATTTGCATAAAGCAGCATATTTGTCCACTACCATGTTGATAAGAGTATTAAATACTTGACAAATTTCCCTTGAAAGTACATTTTGAACAGATAAAAAAATGTGTGATTAATTTGTAATTAATTGCGATTAAATATTTTAATTGATTGACAGCCCTAATTGTTTTATTATTGTCAACAAATCCCATGAAAAGGCGTGTTTGTTCGTCTCTCAATGCTTTCTGAATTCCAGTCTGTGGCTCTCAGCCTCTTTGGTTCCTATTGAAGATGTAAATCTTGAAAAATGCCTCATAAATATTTGGCTTCATTTAAAAAAAAAAAAAAAAAAACCCTCAGTAATTTCCTCAAACAGCTGGACGCTGTAGTTTTTATCAAACGTTACTCAAACAGGAGGAAATAGTGCATTTATTTCATGTATTTGTAGCTGCAGAATGAATCCACATTTGGTGCTCTCCAGTGTGATTTCCTGCAGCAGAACAGTGAGTCAAAATAAACTACAGGAGTGTGCGTGTGTGTGTGTTCATGGTAATGAAGGAACATGTCACCCACTGTGGCTCATTGGCCAAATTTGCCACCGACTGACAGCGGTCAGTGAAAACAGGGTCCAATTTGGATTTTTGATTTTCACACATGAATACACATTTATTTCAGGCCAGCAGTCAATGAATGCAATGTGCAACGTAGTGCCTCAGTATGCTTCCAACATACTGTACACCCAGCAGGCCACGTGCAACCACCAAGCTAATCAAATGCAGCTTGAAACCTGACTGGAACTTTGAATTAACCAGGAGATGCAGCTGTCACGCTAACATGCCTGCTTCATGCTAAGCTGTCAGCCTGTGGACCCGGAGCTCTGCTCCTCCTCAAGACCTGAATCGTTGCCTTCTCACAGCCAATCACTGCCCTCAGAAAAATGCAACACAGCTCGGACTAGAGATCTGCATGTATGATTGAATGACTACAACCCACTATTGGCTAACCCGCCCGTCTGGACTGCAAGTGTATCAGACGTGTTTTCTCACATCTCACACAACAGATACGCTTTCATTTTAATCCATGCAGATGTCTGAATCACGTCTTTGCACAGGCGTGCGTCTCAGCTCCGTCTCACAGTCGTAACCAAGACTTGAAGTTTATTTTTCTGACAATACACGTGTAAATATGAGGTTGATGCCCAAAAAAAAGGCATGGAAAAACTGTGTCTCTGACTGCAGAGCGGCGGTGAAATAGTCAGGTGTGTGTGTAGTTCCGTTAGTTGTTAGCGGCGGTGATGCACTCAGCTGTGTGCGTAGTTCCGTTAGCGGCGGTGATGCACTCAGCTGTGTGTGTACTGGTAGTTCCATTAGCTGTTAGCTGATAGCCAAACCTTACAAAACAATAAAAGTGAGCAAACTGTTTTCCCACAGTATCTCTGGCCACAGAGCGGCGGCTCAACCTGGGTCCGGTTAAGAGTAGTGAGTGAGAAGTCAGCAGTCAATCAATGGCAGTATGAAACAGGCAATAAAAGGCGTTTTGAGAAAGAGTGAATTGTTGCACTGCTGAATCGTTAGCGCAGTAGAGTGTGAGATTAACCGTGGACAGACACAGAGATGCACACACATTATCTACTGGTGGAGATAAAAATGTGCTGAGAGCGGGTGAGGGGCGAGGAGAAGTGGGGAAGGAAGAGAGGAAATAACTGCTGATCCTTGTGATCCTTGTGAAACAACAAAACATTTAACAAACCAACTACCTATTTATTTTCCTTCCTCCCATGGCCTGCACGCACAATAAGAACACACCTTTTTTTGGTGACTGACGAGAAACGAGACTCAAGAGCTCACAAATCTATTTTCCTGATGAATGACTCCTGACACAGCTGTGAGCCGCTTTCCTGGAAGCATCGCGTACGGTTTTTAATCACCTCGTCTTAGCGTGTCCTGTTTCTCTTGCCAAATGGTCCGACATTTGAAAGTCAGATGAGGAGAAGGCTTTTTTTTTTCACTTAAACAGTCAGCAATGCCAAACCACACTATATTAGCAAGTCCAATATGTGAAGGTGAGGTATGAAATGGCTGGTGCGGTGAGCTGAGCTGTCACGAGAAGGAGATGGAACGTTCTCCTCTCTTCTATTAATCTGGCTAAATCTCCTCTGCTCGACAGGTTTGTTGATTTTTAAACCCCGGCACATCACATATCCATAATGTAGAATATATCCTAAAGCCTATACCTGCACAACTACAGCTAAGCTGCGAGGGGAAGATACAGGGACACATTGGTGCTTCTTGACAGGACATGAATCCATGAAGCCAAACACATTTGCACATGCTGACATGCCTGCAGTTTGCAGTGATACAGTTACGATATGAAACCCTTATGAATCCAGACATTTGTTTTGCCCATAAAACTACCTTTCTTGTTCTGTTATAACCACCTGCCTTGTCCGACACATACCTACATTTCTTGTTCTGTACATAACTATCTTTCTTGTTCTGTGCGTGACCGCCTTTCTTGTTCTGTTATACAGCCTCTCTTGTTCAGTATCTTCTAAGACTCTAGCTTTAATGCCCGTGTAGGGAGTGATCCTTGGAAGCGTAATAATTTAATCTCATTGAATCCACAGAGGAAACGGTGTATTAGTGTGTAATGTCTTAAATGGCGTTGACTAGACTTACTAGCAGAGCGATGCTGGGCTTTAATCTGCTGAGCTTCAGTCAGTTGTTCAGAAGAACAGAGCACTGCTGGATGTCATTAAACAGAGCCAACCTGGAATACAAGCTTCACTATGGGTGCTTTAACAATTAGACAAATCCGTTGTAGTGCAGAGTTTCAGGAAGGCAGTGTCTCTGTATTAAAATGTGCGCTCTCAGTTTACAAGCTAATTTGAAGATAATAAAAAGTTAAATCATAATTGAATCTTTTTTATAAAGATTATTCTTTTGGCAACATGAATGTCTGTACCAAATTCCATTGCAATCCATCAAACCGTTGCAGAGGAATTTCAGTCTGGAGCAAAGTGGTGGACTGTCTGAGACTGCTAGTCCTTGAGCAATGCTGTTGCAAGCATGATTAAATAGATTTGGACACACTAAGGAATGGTATTAGTATAACTACACCACTATTCAACAAAAGTTTATCAATTAAAGTGGCAGTAGGCAGTATATTTTTGGCATTATTGGGCAAAAATCCCAAAATAACCTTTCAGCATATTGTAATTCAAGTGTTCTGAGAGAAAACTAGACTTCTGTTCCTCCTCATGGCTCTGTTTACAGGCTTTAGAACATCTAGCCTGTGACGGGAGACTTTGACCAATCACAGGTCACTTTATGGAGAGAGTGTTTCTATTGGCTATGCCCAGGTCTTGTGACCGGAACTTGCCGTTTTCCTTCCCCAAATTTCACATTGGTGGCAGCGTCACAAACTTTCTCATTTTACAGCTAAACCGTGCACTACAAGATGATTCTGAAAACATTTGAGGAGAGAAATAGGCATTAACGTAACATAATATTGATTCATATTTGATCAGCGCTGCCTAGTTTGACCGTTTGGTCGGAGTTCGCGAGTGATTGACAGCCGGCTCTCATAGACGGCAGCTGGACAGCAGACCTCAGATCAGCTCTTACTGCTTGTTTTCCTCCAGTCTGTGAAATTTTCCCGATGCCGTTAGGAGCACCGGAGGACACCACAGGAACATGATTGTTTCATGTACTACTGTCACGATATAGTGACCGTTTTATAAAAATAACTTTTTTAATCATATTTGCTCCAATCTCGCCTACTTCAGCTTTAAGTCCAGAACTTAACTGTAATAAATTCACATCATGACATATGACTTAAATGCTGACTCTAATCTCTCTCTGAGTGGTAGGCTGTATACAGTATATGAATGTGTTGGAGAAACCCATAGATTTACCTTCCACCATGACATATACAGTACATCAGGGATGTCACAGTCACCCTTTCACTGTGTGGGTGGTAAACACATCTATTTCCCACATGCAATTAACCATCGTGGAAGTTATACCATCCGCGAGGATGCGAGGGTCTGCGTGACAGAAATTTTGTCATCAGAGGGTGTACATGTACAATTTGTTGTGCCACTAAATACGCTACAAGTGGTGGCCGCTACATGTTTGGAGGATGTTCTCTGAACAGGCAGTATAAACAGAACTACTATGCGTCCGCGGTGTCCGCAGCTGTCCGTGCATGCGTCCGTTCGGGAGTATAAACGAGGCTGTACCCTGACCTTAACTTTCCCAGATGCCCGTACGGAAATTGGAAAACGTTTTTTTTTTGTGTATGCTGCACCCTTGGCATGGAATATAGCGCAGAAAGACTCAATTATTCAATCTCGTCAAATCCCAAATGAAAGAATTAGAAGAAGATTCTTTAAGATGTCAATGTTTTTAGAACTTTGGTACATTATTTCTAGTGACCCTAAAATCGGTCAGTTTTTTAATACACCACCAAGAATAACATTCCGTCGAGGAAAGAAATTAAAAGACAAACTGGTCCACGCCGATTGTCTTTTTCAAAGACCTAAGACTAGCCTGACCCCTCTACCTGATGGCAATTACAAGCGTGGGAGATGTGCACAATGCAACTCCACAACCAAATGGGACACCTTTTCTCATCCTTTAACTGGAAAAAAATACAAAGTACGCGGAGTCATTAAATGCTCAACAACAGGAGTCATCTATCTAATCAAATGTAGCTGCAAATGTTGGAATGACAACAAGAGCATTAAAAGTCTGTATAGCGGAGCACCGGTCAGCTAGCCGCAACAATAATTTAGATAACCCAATAGCAGTCCATTTCAAACAGGCTAATCATCCAATCACAGCTTTCAGCTACTGTGGGGTTGAAAAAGTGGTCTTGTCTAGACGTGGAGGTGATCTAAAGGAAGCTCTTCTTAAGCGAGAAACCTTTTGGATAACAGAACTTCTACTTAATTGTATTGATGATGGCTTGGCATTTTGATCTTGTTGTTTGAGTTGCTGTTAATAAATTGACCAAGCAAATTTTTTAATGTGTAATTTCGTATACTTACTCTATGATCATGTGCCATGTGATAATTTATGGTAAGATTATTAGTGTTTTCCTTCAATAGTGATGTATGTTTGATGTTCTTTGTCTGACATGTATTTTTCTTCTCTCCTCCTGTTTTGTGTCATGGTGCAATGGATATGTGATGATGTGATCACTTCCTCAACCAATAGAGATGGCAGACACTTCCAATCATCCAATCACATCGATTTGGTGGTGTTTAAAAGAACACTCACCACCATTTTATCCTCTTAATGTCCTGATGAAGGTCCTTGTTGACCGAAACGTTGACTAATAAAGCAGAGAAAAGTGTGTGTGGGAGCAAGTCATTTTTTATGTAAAAAGTACATATTGGAGGAGATCTACTCGCAGCACCACGAAAAATGTTGAGAATGTGCATGTTTTCCTCTCCTTAATGTTTTTAAAATGACCTGGTTATGAAATGGACTCTTTTAAACCCCTATTTTGAATGGGAGATTCTTAATCTCAATGGGACTCTCCTGGTTGAATAAAGGTTAAATTAAAAAAGAAAAAAAAGTACAGTATGTGTGTATTCATGTATGAGCTTCTGTACAATAGTTACTTCCCCTGTGTATGTGAAGGATAAGAGAGCCCTGCTGCTTCAAAAGCAGGCAGATAGCAGCCGCGGGGCTGAGGCAGGTGGCAGGGTGGAGGAGGGGGTTTTCATAGAAAACACCACCCGTAAAACCCAGCATGCCATCACCTTTACAGTCAAGCAGATCTGAGGAAACACAAGAAACAAGAGATACTGACAGCTCCTGTCTGCGTGTACATGTGCCTGTTTGAAACACACAAACATGTTAAAACACAGTGCAGATGTTGGGAGGCGGGAGAAGCTGCCTGTCTGTCACGGGGACAGTAAATCTGAACAAAACGCATCAAGACAGGAATGACACTGTGGTGTGAGAGGGATCATTAGAAAGAGACTTTTAGCCTTTCAGCATCGCACTAAATCACTGCAATCTCTCCTTGGCAAGGTACAACAATTATCCTTCCATTTAGCATGTGTGTGTGTGCGTGTGTGCGTGTGTGTGTGTGTGTGTGTGTGTGTGTGTGTGTGTGTGTGTGTGTGTGTGTGTATGTGGGTGTTTGTGTGTGTGTGTGTGTGTATGTGCGCGTCAGCTGTGACGGCAGCAACTTTTACTGGAGCGAGAAGGCGGGCTGGGCTGCAAACTGATAAATCATCGCAGAAGTGAGGAAAGACGGTCATTATTATTTATTTGGCATTTACCAACACACACACACACACAAACATATATGGATGTGCACACACATCAGTGGCATACTGAAGAATGAAAAGCACTGCCACGTGTCAGTAAATGGGGCATATCACAACTCTGAACCAGATGTTTAACTTGGACTCATGAAACATCTTGAAAACTTTGGCTGCTCCTCAGCGACGCCCTCTATACGTTATCACCACTGTTTTACAGTTACACACTGTATTATTACATAATGAAGAACTTCATATATGACTTCCTGGGAAAATAATTAGTTTTGCAACTCCTTTCTTTTGGGTTACACACAAAAACGACTACTTGCATGCAGTAAATATTATAGATGTAAGTCCAACCAGTGGCAGGAGTTGAAACAATGTCAGACATAATCTTTTATGGTTTTTAATAAAGACAGAGCCATACAGCACACTCTAGAACAAGAATCAGAGCTGCTATGGTTGTTCTCTTCTTGAAAAACATATGTAAGCTCCTGATTCTGACACTATGAGCTGAAGTCAGACGTCTACTGCAGGGCTTTTAGCGGATATTTTTAGATTTTCCTTTGGACAAATTCTGGTGTTTTACAACCAGGACAATGAACTCTTGTACCTCAAATTAGATTCAATGAGAGATTGGACAGGACATGAATTTGAATAAGCAGAGTGTATAATATTGTATTCATCCCTGTCACATTAGACATAAGCACTCCATTGGAAACAGTTTTCCTACAGACTCCAGTGAGACCAAAGAAATACTAGGGATGCACTGATCTGATACTAAGATCGGATATCTGGCAGATACTGACTCAAATAGCTGAATTAGGTATCTGTGACTATAGGGCCGACCTATTCAATTCAATTCTATATTTAAAGGGGAACAAATCCAATATGTTATTCCCATGGCCAATATTTGTGAACATGAGCTACTCTCCAGAGAAGTCAGTCTCAAACTTGTGATGTTATCAAGTATAAAGCCTGGAGCTGCTCTATAGAAAATGAATGGGAGACTGATTTTGTAGACCCACAGAATGTTTGTTTTCTTTTTTATACCCAAATGAGCTTTATTCTATTGTAGTGTTGTCAGTTGTAAAATAGAAAATTTCCCCATATACTCAGAACATTCCCCTGGGTGCTCTCAGTTTTATTTAGAACTAGAATGGCACTCGGAGAGCGCAGACCTCCACCAAGGTGCCCGAAATACGATTGCCCCCACTCTCCGTTCAGCTTGAAACGTAAAACACTTCATTTTAACTGGACAGAAATAAAACTCACCTAAACTGTCTTCGTTACTCTTTCCAACAATCACCAAGTGTGCTTTGGTCGAACTCAACTGTAATTTCACAGTTTAATGTGAAAAAACGCAGAATCCACAGTTGTCCTCCCCCCACCCCCCACTCTCTCTCTGTCTCTCTCTCTGAAGGAAAGAGGCGGGGTCATGCGTCATCAACGTGTCATCAGTTACACTGCGCATGTGTTATACCCAGAGGTCTTAATGTTCTGGCTGAGCGAAATCCTTAAAACAATTGCTGATTCTGGATCAAAATCTAATGGATTGTTCATTGTGCCACACCCCACCCTTCCAAAAAATGTCATTCAAATCCATGGCGGACTTTTGGAGTAATCCTGCTAATGGACAAACAAACAAACCAACGTGGGGGAAAACATGACCTCGTTCCTAGGCCTTCGGCCTTGGCGGAGGTTACAATTCCCTGTCTATGGAGCAGTTCCACAATTTATACCATATGACATCACAAATTTGAGTTTTAGCACTAGATTTTGAGAGAGAGTTGTTCATGTTTACTGATATTTTCTGGACTCTCTTAAATGATAGGAATAACATGGATGTATTTTGAAAATGGGCGCACTTCCCCTCTAAATCAAGCCAGATGTTGCCTAACGTGACGCGGCAGATAGTTTGATACACAGAATCTTGGCAGGTGATTGGATGAACCATCTGTCAATCAAACTCTTGCCGAAGTCAGTCAGGAGAAGATCAGAAACATGTTTTTCATTGAGACAATCCTTCAGTGTCGTTCTTTGCTCTTCTCTTAATGAAGAAATTATCTCCAGCTCTGATAGAACTGATGCTTCTGCAGCAGCTACGCTAACCTCTTCAGGAGCAGCCATTGTTGTTTAGAACGAACAGTCGTGTCTCCGTGTTGCATAAGACCCGCCCCTAGCTGCAGCAGCTCCTCACAGCACACTGATTGGTCCGTGCACTGGCCTGCCGGACACAGACGCATTACTTGAAGCCTGTCAAGACGATTCTCGTGAAGACATCAGGAGAATCCAGCTGCCGTGAAAGGTAAAGTATCGCTATCGGGACTGAAAAAGACTCATTGGCCGAACCCATCTGCTGTCATCTGACGATGATTTAGCTTTTGATTGGTTAAAAATTAGCATGTCGTTTCTTGACTCCAGTCTTGCATCTCAAGTTGCTAATTGGACTGCAATGAACAGCGTACTGAGAAGAAAGTCTTGGCCCGGATATCCGCTGGCTTAACCACAACCAAATATACCCCCCCCCCCCCGGTTTATCCGTCATCAGACCGATGGGTTCAGATTGCCCGCAGGATGACCTGGATACACTCAGCTGTGTTGCGGTCAATGACCTGGCCGGACAACTGAGAGGTCAAACAGAAACAGAAGTCATGTAGTCTAAATGAGACACAGAAAGATTTACTGTTGTTGATGCTTAAGGGTTGAATTTCTTTGACCTCACTGCTGGCCTTCTCGGGAAAGCTACGACAATACAAACTAGGTTGTTAAACACTAGAATGTCCTGTTACGGTATCATACAGGGTGCTGCAGTGGTGGAACTAATCCAGAAATGTCACGTCAGGCATCAACAAAAAAGCACAACATCTAACTGATCAATGAGTAGAAACAGAAACTACATGCAACAGTTTAGCATCTTCTGGTCACATGACACATATATTCTTTGAACTGTCAGCTGCTTTTACTTGTTTTCACTGCCTTTATTTGCAGGCTTATTGCAGAGTCGATATGATTATAGCACCATGTGTATTGTATAGTAGGGATGGGTCATGATTTCCGAATAGTCGTTAAATTATAAAAAATCAAATAGATTATGTGACTATTCGTCCTGTCTTAAGAAATATATATTTCCCTTGTTTTAACCGTCGCAGGCGCTGCCTGGTAGTAACGTTGCTACCGGTAAAACGTGTGTGGCACATTCAGTTCGGCTCTTTTCAGTCAGTGCAGGTGTGTGTGTGTGTGTGTGTGGCGCCGTGCCCCTCGTAGTTTCAGCAGGTAGATCAGCTGTTCGAGCAGCGGAACATATCGTCATTCAAACCCGACAGAAACAAAATAAAACTCACCAAAACCGTCTTGGTTATTTTTTCCACGGTCCTCTTCCACCGTTCCAACAATATGGTTGAAATAAACTCTTAATACATAGCGTTAGATGGGAAAATGTGCCGACCCTACATGTCGGAGAGGTTGCGGGTTATGTGGCGATTTTCAAATAATAATCGACTGATTCCCAGTGATTATCGAATAGTATTTTTGCTTGGAATGCACATCCCTGTATTGCATAGTGTTTGTGTGTTCTGATTTGAGTTCAAACTGAGAAGTGGTGCGATTTGTGACACAAAACCTCTCATTTAACTGCAGCAGGCTCTGACAGTCTTCCCCGCTCAGTCCTGGTTCTGATTCTCCGGTGCCTCCCTTCCCTCCAGCGAGCTCAGCACTACGGCCTGGGCCTCCAGCAGCGCGGGGTCGGTGTTGTCTCTCTGCTGGTGTCTGAGCTGAAGGAGTTTCTGGTGAACCTGCATGATTTCGTCTGATTTCGCCGGATTAGGACCCGGTGGTACCGATGACAAGCATTAAGAATAAATCCATAGAAATAGCCAGTCTTCTCGCTGATGGTCTGGTTTACTTATGAAGGTCATATAGAGGCATCAGGATTACACTGAGACTGTTTCATATCCAGTTAAAAGTTCCTCATAGTACCATGGTTTACTTTACGTATTATTTTAGGTAGGGTCCCATAAAGGGAAACTTAAAGGTGGGAGGGCCTCTTGTTTTCTGTCTTCTCCTGACTCCGAAGAGACTGACTGAGTAAATCCTACTGAATATCTTTTCCATCTTTGTGTGTTCAGTACAGAAAGAGGTCCAGGATGTGTTTATGTTAGCTTAGCACAAAGACTGATCGCAGCATCCAACCGAAGAACTCTAAACATCTGGGCTGTTGTTTTAACTCGGCCACCAGTCTATCATGCAAAAAACCAATGACTTGGAGGTTTTGCATAACTCTACACATGTACATCGATTAGTCACGGTTAATGCAGTCTCCAGTCACATGGACCCACAACCAGGAGATCAGTTCTCCACAGAACAAGAAGACAGGATTAGGGGCTTTGTAAATGTTTCCAATCCCGTCATGCCGATAATCTGCTTCCAGGACATTAAAAAGTGTCTCATGTTCATTCTCAGGCTGTTTTGGTCAGGTACGTTCGGTATTGTGTTACGCTGAAGACACCAGGCGACTAAAGTTGTTTTAATAAACAGCATGATATACTGACAACCCCCTGGGAGGACGGGGGGAGGAAATGTGATAGGGCCACAAAACAAACATGTTCTGATCCCCGCTG
This sequence comes from Sebastes umbrosus, assembly GCF_015220745.1. Lineage (NCBI taxonomy): Eukaryota > Metazoa > Chordata > Actinopteri > Perciformes > Sebastidae > Sebastes > Sebastes umbrosus. The sequence continues at coordinate 39,004,620 of NC_051270.1, forward strand.
AGCACACGTGGCGGAGTAAAAACACCCCGCACTTATACACAGACATGCACTAATCCTTAGTACTACATGCTCAGTCAAACACACTTTTAAGCATACATGTAGTAAACATAACAGGTAGGAGGCATGGAACGGGTTTGTGGAAAGATTTTTTCATTCTAAGGATATCTGAATTATTTGATGACTTTTAAGGTCAAGAAATGCCCTCCTGCAGTGGTGGGACTCCCTGAAAGCTTTTAACTATCACATGAACTTTTAAATAGGCAAGAGGCTTTTATTTCCTTGTTGACGGATAGTTTGTTTAAATATTACAACACAGATGTGAGAGAGAGAAGAGGAGAGAGAGAGGAGAGGTAAAGAGCCTCCTGTGACGGGGCAGAGAGATTCCTGCTGAGACGACATGACCCTTTTTAACAATAATCTAATATCTGGAGGAGATCAGTTCACTGTTTAGTTGCGGTAACTGAAAAAGCAGTTTGAGTAATGTAAATGTCGTGGATCAATATCAATATTTATATTTCCCGTCTCCCCTCATTGATGATCCTGTTTGTCTGACTTCATTATGAGCTGTTAGAATAAATAGTTTAAACCTGCAGTATCTTATAAAGTAAACTAACAGAACAGAAACAACTAAATCAAAGTTGTATTGTTAGATAATATTGTAATGTTGGTACGAGTTCTTTTTTTGGTCCAGTGTTTTAAGAGCTGGTTTAAAGGCTACACTCTGGTCTAGCATACTGCTAAATACATTACTTTAACCGTCACATACTGCATACTGTGTTAGTCAGTAGTATGTAGTAGGCGGTTTCGAATACAGCCTGTGACAAATTGAAACATGTGTGTCATCTTTAGTACCTGTTATGTTTTTTCTCTTGTTCTCTCACTCAGTCTGTCACACACACACACACACACACACACACACACACACACACACACACACACACACAAATTAATGCCAAAGTGCAGGAGAAGTCCACTGGGAGTGGACGGCCAATGTAACAGCCTGATGTCTTAAAACAACTGAAGGTCAACATGTTCGTCGCTCACTGTGCTGCATGGCGTTCTCTGCCCATCAAAGGCTCTTTCCACTCACAGTAGGGCTCTGTTAAAGTGCACTTTGAGTTGCGGGGGTGGAGAGATGGGCAGACAGGGGGCAGTGGGTGGTATTTTAACAGCAATTCACCTCAGTAGCAGTGTCAAACAACTGACAGAAGAGCAAGTTTGGGGAGCAATTTCCATCTGATATGTCAGATTGGCGTTTTTAGAGTGCTTCAGTTGGGATTTGGTCTGATGCTTCCACACATCAGCCTGCAACACTTTTTTTTTTGTTGCTTAATGATGTCAAAGAGGAAAAAGATGGGACATGCTCAAACAGCTCAGTCGATTGGTTGGTCTGATTGTCAGACGGTCCACCACTTTGGTCCAGACTGAAATGTCTTGACAACTACTGGAGGGATTGGTACAGATATTCTTGATCCCCCAAACGATGAATCCTAGTGATCTCCTGACTTTTCCTGTTGCACCACCAGCAGGTCAAAGTTTCTACATGTCTACTCAATTTGAACTCGTGGCAAGGCATATAAATAGCAGTACATTTTAAAGACATTCTGCGCGTCATGATAGCGTAGTTTAGGCTTTTCGAATGTCATTTCACATGTTGTTAGCGTGAAATGGTCCTGTTTATGTTCAGGCAACAAAACCACTTTGTTAGGTTTAGGGAAAAGATCACGGTGGGGCTTAAAGGTCCCATATTATGCTCATCGTCAGGTTCATACTTGTATTTTGTTTACATGCTGTAATGTTAAAAAAAAACTTTACTTTCCTCATACTGTCTGCCTGAATATGCCTGTATTTACTCCTCTGTCTGAAACACTCCGTTTTAGCTCATTTCAACGGAATTACAACGGAATTGTCTTGCTAGGTAACAGTTTGGGTCCATGTTTACTTCCTGTCAGCTGATGACATTCACATACACTGCAACAGGAAATAAACTGGGACACATTAAAAATGTTTACGTTTAAAACCGTGTAATGGTTCTTAATATTGTATATTTGTGACATCACAAATGGACAGAAATCCTGACGGCTTGTTTCAAACACACAATTTCTGAATACGGGCTGTGTGTATGTCTCAGTATATTGAACGTTTCAATACTTTCAGAGTATTTATATAGCACTTAAACCTGCTTTATACTACAACAGACATGACAATCTCACTTTTTACAATATGGGACCTTTAACATAAGCACGTCAACTAAAAAGAATAAACAATGTAACATAAGTACGGAAAACACGTTACAAACGTTACTTCAAAATAACTCATCAACACGTTGGGACCAACACTGGTCTTCTGGTTGAAAGTCCTGTGTTTGTTGGACCCATCCACCTCCCCTCCCACTCATTTGTTGAGACCTGGCTGGTCTACTCAATGGATTAGCACCAAATTAGGAAGAAACATTCATGGTTCCCAGAGAATGGGTCACAACGACTTTGACAATCCCAGCTGTTTGAAGGATTTGGTACAGACATTTATCCAAATTTAGCTTTGTTTATGACCGAGAACACTTCATCCGACCGTAACATTGAATCGAGGACAATCATTTAGCACATGTACATTTTGACAGTGGGGAGTCAGTGCCTACCTAGCCCTACCTTTTTTTCTCATCTAAGCACACAGTGATGTTAGCACCCTGAAAACATTGGTAGAAGTACACTAATATTAAACGGATAATAAAATTGTTTTAGAAACTGGATTGAAATTGATGGAATACAAATCCAGACAGCCAGGTTAAATACAATTTTAAAAAGGCAGGGATACTTCTTCAGTACTAACTGCAGTTAAATCCTTATTGCTGGTACCAGCAGTGAAATACTAATGTGAGTGAAACCACACACCGCAGGGAAGAGGAGAGCTTTGCAGACAGTTTCCGATGCAAGCTTGTCAGGACTGACTGGCTATATCTGCAGCTCACCGGCCGCAATCTGTCAGACATTCTTCTCTGAACCCTGGGAGAAAGGCGAGAGAGAGCAAGGGGAAGTGGAGAGAGACAACGGAGCTGAGAGAAGATAGAAGCTCCTTTGATGGGTTCATCACTCTCCAATGTCTCCTTTAATCCCAGACAATGAAGCCATCACAGTAGAATGGTACAGAGGCACAGAGACAGACAGGGGGAGATCCCTCACTTCTCTCTTTTGAGGCATTAGTCATCCTGCTTCTGCACCTCCATCATCCTGTGAGCCCTCATTAAGTGATTCAGTTGGCGTAATGAAAGAGAAAGAAGCTGCAGCCGGTGGCCATGTGTGGAGCTGAATGAGTGGCTGGTCATGACCGTTTAAATGCCACCTCTTCCTGCATGCACGTCTGCTCGGAGACAATAAGGGCCACTAGCTCAAAGAGTGTCCAGATTAAGAGAGCTTGTTACATGGAGATACTTTGAGTCACTAGAAGTCTTTTACTGCTCTCTGATAATGCCAGGTACACAGGAAACAAGCTGATTTTGGGCCTGGTTCCCCCTCCCAGATTTTTTGATGGTTCTAAAGATTATCTTTCTTGATGTTCCTGTGGTTTGAGGTATGTTAATAGTGTTTTTAACATACCCTGATCGGCTCGGTAGTCCATCCTGGCCGTAACTTTTTCAAATCACAAATATTAAACATTTAATATTTACGATCGGATCTCATGTTGTCTGTGGGGAACCCCGAGGACAGCCGACGACGCTGATGGGAAAGAACGACGGCCAACTGAGAACCAAGCTGACTGAAGAAAGGACAACCACCGTTGTCATGACGGCCGCAGCTAATGCTAAACACAAAGCATAAAGTAGTAGTGAGATGGAGCTCAGAAATGGAGAACCAACTTGTTGATTTGTGGCAACAACACAAGTGTTTATTTAACATGTCTCCATGACTTCATCCGTCCATCTATTGTGAATTTCCAGTACAAAGTAAAAACTGACATCGCTAATTCTTCCTGCCCGTCATCCGCCATGTTTGTTTACACTAAAGTCACGTTTGATCACGAGAGATTTTGTGAGATTTTTCGGGGGTTTTTTGAGTAGGGACTCTTGTTGTTCCTGAATGAATCTGTTAGTGTGAGTTGTGCTGTTTTGGCCAAATCGTTGCTCTTAAAGGAAGACCCATTAAAGGAACAACAGTGTTAAATTTAACAGAACATGTCGTTATGTGTGGGCTCACTCACATTTTCAACATCTTTGAAGATTTGAAAACTCTTTTTGTGTGGGCCAGTCATAACCCTGAAAAATGACTTTGTCAATGATTTAGGAGGTTTACTCTCTGTGTCAGATGTAGAGCAACACACACACTCTGTCATTCCCACTAGAGGTCTTCATGAGTCCAAAATGTTGGACTCAATTCAAAACTGACCTGTGATAAACCCTATATGAATCAATACATTTAAAAAAAAAAAGAAAGACCCGATCTGAAGGGATCCCGAGAACAGCCAGACCAGACTCAAATGTCTTTTTAACAAATATAGTCATAGAAAAAAATGTTGTTTAGAAGATTAAGATATTCCTTTATTAGTCCCACAGTGGAGAAATTTGCAATTTTTGCAATATTCCGTGAAGAATTTACAGAATAATAAAAGTCTTGTTTCCACCTCCTGCACCATCAACAACACTGTGTTCTGTAGGCAACTGGATTATGCATAATATAATCATTTTCTAACCAATTCAACATCAACCAATACAAAACGTCATTATCATTTAACAAAATGCATTTTTAATTTAGGTTACTGACTTCCTAGAATATTTTCTTACTGTGAGAGAAACACAGACAGCGATAGGGAAGTACAGGCTTAGTATGATATGGTTGGTACCGATGGATTCATTAGGTTTTATAGTTTCATATGATGCCAGTATCTTCACTCTAGCTTTAAAACTGAGCCCACTACGACCTAAAAGTTGCAAGTTGCGTTAATGCGCTAAAGAAATTAGTGACGTTAAAACAAATTACGTTAACGCGTTATTATCTCGTTAACTTTGACAGCCGTATTTTAAACTAACATGATTGGCGGTTATGGAGAGCAGGTGAGGGGATCAGGTGCTTATCACAGAGCAGCGACTTCTACTGTTCAGGGAGTCAGGGGTCAAAGTTCAGGCCAGGATCAGGGGGCAGTGTGCCTGCACAGATGGCACTGGTGGGGACAGCGTACACTTCTCACAACACCAGGTGCAAGAAGTTTGTGGTTGGTGGCGGGTATTAAAAGAGACTACTGTCTGTCAGCAGACAAGACCAGAAGACAGGAGAACAGAAGAATCCCCCCAGAAGACCAACTAACAGAAATATTTCTGTAGGACTGATAAATGAAAATGTGTCTGGAATGTCATTGAGTAACTGTGGTCTGTTAGCATCTTGGGTTTTACTAAATATTAGATCAGTCCTGACTCACTAATCTGATGAAGCAGACAGTATCAGCCTCATACAGTATATGGCCCTACATAGACAGAATCATACACACACACAAACACACACACCCTGTTCAAAGCAGTGACCAGCGGGGGATCCACAGAGGCAGAGTGCATGTTGACAACCAGTTCACGTCTCTGAGGTGCTGATAATTGAGTTCCCTGCTGTACCTTTCACATCTGCCACAGAGACATCACATTAATGACTCCAATCAGCTGGCAGGACGTCACTTAGAGAGCTAAAGTAAGAGTCGAAAACAAAACCTGTTAGAAAATCACAGCAGATGCTGTCACTGAGCACTCACTGTAATGTCCCGACAACACTGGGATCATGTTGGTCCTTTAGAAAGCTACCAGACTCCTTAGAGCTCTATAGTTACATACTGTACATACACAGCTAGTTTTTCATTGGTAGGGCAGTCCTCGACCAAAGAAATTCTTAATCGACTAACACTTGATTGTACGATTTTTGTCGATTAATCGATTAGTTGATTTAATCGACAGATCTGTAAAGCTGAGTTTCTCAACAAAGAATCAAAGTGCCACTTTAATCATTCAAGTCATTCAGCATTAAAAAAAGCATAAAAAAATGACTTTCCGACTAAAGAAATCTAATCGACAAAGATAAAATAATTATAACAGCCCGGACACACCAGGAACGTCAGGAGCGCGTGGCGGCTGGGTTACCTGTTGTTTTTTATATCGTCGTTCGTGTTAACAGGTTAGAGCAGCCACACTGCCCGCATGAGACGCGCATCACACGCGCATCTCAGCTGCGTCTCTTCTAGAGAATAGAGGTCTCGCCTATTTTTGACGCGTTCTGCGCGCATTTCACAGCAGCAACAGACAGTTAAGGTGATCTATTGACTGTATATTGACATCATATCAGCAACATTACTACAGTTTACATGTCTATCTGTAGAATATGTTACTGAGATGAAAAAAAGTAAAGAGTTATTTTTAAATCAATACTTCATGCTTTCATTTCAAAATAAAAGCCCTCAAGCTTTTTTTTGTGGATAGAATTCCTTCATGTTAACACAAGGCTTTTATTCTGAAATATGTGCCGGACAGTGTTGTAGAACATGCAGTGACTTGGAGAGCTCCATGAATGAATATAGTACGGAGTTTTAATTGTGGATTATTTCTATTATTTACAAATAACCACACGGTTCTTAACCTTTCTCTGTCTAAAATAAATATAAATTATATTTATAATTAAATGAAATGGCCATTAAAAGGCAAACTCTATGTAGAAAAATGGCTGAAAGCAGCAGCTACAGCAGCAGACACGCAGCTGAAATGCAGCTGGTGTGAACGCCCGACGCATGAATCATGCAGCCACCACGCCACGCAGCCACCACGCGCTCCTGACAGTCCTGGTGTGTCCGAGGCTGTTAGGCCCTTTTCAGACCTGGTATTAACATGTGTCCTCAGTGATCCGACCACAAGTGCACAGCTTTAAGTACAGGTGTGACCACATTCTTTTAGCAGTGTGTACGCAAATGTGTCTTGGGCCACATTAAGGACCGCCTACTCATCAGATGTCCCGCTGGGATCCGCGGGATCACCGCGCCCCTCAGGTGAACAGACAGGCGGGCGCTCGTCTGCCTCGCAGCATGGAAACAGCCTCTTTGCTCTACTGTATCCTGTCGGTACGACTGTATTTTATTAAAATATATCTTGTTTATAGGATACATATGTACAGACTATCAGACTGGGAACAGGAAGTGTATTATTATCATACTGTCGGAGATGTGTCGGTGTTTTTGTTCCGCTGCTTGGCACGGAGCTGACACCCGACCACCGGCCTGCTCGCGCTCTCTCTCTTCTCCCCGGCTCCTGGCAAAGGCAGCGGTGCCAGTGGCGCAGAGATCCCCGGGAAACACTACGTGTTTATTTGCATATAGAGCAGGGAAGTGAGATCGGATCACAAGTGGCCACTGAAGACGCATGTAGAGACACATTCTAATGCCAGGTGTGAACAGACGTACTTAAAGCTGTCCACTTGTTGATCCGATCACTGAAGACGCATTTAATACCAGGTCTGAACAGGGCCGTAGTCATATTTTCCGTTTTACAGTAAGGATAAGAAAAACAAAGAAACACCACAAAGCAGCAAGAACCAGTCAAAGATTAAGATGCAAGAATGAGCCCAGTCGAATATAAAAGTCATATAAACAGAAGATAATTTCATGGAAATGGTGCCTCCAGTGAATATCATGTGCTGCGCAGACTGACCGCGTTCAGTATCAGCTTTAGTAAACAATTGAAAACACATGAGTAAATGGAGGAAACAGAGTCATTTCACAACTCACACTGCATTTAGAAACAGCTACAACTAGAATGGCACATGGAGAGCGTAGACCTTTGCCAAGCTGCCCGGGTACGATTGCAACCCCCCCCCTCCCCGTGCAGCTTGTGCCATCATCTACTAGTATTTGTGTTTATGTTGGGATCAGCTGTACGTAGCGGAGCATCGTAAAACACTTCATTCAAACTGGACAGTAACAAAATAAAACTCACCTAAACCGTCGTCGTTACTCTTTCCAACAATCACTAAGTGTGATTTGGTCCAACTCAACTGTAATTTCACAGAGTTTAATGTAAAAAAACGCCAAATCTACAGGTGTATTCAAATCCATCGCGGACTTTGGAGTAATCCTCCAAACGGACAAACCAACAAACCAACAAACCAATGCCGGTGAAAACATAACCTCCTTCCTAGGCCTTTGGTCTTGGCGGAGGTAAAAATGCAAACATCAAGATGAACATGATGTTACACCGGCAAGATGAAACCACATTAACCAATCAAGTTGCAGTTTTACATCCATGCCTGTCCAAAATGTCATAATTTCCATCATTTTAGGAATTTTTAGACATTTGTGTGAAATTTTCATAATTAGCATATTGAGTTATGGACAAAAACGTGTGACCTTTGACCTTCGACTACCGAAATCTAATCAGTTCATCCTTGAACCAAATTGCATGTTTGTGCCAAATTTGAAGAGATTCCCTCCAGGCGTTTCTGAGATATCACGAGAATGGGATGGACAGACGGACAACCCGAAAACATAATGCCTCTGACAACGGCTGTCGCTGGTGCAGAGGCATAACAAAAAGTCAGAAACTGACTGAAAATATGTTATAACCTGAAATGTCAAGAAGAAGATCAGCAAAATTGCATTTCAACTGTCTGACATACACTGGCTGCTGCTCAGTGGAATACATACTGTACAGCCTCCACAATTAAAACAATACCATCATATAATCATGGTCATGCTGTAAATTACAGTCCACAAGTTACAGTGTTAAGATTTAGTACATATGAGGTACCAGAGAAATATTTTCTGGGTACCATAGGTAGAAGTGAAGAAGTACAGGAAACAAGGGGGTAAAAAAAATACACTGCAAGTAGTTTTTGAGCTGGTACATATTGAATAATTACATAAAAACAGAACCCGCAGACTTTGCCTATATGTCCTTTCACAACAGCTATGTCATGAAAAGAAGCTAGGTGTTGCACTTAAACTACACATTTGTAATAAACTATTATAGAAAAACTACCTTTAATATACCCTGTAACTACACTATAATTACAGTGAAACGTGGGGGAACAAGGGACCACTTTATTTTACAGCCCGCATACACTGTCACTGTAATTACAGTGAAAAAGGGGGTGAACAAAAAAACACTTTATTCCACAGCCCATTAATCATCATTTTAAAAACAGAACCTTTAAAATGTTTCCGTAGCTATAAAGGTGCACTCTTCTTCCCAGGCTCAAAGTATCATATATAGTATATATGTATATACTGTATATGTGTGTGTGTGTGTGTGTCAAAGCTCCATCAGTTATCTTACGAACAGATAGTTAGAGAATGAAAAAAGGCACGTGAACAACAGAACTCTCCAGTGAAGTGGCATGTGCATGTAAAAGCAAAATGTGCCGATATGTTTGGCCGTGCTTCAATAAGCCCCAAAGCGACTAACAGCCATCTTTATGTTGAACGAGCCGTTTCCTCTGCTCCACTATCTGCTCTGATTCCTTCTGTCAGCCGTCACACATCCAGCTCTGCACTGCGAGGTGTGAAAGCTTCACTCGAGTGTTTCATTGATCAGCCAGACGCACGCACGCACGCACGCACGCACGCACGCACGCACACACACACAGCAGTAAGCGTAAGTGTTTATGTTTGCTTTGATGGTTGCTCGAGTGAACCTGAATCTCTTTTCAGTCTATTTCTTCAAAGATAAAAATCCACGTCCTTACCATTCAAGACATCTGCTCCATCTATATCACACAAACACACATACTCTCTGTATGTGTGTCAATGTGGTTTAATGGAGCAGTGTGTATTCGGGATGTTAATAATGAACCGTTAACCGGCATTAAACAAAAGCTGGTCCACCTTAACAGACCACCTTAAGAGGCGGAGCCGGAGTTGCAAGATACAGGAAGTTGCTCTCCACTAATGTAGTTTCGTAGCATTTATTCACCGACAAATAAACTGTCCACACACTGCTACACCTACGATCACAACTAGAACGCCACCAACAACCTCACACTCACCACCAACACACACACACGGTCTGTTGGAAACTCACTAAAGTTACGCAGACTACGTGTGGCGGCGAACACGAAGCCTCCGGCAATGCTAGAGCTGCTAACGTAGCACAAATACACACACTGTCTGTTGGACGCTCGCACAAGTCAGACAAAGTATCGTTCCGCCGGGCAGACACACAGCTGACAACCTGCTAAACTAAACTAAATGTGCGGTGGAGACTTTTACTGAGAAAGTGGCTGCATGTCCGCGACACTACACGCAGCATCGTAGCTGCTAAGTTAACGCTCTCAGACGGTGAACTGGAGACTCCCGTCAACCAATATCTGTTGTGCTCCTGCAGCTGGTACACCGCTGCATACGAGGCACAAACCTTGTCTGTTAACGGTTAATAATCGGTTAACAAGGGTCGATTATCGGTTAAGAATTTTTTTTCAAAATTAGCATCCCTAGTGTGTAGGATCTAGCTGTGAGGTTGCATATTGCAACCAACTGAAGCTTCTCCCGTGTGAAAATGCATGAGAACTACGGTGGCCGACACAAAAAGGCAAATGTCCCTCTCTGGAGCTGTTGTAAGAGTAGTAGGTCATTTTGAGCAGAGTTAGTGGGACGTGAGTGGTGAAGCAAGAAAGAGAGAGTGGTGGCGACGGGAGCGAGTAACGGGAGCGAGTAACGTTATCGACTCTGGCCCAGGCAGGAAAAGGTTTGTCCGTTTTGGGCTACTGTAGAAACATGGCGGAGCAACATGGTGGACTCCGTGAAGAGGACCCGCTCCCAGAGATAAACGTCATTCTAAGCTAACAAAAACACGATTCTTACTTTTAGGTGATTATACACTAAAATAAACATACGTATTAATGTTATATTCCATTTCTGCTAATAGATCCCCCTTATTGTTACACACTGGTCCCTTAAACAGGATGGTTTAATACCAAGCTATACACTCTCTGTAGCTTGGTATTAAACCAGCCTAAAAGCAGCCCAGCCGCCAGGAAAACATGTTGTTTCTGCAAACCACGGATACTTTGAATGAAGACATTTTTTGCATTCAGTCAGAGCAAGTGATGCAGTATATCGAGCGACCGTTATTGAAAGTTACGTGGTATAATAACGAGTATAACAAGCGAGAAAGTCCACTAAGAGCGGCCGGTAGGGGTGGATGGACGGGTCAAACAAACACTGTACTTCTGGGGCGGCTGGTTAGCTCAGTCAGTAGAGCGAGCGCCCATGTATCGCCAAGGCTCAGAAGCAGCGGTGGACCAGGGTTCGAATCCGGCCTGTGGTCCTTTCCGCATGTCATTTCTCTCTCTTCCCCTTTCCAACACTCTATCCACTGTCCTATCAATAAAATACTTAAAAATCACCCCAAAAAATAACTTTAAAAAAAAACAAAACACTGTACTTTCACCCAGAAGACCCCTGTTTGTGTCCCGTCTGAAACCAAAAGCAAACGTTCACTTTATGCTTCCTGCTTAACGTTTTACGTAACTTTTGTTACGCTTGTTGCATATCATTTCACAAGAAAGTCTGGTAAAGCGTGCGTCAAGGTTCTGTGCTTGGACCCCTCCTCTTCACCATCTACATGCTCACCCTTGGTCAGATTATTCGCCACCATGGTCTCAGTTTCCACTCCTACGCTGGCGACACACAGCTCTACCTCAGCACCGAGCCATCCACTCACCCCTCCCCCCCCAGTCCCTACTCAACTGCCTGCATGAAATATCAACATTCATCGTATCCATGGGTTGCAGAAACGTACAACGCCAACATGTTCTTCTGGCGAAAAGTGCTGCTTACCCTGAGCAGAAGCAGCTCAGCAGTCAGTCATGACAGTCACATGACTTGAGACAACATCAGAGCAATTAAAACAATAAACACAACAGCGATATGAAACAACACAACATTACCCGTTAAAAAAAACACTCAAGTGAGCAATTTATCACTCACAATAACAATTGTCTTGCTGTGCATATTGGAGAGGACCATAACTGTGAGTCTGGTGTTTTCTGTAGTCTGTTATTATCATGCGGAATGGAACAGAATGCAATTTTAACCGAGGCAGATTGTGTATTGTGTGTTTTGTTGAAGGAAAATGACAAATGTGTTTCACTGTTGAGCATTTTAAAAGCATTTGAGAGCAACTTCTGAGGTTACTGCGTGAATCACAAGACCTACTGCAAAGAAAACCAATGCTCTTACATCAAATTCTGCCAGTTTGGTGACAAAGTTCCACTTGTTTCTGATTCTGCTTTATTTTTCTGTAGACTGACTTAATAAACATGCATTTCTTTACGCCGTAAATGTGTTGTCAAATTTGTGAATTTGATGCAAATTGTTTTGTTTTTTTTGTCTTTTATTTGCACTGGGTTTCTTCAACCAAAAGCTGCTTATGTTTTGTCAAAGTAGTGAAGATGTTTTCTTTTGCTTGTGTTTTTTTAGGAAGTGTGTTAAGCCCTCTCAGTCACTGCAAATATGAGCAAACAAACAAACCTAATATGCACAGTAAACAATAAAACCTCTGGCAATAAAATCTCTAGCAAATGATAAAATAAAGCACCTAGAAAGGTGCACTCAGTAGAGTGTGCGTCTCCCTCTCCCCTCTTGAATCTCACTCAGCTGTCCCTCCTGGCTCCCTTACAGTCGAGACGGTGATGAAGATAACAAAAACAGAGATTTATTCATCTTGTATCATGCCTAACTTTAGTGAATCATAACATACCGGGTATGGAATTAATCTGCAGATGCTCCGGTTCAAAATAAGATCAAACTTTTCTATGGATATCTTTGAGTTTTTGAGCCACGACAAAGACCAAAACGTGGCCTGCAACGGACTAGGTAAGGCTTGTTTATAGCCTAGCAGCCAATGGCCAGAATTGCCGTTCTACTACTGAAGCAGTTGTCGATCACTTGAGGCTCCGACCTGCTATAAAACAGTCAATAAAATAAGTTTTCCAAAAATTGTGAATCAGCGCAACCACGAGAGGTCCTTGAGCATACAGTCATAAATGAGTACAGAAAATATCATGCTGATGGGTCCAGTAGAATGAGAGATTAGCCGAGGACACACACACACGACCGGACACATGATCGAGATGATAAATACAACAGCATACATGTGAATTTTGTTTGTAATAGACAAAAGTGGAATAAAATCTTAATAGTTTTTCATTTGTAAAACTGAACTTCACTCATACCTTGACTAACTGCTAATTCTTATTATTTATATGATTTTATCCTGATCTTAGATTCAATTTGGAGGAATAGTGATACTAGATATCAGTACGAGAGACAGATTCATATTTCTGCAGTTTGAAGGAACACAAAGCAGAGACGCAGAGGACAGAGGAGAAAAACAAATAACGAATAAAACGACAAGAAATCCAATGAAAGACAATGTGGTGGAGAGAGAAACAACAGAAAATGGAGGGTTTTATGAGATAATTCAGCCAGTAAATGTCACGTAAATACCAAGACGTCAGAATCCAGCTAACTTTGATTGCACCGTGCCTTTATCAGCCTCTGGAGCAGGCATTGTGGTCAGAAATACACTTCACACATATAGCACTGGTGTGAAATGTCAGTGCTGTGAGGGCAATCGTACCTCATTAAACTTATCCGGCCTGATCTTTCTCCCCTTTGTTCCTTTCTCTCTCGGAGAAAGACAAAGAATCGGTTCGTACTCCGAGAAGACCAGAGCTAATTATATTGTGTTAAATGAAATGTCAGATCACACAGAGCCCTTGTTTTCTATAAATTACTGCTTGCGTGCTACATTCTATACTAAAAGTAAACTTTACTGACCATCAGAAGAGTCATCATAACACCAAGTCCAGACAAAAAAATAGAGTCAACCCTGACTTGGTTTCACACAACAGCGGGAAAGGCCTGTGTTTGTTTGACGCATCCATCCACGCTGTCCTCCTCCCTTCTTTATACCACTTCAGTTGCTCTGAGGGTCTAATATTGCCGCGGATGGGTTAACATCAGAGTTTGTTGAAAGCCCGGTGCAATGAAATATTGATTGATGAATTAATATACATATGATAATATCGTTTAAATAATCCAGCACTTCGTAAATTATTTTATATATACACTAGGGCTGTAAAAGTGAATGCATTAATAACGCGTCAACGCAAATTCGTTTAAATGCCACTAATTTCTTTAATGCTGAGCCCTGCTACTGAGCCCCGCAGCTGAGCCGCCCGCAGCTGCGCCGCCGCAACTGAGCTACTGAGCCCACTACTGAGCTACTGAGCTACTGAGCCCGCTACTGAGCCCGCTACTGAGCTACTGAGCCATGCTACTGAGCCGCCCGCTACTGAGCCCCGCTACAACTTAAAAATCACAAGTTGTGTTAATTCACACAGTTTTAAAGCCAGAGTGAAGATACTGGTATCATATGAAACTAGAAAATACGCTCCAAACTTACGCTAAATTTTGGCGTGGAAAAGCCGGCATGGCCATTTTCAAAGGGGTCCCTTGACCTCTGACCTCCAGATCAGTGAATGTAAATGGGTTCTATGGGTACCCACGAGTCTCCCCTTTACAGACATGCCCACTTTATGATAATCACATGCAGTTTGGGGCAAGTCATAGTCAAGTCAGCACACTGACACACTGACAGCTGTTGTTGCCTGTTGGGCTGCAGTTTGACATGTTATGAATGGAGCATATTTTTTATGCTAAATGCAGTACCTGTGAGGGTTTCTGGACAATATCTGTCATTGTTTTGTGTTATTTATTGATTTCCAATAATTAATATATACATACATTTGCATAAAGCAGCATATTTGTCCACTCCCATGTTGATAAGAGGATTAAATACTTGACAAAATCTCCCTTTAAGGTACATTTAGAACAGATACAAAATGTGCGATTAAATTGTAATTCATCGCGTTTAACTATGGACAAGCCCTGATGTACAGTTATGGTTACAGACTCTCTCGTCAATTACACTCGTATTTTGAGTGTAATTCATTTGCCAAAAAAGAGACAAAACACACAATAAACAAAGCTAAAGATTAATTTAACTGATTTAAATTTTCGATGGATATCGCGATATTATCGTTATTGTGAATTCTTTTGGATACATTAATCATGCAGTAAAAATCTGATATTGTGACAGGCCTAGTGTGAATCTACACAGAATGGCTTGCATCGGACCCCTGGTCTGACTGAGAATTTGGATTTAAAATGCTCCAAGAACAGCAACAGAGATTGAGACTAGCAGCAGAGTTCCCCGTAGCTGTCAGATTCACAGCAATGGCACCAACACACAGGTATAGCCTATATCAGCTGACACAAATCACACCCACAGTTCACACTTCACGAGGCCGTATGTATTCCACCGGCAAGTATGATAAGCCCTCCTCTGTGGTCGGTCACAGCCTCACCTGAATAAGTCCATATGCTGTGCTACCAGCCATCTCAAACTGCCATCTTAACCAGCAGATAGAGAATAGAGGTGTCAGGTTCATCCAAGCATAAGTGGACGTGCATGTGTGTGATCTTTCCACACCGCCATCTCACTGACCCACATAACATGCTGGAAAGGAAAACCTGACTTCAACACGCTCCCTCATTAGGCAAAGGCTCAATACCTCGCTGTGATTTATGTGCCCTGTCTCTGCCAGGGACAGCTACAGCACACACATAACGACAAGCGAGTACAGGTTCGCATGCACCGAGTCAGAAATACACCCGGCCGCCGTTGCATAAAACCCTCTTTGTCCGCTGTTTACCCCGCTGCCATTTTATAATTGGATGTCCGTGGTCGCAAGCTGGAGTTTATACAAGTGGTCCGCACAGCTGCAAGGAACCACGGCGCACTCTACATCCGAAATCAGCCTCATTGTTTGTTTTAGGTTTTTGAGATTTTCACCCAGATTTCGTCTCCACGTACTCGTAAGATCTTTTCTTTCTGTATGTTAGACCTCTGACCTCTATATAGTCAGCAGTAAATCAGGTCCTCTGGTGCCAAGCACAGCTTACAAAATCCTCTAGTTATAGAAAGTGAAGAGAACAATGTGGTGAAAATGCTAATCAGCTCTTGCATTGCAAGACTGTCTGACAAGGAAAACGTCAGCATCGGTTGCTTCTTCAAATGCTTAAAGGAGTTCATTCTTGACTTTGGGAAAAGCAAAATAATCTCACCTCAAGGCCAATTTAGTGGCTGCTCTGGAGCTTTCAATGTTATCACACAAGCTTCATCGACAGATTGTTTTTCCTCATTTGTCATGGACTAGTTGTAGAACAGTTCATGTGATATGATCAGAAGCTTCGGAACAGCTGCTCAATGTACCTTGAGGTGAGATTATTTACGTTTTCTGACAAGGGCCTCTAGTGGCCGTGTGAATTATTACAGTTCTGCCCAATACAGGCAAAAGTATCGAGACTTTGCTATTGCGCCACAAAACCTTGAAGGGTGGAGGTCAAGGTGCACATGGTTAACTGTCAACATTGTGTTTTTTTCATCCATGACCTTAAAGCTTCAGTAGGCAGTATATTTTTGGCATCATTGGGCAAAAATTCCATATGAACCTTTCAGCATATTGTATTCAAGTGTTCTGAGGGAAAACTAGACTTCTGCTCCTCCTCATGGCTCTGTTTTCAGACTTTAAAAAATCTAGCCCGTGACTGGAGACTTTGACCAATCACAGGTCATTTCAGAGAGGGAGCGTTCCTATTGGCTGTGCTCCGGCTGGTGGGCAGTGCTTGGTATTTCCTCAGCAGATCCCAACATGGCTGCCGGGTCACAAACTTTCTCATTTTACAGCTGAACCGTGCACTACAAGATGATTCTGAAAACATCTGAGGAGAGAAATAGGCATTAACGTAACAGAATATTGATTCATATTTGATCAGCGCTGCCTAGTTTGACCGTTTGAACGACACCGGAGGACACCGGACGACAAAGAGGCACATGATTTTTTTTTCAGATGACCTGTCTCATGCAGTACTGTCGGGATATAGTGACCATTAAAAAAAAAGAGAAGAGACGGCAGGGGAAATAACGTGTAGAGCTGCATATTTTCACATCAAACTTGGTGAAATAAGAGTTTATTTCGACCAAACCTTAGTTGGTGATTATTGGAAAGAGTAACAACAACGGTTTTGGTGAGTTTCATTTTGTTTCTGTTGAGTTTGAATGAAGCATTTTACGATACTCCGCCACTAGAAGAGCTGATCTCAACATAAACAAATACACGTGGATGATGACGCAAGTGTACTCGGGTACGGAACAACTTTACTAATTCCATTTACTTCAATTGCATTGGGGTGGGAGCATTAGTCTCAACACAGAATGTCTAAATACATCAGCAAATAAACTCATCTGTATGGCTAGATACCACCAGAAAAACATAAAAAAAATATGCTTTTTTGTGATACGGGAGAACTGAACCTTAAATATTAATGCTGTGTTAGCAATCGTTATTAACGGGTTGTCAGTTAATTTAATTGGCTATAAACCCACTATCATTTTGGAGCAATACTCTTCGCTTAAGCAATATTTCCTCTTGCACGTTACCTATAGAGAATTTCCATGCAGATTTGATAGAGTCAATAAATATTTCATCAGTGTTTCCTGGAGCTCACATCTATCTGTTCATTCATCTGCCTCCGGGCCCCCGACTGGGCTCAGCAGGGTTAAAGCATCTCAACCAGGCAGCGAACCCGTGGAGGCAATCCTCAGGTGCCTCTTCTCTCAAAACTAGAAAATTAGGCCAGGCCGACTACACCTATGGTTTAGTATCACAGTCTAATTGGAACCCATGCTGGCTTCTTTGTCCGGCTGTTCAAGTCAATCTGTCATTGTGTGCGTGTGCGCGCGTGTGCCTGTGTGTGTGTGTGAGAAACAGAGAGAAAGACAGAGAGAGGGAGAGAGGAAGAGAGAAAGATAGAAAATGAACGGCTATGAGTATAGTGTATAATCCAAAAGAAAGATGAACATATAATAGAAATATTTAAGTATATTTGCATTTCACTTTTTAGATGTTTAAGTGACACTATTGCAGAATAAACAACAAGTCTAGAGGGTTGCAAATGTGTATAACATTAAAGGTCCCATATCATAAAAAGTGTGATTTTCATGTCTTTTATATTATAAAGCAGGTTTAAGTGCTAATATATAAATATTGTTAAACTATCAAAACGCTCAATATACGGAGAGATACACACAACTCGTTTTCACAAATTGTGCGTTTGAAACAAGCTGTCAGGATTTCTGTCTATTTGTGATGTCACAAATCTACGATATTCAGATCATTTCAAAGTTTTAAACGTAAACATTCTAAATGAGTCCCAGTTTATTTCCTGTTCCGGTGTATGTAAATTACATCAGCTGACAGGAAGAAAACATGGACCCAATCTGTTGCTTAGAAACACAATTCCGTTGCAATTCCGTTGAAATGCACTAAAACGGAGCGTTTCAGACAAAGGGTAAATACAGGTATTTTCAAGCAGACAGTATGAGGAAAATAATGTGTTTTTTTAACATTAAAGCACGTAAACATGTTCTTGCAGAAACACAAAATAGTATTAAGTAGTTAAGTATTAACCTGAAAATGAGCACGATATGGAACCTTTAAACCATCCAAATCTTTAACAGGATGTCAAAGGTCAGATTTAAGTGCCCCTGTATATTGTGTGTTAGAGTGGAAAAAGCCATTGTTTAATTTTTCTCACCTGCAAAGTTTTCTTTTAGTGAAATGTTCAATTTTCAGTTTCCTAGATGATGTATTACAGTAACATGGTTATGTTATGTTATACTGTATGTTATGGCCATCAGTTTTAATAATTTCAAATTAATTAAGAAACACATTTTCTAGGGTGTGTTTAACATCTGGCCAGGGAACAACAGATAAAAAAAATGGTCTCCTGGGTTAACTCTGCTTCATTTAGAGGTTGTCTCTCTCAGTTGGCGGCGGATGCCTCTAAATACCACGATACCCATGAGCCTCAGTCACAGCTGCTACGGAGAGCCTATTCAAAACACTCTACTGTTGCCGTTGGGAACAAAACACCGTACCGGTTCATTTCACCAAACTTCCAGTCTGAAAGGGAGTTATTTTTAAGCCTTTCCTACCAAAATGCAACTTGGGAGTTATAACAGACTTCTTTCCCGAAAGTAATGATCTCAAAGATTTTCATTTAAAGGTCCAGTGTGTAGGATCTGGCGGTGTCTAGCAGTGAGGTGAGTGAGATTGCGACCAAATGAAGCCTCTCCGGTGTGCCAAGCGTGTTGGAGAGCTACGGTGGCTGACACAAAAAACATGAATGTCCCTCTCTAGAGCCAGTTGGAGCAGAGTCTCACCGTTTTGACCGATGCTCGTTCGCGTCGACGTAGTGCGAGCACAACCGCGAGCAACGGGACGCTGTCTGTCGTTGACTTAACGGCCACAGGTGTATCTGTTAACAAGCAATTTCTGATTCTTACAGAGAGTCCCTGGTCAAGTTAAGTCAAGTCAAGTCAATTTTATTTGTATAGCCTAAATTACAAATCACCCCTCGGCGGGCTTTACAATCTGTACAGGATACGACACCATCTGTCCTTTACAGTACCACCCTCACATCGGATAATGAAAAACTTAACCGAAAAAAACCTTTAACAGGGAGAAAAAATTGAAGAAACCTCAGGAAGAGCAGCAGAGGACGAATCCCCTTCCAGGATAGACAGACGTGTAATAGATGTTGTGTGTACGGAGTAACAACATAATGAAAATACAACATAGACAATCCATATGATAAAAAATAATACATATAATGTGAACATATGGATGAAGGTGGATCCAGGAGGATGTCAAGCAGCTTCCCGGCGTCGCCAAACAGATAGAGCCAAAGCAACACAACCTGCTCTCCACGCCAGATAGGTAGAGCCAGAGCAACACGACCTCCTCTCCACGCCAGATAGGTAGAGCCAGAGCAACACGACCTCCTCTCCACGCCAGATAGGTAGAGCCAGAGCAACACAACCTCCTTTCCACGCCAGATAGATAGAGCCCGAGCAACACGACCACCGCTCTACGCCGAATAGATGGCGCCAGAGCCAGAGCAACACGACCTCCTCTCCTCCATGAACCTAGAGAGAGGACCATATTATTGTGTATTTTAAATTGTGTGTCCACAGGCCTGTAGCTTTGGGATTTTCTCTATCTATGAGACATTTTCTGACACAGTTGTTCATCTTTTGATGATTTAACCAGGAGAGTTTCATGTCCATTCAAGTCTTGGAACTGCTCCAACTGTCACCTCACATTTTCTGTGCAGAAAATGAACAGTACTTTTACAGAAAGATCTCCTCCCACTAGGCAGCTCTACCGTCTCCCTGTGCTATTACATGACCTCTAATACATCCCTGTAATACAGTAGAAAGGTTTTAGGGGAGAAAGCAGAAATACCTGCATTTTTGCAGCTCAGTAAAGTCCTCCACCACACACCTGCTGCCCCCCATATGTGGACCAGCGTCCAGATGTTCCTTAACAACCATCTCCCCCCTCCCAAACTAGTAATTATGCACCATCTCTACACCCACCAAAGCACTGCCCCTCCCTCCTTCCCTCCCTGCCACTGGGATGCAGTCACGGTCTGAATACCTTCCACCGCATTGTTGTCATTTCACAAGTCTGATCCCCAATTCACTGACCTGTCGACACTCGTACTGCCGTGCAGACGCACACACAAACACGAGTTTCAACGTGATCATAATAACATTATTCAAGAGCTTAATCTCAGTCTTCACAAGCGGGGACATGCTGAAAAATATATAGTTAAAAAAAGAGCTGAACAAACAGTACTTGGCCAGGATATAATTGTGTGTGTTTGTGTCTCTCAAAGGGCTGCATGAGTAAACACTAAATAATGGAACAATCATTAGTCCAACATCCAGTGCTGTATTTAAGTACAGTCCAAGAAAACAACATGGTGTTACCTTTGAGACGCTCTGACCTACACTGGTCTGAGAGACCAGACAAAGTGTTTGCGAGAGTGAAACACCAAGAGAGGCTGTTTCCTTGTCCGTGACATGACACAGTTGCCAGAGATAAGAACCGCAGATAGAGAGGTGAAGGGGAACTTGAGCTTATCTTACTAGACCAACAAGACGGGGCCAAACAATACATTCCTTCTCCTGAAATGAATACAGCATCTTTTTGATTAATGAACATTGCATTGTGGACATCAATCTGCCATTCTAGATTAGGAGCAAAAAAAACAACACCGGATTGATCTGGTGCTCTAAAAACTGTGAGGCAGCTCTAAATGATGCGTGAGAGAGAGAGAGAGAGAGAGAGACAGAGACAGAGGGAGACATTGACTCTATCTGTCCCCATCTTCTCCCCCTCTGACAGCTGCTGCTCGACTCATTGCAACCCATCCTGCTTATTAGACTTTCAGGCCAACTTTGCACTGATTTAATCTTGCATTTGAATCCACCCTTTAGTTTTTTTTGACATAATTTACTTTTCCAATCTCTTTTTTCCTTCACCTCCACATCTATCGATAGAAGAGATGATTCACTTTGCTCGCATCGACTGCAGCAACATCAGGCATCGATTTTTAAGTTTCAATATGTGAAACCACGTTTCGGCACACACTGCCTTTTTTCCCAGATAAACGACCCTAAAGGTGTTGCCACCCGGCGGCATCTATGTTCTGTAATTTGAATCAGCAGCAGCAGGGCACAACACCTATATTCCCTTGTTGTTTGACTCTTAATAAAGAAAAAACATGGCATGTCAGGTGCTGCTGGGTTAGGGGCGGCCCTTGACGCAGTACTGCGGTGGCAGTATGTTTGCAGCTTTACACATTTGCTGGCCTGCCAGCAGCTTCAGTGAAGCAGTCATGGGTTTAGGGGATGGGAAGGGATGGTGCAGGCGCTGGTCTTTCACTTCAACCGCCCTGATTTTTCTGGCACGACCAGGGGTCAAACCTTCACAGTCACAAGCCCACCTGTCTAACCTTTCGGCCATCATTTCCCCCACTGCCACAAGGAGCATCAGCAAAATAATCCCCTCACTCCAATTTCTATGGAGGGTCAGACTACTTAAAGCTACAAATAAGCCTAAATGTTATACACAGCATATTCTCTTGGGTCCATGTTTACTTCCTGTCAGCTGATGTTATTTACATACACTGCAACAGGAAATAAACTGGGACACATTTAGAATGTTCATGTTTAAAACCGTGTGACGGTCTAAATATTGTATATTTGTGACATCACAAATGGACAGAAATCCTAACGGCTTGTTTCAAACGCACATTTTATGAATACAGTCTGTGTGTATTTCTCCGTATATGGAGTGTTTTAATAGTTTAACAGTATTTATAAAGCACTTAAACCTGCTTTATAATATAAAAGACATGAAAATCTAATTTTTTTACAATATGGGACTTTAACACATTCAGTAATGCCATTGCAATCAGCATATTACCACAATATTCAATGTGACTAGCATTGATATTTATCATATGTCATATATCTGTCATCATTTGTCATGTCATATGATAATGGTTAGGCAGTCTTAAGAGTGAAGCCAATGCTGAAGTGCCTTAAACTTGCATTCTTCCTAATAGCCAGCAGGGGGCGACTCCTCTCGTTGCAAAAAGAAGTTTGATTGTATAGAAGTCTATGAGAAAATGAGCCAACGAGCCAACTTCTCACTTGATTTATTACCTCAGTAAACATTGTAAACATGAGTTTATGGTCTCAGTCGCTAGTTTCAAGTCTTCTTCAACACAGCATGATGTTCATTTAGTAAATTACGGTCCCATTTAGAGTCAAATAGACCATAAAGCAGGGGACGCTTCAAGTCACTACGACGGTGTTGTCTGGTCTGGGTGTTGTCCATGTTTTCATCTTAGAACTTTAACCCTTTCACAGTGTGTTTTCAGTTCATGAAAGTTAATTGTAACATTTTGGTTGCCTAAAAATGTCTTATTCATAATGTGGTTGTACTTAGCTCCACCCTCTTGTGTCACTTCTGGTTGCAAAAGACCAAGATGGCGACGGCCAAAAATGCCGAACTCAAGGCCCCAAAACCCACCCAATTCAATTGTTATCAGGCCATTAAATAGGCATTATCAGTCAATACGCGCCATAGATGTGGGTCATTAGGGGCCTACTATACCTACTACGTTGTAAAAGTGAAAATAAAAAGCAACACGTTCTTACATGTTGTAAAACTGAATGGAACGTGTTTTGAACACAAACAAAAGGCTTCTTTAGTTTTAGGCAAAAAAAACAAACACTTAGTTTAGTTTAGGGAAAAACATTGTGTTTTGGCTTAAAATAATGAACAAAAAGACAACTACACATTGTTGGTTTCACAAAGGATGCAAACCCTGGTCTGCTGGTTGAAAACCCTGTGTTTTGTGTACCATCCATCTTCCCCGACCTCCACGTCTCATGGACTTTCACATTGTCTATACTACCGCGCCTGACTTCCGCTTCTGCTCCTGTCATAATTACTACGGTCATGTTCTTTTATACCTTCTTTTGGCGATCTACCATGTGAATAGATGATAAAACCTACTAGTGGGTGTAGTAGGCCCCTACTGACCCACATCCATGGGACTGATAATGCCTATTTAAAGGGACTGTTTGTAAGAATCATAAATGTCTTGTTAACAGCGACACCTGTGGCCGTTAAGTCAACGAAAGTCAGCGTCCTGTTGCTCGCGCTTGTGCTTGCTCTACATAGACATGAACGAGCATCGCTCAAAACAGTGAGGAGACACATGTCAGCTAAAAGCACAATATCACTCTATATTTCAGCTGCTTGGCAGTAATGTTAGCTGACCAGACGAAGGCCTCTCCATGAATCAATGCTGATCCTAGTGTTGGCTTTTCCTGCTTCAGCCTCCCGACCGCGGCCGGAGGGAACAGGGGAGACACCGGAGTTTTGGTCGGAGACGATAATGTTTCTCTCTGCGGAGCCCCGTCACTTCACAAGACACGGGAAACCTCTGTTGGTCTGGAGGAGCTGCAGCAGTTATTTCTGCACAAACTTCCACTGTACATTCACTAGATATTCTCAGAGCTAATCTAACTCTTCTGCAGTGTGTAGTGTGCACGCATGCACGTGAGGTGGAGCGAGAGAGTGAGAACGAGCGCGGTGTGTGAGTGAAGGCAGGCAGAGGAGCAGAGTACAACAGAGACTCCGGTCCTGGAGACCAAAGCTACGGTCTCCCCCGCGTCCTCCGACCGCGGCCAACACTGTTTAACAGACGGGCTTCACTAGATACAACCAAGAGGTTTTGGTGCTTCACTGTAGTTTGTGTTGGAGTCTGAGTCTGAACAACACAGCCACACGCAGGCACGCATGGGACACCGACCGGCAATGATTTACGTATACGTGTAAGAAGTTACAAACAGTCCCTTTAATAGCCTGACAACAGTCTAATCGGCTGCAAACGGCCACCAGCGGTTTACCCCGTGATGACTACGTCCACTTGTTCAATACAGTCTATGTAGCGGTGTAACGAAGCAGAGAGAAGACAGGCGGTTTATTAAAATGATTTCTGAACAGAGACAGCCAAGCTGAGATTGTGCTTTATGTTTGGAGCAGGGTGTGTTCTGGAGAGAAGATGGGAAACTAAGAGGGGAATACCTTGTTGGGCTGATGGATCTTTGACTGCACAAAGCTCTGACACAAAAAGCCTTTCACCAGGCTTGTCTGATGTGTCAGAGGAGGAACACTGCAGCTACAACAGATTTCTTCCTCGGGGAATGATGTGTGTGTGTGTGTCTACTATTTCTGACCCCACATTTAAACACAGCAGAATACCAACAGAATGCCGTCGGCCCCAAATAACAGAAAGAGGAATTGTTTAAATTATGATGGCATTGTTGCTCAGATATTCACAGTAACAGCTTACACACACACCTATCACATACACAGTAATGAAAGACCTGTTTGTTTTTCCTTCATCACATTGCGGCTGACATTTCGGAGATTCACCGTTTTAGCTGCCAGCAGCAACAAGCTGAGCATCCTCTGGGACATATTCTGGGGTCCAGCCACCATTCACAGAGCGCTCACAGCCAGCAGCAAACAATAGGCCGTGGATGAATGTGTGAGCCCCCTAACAGGTAATCCTCTGAGTGATGCACTGCTCTTCACGACAAGAACAAACCCTGGTGCTGCTATTGAAGCCTGTGTGAAGCTTACACGCCTGGGCCCTCTGAAGTGCTGCCCCTATTCCTAACCTTGTCTTGCTCACATAGAATGGGTATTGGGTGTGGGTAATTTGTTTTTCTTGTGTAACATAATCATTGGTTTCCATACTATTTCTATCTCTTGTGCCTATTTATTCTAGTGACCTTTATTTATTGAAACATTTTATTGTTTATTGCATATTAGCATAAAAGGGACTAGAGCCGGCCCTGACCGATTTGGTGCCCTAGGCAAGATTTTAGCTGGTGCCCCTTTGCTTCAAAGCCAATTCAACCACCAATCACTGTGTTCATATACACTCACACAGAAACTGCGTAGTTCTATGTCTTTGAGATTAAGCTACACAGATCACACTTAATGATACTGCGGGTAACTCTGAAAATAGGATATTTAATAGGCTGCAGAGTTATGTTGTTGTGGGCTCTTTTTTTTCTCAATATTTTCAAATAATAGCATTAGAATTGTATAAGTAAAAAATAGTAAAAGTTATATATTTCGAATTATTTTTCTTCCCTCATTGGGGTTGCACCTATGGATGAATGCCACCCCTAGCATTCGCCTATACCACCTATGCCTAGGGCTGGCTCTACAACTGCATTTTGTTGTGCAACCATGTGTTGTACAATGACAGTAAATGAACCTTGAGCCTTGAATAATAATCATTATAAATTAACTAAATCTTTATTAAAGTAAAACATTATAACATGTACTGCATTAATAAATAAAACCTATAATTACAGACCAGTGGGTTTTGTTTCTATTTGGTCATTTATTATTCAACTGTGCTACTAAACTTCAACATCATTAATTCAGTACACAGCAGGATACAACAGGATTGCTTTATGGCAGAACGACCAACTTTTTGTTAGCTTACTTTTTTTTTATAAATTCATGGGAGCTGTAGTTTTTTTGTTGTTGTATGCTAAAACACAAGGCAGCATGATGGAGACAAACAGCAACATTCTCTTTGTGACAGAAAGCAAAGCATTGACGTAAATGTGGTCTTAGCTTTGAGAAAGTCAAAATGCTAAAGCTTTCCTAGCTAGGACTAGTAAAAGGGCCGCTGTTGCTCGGGATGTGGAGCGGGTTGTCCACTAATCACAAGTCTCCTGTCAACATGCCGAAGTGTCCTCGGGCAAAACACTAAACCTGCTCCAAACCAAAATTGCTCCCGATGGCCAGGCCAGCACCTCGCTCGCTGCCATTAGTGTGTGTGTGTGTGTGTGTGAACAGATGAGTAAATAAAGTAAAATAGTAAGTAGTAAGTAAAATAAGAAGTAAATTGTAAAGTGCTTTGGATAAAAGCACTACATTAATGCAGCCATTTTTTACCATTTAAAAAAAAAACTCCTGACGCTACCACAGAAGCCTCGGAGCCTGGGTGGAGAATAGGGTGGAGAGGACGGAGTGACGGATGCCAGTTCTGGAGGTCTGTTTGGCCAGCCTGCCAGAGGAGAACAACCACGTTGGTGTTTACAGTCTGAGCCTTGTTTTTCCACTGAACGCCAGATTCATTACCCTGACACAGCCACACACACACACACACACACACACACACAGTGTCTCTTAACCGTACACACCCACACATATTGATTGTCTGGCTTGGTAAACCCCTGCACTGTTAGGTGACAGCAGAGAAAGAGAGTGTCTGAGAGACAAGAAGTCATATGAGTGCAACACAGCCATTGTTCAACAATTTTGAGTAGTGTGTCAAGTTGGATTTATGTGGCACGAAGAGTTCATGTAAATTGAAAAACAAAATACGTTCTGGGGCATTTACAACTTAACAAGTTAAAGATCTGATGCAAAGCAAAAATCACAAATGCAGACGAAATGGATTTATCATCACTGTCTGGCTGCTGCTTCAGATGCTGCTGGATCTGTGATTGAAGGTCTAACAGATACAGGTGTTACATTCGCAGCACTGTTATTGGCATGGAGGCTGTTATTACATGCAGTGGTGGACTCAGGCTGTCTGGGGGATGGGCGAAAAAAATAAATCAGAGAGTTCTCTAGCATGTAGGGCAGCCTAAAGGGCACTGCATCACAATTTCACCACTGCAGGGGCACCCCTTGAGGGTACTTCATTGTGTTTTCTCCACTGGAAGGGCACCCTAGAGGACACTTCATCATAGGGGTGGGCGATATGCCGAAAATATCGTATCACGTTTTTTTTTCAGGCAGGACCACGATCCACGATCTTTTCACAATATTTTTTCCATGCTGGTTTTAAAGACAATTTACTGAACATTACAACCAAGCTAATTAAGAAGCTAATAAAACATAAGGAAAAATAAAAATTAAGGCCAAACAGATTTGAATCAAGTGTGCAATTCTGCAAAGTATGAACATTCAACAATAATTTTGACTTGGTTTAGACTTTTGCATAAATCCCATCCCAAAATGAACATTGGTTTCAAAAGGTAAACAACAACACTCAAGTAAAGTGCACTCTTGCTACATAACATTAAAGGAACTGAATTTGGAATTGTAAATCAGGTCGCTTATTAGACACAGATCCACAGGTGGAATATAGACAGCCGTAATAATTACTACTGTCAGCTCTTTCGTCAGATAGAAGGGTCCACACATCACTGATAGAGCCTCTAAATCAGGGGGACAGTGACTGTCAGTGATTCGGCTGTTTGGACACCAGCCATTATGCACATAAATACAGAGTCCGTCCCACCGTTGCTCTTACTGTACCAGTCTTTGCTTCGGTCACCGCAGCGTCGGGTATCGGCGGGTGAAGCCAGGTCTCCGTTGTTAACACCACGCAGCAGTCCCTGACAGATTTGTTAGCTGTCTTCTGTAGATCCAATTCGTCCATTTTGGGAACGATGGATCCGGCGTTAGATAGAAAGATGCTTGGTAGCGGTGGTTTGTGTGGATGCTTCTTTAGCCTAGTCAGCAGCCCCGCTGCAGTGCCCACTATGATCCGTAGTGGGCACTGTAGTGCGATTCTGCACTAGAAGGGCACCCTAGACTGGAACATTATCACGTTTTCTCCACTGGAAAGACAACCTCGAGGGCATTTTATCATGTTTGCTCCACTAGAAGGCTACCCTGAAAGGGTACATTATCATATTTTCTCCACTGGATGGCACCATGGAGGGCATTTTATCATGTTTTCTCCACTGGGAGGGCACCCTAGAGGGCATTTTATCAAGTTTTCTCAACTAGAAGGGTACCCTAGAAGGGAACATTATCACATTTTCTCCACTGGAAGGGCTCCCTAGAGGGCCTTGCATTGCATTTTCTCCACTGGAAAGGATTTACATTTTGCAGCGCTGATATAAATTTGCTTAGTAAATCAACCTGAAGGTGAGTTCTGGGAGGACCAGTTTAATACTGGAGCAGGAGAAGAGAAATCATACTCCAGATGGGATTAAAATCAGTGAGTTGTAGCAAGTATTCAAATCAGCCAAACCTCTCCTAGAGAAATAAATCCAATCTGAATGGGGCTTTAGGTTTATGAGTGTATATTTATCTTACATAGATCTTACTTAGTACAGCTGTAAATGTAAACCAAAGCATGGATTAGCACACAGCTAATCTGGTTTATTTAATTCTTATTGTTCTGCGGTGGATGTAATTCATTTTGTCTCCTTCAGCTTCCAATTTATGGAATCACATGTCGGGTTCATAAAAGGAGCTACTAAAGTGAAATGAATGTAAATGAAAGGACATTAAGTGAGAGACAGACGATGGATATAGAAGTGGGGGAAAGACAGGAAGAAGACACTAGACAAAGGCATGAAGGGACAGCTCAGACAGTCATCTTATCCAGGGCTGACGTGAAGTGCCACGATTTAAGGCATTCACTTTCAATCACGGCCATAAAGGCTGTGAGCCAGCAACTCCCCGGAGCGGCCCTGGCATCCCACACCAAATCCATCAGTTCTGACTGAGAGGGAGATGGATTCCCTGTTGTAAAACAATCTTGTGCTTGGCGAAAAAAAGGAAT
This sequence comes from Sebastes umbrosus, assembly GCF_015220745.1. Classification (NCBI taxonomy): domain Eukaryota; kingdom Metazoa; phylum Chordata; class Actinopteri; order Perciformes; family Sebastidae; genus Sebastes; species Sebastes umbrosus. The sequence goes on from NC_051270.1 coordinate 39,033,750, forward strand.
CCATCATTTGGAATAAAGATCAAACTGGCCTGGCTTTTACGATACCATCAGAGGAGAAAACGGGAGGCGACAGACGAGTTAGATAAATAAAAGAAAAACAAGTGGATTCTTGAGCGCAACAAACACCTCGGCGCCGGCTGAGAAGGCTGTTCAGTTTCAACACAGATACAGTGAAGCTGACGGCAGCAGACTGTAAACACGCCGCACATTATCCAGGGATTAAACAAACAACTCTTCTCATCTGTAACAAACATCCTTCCTCTGTTTTTCTGCATGTCAACAAAAACAACACTTTGAGGCCCAATGCAAATGAGTTTTAAATGTGTTTTTTGAGATTTGTATTATGAGGGACATTTATGCATTTTTTGTGAAAAAAACAAAACAATATTAGCTTATTTTTCCATCGACGAGTCCAAGGTACTCACGAGGCAGTCAAGTCGGCTACATGTAATGACTCGTAAAGTCATTAAATGTTAAAGGTCCCATATTGTAAAAAGTGAGATTTCCATGTCTTTTTATATTATAAAGTGATATATAAATACTGTGAACGTATCAAAACACTGAATCCACAGAGAAATACACACAGACTGTATTCAGAAATTGTGCGTTTGAAACAAGCTGTCAGGATCTCTGTCCATTTGTGATGTCACAAATCTACAATATTTAGACAATTTCCCAGTTTTAAACGTAAACATTCTAAATGTGTCCCAGTTTATTTCCTGTTGCAGTGCATGTGAATGAAATCAGCTGACAGGAAGTAAACATGAACCCAAGTTGTTTCTTAGCAACGCAATTCTGTTGCCATTCCATTGAAATTGGCTAAAACGGAGCGTTTCTGAAAGAGGGTGAATACGGGTATATTCAGACAGACAGTATGAGAAAAATAATGTGTTGTTTGAACATTAAAGCATGTAAACATGTTGTAGTTATTAACCCAAAGTACAAGTATGAACCTGAAGATGAGCATGATATGTCCCCTTTAAAGGTGGAGCTGCTGTACAACTTGAGATACTTCTATTTCACTACATTGTAGCTTTTACATTTTTCTGACGCTTATAGGTACTTAAAGGTCTTATTAATAACAAAAAATTTGGCGGGTCCAAAATGAATGTTTTGTTTATCTCTGTGGAAGATCTGACGTTCGGTTCCCTCTTCTAACAAGGCTTGTGAGCCAATAGTAAGACGATGTGTCACGTGGTATCTCTGGCTTGTCAAGTTAGTGTGGAAAAAAAACGGATAAATGGCTGAGATTGACGGTAAGTGCCTGACAACGACTTGTTGTGAAGTGAATGCAATAGAACGGGGGAGGGAGAATGCGACATGTAATGGCTGGATGTTATCAATATCACCTTTAATTCATATCTTATTATCCTATAATTGGCACCTAAAATACAATGCAGTATTGTACAATAAATTAAGCAGTCCGCCTGCTTCCCGTGGTTATGCTAAGCTAGGCTAACTCCAGCTTGATATTTAACACACAGACTTGAGATTGATATCAATCTTCTCATCTCACTCTCGGAAAGAAAGTGAATATGTTTATTTCCCAAAATGTTGAACTGTTCCTTTAAGTAATATTTAGAATATAGGACTTTTTCTTTTTTTACATTTACTAAGTAAAGGATCTGAATATTTAGTTACCACAGTAAGTTTCGGATCTTTGACCCTGATCGTCCTCGAATCATCCTGTCCTTTTGGTCAGGATCCAAGCCCGAAGCCAGTTCTCTTTTTTAATTTGGCAACAACACAGTGTAACCACGCTGAACCCTAACACAGTCTGGAAACGGCGTCTCACTCCAACATTCCTGAAGGAAAATGGCCAAAATTCTTCCCGGCTGAGGGAGACGGAGAACAGTCAGAGTAGGGTCACCTCCGAGTGCACAATGTGTATCAAACGGAATTCAGACGGAAATGTCAGAGGAAGCAAACTGAGATGATGGAGGAGGATTGGAAAGCACTGCTGCCTCTCTACACCAGTTTTATTTTCCAAAGTAAAGCTTAATAGTTTTAGAAGTAACTTAACACATTCTGTCAGCCAGGTAGATGCTCTCTATTTCAATTCCTTTCTAAAGGTTTTTTCTTTTCAGTTTTTTTTCCCTTTCCACATCAGTTTAACACTTGATTGCACATTTTTCTCCACATATATGCACTCAGCCACTCTCACTGACAGCAGCCCTGACAGACATGCAGTCATTCCACCCATCCATTCTTTCAGTCCTAGCAGACGAGCTGGGGACATTGAGGAGCGGCACACCGGTCCCCACTAGGAATCTTCCCCAAAAAGCAATGAACTGCACACTTCACAGCAGCTCCATGATAAAGTCCTTTCACTCTTCACCCATATTCCTCTCTCCCCCTCTGCAGGAGCTGAGAACTCCAGCCACCATTTCCTCCGAACTCGATATGCCAGTTCTCCCTCTAACAGGAAAATACCTTCAGACAGAAAATTGAAGAGGTGAATCTAATTTATCGTGGCTTTGGAGTCAGTTGATCCAAAAATGATGAGGTGACATTATTAGATGTAGACTCCATAATCATATGATGGATATTTGTTAACAATGCTTGCACAATCCAAAGAGGCTGAAGATCTCGCATTGTCACATATATTGTTAGTGTTCACTTCCATTTTTTTTTTTTTTTTTTTTTTTAATCGATAATATTTCACCCACTGGATGATGCTGGCAGTCCCAATCACCAAGTACCAACTCCCCCGGAGGACCCAGAACTCCACGTGCCACAAAGCACAAAGCTATTTGCCAACTGTTTTTTGTTAATGTATTTGACTTTGCCTGCCTTGTGACTCCGTAAACGTCTGTATTTCCTCCATTAAACCACTGAACCGATCCTGCTTTGTCTGTGTTTGTTTGGGTCCTTCCCTTGTTGCCTGTATTTACCGACCGTGATAGATTTTTGGCTCGAAATTTGCAGCATTTCACCGTATTTAGGAACAACAACGGTATATTACTGTGAAAATTTGGCAATATTTTAAAAGCAATTTACTACAGTATTGAGGCTCTGTCTCATCAAAATGTAGTTTTAAGACTTTCATTATCTCAATCTTGTGCTTATGTGACATATTCCTGAATTGATGTGTTTAATCAAATCACCATATTGTTTTTCATGTGATATTCTGGCGTAGACAAACCTTAGATATTGCACAGAGAGTGGGAGGAAGAGGGGTTTATAAGAACCCGGCAGTTCATTTAATCAACTACCACGATGTCAGACAGTGACTGCATCAGAGAGCATTTAAAATCCTACAACACCATAGCCTGTTTGAATTCATCAGCTCACTGTCAACACCAATTAGACCCAGACTGGAACGGACTCAGTCCAACCTGGACCAAACAGAATGTAAGTTCCAGCCTGTACTTATATTGCAAAACGGTTAAGTGATTGAATGCAACAGATTGAGGATCTGATTGAGGATCTGATTCAGGAATGGTAGCAAAGACAGCAAGACAAAAGCATTTGAACAGATTATTGCAGTACACGGTTCTGGGATAGTAGTAATTTATTGCCTGGAGTTTAAGTTATTATTGATTAACTATTCATATTCTTTACAGAGCCTGTGGAGGCATGGTCAAAGAGAAGAGCTTATCAAAGTGCAGAGCTGACGGCATGGTGTGTGCTTGTACATCTAACTTTGTGAGGACCAATTTCAGTTTTAGACCTTCAGAGTGAGGAAAGTGGGCACATTTGGACTTGGTCTTAAGGTTCAGGTTAGAATAAGGTTTAGGTTAGGTTAGGGCAGGGGTCAGCAACCTTTACTATCAAAAGAGACATTTTTGACCAGAAAAAAAAAGAAAAACCTGTCTGGAGATGCAAAACATTTGTGCATTGTGATGAAGGTAATACAGTTTACAGTCTAAGTATATAGTATATAAGTCTAATGCAGTGAGGGCCAAAGTGCAAATGTACTACGAAGTATTAGGGCCACATTGAGGGAAAAAACATCAGAGATTTCCAGAATAAAGTCATAATATTATGAGAAAAAAGTCGTAATATTACGAGACTAAAGTCATAACTTTACGAAAAAAAAAGAAAATAACACGTAAAATTACTACTTAGTGGCCGTTTCTATTTTAATGTATGTATTGTTGTTTTTGTTGTATGTTTTTTAATGCATTTCGAATCTGTCAATAAAGATTAATTGAATTGAATTGATTATGACTTTATTATCATAATATTACGACTTTTTTTCTCGTAAACTTCTGACTTTATCATCATAATATTAAAAAATGTTTCTCGTAAACTTCTGACTTTATTCTCGTAATATTATGACTTTATTCTCGAAATCTCAGATTTATTTTTTTTCCCTCAATGTGGCCCTAATACTCCGTCGTACCGTCGAAGTACAGACCTACAACAATGAAAAATCCACAGGGAGCCACTGGAGAGGGGCTAAAGAGCCGAATGTGGCCCCGGAGCTGCAGGTTGCAGATCCCTGGGTTAGAATAAGGTTTAGGTTAGGTTAGGGTAAGGGCTGGGGTTATGCATTTAGATGTGAAGGTTAAGGTTAGAGTAAGGGTTAGGGTATGTATTATGTCAACAAGTGTCCTCACAAAGATAGAGGCACAGGGATATTTGCTCCACTTTCCTCCTATGGCTGCAGTATCCTGCAACTCCGGCTCCGCCTCTTAAGGTGGGCTGTTAAGGTGGACCAGCTTTTCTCCTTAAAGAGACGAGCCGCTCCTCTGAGCCACTCAGCTTTTGAGTTAATTTGTAACATTTCTTTTAACCGTTTTAACCGATAGCGTTAATCCGTTAAAATGCTTAATGTCGGTTAACGGCTAAACGGTTAATTATGGACATCCCTAGTAGGTCCTGATCACTGCAGACCGGGAACATCCCACAAGAGCTGCAGTTCTGGAGATGCTCTGACCCAGTCGTCTAGCCAGCACTATTTGGCCCTTATCATGTCACTCACATCCTTACACTGGCCCATTTTTTCTGCTTCCAACACAAAGTTCAAAGTTCAAAATGTTCACTTGCTGCCTAATATATCCCCCCCACTGCCAGGTGCCATTGTAACGAGATAACCAATGTTATTCACTTCACCTCTCAGTGGTCTGAATGTTATGTCTGATTGGTGTGTATCTCTGTATTCTGGATGGGAACCATGTCTTCACACATATGCACAGTAGTGCTATGTTTAATGTCCTTCCACCATTATATTTACGTATGATGAAGACAGCAAGTAGTTGCTGACTATGGCAGTCATCTCTGATCTGTCTTTTCTTTTTTTTTTTAAACACTCTTCAAATTTGCCGATATGTCTGTCTCATGTCTGTCTCATGTCCTCAACCACCTTTTCTTATCATGGAAATGGTGTATTTGTTTTAATGTAAAAGGGAAGTGCATGCTTGTGTTCAAAAGTTTTAAATCACCCAGATGTTTTTGATAGAAATTGATACTTTCATTCAACATGGTGGCATTAGATTAATTTAGATATATAGCCAAGGCATCACTAATGTTGAAAATGGCTATTACTTCTGGAAATGACTGTATAATTAATTATGCACATAAAACTGCAAAGCCCCATTTCCAGCAGCCATTACTTTAGGATGATAATGATAAACTCTTCCTGCTCATCCTTGATTAATCACGTTCAAATACAAATTGGCTGTGAGAGACATCTTTGTACTTACGTTAGCACACCTGACCCCCATAATTCTGTTCAAATAAAGCAGGTAAATTGTCTTTTCCTTGGGTTGCTACCTGTACTGGTATTGCTGTAGTTTAATTATTGGTTAAAAAATGGACAGGTCTGTGGTTGTCTAGTGAAATGAAAGTTATTTCATGCATCAGACTGGATGAAGATTTCATACGGAGGTGTCCAGCACAAGATCAAGAAAAGGAAGTAGAAGATGCAAAACTGCTCAATAGGACATCAAACTTTGTAGTTTGAGAAATAGACGCAGCACAGGTCCACAGTCAGCTGCTTCCTTAAATAGAAAAAATTAATATCTGATCAGTGAATTGCCACTATGATAAATAAAAGTATCCATTTCTATCAAAAGTATATCATTTCCTGTTTGATTCTATACTTTTGAACGCTCATTTGTTGACACGCGTTTATCTGATGCTGATGTGACGAATAACATCTATTAGGCTGTATACTAGTAAAGCCAAATCCATATCATAATAAGTACATATCACTGCACCACTCATACCAGCTCTACCACCCACACCTTGTGGTGGTGTAAAGTTAACCAGAGTAATCCACATGTGAAGAACCCAATTTGACGAGTCTGGATTTTTTTGTTTCCTCAAAGCTGGTTTAAAGGTCCCATATTGCAAAAAGTGACATTTTCATGTCTTTTATATTATAAAGCAGGTTTAAGTTCTATATAAATACTGTGAAAGTATCGAAACGCTTAATCCACAGAGAAATACACACAGGCCATATTCAGAAACTGAGCTTTTGAAACAAGCCGTCAGGATTTCTGTCCATTTGTGATGTCACAAATCTACAATATTTAGACCATTTTCAAAGTTTTAAACGTAAATATTCTAAATGGGTTCAAGTTTATTTCTGTTGCAGTGTATGTGAATGACATCAGCTGACAAGAAGTAAACATGGACCCAAGCTGTTCCCTAGCAACACAATTCTGTTGCAATTCCATTGAAATGCACTAAGGTGGAGTGTTTCAGACAGAGGGTAAATACAGGTATATTCAAGCAGACAGTATGAGGAAAATAAAGTTGTATTTTTAACATTAAAGTATGTAAACATGTTCTAGTAGAAACCCTAAATACAAGTAAGGACCTGAAAATGAGCACGATATGGGACCTTTAAAGCTCATCTGGAACTGTTGTCAGAGCAATAAGTCCTGATGCCCAAACCTGCAAAAGTGCAGGCTTACGGACAGTTAGCTGGATCATGACCGGGACATTTTAGGGAGAACCCCATGTATGAACTTGTGATCTGTTGGTGCAATTATCACTAAATTTTGATAATGGAGAGTCACCTTTACTTATACATTATAAAATATAAAACTAAAATACAAGTTTATACACTAAAAAGAAAACCAAACCAAAAATGCAGTTCAAGGTGCTGAAATATCTGGTATATTGTGACTGTTGAAAGACAAATGGAGTCAGAACATAAGGCATTTAATTTGACATTAAAATGGGAATTTGTCATTTGAACACTAAAACTTAACTGCAGAACCAATGAGCCCAACTGTATTTGTGTGTGATGATGTCAGTTTCGATAGTAGCCATTTCATTGTAGTGAAATGTGACCTCACTGTATAAAATGACCAGAGGTGACCTCTAGGATAATCACAGGCTCATGAAACTTTACAGCTACAAACTAGAGACCTAGAGCATTCAGAGGATGGATGGATCAAACTAGAGACCTAGAGCATTCAGAGGGTGGATGGATCCGACTAGAGACCTAGAGCATTCAGAGGATGGATGGATCAAACTAGAGACCTAGAGCATTCAGAGGATGGATGGATCAAACTAAAGACCTAGAGCATTCAGAGGATGGATGGATCAAACTAGAGACCTAGAGCATTCACAGGGTGGATGGATCAAACTAGAGACCTAGAGCATTCAGAGGATGGATGGATCAAACTAGAGACCTAGAGCATTCAGAGGATGGATGGATCAAACTAAAGACCTAGAGCATTCAGAGGATGGATGGCTTTCCTAGCTAGATTGACAATAAGGGGGTTTCTGAGCAGTTTACACAACAGAAGTGCTCACCATCCAATCGCCGAAAAATTAGATTCTTCTCATATTCTTCTTCTGCAGAAATCTCCAAATGTCAAAAGTTTTTGATCCCAAATCACAGCATGGCTTTTTCTATGGTATTCCTCAGGGTCTTGGTGTCTTAATGTGGTATTTTGGAGGGATTATTGATCATTTTTTCTTATCAATTCTGTGGTAAAAAATGTTTAAATTTAACACCAAATCTGTGTAACAAATGGTATCAACCCAAAAATTGCTGCATTAACTTATGACATAGTAGAGCATGGGATGACTAGAACAACTTCACACAGTGCTGAGCAGCATCTCAAATTAATCTTCAGGTTCCAGCTTTCAGATGATGTACACCACTTCTATTTGACACCTACTGTTGACCTGCTATCTCCCCCTAAAGACCCCCTGTACCCTCCTAAAAAATAGACAAAAACGGGTCTATTGTGGGTCTCAAAGGGTTAAAGATGCTGTTTAAGAGTTTCAGGTGTTATTTTCATAGCAGGTGAAGTGACAAATCTGAAATGTCAGCATTGACCACCTTAGATATGTTGAGCATATTACATACTTGTTGTACTAACGGATACTGTACTCGGTGTGTGGCTGAAGCAGCCTCACATGTACGCTGGTTTTCTGTGTGAATCCCTCAACCTGAAGATATTCAAAAGTTCTCACCAGATAAAAAAAGCTTTTCCTCCTTCTCAAACCTCAAGCACGCTGGTGTCACAAAGAGCAAAGGCTCAAAGAGAGCTTACATCACTCCTGATGCCATGCAACACATCGCATTGCAAGCGATCTAATTGGTACTAGCAGTGTAACCTGAGGTTACATGGATGATCTCCTTGAACTGCTTGAAGAGGCTATGCAGAAGAAAAGGATGAGGAAGCTGCTGTAAAGTCACTCACCATAAATCTGTAAGAAAAGCTGCTCACTTCCCTCCAGGTGCAGCTCTTTCATTCTCTGTCATACACCAATGTAATGAGTGGCATGGCTAAAGTTGAGACGCATTCAACGAGGATAGCCCTTAGCGGAGTCACACCGTGTCTTCAGTGCTGGATGTATAGCTTGGAGGAGCTGTGTGTAGGTGTGAAGCACCTTACCTTCAGGCTATCACAGAGCAATGACATCAGCTCACAGCTGACAAAAGGAAGAAAACATGGCTGAATTTATCGTTCGCTTACAGTGTTGTGGAGCAATCAACGAGAAGGAAAAGAGTTCATTGTTAAATCTTTGGAAATATTCCTTCCAGCTCTTGTTTGCGCTCATCTTTGAACATCTCTTTAAAAATGCCATCAAAACTGTTACACTTAAAGGTCCAGTGTGTAGGATCTGGCGGTATCTGGCGGTGAGGTGAGGAGATTACAACCAACTGAAGCCTCTCTCGTGTGCCAAAGCCTGTTGGAAAGCTACAGTGGCCGACGCGAAAACGCGAATGACCCTCTCTGGAGCCAGTTGGAGCAAATCGTGTGCGTATGTGGGAAGTGAGTGGTGAAGCAAGAGAGAGAGAGAGAGCGGTGGCGACGGCAGCGAGTAACGTTATCGACTCCGGACCAAGCAGGAAAAGTTAACAGAGTTTGGTTTGTCCGTTCTGGGCTACTGTAGAAACATGGCGGGGCAACACGGAGGACTCAGTGAAGAGGACCAGCTCCCTATGTAGATATAAACAGCTCATTCTAAGGTAACGAAAACACAACAACTTTTATTATCAGGCAATTATACACTAAAGAAATCATTATCATTATGAAAGCTGATGTGCATTAAAGTACAAAGTAGTTTTTGAAAGGGGGGAGGGGTACATTTATACCAGTTCATCCTGAAGTATGCATACAGTTAATGAAGTTTGCTGAGGTAGCCTCCACTTTGGCCCTTTAAAAAGGGTGGGCAGTTATATATTTCCCTCTGAGCTGCAGTAGAGTAGTAGTAGTAGTAGTAGTAGTAGTAGTGGTAGTATAAAGTAGCAGACTCCTGCTTTAGACAAACAAGTAGACATCTAACGTGTGTGTAGCATCACATATGAGCCATATCAGAGTCTATCTCTTTGAAACCAGCCATTTAATTACAGTATGAGATATTTTAATCAGATTACAGACACCATGCATGGTTATGTTTTATTATGTTGCCGTTATTACTCATTTGAACATATGCTTCATGTATTATGCAGTTCTGACCATCAGGGCAATCAAATAATTCTTCACTTCTGTCAGGAAAATGATCATATTCAAAGATTCTTTCTCAGCACTGTTATCATCTTAACAACCACAACACCTCAGCTCCCACTGCTGAATGCTCATATTATCACATGCTGGTAATTTAGAGACACACACACGCACACATACCATGGCACAGAGCAGGCTTGATACCACACGCTTTCTTATCTGAAAGAACTGTTACCTCCAACTGAGAGGAAGCGGGCTGGAAGCCACCACGACGAGGGGGAGATCAAAATGTAATGCACTGCAAGTGAAAACAAACGCAGCTTTAGGAGGGTTAACATGTGCAACACACAACCATTTTCAAAGTAGAACAATTTATCTTTAGCTTGGCTCTGTTGTAGTCACTTGCTGTACACTTTGTTCCCAGAGACAACACTCAAGCTAGAACTTCCATTTCACAGGGACTGCTTGTAGCTCCGGTGTTTGTTCTCTGCCTTCAGACACAATGAGTTTCCACTGCTGTGGGCTCAATGGAGAGATCGCACTAACAAATTGTATTATTTGATCCATGTTATAATGATGTAAATAGTGTTTCAGTAGAACTTACTTACCAGTCAATTTCTTTTCCTTTTCCTTTGATGATTTTTTCATCACTCATTGCTAAAAAGTATTGCGCAATCACAGGACGACTCCACGTGAACTTCACAGTATGAAGCTTAAAGCGGACCCAAATTACACTTTGCCATATAAGTGCAGTTGGTACCTTTATCATATGATTTGGGAATGCCCTGGTGTAGCTAATTTCTGGAAAGTGATAAAAAAAACAAAAAACTGTTGACTGGACTTTTAACCCTATAAAGGCACAACTAGACCACACTGTCAACCATCATACCAAATTTGTTCCTAAATTAAATAATTTCCGAGTTCAGCTCCGGGAACAAAAGTGTGACACGCGAACGGACAGACGGAAGGACACATGGAGCGCTATATAGCCCCGACTACGTTGTCGCAGGGGGATAAAAGGCATTACTGGGGAACCAACCCGTTCTCACCGTTCTATTTGACGAACCGAGCTTTCACCCGTAGCGTTATTCAACGGTCTGACGTAGTATTAATAGCATAATAGCAAGACTTTCTCGCCGATACCGAGTACCGATACGAGTACTTCTCTGTGCCAAAAGACCCTCGTTAACAGCCAGCTGGAGGGTGTGAGCGACACACGCAGGCTGGGGAGTCCCACATACGAGGCGGTGCGCAGCGACCGGCTCTAGGTCGGCTTGGAAAGACTCAGGGCGAAGGTGCTTTCCAGGGCCGCGGCCAAAGTGTCACCGGGGCGGACTGTCCTTAGTGTGCCCCAACCGCGTCGTGCCCCCAAGACGGCTTTGGCCCACGTAAAAGACGCCAGGGGTCTGCCGACGCCAGAGGGTGCGAGCAAAACCCCCTTGCGCAATGAAAGTGAGGGCCGGAGCGCGCCGCCTGAGGTGGGATTCCGGAAACCTCCCACCTCTCTGTGTCATCAATAAGATGAAGCTTTAACTCTGACCACAGTGACATAAAAACTGTTTGTCATTTTATTGGTGTAGTTGCTCATTAATCTGGGATTTGGTGGGGAGTTTTTAGTGTCCCATGACGCTCTATAAATCTCTATTTCCGAGGGTTTTTACCCGCCCTGACAAGACTCTGAAGAACACACTAAATATGTTTTATTTCGCCTGTAAAATGCTCACCATTAGAAATAATAAAGTGTGAAAAACAGCAGAAACTCTCAATCAGATATCATCAGGCCACTATCCTGTGCACACAATGCCATCTGAGAGTAATAACAATACTGAGAGAGATCCATCCAAAGTCATATTATTCAGAACACTGGTTTCTGTATTCACCCCTTGTCTGAGTTTTGATCAGTGCACCTGATATACATTTGCTTTTCTCTCTCTTTGGAGCAGAGCAGCGACTACATTTATCTGTGAACACAACCTCACCTCCCTGTTGTTACGATAAATATCTTTCATGATATCTCTTAATATCTTTTGAGGGAGTGGGCACAGAAACCCTGTTGGAGCTCCTTATCCAATCAGAGTTGTCTTTTCCTGTGAGAATTTACACAGACAGCCCCGGCCTCCATCTCCACTCATCTCTCTCTTTTTTCTGTCATTGTGTGAAAATCAGACAGCACAGAGAGAAGGAATGAGGCTCAACTTCTGTCGGACAATGACACGTATTCAATTGCACTTATCGTTTGGTTATAGGTAAGTGCTTAAGAGGCTGGGGGCCCTGCGGTCGACACTCAGCCAAAACTCCTGTTCTTTGTTAAGAGGTCCCTGCAGGGCAGAAGCTCACTTAAATTGGATGTGCTCTTTTTCTTCCAGGTTTTTGAAAATGATTGTCCATCAGTAGAATGGTAAATCTTCCTCTTCCTCTTCTGAGGGAGTTGAGAGAGCACAGAGAGCCAGAGATGGAGGGCGCAGAATTTCATTGCTAATATGATGTCTAACATGTGGTGTTGCCTGAGAGACCATTTAGGAACGCGTGGCCAACAGTAGTCAAGGCTCGCTAGCACCGTCTGTATTGATCATTAGGCCTGAATGTTGACTGGAAACAAATGGAATACATATGAAATTCAGAGATATCCCAGTAATGTGTTAGGTCGCCCTCACATCTGTAGTTTGGTTCAGACAAAGGGGGAAAAAATTATACATTGTTTCCTTCTAGTTCTGGTCCGGTTCATGTTCACTAGGGATGCACCGATACCACTTTTTTTCAGACCGAGTACGAGTACAAGTACTTACATTTGGGTACTCGCTGATACTGAGTACCGATACGTCTCTGTGCCAAAAGACCCTCGTTAACAACCAGCTGGAGGGTGTGAGTGACACATGGCAGGCTGGGGAGTCCCGCATACGAGGTGGTGCGCCGCGACAGGCTATAAGTTGGCCTGGAAAGGCTCGAGGTGAAGGTGGCTCGCGGCCGCAGCTTTACAGCGCTCCCCGCCCGGACCTCGCCACGCGATGACGGGGCTCCCTGCTCCCAGTGCGACAGTCGGCTGCAGCACACGTAAAAGGCGCCAGGGGTCTGTGGAGATGTCGGCAACCCACGCGCGAGTCAGAGGGTGCAAGCAAAACCCTGTGGCGCAATGAAAGTGAGGGCCGGAACGCGCCGACTGAGGTGGGATCCCGGCCCAGCAGAGTCGGGCACACCACCGGCCCGTCTCGCCCGCACCGTCGGGGAGGTGGAGCGTGAGGACCCGGAAGATGGTGACGAGAGGTTAACGTTGCGCTGCTGTAAAGTGGCTCTGTTTTCAGGCTTTAAAAAAATTTAGACTTTGACCAATCACAAGTCATTTCAGAGAGAGAGCGTCCTATTGGCTGTGCTCCGGTCATGTGACCAGAACTTGGCGTTCCTTCACCAGATTCTTTTAAAACTAATTTTACTGCTAAACCGTGCACTACAAGATGATTCTGAAAACATTTAAGGAGAGAAATAGGCATTAACGTAACAGAATATTGTTTCATATTTGATCAGAGCTACCTAGTTTGACCGTTTGGTCGGAGTTTGCGAGTGATTGACAGCAGATGGATAGCAGACCTCAGATCAGCTCTTACTGCTTGTTTTCTTCCGGTCTGTGAAATCTTGCAGATGCCGTTAGGAGCACCGGAGGACAACGGAGGACATAGAGGCACATGATTTTTTTCAGGTTACCTGTTTCATGTACTACTGTCACAATATAGCAACTGTTTTATAAAAATAAATTTTTTTTAATCATATTTGCTCCAACTCGCCTATTTCAGCCTTAACCCCCCCCCCCCCCCCCCTCCTGAAAAATATGGTGCACCTTTGCAAAGGTAGTTCTCAAGCTGTGGGTGGTATATTCTAATGAGCCTGCATGTGACATAGGAAGGGGAGCCACATCGTGAATGGCTTGTTGGCATGTTTTCTGGTCTAGGCAGCCCACAAAAACTGACTGGGTTGTCTTATTTCACAGTTTGTGGGTTGGTAAAGGTTTATCACGATAGGTCCCCTTTAAGGACTTATTCAATATGTGATGCTCTGACTGGGCAAAAAAAAACACTGTTTTTAATGGAGCTATCATGAAAGGCTAAATTGTATTTCTTAAAATTGTCAACTATGATAAGAATGTTTCAAACAGGCAACTCACTTACAGTTTGTATGAATGCAATTACTTACAGCTGACAACCATCAAGGCCAGTATCAACACATTGATCCCACTCTCAAGACATATGGGAGAAATTACTAAAGTATCTCAGCTGTTTTTCCTCACTGCACTGGCATATATTCCTCTCTCTGGCATACCGCACAGTCAGTGTGTATATCTGTGATGTAGCTATAGAAGCAGTCTCTGGTGGCTGCCGCAGCCCTCGACCTACCACAGGACTGAGGGCTTCATCTACTGTAAATCTGTAATTACAGAAGCTTTGCAGAGATTTTTAAATAGGCACTTCAGACAGCTTGGTTTGTAAGGTCTCTTTTTGAAGTGTGTCCGCTCTGTGTGTGTGTGTGTGTGTGTGTGTGTGTGTGTTTAGTGCTTGTAGCAATTGACAGTCATGTCTAGAAATACCTTGTGAAAAAAGAATCATTGTGACATCATACTTGTGACCCTATTAGACATTGGTGGAGGGAAACCGGTCGAGACAGACGGCCGCCCACCCAGAGCCAAGTTCTGCCTACAGCCTCGGACACACCAGGAACATCAGGAGCGCGTGGTGGCTGCGTGGCGTGGTGGCTGCATGATTCACGCGTCGGGCGTTCACACCAGCTGCATTTCAGCTGCGTGTCTGCTGCGTTTCTGCTGCTGCAGCTGCTGCTGTCAACCCCTTCTTTCTACATAGAGTCTGCCTTTTAATGGCCATTTCATTTTATTTTAAATATCATTTATACTTATTTTAGACAGAGAAAGGTTAAGAAGCGTGTGGTAATTTGTAAATAATAGTAAAACATCTGTACTATATTCATTCATGGAGCTCTCCAAGTCACTGCATGTTCTACAACACTCCCCGGCACATATTTTAGAATAAAAGCCTCATGTTAACAAATTAAGGAATTCTGTCTACAGAAAAAACGCTTGAGGGATTTTATTTTGAAATGAAAGCAGGAAGTGTTGATTTAAAACCCATACTTTATCAATTCATTGAGCTCTCTAAGTCACTGCATGTTCCACAGCACTGACTGCTCATATTTCAGAATAAAAGTCTTGTGTTCACAAATGAGGGAATTCTGTCCACAGAAAAAATGCTTGAGGGCTTTTATTTTGAAATGAAAGCAGGAAGTGTTGATTTAAAAATAAGTCTTTACTTTCTTTTCATCTCCGTAACATATTCTACAAATAGACATCGAAACTCTAGTAATCTTGCTGGTATGATGTTAATATACAGTCAATAGATCACTTTCACTGTCTGTTGCTGCTGTGAGACGCGTGCGGCACGCGTCAGAAATAGGCGAGACCTCTATTCTCTAGAAGAGACGCAGCTGAGACATGTCTCATGCGGACAGTGTGGCTGCTCTAACCTGTTAACACGGAAGCCAAAATAAAAAACAAGAGGTAACACAGCTGCCACACGCTCCTGACGTTCCTGGTGTGTCCGCGCTGTAAGGTTTCTAGCCGTTAAAGGGACGATTTTTCTTGCCCCTGTCGCACCAAGTGCATGCTCATGGGGGATCTCTTGTTGGGTCTCTAAATTTTAGAGAACGGTCTCGACCTGCTCTATATGAAAAGGGTCCTGAGAATTGAAATGTAGACCTACAACAGAGTTGAGCTATGACTGTGTCTATAGGATATGTCAGACTTCAGATGGATGTCTTTTGCAAAGCTGTCTAATTCTTGACTATCTTCAATAGGACTAATTGTCCTGTGTATTCTGGGGAAATTAAGACTACAACAAATGGCTGATTGTGCTTCAAGCTGCACAACTCTCCACTTCAAGAAGTTAACATTCTTGTAATTACAAGAATGTTTTAGTGGAAAATGCAGTTAGGAGTAAAGTAATAACAAAAAAATATCTCCAAGGGGTTATTGCATCTTGTAAAAAAATGTTGCTTACTCATTGCTCATTTCTCAACATAGCTATAGCAAACTAGAAATTGAGACGTGTTTGTCTTTTTGTCAGTTGTCACCCAGGCTGGATTGTCAGTCCGGCAAAGCAAGCAACTTCCATGTAGTTTTCCTGTGTTCTGTTTCCCCTGTGTCTCCCCCTCCCCTGTCTGTCTGTGTGTGTGTGTGTGGGTGTGGCAGGGGCGCAGCTTCCTCATCAGGCACCTGGTCTCACTCTCCACTCTGCACTCTGCACCTGTCAACAATCACCTAATCAACCCACAGTTCAAGAACACCAGCTTTCCTGCCAGTCCTCGCCAGATTGTTCTGCCTATCAGTTGGTATACTCTCGGCCGCTCTGTACTATAGTTTCCAGAGTAATTCTTGTGTTTCCTAGTGCTTCTCATATTTAACATTGTGTTCTCCTGTCTTCTGGATTCCAGTGCCAGCCTCCCATCGAGCCATCCTCACACCGCCTCAGCTCATTCCTCCAGCTACTCCACCCTGCTCAACAGCCTGCCTGTCCCCTGCCTTCTCCAGCGCCCTCACCACCTTTATTATAATAAATCCACCTGACTTTCAACCACCATCCAGCTGTGTCTGTGTCTGCTTCTGGGTCCTAAACCACAGCCCTCACAGGGGCCCTAAAACGTCACAGCTTCATTGCTTCAGTTTGGTTTTTATATGTGACATATTCCTAAATTCATGGGTTTAATAAAATTATTTTCACCAGGCAGGGTCTGAAATTAGAACCCGCCAAATGCGGGTAAATTGTTGGCAGTGGCGGGTGAAATCATCAGGGCATCCGCCCTTGCTAAGTCTCAAACAACTTACCCTGTGTTTAAGACAAAAGTCAGAATGAAATCATAAAGTCTTCTTTACTTGGGAGGTCATGGATATTGTCTTCGGCTCAAGTTCTTGACAAACATGGCCGCCCACTTGGCCATACGGCCTTCCAGTCAATACTGTCTTCAGGGTGTACCAGTAGAGATCTTATGGTATTGAACGGTTTGTAGTTAAGTGCTTGGAACGCACAACATCAGTGAAACAGAAAGGACCCTGGACAAGAGACTTAACAACATCAACTGTCTGTGAACACCAGACCAAAGAAGTTAAGATGTATAATGTTAGCGGAGATAAGCCTGCAGTGTGTCAGGCAAGATATTTGTGTCTGAGAGGTCAATTTCAACAGCCCTGTCCCGAGCAAAGATCCCGTCGTTGTCCACACTCCTCAAGCAGAGACGCCTTCGCTGGCTTGGTCATGCGCACCATATGGAGGATGGCAGAAACCCCAATTTAGTAGCTAAGCTTGACTATTCAGAATTAACATTAGAGATATCTACAATTACATTGTGACTAGTCAGAATTCTTATTCCAGATATCTATAACGTCATTCTGACTAGTTAAAGTTATAGAGATATCTGTAATTCAGTTCTATCCTAAATAACATTTACAGATATCTCAAACGTCATCATGAGAGGGTCAGACAGACGAACGTACGTGCAGCCAGACTGATGGACGGACAACCCCCCATCCCCAGGGTGGGGGGTTGCAGCACCAACCAAATGACCTTCCCCTCAGCCTCAACTGCACTTTCTGCTTTAGTGCTCATTAGCAATGTTAGCATGCCAACACGCTAAACTAAGATTGTAATTGTGAGCAACTGATGTTAGCATTTAGCTCAAAGTGCTATTTCTTGACACAGTTAGTCAATCTTTGTTATTTGTATAGTCGTCCTATACCAGACCAGTCCAAAAGCAAACTAAACTGACCTTACTCAATTTTGGTGAAAACACAAGCTGTCTGCCACCAAAGGAGATATATGGATTTCATTAACATACACCCACACACACACACACGTCCAGGCAGGGTGGCACTTAGTTAGCTTCGGCAATGCATGTTTAATTCCCTTTGAATGTGACAGTAACTCAAAGGACGACAGGATATTTTACACGAGTGCGTCAAAAAGACTCTTCTTAGTCTAATAAATGGCTGCCCTCACACTGGCAACCCAATGTAGAGAATTTTCATCAAACAGCAGGGACCTTGGTCTTTTCTACAGCAGAGAGAAACACAGCAATGATTTTTTGAACTTGTAAATAACAAATTATTTCCATTAGAGAGATTTGGAACTCTCATTTGGGCCCATTGAGGTTCCATGCATAATTGATCCGGTGGTGTGTTTGGAGAGCTCGTAAGTGATGATGATTGGTTCAGAGGATTCAAATTAAGATGCTTGTAGGGAGAATGATGATCAAATGCAACCAAAGAGGCCCACAGAGGGGCTTCACACACATCTGAATTATCCCAGACAAACTGAATAACTTCACTAATCTGCCCCCTTCAACTGTTTATGGTAACACAGTGTTATATATAGTTATGTTTCCTAATGTGGTAGTGTGACAAAATACTAATAATTTACTCATATAACTAGGGATGTTAATAATTAACCGTTAACCAATATTAAACATTTTAACCGATTAACCCTATCAGTTAAAACGGTTAAAAGAAACATTCATAATTAATCAAAAAGCTGAGAAAAACTAGTCACTTAAAGGAGAAAAGTTGGTACACCTCAAGAGGCGGAGCCGGCGTTACAAATACAGGAAGTTGGCTCCCGTCTATAGCTCGCTTGCCTCGTAGCATTTATTCACCGACAAATAAACTGTATACACACTGTCTGCTACACCTACGTTCACAGCTAGAATGCCACCGACAACACAGTCGGTCGGAAACTCGCTGAACTTGCGCCCCGCTGACAGAGCGCATGTGTGTGACTACAGCGGACACGGAGCCACCGGCAACGCTAGCAGCTGCTAATGTAGCACAAATACACACACTGTTTGTAGGTCAATCGCTATCGTTAATCTGGACAGACAGAGTATCGTTACGCCGGGCAGACACACAGCTGACAACCTGCTAAACTAAACTAAATGTGTGGTGGACACTTTTACTGGGAAAGTGGCTGCCTGCTAAATTAACGCTCCCGTACGGGGAACTGGAGACAGCGAATGCAGCATACGCTCCCGTACGGGTGAACTGGGGACTCAGTTGTCTGTTGTGCTCATACACTGCAGCTGGTACACCGCTGCATGCCAGGCACAAATCTTGTCGGTCAACGGTTAATAATCGGTTAACGAGGGTCGGTTAACGGTTAAGAACACTTTTCAAAATTATCTTCCCTATATATAATTAATCACTTCCAAGAAACAATGTTCCTTAGCAAGAATTACAGCTTTAGTTTGGTTGGAAATGGAGGAAGGTTTGATGGTCATTGATAGCAGCTCCCGCGACTTTGATTCATCTCATTTCCAGGAAATAATAGAGAAATACCATGAGCCATCTCCTGAGCCATATTGAAAAAAGTGATAATATTACTTTTGGCAGTGTGGTTAGCTGAAAACACAGTGGCTCAGTGTCCGCGTATGTTGGCGATAACCTACGGAAATTTGGGCCAATGTATTATCATCCTCCTTGTCATCATCATTTTTTAGTCCTCTGAGGTATACATCTATAAGGATCAGATGAACCGGTGTGATTGTTGGCAGAGGAACCAGTAGAGTATATCCTGTCTGGTGTTGTGTGGAGATCACCTGGCCTTCAGCTAAAGACAGTGTGTCTCAACATGTGATTGAGACGCAGACAGGAAGATCAATGAACTACAGAGACACAATGAGTGAACACAAGATCTAGCCTCTGACACTGCTGAGTTAATATTACTATATACTGTGTAAATTCACAACCAGTTCCTTAAAGGAGACATATCATGCTCAATTTCAGGTTCAGACTTGTATTCTGGGTTTCTACTAGAACATGTTTACATACTGTAATGCTCCAAAAACACATTATTTTCTCATCCTGTCTGTCTGAATATACCTGTATTCACCCTTTGTCTGAAACGCTCCGTTTTAGCGCCCGTCTCTTTAAGCCCCCCCCCCCCCTCCTAAAAAAGCCTGTTCCGATTGGCTTGAGAGAAAAATATGCTGCACTGGTTTTCAAGCTGTTGGCGGTATATTCTAATGAGCCTGCATGTGGCATAGGAAGGAGAGTCTCGAATGTCAGTGTGAAAGCCTCGGTTAGCTGAAGGTTTTCCTCCTCAGTCCCCCCCCCTTCCCACCACCACCACCCCCCTTAGGGATCTCTCTAATTATTGATATATTCTTAGGGTGATAGTCCATTAACATTTCATCCAGTTTCTTTATCTCTGATCTGAGTTTGTTAACCTCTCTAACCACTCTTTGAGGGCGCCGGCACCCTGGGCTTTACTGTCTTTCAGAGGCTGTAGCAGGCTCAGCTATAGAGTGAAGGTACTGGTATCAAATGAAACTAGAAAAACCTTCTTCAAGGATTCTATTGCTACTAACCATGTCATGCTTGCATGTCGGGAAGAAGGCAACATAAAGCTCCGAAGTTAGGCTAAATTTTGGGGAGGAAAAGCTGGCATGGCCATTTTCCAAAGGGGTCCCTTCTACTGTTAACCTGCTATCTCCCCCTAAAGACCCCCTTGTACCCCCCCACCCCCACCAATGTTTCTATGAAAAAGAGCGATGGATTGGAAAAGGTTAAATGATTTATGTCTCAGAAACACTTGTGCATGTGTTTATCTTTAGTAGGCTCAACTACCGTAACACTGTCTTTACAGGCCTCTCTAAAAAAGTCCATCAGACAGATGCAGCTGATTCTGAACGTGGCAGGTAGAGTCGTGACTAAGACCAGGAGAAGTGGATCACATCACTCCAGTTCTCAGTTCTTTACACTGGCTTACTGTTTGTCAAAGACTATTTTAAACTGTTGGCTTATAAAACACTTGGTGGTTTAGGGCCAAACTATGTTTCTGATGTGCTGCTTCGTTAGGAACTGTCCAGACTCTCTGATTGTCTAAAACAAGTCTGCTTACTGTCCCCAGAAACAAAACTAAACAGCACCACTCAGTTTTTTATGCATCACATAGCGGGAACAGCTACAGATCTGCTCCAACTCTCACTTCTTTTAAATGTGGGCATACAACTGTGTCTTCTTCTATTTTAGCTTACTTTTAAAATCCTATTCATGTTTAGTGTGTTTCTTTTATAACTTTTCTTAAAGGGGACATATCACACTCATTTTCAGGTTCATACTTGTATTTTGTGTTTCTACTAGAACATGTTTACATGCTGTAATGTTTTAAAAAAACTGTATTTTCCTCATACTGTCTGCCTGGATATAGCCTACCTGTATTACCCTCTGTCTGAAACGCTCCGTTTTAGTACATTTCAATGGAATTGCAACAGAATTGCGTTTCTAGGCCACAGCTTGGGTCCATGTTTACTTCCTGTCAGCCGATGTCATTCACATACACTGCAACCAGGAATAAACTGGGACACATTTAGAATGTTTACGTTTAAAGCTTTGGAATGGTCTAAATATTGTATATTTGTGACATCACAAATGGACGGAAATCCTGATGGTTTGTTTCAAAAGCTCAGTTTCTGAATATGGTCTGTGTGTATTTCTCTGTACATTTTTATTTATTATTACTTTTGTCAGTTTCAAGTTATTTCAGTGACCATTGTGGGTTTTTCTTTCTTTAACGGAAGGGTACCAACAATTTTGTCCACGTCTGTATAAGGCAATTTCAAATAAAGGCCTTGTTCTTATTGCAGTGGAGATAAATAAAGGCCCTGGCCACCATTGTACAGCTTACAGTAAACTGCAAGCTGTACATACGACAAAATTTGACAAAATGTTACAAAGTGCCATTTGAAAAGTAATCAAACTATACAGTGTATAACTTTTCCTGCAACTGTACAGCATAGTAGAGGCTCCAGGTGTGGGTGCTGGCCGATGGATGTATAAAGAGAACTAGATACAGCGTTGGAGACGAGGTCCCGTTCATTCCTATGAGAGTTGCTCAGTGGCGCTTAAAGCCAAAATGGCTCGACTGCAGGGTCATAAAGTACCCGGATCATCCGGCGATCTTCCTCATCCATTGGGCCCATAGAGCAGGCGCAGAAGCGTTTCCTTTAACCCCGCCTCCCAGCCCTCGCTCCAGCCTCGGTCACATGAACGAAGGAAGGGAAACAACTCTGGATTTGGTTATTAGTGCATTATACAACTTTTAGGACCTAGTGAATTAAATAAGGGCTAAATTTTCGTTCTGGGAAGTTTATTTAAATAAAAAAAATATATTGTCTCTTTCCCAATGTTAGTCTTTGGGAAAAAGTATTTTTGGGCCCAATGGCATCACGTGACAAACACGGAAGTTCTATTACCTCTGTTTGGCCACTAAGTCAAATTGTCTTCAAAGCCCAGTGGACTTCCTGCGGGCTTGGCCTGCACAGACTTTCTACCATATGGAAGCCATTGACACAAACACTTTGTCTGTGTCTCTTATCTGTAGCCGACTAATTTGCTAATACACACCTACACTGTTCTCTCAGATACACACACACACACAACAGGATTACAGCCAGCTTCTATACGACTATCAACACACACACACATAAAGCCATTGATTTGACATCAGAATGAATTATGAGCCGGGGGAGTAGAGGCCTCCATTTGCCTGCGTCGGTTTATTGACTAAAATCTTTTATAGAGGAGAGGTGGCAGCAGCTCGACACCGAGCTGGCCATTATCCCACGGCTGTCTACTGGCTTTTGAATGGGGGAGATATCTGCTTCAGACAAATAGAAGGTAATTGGAATCTACCACAGAGACGTGAGAAGAAATCGTATGCTCATCTCCCTAAATGGATTATTGTCAAATGTCGCAGCCATCATCCTCTCCATCGACAAATGCTAATGCCCCTCAGCAGAAGTCCGCTGTCTTTAGCTGCACAACCATTTCAGAAGTAATCGTCAGTAGAATGTTTGTGTCTGTCGACTTCAAAGTGGTGCCTCGACAATAATCCTACTACGCAGATTGAAGCCTTGGCTGAGTGGAGCACGACACAACTCCCTGTTCAAGGGGAAACTAACTTCACATGGCCTGTCTATATCCACACACACACACACACACAGTGCTGTACTTTTTATACTACAATCTGAAAAGATCTGTCCCAGTCATCTCCTTCACCCTAGGTGGGCAATCACACATTCACAGACTCTGGCCCGTAGGTAGAGAGGAACATGGAACATTTTCAGTTATCTGTAGAAAACCAACTCCCTCCAGCATCGTATGGGTCCAAACAAAGCATAGTGGTATCTCTCCATGCTGGTTTGATTTTATCCGTCCAGGGTTTGAGCAACCCCGTCTCCTGCAAAATTACGTTCCCATACAACTACACTGCATTCTCAATTACGTTTCGAGAGGAAACATATTTTCTCCCGTATTACGGTCACAGTTTTAAACACGTGGTTAATGTTGTGAATTGAAACAAAACAAAAAACTAGGGCTGTCAGTTAATTAAAATATATCGCAATTATTCGCATGATTGTCCATAGATAATTGGTATTAATCACAAATTAATCACATTTTTTATCTGTTCACAGTGTATCTCAAAGGGAGATTTGTCAGGTATTTAATAGAGTGGGCAAATATGCTGCTTTATGCAAATGTATGTATATAGTTATTATTGGAAATCAATTAGCAACACAAAACAATGACAGATATTGTCCAGAAACCCTCACAGGTACTGCATTTAGCATAAAACAATATGCTCCAATCATAACATGGCAAACTGCAGCCCAACAGGCAACAACAGCTGTCAGTGTGTCAGTGTGCTGACTTGACTATGAGTTGCCCCAAACTGCGTGTGATTATCATAAAGTGGGCATGTCTGTAAAGGGGAGACTCGTGGGTACCCATAGAACCCATTTACATTCACTGATCTGGAGGTCAGAGGTCAAGGGACACCTTACTGTTTTTTTCCTGAACAAAATGTAGCATAAGTTTGGAGCGTTATTTATGACATGGTTGGTACGAATGGATTACTTAAATTTTACAGTTTCATATGATACCAGTATCTTCACTCTAGCTTTAAAACTGAGCTGCTACAACCTAAAAATCATAAGTTGCTTTAATGCGTTAAAGAAATTAGTGGCGTTAAAACAAAAATGGGTTAACGCGTCAACTTTATTAACTTTGACAGCCCTAATACAAACGTATTTGTGACACGTCAAAAATAATCTGAGAGAAAATACTTTTCCCTCGAAACGTAATTCACAATAGGAAACAGGGCCGGTCTGAGATATCTCTGAGAGTCCTGCTTCAACTGCGACACAGTCGAGGATGATGGAATTGGCCTATCCAATTTGCATATTGAGATCTGATCGATGTGAGGGCACATTTGATATGATGAATCTCATCAGGTATCAGGTATCACCTTCAACCGCTTATCCGGGGTCGGGTCTCGGGGGCAACAGCTCCAGCAGGAGACCCCAAACTTCCCTTTCCCGGGCCATATTAACCAGCTCTGACTGGGGGATCCCGAGGCGTTCCCAGGCCAGTGTGGAGATATAATCTCTCCATCTAGTCCTGGGTCTTCCCCCGTGGCCTCCTCCCAGCTGGTCGTGCCTGGAACACCTCCCTAGGGAGGCGCCCAGGGGGCTTCCTTACTAGATGCCCGAACCACCTCAGCTGGCTCCTTTCAACGTAAAGGAGTAGCTGCTCTACTCCGAGTCCCTCACAGATGACTGAGCTTCTCACTCTATCTCTAAGGGAGACGCCAGCCACCCTCCTGAGGAAACCCATTTTGTCCGCTTGTACCACGAATCTAGTTCTTTGGGTCATGACCCAGCCCTCATGACCACAGGTGAGAGTAGGAACGAAGATTGACCGGTAGATCGAGAGCTTTGCCTTCCGGCTCAGCTCTCTTTTCGACACAACGGTGCGGTAAAGCGAATGCAATACAACCCCCCCGCTGCTCCGATTCTCCGGCCAATCTCACTTTCCATTGTCACCTCACTCGCGAACAAGACCTTGAAGTACTTGAACTCCTTCAGTTGGGGTAAGGACTCATTCCCTACCAGAGTAGGCAATCCATCGGTTTCCTGCTGAGAACCATGGCCTCAGATTTAAAGATGCTGATCCTCATCCCGGCCGCATCACACTCGGCTGCGAACCGATCCAGTGAGTGCTGGAGGTCACAGACCGATGATGCCAACAGGCACCACATCATCTGCAAAAAGCAGCGATGAGATCCTCAGCACACTGAACTGCAAACCCTCCCCAACCTCCCGACTACGCCTCGATATGACGAATCTGTCAAACCTAATACCAGGATTAAATGGAAAGCCCTGGATCAGATGTCATTATTTCCAGATAATGATCACAGTGGAATACCAGGTGGAGATGGGCTATTACAGGCAGATCTCTCTAAACCTGTGAAATCAAAAGCAGAATGCTAATCTGTATGGTTAGATACCACAGGTGGTCAGTGAATTTGTTTTTCAGTAATTTAGATGAACTTAACCTTTAACCAGTTTCATGATTTTTCTCTTACTTATTTATTTACCGTCTCTCCCATTTTTTGCCATAATAATGATGGAAAATAATGAAGACAGCATTTTAGCATTTTGACCATCATCATGGTGTCAGTGTCCAGTTAGACTGCTTTAGTTGTGTTAGCAGCTCCTCAGAGCAGGGTGAGGCTGCTTTTGCTGCTGTTACAGATACGTTGGTGAGTAAAATCCCATCCTCACCTTCATCATACTGATGCACACACATACACACACACACAGATCAGCCTAGTGCAGATCGATGCAGGGAACATGAGGTCATAGCACAGCTTGCGAGCTGAATATTCTTGCTATTTTTTGCTTACGTTTTAAATAATGGATAGGAGTCGAGAACCGTGGTGCGCTGCATGCATCCTCACAATCACCTCAGAGTGACTGCGCACCGCCGGCTGAGAATAGATGAAGGGATTCAAAAACACAGGGAGTTAAATCTGTGGCTGCTGCTGGTGAATATCTGAATATATGGGGGAGAGACGCAGCTAAAGGCCAGACCGGCTGGAAAAGACAAGGTGTGTGTGAAACAGGCTGATCAGCCAGACCAGTCAAGTCCTCAGATATGATGTGCCCCGGGTCCATGTGTTTACATAGCATCACTTTTTAATGTCACACATTACATTGCATGTAAGACACCATGCAATATAGTCAAGACATGTTGTATTGTGAGAGGAGGAGTGGGAGAACTTTTCCTTGAGATTGCAGAAAGACATTCGTCAGGTGTAGGCAGGGCTGTAGCCAGTCTGGTGGTGGCAGTGGAGGGTGTAGAGAGAGAGTGATACAAGCAGTAGCTGCCATCTAATTCTTAAAGGTGCTGAATTTTAAATTCAGAGCATATCTATCGCCTCCACACGGCGGCTAGCAGCTAACGGTGCTAACAGTGAAAACAACAGCATCAGTGCTGACAGAGCTAACCAGGCATGCAAACTCATCAGGGGTTATTTTTTATTTTGTTAATTGTGCAATTTGGTGCATTCTGGCCATGGTTTTTATCCCTGGCAAAGGCATCAATTTATGCATGAAAAGTATAAAATAAAATATTTTACCTTCAAAAGGTATGCTACTAGTGATGAAGGAGTCCCATTTCCCTCCTCACTGAACAAAAACGTGAACTTATTCAACTAACCAACTATGTCTTATAATAAAACTGACACAAATATCTGTACTTATTATCTTAATCAACCAGATTAGTCAAAAGAATCAGTCAGAAGAGAAAAAAGTCTGATCACATTCATTGGGTCATTGTCTCTTATTTCGACTGCACACAGACAATCTTTACTAACACCCCAGTAGTGTCAAAATAGCAACTTTGTTAAACTATTTTCATTATAAAAATAAGGAACATTTCCAACACTTTTGTATTACACTGTACAAACACTGAACTAACACTTTCCCAAAAACGCACCAGGTCACGACAGGCTATAAAACTGAAAAGCATCTATAATGCTGAAATGGAAAACACTAAATAAACAGAATAATAACAAATAAAACGTGCACTGATATGCTGATATGCTGATATGCTGATGTAAAAGGCAATTACTTCTGTAATTGTTTTATCATGTTCTGCTTTTCAGTCTAAAGGCTACTTCAAAGCAGTCCCAGCGATCAGCACATCTGGGTGATGCCGTTGAATATGTGTTAGCGTGTTTGGTGTGTTTCCATTCACATCCCCTACAACGGTGGAGCAACGGCGACACACCGTCCTCGTCTTATACACAACTCTCTCTCCGTTTGCTGTTGTAGCTGACCAGGAACCAGCAGGCGGGTCATCCAGCTCTGCCGTTTTATTTGCGCTCACCATAGTGTGACTGACTCGCACGCCAATCCTCTTGTTGTGCTAACCGGCTAACCTTAGTAGCTAGCGGTGTATGGCTACAAGTTTCCGGGCGGCACTTATGCTCGTGAATTTTGGTTTTGCATTACGTGCATCGATCTTTTTTGCATTAGCGGTAAAAATAAACAAACTATGGCGGAATAATAATTCACTTTAGACGGAGCACTTACACCAATTAACACCCCCCCCCACACACTTTCAAAAACTGATCAGATCTGCATGAATCACGTAGGTGACCTATTTTGGATTTAAAACGGCGAATCTCACCGAAAGGTGACAAGTTTGAATGCCTGGCTAACAGTGTTAACCTGAAGGGGAAGCAGAGGGTGAGTGCTATACGCTTCCACGACAACGCCATCAGTCAGGACTAGGGATGCACCGATACCGTTACCAGTATCGGGTATCGGGTCCGATATTGTGCTCATGTACTCGTACTCGCAAAACGGCTCCAATGCAACGGCACCGATACCACTTTACTGCAGCGTGATGTTAACCTCTCATCACCATCTTTCGGGTCCGATCACACACGCTCACGCTCCACTTCCCCGATGGTGCGCCCGACCCCGCGGGGCCGGAATCCCACCTCAGGCGGCGCGCTCCAGCCCTCACTTTCATTGCGCAAGGGGGTTTTGCTCGCACCCTCTGGCGTCGCAGACCCCTGGCGTCTTTTACATGGGCCAAGCCCGTCCTGGGGGCACGACGCGGTTGGGGCGCACTAAGGACAGTCCGCCCCTGTGACACTTTGGCCACGGCCCGGGAAACACCTTTGCCCAGAGCCTTTCCAAGCTGACCTAGAGCCGGTCGTGGCGCACCACCTCGTATGCGGGACTCCCCAGCCTGTCGTGTGTCGCTCACACCCTCCAGCTGGCTGTTAACGAGGGTCTTTTGGCACAGAGAAGTACTCTAATCGGGACTCGGTATCGGCGAGTACCCAAATGTAAGTACTTGAACTTTTACACGATCTGAAAAAAAGTGGTATCGGTGCATCCCTAGTCAGGACAACGATATCAGCTGTAACCGCCGTATGAGAGCAGTGCGGCGCACCTGGTGATGTAAACAAAGCAAGGAGAAGCTCGGATTAGAACACACACTTCATTAGCCTCTCTGTTAGCTCCTGCTGTAGGTGTGAAAAATACGAATGGAATGTGGGCTTACTAAAATACTAACATACCTTAATTGCCACAAAATATTTTAGTGTCAATCCAAAAATCTGCGTTCAAATACATATCAGCGGAAGGCAGGCAGGACATGCTGGAGAAATGACTGACAGCCAGTAGACAGATGAGGGATGGAACCCATCCACAGCACATACACATACAAACATAGCGCCCTGCTATTATCTTGACTATGCTTAATGAAATTGACTCAGGAATTTCATTTTAGAAGCATGTTGGGTCAAGAACAGTCATATAAAAGTATACATTAACTGCAGGCTTGCAGGCCAAGCACAAGGCCCCGTGCTGTCACACACTTTGCGCAGCCCACGCAACGGTTCTGGCTACAGCTAACGTCTGTACAGTCGCTACCGCTGCTGTTTGTGGGAAATAAACACAGACTGCTTAAACCAGGGGTTCTCAAACGTTTTGGGGACCCCTTAAATGGGAGGACATTTTCCAAGGACCCCCTCACAATCGTAACACCAATTAAGCATAATACTTACTACCATTTGGACTCATAGATGCCATTGGAACTATTTGTGTACAAATAGTATTTAAGATGAAGTTTTAGAATATATTCTAAAACTTTTCAACCTAAATACTGCAGATCTGTTTGATAGTGATAACCAGAAAAACATTTCAGTTTGAATCATGTTAGCACCACTTTGTTTAACCCTGATATTCCGTGTGCTTTGTAATGAGATGTTGCTTTTAGCTCGGCTGGCTTCATGGCTTCGTTCGCTAGCATCTAAAGACACCTGACGCATTTTGGTCTACCGTCAAGTCACTCTATATAAGTGTTGACACATTTCCCCACTTTGAGAATCACTGGCTTAAACAATTCAGCGGTCACATTTGTGAGGGGAAAATTCACTTTATGTTCAATGTGAAAGCACCTTAAGGCCATGGGCAGCACATCAGGAGCTAACACAAGATGATTGGACAGCATCTGTCAGGGGGAGAGCCTGAGTACAGCAGAGCTCAGTAACACGTATCAAGTCAGGCATTTTTTGGTGGACCAAACCAGAGCTACTTTACCACTGAATCCTGGATGTTTTATGGGGGCACAGAAAGACGACTCTAATTGGAGGCAAAACTGGTCAGAAGATTTTTTTGGGACTGAAAAAAAAATTCTCGTAGAAGTTTGATGTTAGATGTGTATTAAGTGATGACTTTAAATTAAAAGAAATGACATCACTGCTGACCCTTTTAATTGTAACTATGTCCTTTCTTTCTTTAAGATTTGAAAATACATTTTATTCCCTGGCCTTTTCGATAGCCCTTCACTTTAATACAGTTTGAAACTAGCTAGGACATACACTAAAGTTTAGCCATTATGTTTTATACACAAAAAGACAAACACACACTAACATAGACACACACCCACCCACACACAAGTGTTATTGTTGTTAACCTGAGCATTGTTCCCTGCTCTAATATATGAACTGCAAAATGTTCTCTGTCACAGACAATCTTACTGTGGTTGCAGGCAAAACAACTGCTCTCACTTTCACTTTTATTATTCATCAACTACATCAACACAAGCATGCACACAAGCACACATTCATACACCTCAAACAACCTGGATAACGAGATTTGCCTGTCCAAACACATATCTTGGCACATTAGAGGCAATTCTCGATAAACAAGCAGGACTTCCAATATCGTGTGTGTGTGTGTGTGTGTGTGTGTGTGTGTGTGTGTGTGTGTGTGTGTGTGTGTGTGTGTGTGTGTGTGTGTGCTCCGCCATCATTAATATGGGGTCAGTGCCGCGGTATCATGTTGAGATCTGCTGTTTTCCAGAGCACAGACATGCTCCTTTATCTCTGTCGACAGCTCCATGTCTGCTCCGATTCTGCTTACGAACTACTAATCATTGCTGAGGCATTCTTGGCCTGTTGCATTAACGGCCCTACAGCAGCTTCACGCACACACTTGAAGCTACAAAACAACTCCAGCAGTGTTCTGAGTAGCTCCGCACCGAGTCAGCTCCCTGTGAATAAGGGAGAATTCACGATATCCAGCTGTAAGCAGGCTCCATGTACAGTATCTCAGGAATGCTCCGACTGGAAACTGAATTCGGAGCACTTTAGGTGCTCAATAACTGGCAGCCGGAGCTCTCACTGGAAAGAAGGGGGAAGCCGTGACCTCCAGACGGAGACCGTTTCTGAAAGAAAACAAAATAGATTTCGGAACAGAATTTCTATTTTTCCCCTCGAAAAGGAAACCTGACCCGCCAGATGGTTTGTCACACAGAATCATCTGAGAAGCCGTCGTTGGAAACTGTTTGGAAAAAGGGCAGGCACTTTCAAAAAATACTTGGCAGATGATTGGATGAACCATCTGTCAATCAAAATCTTGGCAAAGCTGGTTGGGAGAAAGAAGAAAAAACATCTTTTCCATCAAGTAAAGTCTTCGGTGCCGTTCTTTGCTCTTCTTTCAATGAAGAAATACTCTCCAGCTCTGATAGGACTGTTGCTATTGCAGCAGCTACCAAACCCCCAGGAAAAGCGCCGGTCGTTGATGCCAATTTCTGTAGTGGCCAAACGGCGGTACTACAACTACCGTATTCTTCATGTGATGCCATTGGGCCCAAAAATACTTTTTCCCATAGACTTACATTGGGAAAGAGACAACTTCCCAGTATTTAAATCATTAGGTCCTAAACATTGTAAAATGCACTAATAGCTGAATCCAGAGTTATTTTCCTTCCTCCGATCATGTGAATGAGACCCAGACCGAGGCTGGACCGAGGGCTGGGAGGCGGAGTTAGCAAGCCATGACAACAGTGATGACGGCTGTGATCCCGTGACCGAGCCATGTGACCGAGCGGACGCTACTGCGCCCTCTCTATGGGCTCAATGGATGCGGAAGATCGCCAGAAGATCCGGGTACTTTTCCACTCGACGGTCGAGCCATTTTGTCATCATGCGCCACTGAGCAACTTTCATAGGAATGAACAGTTCTCCTTATACATCCATGGCATCTACGCTAACCCTTTCAGGAGCTGCCATTGTTGTTTAGAACAAACAGTCACCTCTCCGTGTCGTCGCGTCACACACACCTAAACCACGTCCGTAGCTGCCAGGGACTCCTCACAGGACGCCGATTGGTCCGGACACAAATGCATTACATGAAGCCGGCTTTCCATTTGATCTCATGATAAGTATCCAGATAGTAACGAATCAGGTGAATTGCCCCAGCCCTACGGTCTACTATACACTATGTAAAAACTACACGCCAACTGATACTGGATTTGTGAACTCAATACAAATGTTGATATTTGATCGATATTTTCAATTGCATTTATTGGTTGATGTTACACTCCATAATGAGAATACAACTCTTAAATTACTACAGAGAGATATAAAAAGCTACACTACATCTAACTATCAATCATCAACTGTACATCACAAAACAGCACAACATAGCAACCTGCTAAGTAACCAGTAACCAAGATTGTTTGCTTGCCTGGAAATAAACCGTGTGGTGAACAGGTGCCAGTTTGTGGCAAGGAAATCTTTTCCTTTCTTGTGTTCTTACAACATAATCTTTGTTAGCTTTTGCCTGTATAGTAATGGGCTGACAATACGTATACTATTTATATCTGCCAGAGGTCTTTTCTTAGCCTGCAAAGGTGGTAAACTCAATTCCTGCAAATCAAAAAGCGGGTAAACAAGAATCCCGTTGGGTGTGTGCTACGCTACCTCCCTCCTCTCGGTGCTTTGATCTAAATTGGAGTCTTGGGATCCAAACAAAACACAAGACGTGGCTGCTTTGTGTGATTTTAATGTCAGCTTTTAAGCGGCTGCTGTATTTAAGCGTTGAGCAGCTGCAGTGGCACGTGGACGTGCAGGGGAGAGGAGAATATCCGTCTGTACTTTGTCTGTCTGGATCACGTCGATCCCGCAAAAATAACAGACATGCACACAAAGCATGAGCAGCTGTCTGTTGTAGTGCCAAGGCAGTGGCTGGAATCAATTTACATCCAGTTATCCACGCAAGCCTCGCATTGCTGTTTCATTTCATTAATTAAGAACATGGACTGGGAAGTCGTGCAGCTTCTGTTGCAGGGTAGCAAGTAGGAAAACTACTGTTCTAAACAATTCCACAGCCCATTAAGGAGTTGATGAATGGGTAAAAAAAAAATATTTCGTCTGGGCAACCCCATCTACGAATATGGAGCTATAACTCTCCAAAGCAGAGAACAGCCTGCAGACCAGAGGGCAGAGAAATGTTCCCCTTACAATTGAGGCTGATGGTTTCCTCAAGTAAACTGTGGCCTTTGGCTGCCTGTCCAGTCATCCACGGTGGCAGCTCTACCACTTCTTCCCTTGGACTGCTTGATGTGTGGAAACTCCAAGCCTCCACTGGTGGAAAGTAAAAGGGTCTGCCAAGAGTTGTGTTCCTCACATTTGAAAAGGATTGCTTTCAATAACACAAGGACGGCCAAAAGGTTTAGGGTGTGTGAGTGTGAGTGTAATTTAGACTATGTTTAGGTCCCTCAGTTGTAATCCAAGAGCACATGCCACTTTCTTCATTTAAAGCTTCAGTAGGCAGAATGTTTTTGGCATCATTGGGCAAAACATTCCATAATAACCTTTCAGCATATTGTAATTCAAGTGTTCTGAGAGAACAGTACAGAAGGTACCGTGCGCTGCCTGTAATGTTGATTGGTACCGGAGGTACTGGAGATGCGATCCTTCCGGATCTGACTGGGGCAGCATATCCACTTACAAGTGTTCTCATCTGCCCTGAAATGAAGAACGCCTAACAGCTTTATAAACTAAAGGAACTATCAAACAAATAAAAGAGCAGTTTACACAATTACACAAATAATTTGTTTGCAAGTTACACATTTGACTTTTGAGATTTTTTTGCTTTGGTGAGTTTTATTCTCCCAAATTCCTGTTTTTGTTTGATATTTAAGACGTGTTGTTTGTTATATTGACAAAAAATCTGATTCCATAGCTCTCCACCAACTCCTGAGGGAAATATCTGTCTCTTTAGTGGCTAAATGCTCCACTATGTTCACCCAGCTAGTCGCTAACTGAGTCTGTCTAGATGTACAGAAAACAGCTGCCTGCTGCTGATGGAAACCAGGGTGATGAGAGCGCTGAGACGGAACCAAAACTGTAAAGTTGTGGGCTGTAAAAGCAAAACAATGAGCTCTGTGGGTTCGTCATTACAAGCAACACCTTTAACATTACACACAGCTACTTGATTGACTGATTGCAGTGCAGCTGTAAGTTTTTTGTAGGTGATGCTGTTGTGTCAGTTCAACTACTGTCTCCATCATCACCGCTCATGCTGACTACACCGTTCATATTCTAAACAAACAAGAAGAAGGACTCGTCTCCTGCAGCAGGCACTCAAAGGGATTAGCCGCAGAATGTGAGAACATTTTACAGGCTTCTCTCTCTCATGCTATACTCTAGTTTGAGCCGGCAGAAGTATTTCTCTGCTATTTCCTCCCCGATAGCCAGCCTTCCTTCCTTCCTTCCTTCCCTTCTTGCAGGGAGACAACTGTGTAATTGCAGTTCCTGGTTTCTTTCGGACAATATTTCAGGTTCAGCAGCGGAGAACTTTATCACTCTCTTTAGCGCTCCGTTGCTGTCAGACATTCTCAAGATGTAGCTTTAACAGCGTGAACATCAGGTCTTAATTAGAGACAGTGCATTCAAATTAACTCAACCGCAGCTTTGCTCATTAACATCATCACTCATACTAAATACCCCGCCAAATTAAAACGATTCCTGAGACACTAAATGTTGCAGCCTCGACAGTAATTTGTGGTTTTGGGGAGTCTAACGTCAAAGCTTTCAGGAATTCATTTGGATCACCACTCAGTTCTATCAATCAGTGATCTATTCTAAAATCTCCCACATCCACTCTGCTGAACAGCAAGAGGCTATGAGATAATGACACTTTCCCTTCATTTTCCAAGACTCTTAGTCAGCTGCTTTAAAGATCATTAGGTGAACTGACTTTGGCCCCCCCCCCCCCTTCCACCTGGTATTGCAATTTGGATGTGGATAAGTATAAAATGCATATTAATGCAGGTGTAATGCAATCGGAGTGTGATGAGATCAGATCAGCCAGACCACGTCTGAAGGGGATCTCGGCCAGGTGTGGATTACATCTACACAGCACGTTCTTTAGAAAAAGAAAAATCCAGCCAACAAGTTGAAAGGTCACCTAACTCTATCTCTTCCTGTTGTCTCAAGCTGTTTGTCAGAAAGCTGTGGACAAGTTCCTCCTCTGCAAAGGAAAAATAAGAAGTAAGCCCGCACAGCAGCATCACTACGGGAGACTCAATTAGGGATGCACCGATACCACTTTTTTTCAGACCGAGTACAATTACTTACATTTGGGTACTCTCCGATACCGAGTACTGATACGAGTACTTCTCGCCAAAAGACCCTCGTTAACAGCCAGCTGGAGGGTGTGAGCGACACACGTCAGGCTGGGGAGTCCCGCATACGAGGTGGTGCGCCGCGAACGGCTCTACGTCGGCTTGGAAAGGCTCGGGACGAAGGTGCTTCCCGGGGGCGTGGCCAAAGTGTAACCGGGGATGACTGTCTTTAGTGAGCCCAACTGCGTCGTGCCCCCAAGGCGGGGCTCGGCCCACATAAAAGGCGCCAGGGGTCTGCGGCGATGTCTGCAACCCACCCGACCCATCTTGAAACACAGACCAAGGAGTGTAACGCACGCGCGAGTCAGAGGGTGCAAGCAAAACCCCGTGGCCCAATGAAAGTGTGGGCCGGCGGGGTCGGGCACACCACCGGCCCGTCTCGCCCGCACCGTCAGGGAGGTGGAGCATGGGCGCGTGCGATAGGACCCGAAAGATGGTGATGAGAGATTAACGTCACCCTCTGTAAAGTGGTATCGGAGTCGTATTGCGAGTACATGAGCACAGTATAAATTACCGGTATCGGTATCGGTGCATCCCTACTCTAAATGTGCAAGGCCAGGGTCCAACGCGTTCTCATCCCAACTCGTCATATACTGATGCTTTGTCAGAACCCTAGCCGTCGTAGACTCTTTTCGGTCGCAGTAAACACGTGCTTAATGTTGTGAAGTAAACAAAATCACATGCTTAGGTTTCAGCAACAAAACCACTTAGTTAGGTTTAGGAAAAAAACAACATGGTTGGGCTTAAAACTACTACGTTTGTACAGAGAAAATGACACGTACGTTGTGAACACGGGACACTAACGAACAGCTGATTGTAACGTGACGCACGAGACACGAACAGCGGTCTCCTGGATGAACGCCCTGTGTTTGTTGGACCCATCCACCTTCCCTTCCACCAGCCCCTGTGGGCCTTTTGGCTCTTAATGCTACGTCGCCACACTCCCGGCGCACTTTTCCTGAGCATTTAATATTGACACAGATGAGTTTACACTTTGGTTAATGGAACGCCGGTGTTTCCCATACTAGGGTAATTAAATTAATAAATTACTAATTTTATTTATTTTTTCTAACCGATAACCGACCCTCGTTAAACGATTATCAATCATGAACTGACAAGATTAGTGTGTCGCACGCAGCGGCGCTATTTTTAGTGATTAACAAGCGAGCCAGCTGCAACAAAAAGCCAATGCACAAACAGGATAAATCCATCATTTATCACCAGCTGCAGTGTAACTGAATCCTCAGTTTACCAGACCAGAAGAGTTACTGTAGCAGCCACGGCGCTGTGTGTATTGTCGTGGACACATGCAGACACATTCCCAGTAAAAATTCCAGTAAAAGGCCCAGCTCCCTTAAGGTGGGCTGTTAAGGTGGACCAGCTATTCTCCTTTAAGTGACAAGCCGCTCCTCTGAGTGTTGCTCAGCTTTTTAGCTATTTTTTAAATATTTATTTTAACCGTTTAACCGATGGCGTTAATGGTTTAAAATTTTTAATTTTGGTTAATTATTAACATCCCTATCTCATACCGATCACCGATGCTAAAGGGTGCCTTGTGCAGCGGTACTGAACGCTGTCGGTATTTGACGCCCTGGGAATGAGAACCGGCTGGAAGGTCATGTGACTGACGGGGGTAGTCGAGCTAGCACTAACTAGCGCAGATTACCGTCTTATAGTGACAAGGCCACTGAAAATGAGCCTACAGTAGCGTTGCACGGAACCTTCTCTAAGCAGCAATGTCATACTAGCTTGTCGCAAAGGAGGCTAAGTAACGCTCCAAACTTCCGCTAAATTTTGGCGAGGAAAAACTGCATGCCCATTTTCAAAGGGGTCCTTTGACCTCTGACCTCCAGATAAGTGAATGAAAAATGGGTTCTATGGGTACCCACGAGTCTCCCCTTTACAGACATGCCCACTTTATGATAATCACATGCAGTTTGGGGCAAGTCATAGTCAAGTCAGCACACTGACACACTGACAGCTGTTGTTGCCTGTTGGGCTGCATTTTGCCATGTTATGAATGGAGCATATTGTTTTATGCTAAATGCAGTACCTGTGAGGGTTTCTGGACAATATCTGTCATTGTTTTGAGTTGTTAATTGATTTACAATAATACATATAGAAATAAATTTGCATAAAGCAGCATATTTGCCCACTCCCATGTTGATAAGAGTATTAAATATTTGACAAATCTTCCTTTAAGGTACATTTTGAACGGATACAAAATTTGATTAATTTGCGATTAACTATGAACAATAATGCGATTAATCACGATTAAATATTTTAATCGATTGATATATATATAGATATATACACAAAACATTTTATATATATATATATATATATTTTTTTTTTTTTAAATAATAATATAAATCATTTTAAGTTCCCTGTTCTGTCATCACTTATTCCGTTACTTTTCCTCATTGCTGTGGTATCGGTATTGAGATATTTAGGAAAGTATCGTATCAAAGTCATAATAATAATAATCAGATTTTTGGCATGACAACACCAGCCTACAGATGCTGGAGTCTGCCACGTGACTCTCCCCTTGCATAGCATCCCTAAACACATCATATCCCTGGACCTGGGACCATGCAGGGCTGTTTCTAGGGGGACTGTCCTCCCAAAAGGAACGGAGTCAAATGTTGCACAATCCTCCCGAGACAGAGTCTGTGTGCAGCAGCTGAACTCAGATCAGACACATCAGAGCAGCCGCGATGCAAACCTCTAATAAGAAAAGGAATCTCTCATCCTCTTACAGGCACACACACACACCAGTTCTGGCAACAGCTTGAACATCTGCAAGTCAGCTGTAGATGAAAGGCAGTGCCACTACACCTCAGCTTGTGTAATTCTTGCTCCTGCTTCACACCCTGAGACAGTTCTCTCTCTCTCTCTCTCTCTCTCTCTCTCTCTCTCTCAACTGGTTTCCTGCAAACCTTCATATTATCTGCTTCCATCATCAACAAAAACACCCACCAGACTGACAACCTGTTCCTGCTCCCATTGACTTTTTTTTTTTTAGCCTCAACTGGTTGTGTAGCCTTTATTTTTTTTACAGAGCAGGTCACTCCGACACAAATTGTGGTCCACGAGAATGCCATCCTCCTCCTCCTCCTCCTCATTATCATCACAACTGCCACTCTTTCCCCAGCCTGCTCCTTGTTATACAGGGCTATTTTGCTCCTCATCATCATGTCACCATCTCTGGAGGACACTGAAGGTGATGAGGGAACACGGGCAGGCAGGCAGCAGTCAGCCACAGACAGACAGCTCCGAGGGCGTCATCATTTCATCAGCCCGAGCACATTCCACTTTATCCACTTTATCCCCACATTCTGCAGTCACAAACACAGACACAGTGGCAAGCTGCCTGAACCACGGAGGAGTGGAGGCAAAAGGACGAGTGTGTACAAGCACATGTTAATAGGTACAAGGCAGGTAAGCTATACCAAGTCACTGGAACAATCATTACCACAATGCCACAGTGAGCAGTATAGAGACACTTTAATACTGTGCTGGGCAACTGAAGAGTTCATGATATGACATTAGTCACGAAAATTGTTTCTAAAAGGCTCTAAAGCATTAGAAAAAAAGCATATTAAATAGAAATTAATTTTGGTATTTATATTAGGCTATGTGATGAGGATTTATCGTATTACAGTTCCACACAAATTATACGTATTGAGCTTTTAAGCGTGATATCTTGTAAGACCAAAAAAACATGAATATGTCAATATATCTCCAGTTCTATTCCTGGCATCATGGGGAAGGCTTTGGACACTTGACCTGACAGTTTAGCTACAGCCCTGATGTGCAAACATCTGTACACAGACAACACAGTGGATGAGCATCATCATCCCTGCAGGTATTAAAGGAGTAAAAATGTCCACTGACCTGTTGGAAGGAGACTGGAGGAGACTGGAGGAGACTGGAAGAGACTGGAGGAGAGCACGGTGCACTTGTTTCGTCTGGAGCCTCTGGAACAGCAGCGCGGAGCTCCAGCTGAACAGTGCGCACCATTCATGGAGGAGAAGAGGAACCTGCACACGGCTGCTTTCAATTTGTGGTAAATAGCAGCTGGGTTGAACAGGCGCCGATCTGAGCATGCACTATTCTCAGGAAACGAGAGGTTATATATAGTTTCTCTTCCTTTGTTTAAGATCACAACCTCTTCTAGTTCATTTTTTTAAAAGGTCCATCAGCCTACATGTGGTTTAAATCTCTGCGCGCAAATTAAAGCAGTTGTGGAAGCATGAAGAGGAGAAGCGACAACATCCTCATGTCTCCTGCTGGAGACTGCGCTCCTCAGAGCTCCTCAGCTCCTCAGCGCATCACAGCCAGCAGACACACTTTGGTATTGACAGTAGCCGGAGCTCTGATTAGAAATGTGCATCTCAGTTGCAGCTGCAGCTGCAACACGGTGAGACCACCGGACTGTTTGTTAAAGACCACCGGGAGGATTGAAGGAGCACCGGGTGCTGGACACGGACCCGGACCCGTTCTATGAGCGCGCAGCAGCCGGCGGGAGTCCACTTACCTTTGCCCTTAAAGTCGTGGCGGCGACCGGCGGCGTGCGTTCAACAGTCCAGCCCGCACCCAACACGCACGACCCCTCTTCAATCCGCTGTGACAGCACGCACAGAAAGAAGTGCGCTTCTTCCTTCACAGCTGCATGCGCTAAACCCGCGCGCACAAACCGCATTTACCGACACGGGTGTTTTTCCAGCACCTCCGGCACACACACCTGTAGCTCACATGAAGACCCGGAGTCACCCCCCCCCCCCCCCACACACACACACACACACACACACACACACACACTCTCTCTCTCTCTGCATGCACCACAGTATCATCACACACACACACAGCCAGCCTGGCCGTGACCCTGGAGGAGTGTTAGAGAGTGTGTGGAGACCTACCGACCTGGAGCCGGTAATCCGTGTCTAGTCCTGGAGGCTGTGCCGCGCGCAGCTCGGAGCTGTGCAGTGATGGAGCGGAGCGCTGTGTGTGTCGGCCGGCGGCGGAGCGCGGAGACACGGCCATACCAAGTCCGAGCGCACGCTGCTGCGCACGGCGCTGCGCCCGCCTCCACAAACTACAGCTGGAGGACAGACACGCCCACTATCTTTGTGTGTGTTTGTGTGCGTGTGTGTGTGTGTGTGTGTGTGTGTGTGTGTGTGTGTGTGTGTGTGTGTGTGTGTGTGTGTGTGTGTGTGTGTGCGTGCGTGTGTGTGAGTGTGTGTACCCGTGTTCTCCGGCACTGAGTTGAAACCTATTGTGCAGAGGGCGCAGCTCGGATTTAAGAAATATCAAGGTAAATAAAAATATTGATGGATAAATAAACAAGTAAATAAATAACTAAAGTAATAAGCAATAGAATATAAAAATACAGGGAAATACATAGAAATAAATACAAATAGAGAAGATAATGAAAAAATGTAAACATTTTTATTAATTATTTAAATTATTGGATTTTTCATACAATTTATTCCGTTAGCTGTTCAATTATTGTCTGTAAAACTCTTCAAAGCCTCCTCCACACTGTCAGGGATGTAACATATATATATATATATATATATATATATTGTGAATATTTATTTTTTGTTGGCCTAAAAATAGTCAAGTTCTTCTTCTTCTGCAATCAGCCGATAGAATATCGACAAGTCGTCCACATTAAAGGAGAAAACGCGTTGTTGCTTCTGGAAGACACAGAGAAGAGTTTCCTGATCTGACTCCTGTATATCAGCAGGACGATGTCATCTGTCAGTAAACCTTCCAAATCTCTGCTGAAAAATCAAACTGTTTTCTGATCTTACACTATGAAACTTACACTATGTTCTCAACATTAAATTAATAAAAAATACATTATGAAATAGATATTCTTGTGAACAGATTGTGTAAATTATATATGGACCAATAATTTGAAATAATGAGGACATTGAAATTATTTTTTAAAAGTGACATTATGAAAAGTGAAGTAATTAAATAAAAGTGACATTATGAAAAGTGATGTAATTAAATAAAAAGTGACAATATGAAAAGTGATGTAATTACATAAAGAGTGACATAATGAAATAAAAAGTGACATTATGAAAAGTGATGTAATTAAATAAAAATTTACATGAAATAAAAAGTGACATTATGAAAATGTCTATTATGAAATAAAAAGAAAACATCCTAAATAAAGTCCAAATAAATCTGTTATGAAAATAAGCAGGAAGAAATAACATTTTATAAAATGAGATGAATTTTTATATAATTATTGAATATTGAATAATAATTATTTTACAAGTTGTTTTCAAATATATTTATTTTTTTATATTCTTTTCATAATTATCTATGGGTTACACGGTGGTGCAGTGGTTAGTTCTGCCGCCTCACAGCTAGAGGGTTGCAGGTTCAAACCTAGCTTGTTGAACCTGAAGTCTTCTCTGAAAAGTTAGCAGTCAGACATGTTTTTCCTGGAGAACCACTCTACCTTTAATCAGATTATTTTACCAGCGGTTTGGTTTATAACAATATCCTACAGCTGGTGGGCACCAAGGTATTTAAGTATTTAGTATTTAATAAATACTAACTTCTGCTACGACAATCTGGCAACAACAGTAGCTACTCGGCTAATCAAATTGCAGTGAGGCGACCGGTAATCAGCCCCACTTCATCAAATTTGTGCAATCCATTTTCATTTCTGAAGGCTTTAAGCATGCGTACCGTTTTCCCACACCAGGGCACTTGACATTGCAAGCACGGGGCTATCCCCACAGAATGGCCTCTCCAGCTAAGCACAAATAAAACACCATTTTACAACTATTATATCAGCTACTGACTTTAAATTGTACAATAATGATAAATAACAGCAGCAATCAAGTTTTATGTCATGAATTAATCCAGAATGATGTTAATTTCTAAATTACTCAGTACCACTAATAGCAGACCGGATAGTGGAAAAATTATGCAAATAGTGATACAAGCACCAAATTTGGCAATATGATTCCCGAGGGGACACTTAGCAAATATGAACGATTGGCCACTTGAAAATCCAAGATGGCACCATCTTGGATTTTCCATCTTGGAAAATCTTGGATTTTTAGGTGGCCAATCGTTCATATATTTGCTTAGTGACCCCTCGGCAATCATCATGCCAAATGTGGTGCTTGTATCACTATTTGCACGATTTGATTGAAAAATGGATGTTATCCGCTCCACTATTAAACCACACTGTGTCCTGCTGCCAGCAGGGAGGGCTTTGACCGATTGGCCCCGAATGACCCATCGTCTCTACAAGGACATCATATCACATTATCCACCTGTGTGCTTGTTGTAGTTGGTCAGTTAAACAACAGGTATAATGACGAACGATGATCTACACAGGATCACACAGGATGGAGATCAGGACCAGTCCAGGCCTCTCTGGATTGACCGGTATCGGCCATAAAGCCAGGGGGCCGCTTTCACAGAGATTGACTTTGACTAAGTAAGTAAGTAAGTAAGTAAGTAAAGTTTATTTGTATAGCACCTTTCACAGATACAAAATCACAAAGTGCTTTATATTAATAAAAAATACATCAGTCAAAATTAAATGTAGCGATGACAAGCGCAGGGCTGTCAAGCTAAAAACAAACAAATGAGGACAAAGACACATAAACAGGTAACAAATACAGTCAAGAAAAGGCCAATAAAAGCAATAAATAAAGTGGAGTTGTTATTCAGACGAATTAACAAAAGCCTGTCTAAATAAAAACGCTTTCAGCTTTTCAGCTGCTTCATAAAAATGTCACAGGACTCTAGGGATCACAGCGATAGGGGGTCTAGGGATCGCAGCGATAGAGAGTCTAGGGATCGCAGCGATAGAGAGTCTAGGGATCGCAGCGATAGAGAGTCTAGGGATCGCAGCGATAGAGTCTAAGGATCGCAGCAATAGAGAGTCTAGGGATCGCAGCGATAGAGTCTAGGGATCGCAGCGATAGAGAGTCTAGGGATCGCAGCGATAGAGATAGAGAGTCTAGGGATCGCAGTGATAGAGTCTAGGGATTGCAGCGATAGAGAGTCTAGGGATCGCAGCCATAGAGTCTAGGGATCGCAGCGATAGAGATAGAGAGTCTAGGGATCGCAGCGATAGAAAGTCTAGGGATCGCAGCGATAGAGAGTCTAGGGATCGCAGCGATAGAAAGTCTAGGGATCGCAGCGATAGAGTCTAAGGATCGCAGCGATAGGGGGATGGCGTTTCAAAGGTTAGGTGCAACAGCTTGAAAGGCACGGTCACCTTGGGTGTTATAGTGGGTTCGGGGGACTGACAGAAGTTTTTGGTCAGAAGACCTAAGAGCCCGATTTGGTGTTGAGGCAGGAGGAGGTCAGTAATATACTGGGGTGTTTGACCATGCAAGGCTCTAAAAGTTAGCACCAGTATTTTAAAATGGATACGAAATTTGATTGGAAGTCAGTGCAGAGAGGATGAAATAGGGGTGATATGGGATCTTCTGTTGTGTCTAGTTAAAAGCCGAGCCGTTGCATTTTGGACGGTTTGAAGGCGGTTCAAAGAAGATTGGTTTAGACAGGTAAAAAGGCCGTTACAATAATCTAAACGAGAAGAAATAAAAGCATGACACTAAGACACTAAGATTGTTAGATCAAACTATCATTAGATCAAATATATTCAGACTTCAGATATATTCATCTGTTGCACAAAGCAGTCTCGTTCTTGACTATCTTAAGTAGGACTAATTTAGAATGAATTTTGGGTAAATTAAAAAAAATTCAAGTTTCCAGGACATTTTGCTGTGAAACTTCAGCTAAGAGTAACAAGATACAAAAAAACACAAAATCTCAAACCAGTTATTTCTTGCTTCCTCGGGCAAACAAAAAGGACTGGCGATGTCCTCACTGCTGTATATATGTCCCCACCCTCTAGAGACCAGAGTCATTATAAAGGAGGGAGGTTGGTGACGTTATTACAGAGCGACAGAGTTTGTGTAGGAAGGAGAAATATTAAACTACTGTTCATGTCTCATTTCCAACCGATAGTCAATGCTGTTTTTTTTAAGCATGACCATGATCGTTTCCTAACCTTGATTAAGGACATATTTGAACCCAAACCATGACTATATGTATTATATTTCAGGATAACATTATAGTATATGTCAGGATAACAGGCTAAATATAAGATCCATTTGTTATGAAGTCATGAGAGTCAGAGGATTACAGTTTAATATTCATAGATAACAAGATGAGATCTTGAGATAACAAGCCTACAAATTACTAGGCTGATTTTGGCCAATGTAGCAGGCTGATCTCAGATAAAAAGTCAACATTGGTGTCGTATAATGGTCTAATTTCACTGCACAACCAACCCTCTACAAAGCCACATTGTTTATAGGCTATAAAAGAAATTAATGAGAGCAGGATGATCTGATATGATTGGATCAGCCTGTTCCACAAACATCCATCAACACAACCTGTTTGACTGCACCGTAGTGTGTTGATAGAGGAAATGGGCACGGGGAGTCCAATTTCATGCAAATCAGCTTGGCATGCGGGTCACTTCTTCCACTTCATTAACTCGAGCATGCCACCGTGAACAGCTTTAGTTGGTTAACTGCCAAAACGTGCTGGTAATTCCTTATGAACAGTGTCTCCGGCGCAGAGGTGCAGGGACCGGTAGTACCTATTCATTTGAGACATCTACAGCTGACACAGTACGGAGACTCTCATTTGACCACATGATTTGTGTGTTTGAGTCATCAAGTGTTAGTGAGCATGATGC
The DNA here is from genome assembly GCF_015220745.1 of Sebastes umbrosus. Taxonomy (NCBI): domain Eukaryota; kingdom Metazoa; phylum Chordata; class Actinopteri; order Perciformes; family Sebastidae; genus Sebastes; species Sebastes umbrosus. Next base: position 39,078,265 of record NC_051270.1, read on the forward strand.
TGAATATCTCCAGCTAAGACAGGGGTCAGCAACCTGCGGCTCCGGAGCCACATGCGTCTCTTTAGCTCCTCTCCAGTGGCTCCCTGTGGATTTATAAAAATGGAAATGAATATTTTTTTTGTTTACATTTTCATTTTTATTTATCATTGTTGTAGGTCTATGGTACGACGGTACGACGGAGAATTAGGGCCACATTGAGGGGAAAAAAATAGATCTGAGATTTCGAGAAAAAAGTCGTAGTATTATGAGAATAAAGTCAGAAGTTTATAAAGTAGTAATTTTACGTTATTTTCTTTTTTTCTCGTGAAGTTATGACTTTATTTTTGCAAATATTACGACTTTTTTCTCGTAGTTATGACTTTATTCTCGTAATATTACGACTTTTTTCTCGTAGTTATGACTATATTCTCGTAATATTACGACTTTTTTCTCGTAGTTATGACTGTATTCTCATAATATTACGATTTTTTTCTCGTAAAGTTATGAATTTATTCTCGTAATATTACGACTTTTTTCTCGTAAAGTAATTACTTTATTTTCGCAATATTACGACTTTTTTTCGTAGTTATGACTTTATTCTTGCAATATTACGACTTTTTTTCTCGTAAAGTTATGACTTTATTCTCGTAAATATTACAACTTTTTTCTCGTAATATTACGACTTTTTTCTCGTAAAGTTATGACTTTATTCTCGTAAATATTACAACTTTATTCTCGTAATATTACGACTTTTTTCTCGTAAAGTTATGACTTTATTCTCGCAACATTACGACTTTTTTCTTGTAAAGTTATGACTTTATTCTCGCAATATTACGACTTTTTTCTCGTAAAGTTTTAACTTTATTCTGGAAATCTCTAATGTTTTTTCCCTCAATGTGGCCCTAATAATCCGTAGTACATTTTCTCTTGGGCCCTCACTGTATTAGACTTGTATACCATATACATACTTAGACTATAAACTGTGTTACCTGCTATGGCTCCAGACAGTTTTGTATTTTTTTTTTTTTTGCCTTAAATGGCTCTTTTGATAGTAAAGGTTGCTGACCCCTGGTCTAAGAGATGTTTACTGTTGGTGTGTCATTTCACTGTCAAATAGCTTTGTTAAGAAAACCATTAGGAAGATAGTTGACTGAAGTTAGAGTGCATCCTTCCAGTTTGGCAACTTTTAAAAGTCCTTTTATTATAACCTCAACATAACTCTTGGACGTTGCTTCTATGTTTATTTCTTGTGACATTTTAATAGGATTTACGATCACTAGCTTTGGTTGGTTTTCTTCATGCCCTGTTGACATACAGACTCCAACAGAGGAATATGTAACACAATGCCCTGCATTGTGAATTGACTGGCACTGCCCACCGCAACTTGAAGGACTTTATTTTGGTGTCAGCGCATAGCGCGGAACGCAGCTCCGCATCGGCCAACTGGCATTTTCATTTTCCCAGTGGGAGGAGAGGCACTGGAGAGGTTGTGGCTATGGCAATCCAACAGCGTACTGAAATATTTTTGCCAAGAATTACTGTGTCTTGCGTGTTCCCTCAATATTTTTTTAACTGGGTACGAGATTTTCTATCAGGACGAAAGGTCAGAGTTAATGTGTGGCTGGAGCTATGTATGATATAGTCAACAGAATCCTTCAATGAAGTGTCATTAGTCCAGAATTATTTAACATTATGGTAAATGATATTTTTATGAATGACTCTATGTTCATATCCTTCTGACACTAATGTGCTGAGAAAGTTTAGGGAGGCGATTGTAAAGATAGAACGTTGGTCATATAGTCGGGGATTTAAACTTCCAACCAGTAAGTCTTGTTATACTGTATGTACTTCACTTGGAAGACAAAGGTAGATGAGCAGAGGCTCCATTTATATGGACAACCGATGGAAAAGTGAAAGGAATTCAAGTACTTGGGAATTTAGCTTGATGAAAGATGTACATGGAAGGTACACGCTGAAAAACTATCAATCAATTAAACTTTATTTATATGGCACCTTTCAAACAAGTCAAATGCAATTCAAAGTTCTGTACAGATGATTGACAAAAATGTAGAATGTTAAAAATGGATTTAGAGACTAACCAGAACTAGAAACAAAATGTAAAAAATATATGAGAGCTATATCTGGATACAACTGAACTGGGGAGTAGATAAGCAGGCATTAATATATATATATGTATATATATATATATATATACATATATATTAGGGATGCACCGATACCGATACCAGTATCGGTTATCGGGTATCGGGTCCAATACTGTCCTCATGTACTCGTACTAGCAAAACGGCTCCGATACAATGGCACCGACACCAGTTTACAGCAGCGTGACGTTAACCTCTCGTCACCATCTTTCGGGTCCTCACGCTCCACCTCCCCGACAATGCGGGCAAGACGGGCCGGTGGTGCGCCCGACCCAACGGGGCCGGGATCCCACCTCAGCCCGCGCGCCGGCCCTCACTTTCATTGCGCCACGGGGTTTTGATTGCACCCTCTGACAGGTTGGGTGGGTTGCCGACATCGCCGCAGACCCCTGGCGCCTTTTACGACGCGGTTGGGGAGCACTGTCCTCAGTGCGGTCGACAGTCGCACCGGGAGCAGGGGGCCCCGTTCCTCCCCAGCAGGGAGAGAGGGCGCAGCAAGCCCTTTGTCCACGGCCCTGGGAAGCACGTTCGCCCCGAGCCTTTCCAAGCCGACCTAGAGCCGGTCGCGGCGCACCGCCTCATATGAGGGACTCCCCAGCCTGCCGTGTGTCGCTCACACCCTCCAGCTGGCTGTTAACAAGGGTCTTTTGGCACAGAGAAGTATTCGTATCGGTATCGGCGAGTACTCAAATGTAAGTACTTGTACTTGTACTCGGTCTGAAAAAAAGTGGTATCGGTGCATCCCTAATATACTGTATATGTAAGGCAGTAGCCTAAATCGGCCACCAGGTGTCGCTGGTGCGCTGTCAATTCCCATCCAGAATTGAGCAATTATCTTTGTTTGTCCCTTACAGGACACCGTAGTACTGAAATGCAGTTACGTATGGGACGCCATTTTTTCTTGTTTACTTTGCTTTCACTGCTTCTTAAGGTTAGCATCTCGGCCCGCTTCATCGTAAAATAGATTAATAAAAACACCCTTCCAGTTAATCTGTTCAACTAAAGTGATAATTAAGATGTTGACTTTGACTTTGGCTTGAGTTGGAAAAGTTAGAAGATATGTTTTGAATGTAAATAGTAGCCGTAATGTTGGCTTGTTACTGAGTACGAGCAGAGCACCCTCTCATGGAGGAGAATATAGTGCAGGCTGGAGAATTAGCCTGTTCAGTTATTGTCTGCTATCTGTCTGGTTGTTTCATTTCAATTATTTTCACGTTAGATCTTATGTTAAGAGTGCCTTATATCATTTTATGTGTAGTAATATATTTTCAGTTTTAGATTATTATTTTACTCTGTTTACTTTTGCACTAGAATATATTTCCTCATGGAGTTTTCACTGCTTCATAAGGTTGTGGACCAGCAGTTGAGATGACAGCCGATGTTGTGGACGAATAAAGTGTCTGTCTCTATGTGTCAGCTCTGTGATTGACAGCGACCTGTCCAGGGTGTACCCCGCCTTGGATGCTTGACTTTGCATTGGTGCTATGAGATCAACTCCAAGTAGTGCTGTGTTGGTAGAATCAGGAGAAATCCCACTAGAGCTCAGAGGGGACAAACTTTCATTAGCTAACTGGATTCATCTCAGAGGATGTGGGGATGAAAATACTTTACCGCTAAAATTGTCTTAAACGAAGGCTAGGAGTATAACAAGGGAAATGGTTTTGTATGGAAGATAAATCAGAAGAATATGATATTAAAGAAACAAATTAAATTCCCCTATTCCATTAAACTGTGATTTAGCTGTAGCTGGGAATAGCTGTAGTATTTTGTTTGGTACCTGCTTATGTGGGATTAAAGGGTAATGAATTTGCAGACAGGATAGTTAAGAGATCACTAAATATGAGGGATATAATGTAATTTCCATTTTTTTTTTTTTTTCTTTTACAGACTAAGTAAACTAGATCCCGTTCTACATACTAGTTTTACATACTCTGGTACGATGGGTGGCAGTATACCTCTAAAAGTTGGTATTGCAATCCGCCAAACAACTCAAAGAGAAGAAGAAGAGTCTGTTGGATTCTTGACTTTGTTGTGAGATGTTCAGTTGTGTCTTCCCTGCACCAAACCTGGAATGAAATACATCCCCTGTTCGATAAATGTTTCTCCTTCATTCAAATCTATCAGCAGTTGTAGATGGTTGGTCCTGACAAAACATGCACCACTGAATCTGCCTTTTACAGATCATCTAAGTGACCTGATCCTGAAGCTTCTGTTTGATGGGGTGTTCCTGGACCCACCAGACTCTCTTCACAGTAGGAGAGACCATCAGAGGAGGAAGTTATTGCTGGTCAGGTGTCACGCTCCAGTGAAATGATGGTCTGAAGAGAGAGCTCCATTATCAGCTGACACAACTTCAGCATACAAGAAGCCTTTTACTCTGATGAAGAACATGATCTGGACAGTTTACGTAAACGTCATTGGTGTTGTAATAATTTCCAAAAACCACAGGGCTGAGCCCTAACTGTAACTTTATCAAAGAGGAAAGTCATTCGCCTACTCTTAAATGTGAAGAGGGTGTCTGCCTCCTGAACCCAAACTGGGAGCTGGTTCCATAGAAGAGGAGCTTGATAGCTGAAGGCTCTGGCTCCCATTCTACCTTTGGAGACTCTAGGAACCTCAAGTAACCCTGCTGCATTCTGGGAGTGCAATGTGCTGGTGGGGTAATAGGGTATTATGAGCTCTTTAAGGGTGCTTTCGCATCAGGGACCCGGGCCCAGATCCGAGTACACTTGACCCCAAAGTCCAGTTTGTTTGATTAGTGTGAACGCTCCGTACCGTACTCAGGCACGGTTTGTCGATGCGTACCCGAGTCCACTTGAAAAGGTGGTCTGGAGTACGGTTCATGTGTACTTGGATAGGGTTCGCATCAGGTGTGAAAGCCAACCGTACCAAAACACGGAAGTGGACCGCTATTTAACGCTTAACTATTTTATATCCAGTGCCAGTCCTGCTCCACATCCCTTCATCGGATCTTCAGCATCTCCCTTCAGGACCACCACCAGTGTCTGGACTCCAGGGATGTGGGGTGTGTGTGTGTGTGTGTGTGTGTGTGGGGGGGGTATTCATAATCTCACCACGGCATCACAACCCACTTTAATATACTTCATCACGATGCAGTCTAATTGCTAGAGACATTAAAGACATTACTCTATTCATCTTATCCTGCACCATGTAATAAATTATTGTTCATTTGAAATGGAGTCTCCTCATTGAAATATATTTGGGCACTACCAGTGCCAATGTTCACGTTTCATGTCCTCTTTAAACACAATATTCATCCCTCCCGTGATCCGAATCCAGACCAGCACAACTGTACAAACAAGCGCCATGTAAAACAAACAAGACTACTTCCCTCTAGTATCTCCAAAAATCATAATAGGTATATACATAAATATATACCACAAAACAGAGTCCAGGTAGGCTGGATAGCTGTCCTAGTGTGACCCTCACCACAGTGTGCATCATGTGGAATAAAGAGTATCTTGTAAGGTCAAACAAAATTAACAATAATGCAGCACAAAGATAACCATGTTATTAAACGTTAGGACAACTAGCAATTTATAGGATTATTGGACCTAATACAGGGCTGAGATGAGACGATCACTCACCAGTAGACATCTTCATAGATTGATGTGTCTATTGTTGCGGTTTTTTGGCAAAGCCGTCATAAATGTGGTCGATGCCGAGAGCTCCTGGCCTCCTGTTTGTTCCTCCTCAGGTATTTTTTTAAACGCCAGAGGCTAGATAAACTTTTACAAGCCTCATAAGTGAAAGAAACTCCAGAATGTTGTTAATGGTGTGTCCGTGTTCTGCTTTTCTTTACAGTAGCTGTGGACTTGGTGCAGCTCTGAAGTTATCATCACTGATGCCATAGCATTTACAAAACCCTCCTAGAGTTGATGTGCTTTGAGAGAGAGAGATAACTGGTTGCTCTGTAGATCAAAAACGTTTCAGATGCTCTAGAAAACAGGGAAAAATTAGAATAAACAGGAAGGCAATCCAGACGCTCGAAAATCTTAGAACGAATAACGAGGAAGGAAATATTAAAAAGCCTTTAGAGACTAAATCATTAAAAAAGCCAACATGTTTCATGACCCCCAATCATTGCACTGGTCTATTGTGACCCCACCGATTGCACTGGTCTATCGTGACCCTACCTATTGCACTGGTCTATCGTGACCCCACCTATTGCACTGGTCTATCGTGACCCTACCTATTGCACTGGTCTATCGTGACCCCACCTATTGCACTGGTCTATCGTGAACCCACCGATTGCACTGGTCTATCGTGACCCCACCTATTGCACTGGTCTATCGTGACCCTACCTATTGCACTGGTCTATCGTGACCCCACCTATTGCACTGGTCTATCGTGAACCCACCTATTGCTCTGGTCTATCGTGACCCCACCGATTGCACTGGTCTATTGTGACTCCACCGATTGCACTGGTCTATCGTGACCCCACCGATTGCACTGGTCTACCGTGACCCCACCTATTGCACTGGTCTATCATGACCCCACCTATTTCTCTGGTCTATCGTGACCCCACCTATTGCACTGATCTATCGTGACCCCACCTATTTCTCTGGTCTATCGTGACCCCACCTATTGCACTGGTCTATCGTGACCCCACCGATTGCACTGGTCTATCGTGACCCCACCGATTGCACTGGTCTACCGTGACCCCACCTATTGCACTGGTTTACCGTGACCCCACCTATTGCACTGGTCTACTGTGACCCCACCTATTGCACTGGTCTATCGTGACCCCACCTATTGCACTGGTCTACCGTGACCCCACCTATTGCACTGGTCTATCGTGACCCCACCGATTGCACTGGTCTATTGTGACTCCACCGATTGCACTGGTCTATCGTGACCCCACCGATTGCACTGGTCTACCGTGACCCCACCTATTGCACTGGTCTATCGTGACCCCACCTATTTCTCTGGTCTATCGTGACCCCACCTATTGCACTGGTCTATCGTGACCCCACCTATTTCTCTGGTCTATCGTGACCCCACCTATTGCACTGGTCTACTGTGACCCCACCTATTGCACTGGTCTACCGTGACCCCACCTATTGCTCTGGTCTATCGTGACCCCACCTATTGCACTGGTCTACTGTGACCCCACCTATTGCACTGGTCTACCGTGACCCCACCTATTGCTCTGGTCTATCGTGACCCCACCGATTGCACTGGTCTATCGTGACCCCACCGATTGCACTGGTCTACCGTGACCCCACCGATTGCACTGGTCTATCGTGACCCCACCGATTGCACTGGTTTACCGTGACCCCACCTATTGCACTGGTCTATCGTGACCCCACCTATTGCACTGGTCTACCGTGACCCCACCTATTGCTCTGGTCTATCGTGACCCCACCGATTGCACTGGTCTATCGTGACTCCACCGATTGCACTGGTCTATCGTGACCCCACCGATTGCACTGGTCTACCGTGACCCCACCTATTGCACTGGTCTATCGTGACCCCACCTATTTCTCTGGTCTATCGTGACCCCACCTATTGCACTGGTCTATCGTGACCCCACCTATTTCTCTGGTCTATGGTGACCCCACCTATTGCACTGGTCTACCGTGACCCCACCTATTGCTCTGGTCTATCGTGACCCCACCTATTGCACTGGTTTACTGTGACCCCACCTATTGCACTGGTCTACCGTGACCCCACCTATTGCACTGGTCTATCATGACGTCACTCAGTGCAGTTGTTCTAAGATGACATCACTCATTGCACTGGTTTAACGTGTCATCATTTGCCATTTCATGGGGTCTTTGCAAGCGTGTTATAACATGTTTTACTTGTAAATATTTCTTCCATGTCTAATTTTCTATTTCCACAGCTGCAGTAAGTATTTGCGTAGTATTTATATCATATATTTATACATATTTTCATGAAATAACCATTTCTGAGTGGCTCGCTAACAGTTCAGAGAATATGCACATAAATTTGATAACACACTTTGTAAACCGGTTCACCCCGCTCCCTTCTGACACAAAATGATTATTTGCCGATCAGCTGTAAATTAAACCAGTTTCACTGCTTTTAATTGTGGTTAGACCGGTGACGCCATAACATTAGGTGATGTTAGTAGACTAGCAACAGAACATCACATTTGACAATGATCAGAGAAAATAGCCAGGCCAATAAAAGGCAAAATGTGCTGTTTTCATTAGTTGTTTTTTTTCACGAATGTGAATGACGAATGTGTGTGTTTCATTTGTGCTGCCAGCGTGACAGTTGGTAAAAGATGTAATGGCGAGCACCACTTCACCAAATTCCACAGCAACAACTTCTTGGGACTTTCCGTCTGGTGGCAGTCTACCAACAGAGAAGGTGAAGGAGCTGAAAACAACAGTTATAAGATGACAGTCTCTGTTTACCAAACTGACGCAGAAGGCCGACACAGCAACAGAGGCTTCGTTTAAAGTGGTGCACATCCACAGGCGAGGACTGCGGTGGCTCAAACGTTATTAAAAGACCATAAAAGTAAGACAGACATTATGTCTTCTATTGGTGATATATAACTTGATGCTATAAGTAGCTCTCGGACATTATCATTTTGACAAAATTCTCAGAGGAAAAAAAGGTTGTTGCCCACTGCTCTACAGTCTGCTCTGTTGGTTCAAGTTCTCTCTGCTTATTCATAAAAATGTTGTGGACAACGGAACCCCGAGACAAATATACACAGCAGTCGTCTAATGCCGGGATCAGACTACACAATATTTTAGTCTTTGACGACGGTCACCATGTCAGATCTAACGATCACCGCCATAAACTCTTGCAGTATCTCGGTCGGGTGACTGGCAAGTGTACACGTATGACCATGACCAATCACGTCACGTCGTATTCCACGATTTTTAGTTCAGACGTCATCGGGGAGGCGGTTGAAGCAACTGTCGATCGTGGCGACAGAAGCGTTGTGTGTGATGCTGGCGGTCTTGTGTTGCAAAAAGAAAAAGAAAAGAAAGAAAAAAGGGTTGTGGATGTGCTCCTGGGTGGCACAGAGAGGACGGTACGGGCTGTCCATACTTCAGTCAATCTATACTATAGTTTCAGTCAGAGCACCTGATTGGTCAACGTAAAGGAACACGTCGTTGGAGATGTCACACTAGGCGTGTCGAGACGAAAAATTCTGACAGGCTAGACTTTTCCTCAGGGTGTCGTGGGGCGTCCCAGACGTGGCGTCGGTTGTCGTGTACTATGACACACTCCACGAGATGAGAGGATCGACTTTCGCACACAACACTCATTTATCGTTCCCGATCCCCTGCGACGGCCGTGTCGGGCTATAGTCGGGCTGATACCATGGAGTCTGAACCAGGCATTAGTCTATGTGTAATGTTTGTTGCACCTATTTCCCTAACTTTTCCTGCACGCCATGGTTGCATCCAGACATTACAGCTGTGCCATCATGACACTCCCTGATACGTGCGTTGACTCAGTGTATTTTTGATGCTGCTCAGAAGAGTCCACATCCAATCCATCAGCTAAAGTAAAACTTCAAAATTCCTCCAGCGCAGTCTCTTTGTGGAAATAGCTCTCCACAGCAGAAATCCTCTCTCATTTCATCACAGATTTCTTTTCTCACCATATCGTCCTCTGGAGAAAAAAAACAGTCATTTTGTTGTGTTTGAGGCCATCTTTTTTGCTGCGGTCTGTTCAAACATACTGATAACAAGCAGCAACTCAACTAATATCTTTGTGTCATATATCTTTGTACAGTGAACATCTTTGTGTCACATATCTTTGTACAGTGAATATCTTTGTGTCATATATCTTTGTAAAGTGAATATCTTTGTGTCATATATCTTTGTAAAGTGAATATCTTTGTGTCATATATCTTTGTACAGTGAATATCTTTGTGTCATATATCTTTGTATAGTAAATATCTTTGTGTCATATATATGACAAAGATATTCACTGTACAAAGATATATTCATATTTGTGTCATATTATCTTTGTACAGTGAACATCTTTGTACAGTGAATATATATATATACAGGGATGGACTGGCCATCCGGCATACCGGGCGTTTTCCCGGTGGGCCAACGTCCTTTTGGGCCGATGTAGGCCTATGTCTTTTTTTTTTTTTTGGGTCCATAAAACAGATAAATCGGCCCATTTCTTTTCCTTAATTGACACTGGGCTGGCCCAGTCGCTCCGTGCCGGGCGGCCACAGTGAGGAGGAGAGGGAGCGAGATGAGGGAGGGAGTGTAGAGGTTAGCCGTTATGGGCTAGCTGCCTGGCTCAACATGTCATGAGAGATGAGCAGTGCTCTAGTGGGCCCGGTACGTAGCGCCACGCAGTATTTTACTCATTTTACTCCTTGTTGTACAGTGACTTTTTCATGCGTACCGGGGCTTCTCACAAGCTGCTGGATCTCCTCTGCCCTCTCCATATCAGCTTCTCTGGGAGATTCATAACGGCGCAGCGCCAGTGGATTTGCGCCGCGTGCGTTCCCGTAGTGAACAGAAGCGCCGCGCTTTTAATCTCTGCACGAGCTGAAGCCTGGCTGTTTACATGACAAGCGCATTTCTCTGCTTCTGATCCTCTGCTATTTAATATCCATCTTTCTCTCTGTGTTTCCAGAGGAGATAAGAAGAGTCTTCTATTAGTTTTGGTTTTCCACCTCCGATGAAGAGCAGCACACAGCCGCTTCTCAAGCCTCAGGGCCCTATTTTAACCATTATATACTATTTTAGCATATAATTATGAAATGATGTTTATAATAAAGTAAGTTTTGATAAATGTTGAGGTAAATATTGGGGTAATTTGGCCGTAATTCCAAAGAAATTTCAAATAGGTAACTTGCTAATTATCACCTAATTACCATGAGTGTAAATATAGTCACGGATTAAAGGTTACATGATATATTCCATAATTTTACAGTCTGGTACCACTGAGTCAAGTGGTGGACACACTGCCTGCATGAGACGCGCGTGCCGGCTGCGTGGTGTGTTGTTTTTTATTTCGGCGTCCATGTTAACAGGTTAGAGTGGACACACTGCCCGCCTGAGACGCCCGTCTATTTTATAGAATAGCAAGCTCGCCTATTTTACACGCGAGCCGCTCGCGTCTCGGCTGCGTTTCCCATCAGCAACAGACAGTGAAGGTGATCTATTGACAGTATATGGACATCATATCAGCTACATAATACAGTTTACATGTCTAGACATCTGTAGAATATGTCACAGACAGTGAAGGTGATCTATTGACTGTATATTAACTTCATACCAGCAAGACTTTACTACAGTTTCGAGGTCTATCTGTAGAATATGTTACGGAGATGAAAAAAAGTAAAGTTAAACACTTCCTGCTTTAATTTCAAAATAAAAGCCCTCACATGTTTTTTCTATAGACAGAATCCCTTCATTTGTTAACACAAGGCTTTTATTCTGAAATATGAGCAGTCAGTGCTGTGGAACAAGCAGTAACTTGAGAGCTCCAAGAATTGATAAAGTTTGGGGTTTAAATCAACACTTCCTGCTTTCATTTCAAAATAAAAGCCCTAAAGCAGATTTTCTTTGCACAGAATTCCTTCATTTGTTAACACAAGGCTTTTATTCTGAAATATGTGCCGGACAGTGATGTGGAACAAGCAGTGACTTGGAAAGCATCATAAATGAATACAGTACGGAGTTTTAATTGTGGATTATTACTATTATTTACTAATTACCACACGTTTCTGAACCTTTCTCTGTCTAAAATAAATATAAATGATATTTATAATGAAGTTAATGGCCATTAAAAGGCAAACTCTATACAGAAAGAAAGGGCTGACAGCAGCAGCAGAAACACAGCTGACAGGCAGCGGACACGCAGCCAACAAGTGTCTAGTGTGAACACCAGACTCCTGCATCACGCAGCCACCACGCGACACAGACGTTGGTAGTGTGCCCATGGCTTCAGTGTTTACAGTTTTAAAGCGTTCTACCTAGATTTCAGAAGTGGCAGACAAAAGAAAATGAGTGGCCGGTAGAAATGTTGAGTGACCTGCTCAGTGGCAGGTGAGGAAAAAGGTTAAATTCAGACCCTGGGTAAGAGAGATGTTTTTTTTCATCATAATTATGGTGAAGTGACCCTCCAAAAAGATGCCTAGTCATAAATCTCTCTAACACAGAAACAATAAGGTCAGACACACATATTCCATGCATCCTTTATTCCATTATAAGCATTAAAACATCCATTGTGCTGCCTTCTCGCAACTACCACATGTATGACAATCTGTTTCACGGCATGTTTAAGGCTTAATTCATCTGTTCTACACAATATTAACCAAAAATCAGATTCTACTACCTTCATCTGCCTTTCATTTGCATATTATTATTATTCCAGTGTTAAAGCAATGATTCTAGACTGCCCCATTTAAGGGGCTAATATGTATAGAGAAGATATTGAAGTATACCATTACAGAGGATTATCTTACAAACCAGCTTCAGAGAAATCTATCAACATTTAGACTGGAAAAACCTCGTAAAAATGTCAGTATCAAAACAATAATCAGGACTAAAGCAGGGTCTTCATTTCCTTTTTAAAAAGAGGAGCTAGAGGAAATATACTAGAGATGACGGAGGGCTCGTTATTCAAAAACGTCGGCCCCGACATTAGCTAGAATCAGAAAACACTAATACTCAACTGACACGCCACTTCACAGCAGTACACGGATCAATCATACGATCACAAATTGCTAGCAAATATCCCTCAAACGCGATCCTTCTCTGAAAACATGTTCAGCATTTACTTGAAATGTTATTTTTTAGTGTTTTACTCCAGTGCCATTGTTTAGCTCTTTTTTTTTTTAGTGTTTTACTTTGCAAAGGGGGTAAAAGAACAAATGATTGAAATACAGCTGATACAAGTTGAAATAGTCCACAACTATGAGAGGTGATTTGATTTGCATGCGTTGCCCAGTTTCCCCATCGCGGTTCTTTCACGTCTTTGGAGTTTTGAGCTGGGACGAGAGCTAAACTATCACAGGGGCTCAGCAGACATGGGTGTTGGTAAGAGAGGGCACCCCCCCCCCCTACTGCAGGCAGGAACACATGGCTGATGAGAGGGGGATGACAGTGGTCAGGCTGGATTTGGTTTTAGTACCTTGCTGTCATTTCAGTATTCCCCCCCAAACTGTCTGGCGTTCACAGTGATTGACTGATTGATTTTCTCTGATGAATAGCAGCAGATATCAGTCCCCCCCCCCCTGAAGACCACGAAAGCCCCGCTGTGGTCAACAGGACCGGGTGAAATGTTTACGAACATAAGGCTTTATTTGTAGTGTGAAATGACTTGACGCCCGAACACCAGCGACAGCATGTTTCACCTCGAATGCCTTCACATGGAGCGGAGTTCACAGTTCAGTGTCTTCAGTCTGCAGGTAAACCCCCGCACCACGCTCCCTGGCTTCAGTTTACAGTACCGGAGTGTGTTTCTGTTTAAATCAAGTCTTATTAACCACATGATCTCCACTTCACTAACGGATATCCCTGATGCCTGCTGCTCTCTCTCTCTTCTATTGAGGTAAGCTTCTGTACTACCCAACATCTGGGATATTCATTGCGGTGTTGCTCAGTGGCACCTGGTGTGATGCAATTTACAGAACTTAATGCATACACAAAATGACCACGCTAATTAGACTGTGGAGCAATATTACTTTTCCAACAATGGCTTCACCAGATGCTGAGATATATTCATCAACAACGGTTGATAAAACTAGGGATGCACCGATACCGATACCTGGTCCAATACTGTTCTCATGTACTCGTACTCGCAAAACGGCTCCGATACAACGGCACCGTTACAAATTTACGGTGGTGCACCCGACCCCGCTGGGCCGGGATCCCGCCTCAGCCGGCGTGCGCCAGCCCTCACATTCAATGCACCACAAAGTTTTGCTTGCACCCTCTGACTTGCGCGTACGTTAGATTCCTTGGTCCATGTTTCAAGACAGGTCGGGTGGGTTGCCGACAGCACCACAGACCCCTGGCGCCTTTTATGTGGGCCGAGCCCCGATCTGGCGGCACGACGCGGTTGGGGCGCACTGAGGACAGTCCGCCCCGGTCGACAGTGGCACCGGGAGCAGGGAGCCCCGTCTCTCCCTGGGAAGGGAGAGAGGGCACAGCGAGCCCTTTGTCCACGGTGTGGTGAGGTCCCGGCGGGGAGGGATGTAAAGCTGCGGCCGTGAGTCACCTTCGCCCCGAGCCTTTCCAAGCCGACCTAGAGCCGGTCGCGGCGCACCACCTCGTATGCGGGACTCCACAGCCAGCCGTGCGTCGCTCACACCCTCCAGCTGGCTGTTAACGACGGTCTTTTGGCACAGAGAAGTACTCGTATCGGTACTCGGTATCGGCGAGTACCCAAATGTAAGTACTTGTACTCGGTCTAAAAAAAAGTAGTATCGGTTCATCCCTAGATAAAATCATTTTTCTCAATAACCTGTTGAAGCACTTTATACAATTTACAAACCTCTGTTAAATTCAGCATTCGATTTTGCATATAGATGATCCACCAATCACAGTTAACACTTCAGTGCTCTTTACTGAAGCCTTTCATGGTGTATCATCTGTATGGGCAAACCAATTCTAAATGTTGGCATTTTATCGACATTAGTACTGCAGGTGCTGTCTGTATGCTGAATTCACCAGAGGCTCTAAAGTATTGAAGGAATTGAGTAAATGTTCTCCCAGAACTGCATGTGTGCCAGTGAGCAAGGCGTCTTGTAAAATTGCCAGATTTCTCATTGAAGTTTGGCATTATTGTCTTCCTGTATGAGAGAGGAGCATGCATCAGGACTATAAAGATCACAGCCACCAGATGTGCGAGGATGCACTCTGGGTTAACAGCTTCTACATACTGAAAAAAAAAAAAAAAATGAATTCCACGTGCAATTAAGAAAAACATGGAATGCAGACAACAAAAGAAATCAACATATACATATTCCAAACACAGAAAAAAAACCATTACCTGAAAATATCTGCACATTAAAAGTGCAATTTGTTTGGTAAACCCTGAATGGTAACTTAAAAATACAGAAAAAGTAAAAAACTTCAGTTGTATCTCAAGGTGCAAAATTGATACTTCTTCACCTGGTATAAAAGAATACAAAAAAATCAAGCTTGGACGTTGCAAAGACTCAGTGGAAAGAAAAGCGAGGACCGTGGGAGAAACAGAGGGAAGAATGAGGAAATGTGACGGACTGAAGCTCACAGTGAGAGACTGGCACAGAGGGAGAGACGGAGTGAGTAGAAGAATTAGAAGGAGAGCTGGAGCTGAGAAATGAATTCAGATTGAGCAGCGAGTGCAAACACTGCCTTGGCCTGGGCTCGTTGGCAAACTGTGTCCACGTGTAGGATGGGAGCACCAGCCAGGTTGTGGGGGCAGTACGTTGTTAAGCCAAAGCTTCTCTCCTGGCCGGTACTGGCCACTGACTCTTGCCTGCACCTCAACAATTTAAACCCTCCTCCTCTTCCGGTCCGCTACACATTCCTACCCTGAAATGGCTCCAAAGGACAGGGGAGAACAAGTGTGACCAGCTTCCTCCAGTCCTGCCCTACGCTAAGAGAGGAAGTTGGGAGATGATAAGGAGGCGGCTTCTTGAGTGTGTTGAGATGAACCCTGGCCTGAGTGCGGAGCTCCCCTTCAGGAGGTGGGAAGCTCGAAGGAGATGAACTGCTTGAGTCTCTCCAGGTACTGGGCGTACAGTTCAATGTCGTTGTGGCCGGCTCCCTCCACCCACAGAGGCTCCACGGCACGGGGGCAGCGCTCGTACATGGCCAGGCCGTGGGAGAAGTCAATCACCTCGTCTTCGGTGCCGTGGATCACCAGAACTGGGGACGCCACCTTGGACACCTTGTCGATACTATGGAGGGGGAAAAGAGACAGAAAGAGATTAAGGGTAGGTGTTGAGGACAGATAACAAGCGGTGACGATACGCTAACAAGAAGAGAATGGCTCAGAATATTTCTTAGTGATACGGTCAAAAGGACCTGGAGTTCAGAATATTTTGTCAACTGCTGTCAAAAATGAGTTGTCAAGCTCAACTTCAACATAAACGAGAAGTCCTAAAAGTGCTAAGAATAATGGAAAATCTACAAGTTCACTGACATCTGAGCAATCTCCTAATCTGCTACTGAAGACTGAACTAATAGAACATTCTGGAATACGTGAATAGGCCCTTGGACCGTTGAGTCAAGATTATTTTGTTAACATATCAAAACTCTGTCTGGTGACACAATAATAGTTGTAGAACAAATATTCGTCTTCTGCCATCGCCACTGGTTAGGGATGTTAATAATTAACCGTTTAACCGTTAACCGACACTAAGCATTTTAACCGACTAACGCTATCGTTTAAAACAGTTAAAAGAAAAAAGATGAGAAAAACTGGTCAGTTTAAGGAGAAAAGCTGGTCCACCGGCGTTACAGATACAGGAAGTTGGCTCCCGTCAATAGCTCGCTTGAGTGGAGGAGTTGTAGTCAAGGCCTATAGAAAGGAGGCTGAGTCGCGAGTCATATCTCCGGGGGTACAACACATGCGCAGTAAAATCTCGCCTGCACTCGCCGAAATTGAGCCAATCGAAACGCACGACCGCAGCTTCAGTTACACTGCGCATGGGTTATACCCCACACCCCAAGACCCATGTCCGCCTGTGACCCAGCCTCCTTTTCATAGGCCTTGGTTGTAGCCTCGTTGCATTTATGCACCGACACATAAACTGTACACCCACTGTCTGCTACACCTGCGTTCACAGCTAGAACGCCACCGACAACAAACACATACGGTCTGTCGGAAACTTACTGAAGTTTTGCTACGTGACTGACTGTATGTGTGTGACAATGGTGAGCACGAAGCTACCAGCAGAGCTACAGATCCGTCCCTGATGCCTGCTGCTCTCTCTCTCTTCTATTGAGGTAAGCTTCTGTACTACCCAACATCTGGGATATTCATTGCGGTGTTGCTCAGTGGCACCTGGTGTGATGCAATTTACAGAACTTAATGCATACACAAAATGACCACGCTAATTAGACTGTGGAGCAATATTACTTTTCCAACAATGGCTTCACCAGATGCTGAGATATATTCATCAACAACGGTTGATAAAACTAGGGATGCACCGATACCGATACCTGGTCCAATACTGTTCTCATGTACTCGTACTCGCAAAACAGCTCCGATACAACGGCACCGTTACAAATTTACGGTGGTGCACCCGACCCCGATGGGCCGGGATCCCGCCTCAGCCGGCGTGCGCCGGCCCTCACATTCAATGCACCACAAAGTTTTGCTTGCACCCTCTGACTTGCGCGTACGTTAGATTCCTTGGTCCATGTTTCAAGACAGGTCGGGTGGGTTGCCGACAGCGCCACAGACCCCTGGCGCCTTTTACGTGGGCCGAGCCCCGATCTGGCGGCACGACGCGGTTGAAATCTCGCCTGCACTCGCTGAAATTGAGCCAATCGAAACGCACGACCGCAGCTTCAGTTACACTGCGCATGGGTTATACCCCACACCCCAAGACCCATGTCCGCCTGTGACCGCAGATCCTAACGTAGCACAAACGCACACATTGTTTGTCTGACAATCGCTATCGTTAATCTGGGCAGACACACAGCTGACAACCTGCTAAACTAAACTAAATGTGCAGTGGAGACTTTTATTGAGAAAGTGGCTGCATGTCCGCGACACTACACGCAGCACCATGGCTGCTAAGTTAACGCTCCCGGACGGCTGAACCGGGGACTGTCTGTTGTGCTCATACACTGCAGCTGGTACACCGCTGCATGCAAAACAAATCTTGTCGTTAACGGTTAATAATCGGTTAATGAGGGTCGGCTATCGGTTTAAGAATTTTTTCAAAATTAGCATCCCTACCACTGGTTGATGCGAAAAGCATGCTGGGATTCTTGTCTACAACAAGTTCATTCACAAGTTGGCTTTCAGGTCATCCGCTGCAAGAGCACTTTCTGGCATTTGCACTGTGAATGTGGACTTGGAACTGGGCCAGTGTTTGGACCACGACAGACCATTTGAAGTTCATTTTAAAAGTCCACGACAACACAAGAACAGACGAGAACACAGACTGAGAAAGACCTTAAATCTAACCATGGAAGTCTAAAATGACCCATTAAAACCCGGCTTATGAGAACAGCAACATATCAAAGCCACTATGTGTACTGTTTCATCACCCCACAGTGGTAACATTAAAAAAAGACCGGCTTGCTGCGGCTGCGGCTGGTTTGTGTTGGTCAATGGCTACGGAACGGATATGACGTCATGTTACTCAGACTACAACAATAAAAGCAGGAACTTACCTTCTTCCTCCGCACAGACTCAAATGAAGCAAATATATCGATTCTGACATTAAAAATATATGTTTAAAAATCGTAAAACAAAAATCGCAATACATATGTGAATCGATGTTTTCCCCACCCCTACTGCTACATGACCAATCAGTACGTACTGCTAGTATGCAGTTTCGAATACAGCCACTGTGGCACAACAGCTATGTACACCGATACACACTGCACATCAGCCCACTCAAGAACCTTTTTGTCAAATTTACAGATTTAAAATTCTTGACATTTCAATCAGGAATGTTTGATTCTGATCGGCCAATATCATTAAAGATTAGGGATGCACCGATACCGATACCAGTATCGGGTATCTGGTCCGATACTGTGCTCATATACTTGTACTCGCAAAACGGCTCCGATACAACGGCACCGATACACTTTACAGCAGCGTGACGTTGACCTCTCGTCACCATCTTTCAGGTCCTCACGCCCCCCCCCCCCGACGGGCCGGTGGAGCGCCCTGATTCACAGAGCGGAAAAACTGATCAGAAAACCTTTTTTACTGCCTCGTCATAGTGTCTACAGAGTGTGATAGGATGCTCCAGGCACGTCAAACAGAAGTTTGTTTAATCAGCTTATTATTCAAGCTGCTCTTTGATCATTTACTATTACACAGTGGCCTTTACAGGAGCTCTAATGTTATGCCGTCTTTGTTTGAGAACCCCCCGTTTAGATGTTTGAAGTCCAACATTCTAAATGTATAGAAAGACTGGCGAGTGGAAACACTGCGTCTCGTTTGAAAGACATGGACGTGTTAATGTGCCCATCTCTAAACACACTCCATCGAGTTACATAAATGATGATCAGCTTTGTCTTGTGGCCTGGATGGAATTGTGCAAAGCTCCAGTCCCTGCCGTGCATACTAATTCCTTACTAATCATCCTCGGCCATAACTTAGGTGGAGCAGCTCAGCCTCCGTGGTGCCCTGCTGCTCAGATGGAGGTTAGCTGGAGGATTAACCAAGGGAATCATTGGGAGTTAATTTCATTCCAGATGGAATAAACTATTACTGTTCACATCACAGCTGGGGTATACAGACTGAATTATGGCAGATGTGGCTGTCACACATGCACATAATCTCTCCCGACATTTGTATGAATATGAGCTCACAAATACACAGAGCAATCTCTTACACAGGAGTGAATTACCCCCTGTAACACTAGCAAACATTTGGTTTGTAGATACTGACTATTAGGGTTGGGGTTAGATAGCATTTTCCTAAAGGTGACATATTACGCAAAACGCCCGTTTTCATGGCTTTCAACATAAATCTGTCCCCGGTGTTCTAGAGACCCCTAAAGTGTGAGAAAAGACCATCTTCTCTCTTTTCTCCTACTTAAGGATGTTAATAATTAACCGTTTAACCGACATTAAGCATTTAAACCGATTCACGCTATCGGTTAAAATAAAAATTAACAATCACTTAAAAAGCTGAGAAAAACTCAGAGGAGCGGCTCATCTCTTTAAGGAGAAAAGCTGGTCCACCTTAAGAGGCGGAGCCGGAGTTGCAAGATACAGGAAGTTGGCTCCGGTCTCTGGCTCGCTTGAGCCAAGGCCTATGAAAAGGAGGCTGTGTCACGGGCGTCAACGCTCCTCCTCGCGCGACATCACAACCGTAAACATACAGATAATTCAGTATGAAGAGATTCATTGTTTTTTCGACAAGACAAATGCTGCAGTGCGGATTGTCAATGGCGAAGGTAACTGTGAACCCACCTTTCTCCCCGGTCCCCTCCCCCCCGGCACTCGGGACTAGGCAGGCATGATGGGAAACGTGTTCTGTCCCTGTCACTACAATACTCAGGGCACTTCCTGCATGTCTACGACATTTTACACAGCATGAATTAGCCTAGCGGCTAGCGGACTTAAGTTAGTTACTTTCCTTACTCATGGCCACTGCATCTCCGACAGAACGACACCACGGTTGAATTTCAGCCTACATGCACGTTTTTTCAGCTCAATGTTGTTGAATCAGAGCAGCTGGTATTGATAGCAACAAAGCTAACTGACTGCCGAGTGCCGTCTCTCAGCTCTGCGCACACAAGCTCCGCCTCCAACCTCGGTGACACCGCTGGGTGAAACAGCGCGGAGGGATGGAGGGGAAAAAAAGAGGAGAGAAAGAAGTGCGACAGTAAATGACAACACCGTATTTTTATAGATTACAGCACACTTGTAAAGCACTGCAGAGGGATTTATGTTTTGTTTTTGTAGTGATTCTGTACTGAGGTGGGTTCTGGGGTTATGTTACAACAGTCTGATGCTGGCTTCACAAAATGTAAGCAGCAGATCAGTCGTGCTGAATTGTGGCTTGACAGCACACATCACTCCGGTGAGAGACTGCAGCGGGGTCTCTGTTATACACATCTCGTGTGCACGAATTAACTAAAAACGTGGGAAAATGTAAATAAAATGAGGCCACGAATTACTATCTTTGTGCGCGACAATTTAATCATAACTTCATTAAATTCAGGGAACGAATTATATCGTGCAAACAAATTAGTAAATTGTGGCCTTCATATATATATATATATATATATTTTTTTTTTTCTCTCTATCACCACTCCCGGACTCAACAACATCAAGTAAAAAAAGGGAGACTTAATGCATGAGATCAGCTGAAGTGAAACCTGCCTCAGCCTGCCTTAAAGAGCTGTAGCTTTCTTTGTGTAAATGTGATGTTAAACAAAAACAGCTAATTCAACCACAATAAATGTGCTTCCTTTATTCAGAATAAAGTCTTTGGTGGTAGCTCAATGCAGAAGGTGACGTAATAACCAAAGGAAATGAATGCATAAGTTGTGAGACACAGAAACTCCACTGCTGAAGGTAACTGTATAAGATAGGAAGAACTCATCAACTGAGTCATGTAGACAAGTATATTAGCTTTCCATACATATCATTTATTTCTCTATCTACATGTACAAGTGACGCACTGAGTCATCAATCCCCGGGAGTCTTCATTCAGCCCTGTGAAAAGCATAGCTAGGAGGGCATTTAACTGACTATTAGAATATGTCACTACTGAATATGTGACCTCCCTCGGTGCCTCAGTGTTCTGCCTACTGAACATCGTGTAGCAAGCCATTAATAGCACAGTTAGCTTAACCTAACCAGCCTGTACATATGACACAGGGTTAGATTTCCAGAGGCTTTTGTGACTGAGATTCTGCCTCAAACACATGTACTGTATTTATCAGACGCACCAGGTTGGAGTCACAGCTTGCATGTCATTTGTGCAAGTGTTTGCAAGATGGGCCACTCTCCTAGTTGCATTTGAATTCAGGGGAGGATGGTGCAAATAATAGGAGGAGACATGTTAAGAAAGGATGATTGCGTATTCTGCTGAATCATTTAGGTCATGCAATTTACAAATATCCAGTTGTTACCTCCTTCGTCTGGTTCCCAGGCAATATATGTTGTGCACTTGAACGTGTTTATTTATTCCTAATGCATTCATAATTAGATATATGCTAATGATTTATAATAGAATTCTTAAAAAAATAACAGTTTTTGGCAGATAGAGTTGAACCGCAGTCATAGTAATATTTTGTAATCAAGATTCCGAGCTCAATGATCTCATCTCACTGCTGAACTGCAGCTATGAGCTCTCCTTCCCTCACAGTGGTGCGTCAGGAGGTCAGTCCCAGGGTCAGTCTAGGAGCTGTAATGAGCTGGTGTCTCAGGCCGTGGTAGCACTCGTCTTTCCAATGCGGCTTTTTTAGGGATCGGATCTCAGTTGAGTCCGCATATGTGTGTCCCCACTTGACACTTCAATGTCTGATCGGACAGTGATCAAACATATTTTGTGGTCAAAGGAGCTGCTGTAAAACGGTAGGTAAACCTCATTCCTATGAATTCTTCACAATAAAGTCCCATTTATTTTTGATGCTTATTCTTCCTCCTGATCCTGCAGTATTAGTAGACTTGTTTTATTGAAGAACAGCCGAAAGCTCCACTAATTCGGTGATACAATTTTTTTCCTATAACTTCTTCACATAAACCGTCTCAATATTTTCAATACTTATATTTTGAAGCACCCAAATCAGGAAATGTTGGGTTTTCATCAGCAGTAATTTCACACAACTCAGACAGCAGGTCTCAGCTGTGCTCCAGCCCTGGTTTTCCTCCTCTCTTCCCTTTGCGCTCCCTTGGGAGAAGAACTCCGTGTGGTGGGAAGATGATGCGAGACAAGTTTGATAAATTGTCCAGATTGTGCCCACATGCCATGTCCACAACTCACTGAGATCCCAACTCGATCAGATCCTAAAGTGAACAAGATCCGATCTTGGGAGCGTACAGACTTGACAGTTAATGGGCCCTGGCATGATCGAATGACAAAAGTCGCGTTGACAAGACAAGTGTAACCCTGGCCTTAGAAAATCAGGCGCTGAAATGAAACAGCAAACTCAATAAAAACTGCACTGCAAAACTGTGCAGCACCATTTTCTTAGTAAATCTGGCCCTCAAGAGGCAAAACTGGTGTTTAGAAAAGGTTAAGCATGCTAAATCTTGAAGAAAAGAAACATTTTATGTGGCCATGTTCATACAGACTGAATCAAGAGTTTTTAAATCGGACACACACTTAAAAGGTCCCATATTGTGAAAAGTGAGATTGTCATGTCTATTATAGTATAAGGCAGGTTTAAGTGCTATATAAATACTGTGAAAGTGTCGAAGCGCTTCAATATACGGAGATATACACACAGCCCGTATTCAAGAAATTGTGAGTTTGAAACAAGCCCGTCAGGATTTCTGTCCATTTGTGATGTCACAAATATACAATATTTAGCCACCATTATACGGTTTTAAACGTAAACATTCTAAATGTGTCCCAGTTTATTTCTGGTTGTAGTGTATGAGAACAACATCAGCTGACAGGAAGTAAACATGGAACCCAAACTGTCGTCTAGCAACGCAATTCCGTTACAATTCCATTGAAATTAGCTAAACGGAGCGTTTCAGACAGAGGGTAAATACAGGCATATTCAGGCAGAACAATATGAGGAAATCATTTTTTTTTTTTTTTTTTTTTTTAACATCACAGCATGTAAACATGTTCTAGTAGAAACACAAAATATAAGTATGAACCTGAAAGTGGGCATGATATGGGACCAATAATTGTATGCCAGAACTTTTTTGAAACTGCAACATGGAGCTTCTTTATGGAAGGGAAAGTGTGCTCTAAAAATGAACCATTATTATAGTCAGCCTTGTTTTTGGCCTTGAAACATATCATGCCTCCGTTTCCAAGGCTCGGAACAGGGTGTCCAGCATAGGAGAAACTAGCTATTCATCCACAGCCTTTTTCAACTTGAAAATGATCTCATTCTGAGAGAAATTGTAAAATAACTAAACTAAGTATCACTTGTGAGAAGTATTAATTCAAAGATGTTTGTGTCAACCTTGAAAAACAACTCTGAACAACTCTACCACTGATGTGTGATATACTGCAAAACAAAAAGTGGGCCAAACCCCAGCATCACACTTGATTGGAGAACTGCCGGTATATGCTGACAGTGGGCTCCTGCTGGTTTCTATAGAGGTCCAGCTGGGAAGCTTTGACACCACACATCGTATCTTCCCACTGAGACAGACAATTATAATTCACAACCAGGAATCCATGATAAAAGAACTGGAGTATGCACATGCAATGGTGGCAAAAAAAGTGGCACCACCAACACTAGTCAAGGGTAATAACTGAAACATAGGCACTTTCATTTGCAAGGACATGCACCCATACAGCATTGTTGAAAATGCTGGATTTTGACAGATGATACTGACATAATCCAGGAGTAAAGCCTATACCACGATGGTAGTATTTTGGATAAAACTGCATCTGAGGACAAGTTTCCCTGTGCATCAACGTTTATTGTTCATGACTGTTGGTGCAGAAGTTTTCGGGGAGCATTTGTTTCTTAGAGGGGCCGCTCAATTTTGAGGAAAATATCTAATTACAATACTGCTACAATACAAAAAAAAAAAAAAAAAGCCTGTAGTTGTGCTCTTCATAGTTTTAAAACATGAACTCCTTGTGCAAGCATGATCACAAATGATCTTGTTCCTATATAAATGGAGCCTGATAAAACATAGTTGCTTTTTGGTGAGGTCCATCAAGAGTTCTTTTTTTCCAAACCAAGGGTCAGAGAAAAGTGAGCTTCTAAGTAAACCCAGCTAGTTTTCAGGAGAAAAAAAAATACAATTCAGTCATTAGTTTACTGGATAATGGTTTCACGAACAAAAATCTGTCGAGTGCGACTAAATATTTTCACAAGTGGGGAGGGCAAAAAGTGTGAGTGTGTGTGACACTACAATGATCCAATGATCGCCAAACAGCTGATCTGCTCTCAGCATCTCTCTCTCTGTCACTCAACCACTTACTCACTATGCGCACATTACATTACGCTACTCTAATACCAACGTATTATGTAAACATGTGGATATCTGACGGTACTGTGGGTAGACTGTTAACTCACTATCGACACGTCATGCTACATTGTGAACGACAAATCTGTGTTGAAATCGCAGGACGAGAGCTTAACAGGAAGTGCCATTGATTTATATTATGATGTATTAAGGCTCTATTTGGTAAAGATGAGTATTGGGCGACGGTAAATGATGTGTTCAAATGTAAAGAGAAACTTGAATAAATCCAGCTGTTTTGAAAGAGATGTTTTCACAGCAATATCAAATAGAAAATATAGAGGGAACTAGAATTGCACTCGTAGAGCGCAGACCTCCGCCAACGCGTGACTTTAAAAACAGATCACAGCTCGCAGCTGGCGGTACCGTGAGGTGGTAGGCTTCTTATTAACACGGTGTGTTTCCGTGTAACGTATCGGCGGATGCCTCTCTCATTCAGCAGCCTTGTTATGTCTGTATAACGTTACACTACGTTGTCTCTCATCCCGTCTCATCTACCGCTTTGTTCTTTCTCACCGCGGACGGTCAGCAGCTTCCGCAAACACACCCACACACGTATCTCTCGGCTCTCAGAAGGAGGCGGGGGTCACGCGTCATCAACGCGTCATCAGTTACACTGCGCATGTGTTATACCCTGTGGTTTTAATGCTCAGGCTGATCGGAATCCTTAAAATATTCCTGAATCCAGATCATGATCGCCACCAAAATCTAATGGATTGTTCATTGTGCCACACCCCACCCCTCCAAAAAAATTCATTCAGATCCATGGCAGACTTTTTGAGTAATCCTGCTAACGGACAAACAAACAAACCAACGCTGGTGAAAACATAACGCCTTCCTTGGCCTTCAGCGGAGGGAATTATGACCCTTTTAACTTCCCTAACTAAAAACACTATGCAAAACGGTAATAAAGAAGTGGCTATCGAAGCTACATGGGATTTTATTGTCTTACTTTTGTTTTTTACCGTGGTATTGAATTGCTATCGAGAATTGTGGAATTTCACTTGTATTGGTAACGACTATTACATTTCTGGTATGGTTGGACATCCCTAGTGTAGGGCTATGGGAACTGACAAACGCTTAAAATGTGTTGGTGTGACGCCAAATAGACACAGTGAAACATTTTGGGTGCACCTAAATTATGTGCTGGTGCACCCAAATGAAAAAGTTAGGCTCACCAGTGTGGTTTACTTGGCTTTACTCAATAATATAAAAACACATACAGTATATAAAACTGAACTAATTAAAATCTGTCATGTCTGACAATATTTATATAAGGCCGACAACTTCCTAATGATACATTTCAGCGCTCTGCCCTAGAGCTGCTTTAACCCAACTTTAGCATCACAGACTGACAGGACGCATTTAATTGAATTCCAGGGGGTCCCAAATTACAGCGTTTAAGGTAATAACATAAAATGATCATATGATATGCTTCAACTCACATCTCCGTAGTAACAAGCAATCATTTACACTCAAAATTCCTGAGCTACCTATCTGAAACTTATGTGAGGCAATCAATTACATCATGTATCTAGAGCAACATCCACCATTCTGATGTTGAACAGCAAAGACAAAGACCCACTGGATATTTTTTCAAACATCAAGGTCATACAGAGTGGTGTCTCCTTCAAAGAAACCATCGATGGCCATTGCGTAAATGACAGACACTAGTGTGCAGAGAGCTTTGGATAAATGAGCTCTAGCTGAGTAAATATGCCAGCGACAGCTAGTCATTATATCTGACAAAATGTCAAGATGCCACCACAACTTTCACCACATATCTCATACACTCTTAATTATGTAAATTCTAATTAAAATCACTGCACTTGCAATTTGGAAATATAACTCTTTCAAATAGTGATTTCAATATAAAACGATAAATCCTGATAAAGCCCCAATTATTTTAGACTTTATTAGTACACCTAGGCTAAAACTGATGCGGTCCTGCAATATAAATCCTATCTTCATTCACTGTTTTAGACAATTGTTGATTCAACTTTATGATCAATTGGAAGATATAGTTCATGGAGCTATTACATTATTACATTATACACAGAGGCTTTTCTGTTATATAGCCTATTCTCGTTGATATAAATGAGGTGGACCATTACATACATCATACCCTTTATGAAGGGAGGCTTTATTGCAGGACTGATGTTTTACACTGCATTAGTTTTAGCTTGGTGTACCTTATAAACTAGCAACTAAGTGTAAATAAATAATTTAATTTACTCTAGCTCAGTCATTGCCAAAGCCAGGGTCGGGACCCACACGTGGGTCGCAGGAGATTTTATTAGGGTCGCCAAATAAATTACAAAAATTTCCTCCATAGTCTTTCATTTAACATTTATATCTGCAGTACACCGTTGAGCCACATGAGGGAGCCTGAATTGTCCGTACTGTTCTGATAATTGAAGCCTACTTATAACATTGAATCTAATATGAAAGGAAAGCATGCATTCTGGGTTTTTTCCTAAAGAGAGGACATAAATAAATAAGCCTGTAATGTTACCAGTTAATGTTACGGCTAATTGCATTTATTTGGTCTCATTTATAAAGTATTCATCATGTGTATATGTTTTCAATAACACATGCATAAGTCAAGTCTCAGAGATTATCGTCATTGCGCACAGTTAAAAACAAGTTTCCCGTACAATGAAATTCTTCCTTTTGCCTTCGGTGCCGGGTACCGTTTACAAGGAAACGCAAAGTATAAGAAATACATAAAAGAAAAAAAATCAAAGACGGAAAGGACACTATTTACAATATACAATAAAAATAGAGAAGAATGCTATGTACAATATTTAGGGAAGTAATGATACGTTTTTACAACGACACTATATGTATCACTTTCCATGGTTCCGATACGATTCACGGACGATATTTGGCTCATGTAGAGCGATACGATTCAATGATTTGAAATCGATACAGTAACTTTTTTTTGCCAAACATTCAATCAGTGTGACTGTGAAATACAATATCTGATACTGGGACAGTGCAGGTCAGGATTCCTCAAAGTTTTTCTTTTGATGGAATCAGGATAAATTAATTATGGACATAAACAAGTAACAACCATAATGGCAAATACATACAGCTTTATTGAAAAAGTAAAAAGTGCAACTTCAGGGACCTGCTGATTCAGTTCTCAAGATAACAAGGCAATATTTTTTTTTTTTTTTTTTTTTTTTAAGTTATTTTTTTGGGGGCATTTTCCATTTTTCATTGAGGACAGTGGATGAGAGTCTTGAAAGGGGGGAAGAGAGAGAGTGGATGCGAAAGGGCCACAGGCCGGATCGAACCCGGGCCGCCCGCAGGTCAGGACCAAGCCTTAATAACATGGACGCTCCGCTCTACCAACTGAGCTAACCCAGGCGCCCACAAGGCAATATTAACAAAAATATAATAAACCAATACTTCTATTCAAGTTAAACGAACAGTGGTTTAACCTGCTGCTTCGTCCTCATTTCAATATAAACGGTAGATCAATAATACAGAGATCACGCTGATAGTGATCAAACAGCTTGGGACCAGAATCATTCCTCTACAAACGCTGTCTTAAATAATTTACCTATGGTAATCAAGTAGTCCACCCTACAGTTTTCATTGGGTCTTTTCATAGATGAACACATACGGAAAAACATTTTAAACTAGTAGACTAAGGTTGTTGAATTCTGTTTTTGTTTTTTACTTTACTCCCGTGATTATTTACCTCGCGGACCGTCTGCCTCCGGCTGGATACATGAGGCTGATGCTGCGTGCACGTAGATATCATGATAGGAAAAAGGTAATTTTTCTCAAGATGCAAATTCTAGTATTGATACAATCGATTATTTACCTTGCAAATCGATTTTAGATCGATATACGTCCCCCGTGAAGGACAAACTTGCAGAGTACCTATCGATGTAGTTGGATCGCAGGAATATAAATCGATACATCGACTGTAGTAGATGAATCGTTACACCCCTAGCAATATACAATAATGATATAACAGTATCGTTTCACAGTGTGGTGAGGCGGGTTAGGCAATAAAAACAAAGCTGCTGTGATTTATCAAACATACTTTTCGAGATCGGCCCGGTTTACCTATTCAAGATAATATAAGGTGATGCAGAAATGGCAGTAAAAATGGTCAGGAACTATTGCACAATTTGCTCTTCTCACAATTATAGATAAGGCCTATTGTGAATTGGATCGCGATAGTTTGTCAAGAAAAAGAAAAAAGAAGCTGGCCAACACTGCTCAGCCAAAATCCTGACAGACACAATTCCTCTACAATTAAAAATATAAATTGTCTAAAGGGATACACCAGGGGTCAGCAAACCTTACTATCAAAAGAGCCATTTTAGGCAAAAAAAAAAAATCTGTCTGGAGCTGCCAAAACATTTGAGCATTGTGATGAAGTAACACAGCCATACTTAGTCTAAGTATATAGTATATAGTATATAAGTCTAATGCAGTGAGGGCCAAAGAGACAATGTACTATGGAGTATTAGGACCACATTGAGGGAAAAAACATCTGAGATTTACAGAATAAAGTCATAATATAACGGGAATAGAGTCATAACTTCACGAGAAAAAAAGTCGTAATATTACGAGAATAAAGTCATAATATTACGAGAAAAAAGTTGTCATGTTACGAGAATAAAGTCATAACTTTACGAGAAAAAAACTCGTAATATAACGAGAAAAAGTCATAACTTTACGAGAAAAAATAAAATAACACGTACAATTACTACTTTATAATATTGTGACTTTATTCTCGTAATGACTTTATTCTCGAAATCTCAGATTTATTTATTTTTCCTCAATGTAACTCTAATACTACCTCATACCGTCGTACCATAGACCTACAACAATGATAAATACAAATGAAAATGTAAACAAAAAACAGTTATTCATTTCCATTTTTCAAAATCCACAGAGAGCCACTGGAGAGGAGCTAAAGAGACGCATGTGGCTCTGGAGCTGCAGGTTGCTGACCCCTGGGATAGACAGACATCCATCAGCTGATACTGCCCAGATATATTGGCAAGCTGTGACACCACTTGGTGTTATAGCTGAGAACATACACGTACAGATTGTGTGCATCAGTTATTTAAGTACTTACAGATAACGGAAACACACATAGACAACACTGTCCTGGTGAAATGCCTGGCCCTGGAGCAATAAGTGAACTTGATGAGGATTATAAAGAAAAACATAATTACTAGGGGTGTGACGAAATATCGTGCCACGAAATATCGGGATATAAAAACATGACGATGCATCGTCGAGACGAAAAACTGAATCGCGATATCAGAGCATAATAGGTAGTACGTACATACGGGCTCCGGGCAGCTGCAGCCTCTTCCTGCTGCTGTTCAAGGCCTATGGAAGGAGGCTGAGTACAAGTCATATCTTCAGTTACACTGCGCATTTGTCATACCCCGTGAGCCATGTCCACCCGTGACCCAGCCTCCTTTAATAGGCCTTGTCGGAGCTCCACACACATCAACACACACAGCGCAGTCAATGAACAGCTGATCAGAGAGGCCGCGGTGGAGAGACGAGTTGACGATACGCTCGTTGCTGTTAGTAAGTGCAATAAAACTTTGCGAGTGTAAAGCCAAGATACGTTATTACACCTGTTCAACAAGCACAAACACGATGAAACGGTTAAACATGGAGGAAAGCAACGTTTCAATCTGCTCTCTCTGCTGTCTCTCATCCTCCGCTGCTGTTTACACAAGCAGAGCGCGAAAGCTCGGTGGCTAACAGCTAACTGTAAACAGATGCAAGTTATTTAATTGAGTTGTGAATGACTTTAAATGACTAAAGCTGGCAGTAGGCTGTGTAGTCCAACTTTTTAGGTTAGTTTGTGATGTATCTTACTGGTAAACTGATCAGCTGGCTGAGACAAAGCAGCCCTCCCCCCCTACCAGCCCCAACGTTACCTGCAGCAGTGAGTGACATCAGCAGAGGACAGGAGGGAGGACTGATACTGTCTGATGGAGGACAGAGGACAGGAGGAAGGACTGATACAGACTGATGGAGGACAGAGGACAGGAGGAAGGACTGATACTGTCTGATGGAGGACAGAGGACAGGAGGAAGGACTGATACTGACTGATGGAGGACAGAGGACAGGAGGAAGGACTGATACTGACTGATGGAGGACAGAGGACAGGAGGAAGGACTGATACTGACTGATTAAATACAGAGGACAGGAGGAAGGACTGATACTGACTGATGGAGGACAGAGGACAGGAGGAAGGACTGATACTGACTGATTAAATACAGAGGACAGGAGGAAGGACTGATACTGACTGATGGAGGACAGAGGACAGGAGGAAGGACTGATACTGACTGATTAAATACAGAGGACAGGAGGAAGGACTGATACTGACTGATGGAGGACAGAGGACAGGAGGAAGGACTGATACTGACTGATTAAATACAGAGGACAGGAGGAAGGACTGATACTGACTGATGGAGGACAGAGGACAGGAGGAAGGACTGATACTGACTGATGGAGGACAGAGGACAGGAGGAAGGACTGATACTGACTGATTAAATACAGAGGACAGGAGGAAGGACTGATGCCATAAAAAAATGGAACTATAAGGCAAACAACAGCATTGTTTTACATTTTGTGTTTTGAATAAAAGGCTACTTTTTAAGTCATATACTTTCATCATTTTAGTTTTGTTAAAATTATTGTTATAATATCGTATCGAGATTGTGAACCCAATATCGTGTATCGTATCATATCGCGAGCTGAGTGAATCGTCACACCTCTAATAATTACTATTATTATTCCCCAGCTCTCCTCTCACAGCCGTGTCAACAGTGGATTGCTTAACCCTACTCAGCACACACACACCTGTAGATCATACACACAGATATACGCAAACAAGCATGTCCAAATGTGCTGTCAAATCTAACAACACTTCCCTGAAACCTAAACTTAATATTCCTCACCATGCTACACTGCAGACTACAAATCTGCGGAGACACAGCAGACTCATTAAATTTTAACATAGTCTTGACTGTTCATAATTTGGTCACACAAGCAGTGATCCCTTGTGTGCCCAAATTATGAACCTAGTGAGGTGGAATGATACAACAACACTGTCATCATGGCACTCCTTGGCTCTGAAGTGGCATAAGCGCCAGTTATTGGTCAAAACAGGACGGTGGCTTGCGCTAATGCCACAAATGTAATGCAAAATATATAGGGCTCTACCAAATGTCATGTATTTACATTCAAAGCTTCTACTGAGGTTTGTGAATGAAGCTTCGAATGTCTGTCGTCATATTTTACGACGTCATCACGTTACAGCTCCGACTATAGATGGTGTTTTGTGTATATGGTCTTTTGAGGATATTTGTGTCTAATCTAGGTAGTGATCGAGTTGTTGGTTTGACCTTGGGTGTGATTGCTGCTGGCTGGTTCATCCATCACCTCCTGCAGTTTAAAAAAATGCTTGGTTGCCCACCATTCCAGTGACAGTAGTTTGACAGCAGCCTTGTTCTATTACTAACCACAATTCTACAAGTAAGGGATAATGTACAGCGAGCGGGGCATTGTTGTGAAAGTAACCCCTATAGGGCGAGGGGTGGGGGGGGGGGGATTCTTTCACAACAATGACCCACTAGCTGTACATTATCCCGCTTATTAAACGGCTACTTACTGAAGAAATCAATACTTTGACCCAAAACGGTCCGCCAGAGTCCGACATCGGACCCATGCACTGCGCCCATAGCAACGGTCTGCTATACATAGCAACAGTCTGCTATACATAGCAATGGTCTGCTATACATAGCAACCTCTTTGTTCTGAAATCTGTGATATAGTTCTGAGACCTTAGACTCGGTCGGCCCTAGTTGGCTTTGAGAGTGGTAACCGTTTTTGCTTGATATAGCACTGAAGGTAGGGTAGGGCTGCACGATTATGGCCAAAATGCTTAACAGGATTATTTTGATCAATATTGAGATCACGATTACTTATCAGGATTATTCATAGATTTTAGGGAAAAAAAATGTTTATTGCAAATTCCCGTTTAAATAAACAGAGCACTGTTTTCACTTCAATGTTGTGCTAAATTCCAACCGTCAAATTCTAAATGTTATTGTTTTACTTTGTTATTGTCATTTACTGTATAGTGGTTATTCATATAAAAACAATTCAAATGATTAGGAAATAGTTTTATTTTTATTGATAAAAAAATCTTGGAATTAGTTCTAATTATATATAAGAAGTTGTTTAGAGTTAGTGTTAGGAAGTTTAACAAGTCATAATTCCCTCTCTATTATCTATTTTATACTCCTTCAAACAACTGGATTTATTTGTGGTTTTGGCCTTTGTTCACCATGAGAGCTCTGTGAATGAGGAGCAGAAATTCTCCCCGCTCCACTCCGCGCACATGCCCTGCACTGGACACAGGAAATGTGCTGGCAATCTTTTCCAGCTTTCCACCCAAATTGCCTGAAGACTGTTTCACAGGCCGTGTAGAACTTCAACCCGCCGCACCCACACAGTGCTGTCGACACTGCATCTCGCAGAGCATCCAATAAGGCTATTTAATATGCTATTCATTTATTTATTCATTTAATTGGCATATTTCCCCACGGACATTTTCGACAACACATGATCCCGGCAAAAAGCCGGCATATTCCGGTTACGTAAACTTTGGGTGTAGCCTAATATTTTTCTGCAACTGTGCAGAAATAGTGTTTTAACAGAATGCATCCACATGCAAAAAAAAGCTGTGCAGCATTCGAATGTTGATTTAGAATTCAAATGTCAACATTCGGTACAGCCTAGGGATGCTAATTTTGACAAATGTTCTTAACTGATAACCGACCCTCGTTAACCGATTATTAACCGTTAAACGACAAGACTTGTGCCTCGCATGCAGCGGTGTACCAGCTGCAGGAGCACAACAGATATTGGTTGACGGGAGTCCCCAGTTCACCGTCCGGGAGCGTTAACTTAGCAGCTACGATGCTGCGTGTAGTGTCGCAGACATGCAGCCACTTTCCCAGTAAAAGTCTCCACCGCACATTTAGTTTAGTTTAGCAGGTTGTCAGCTGTGTTTCTGCCCGGCGGAACTTTAGTGAGTGTCCAACAAACAATGTGTGTGTTTGTGCTACGTTAGCAGCTCTAGCATTGCCGGAGGCTTCGTGCTCGCCACCGCCACACGTAGTCTGAATAACTTTAGTGAGTTTCCAACAGACCGTGTGTGTGTGTGTTGGTGGTGAGTGTGAGGTTGTTGGTGGCGTTCTAGTTGTGAACGTAGGTGTAGCAGTGTGTGGACAGTTTATTTTTCAGTGAATAAATGCTACGAAACTACAACTCCTCCACTCCACTCAAGCGAGCTGGAGAGACATCAGTGGAGAGACTGGAGCCAACTTCCTGTATCCTGCAACTCAGGCTCCGCCTCTTAAGGTGGGCTGTTAAGGTGGACCAGCTTTTCTCCTTAAAGTGACGAGCTGCTCCTCTGAGCCGCTCAGCTTTTAATTAATTATTAATATTTCTTTTAACAGTTTTAACAGATAGCGTTAATCGGTTAAAATGCTTAATGTTGGTTAACGGTTAATTATTAACATCCCTAGTACAACCCTTATGATATATGACAGAATGTATACATGTTTTGTGCTTGGTTCAAACAAAACAAAAGCAAGAAGTGAGCGGCTGATAAGAGTTCAGTGTTAGAAAATTGCTGACTTCTTTGCAGTGGGCTTCCTGCAGAGACCATGTGGTGCTGTGTGTGCAAGATTTCTCAACACGTAGATACAAGACAAACACAAGCACTCACCAGTCATTACTTGACTTATCAGTTAGATTACATAAACTGCACTGGCATATGGCTTGGATGACTAAGTATGCTAGATAAGGGTGGAGCCTTTCCACATTAAATTGCAGTTAAGGTATGCAGCTGTTTGTTGAGCTCTTACATGCTGGGTTCCAGTTTGAAGCTTGCTCAACCTGCCTAATGTTCATTTACTACAAATATATTTATCTACCTAATAACATCTGTTTGTTAAAGACAGGATCACCATAAATTTTTTTTAGTTTTTAGTTTATGTTTCACAACTTTGAAACAGCAGATTCACATTTTGGGAAATACGCATGGTTACTTGTGAGATGAGAAGATGGATATCTGCATCTTGCACAAAGTCAAGTCACAACACAACTTTTCTTTATTATCTCATTATTGGCGAAGGATCCCAAAACGTCCCTCCTCTCAGTGAAAGTCTCTGCCTTCTAACAGTTTAAAACTCTTCTGGGAGCTCTCCTAAATATTTAGCCGAGATAGGAGTGCTTTCCTAAGTTAAGAAAGATGATTATTGTTGAAATATTTTCACTCATGGTCCTAAAAGTAGGACCAAAAATGCGGCACTCTGAGAATCTTTGGCTAGGGGCTGTAATAGCGATACTAGTGATGGCTGATCCAGGCATTTTGTATGGATCATATTAGCTACACCCAGCCCCAATTCCTTCTGTTAAACACTTCCGAACACACAGCACTGTGAGCACCTGAACCGTACGGATGGGTTGTAATTGCTGCGTTCCTCCACAAAAGTGGGTGTGATATTGAAATTTTAGAGAAAGTTTAACTGATGTAACTGATAAAAATTATCAATCCTTGCCAATATTCTACTTTGCATATTAAACTCTGCATATTAAACACTTAATATGCAGAAAGGCATGTTCCCTTTGCTGACTCAGAAGCAGGAGCAATAAGACGAACCATCTGCAGTGAGATGGATTCAATTGAACAGCAGAACCAGGGAAACTACTGTATATTAAAAGACATTACTTTGTAGCGTGTAGGCTGTAAATTCCATGACTGCAAATTGGTGTCTTTTTCAGTCAACCCCTGAAAAAAAAGCCTGCAGTTTGAAGGTACAGAGTTATTTTAAAGGGTCCTGGAACATATTTTGTATTTTGCTTGTGTCTAAGTGGTCAATGTGGACAACAATTTTTGAAATGGGTCCAATGTTGAGAGATAACACTAACCGGCAGCCGGTGAAACGAGCTGCGAGGGCAATTATCCTGTGTTAATGTAACGTTACATCCACTAAAAGTGCTTGTTTTTTGCCACTGATAGACTCAGATTGGTATTCTAAGTGTCTGATAACATTATGGAAAGAACCCTACTGAGAAATAAAAACGCTTTTTTTTACCTTTCGCTTGATCCAGTCTGTTTGTTAAGGTGTCCAAGTCCTGCTCAAGGAGAAGCCTCGTTATTCCGTAAACTTTGGCTCAAATAAATAGGAGACCTCATCCACCATGTTGAAATCATCTAAACATTCAGCCATGGCTGGGCGGCTATGACTCGGATATAGAAAGGGTCGTCCACCAATTGGAAGATCGGTGCTTCGATCCCCGGCTCCTCCGGTCCACATGTCGATGTGTCCTTGGGCAAGATACCGAACCCCAAATTACTCCTGAAGGCTGAGCCATCGGTGTGTGAATGAGTATTTAAATTAGATCCTGATGTGCAGGTTGGCAGCATGGCAGCCTCTGCCATCAGTGTATGAATGTGTGTGTGTGTGTGTGTGTGTGTGTGAGAGAATGGGCGAATGTTGACATGTAGTGTGAAGTGCTTTGAGTGGTCAAAAAGACTAGAAAAGCGCTCTATAAATGAAAGTCCATTTAACATTTAGATTGACAATCTTTTAGATAACACTAAGCTACGCTTTCTTTACTCAACACAACAAACTCTGCCCGACTGGCACTCGTTTCCACCATGGATGTATTCCACTATTCCACCGTTGTCTTCCGGCAACACGTCGCCTCGCCAGATTTCAGAACGAGACTTCTCCTTGAGCGAGACTCTTCATAATGTCAGACACTTATAATAACAATCAGAGCCTGTCATGGCAAAAAAAAAAGCACTTTTAGTGGACGCAAACGACGGTGCCAGGTTGCCCTAATAGCACCATATCATAGCCCGTCCGCTGCTGTCATCTATAGTGCTCTCCCTCAATACTGGACCAATTACAATACAAGCAACAATAACAATAATGTTATTGATATATATCTATTGATTCAGGGTCTCAGCAGGGGATATTCAATATTTTATTTTAGTAGTGTCAAATTTCCACATTAGTGGCAACAGGTATCCAAGGTGTTTACATTACCAACGCACGGAGGAAGGGATGTCTGCGTTGGTGACATTGCAGGGTGTTCTGAATGGAGGAATTTTGTCGAGGGAAGTTCTCTTAACGGTCATTCCCTGAACAGGGAGTAGGGACTACTTTTTATGTACATATGATTGTGAAATAGTAAAAACTGCCTTTCCTACCAACCCCATGTCAGACGAGAACGATACCTGTAACTATGACAACACAACAAAAAATGTCTGTTGTTGTATGTTTTGTAACTACGGAGTGTTTTGCTGACTATGTTTTAATGTTTAATTGTCCTGGTGATATGCTGAGTCACGTTTGTATTTATCTTGTATGTACTAGAGAAGCCAAAGACAAATTTCCACTAAGGTGGACAATAAATTCAAAGTAAAGTAAAGTAAAGTAGATGTAGCCTTAAAATGCTTAGAAGTCAGAAAAACAAAAAATGCATGAGGAAAACCAGACTACAATTTACAGAAATCAAATGACAAAATTGCTAAAAACTAAGATACATTTTTGTCAAAAGACTAGAGACTACAAACTAAATCAAAATCAAGTGCCAAAATGAACACGGTTCGACAGGAAGACTGCATACTAACACCGGGATGTGGCACTGGTCTGGTTTCCAACGGTGGCAACTGAATTTTACAATACCGTTCCTAGTTGTCCATGTAACCCTTGCTATGGTGTGCATGTATGCTTCTGTATATATATGACTCACCTGGGGAAGGCATCAAAGCAGTAGGTCTTCCGGGTATCAGGGAAGGCCACCCGAAGCCCCGACATGAGTGGTGAGTGTAGGATGACAGCAGCACATTCATAGCGAGCAGCCAGGTCGATGGTGGGCACCGTGCCGATACTCTGACCATACAGGATGATGTTCTCAGGTGTTACACCATACCTGTACAACACACAGACAAGACAGATTCATCTGTAAAGTGATTTTACACAGAAGAAACAAGACAACACCATACTAGAGTTGGGTATCGAAGTCAGTACTTGTAATTACATTGTTAAATTGATCGGTGCTAAATTTCGATATATGTGTGAGAGAGTGTGAGCCACAGTGGTGCGCCATTGACTCCCAAAGAACATGCAATACTAGAAGTGCACTCGGAAAGCGCAGACCTCCGCCAAGGCAGGTTTCATGTGCGTCGCTGCCCCCCCACCCCCTCAGCTTGCGCCATCATCCACATGTGTTTTCGTTTATGTTGAGATGAGCGGTACGTCCCTAAACTGTAATGTCACCGTGTTTGATGAGGAAAGCTGACAGAAGGAGAGAGCTGGGTGACGCGTCATGAAGTCATCAGTTAACACTGCGCATGTCTTAAAGCCTGTGGTGTTAATGTACAGGCTGAGCAAGGTTATTAAATAAATTCCCGAAGCTGGATCATGATCCGGATCGCCACCAAAATCTAATGGATTGTTCATTGTGCCACACCCCACCCCTCCAGAAAATGTCATTCAAATCCATCACGGACTTTTGGAGTTATCCTCCAAACGGACAAATCAACAAACCAATGCCGGTGAAAACATAGCCTCCTTCCTAGGCCTCCGGCTTTGGCGGAGGTAACAATATTTCAGCACTAGAACCTCTCTGTGCCCAATTGCACCCATAAAATCTAGGACAGAATCGATGTAGGCAGGCTACAAGCTCCTCTAATTATATGACGGTGCGGGTCATTTTCTAGCCTATTTTCTGGCCCTGTAGACGGCAGTCAAGTATGCTTTGAGCACATCAATCACATTGATAATTTATTCACCTTAATTGGGATCTCTGGATCATTCAGAGCTGAGCGGCAGCTTGTTCTGTCTCTCTCAGACTGTGAAAATAAAACATTTAGCTCAGCAGCAGCCAAAGTGAGACACAGCTGTCAACAGGATCATTTAGACGCCATCTTCAGCTTTAAATGTCAGATGTGACTTACCAGCAGTTTATCATTATTGCCGTAATCAAATAGCAGATATCACAAAATATAATGCCTCTTTTGAATGTAGTGGCTATTTCTGAGAATAATGTGTCATAGTAATGTAGCACTAAATGTGAGCTACAGTAAATTGGTCTGGTTTTCTAAATGCAGATAAACTTTGAGGTTCTTCCACGACTTCAAGTAAAATACTATAACTACTACTATACTACTTCATTTGTTTTTTGGACTGTAGATCCCTGGTAGTCAAGTTTTTCATGCTTTTGTTTAAGTTAACTACTTTTTGAGTTTAGGGGGGGTGAGCTGGGTGCGACAGCCCATTGCGTGGCTGGCCCAGCAACTTCCCCTTATTTTGTTCATTGAACCGGAATCGCCAACCCCTTTGTTTGCTTAGTTACATTTTGACAGATAATTTTTGTCTTAATTGATAATAAATCGATTGTTTCCCTTTTCACATAACTGTCTCATGGCATCCTTTCATACTGTATGCTTCGGCCTCTCCAGAGCCTTTGTTTGTTTGAGAGGCCGTAACGCACGCTCTGCATATCACTGTGCCCTGCATCGTTAGCAATGTTAGCCTCATTTCATTCAACACCGGGGGCAAGCCCCAAACTCGATACCACGGTAAAAAACAAACAAAAAAAACAATAAATCTCATGTAATGTGTCTATATATATATCCTCAGATTGCAAGCAGTAGTTTAAATTCACTGATATGCTGACATTTCACTGGTTAAAGGCTACCAGAGTTGGGACCAAGTCATTGTCACAAGTAAGTCTCAAGTCTGTGACTCAAGTCCCAACTCAGGTATCGAGTCCTAAACAGGCCATATGAGCTCTTCACCAAATGTAACGTCATTTTAACAGCAGAGTAACTGGATCCAACTGGTGCTCAGTAACGTAACGTTAGTTCTTCATGGTTTTCTCCTGAAACTTGATTGGATGCTGTTGGATTGGTTCAAACTAAGCGGATCTGGGGAGTGAAGTGTAAGATAATCAAATCCAAGTCCCAATAACATTTACCGGAAATACAGAGTCCAATAATAAAAAACACCACTTTTTTAGAGATTTAGCAATAAGCAACAAAAGATAGAAATTCAGTTTGTTCAGTTCAGTTTTTTCCCCCACGAGTGAACCCTCTTCTCGAACATAAAGGATCTCTGCATCTCGCTGCTGCATGGTTGTGTTGTATGTGTGTGACAGAGGACAGAAGCAGCCGCATTTGGCGCTTGACGGGTGTTAATTTCGGACCCTGTAGGCATCGTACGGTATCTTTGGTACTGTAGAAAACGAGTACTGTCACGTTTTTAGAATTTTGGCATCTGACTTGGTACCCAAGTATCGGTTCACGTGACATCCCTAAGAGTTACAACTATAAACCAGCACAAAAATCACAATTACCACCATAAGCCACCATGTTCTGAACAGACAAACATTACAAACACTAACTAAAGTAACATTTATATTTTGGAACATAAAACAGCAAACTGAAACTATTCAGTCCAGCACTCGGAAACTAGGCAGGCATGATGGGAAATGTTGGCTGTCCCTTCCGCCTACAATACTCAGTATTGGCATGGCGCGGATGCACGTCCCTCCCTCTCCCCACACTGCCTGCCAGCCGGTATCGTAAAGGACTCTTAATTCAAACTCAACAGAAACAAAATAAAACTCATCAAAACCGTCCTGGATCTCGTTTTTCCAAGAATCTCATCTCTGTCTTGGTGAACTAAATCTTTACTTCACTGAGTTAGATGCTGAAAATATGTCGGCTCTACATGCTGTAGATGTTTTTTGGACAAACCTAAATATAAAGATAAATTCATCATTAGTGAAGATTAAGCTATTTAGAATAGCACTATAGAATAGAAAACACAAAGATGTAAAAACACACAAGGCAATGTATTGACTATCAGAAGTTTTTTACTCCCCAATATCGAATCGGCCCCCAAAAATCATGTATTGTTCTGGCTCTATATCAAGAATATCAGATGTGGACTGTACTCACTGGTAGATATCCTATTTTTTTAATAAAACGGCCAATATCTGTCTAACCATAGAGGATGCACCTGCCTGAGCAGCACAGATGACAGGATATGAGAGCTCTATGGCTGTCTGTGCTTTATTAGATGACAGGACACTGACCATACTCATTACTGACGGAATGACTACATCAGAATTCTGTTATAGCACGGTGGAAAACATTTCTAGAGACCCGAGGGGGGTGCATGGTATCTGGTGGTGCTCGGCAGAGAACCGTTTGATATGTGACACTGGACAGTGGCATGGCTTCTCCCGGCTTCTCTAAAGTACTGCAGGGTGAAAGGCAGCCGCCTGACAGAAAGCAGGCCCGTCAGGAGACGAGGGGGGAGAACGGCACTGCACCTTTGCCAGCACACACAATCTGAGGAGGAAGCTTTAAGCAAACCCTCCCATCTCCTGACAGTGCTGGGAATGCAGAGAGTAGCTGAGCAGAACCGTCCAGCAGCCCCTCTGCCACAACACACAGACAGAAGGAATTTAGACCCTTGCTTAACAGGCAACCATGACAAAGGGTTTGGACAAGCAGGTGCTGGGTTGTATGTGTGCTATGAAGTGATGCCATCATAAGAGCTCTTCAGATAACAGCTTGGGTGTGACTAATCTTCTGTTGGCCTAGACAAATCCTGCTTCTGATAAGCAGCAACCGAACTGAGCAGTTGTCCTGATAGAAGATTATGACCCCCACATGGATGGGACAAAGTACCCACTGGCTGCCAGCTGACTCACAGAACTCTGGACCAGACACTCACTACAAAACTTGGAAGATGTTTTATAGCCATGACTGTGCATCATGACTGTAAAAAAATCTTATTCAGTAGGGCTGGACGACACACCCAACTCCCGATTCAATACTATCACGATACTTGGTTGTCGATTTAATTATATTGCAATTTTTAAGTGTTGCGATTCTGCAAGTATTGCGATTCGATATTACATACTTTATTGAGATTTATGGTTAACTTTT
Source organism: Sebastes umbrosus (assembly GCF_015220745.1). Taxonomy (NCBI): domain Eukaryota; kingdom Metazoa; phylum Chordata; class Actinopteri; order Perciformes; family Sebastidae; genus Sebastes; species Sebastes umbrosus. Next base: position 39,120,258 of record NC_051270.1, read on the forward strand.
TAAACACTAGACCATGGGGGTAAAGTTGAATCATACACTTCTAGGGACTTTTTTCTTTGGAAAATATCTATATTAATACAGTAAAATGTTGGATTTTCATCATGTATGGTAGTCAGAGATGTCCTGAAGTCAAATATATCAGTCATTGTCAGCATTATTTTTTCCCAGCAACCCAAGATCAAAGAATAAAGACATTTCCCTCTCAAATTAGTGGTATTTTCTTTTTAATTTATAATGTTTTATACTTCTGGTGAATATATAATCCAATCAATCTTATTTCCATTTATGTATTTTGGTATATACAGTTCCCTTTGTTAACACCTTATTTGAAAGTCTGAGCGTAGTCACACGTGGTCTACTTCCTCTAACTTCTCCAAGTCCGTCTTAGCTCTCCCGTCAGCTCTGTTCTCTTTATCCATCCATGGTCAGCCCATAGGGCGTGTTTGAATGTATTTAACATAAACGTTCAGTATATGGGTGCTCTGCAGGTTTGTTTTGGTTGAAGGATACAGAACGGATATGACATCACATTACTCAAACTACAACAGTAAAGCGGTAACTTCCTTCTACGTCCACATAGACTCACATGAAGCAAATTTATCGATTCTGGGATTAAACAATCGATTAAAAATCGTAAAAAAAAATTGCCGATACATAGGTGAATCAATTTCTTTTCCCCACCCTAATAGTCAATGTCAGTTATTCTGGTAATGAGAAGGGTTCAAGACTTCAAAAGTCTCATGATACATAATGTTGTGAGAGACACCACAACATGAAAGGAGTTTCACAAAATTCTGCGCATCTTGCCAGTAAGGCTGCACGAATAATTGTTTTAAAATGACAAATTTGGTTCAGGCCTCTGTTCCCATTTTATTCTCACATGACAACAAATCTGCCATGGTTAACAGGGATCAGACCAAGCATTCTAACCAAGAATTCCAAATGTCTCCCTAAGCTCTGTCCACAAATGGCAAGTGTGCATTAGACACGCAAGAATCTGTGCATAGAAGAAAAAGCTTTTGCAGGAACAACAAGTTCTGACAAAAACATTGTGTTTGTAAAAGGTTTGCTCAATCTGCTGGGTGGACCTTTTTTTGGATTCAAAGATGACGACAGTTACAAAACAAGCAAATTTCAAGCCACATGTATCATCAGACATTTCAATAAGATGAAGCTGTGAAGGCCAGGAAAAATCCTCGTCGCCCAACCACAAAACATGCATAACAGGAGCCTGATACAATTCAATGCCCATAGCTTACAAGCTCTCATAGGAACAGTTACGACCACAGAAGCTGTGACTGAAGTTAAAGGGTGGGTCCATCTGCGTTCCTTTCTGTTGTTTGCAAATTCTGGCATTCAAAATTCTATTTCAAAATCGTAAAAAGAAATAAACGCAATACTTAAAGGCAGGGTTGACAATGTTCTCCAGTATTCACTATTTGTTATATTGGATGAAATGGTCTTTACACCCTGACAGTGATCCATTACTTATGAGCTCTGAAAAAGGACCGAAAAGAGCCGTCATCTGTAGCTGCTGTAATCCTGTAAAACGTCTACCAATCGCTGCCCCGAGGTCCGCTTGGAAAGAACCAATCAGATGCCTCCCCTGCTCGTACCTCTAACCTTGGCGTGCACCAGCCTGAACTCAAAGTGCGTCGCCGCCGCAAATTAAATGGAAAATGGAAGAGAAAAGTCAGCCCTGCAGTTGTACTGCCACGGTAACTTGTCATGAGATAGCGTTGTTGAGTTGAGGTCCTCTCTCCACCGCGGTGCTGGTGCATGGTGTGTTGGAGGCGTTTGCCTTGGAAGGAGCCCCGAGGGGAGGGCGTGGGTTGGAAGGAGCTCCTGAGGCTATGCTACTTTCAAATTATGCTAGCTTCCAACATTGTCGACCCTATCTTTAAGTGAATTTTTTTCCCACCTCTAGCTTTTTCAATATGAGCATTATGCTCATAATAATCCATAGTTACTAAAAGGAAAAAAAAGATTAATAGGAAAAAATCATTAAAGTTGTTACCTTTTTCAACTTCCTCATAGTACCACCTAGCCACCTTTTGAGTCTTTGATTGGGCAGCACCAGCATCTTTTTCATAGTTTGATTCACAATAAATGACATGCTGTCGCATCTCCAGTGTTTGAGTCTGTCTATGTGAACAGAGAACACAGCACCTTTGATTCATGGTCAATGTACCCTAACAGATCACACAGACCGTTTTGTCTCATCTGTTTTATTTAGATGCCGATTCTTTTATATTGATTATGTTCCAGTGCTTGAGCAAAACAAATGGCTGCCCAGCTGCACATTTGGTCCTTTGTCATATGAAAGAGGAAGGCCAAATGTGCAAAGCTTTAACAGGGCTGAAACATCAAATAGGGAGCATTCTTTTAACTGTAAAATTAGAGGCTAGGGAGCAGTAAAATAGTCCAGGAAGCAAACGTGTTTTGATTAGAAGAAATTGTGGCTTGTTTTTCTGTGAGATAATTGATGCATAAACAGAAGACTCCCAGTTGAAGAGTGGCATCAATCTGGAATGAAAGAAAACAGAAACACTATGTTGTTTAGTAAAAACACAGGGCTCGAGCTTAAGGACGCCCTGTTGTCCCAGGGATGAAAAAAAAAACAGGATCGGGGAGGATTAAAGTAAAGAAAGAGGAAGAAAAAAAGTTATTGAGACTATGACTGGAAAGCTACTTCCAAAGAAATAGAGATACAGAGGGAGAGGGAGAGGGAGAGGGAGAGGGAGAGGGAGAAAGGGAGAAAGGGAGAAAGGGAGAAAGGGAGAAAGGGAGAAAGGGAGAGGGAGAGAGAGAGAGAGAGAGAGAGAGAGAAATGTTTTCATATGCAAACTCAGGCCAGTATAAAATAGCCTGTTCAAACATACCGTGTAGAAATTCCATGGAAACATCAGGACCGGCACCAAAACCTTGAAGTCAAAGCCAAGGTAGAACAGTCTCCAAATGGAAGTAGTAGCATTAGTTCTTCTAAAGTTCAAAATGCAGCTTACTGGTCAGCCTTTGTAAGACATAGTGAGGGATAAAGGGACTGTTTGTAAGAATCAGAAATTGCTTGTTAACAGCAACACCTGTGGCCGTTAAGGTCAACGAAAGTTCCATCAGTCCATCATATGTGTCTGCATAAATGTGTCTTTGTCATGTCTGGCTGTTTTTATCTGTTTGAGTTTAATTTTATCGTTGTATGGTGTCCTTGGGTGTCTTGAAGGCACTACCAAATAAAATGTATTTCTATTATTATTATTATTATCATAAGATACAATGATGCGTCCTGAAGCTAGAACTAGTGACATACCTCAGGGCTGAAGCAAACCTGTAAATAGTTTCCCCAAAATCAATGAGTCAGTAAAAAGGCCAGCAACTAAGATTTTTTTACTGAAGCGTTTTTTGATGCCATGGAAAAACAGGACTGTATCCTGAACAGACGGCCCCAGTGGGAATTTTAATTTCTTTGTGAGAAAGTCAATGAAGTGGGAAACCAAAATATAGTCCAACACCATGTTGTCCTGCTTCTCTCTCCGTCTCACACATTCTCAGTCTGTTACACACAGTTTTTCATTAGTGACCTCACCTAATCTCACATCCAAAATGCACACTAAAATAACACTACTGACCAATACATGTATTATTACACTGCCGTACTCTACATACACTACTCAATAGTGATAACTGTTACAGCCTATTGACACTACATTGCCCTCCTCACACAGTGGTGTACAAATAACTATCAGTTTAAAAGGGACTGTTTGTAAGAATCAGAAATGTCTTGTTAACAGCTTCACCTGTGGCCGTTAAGTCAACGAAAGTCAGCGTCCTGTTGCTCGCGCTTGTGCTCGCTCTACATAGACATGAACGAGCATCGCTCAAACAGTGAGGCGACACACGTCAGCTAAAAGCACAATATCACTCTATATTTCAGCTGCTTGGCAGTAATGTTAGCTGACCAGACGAAGGTCTCTCCATGAATCAATGCTGATCCTAGTGTTGGCTTTTCCTGCCTCAGCCTCCCGACCGCGGCCGGATGGGAACGGGGGAGACACCGGAGTTTTGGTCGGAGACGATAACGTTTCTCTCTGCGGAGCCCCGTCACTTCACAAGACACGGGAAACCTCTGTTTGGTCTGGAGGAGCTGCAGCAGTTATTTCTGCACAACGTCCACTGTTCATTCACTAGATATTCTCAGAGCTAAACTAACTCTTCTGCAGTGTGGAGTGTGCGCGCATGCACGTGAAAGTAGAGCGAAAGAGTGAGAACGGGCGCGGTGTGTGAGTGAAGGCAGGCAGAGGAGCAGAGTACAGCAGAGGACTCCGGTCCTGGAGACCAAAGCTACGGTCTCCCCCGCGTCCTCCGACCGCGGCCAACACTGTTTAACAGACAGGCTTCACTAAATACAACCAAGAGGTTTTGGTGATTCGTGTAGTTTGTGTTGGAAGTCTTGTCTGAAACAGCGTAGCAACAGGCCCGAAGCGCGCACGGGACACCGACCAGCAATTGATTTATATGTGTAAGAAGTTAAAAACAGTCCCCTTTAATGAATATGGGCATGCACATGAAATGCTTTTGAAAACCTTAGGTGTCATGTGATCAAGGCAATGGATGTGTTTTGTGGAACAATCCGCCAAAACACACTAATGCTACAGACAGAAATGTTTCCATCATCCTGAAAATAATTTCGTTTTTGAGCCCTGGCTCAGAATCTCACAAAACCAATCATGTTTCAGAGAACCGAAACAAACAGGAAGCTCAACATCTCTTGAATGCCTGGCAGGTCCTTTATCTCAGTGAACAGCAAGGTGTTGATATTCATAGAAAAAAAGCCTCAGGCGTAGTTTAACAGGACCAGGGCCTGAGTGTCATACTTATTATCTCTGGTAGGCCAACTCTCTCTGGAAGGACACAGGAAACACAACAGCCTTTCAAAGAAGATGAAATAAATAGCAGTTCCTTTAGCAGCAGACACCATGTCACTTGTTTCCCTGATTGAGCACTGATTAAAATCAGAGCTGTGTTATGCAGCCTGGATCAGCTACTTCCATTGCAGCCATGTGGGGCTTTGTATAAAAAAGGCTTTAGAGAAAATGTGCCAACCAGCATTACAAATCACCTTGATTAAAGGGAGTAAATAGGGCTAGGTGGTGGGTATGCCCAAACTGCGCCTGAGGCATTCAGGTGGATCACCAGAGGCAACATTATGAAGGATGAAAACAACATCCATATTCATGAGACATGTAAGCCCAGTGCAAAGTGATTTTAAACAACCCTGCCTAAAAAATACAATCATTAACAAAACATTATCTTTAACATCATTAGTCCAAAAGAAAAGATCAAGGTGCTCTCTGGGATGCTTTTTAAGAGCTAGAATTATTTGGTATTCACAGATTCTGGTAATTGTACCACTCATGGTAGACAGCGTGTTAGCTATGAACAAGGTAAAGAGCAGCAAAAAGCTTGAGAAATAACTAAACTCTTTTTTCTTTTACTGTAATAACAGAATATGTCTTGTTTGAGAGTAGGGCTTGCACGATATGAGGAAAAATCTGCAATGTGCGATAACATTGTTCAAGATTGCGATGACGATACGGACTTGCGACACATAAACAAATATTGAAGTGTGCACATTACCTGTACCTTATGTCGGCTTGATTGTCTTTAAATTCAGAACCGGATTTGACTTGAATATTTGAAAATAACTAGGCTACATGTTTAGAGCAGCAACAGTTATGTTTTAACAGCAAAGTCCACCTCATTAATATCTCACTGGAAACAAATCTAAAATGTTAATAAAATAAATAATATCCCGAGTGAAATTTATAAAGACTGAAGAACACGACATCAGTCAGTATCAGTCCTTCCTCCTGCCCTCCTCCATCAGTAAGTATCAGTCCTTCCTCCCGTCTCCTGTCCTCTGCTGATTGTGATTCACTGCTGCAGGTAACGTAACCACTGGTAGAGTGAGGGTGGAGCTGCTTTGTCTCAGCCAGCAGATCAGTTTAAGATATATGGCAAACTAACCTAAACAGGTTAGACTACATACCGCCAGCTTAAGTTTCAGCTTGTGTAGCCGAGGGTTACGTTGCACCTACACTTCATGAAGATAATAATGAATAACACAAGGCGTCGTGGTCTGCACCCTTGTCATTAACAGCGCATCACCACTTCACGCCTTTCCGTTCCTCCCTTCACACCTGAACTAAATAACCTGCATGTGTTACAATCCACTGTTAGCCGCCAAGCTCACGCGCTGTGCTTGTGTAACATAGCAGCGGTGGATGAGAGACTGCCAGACAGAGCAGGTTGAAACAGCCGTCTTTCCTCCATGTTTTCCTTCACTACCTTTTCTCGTCAATGTCATAGGTAATACTAAATCCCCAATGCTCCCATACAGCATCGCGAAAAAATACTGGTGGATCCTATAACTGTACTTTATCGTGTCCACTCGCCTTTTCCTTATACTGAGTGACAGCCGCACTCTGCACTTCATCCGTGCCAACTAAGAAGGGGCTGGGTCACGCGTCATATCTTTGGGGTACAAACACATGCACAGTAAAATCTTGGTCTGCACTCGCCGAAATTGAAGCCAATAGCAACGCCACGACCGCAGATTCAGTTACACTGCGCATGTTAAACCCCGTACCTCAGACCCATGTCCGCCCGCCCGTGTCCCAGCCTCCTTCCATAGGCCTTGATTTCTAGTGTGACAATAAACGGGAGCCTAACTTTACATGAAAAAGATACACAATCGGCCTCATAACTTATTTCAAATGAACCGAACCAATTCATACACGACCCGAACCGTGACTAGCGGACCGAACCGTGACTAGTTGACCGAACGTTCGGATTTTGTACCTGAACCGTTCCATCCCTTAGTATAGATTAAAACTAGTCCAAGTATGTATTGTGTGGACTGGAATCTTTGCTTAGTCATTTGGGAATCACACATCATCAATGCAGGGTCACCCTGACTGTTCTGCCAACACTAGCCACATCAGACACACAACGATGGACAGAACGAAGCCCAAGCTCAGAGGCAAGAGATTTCCCTGCTTCATTTTTATCTCTCAATAAAAGCAGAGGGAAGCTTAGCCTCTTCAACAAATCACAAAGCCCCACATTCACACTGATGTGATGAGGCTTGTCTAACACTAATGAAAGAAAATCATGCTCATATGAATTGCTTATTGGAATATCCAACCGAGCTATAATCAGTTTATTCACCCAAATGGTGATTAGGGTAACAGATTACTCCACTTACTTCTTTTAAGACATGCTCCCTTTATTTTGCTATTGCAACCCAAAACCCCGAAAAGTATTTCAAACCCCACAGGGTTGACACTGACAGTAACCAGGGGTTTTTGGGGGCACTGCTTGGCATACAACACAAGGAAGTGATTCTTTAAAACCTGATGGGTGGGGGGGGGGGGGGGGGGGGGGGTGTAATTTTCAAACAATAATACTCATTAAGCAAGTATCAAAATGTCAAGCAAACTAATCTTTGTGCAAACAAATCTTTATCTTCAAAGTCTTTCTAGCTGCTCCAATCAGCAGAGCCCCGAAGGCTGAGTAATAGGACCACTACTATGAAATGAAATGGCTGTTTTAAGGGCACAGGTCTTAATGATTTTCCACAAAATGTAATTAAAAGATATTGAATAAACATAAACCTCCTCATCCTCAGGTGCTTAGCTTGCCCTAAGGATTAACACTGTTTTATGCTTGGGCAGGTTGATCGCCCAAAGGTTTGAAGAACAATGAAATGTTTCATTTTTAATGCTGGATGGGAAGAGACTCTTTTGGTTTGGTCTGCTTAATTTTATATGAAGTAATGATCAGCCTTTGGTCTGCATAATATGATAGCAAGATGAAAATAACGCTGTTGTTCTCCATCAATAAATCTGTATTCAGAAGTAATCAATAAAAAAAAGTTATACAACCCAACAGAGCAATGTGACCACCTCGTACCGGCGATGTCTCAGATGAGCAGACATGGACAATTATTATTCATTCATTATCCGTAACCGCTTATCCCATTTGGGATCGCAGGGGTTGCTGGAGTCAATCCCAGCTTACATTGGGTGAAGGCGGGGTACACCCTGGACAGGTCTCCAGACTATCACAGGGCCGACACATAGAGAAAGACAACCAATCACGCTCACATTCACACCTACGGGACATTTAGACTCAACAATGAACCTAACCTGCATGTCTTTGGACTGTGGGAGGAAACCGGAGAACCCGGAGAAAACCCAAACTAACACGGGGAGAACATGCCAACTCCACACAAAAGGGCCCCGTTTTGAACCTGCGACCCTCTTGCGGCAATGCTAATCACTGCACCACCATGCAGCCCATGGACAAGATTAGTCCTGTATTTTCTTCATACGGTGGCATGCAAAAGTTTAGGTACTCCTAGTCAAAATTTCTGTTATGTGAATAGCTGTCTTTTTATAGCCTTCTCCTGCTTTGTGTGCATCAATTACTTAAGTTTTCAGAGTGCTGGGCAGCTGCTTAGAGGAGCCCATGGCTGCTGATTGTTGGGAGAGGGTTTCAGGAGTCAGAGTATAAAGCTTTGACATTTGCATCACCTGGCCTTTCCTAACAAGTCATAGCCCTAACATGCTAATTAAGGTCTGAGACCTTCGTAAAAGTTATTGGAGAGCTCAAATGTCTTGGAGCATCCAAACTTTTACATGGTGCTCTTTCCCTTTTTTTCCCACTCTAAATATTGTACAAAACAAAAATAATACACTCATTCTTAAAATGTTGAAAAGAATGTTTAATCTTTAACTTTATGCCTTTTGGAGATCAGCATATCTCCAACTCCCTTAACTATTCAAAGTACTAAAAAGTTTGACAAGGGGTGCCCAAACATTTTGCATGCAACTGTAGGTGTTAATCATTTCACACTCTTAAAGCTGCAGTCGGTAACCTTGAGCAAATGTGCTGAAATATCATTTTTATAAAACTGTCACTATATCCTGACAGTAGTGCATGAGACAGATAATCTGTGAAAAATTCCCAATAGTAGAGTCTCTAACGCAGCTGCCAATTACTGCTTCCGAACTCTGATCAAACTGTCAAACTAGGCAGTGCTGATCAAATATAATCAAGATTATGTTACTCTGATGCCTATTACTGGCCCCAGCTGTTTTAAGAAACATATTTTAGTGTACTGTTTAGCTGTAAAATGAGAATATTGAAAGTTCTGGCAGTGCACCAGTTGTTCTCCATCAGCTGGAGCAGCACCGAGTTCGCTGGGTTAATCAGGCTCTGTGGACAGCAATTTTTGCCAAACTGCTACCGCTACAATGTGCCTTCAGGTTATACATTTGTCTTTTATTGACAATATGCTCGTATTCGAGTGCCTTAGCTGTTAAAGTAAGAATTATGACCAATGAGCAACTGCAGAATGTTCAAATTTTCACAATAAATTAAAAAAATGTTATTTTCTGCATTTTCCTTGTTTCCCTATTGTACCGGAAACGTACCGAACTGTGACCCCAAAACCAAGGTACATACTGAACTGTGAATTTTGTGTACCGTTACAACCCTGTTAATAATGAATAGATGCTGTGCGCCATGGAGTATTACCTTCTCTTTGAAATGACACTCTAACCCTTCTCGTCCTCTATCCCCCCCAGATGTGAGTGATGGAAGCGGGGAAGCATGTTAGCTGAGTGGAAAGCATCCAATCAATGCTTTACACCAGCTGTTACAGTCTGGAGGAATGTCTTTGACCAGTCAATTATGTCCAGTACTGCAGACTCTACTTTAATAGATCTTGAGCCTAGAGTACTACCTTGAGAGCAGGAGTATTTGAGGGGCAGGAACAATAGCCCAGGAACCAAAAATGAAAATAATTAATGTGGTCAAAGAGTGCAGGTTAACTTCATGAGCTTCTAAAAAGGTTCCTGGAAGAGTTCCTGTGGTCCATGTGATGTGTATGTGGTCCAACGGAGCACTGCTGTTGTCATGGCTACCTAATAGACCGCGAGCTGGGCTGAGATTGATGAGCAGTGTTCTGTGTAATGTACGGTCATGCATTCAGGAACCACTCGGAGCATTGTGAGCAGTGTATTGCAGAGCTAACACACCATTTCAAACCTGAGCTGCATGTGTTTGGACAGCGGTCTGTGACACCAGAACAGGAGAGCCTGTGGAACAGTAGACCCAGAGCAGTGCTAAGTGCTGAGTCAACTATACTATTATTTATTTGCGTTAGTGAACTAAATATAGATAATGAACCAGGATCAACCTGAGGAGAGCTCCTTTGCCATATAGAAAAACTGCCAGGAATCTGGGAATTGTGTGCCCATACAGGACCCTGAACCTCAGCTGAACCTGCCACCTCTCTCCCAAATGAGATTACAGATTTATATACAGAATTCACCATAAATTATTAACTAGATACATGTGTGTTCCATCTGATCTGGAATATTCTTTTTACACCTGAGACTGATGACAACTTGAACAGAAACACCTGCTAACTACAACCTTCTCATATTATATTTCCCAACTTTTCAAGTTGATACGGACCACCTGAACGCCCAATATAAAAATCAGATTGTGAAATACTGAGAGCTGCTCAGAATACAAAGTGTCGGGCAAAAGAAGGCTGCTGTTCTCAGCTGCATTTAGACGGGCCTTTGCCAATGTCAAGAATTAACTTTCAATTTCAGCAAACATGGACAAGAAGTCCTTTAAGTGCTCTGAATAATGGAAATTTGAACATCTAAACTCCCTCTGATGGGGAAGATCATGTGACGCGAACGAAAGATCCAGAACAGTTACCGAGTGTGGGTGGTGGAAAAAAGTCCAGGTGTTTCAGCAGCGCAAGGACAGAAATAAGTATGGATTGATAGAGAAAGTGAAAAATAAATAATTTGAAAGTATATAAAACATTCCCAACCACGAGAGCACAGTGAAGCACCTGGACAGTGTAAAGCTCGCACACACATAAGCGGTATCTTGCTATTCATCTTTAAGACAGCCATGCGCTTTTTTCTGCATTTTGGATTTAATAACATAATGAATGGGTGGTAGCGGTCTAATTGGCACTACCACCCATCAACCTCAGCACAATGGGTGCCAGCACATTGTCCTACACTGGCACCCAAACATTGGAACTCACTCTTCCCCCCATGTGTAAATGTAATGTACCCAGAGGATTAACGTGAGCGATTTCAGAGCCACCAAATTCCAGCACTAGCAACAACAAAAAAAAAGCCCCCGTTAATTCATAGTAAACGTGACGCAAGAGTTTTCTTAATGCATCCAACGTCGGAGTAAACCACCTGTCCGCTTTCAAGTTTGTCTAATGTATGTGGAACCTAAAAGTAGCATGACTGATATATTCCATCATCTAGGCGCTTGTCCCAGGCACTGAACCGCAGCGGAGGAGACACAACCTGCCGCAACAGAAAAAGAATTCTAGCAGTTGTATATCTGACTGAGATCTGTTTCTCTACTGACTGACTAACTGGACTAACTGAAGGATGAGAGGTAACTGACACTCGTAAAGAGAAGGAGGTCTCTCTCTGTGTGTGTGCATGTATTATGTGTGAGAGATAGCCCTAGTGTTTTGTAGGCCAAGTTTGTTTTTAAGAAAAAAATATTATTAAAATCGTTAGATCAGATGTGGTGTGAAAGAAACCTGAGATTTCATTTTTTTTTAGGCCATATTGCCAAGCAATAAGCCCTAATTTGTGATTATTGATTTGTCTTTTTTCTGTTCAATTTATGCCACTATTATAGTATAAGGAGGGCTTGTCACAATCATGAATTTTAGTTGATGATTAATTGTCATAGAAATAAATGTGATTAACTATATATATATATATACATACATTATCATATATATATATATATATATATATATACATACATACATACATACATACATACATACATACATACATACATATATATATATATATATATACATACATACATATATATATATATATATGTGTTAATTTTATGCCACAGCGGTGCCGTTGTGTTTGACTTTAAGACCTAAATCTATGTTGGAGGTAGTTTGCTGAAACAAAGTTTCACCTCTTGCTCTGCTGCATATTAGGGTTGGACCATATGTTCAAATTTTCCAACCAGCCAACAGCGTTATTTTTTGTTGTCAGCCCAACAACCAGTGATTACCGATATATTATCACATGTGCTTCTAGACTTGTGTAGACCTACCTACCTAATGTGACAAAAACATGGTTCAACACAATTAATTTATTGTAGAAGGAGGCTTGTTTCATTTTCAAAAGTTATTATGCAACGTGGAAACACAAAGCCTGTGTAACTGTACCTGCTTCAGCTTCCAGACCATGGTTATTGGCACCAGCAAGAGATATGGTCTAAAACGAGCTGAAACAAAAGAATCTGCCCAATAGCAATAAGGTCTAGACAGCCGAGCTCTTTTTCTTTACGTTTTTTTTTTCCATTGGAATCTAGCACTCGTACAGCGTTTTGGATAACGGGTGGCTTTCCCCGGTTTTAGTGTTCTAGCAGCACAAAGGCTTTAACGAGTTGTCTGTGTGTGTGTGTGTTGGCGGTGAGTGTTGAGGTTGTTGGGTGGCGTTCTAGCTGTGAACGTAGGTGTAGCAGTTGTGTGTACAGTTTACTTGTCGGTGAATAAATGCTACGAAACTACAACTCCTCCACTCCACTCAGCGAGCCGGAGACTGGAGACGACTTCCTGTATCCTGCAACTCCGGCTCCGCCTCTTAAGGTGGGCTGTTAAGGTGGACCAGCTTTTCTCCTTAAAGTGACGAGCCGCTCCTCTGAGCCGCTCAGCTTTTGAGTTAATTATTAACATTTCTTTTAACCGTTTTAACCGATAGCGTTAATCGATTTAAAAGCTTAATGTCGGTTAACGGTTAATTATTAACATCCCTAATTATAATGATTTTGAATTAATTGGAATGTTTGTGCAATCTATTTCATATTAAACGAAGGTATTGACAGTACCGCCACACAGTGCCCTCTGAAGTTCTAGTCACCTTGATTGTGAATTGTTCATAGCTTCAAACAATTTTTTCACATTGGCTATTAACTTGACATTAGGACCAATAGCTCAGAAATTATTTTGTGTCCGACTGCCCATTGGTTTCCTAAACAATGCCCTGTAATGTTGTATGTTGTTAAGCTTTTGTATTTATTTGCCTTTAATAGGCCATTTATTGTGTTTATTGTATTTGTTTGTTGACTGTGTGTTACTGCTGACTGTACAACAATTTGCCTCTAGGGGATAATAAAGTGTTCCTTGACCCCTTGACTTCATGTGTGTGACAGCTTCCACAGCGCACCTGTAGTGGTTGTATGTTTGGAGGGGAAAGGGACCCTATGTGGAGTTTTTAGGCTGTGCAACAGAATTGGTTTAAAATGATAAACTTTTAGCTTATACCTTCCTCAACATGAGTATGTACTGGGCTGGCTTAGCTCATCACACACACACTACACTAACACCTGACTACTCTCATGGCTCATACTCACTTGTTCCTTCCAGGACCCTGCCAGGCCGCCTCGATGTCCGCATACAGGTTCTTCTCGGAGGGCTTGCGGTGCTGACCCCGTAGCCGGATGTAATCGTAGGAGAACACGTTGCAGTTGATCCCTGGAGCCGAGGCGATGTAAAAGCTGCACATCTCGGCCCAGGTCCAACGGCGTTCCGTGGTGAGAAGAGCAGCGTGTACCGGTCTGTTCGGGGCGCAGCGCACGAACATGCAGCCGACCCGGTTCCCCCGGCTGCTCCTGGTGCTGAACATCTCCACCCGCGTCCAGCTCTCTCTGAGAGTACTGCAGTCCGCCCGCTCACTCAGGTGTAGGCTGGTCGCCCCGTTAGCATCGCTGTGCACCGAGTAGGTGGGCTCTGGGGGGAGGAAGGCGAGCTTGCCGCGATGCGGCTCGTGGGATCAGGGCGGGACAGCAGAAGAGCCAGCACAGTTCACCCAGAGAAACAGCCATTCATCCTGGGGGCCGTGCCGGGCATGTGACAGGCCGGGCTGACCTCTGAATTCACTTCTATAACACACAACAGACAGATATCTGCAGGTCTGAGCTCCTATTGATGTCCCATGAACAGACTTTAAGGAAGAGATGTGATGACCGTCTCTGGGTCTCTAACAGCTAACGGTAGCTAGCGGTCTGCAGCTAGTTAGCGTTAGCTAGCTAACAGCTACACTAACACTTGATGGAGACTAGAGGAGAACTACAACACAACCTTTACATGCATGTCTTTGTTCAGCACTAAACTATGCAGCGATGAGTCTCGATAGTACAGTTCCGCCCTTGAAACACACACATATATATATATACTCGCTACACGTAGAGATTAGTTGCTAATGTCTAGTAAGAATGAGAACGGCCATTCCTTCAGACACAAGCCGGCCTTCCGGTTAATACCGGATATCCTGTTTGGCTTTTATTGTGGTGGTTAAAGTTTTTTTTTAATGTCAACTTATTTATGTTGAGATAAATATATATATTATGAGAGAGAGAGAGAGAGAGAGAGAGATTGTTCTAGTTTTGATATAGTGTTAGGAGGGGTGATACTGTAAGATTAGATACATTTTTGTAAAGATGTATTTATATACAGTAACATATTTTATCTTGCTCCTAATGTTAGATCTGGAACTATATAATAATAGCACACGTTACTGCTTGTAAGGTGAGTGATGATTAAGACTTGTCGGTACTCGATATGAAGTAAGAAGTGATGTGCCACCTTTTTTGGTTATGGGTGTTCAGTTGTCCTAGGCTTGCGTGAGTCATTAATGTGGATGCTTGTTGCAAAAAAAAAAAAGGAAAACCTGAACACAAATGTAAAAGAAGAAAAAAAAAAAAATTACTTTTACTGTATGTTATTGAAGTTTGTAAAATGTCAAAATGTGCTACATGTGTTTTATGGTTACATGGTTTAGGTATATTTCACAGTTTTGAAGTACAAATATCAGGGGATTTGGGTATATCTTTAATGTCTGGTATTTGTGATAACCTATGGTAGATTGTCAGGATTTATAGCAGAATTGTCGTTATAATTATTTCCATTCATCTGATTATATGATGTGTTATTGTTTTCATATTCAACCAGCAGTTACAGGCTACTGATTGTCTCTTTGTTTCAGTGTTGAGATTAGATTTATTTTTCATAAACTCTGAAATGAGGACATTTCATCTGAAGAGGGGGAAGAATGTAAGATTAGATTTATTTTTGTAAAGATTTATTTTATACAGTATACATATTGTAGTCTGCTCCTTAAGTTAGATCTGGAACTATATAATATAGCACACCTTACTTGCTTGTAAGGTGAGTGATGATTAAGATTGGTGGAGTGATATGAAGTAAGAAGTGATGTGCCACCTTTTTGGTTATGGGTGTTCAGTTGTCCTACGCTTGAGTTGAGACATTAAAGTGGATCCTGTTGCACTGACAAAGCTCTCCCCATGCTCTTGCTTTACCCACAGCCCTACAGTAGTTTAATAAAGTAACAAGTAAGTTTATAGTTAAGGCAACGAGAAGCCTGCCTTACAATACTAAGGATGCTCCAGGGCGTTATCGAGCCATGATTTCAGGCCACCCAAAAAATCCTGAACACAAAAATGGAGAAAAACAGTTTGACAGTCTAACTCAACAATTCAATACTATATACTGTAGTTCACAATCTTTTCAGCACTTATTTTTTTAACATGTATAATGTGTTCAGAAAAAACTCTCTGATTTTACTTTACCCAGACTTTAACATTCAAGATTAACTTTATTGTCCCACAGAGGGGGAGATTTGTCCTGAGCTTTTCACCCATGCTACAGCCATAAAAGACAACATTCCACATACAAAAAAAACTACACATAATGGTGTTTAAGTTGGCAACCAGAAAAAGCAAACACGTCAACAATAGTAATAAAAGCAAAAGAAGTCCCTTTTTCCAAAATTTTCCTTATATAAAAACAAGGATCATCAAGTGGCCATCTCTAATCCGCCACTATTTAAAGCTTTACTGACACAGGGATACATTAATTTTAAAATGTATTTAATCTCCTTACGACGGACTCTGAACAGCTACCAGAGGCAGTTAGCTGGTACTCAGAGAGTAGAATGTGGGATAGGTCAGTACACTATTCTACTGGCTCTGTCTTAGTGTTGGCCTGTCGTAAGTAGACTGCAGGGACGTATGCGGTTTGACCCCCATAATCCTCCATGCAGCTCTGCTATCAGTCGGACCAGTTTGGACTGAGCTCTGCCACAGACGAGGTTACCAACCAAGCTGTGATGCTGTATCGTAATCTGTAATGTAAGGCTGTCTAAGACATGCCTGATAAAAAAAAACACATTACACTTGAGGATTTTTGATGCTATCGCCAAGTGTACATAAACAAACGCTATAAAGTGGACTTCAGAGGTAAAGTATGCTTTGGGCCTTAATTTTCTTAGCAACCCTGTCTTTTGAAACGGTCTGAATGAGACAGCAGATGGAGGGGAGACAGGTGATCAGAGAGGGGACGAGGACGGGAGATGGAGAGACAGTAGCTGCAGCTGGACTCAGTTGTCTGTCGGAGGGCTCTTTCAGTGCCACTGTAGCCAGCGATGATGGTAACGTTACTGATCTCCGTTTCAGCGGCAGTTTAGTGAAATGGACTGTTTTGTCCTTTGTTTTTAACATTGTAAAACTCATCTTTACATCCAGGAGCAATACAATAGTGTCCCCTCTTTGTTTTCTTCTGTCCTGTGTCTCCTCAGTCTTCGTCTTTCATGCTCTCTATCTGTTGTAACTCAGCCGAGCCGACTAACCTCTGTGACGAACAGGCTAGAGTACTGCAACATGGCGGCGCTCTTGTCACAAAAAGATCAAACGTATGTTCTTTTTTTCTTGTTAATGCTGACATTTGTCACGTTTGTCTTTATAATAGTTCATTAGAGTGGAAATCCATTAGTAAACCAGCTTAAACTTGGCTTGAACTGTCTCATTTCCTCCTTTAAGTACACACTTAGTTAAATTCCACCACTGTTATCCAAAGCTGACTATAGCGTACAATCTGCCTTCAAGTTCCATTGTTGTCTTAAAACACATCAGTGAGTCACACTGCTGCACTGGGTTCCCTCATTACCATGAACACACCTTCCTGAGATTGACAACCAATCAACTATCCCTAATGAGAATCTTTGACCATGACAGCTGGCAATTCAGATGTAAGAGTAGAGTGGGGCATTTGGAGCAGAGCTAGTGCTTATAGAGTGTGTGTGTACGAGAGTTATGGCTAGAAAGGATCCGTCTTGTATTAAACTCTTGCGAGAGTTTGTATGTGTTCGTGAGAGTTTGTGATCATGGGTTTACCGGCAGGCAGCCTTGCCGTCATTGAGCAGGCCTGTATCTCTACACTTGTAGAGGTGTAAGGTTGCATTTGCAGCTCTGTGTGACATATTAACATGCTTATTTGAATGCACTGTGTAATTTGTTTTAGATTTAAGTTCTAGTAATGTAATGAAGTCATGAATCAAGGTTAAGGTTATAATCTTAAAGGTCACCTATTATGCTAAATGCACTTTTCCATGTCTTTTAAAAATCAATATCTGTCCCTACTGTGTCATAGTATCATAAAAGACCCATCCTCTCTCTTTTTCTCCCTGTCTTCATCGTCCGAAAAGTGTGGGTAGCACTTCCTTACTTTCTGTGACGTCGGGCAGGAATTTCATGCCATATAAGGGTTTCCTGTTAGAACAACGGTTAGAACCCTAGCTAGGTGACCCCGTCCACAGAGCGTCAATCCGTCGCCTCGTAACTATAAGCAAAGTCTGCTCCTACTTCTGTTAGTCTGCAAGAAACCAGCAGAACAGTCCTCAGTACTCCCATCATCTAAATATAACATGTTACACTGTTTAAACAGCTGATAATTTATATATTATATATATTTGATGTCATACATGTAGAAGAGTACAGGTATAGTAAATAGTGACTGTAAGCCACACCAACACATTTCTGTTTCACAGTCAAACTTATTGAGTAGACAGATGACAATATTTAATTATCCAGTGTTTTAATTCCACCTTTCAGTTATGTTGACATGGGTAACACGATAAAGTCTTTCAGCTACGGTGTGCTACAATAAGCTAGGGTAAGGTAGGGTTTAGCTCCGGTGAGTGTAACGTTAACTGGTCTGTAGTCATGGTAACACAGAGACAGCTCCTACAGTAAATAATATACCATTACTCTGATTACTTTCATACGTTTATCAGGTGTCTTTTACCAGAAATAATGAACTGACTACTGTTTCACATCTTCTATTTTCCACCCTGATGTTCGCTGTGTTTACACACCGTCACATAGCGGTAGCATGTAGCTACATGCTAACATATAGCTACATGCTAACACGTTAGCTCTGTAATGTAGCTACATGCTAACATGTTAGCTCTGTATCTCCATGTAAATAGAACTATCTGCTCTCCACTGGAATTGATTCTGTCGGTCATTTCTCACAGATGGACCTGTAAAGACAAACGTAAAACAGAGTGTATGTTTTACGGTTTACAGAGTTTATGCACAACGTAAATACTGAGCTAACTAACGCAGCTATAAATAGATATTTACCGGAGCAAAACAGGTAGGCGCTGAATCTGAGTTTTTCAGACAGAGGCTGAATGAGGCTCTATGCAGGCATATTCAGGCTGACAGTATGAGAAGAATAAAGGTTTTTTTGAACATTACAGCATGTAAACATGTTCTAGTACAACATTAAAATACATCTATGAACCTGGAAATGAGCATAATATGAGACCTTTAAAGTTACAACGAGGTACTTTCATTTTGTGTTGATTTTGGCGGTCCCTGTGGACAAAAGCTGTAGTGTTTCCAAGCACCAGAGTCCCTTTAGAAAACCTCTTGTTTTACTACAGCAGCAGGGTCTGACAGTCTGCCCTGCTTTGTGCTGGTTCTGGTTCTCCTGTACTTCCCTCCGGTGTTGGCTCCCAGCGGGGACCGGCGGAAAAGCCAGGCGAAGCTCTGCTCGGCACTGAGTTCTCCACCTCCCGCAAAAGCTCTGACTACTGGAAACCCGGATCTGGGTTTCTGGTCGCTGCCGGAGGCCCCGCTGAAGAGAGCTGAATTAGTTTCTAGTGAACCTGCATGATTTTGTCTGTTTACAACGTTCATTCTTCTCTGTGAAGGGGCATCCGATCCCTTTGAAATTGATTCCCCCCCCCCGAGTTGCTCCGATTACAACGAGAACGTGACGTCATATTTACACAAGACGGATCCTTTCTAGCCACAAGTGAGTGGTGAAGCAAGAGAGAGAGCAGTGGCGACGGGAGCGAGTAACGTTGTCGACTCCGGCCCAAGCCGCTCTGGGCTACTGTAGAAACGCCGGCGCAACATGGTGAGTCCATGGGGAGGACCTGCTCCCTATGTAGATATGAACGGCTCATTCTAAGGTAAGGAAAACACAACAACTCTTATTTTCAGGTGATTATACTGTAAAGGAAACATGCTTATTAATATTATATTCCATTTCTGCAAATATACCCCTCCCTCCCCCCACCCCCACCCCAATTGTTACACACTGGTCCTTTAACTTGCCCAAACACAAAATCATTGATCATGCTTCAGTTATCACAAGCATACTGTAAGTACAGTATTCACTAACATAACAATTTATTTATGTTTATAAAATAAAATAGTAGGATTATTGTATGCTTCTTATAAACATATTTGTTAATGCAAATTAGTTGTACATGAATGTCTTACAAACATATACACTATTCATCATACAGCAGGCAGTGCAGTCACAATGCAGAACACAGGATGTCATTACTATATTTCAGACAGTAACAGCAGAAGCATGCGTCCATTTCAAATCACCTGAGAGGCAGAGGAGGATCGGCTCCAGAGACACATCTCAGCGCCGCCACTACTAACCATATGGAAACAGGAGCCGGCTGCATTTGTCATGGCCTGGAGGAGGGGAAGCCATCACTAGACAGTCTAATGTGTTCACATCTAACAGACTGCAGAGATTGAGTCTGTGCCAAGCTTCCAATACAAATACAGCAGAATAAAGTGTCAATCGCTCAACACCATATGTCTGATATTTGCAACAGATAGGGTAACGCTATGTTTTTTCCAAGCATATAAGTAGAATATATAGTCTGACACCTAACCTACGATGTCTCACTCTTCCAAAGGTATTCTGCACCAAAGTCTGGAACAAAGCCTCTGCAGTCTACAGATTCTAGGCCTGCCGGACACAATTTATTTGGGAGAAAACAAGACAATATGGGATCATGAACCTGCCAGCATGAAACATCTCAAGTCCAATTAAATTCAACCTTTCACCTCCCCCAGTGAATCATTTAAATGTGAAACTGTTTTTTTTTCTCTCTTTCTTGATTCCATCCATGCAAGTGTAGCTAAAAAGAAAATTATGCGTTGGCAAAAAAGGGTCACTCCTTCTTCCGTGTCATGATGAACACCAAGCAAAAGTCAACCCAGATCTTCCATGTCTTTGTTACTCGGTGAGAACAGGTGCTGATATTTAAAGAGAAACTTTAAAGGGACTGTTTGTAAGAATCAGAAATTGCTTGTTAACAGCAACACCTGTGGCCGTGAAGTCAACGAAAGTCAGCGTCCTGTTGCTCGCGCTTGTGCTCGCTCTACATAGACATGAATGAGCATCGCTCAAAACAGTGAGGTGACACACGTCAGCTAAAAGCACAATATCACTCTATATTTCAGCTGCTTGGCAGTAATGTTAGCTGACCAGACGAAGGTCTCTCCATGAATCAATGCTGATCCTAGTGTTGGCTTTTCCTGCCTCAGCCTCCCGACCGCGGCCGGAGGGAACAGGGGAGACGCCGGAGTTTTGGTCGGAGACGATAACGTTTCTCTCTGCGGAGCCCCGTCTCTTCACAAGACACGGGAAACCTCTGTTGGTCTGGAGGAGCTGCAGCAGTTATTTCTGCACAAACGTCCACTGTACATTCACTAGATATTCTCAGAGCTAAACTAACTCTGCTGCAGTGTGGAGTGTGCGCGCATGCACGTGAGAGTAGAGCGAGCTGAGCGAGTGAGAACGAGCGCGGTGTGTGAGTGAAGGCAAGCAGGCAGAGGAGCATAGTACAGCAGAGAACAGTCCCTTTAAAGGAGACATATCATCCACATTTTTAGGTTTATACTTGTATTTTGGGTTTCTACTAGAACATGTTAACATAATTAATTACATAATTTTTCTCATTCACCCTCTGTCTGAAACGTTCCGTCTTAGCGCCTGTCTCTTTAAGACCCCCTCCTGAAAAAGCCCAGTCTGCTCTGATTGGTTTGTGAGAAAAATATGGTGCACCTTGCAAAGGTAGTTCTCAAGCTTAAGCTGAATGGCTTGTTGCAGCCCACAAAAAACTGACCTGGTAGGCATTCCAGATACCGCAAATGTGCACAAGCATTGAAAAAGTGAGTTTTTCATGATATGTCCCTTTTAGAATATTTAGTGGATTATATGCGCAGTCACTTTGTTATACTATCAGTATTAGGGATGTTAATAATTAACCCTTTAATCGACATTAAGCATTTTAACCGATTAACGCTATTGGTTAAAACAGTTAAAAGATTTATTAATAATTAATTAAAAAGCTGAGCGACTCGTCACTTTAAGGAGAAAAGCTGGTCCACCTTAACAGCCCACCTTAAGATTAGGTTAGCAAAACCCGTGGCGCAAATTAAGACCATTTATTCACCAACAAATAAACTGTATACACACTGCTACACCTACGTTCACAGCTAGAACGCCACCAACAACCTCACACTCACCGCCAACACACACACACGGTCTGTTGGAAACTCGCTAAAGTTACGAGCACGAAGCCTCCGGCAATGCTAGAGCTGCTAACGTAGCACAAATACGCACACTGTTTGTCGGACACTCGCTAAAGTTACGCCGGGCAGACACACAGCTGACAACCTGCTAAACTAAACTAAATGTGTGGTGGAGACTTTTACTGGGAAAGTGTCTGCATGTCCGCGACACTACACGCAGCATCATAGCTGCTAAGTTAACGCTCCCGGACGGTGAACTGGGGACTCAGTTGTCTGTTGTGCTCCTACACTGCAGCTGGCGCACCGCTGCACGCGAGGCACAAAGATTTTGTCGGTTAACGGTTAATAATCGGCTAACAGGCATACCTAATCAGTACAGCAGGTTCCCATCATATATGGTGCTTATCACGACAGCAGTTCTTCACTTTTGTACAGTGAAAACCAAGCAATGCTGCATTCCAGACCAAAAACAAAAAAAGAATACAAGTGTTAAATCTTTCTTTAATAGTGATACTACTACTACTACTACTACTACTACTAATAATAATAATAATAATAATAATAATAATAATAATAATAATAATAATAATTATTATTATTATATTGGTTTAATCTGTATCAACTTTTCAAAAAAAGGCTATAAATTAAATTAAAAATGTAAGATAATAGAGCAGTCACATAAAAGAAATGATGAACAAAAAATTGTAAAAAAAAATTAATAGAAAAAGCGAGATAAGCCAAAATAGATAATTTAAAGACTCACCATATGTAAAACTGTTCTTGCTGCACTTATCTCTACAGAAAGGTCTTGGAGCCCTAACAGCAAGGACACCAAAAAGACAAACAAAAAAAACCTGCACACTGCTGTCTTCCCAATTTCTATTTCCTTCTACACAAACTTGACAACTGTTCAACCACTAGTGGTCATCCTCAGGTAAAAAGGTTGGTTTACAATTTGAATATTCTTGCTTTAATTAAAAATGAAATCCTTGAACATTAGACAAGTCCTTTAACAGTGTCGGTTCTATTCCTCATTTAATTTTTTTTATTTTTTTTTAGGGCACAGTGCAACAACCCTGGGATTTAATATTTCATTTTATGTAAATATTTCTTGTGTCCACTGTAATGGTGTATCCCTGTTAATATTATAATATTAGACTGCACCCCTGCACTATGAATTGTTTTATTGAGGTGATCTAAGGAGAGCTCATTAACAAGACTACATTTTGTAGTACAATGAGTATGGAGTGTAGATATATTTTATCTTCACGTGATTTAAGACTCTGATAACAGTGTGAAGTGGCATGGTATTTTTTTCACTTTTATTTGTAGATAAGTACGGAGCTCCCCGAAGGGTCACGGTGGGATTTTTTTTTTTTCTGAACTACTTTTGTGTTCCCTTGCAATAAGTTCTCCTTTCCTTCACCACATCTTTGCGTTACCTCACAATAAATTTTGCGTTTCCTCGCAACAATGTTATATTCCCCCGATCCATAGGAACAGATAGTGTGTTGGTCCAGTCCAGCTCTACTGCACTTTGCAGATACTACAGAAAGGAGAGACGATGTGTCACTTTACATGATGTATTTATTGCTCATTACTAGGAATGTGCATTCCAAGCAAAAATACTATTTGAAAATCACTGGGTATTATTTGATTATTATTAGAATAATACCCCCCACGCACACATACACATATCCCCCCGCAGCAGCTGCTCTGCGGGGAGAGACAGACAGTGGGGAAAACGACATGTAGTGTCGGCACATTTTCCCATCTAACACTATGGATTAAGAGTTTATTTCGACCATTTTGTTGGAACAGTGGAAGAGGCCGGTGGAAAGACAAACCAAGACAGTTTTGGTGAGTTTTATTTTGTTTCTGTCGGGTTTGAATGACGATATGCTCAGGTGCTGTATCACCTGATCTACCTGCTGAAACTACTAGGAGTGTGGCACCGCTTGCACGCAGACACGACGTCGGGGTTCACTCGCGGCGGTGCAAGGCGTCTGCCCGGGGAGGGTGGTCCGGTGTCAACGGGCCTGGCATGCCATTCGGAACCTTAAACCAAGTGCGGCGCGGCGGCCAAACCTGGTCGCCTGCCGTGCACCCCCGGGTACCCAACTCTCCTCCCTCCTTCGGAGGGAGCACAGGGGTTTGTGGAAGCGGCACACACACACATACACACCCCTGCGCTAACAGAAAAGAGCCGAATTGAACGTACCACACAAGTTTTACCGGTAGTAACGTTACTACCAGGCAGCACCTGCAACGGTTAATACAAGGGAAATATATATTTTTTAAGATGGGACGAATAGTCACATAAATTATTCAATTTGTTTATAAATAACGACTTAGAAAAATCAAAAATCAGAACTCATCCCTGCTCATTACTCCTTTCGAAAGGCTGAGCTCTGGCAGTATGCAGCCACTGGCTGTGCGCTCACCCGCTTTGAATGATATCAGCTGATTGAATGGGCGTCATAAGCAGTCATCAGCTTCATTGAAATGGGTTAGAAGGGGCCTGCTACACCTACTGGTAGGTTCAGAGGGCCATTATCATATGTTCTAGCCCAGTCACACAGCAGTTTGTGTAATAGTCACGAAATTGTAATGTATTGATTTGTGTTACATAGACATGATTTCACATATTTTTCGTGATGGTCAGCACAAAATCAATTTGTATGTAATCCACGCAATTGTGAACCGGGAAGTAAAGAGCGGTGAAAGCCGTGTGGGGAGGAGGTCGGGGTGGATGGGTGGGTCAAAAAACACAGGACTTTTGCCCAGGAGACCGGTGTTTGTGTCCGGTGTGAAACCACAAGTCAAAGTTGATTTATTTGGCATGTAACTTCCGTACTTAAGCTACGACACTTTCAGAATTATTTTAACCCAAACCACGATCTTTTCTCAAAGCTAACTGAGTAGTTATTGTCACGGAACTTCCATTCTTAAGTTACGGCAATTCCGGTGTAATTTTAACACAAACCCCGATCTTTTCCTAAACCTAACTAAGTAGTTTTGTTGCCTAAGCCTAACCAAGTCGATCTATTCGTAAACCTAACCAAGTAGTTTTATTTTGAAAAGACTGGAGTGGAAATTGACACGTGTTGTTGAAAGTCGTGTCGAGCGTCATGAAAAAAAAAGGGGAAATTCGTATCTATGTACATGAATCAAATAGATTGAATTTCGTGACTATTTCACAAACCGCCGTGAGACTGTGTTGTATATTCGCATGGTTAATCACTGATACAAATCTCTAGTGGCCGTAGTAATTATGACGGGAGCAAAGGACGAAGTCAGGTGACGTAGTATAAAGAGTGACAAAGTCCATTTGGGATGGTCGGGGGTGATGGATGGGACAAACAAACACAAGACTGTTGAATTATTTTACAAACAAATAAATACTGTATAGAGTAAAAAACATGAGGCTGCATCCCGTCTTCTGTCTCAGTCCGGCCACAGCACCTTAACAACATCATAGACAATGTTCTTCTTGGACAATACTGCAAATACAGTGCAGGAAGGAATATAGTTCCCAATCTCATATGAAACATACTTTCTGTTTACAGTACTAAGGTCCACTAGCAATACTATACTACAGTATTGCCAGTATTACTACTGCATTGATATGCATAACATACACATTGTTTCAGCTTCTCATTTATGATTCATTTACATTCCTAACACAGAGTGAGTGCAAACAAAGGCATATTGTTCATTTCAGTACATACTGTAGGATTGTCACATGAAATGAATGCAAACCAATGGTGGCAGGAATAATGTGTTGAAAGCAAACAGATAAATAATGTTGATAAATTGTGAATAAAGACCTTAGCACTAGTGATGCAGTAATACTGCTTTTTATCAGACCGAGTACAAGTACAAGTACTTACATTTGGGTACTCGCCGATACCGAGTACCGATACGAGTACTTCTCTGTGCCAAAAGACCCTCGTTAACAGCCAGGTGGAGGGTGTGAGCGACACACGGCAGGCTGGGGAGTCCCGCATACGTCGGCTTGGAAAGGCTTGGGGCAAAGGTGGCTCGCGGCCGCAGCTTTACAGCGCTCCCTGTCCGTGCCTCGCTGCACCGTGACGGGGCCCCCTTCTCCCGGTGCGACTGTCGACCGGGGCGGACTGTCCTCAGTGCACCCCAACCGCGTCATGCCGCCAGGGCGGGGTTCGGCCCACGTAAAAGGCGGCAGGGGCCTGCGGCGATGTTGGCATGTGACCAAGGAGTCTAACGCCAGCGCGAGTCAGAGGGTGCACGCAAAACCCCATGGCCCAATGAAAGTGAGGGCCAGCGAGCGCCGGCTGAGGTGGGCTTCCAGCCCAGCGGGGTCGGGCGCACCACCGGCCCGTCTCGACCGCACCGGCGGGGAGATGGAGTGAAAGTAAAGTGGTATCGGTGCCGTTGTATCGGAGCCGTTTTGAGAGTACGAGTACATGAGCACAGTATCGGTATCGGTGCATCCCTACTTAGCACACTATGTCTTGGTTGGGAAACAGCAGGCAAAAGCATTTCACTCTAACATGTAGCTCATGATATTTTTATCTGTTGCTTCCTAGAATCAGACTCAACTGTTCTGTGCGTTTCCTTTGTTATTCTTAAGGATGTTTTTTGTTCTCGGCCCTGTCTTGAACCACAGATCATGATCTCACCGAGTCTGACTGATTAAATAAAGGCTGAAATCAAGAGAAACATTCACCATATCAAATATCTGCCTGAGCAGTCATTTTGGAGCCACATACTTGATCTAACACAATATTTTCACATGGCAGCACTTGAATGCAGGTTCCTCGCTCCCAGACATAGCAGTGGTAGTTGTGACTCGGGAGATTTAATCTGCAATTCAAACGAGCAGCGAGAATCAAAGCGAGCTGAATATACTGAAAATAAACAGAATATATTTACATTCCTCTAACCTGTCCTCTCGATTCTGGAGGTGAAGTCTCAGTAGTCCTGTGTCACAGCTGAAGGATTTCATTACAATCAGTGTTTCAGTCCTCCTGCATGAACAAATACATTAAAGCCAACTTCAGGATTCCACAGTTATGTGGATACAAATATGACTCTGCCACAACGATCATCAGAGTGAAATGTGTTTTCAGTTTGTCTTTCATTTCAACAAATTAGCAGAAGAGCCTGTAGGGAACGGTACTTGTACGAGTGCAGAGTTAATTTTAGGCTTGCAATTAAAAACATAATGCAGTAGGTGTTAAGATTGCCACGTCTCCTAATGAGAGCCGTAATTTACTCTCCAACCAGAAGAGAATGTATGCTTGGAAGAATATAATGTATGCGTATGAGAAACAGTATATAGAGGCAATGGGTCATTTTCCTCACCTGCTAGCAGCAGAAAAACAGTGTGTTTGAGGGGTAGCCTACTGAGTAATTTACTGAGAAATTATCTACTAATTATCTACTATTATCTACAATTTAAGGTCAATGACTGATAGAATAGTTTTAAAACGGTGTTTTAATTGTGATTGGCTCAAGAGGCTGCTATGTGGGGGTAGTCCAGGCAGCAACCTCCAGGTCTAAAAAGTGAAGCCAATGCAGAAGTGCCCTAAACTTGCATTCTTTCTAATAACCAGCAGGGGGCGACTCCTCTGGTTGCTAAATGAAGTCAGATTGTATAGACTTGATTTATTACCTCAGTAAACATTGTAAACATGAGTTTATGGTCTCAATCGCTAGTTTCAAGTCTTCTTCAATACAGCATGATGTTCATTTAGTATATTATGGTCCCATAATACCGGACCAATTTCAGAAATTGTTGTCCCCATTAGTCACTAAGGGCGTATTCGCACCCGCCTTGTTTAGTTCAGTTGAATGAAACCCTGGAGCGTTTACCCTATTGGTGCGGTTCGTTTGGGCAGGTGTGAACGCAGCAATCGCACTCGGGTGCAGCACCAAAACAAGTGAATCGAGACCTCCTTGAAGGGGTGGTCTCTGTTCACTTCCAAACGAACTGCGGTACGGTATAGTACGCTTCGTTTGTGGTGAGAACATGATTCGACCCCGATCTGGCCCAACTGGATAAAGCATTGCGTCTTTTTGGATTAAACCAGCGCTGTGCATGTCAACATTACTACAAAAGAGCCAACGCTTGCCCTCCCTATTCACATCAGTACTGAACAGGTGTAACATCAGGCTGTGTTGAAGACCACGGGCATACCTGATGGATCTTCGGAAAAATTTTCGGCCGATTAGCATGTCACAGTTTAGGAGGGTTAATGCACGCCTCCTCCTCCGTACATCTTGATATGCGCCTTCTGCGACTCCTCTGCATCTCTGCATCAATACATTGTTTTCCAGTCACAGCCGCGCCTCATTTTCAAACTGTATCGTTTGCCTTGAGTGAAAAATTGCTACAGGGTAAAAAAAAGAGATGACCAGAACCAAGATCAAGCCGCGTAGTTGTCCCTCCATTGTTGAGTTCTGGAAATTCTGACCAATTAGAGAGCAGTTTCTTTGCGCACCAAAATGATTGGTCCGCTTTTAAATGCTGCCGTGTGAACACAAACCAAACTCGAGGCAATATGCAGCATGGTAACAATTTGGTCCCTGATTCAGACCAGAGCAAACCAACTACAGGTGGGAAAACACCCTTAGACACAACAACATGGGGAAATAGGGTCCATGTTGAAAAATACCTAAATGACCCTTTAACCAAAGTCCATTTGTTGCCTCGACCTAACCACAGATGGGACTCAGGATGTGAGCCCTGAGGCCTGTACTATGAAGCAGGATTTTCCTTCCTACGACGGTGGTTCACTTCTTACCGGGCTAGATCGCCATGGTAACTTATGCTGAACTGTGTCACTGTTAGTCTGGATTATGTGTTTAACTTCATCGTATGTGTCTAATATTATAGTTTGCTCTTGGTTTGTAAAACATGCCGTTCTGCTGACAGTAGACTTGTCCATGTCTGTGATTGGTCAGATGCTGTACACATGCACCCTTTCATGTGAACGCGCTCATACCCAGATATAGAAACCCTGGGTTGATTTACCGAGTTGATAACCACCGTCGTAGGACCGTCTGGCGGGATCTCGTTTGTTAGGGTTAGTTAAGCCAGATAAGGAGAAGATACTCTGGGTATGTTGAACTCGCTTCGTAGTACAGACCGCTGGTCTCCTGCACTTTGAATGTTCTCAATGCATATTTTCATATTACTGCATCATTTCCTGCTTTTATAGTCTTTTAGATTTCTCTATGCATTTCCAGCACTCATAATCCATCACATCACAACCAAGCTGTCAACAGTTTTCACTGGAACTAATGTCTGCAGAAGAAATTGTCCCTATACAACAGTTGACTGTGAAGTCTGTGGATTATACAGAGGAAACTTATTTCTGCAGAGAGATGTTTTTATTACTTATTTGTTTACTTCCTTACTTACACACACACACACACACACACACACACCCTTCCCTCTGTTCTATTAGCGTGGAGACAGAAACATCATACATATGTACAAAACTATGTGCATAGATACCACCAGAGGTTAGTGAGATATATTTTCTTTTTCTTTTGGTAATTTGAGTGAAGGGACCCTTTAAAGTGGTTGATATTAATTTTCTAGAATGGATGAACACCAATGGCTGCTTGGAAGGCAAGGAAGTACACTCGGAAAAAAAAGTTTGGAAACTTGTGTTTGGTGGATTATTTCTCTGTTGTTCCAATGCTAATGGTCATTGTATTTTACATGGTTGGACAGCCTGTTTATTTACCTTCGCAATGATGTCCAACTTGTAAGGATCATGTATTTGTGGGATGAGCAGCACAACTGATTATGTGGGTAGCACCCAAGAAAAATTTGCCAAAATGCTCTGTCAATGGTAAACAGTGTATTCTCCTGTTGGTATTGACTCTTGTTTTGAGTTGTTTGGTGGATTGGATGATTGAACTCTCTATCAATAACAAGGAACAAACAAAACATATTGGCTATTTTACACTTTATTCATTTAATACACCGTCAGGAGCCTCAGTAGCGGTGAAAGATCCATACATAGCCACAACAGCCTGGCACCTCCTCCTCATGCTGGTCATTAACCTGGTCACACATTGCTGTGGGATGGCGTTCCATTCCTCAACTAGGATTCGTTGCAGGTCAGCCAGCGTGGTAAGGATCATGCATTTGTGGGATGAGCAGCACAGCTGATTATGTGGGTAGCGCCCAAGTGAAATTTGCCAAAATTCTCTGCCAATGCTAAACAGTGTATTCTCCTGCTATGCTGATTGTTGCACCCATCGAGTAACAGCTATACATGTATATATCTAAACTCCATGGTATACACTTTAGGAAATGCTTAGGATACATTATATTGTTTACAGTGGGGCTAAAACATGAAAACACACTGGTATCGTCCTTGAAGGTGTTTCAATGTCGTTTACCTCCGTCATCATGTCAGCAGCTGTGTGACAGGAAACCCTGTATTTCCCAGCTCCCCTCTCGAACCTGATGACTGATTTCCCATCACACAGTCTACAACAATGTGAGAGGAAATTAGCTTTTTATTACTATAACCCCAGCCTCCAGTATTGGCATAATAAGATAAAAGTGAAGTTAGCTATACTCTGCAGAGCAGCTTTACATAAATGGCAGCTCAGCACTCTGCAGCTTATGATCACTATAGAGCAAGGATCACTGGCTGTTTTTGTTCACAGCAGTCACACGCATAATGTTTCTTCGTCATCAGAGTGGGTTAGATCAACAGCAGGGGAAGGGACAAATATACTTGACTCACTGTGCCGGGAAGACGAGCAGTGAAACCTCTCGTCTGCGTCAGACACTGACAATGAGAGGGCTTTTGTAAAGCTGTTGTAAAACTAATGAGAGTTTATTTCAGCAGAAAACAGTAAGGGTCCATTCTGAGGGACTCAAATGTCAAAGGTTCCTACGTCAAAGAGTCCAACACCCTGCAAAGATGTGTAGTTAATGCTGTTCTACAAGGATGTGTGTGCGTGTGTGTGTGTGTGTGTGTGTGTGTGTGTAAAGGGGGGCAGGTCTGCTGTTTTCTCCAACCCTTCTTACCTTTGTTTTTACATCTATATTTTCAAATTGTACTGAGATGATAAGTTTTAAGATTTTAAGATTTTGAGGTTTGTATTAGTATTAACGCATTACAACCAGGTATAATCAATCAATAACAACTATGGATTACATGGCTACTTGTCTGTGAAATAAAACTAATATGAACCCACAGAGAATTATCAACTAGTGATTATCACCTAGTCTGATGAACCTGGTTTCCAGCAGCAACAGTTAGCTCTGCCCCACCATGTTTTCACTTTGATTTTCCCGTGGCTAGACCACAGCAAAGCAGCCTTATAAACGCAAAAGACTGTCACAGAATGAGTGATATACAGTACACCATTGGTGGAGGTGAGTGATGAAGTTACACCAATAGTTGAAGTGAGTTATGAAGTTACACCATTGGTCAAAGTGAGTGATGAAGTTACACCATTGGTCAAAGTGAGTGATGAAGTTACACCGTTGGTTGAAGTGAGTGATGAAGTTACCCCAATGGTTAAAGTGAGTGATGAAGTTACACCCCTCTGTCACTCCCTTGACCCGTCCCTCCTGATTACATCTCGCCTGATGGAGCTCTGTGTGACCTCTCCTTTCTCTCCTCTCCTGACAGTCCTCTTTCGTTTCCTTGGCTCTGTCCATCATTTCAATCCTTTATGTCTTTCTCTTCAACCACTTAGGACACTTTGTTGGTTTAACTTGCTTTGCATGTGTCTACATCCTCTTCGTATTTCCGTCTAACTATTCTTTAAAGTCCGGGTAAAGCAAAAGTAAATATGTATTCTGAGATTGTCACACCACAGAAAATGTGTGATTAACCAAGGTGCAGTAAAGGGCACAGAATAAGGCAGAGCAGACTGCAAACAAGTTGCATGACAAGGGAGGCTCCAACTAATCATTGTACCAGACCTCCAGTCTATGTGTGGATTGTGCTGCACTAGCCAGGGATGACCGAGAACTACAGGAACATATGGGGAGTTGATTACAAGACAACTGAGCTTCAGGGCTGATGTGGTTGGTAAATCAGCTGACGTTAGCTTTCCTTTTGTAAATTACTTCTTCAGCTGACGTCTACGAAGCACCATTGCTACATCCATGCTGTGTAGCTCAGTTACAGCTAGCTGGCTAACCTTAGCTTGCTCGCCCGCTTTTCTTGTCACATTCAAAATACTTTCATAGTGGATATAGTATATGGCTAACGTTAGCTTGCTTATGTGTGTATTGTGACAAAAGGTGTAGCCCATAAATAATATAAAAAAATAAACCCATAAATAAAAAAAGTGCAAAATGAAGCCAGGCCAAAGGGGAGATGATACACCTGAACTCATGTAATTTCATAATGCAAACTCTGATTAATCCCAGATTTGGTGTGAGAGTGGGAAGGGGGTTCCTCTACATGTGTGTAAAACAGAATGTAAATATCTTGATGCATTGAGGAAATACAGTACTACAAACACAAAAGTGCAATGAGCGGAGGTATCAAATTTGAAGGTCTATGATGAATGTATTCATTTACTTTTAGGTAACTTTGGCTGGGATTGTCCCAGAAACACCAATCAGGGTTTGCTGGAATGGTATGACTGTGCTGAATCCAGCAATATATGATATGTAACTGTAGCAGGTATGGTCAGTAATCTATATTAAGAAATGTATGACGTGTTCCAAGCATGAAATGAGGGTAAAAGGGGTGGGTATATTGAATATTATATCTTTATGAAATAATGTATAAATTGTCTGTCCCCTTGAAATAATTGATACACCATCTTCAACAAAGATATTGTCACTATAAAGAATATACTTTGAGCTTGAATGTCAGAGGGTAGCCAAGCTCAATTGATTTGATGCTCTACTATATGATCAACTATAAACAACTCAGCACTTTCAAATGCTAATTGGACCCATCACCATGAACCACAGTCTTCATGGGTATCTTCTTGAAATATCCGAGGTAAGTCTTTGAAAATATTATATTATGTGAAAAAAACGATTTAGCTTAGACTAAAAGAACTGAGTAGCTGCTAGCTCACAAGCACTAAGACATACTTTTTTTTAGGAATATTGCTAACTGACAATACTTACTTCTTATAAACCTAGCATAACCCATATAGGCTAATATAAACTGTTGCAGTGTGTTCCAATTCACGTACTTCCAGAAGTACACTTCAATGTAGTGCACTTTGTGCACTCTGTACTCATTTGAGTAGTGCGTAAATTTCAGCGGGTTAGGGTCGTCTCAAATCGAATACTCTGCGGCGCACTGACCGGAAATGACGTTCGCAACATTTGACCGCGGCTCGCTACCCACCAAAATATCAAAAAATATCAAAAAATGAAAGCAGAGTGGAAATTACGTTTCCAACGTCTTCGCCTACGCCTACGATGTGTCCTCCTGTTGGCTGAAAATACACCGGTATGTTTACGTATTGTATAGTTTTATTCTGTTATCTACGTATGTTTGAATAGTGGTCGCGGCTCCGCCCCTTCCGCTACGTAGCCAAGATGGCGACAGTTGAGTGTGGAAAGTGTCCAGCGTTCCACACTCAACGATCTGACCGTTTTGAGTACAACATCCAGTACTTTGAGTGCACTGCATTTTGCCGTACTTCCCAGTGTGAACGCACTTATGCACTCAAAGTAGTAAGTGTAAGTACAGAAGTACGCGGATTGGAACACACTGTTACTGTGTTCAATATTTTATTAACCCTCCTAAGCTGTTAGCTCGTTAGCGTTACAACAGGATTTTTTTGTAATATTGCAAACCGACTCCATACTTTAGCTACTCAAATCTAGCATAATACATTTATTATACTCTATTACTATGTTAGATCTTTTTATTAACCCTCCTGTTGTGTTCATTTCATGCTACCTTTGTGTTCCCGGTCAAAATTGAGCTAACTGCAGCTAAGCTGTTAACTCATTAGCACTAAGGCATGCTTTTTTTAGGAGCAATGCTAACTGGCTTCATACTTAAACTGCTTATCCATATAGTATCATTTATTATTGTGTTGGATCAAATTGTTAAACCTCCTGCTGTGTTTGTTTCATACAAGCTACCTTTGTGTTCCCGAACCGACTCTATTATAGCTGCTTATGAATCTACATCATCCTTATATTATATTCTATTACTGTTTTAGATCTTTTTATTAATTTCTATTGATTATCATAAGATTTGCATTTACATGTGGAGGTTATGGCCTGTATTGTGTCCACACAGTCTATTATGGAGAATGTTTTCTTTTTTTACTCATTACTGTTAGAGCTGCTTATTTTCCTGTATCTGAAGATACAATTCCTGAAACCTTTTGTTTTTCTTATCAACCAGTAAGCTACCGGGATGATGGAGAGGGACCCAGAGGCATGGGTTCCAAATCTTTGTATTATCTGTGGAAAACCGTTACAAAATCAAAGAAACAAGATCCCTATGTCAAGAATCCCAAGGTAGCAGGCCTTCGAAGAATACTAAATGTCGTCGAAACAGAGAAGAGATGATGTCCATAAAACTCTGCTTCCACATAGAGAGGCCATACTCTCCTTAAAAATAAAAGTGTCGACTTCCGGTGACGCCATGCTTGATGCAGCAGCCTAAACGTTGAGCTCCGTCCGTCTAACTAATAATTCCTAACAAAATCAATAGAAACTCGGCAAAACCACTCAAATTTATCATGGCATCGTCGCTCAGATCGAGTAAACAGGAGAACTTGAAGGATAAAAATGAAAAGCAACAACTTCAAACTCCTGTAAGCGAGGTGGCTAATGCTAGCACACCAGAATCCAAAATATTAGCTGAGCTGGAGAATCTACGGAAAGAAAATCTACAAGGACACTGCCAGACCAGGCTGTCGCTGACAAAGCTAGAGTCATCCATGCAAGAACTGAAAGGCAAAATGACAAAACTCGAGAAAAGAACTACGGAGGCGGAGGGCCGAATCAGCGCCAAGGAGGACCCCGAGAGGAGGCACGAGAGAGCCATCCGGTACCTGCTGCAAAGAGAGGTGGACCTGACGGCCCGATGTGAATACCTACAGAACAGGTCAAGGCATAATAACTTGAGAATCTACCAAGTACCCCAAGGGAGCGAAGGAAATGATGTGAAGATGTTTGTGAAAGATCTGATTCAATCAGTCCTCCAACCGATACATGAAGTGAACCTACGAATAGAGCGAGCCCACCGATCTCTGACAGCTAAACCGAGGAATCCCAATGTCACTCTGAGGTCCCTAATTGTTAAGTTTATGGACTACTCCGTGAAAGATGCGATTATAAGACAAGCCTGGAGTCAAAGACGAGTCCTCTACAAAGCCGACCCAATATATTTTGACTACGACTACTCACCAGAGTTACAAAGAAAGAGAGCGCAGGTGCGGGGCGTAATTAAACAACTAAAGCAGAAAAACATCACAACCAGATGTGTTTATGCGGTGCAGCTAAGGATGCTCACCGAGTCTGGTGAGAAGATTTACCAGACGCTCACAGACGCTGTCCCGGCACTCCAAGTGCTGAATATCCAGGTACGGGTGGACGAGCGAGAGCAGATGGAGAGGGAGCTGTCCTACAACAGGTGGAGCAGCGCGGGAGGGAGACGGAGAAAAGACCCAGCGGTGCTATCGAGCACGGATGTCAAGGCTTTCTTCAATGGAGCTGAGTGACCTCCGCACACGCCAAGTTTTACTTTGTGGAGTTAATAACAATCAAAGTTAGGACGACAACTGTAAGTTTTTCTATGGACGGAACTTAATTATGAGCCCCGAGTACACTCGCACACTGAGCAGCGACCGATACTGTGTGCGCCCCCCCCCCCCCGGAGGAGCAGTCACCATCCTCTGCCCAGGCTAAACCGGGATCTGGTTTCTGTTAAGGTGAGGCCCAGTCAGATGATTAATTGCCTGTTAATTTGTATTAATGGCAATAAAGTAAAAAAAAAGAAAATCAAAGTGTCATATCATGTATCATGCAGAGCAAACTACTCCAGTAAGACTAACATCAATGAACAGCAAGTTACATCTGTCCAAAGGAAAAGCCTGTTTAAACCAGTCTCATCAAGAAGACTAAGAAGGAAAGATACAACATCTTTCAATATACGGAGAGACTGTTTCATTTGTGGTAAGGATTGTCTGACACCTATCAACAGGTACAGGAAAGTGTACCAGAGACAAGGTCCTTAATGCAGAATCAGAAAGGTTTGAGTCATACATCATTGGTTACTTTCATACCCAGATCTCTAAGTTTATGATGCCAAATACCATAGAAGATGTCCTGCACACTACAGTTATGCTAGAAACACAGCAGCAGCAAGGCACAAAAATGAAGCCGAAAAACAGATCTAAGTCTATGAAAAGGCCTTCATGTAGCTTACTGAACACATCAACAAAACATTATTGTCAGAAGACATGAAAGTCACAACTCTTCTCTCTTTGACAGATAACTAAACTGACCTACTGAGGAAAGTTTGTGAGGACCAAGATGAGGCAAATGACCAAGATCATAGCTATAAATCCTGGAAGTTGAAAGAAAAGCTCTTTCAGCATTACAATGACAGGTTGGTATTTGTTGAGCGTGCTGGAAAATCCGACTTGCTGTGCTCTGGGAATATGTCCATTGGTCACGCATTAAGAGAAGATGCACGACTTGGAGAAAATAACACGGCCGATGACTGTGAGACAACACTCCCACAGACACTTCAATGTCATTCTGATTCACAGATCTTACACAAGGCCGCAGAAATATTGAGGAGAAGTGTGGAGAAAGTTGAAAACGAACGTCAGTTCTATGTTAGCAGTGATCAGCTTTCTCGTCTCCTATGTAGCAAATATGCACCTGACCTTCTGTATGACTTTGTGAATTGGTGTGTTGATTCAAGAGCTCATAGAAACCACCAAACATGTGTTGAGGAACCATCTTTGAAAGAAAACCTTTGTGTAATCACAATCTGCCACAGTCTCATTGCACAATACCGCCACATTCAAACGCCAGTCACTCTGGGACTTGCAATTCTGATTCAATACGAGTTTGGAAGCAAAACACTAATCAATGAGCTCAGTGTAATGGGCCACTGTGTGTCTTATGATGAGGTTAGACACTTTATCACATCAGTGGCAGCAGACCAGATGTCAAGGGTTGAAAGCAGTGTCTACATGCCTAATGGTCTCGAATGTGTCTGTACATGGGTTTGTTGATGTTGATGCAGCCTTAGACAACATTGACCAAAACCAAGACATACTGTAACTGAGTTACATGGCACGGATCTGGTGTTAGTTACTTCGTAGCGTCAGCTGATAAAGTGATTTTCAAACGGAAAGCCAGCTGATTTACCAGCCAGACCAGCACGGGGAGTCTGGGTTGAACTTATCCACTCAGATAGCATTTGCAGTCGACAACGTTAGCGTCCAAACAAGGCCACCAGCCAGCTTAGCTGCAGCTGAGCCACATAGCATGGGTCTGACGTGGGTATCACTAACCACTATGCACTGTCACTGAGTGAGTACAAAATAATTTCACTCACTTTTAGACCTGTGTAAATGTGATGTAGTCTACAGTAAACAGTGATTTGATGGTATTTGATTTTTGACATTGAATTGTGTGAATTTGTGTTGGTAGTTCAGCCTTGTGGAGCATTATTGTTCAAAAGATCCTGTACATGGAATTGACTGGACAATGTGTTGTCTTCCCTGTCATAGTTTTTCACACAATGTGGCAATAGTAATATTACAGCACTGTTATGAATATGATGCCCCTATATGACAGGATTGCGCAACAGTGATAAGTGCAATGAAGTTGTATTGTTTTATGATTGTTGAAAAATGTCCTTTGCTCTACAGATCAACTTCAGATGTGGAGTCTTTTCAGAACCATGTTCTGATGTATGTTGGCAAGCGGTTTCCCTTCTCTCCTCTAATGTATGAAGTACGGACCGTCCTCACTGCACTGGACTACAACCATTACAACCACTGGCCACGTTGCACATCAACCAGAAAGCGCGAAGTTGTGTAAATCATACTTTTAAAGTTATTTTGAAAACGTTATTATTTATTGTTTGTTTGCCTGAGGAAATCTGAGGAGATTTCAATAACTTCACTAGAGAATGATGCCACCACTGAAGTGATAGTGGCTTGTTGCAATTTCTCACTAAAAGAATGGAAAAACACAGTATGTTGTGACTGTCAGCTGATATGAAATTGTTGTCTTTCAGACCAAAAAAATAATCTTTATCAAGAAGTCCAAACGTTACCGTGTCACCACAGTGAAAGTTGCCCCTGAATTCCCTCAGCTGCAGAGTAACATCTTGGGAAAACGTTTGAACGCTGCGGGGGGGGGGGAGGGGGACTCCCAAGACAGAGAAGTCTGTGGCCAGATAACCCACGTACTCTTGGTTTTCTTCCTGGAATTGTGCCCCCACCAACAGCTGAACAGGCCCAAATCCACAGAGGAGAGGTATGTCAAACACCTGCACACAGTCCTATCTGATCTATCACAAGGAGCCACTGTGTTTGATTATTACCTCCGCCAAGACAGAAGGCCTAGGAAGGAGGTTATGTTTTCACCGGCGTTGGTTTGTTTGTTGGTTTGTTGGTTTGTCCGTTTGGAGGATTACTCCAAAAGTCCGCAATGGATTTATATGAATTTTTTTTGAGGGGTGGGGTGTGGCACAATGAACAATCCATTAGATTTTGGTGGCGATCCGGATCGGGAACATTTTTTAATAACTCCGCTCAGCCTGTGCATTAACACCACAGGCTTTAAGACATGCGCAGTGTAACTGATGCCGCGTTCATGGCACGTCACCCTGCCTCTTTCCTTCTGCCTGCAGAGAGAGGGACAGAGAGAGAGCGGGGGTCGGAGGAAGGGGGGGTGGGGGTGGGGGCACCTGTAGATTCAGCGTTTTTTCACATTAAACTCTGTGAAATTACAGTTGAGTTGGACCAAAGCACACTTGGTGATTGTTGGAAAGAGTAACGACGACGGTTTAGGAGAGTATTACTTTGTTTCTGTCCAGTTTGAATGAAGTGTTTTACGATGCTCTGCTACGTACAGCTGATCTCATCATAAACAAAAATACACATGGATGATGGCGCAAGCTGAACGGAGAGGAGGGGAGGGGAGGTCTGCGCTCTCCGAGTGCCATTCTAGTTGTTCATGCAACAATAGAGATGTCAGCCCTAGAAATCATGCCCTGTAGTGGCAAGATGGACCAATCTTCAGTGTTGTAAACATTTTTGTTACCTCTTGTGCTTAATCTCCTATTCTGTGGATTATATGCCACTGTAAATTCAATTCATGTCACTGTATTTCATCAGGCTGATTTGTTTTTCATGCAAAAATGACACTCTTGATTTTACTTTCTGCTGATGTATAGCCATGTAATTAATTACCCTACTTTTTGACACATCAGATGTGTAAGTGAGTGTTTTTCGAGGTTGGGGAAACACCGGTGTGGGCTCTAATTGTTGCTATTTTTTTTTCTCTCTCCATAAAGGATATGACAGCAGCTACATGAGCAATGGGATCAAGAATGGAGCAAAGTCCCGAGAGTGGTTCACAGTACTATTGTTTATTATAAATTATTACACGGCTGTGTTGAATACCCAATTCTGAATGGTCAATCATGGCGGTCTGTAATTTCTCTATAACAGACCGTTGCTATGTATAACAGACCGTTGCTATGGGCGCAGTTCTGATGTCGGACTCTAGCGGACCGTTTTAGTGTCAAAATATTGATTTCTTAATTGAAAACGGGTCTGTGGGACCCGTTTTCAATGTTAACTAAAAGAAAAATGAAGCGATTAATAATTTTTTCAACCTCAGACTCATTGGCCTTGGCTCATTTGCTGTGAGGAACATATAAAAGAACACCTTTTTCAATGACTGCACACTGTACACCCCCTTACACAATTATATTACATATGTGGTGTTCGGGTCCACTGGACCCCCCGGAGATAAATGTGTGTACAGTACCTTCAGTACTGTACACAGCACCTACAATTTCCACACAAGGTAAGAGGAGGACAGAGTGAAGCTCTGTCTTCCTCTTACCTGGGCCTGCTGTGTGTGTGTGTGTGTGTGTGTGTGTGTGTGTGTGTGTGTGTGTGTGCGTGTGTGTGTGTGTGTGTGTGTGTGTGTGTGTGTCTATATGTGTGTGAGTTTTGTCTTTCTGCTCCTGCTGTTCCCGCACGAGGTTGTTACATTTCAAGCACCGACACCTGTCTGCTCCCACATTCCCGCACATTTTGCCCTCTGTCTTGCGGGAACTGTTCTATATTTTTTTCACACTATATCCCAGCTGCATTGGCTGTGTGGCTCCTTATCACAATCGATCAAGATGGCGAAAAAATTCTCTGCTCAGAGGGCTTTAGAAATGATTTTAGAAGAGAGAGAACCTTTGGAAGATGAAGAGGAAGAGTTTTCTGAATATGAGGATCACATTTCTGTCAATTCAGAATCTGACAGTGAGTATGAAGAAGAGGATGAGACTGAGCATCTGGCAGCTCCAAAACGAGCCCGTCAGCAGCCAGCCACAGGACCAGCCCGTCAATAGCCAGCCACAGGACCAGCCCGCCACAGGACCAGCCCGTCAGCAGCCAGCAAGTGGAGAAATATGGATGTCAAAAAATGCAACACACACACAGTAAAACTCTGCCCCCTTATGTGTTGTATAAGCTGGCATGAATAGGCTATGTGTTCAATGGGGTGGGTCCACCAGACCCGCGAACATTGGCTGAGTAACAAAAACATGAACACCACACAAGGGTTAAGTAGCGGTGTAATAAGCAGGCGATCCCCGACAGGGCGATGCTGCACCCCTCCGCTCTGCGTCAGGGTGCAGCATCGCCGTCGGGATTCTTTCACAACAACGAGCGGCTCGCTGTACATTATCCCTTACATGTATGAAAGAACTTGTCAAAAAGTAAATATATACATTGTAAAACCTGTAAATACCAAAAAACAAAAAAAAAACATTTTGTAGTTTGTACTTTTATAAAATAAAAAAGTGTATAAAATGAAATAAATTTTTTCTTTGACACAGACAAAACAGTTCCATATAGGCCCTCCTGCTCAGACACCTCTCTGGATCCTAACCGCAACATTTATTTTCCACATCTTTGGGCATAAGCTGGCAGTTCAGGCACGTACACCATGCTGGCTGTCCTCAGTCTGAAACATGCACCCACTAGCATCACTCTCACTGCTGCTCTCGTGCTGCAACTGCAAAGTCTGCAGAACTGGAATCCTGAAAGGAAAGTATGAAAATGTGGCTAGTTTATTTCAGATTTTGAGGTATGCTGGATGACAGTTACAGTGAAAATAAGCAATGGTAAGATGTATTGACACAGCAAGGTCGACTAAAATCATCCATGAAATGATGAAAACATAGACTGTGAAAGGATAATGCCAAAATGTCTGTTCTTTAGAACCTGTTATATACATTTTATTGACATTATCTACAGTGTAACGTTACTCATCCCAGTCCTATCATCTGTTTATAACTGATGTACGATTAGGATTAGCTTTGTCTCAACACACTGCCAGACCCGTTCTGTAACGTTACTAGACAATTAAAAGGGTCTATCGTACTATGCTGAAAACTTAGTGCAATCTAATAAGGCTAAATGAGATTGTGTTATGGAACTCATGTCAATAATGAAGTGTAGCAAGCACGTCCTATTCAGTGTCGGGGAAGATAACGTAAATCTACAGCAAAGCTACTCCAGAGAGAGATTGCTGTACAGTGTCCCTCCAGCCAGACACTTGACGTTCAGAAAACGTTTAGTTTTATAAATAAAATATAACTAGTTTAATTACATTGTAGTTCAATACTCTGTATGAGTATGTAGGATGTATTATATTCCCTCTAGTTTACTAACTGTTAGCATTGTCATCCAGCTAATCCAGCTAAAATAAAAAGTGCAACTGCAGGACCTGCTGATTCAGTTCTCAAGATACAAGACAATGCAATATTTAACACAAAATAAAATAAACCAACTTCTATTCAAGTTAAATGAGTTAAATAACCTGCTGCTTCTGTCCTCATTTTCAAAACCAAATGTAGTCCAATAATACTTGCAAGTGCAACCGTCTCCTCTTCAGTCACTCTACAGATTTCTTTCCAAAAATATCAACTGGTCCACATGATCTGACCGCAGAACGCTTCTCTGTGTGTTCACTGTATCACCAGCAGTAATAAAAACTCGCTCTGCTGGCACCCTGGTGCCTGGGATGCACAGGTACCGTTTGGCTAGGGTTGAAAGTGGTGGTAGCTCTTTCTCGTGTGATTTCCACCACTTCATGGCGTTTTCAGTCAAAGGCAACGCATGTTTTGCTCGGTACCTTATCGCTTCTTCTCTGGCTGACTCGTTGGTGGATTTTCTTTCTCTTTGGGTGAAGGAATTGCCAAACAGTGCATCTAAGGCTTTCCTCTTAGAAGGAGGTGACTCATTTGGAGCTGCAATTAGATCAGAAAATGTATTTCAAAGTATTGCTTTTCAGTTCTTATTAATACAAAACAACAACCCTTTGTTAACATCACATAGCACACCTGTGGTCTCTTCCTGGGATCCTGACCGCTCTGAGCTTAAGCTTCCCTCTTCTTCCTCCTGATTTCCCCCCTGGTATCTATGGATATAACTGTGTGTACAGTTAAATTTCTGCCCTGTAACACTGCACACACACATTGAGAGGAGAGAGGAGAAAGGACAGATGAGAGTTGAGAGAGGACAGATAAGAGGAGAGCAGAGAGGACAGATGAGAGGAGAGCAGAGAAGAGATGACACAAGGGAGGAGAGTTAAACGTAGACACATTCTCTGTCCTCTTTTTCCAGGTAGGGCAGTTCTTTAAACCGCGGATCCGAGGCTGATGCTGTTTACAGAACGAGAGTGTTGCATTGCATTGTTAAATGAAGTTGACACCTCATACACCAAATCATCAATAGATGATTACTTATTAAACTTTAGTATATTTTTAAATTTATTTGGCACAGCAATAAGGTAAAGCCACAGTGAACTAAGAATCTCATTACACTGATAAATTACTTTTGCATATGACAATGAAGCCTTTGAATACTTAAATGTGTGGTATTTTACAAGTTAATACAGTGTAGAAACCCTAAAATATGATCCAACATGGATTTTAATACAGAGTTAAAATGAATCACCTATGTTCAGAGCATCTTGGGTGCCTCTGTAGCGTGAGGAGGAGGTCATCGGCCATCACCTTCTTAGGGTGCTTTCACATTAGTGTACTCGGGTACGGTTCGAATCAGGTGTGAAAACCAACCGTACCAAAACACGGAAGTGGATCGCTATTTAACACGAGTAACGTTAGCAGTCAGCGAGTAGTTTTGAAAGGGCAGGCTGTTCTCAACGCTGCCGGTCTCCTCCGAAATCTGTATACATAAAAAACTGTTTCATATCTACAGTATGTCTGTATCTGCGAGCAGCATGCGCCGATCTCACCCTCTGAACTGCACGGCCGTGGATGATACAGCAGGAAGGCCGGCGAGAGGTTTCTTAAAATATAGACAATAGGTGATGGGGTAGGGTGATGTTTGTTATTTTATTTAGTTGATTTAATGGTCTGTCTGCGAAGAACGAGAGACGCTCAGCTGCTCAGGTGCTCAGCGGTCAGAGAGAGAGAGACGGGGTGGGGGGAGACAACGTGTAGAGTCATTCCATTTTCACCTCAAACTCTGTGAAATAAGAGTTTATTTCAACCAAACCAGAGCTGGTGATTGTTGGAAAGACTAACGACGACAGTATTGGTGAGTTTCATTTTGTTTCTGTCCCGTTTGAATGAAGTGTTTTACAATGCTCCGCTACTAGAACAGCTGATCTCAACGTAAACAAATACAGGTGGATGATGACGCAAGTGTACTCGGGTATGGAACAACTTTACTAATGTGAAAGCTGAGCAGAGAGGGGGGGCAATCGTACTCGGGCACGGTACGGATCAATCGTACCTGATGTGAAAACGCCCTTAATCTCTGCAACCAGGGGCGAGTTGTCTTCGCATGGCTGTAGGTGTTTCAGGAGCAAACTCTGAGACAGTTGGCTGGTCTTCTTCGCACATCACAGTGGTTGCCATTT
This sequence comes from Sebastes umbrosus, assembly GCF_015220745.1. Taxonomy (NCBI): domain Eukaryota; kingdom Metazoa; phylum Chordata; class Actinopteri; order Perciformes; family Sebastidae; genus Sebastes; species Sebastes umbrosus. The sequence goes on from NC_051270.1 coordinate 39,164,182, forward strand.
TGACAGGACCCATCAAGTGAGTTTGTGAGTTTGTGGAGTGGTGTGACACAGCCTGCATGGAACTTAATGTGAACAAGACCAAGGAGATGGTAGTGAAGTTCTCCAACAAGCAGAGGGATCTGGCTGCGGCAGTCACCACTACTATCCACGGGAAGCCTGTAGAGACTGTAGAGGAGTATAAGTACCTGGGCACAATCTTCGATAACCTGCTAAAATTTGCCTCCAACACAGAGGAGATCCTTTGGAAATGCCAACAGCTGCAATATCTCCTGAGGAAGCTCAACTCTTTTGGGGTCAGCAAGGACATCCTGACAACCTTCTACTACTCCTTCATTGAGAGCATCATGACATTTAATTCTCCATCACCTGCTGGTTCCACTCCATCAGCCTTCAGAACAGAAACCGCCTGCAGAGCACAGTCAAAGTCTGCTCCAAAATTATTGGACTTCCTGTTAGAGCTCTCTCCACTCTGTGCGAGCAGCAGATGTTAAGATCAGCCGGCAGGATCTTACAGGACCCCTCACATGTCCTGTTCCCTGATTTTGAGTGGCTCCCCTCAGGACGCTGGCTTCGCTGCCCAGGCTGTAGGACACAGAGGAGAAGGGCAACCTTTGTCCCCAAGGCTGTCCTGCTCCTCAACTCCCAACCATCCCTGTCCCTCTGCTCACCCAACTACATCCGTGGCCCCCTTTCGCAGATCCTTTGACATCAGAGTTGCCACTACAGCTGGCTATTGTTCCAAATAACGTTCAAGCATGTCATATGAACTATTCCACCTGGTGATAACGCCTTGGATCAGTTTTTGTTGTGGTTAAGTCCAACAGGTTTAGTTTTTCCCGTAGGATGTGACATGCCATCGGGCTGCGGTGAAAATATCCTAAAATTCTTCGCAATCTCCCCAACAACCTGGAAGCATTGTTCACCCCCATACCCTTCTGTGATGCCAGGTGGAACGTATGTGCGGACTGAACTGGGCTTCTACACCAGCCACTATCATGATCCTGGTGTTATCCGTAACGAGGGCAGGATTCTTGTTGGAGATTTTCCATTCTGTGCAGGCTTCATGCTGTAACGCACCTTAATTTTTCACCAGTATGTGATGAGAGGTTATTGTCACATACCCCTGATTTGAGCATGAAGTCCAGCCATCCGTTGCGATCGCCACTCGTTCAGCTCGGGAAACCAATGGCTTCACATCATTCTTCACCTTTTCGTACAATGCAGGAATGCATTGTTCTGAGAAGTGTGGACGGCTAGGTATGTGATACCGTGGCTCCAAGGTTTGAATCATTTCACGGAACCCAGGATTTTCAAGCACACTGTATGGTCGCATATCTTCACAGATAAACCTGGCAATGGATGTCGTGATGACTGTAGCCCGAGGTGAGTTTTGGCCTAATTTCTTACCAAAAATGTTGGCGAGGCTTGAGGCTTTTACAGAACGGGCTGTTGCCGCTGCTGCTAAGGGAACACTGCTACAGTTATGAGGGCGTTTGGCGTTAGCAATGCCATGGCGTCTCAGTAGGTGCATGGAGAGATTAGTCGTGTTGCCGTTGTGTTTTACCTGGCCTTTGCATATTCTGCAAACAGCAAGTGATTTATCAAGGACATCTCCCTTTTTGTAAAAGCCAAAATGTTTCCACATGCTGGACCTCAAACACGGCTTGAAAATCTCTCGCTCGTCTGGTTCTTCTCCGCCATCGGCCATGCTTTGTTTTTATTGTCGTCTGTCTGAGATTGGCGCCGCTGGCGCATGTCGATAACATCATACACAGGGAGAGTGAACCGGTTTAACGTTTAAATAGATTTTCGCATTTCAAATCAATTTTATATCGATATACGTCTCCCGTGAAGGACAACTTGCAGAGTACCTATCGATGTAGTTGGATCGTAGGAATATAAATTGATACATTGATGTAGTAGATGAATCATTACACCCCTAATTGAGGCAGACAGGTAACTAACAACTGACAAAGTCAAAAGGCTAGATTCCACTGTTACAACGAACCGTTGTACAGAGATACGATCCGGCAGAGACTGGAGATCAGTGCAGAGCAGATATAGTGTATGGTGAAGAGCTAATGACGACCAGCTGATGACGAGCAGGTGAGCTTGATTGTCGAGGCAGAGCAGGTGTGGATCGTTGCAGGCCAGCAGACTAGAGACCAGGAACACAGACAGACACAGACAGGCTGGACAAACAGAGGCGGTATTCGAAACCGCATACTATACTAGTAGTACATACTGATCTGGCCAAAATGTAGTATGTAGCATGTAGTATGTAGTATGTGAACAAAAGCAAAATCTCCAGTATGCCAAATACCTGGACGTGGTACTGATTCGGAAAAAATCTCCAGTCTGCATCGGACCAGTCTACCTCACCTACTGTATACCACAATGCAAAGCGCTGGTCCGCTACAGGCTACGGTTATAACAACAACAACAGCCAAAAACGGCTCGTTTTTTACATTTTTTGTAGCTATTTCATCACTAAATTCACTTCTGAAAGTTTTAGAGGCGAGAAATCAACTGTGTAGATTTTTAATATCGGCAATTTTATGATATTAGATGGCGAATCGAACATTTGCTCCAATGTTTTCGGAGTTTAGAAGCTCCACAAACTGCTGTCACAGCTAGCTAGTACCCGTCGGGGTTGCCACCTCTCCAGCCGGGTAGTCACGCTCACAGACCGTTATGAGCTGGAGCTCTCTAGAGACCGGTCTGTAGACCAGAGGCTTTTATTTCCTTGTTGACGGATAGTTTGTTTAAATATCACAACACAGATGTCCATTATAAATTAACAGGAACCTGTGATTATCTGACTTTTTGGAGTTGAAAAGCTTGCTCGCCAGCCGGCCAGTGACACTCACAGAGTGGCTACAGAGCAGCAGAGTGGCGAGAGAAGAGGCGAGGGAAGAGGAGAGAGAAGAGGAGAGAGAAGAGGAGAGAGCAGAGGAGAGGAGAGAGAAGAGGAGAGGAAAGAGGAGAGGAGAGAGAATAGGAGAGGAGAGAGAAGAAGAGAGGCAAGAGAAGAGAGAAGAGGAGAGGGCAGAGGAGAGGGAAGAGGAGAGGGAAGAGAGGAAAGAGGAGAGGAGAGAGAAGAGGAGAGGAGAGATTAGAAGAGAGGCAAGAGAAGAGAGAAGAGGAGAGGGCAGAGGAGAGGGAAGAGGAGAGAGCAGAGGAGAGGAGAGGGAAGAGGAGAGAGAAGAGGAGAGGAAAGAGGAGAGGAGAGGAGAGAGAAGAGGAGAGGAAAGAGGAGAGGAGAGGGAAGAGAAGAGGAGAGAGAAGAGGAGAGGTAAAGAGCAAAGTTGTATTTTTCGATAATATTGTAATAGTGGTACGAGTTAGTTTTTTTTGCCCAGTGCTTTAAGAGCTGGTTTAAAGGCTAAAACCTCGTCTAGCATACCGCTAAATACATCACTTTGACCGTTCATACTGTGTTCATCAGTAGTATGTAGTAGGCGGTTTTGAATACAGCAAGACTAACACAGACGGACACAAGACAGGCAGGACAACAGACTAAAACAGACAGAAACTGCCACTAGGGTGGCATCGTGAACCCTGTGGCCACAGTGTGGATTTTTGTGTAGATGCCTGTTTTCAGGTTTTCAAGTGCATCGTTGAAAGCACTCAAGCACAGAAGACTTGCTCATCGTTGGGTGAATAATCGCAGGCCGCCATCTTTTTGTCTTTTTGCAGTTGAGTCTTTCAGTCCTTTGCGTGGCATAGTTGAATACACAAATATTGTATATTTGTGTACTTCAAACGATGAGGAGAAGATTTATAAACGTAAATCTGAGAAGAGGCGAGTTTCATATTATTTAGCCGGGATAAATGAACAAATTGGTCAAGCTACAGCAGAGCCAGTTGGAGTTGTGACCTGGCAGTCCCTCGAGACTCAGAGCTTTAAAGCAGGCGTCAGAAAAAAAAAGTGAGCGAGGTCAGGCTTTGTTGCTTTTCTTCTCAGAAACCATCAGTCCGCTAACAGGAGGCCTGCTAATCACAGCCAATTAGCTCTTAAAGCACTACGGACAGACAGAAAAACAAGCAACGGATGCTGTTTTATGACGCCTTCAGTCTACTGGCTGACGGCTGCTGCACTACATTAGCTGCAATTTGTAACAGCATAATTGCTAATCAGTCAGTCGAGGTCTATCCAACCCTGCATGTTCCGTCACAGAAAGCTCACAGGCTTTTCATTTTTAACCACAGTTTTCACTGAAGACTAATTGCTGCTGAAGGTAGAACATGCTGAGAACTGTTGACAGCAAGGCAGAAAACTTTTTTGAATGTAATTTTTTTATTTTTTGAGCACCACAAACCACATTTGGTATTGGGGTTATGGTACAAGTGTCAGCAGCAGGATCTCTAAACCTCCATTATAAAACCAAAAATGTCTGGTTGGTTTGATGCCACTAGAGGGATGTGGAAAATTGGTTTGTTTAATATACCTTGAAGACTGCTTAAAGCATTAATGCAGTAAAATAAGATAAAATAGCATTACAATAATTATGTTTTAAAGGGACTGTTTGTAAGAACCAGAAATGCTTGTAAACAGCGACACCTGTGGCCGTTAAGTCAACGAAAGTCTGCGTCGGGCTTGCACTTGCTCGCTCTAAATAGACATGAACGATCATCGCTCAAAACAGTGAGGCGACACACGTCAGCTAAAAGCACAATATCACTCTATATTTCAGCTGCTTGGCAGTAATGTTAGCTGACCAGACGAAGGTCTCTCCATGAATCAATGCTGATCCTAGTGTTGGCTTTTCCTGCTTCAGCCTCCAGACCGCGGCCTGCACAAACGTCCACTGTACACTAGATATTCTCAGAGCTACTAACTCCTCTGCAGTGTGTAGTGTGCACGCATCCACATGAGAGTGGAGCAAGCTGAGTGAAGGCAGGCAGAGGAGCAGAGTACAGCAGAGACTCCGGCCCTGGAGACCAAAGCTATGGTTTCACCCGCGTCCTCCGACCACGGCCAACACTGTTTAACAGACGGGCTTCACTAGATACAACTATGCGGTTTTGGTGCTTCCGGGGAGTTTTTTATCGCGAAGGGGACGCACGCTTCCCAACATTGGACGCTTCGTGGACGTTCCAGTAGGCGGTGACGATAGATGATTGATAGATGATTGACCAATACTGGGCGGTGACGTTTTACCGCCTTTATTTCAAGTTTTGGAGGGATAGCGGATCATAGCCCACTGTCATCTGCCATGATCAGAAGAAGGAAACGGATCTTTGTGATTGCCCTGCTTTATTTGCGGTACCAAAGGTACCAACTCCGCTGCCGCCGGAGATTCTGGGTTCACCCTATCCTCCAGGCCCGCAAACAGCACTGCGAATTCCATCGTTTGGTCGCGGAACTTCGCCTGGATGAGGTGATGTTCCAGCAGTACTTCAGACTGACCAGAGGCCAGTTTGATGAGGTGCTTGCGAAAGTTGGAGACCAAATCTCTCGGAAGGACACCAGCTACCGGGAGGCTCTTGGTCAACCTGAGCACCTCGCCATTTGCCTACGGTAAACTGCATTGATTTTTGTCCATGCATCTATTGTTGTTTAAATAACATTCTGGCACAAAGTTCCATGGTCCTACTACCATAATGGCGGTGAAATTACATTATCAAGATGTATAGAGTTTTAGACATAGTGTTGTACCCAGCTTTATTTTGTGCAGTATTACTTCTGTTATTAAATCCTTATACTTTAGAATAATGTGGTTGGGCCCATTAAGTGTCCTGTAGGCACTACATAACTAGGTAATATTTCAACTCAACATTAGTTAGGACAAATAATGTCAACAGAAAGTTGTTGTACTAGACCCCATGAGCCTTCCTGTAGTCGTTAGCCATTGTGTATGTTATAATTACTGTAATACTGTGTATGCCACACAGCTACATATTGAAGTTAATACAAGGCTAATGTCTTCATATATGTATTTACAGATATCTTGCTACAGGCGACTCATTCCACATGATAGCCTTAAATTATCGTGTGGGGGTCTGCACAGTGGGCAGGATCGTGAGGGATGTGGCAGCAGCTATCTGGGATTCCATGGTGAGTGAGGTGATGCCTACTCCAACCATGGAGGACTGGAGGACCATAGCGGAGGAGTTCCGTCATCGCTGGAACTTCCCCAACTGTGTTGGCTCCATAGATGGCAAACATGTTGTCATCAAGGCCCCCTCCAACTCTGGCTCGCTGCACTACAACTACAAGGGGACATTTTCTATTGTCCTCCTGGCAGTTGTAGACGCGCAGTACCGTTTCCAGGTGGTTGACATCGGCGAATACGGGAGAACCAGCGACGGTGGGTCTCTCCACAACTCTTTTGAAGAGGGCCTCTGAGATGGCACCCTGGACCTCCCACAAGATGCTGTGGTTCCAGGAGCAGAGCACAGAGGCTCACTTTCACAGGTCTTTGCGGGAGATGAGGCCTTTCCCCTCCGCAGGAACCTGATGCGGCCATTCCCAGGCTCCAACATCAGCAGGGACCAGAGGGTCTTTAATTACCGCCTCAGTCGTGCCAGGTTGGTGGTTGAGGATGCTTTTGGCATCCTCTCATCCCAGTGGCGTATGTACCGGAGTGTAATTGGAGTCAGCTCAGGAACTGTGGAGCTGTGTGTAAAGGCTACGCACCTGTGTCCTTCACAACTTCCTGAGGGTCACAGACATGAGGGAGGCAGAACCACATCTCCACGTGCCAGAAAACACGGCTGCTCCTTCTGCTGCTGTTGTTCTCCAGGATGTTGCCAGGATGGGGTCTACCAACACCACAAGGGAAGACATTCGTGTGAGAGAGAGTTTCACCTCACACTTTTGCCAAGAGGGTGCTGTTCCATGGCAAGAAAACGTGTAGAGCACTACACAACCAAAAGGCTCTTTTAAGAGCCACATATATAATGCATAAAGAGCAATGTTTCATAATGGCAACTATACTTTCACGACTATACTGTCTGCACAACCACAACTATACAGGCACAACTATAGACAGCATAGTTGTGCTTGTGCAGACAGTGTAGTTGTGAGTCACAACTACACTGTCTGCACACGCACAACTATACTGTCACAACTATAATTATGTACTGTTTTACCTGGGGAGTACAAATCAATAAATAACAACAACAACAACAAAGCCCCCAGGATCACTTACAACAGAGAGACACTTCTGAACATCAGAAAGACGAGCACTCACCACAGCCGGGACCTCCTCACTCCGGATTTAACTCTCTTTCCCGAACTGAGGAGGACAGACAGGCGAGCCGGGGTCCGACCGAAGTCCGGGTCCCAACAGAGAAGGAGAGGCAGGCGAGCCGGGGTCCTGGTTCGGCTGAGACGGCGCGCTCATCGCCCTCCCACTCCCCACCATGTTACTGGCAAACGTTATTTTTTTTTTTTGGGGGCATTTTCCATTTTTTATTGACAGGACAGTGGATAGAGTCTTGAAAGGGGGGAGAGAGAGAGTGGATGCGGAAAGGGCCACAGGCCGGATTCGAACCCGGGCTGCCGCGGTCAGGACCAAGCCTTAATACATGGACGCCCGCTCTACCAACTGAGCTAACCCAGGCGCCCATGTTACTGGCAAACGTGCAGTCTCTCGATAACAAACTGTGCGAGCTGCGGGCGCGGATATGTTTCCAGCCGGACATCAGAAACTGAAACGCTATCTGCCTCACGAAGACCTGGCTGTCAGCTGAGGTACCGGACCACGCCATCGAGCCCCCAGGTTTCACCGTCCATTGGGTGGACAGAGACCAGGAGCTCTCCGGGAAAACGAGGGCGGAGGGGTTTGTTTTATGGTTAACCGGACTTGGTGTGAACAAAAGAACAAGCACCTTCTGCTCCCCTGACTTGGAGTACCTCATGCTGCAGTGTCGGCCTTTTTGGCTACCCAGGGAGTTTATATCGGTTACCATCGTCGGTGTTTATATCCCCCCCCCCAGGCCGACACGGACAGAGCGCTCCGGAATTTAAACAGAGCAATTAACGTGCAGGAGACCGCGCACCCGAAGACCGCACTCATTGTTGCGGGGGACTTCAACCGGGCTAATCTAACATTTCTCCAAAACTGTATCAGCACATTCACTTCAACACACGGGGGGAACAACACACTGGACCACTGCTACACACACTTCCGCAATGGCTACAAAGCCCTCCCCCGCCCACCTTTCGGCAAATCAGATCACTCCTCCATCCTCCTTCTCCCCACCTATAGGCAGAGACTGAAACGTGAAGCCCCCGCCTATAGGACCGTTCACTGCTGGTCAGACCAATCAGACACCATCCTTCAGGATTGTTTTGATCACATGGATTGGGAGATGTTCAGGACCGCAAATGACAGCATCAGTGACTTCACAGAAACGGTCACCAGCTTCATCAGGAAATGTATGGATGACGTAGTCCCCACAAAAACTATAAAGACAAAGCCAAGTCAAAAGCCCTGGATAAACTGTGATGTCTTCACCTCAGGCTCACCAGACGACTACAAACATTCACGTTACTCTTTAAGGACAGTAATCAAACAGGCAAAGAGAGACTACAGACAACGGGTGGAGTACAAGCTCACTTCCAACAACCCAAGGCACTTGTGGCAAGGACTCCAAACCATGACGGACTTTAAAGGACCCAGACAACAGATCACAGACACAGCACCCAACCTCCCAGACGAACTCAATCATTTTTACGCCAGGTTTGACTCCTCTGTCAGACCCTGTGTCATGTCCTGCCCCACCCCTGTAGACAATCAGAACCCCCCCTTACCGCAACTACCATCCTACACTGACAACCCCCTTCCCACTACCCCCACCTCAGCAGAAAACCTGGATTGCCCACCACCTCCAAACCCCTCCTCCACGACTGCTGCAGAACAGGACCATCCCCTCTCCATCACAGAGGCTGATGTTCGCCAGACCCTCCTGCGTATCAACCCACGCAGAGTGGCCGGTCCAGACGGCACATCTGGACGCGTCCTGAAGACCTGAGTACACCAGTTGGCGGGGGTTTTCACAACAATCTTCAACCTGTCGCTCTCTCTCCGGACTGTCCCCACCTGCTTCAAATCCACCACCATCATCCCCATCCCCAAACAACAGAAAGTAACCAGCTTAAACGACTGGCGCCCCATAGCCCTCACCCCCATAGTCCTCACCCCCATAGCCAGCAAGTGCTTTGAGAAGCTGGTTAAATCCCTCATCTGCCCCATGCTTCCCCTCACACTCGACCCCCTACAATTTGCATACTGCCCAAACAGAGGCACAGAGGACGCCATCGCCCATGTACTACACACCGCCCTCTCCCACCTGGAAGGAAGGGACACCTATGTGAGGATGCTGTTCGTGGATTACAGCTCAGCGTTCAACACCATAGTGCCCTCCAGGCTCGTCACTAAGCTCAAGGATCTGGGCCTGAACACACCACTGTGTGACTGGATCCTGGACTTTCTGACGGAACGCCCCCAGGTGGTGAGAATCAACAACCTCACCTCGACTTCACTGACTCTAAGGACAGGAGCGCCACAGGGCTGTGTTCTCAGCCCCCTCCTGTACTCCCTCTACACCCACGACTGTGTGTCAACAAGAGCTTCAAACACCATCGTGAAGTTTGCGGACGACACAGCAGTTGTGGGGTTGATCTCCCATGGCGACGAGACAGCTTACAGGGAGGAGGTGACCACATTGGTACAGCGGTGTCAGAACAACCACCTCTCCCTGAACATCTCAAAGACCAAGGAGGTCATCGTGGATTACAGGAGGGGGGGTTGCACTCACCCCCCAGTCACCATCAACGGCACAGCGGTGGAGAGGGTGGACATCTTTAAATACCTGGGTGTCAACATCCATAAGGACTTGACATGGGCCACCCACACCACCGCTGTAGTCAGGAAGGCTCTGAGGCGACTCAAGACTTTCAGACTGAAACCACAAATCCTCAGGGACTTCTACCGGGGCACCATAGAGAGCCTCTTGACAGGCTGCTTCACCACCTGGTACGGCAACTGCACCAACGTGGACCGTAAGGCGCTGGGAAGGGTGGTGCGCTCTGCCCAACACATCATATATGTATATACGTATTTCTTCTTTATAATTGTAACGTAAATGTAATATAATTTATTATTTTAATGGAGCTTCCCAGCAAAAAGTATTTCACACGTTTGTACCTGTACAACCGGCGTGACAATAAACATCTTGAATCTTGAATCATTTCATACACACATACAGTATATATGTATACCCCATTTCATTTGCACCTCAAGCACTTCCTATGAAAACTCAATTTTATTTTATACTATAGTGCAACTTTTATAATGAAGAACTGTAGCATTGTGTTATAAGCAGTGGATTATATAATAACCAATATACAGTTATATTATTAATCAAAGAGATTTATTAATTACAGAAATTCAAAACATCAACATTTAACATAATAAAAAATGGAATATAACACAACGGTAACATAAATACTGTACAAAAAAGTGAATATGAACTCAACTGAACATATAACTTAATCTGAATTGAAATGAATAAACTATTCTGCTCCCGCCTCAAAAAGAAGTTGGTGAATTTTTTCCAGTCCGCAAGCTTCTTACCGGGATGGCAGGAGACTTTGAAAAAAAAGGTCATCGGTATCCATGTGGGTTGGAGGTGGAGGAGTGGATGGGGGGCTTGGTCATCCTCCAGTGCAAGGGAGGAGTCTCCTCTCAAAGGGACTCAAGGGACCACTACCTGGGTCTACTCGCCTCCTTTTAGTAGGTGGTCGTGGAGTGGGTGCAGCTGGCTGACTGGGTTGCACTTGGGGAGGGACTAACTGTGCTTCAGGAAGGGTGGTGGTTTGGATGCTACAGGGAGGGGGGGACGGATGGAGGAGACGGCCTTTGCTTCAGAGAGGGCAGAGTGGATAGAGGCTGCAGTGGATGGAGGGGCTGGGACCCTCCTGGCTAGGTTGGAGGAAGTTGATCTATTGTCAATAAATGGCGTGAGGAACTCCATCACAGCCATGAATCTCCATGGCCGTTGTGAGGAGGCCCCAGCCCCACTCTTGTGTCCTCTCCTGACTTTTGTTTTTTTTCCTTTTTAAAACTGGTCCTTAGGCTCTTCCACCTTGTGCGGCAGATATCCTCTAATGAGAACATAGGATGAAGAAAGCACATCAGTTTACTGTGTCTTACATCAGTGTTGGGGAGTAACTGTAGTTACATGTAACAAAGTAAAATAGATTAATTACAAAATGCATGTAATTGTAATCAGTTACAATTACGGAGAACTAAACATACTGGCTACAGACAAATATATCTTTTAAAACCCACTGGAAAACACCAACAATCTTCTACAACTCTCTTCCAAGCTGCTTTCCTCTGGCTGTTGTTGCGGTAGTTTGGCAACGAAGCATCGTAAAGAACTGCCTATCCCGACACTACCGTGATCAATGTCTCCTCCATGGTTGACCTGCTTCTGACCCACAACAAAGAAAACTACACTCCCCTCCTACAACCGCGAAAATATTTCCGGCTGCACCTGATTGGACAAACGCTTCCCCTTGTGGGCGGTCCTCTCCCGGATTTCAAATCAGACCAACATGGAGGCTTGTCTAGAAACTTTCTCTTATTTCATGAAAATAGTTCACCGAAATGTGTTTCTAATAAATCATTGCAGGTCGGTGTCCCATGCATGCTCACATGTGGCTACGCTGTTCAGACCCAGACTCCAACACAAACTACACGGAAGCACCAAAACCTCTTGGTTGTATCTAGTGAAGCCCGTCTTGCAAAACAGTGTTGGCCGCGGTCGGAGGACGCGGGGGAGACCGTAGCTTTGGTCTCCAGGGCCGGAGTCTCTGCTGTACTCTGCTCTTCTGCCTGCCTGCCTTCACTCACACACCGCGCTCGTTCTCGCTCTTTTGCTCCACTCTCACGTGCATGGGTGCACACTACACACTGCAGAAGAGCTAGTAGCTCTGAGAATATCTAGTGAATGTACAGTGGACGTTTGTGCAGAAATAACTACTGCAGCTCATCCAGACCAACAGAGGTTTCCCGTGTCTTGTGACGTGACGGGGCTCCGCAGCGAGAAACGTTATGGTATCTGACCGGGTGCCGGTGTCTCCCCTGTTCCCTCCGGCCGCGGTCGGGAGGCTGAGGCAGGAAAAGCCAACACTAGGATCAGCATTGATTCATGGAGAGACCTTCGTCTGGTCAGCTAACATTACTGCCAAGCAGCTGAAATATAGAGTGATATTGTGCTTTTAGCTGACGTGTGTCGCCTCACTGTTTTGAGCGATGCTCGTTCATGTCTATGTAGAGCGAGCACAAGCGGGAGCAACAGGACGCTTACTTTCATTGACTTAATGGCCACAGGTGTCGCTGTTAACAAGAAATTTCTGATTCTTACAAACAGTCCCTTTAAGACACTTGTGCCAGAAGTGTCTGATTATACTTTCTGTTTCAAGAAATTAATGAACACCTGCTGGCCAATCAGAATCAAGAATTATCTGTTGACAATGGTATAATTGAGCAATAGCTCACAACAGCAATAGCTTGTTCGGTCCAATGCAAAGTGGAGCTGTGATATAATCCAGCCTGCTCACATTCCGAGGGCGTCAATCACCGACGCCGTGTAACGGCTGTCGGCGTTCGATACCGCGCGGTGATGTAGTTAAAAGAGGGAAAGAGACACACCAGGCGGAAGGAGAGATGGATGGGTCCAACAACACAGGGCTTTTCATCCAGGAGGCCGCTGTTCATGTCCCGTGCGTTAAGTTTTCCTTTCACTTCACATTTAGCTGATCATTCGTACCGTGTTCACGTCGTGTCATATTTTCACTGTATAAATGTTTGAGTTTTAAGCCCCACCACGTTGTTTTTTCATTAAGCTAACTATAGTGCACTGCGAGCGAAAAGTGATGCCGAAGGGTCCGACGAAGGGTCCGACAAAGCGTCAGTATGTGACGAGTTGGGATGAGAACATGTTGTATAATCACATCATGTCACGGTCTGAAGTGAGCTATTGCTTTTTCATCAAGTATGGCAATATGAAAGTGATAGACGCATTCCAATTTAGGTTTTTATATTAATAAATAATAATGTTTCCAATAAAAAAGGCCTTCCTTCCCGCACATACTGAGGCGGTTGCTATGGAACGTACACTAGCAGCTAGCATATTCTTTTTTCCTCACAGGCTAGCGTTATTGATTTCATTATTTGGCTCTTTACTTCCATTATTTGTCTGTTGCCATTTATTGGTCAACCACTGAAAAACTGTCCAGCGTCAGTAGGTTGCCTTTTTTTGTTAGGTGGAGGTTCTGTTGCTTTGTATGGCGAGGATGTTGCTCCACTTTCTTTGATCCCTGAGTTACGGTTGCCAATCCACTTACGGCCATAACCTCTCTGGTTGTTCGCACCAGACTCAGTTACCATGGTAACTGACCCAGAGTTTCAGTTATCTCTCTTTCTGGATCTGAAAACCCAGAGTTTCCCTCATCTCAGTTTTCACTTAAAACCGCTTTCTGAAACAGGGTCAATACTACTAAACCAGACTTACTTCAATAAGTCAGGCATATTTTATTATCTTATCTTATTCAGGCTGAAGTCTGATACAATCAGTCTGACAGAAATTCAGGTTTCTGCTGCACCATGAACGCGTGAGACAGTTTACAGCTCACATCAAATTCATCACATTTTGACATGGGCTGCACTTAAAATCTGAGCTCAGGTCATTTTTAGTCTGAAGATCTGCAGAGTATTCCTCAACACCTGTGGTTATAAATTCACTGCACATTCACAATTTTTTTCTTCCATTAAAATCTCACTCAAATGAAAGAAATAAACTGCCAGAAATCAATTAAAAAGAGACAACAGACAGCGATTTTAAATTGAAACCATACTTCCATCATATGGAGGCTGTTGTGTCCTATTGTACAAACCAAGTAGAACAATTCACCTGAGAGCTTTAATTAAAACAAATAATACATTTTCTTGCTGTAAAATAAATTAGCGGCGGGTGTCGCATCAGATACGTCACAGTTATTTAAATGTCACGTTGTATCTCATACATGTAATTTATTTTCAGCTCTTAATGGTATAAAGAAAATCTACCTTTGTCACACAGGACCTGAACCCGTGATGACATGATTACAACAACAGGCTGCAACACCCTGAGCTAACAGCAGTTCAAAGTGTTGAGTTCATCTCTACTTGTGTCAAGATCACAGCTCACTCATTATATATTATATTATATTATATATCAGTATGTTTACTGTGTCTCCTCTCTAACATTGTGGTTTTATCTTAACAAGTCAGCTTAATAAAAAAGGTAGGTCCTGGTTCACTTTTTACCTTTTATTTATCAAGGTAAGTTTCACTGAGAGGAAGCCTCTCTTTTGTAGGCGCGCCCTGATCACATTCACACAGTTACACATTCACACCTGGAAGCTAGCCCAGTACTACCACAGTGTGATCTGCTGGTCACTGAGCAGCTCTATACTGGAGGGGCTGGGTTTAAGTGCCTTGTTCAAGGGCACCTCAGCGGTGGTAATGAGGGAGGGGCAAGCGCTGCTTTCACTTTCCACACCCAGATTTATCCTGCCGGTCCGGGGGATTGAACCGACGACCTCCCGCTTCTCTAACTTTTAGGCCACCACTGCCCCAGTGGTTCAAGACAGGCTTTTCACAATGAGCTTTGCTTTTTTGAGCCTCCTTTTAGTGTCTGAATTGGACAAAGAAAGGTACTGGTTCCCTAATTCAGCAGGTTCATGACATGATCATCACGTGTCTTAGATATAAACTCAGAAAAAAAGGTTTGGAAATTTGTGTTTGGTTGATTATTTCTCTGTTGTTCCAATGCTAACTGGCATTGTGTTTTACGTCGTTGGAAAGCCTGTTTATTTTCCTTCACAATGATGTCCAACTTGTAAGGATCATGCATTTGTGGGATGAGCAGCACAGCTGATTATGTGGGTAGCGCCCAAGAAAAATTTGCCAAAATGCTCTGCCAATGGCAAAAAGTGTATTCTCCTGTTGGTGTTGACTCTTGTTTTGAGTTGTTTGGTGGATTGGATGATTGAACTCTCTATCAGTAACAAGGAACAAACAAGACTTATTGGCTATTTTACACTTTATTCATTTAATCCACCGTCAGGAGCCTCAGTAGCGGTGGAAGATCCATACGCAGCCACAACAGCCTGGCACCTCCTCCTCATGCTGGTCACCAACCTGGTCACACGTTGCTGTGGGATGGTGTTCCATTCCTCAACCAGGATTCATTACAGGTCAGCCAACGTGGTAAGGATCATGCATTTGTGGGATGAGCAGCACAGCTGATTGTGTGGGTAGCGCCCAAGTGAAATTTGCCAAAATTCTCTGCCAATGCTAAACAGTGTATTCTCCTGCTATGCTGATTGTTGCACTGATCGAGTAACAGCTATACATGTATATATCTAAACTCCATGGTATACGCTTTAGGAAATGCTTGGGATACGTTATATTGTTTACAGTGGGGCTAAAACATGAAAACACACTGGTATCGTCCTTGAAGGTGTTTCGATGTCGTTTACCTCCGTCATCATGTCAGCAGCTGTGTGACAGGAAACCCTGTATTTCCCAGATCCCCTCTCGAACCTGATGACTGATTTCCCATCACCCAGTCTACAACAATGTGAGAGGAAATTAGCTTTTTATTACTATAACCCCAGCCTCCAGTATTGGCATAATAAGATAAAAGTGAAGTTAGCTATACTCTGCAGAGCAGCTTTACATAAATGGCAGCTCAGCACTCTGCAGCTTATGATCACTATAGAGCAAGGATCACTGGCTGTTTTTGTTCACAGCAGTCACACGCATAATGTTTCTTCGTCATCAGAGTGGGTTAGATCAACAGCAGGGGAAGGGACAAATATACTTGACTCACTGTGCCGGGAAGACGAGCAGTGAAACCTCTCGTCTGCGTCAGACACTGACAATGAGAGGGCTTTTGTAAAGCTGTTGTAAAACTAATGAGAGCTTATTTCAGCAGAAAACAGTAAGGGTCCATTCTAAGGGGCTCACCGTCAGGAGCCTCAGTAGCGGTGGAAGATCCATACATAGCCACAACAGCCTAGCACCTCCTCCTCATGCTGGTCACCCAAGCTGATCCCACAAGTGTTGAATTGGGTTGAGGTCTGGACTCTTGACAGGCCGTTCCATTCTCTCTACTCCCACATTGTGGAGGTAGTCTGTGATAACCCCGGCTCTGTGGGGGCGAGCGTTGTCATCATGGAGGATGAAGTTAGGTCCCAGATGGGGAGATATGGGATCGCCACTGGCTGCAGAATCTCATCCCGATATCTCACTGCATTGAGATGGCCTTCAATGATGACAAGCCTTGTTTTGTTAGTGACATCATTGGGGAAACACAACCACGCTGGCTGACCCGCAATGAATCCTGGTTGAGGAATGGAACGCCATCCCACAGCAACGTGTGACCAGGTTGGTGACCAGCATGAGGAGGAGGTGCCAGGCTGTTGTGGCTGCGTATGGATCTTACACCGCTACTGAGGCTCCTGACATATTGTATTAAATGAATAAAGTGTAAAATTGCCAATATGTCTTGTTTGTTCCTTGTTACTGAAAGAGAGTTCAATCATCTAATCCACCAAACAACTCAAAACAAGAGTCAACACCAACAGGAGAATACACTGTTTACCATTGGCAGAGCATTTTGGCAAATTTTTCTTGGGCGCTACCCACATAATCAGCTGTGCTGCTCATCCCACAAATGCATGATCCTTACAAGTTGGACATCATTGTGAGGGTAAATAAACAGGCTTTCCAACGATGTGAAATTGTAACATCAGAGAAATAATCCACCAAACACAAATTTCCAAACTTTTTTTCTGAGAGAGGAGCAGGACAACATGTTGTTGTTGGACTATACTTGGTTTCCCACTTCATTGACTTTCTCACAAAGAAATTAAAATTCCGAATGGGCAGTCTGTTCAGGATACAGTCCTGTTTTTCCATGGCATCAAAAAAACGCTTTAGTAAAAAAAATCTTAGTTGCTGGTCTTTTTCTGACTCATGATTTTGGGGAAACTATTTACAGGTTTGCTTCAGCCCTGAGGTATGTCACTAGTTCTAGCTTCAGGATGCATCATTGTATCTTATGATAATAATTATAATAAAAAATACATTTTATTTGGTAGCGCCTTTCAAGACACCCAAGGACACCTTACAACGATAAAATTAAACTTAAACAGATAAAAACAGCCAGACATGACAAAGACACATTTATGCAGATACCAAGATTTCTGTGCTGGCATGAGACAGGAATGTGCGGAGTCTGGAGATGTTGCAGAGGTGGAAGAAAGCAGTCCGGGTGACGTTTTTTATGTGAGGTGCAAAGGAGAGGGTGCTGGCTAAGGTGGCCCCAAGGCTCTTGACATGGGTGGAGAACGGAACAGAGAAGCCATCAATGAAGAGGTTTGGGGTGGTGGTGTTTTGTGCTTTAGAATGGTTGTTTTTGGAGCCGATGAGCAGGGCCTCTGTTTTATTGCCATTGAGCTTTAAAAAGTTTGTCTCTGTCAACATGTTGTCTTGTAGGCAGGTGGCGAGGGAGGTGGGTGGCAGGGCAGCGGTGGGTTTTGTTGAGATGTAGACCTGTGTGTCGTCGGCATAGCAGTGAAAGTGGACATCGTGATGACGGAGGATAGTGCAGTCGTTCGCCCCCTCTACCTACATCTGGCAGTGTGTCACGGCTTCCTACTAGCAGGCACTGAAAACGAGAGACGGTTTTCAGGCGGATTCTCTCAGGGAGCAGGGTCGCATGGAGGCATATTACCCTGGCGTGCCCGCCCTTGGTGATGGCCTCCACCTGCTTCCACTGGCAGACAGCTGGTCAGACAGCAGG
Source organism: Sebastes umbrosus (assembly GCF_015220745.1). Lineage (NCBI taxonomy): Eukaryota > Metazoa > Chordata > Actinopteri > Perciformes > Sebastidae > Sebastes > Sebastes umbrosus. The sequence goes on from NC_051270.1 coordinate 39,182,059, forward strand.
ACTTCTCTGCTGCCGCTGCTGCTGCTGCTATGTGACATGGAAATGCTGAAATATTTTGACAACATATTTCAATTGGGAGTGCTAACTTAGGCGTGCTGGGGGTCCCGCTGGCGTCTTTCCAGCCAGCATTTCTCCGATGCTGGCGGCCCAGCCGTGGATCATCCCCAGTTCTGGGGGGCTCTGTCGCAGGAGGCGGTGGAAATAGTTGTGCTGCCCAATCTGGGCCATCCTCTACAGGCTTGGCTCCTTAGAGGGACAGGCTGAGGAGGGCTGGACTGTCTGTATAGGTTGTGTAGATCCAGACAGAAAGAGCGGGATCCACCACTGCCTGTGGTTCGGGTTCCAACGCTGGTGCGAGGAAAGGAGGCTAGATCCCCTGTCCTGTGCAGTCGAGTGTAGTCTCTCCTTTTCACAGTGTAGTCTATGATGGATAGAGGTCTGTCTCATGCCACTATTAAAGGGGTCAGGAGGCAACTAGTGGAGCATGCCTCCTCCCCACGTTGGAACTGCCACTGGTGCTCGAGGCTTTGGTGAAAGACCCATTTGAGCATCGAGAGCGTTCCTCTTTAAAGGCGTTGTCATTTAAGACAGCTTTGCTGCTTGCATTGACCTCAACTAAGAGAGTATGTGAACTGACCGCCCTGTCGGTGTACCCCAGTTGCTTGATGCTCTGTGGTGACCGCAGCAGGGCTACTCTCAAACCAAACCCCTCCTTTGTTCCTAAGAACTTAAGGAGTTCATTCAGGTCGAGGGTCATGCAACTGGATGCTTTTTACCCTCCACCCCATGCAGGAGAAGGGAGGCAAAGTCACATCTGCTATGCCCTGTTCCTGCGTTGGCATGTTATGTTGAACGCACAGCCCCCCTCCGGCAGCTGTTTGTGTGCTTCGGTGATGGTATGGCAGGAAAAGCCCTTTCCAAGAACCTAAAATATTCAACCTAAAAAGCCAGCCCAGTGTTACCAACTCTTTTCCAACCAAAGTAGCTGGCAGCACTAGCTCCAACAGTTTCTAATCTAGAGAGGAAGTCACCAAGTCATCAACACTGACAGTCCGTCCCTTCAGGCCTCCCTCCAAAGACACTCCCCCAAAATGATCATAATGAACGTAAACAACGAACATGACTATTGTTAGTACTCACAGCTCTCAAGCTAGCTGCTGGTGGAAGACTCCGGTGACGGGCAATGAGTGCACGGGAACTCAGGTAAAAGAGCAGGAAGACAGGCAGGTAGCCTGTCCAATCAAATCAAAACAAACTAGAATGGCACTCGGAGAGCGCAGACCTCCGCCCCCCCCGCCCCTCCGTTCAGCTTGCGCCATCATCCACGTGTATTTTTGTGTATGTTGAGATCAGCTGTACGTAGCGGAGCATCGTAAAACACTTCATTCAAACTGGACAGAAACAAAGTAAAACTCTCCTAAACCGTCGTCGTTACTCTTTCCAACAATCACCAAGTGTGCTTTGGTCCAACTCAACTGGAATTTCACCGAGTTTAATGTGAAAAAATGCTGAATCTACAGTTGTTACCCCCCAACCACTCTCTCTCTGAAGGAAAGAGGCAGGGTCATGCGTCATCAACGCGTCATCAGTTTCACAGTGCATGTGTTATACCCAGAGGTCTTAATGTTCTGGTTGAACGGAATCCTTAAAAAAATTCCTGAATCCAGATCATGATCCGGATCGCCACCGATCTAATCTAATGGATTGTTCGTTGTGCCACACCCCACCCCTCCAAAACATTTCATTCAAATCCATCAAGAACCTTTGGAGTAATCCTGCTAACGGACAAACAAATAAACCAACAAACCATCACCAGTGAAAACATAACCTCCTTCCTAGGCCTAAGAAGGAGGTAACAATAAATCAAAACCCCCTCCAATCATTTCATTTGGCCAGAACGAAGGGTTTTGATTTATTGAATTATCACATTTGATTTAATGATTGCTGTTAGGATGTAATGAGAATTTCAACAAATATAACAAAAATGTATTTGAAGAACCCTACCAACTCTAGCTTTAATGCACTTCATGCATCTTATATAGCCTGATACATTTTTTGGCTGGACCACAGAGGGCCAGCCCTACAAACGCAAAAGTCTGTCACTGAGTGAGTTACCGGATCGGTCGGCCGACTGTTGGAGTTTCCTCATTGGCCATTGCTCTTTCAAAATGAAAAGGCGGAGAACAGTTCTGTGTTTACGTGTTCTGGGGAGCAAGCCACACGTCGCTACTGCGTTAAGAACCCAAAATAATAATAATAATACAATAAACGGATCAAAATGATGCCGAAATAATGACATTATGATGTTGATTTGTAAAAAGACCGAATTCATGCTTTGTCAAGTCTGTCTGCAACACAACAAGAAAACAACTTTTAAAATGCTTGTTTTCTGAATGGAGTTTGGATCGATCAGTGCCAGGCTGTGCTAACATTGTAGCAGCCATCAACACTCCATCTAGGCATAAATACAGCAGCAACAACTTCAGCGATGACAACGGGAGAATCTCTACGCTGATAAACTGTCTGAACTATGTATATATTGTTACACACCACTTATATGATGAATGCTTTTGATTCACATGCTTTAATAAAAAACTGAAATACTTTTAACCTTGCAGACTGTATGTCATGCTAATACCGTTTCACCTTGTATAAAATGTAGCCTATAATACAGACGTAGGCAAAGTTCTTGGTAACGTTCCGTTAAAGAGAGAAAAACCCACAATGGTCACTGAAATAACTTGAAACTGACAAAAGTAATAATAAATAAAAATTTACTGAAAATGAACTAATGAAAATCAGATATTGTTTTTGAATTGTGGTTCAACAGAATCATTTTAAAAAACAAACTAATGAAACTGGCCAGGACAAAAATGATGGTACCCCTAGAAAAGATGTAAAATAATGTGACCATAGGGACATATTAAACTAAGGTGTGTCCTGTAAATAGCATCACAGGTATCTTCAAACTTGTAATCAGTCAGTCTGCCTATTTAAAGGGTGAAAAGTAGTCACTGTGCTGTTTGGCATCATGGTGTGTACCACACTGAACATGGACCACAGAAAGTTAAGGAGAGAGTTGTCTCAGGAGATCAGAAAGAACATTATAGACCTTCATGTTAAAGGTAAAGGCTATAAGACCATCTCCAAGCAGCTTGATGTTCCTGTGACTACAGCTGCACATATTATTCAGAAGTTTAAGGTCCATGGGACTGTAGCCAACCTCCCTGGACGTGGCCGCAAGGGGAAAATTGATGACATATTGAAGAGACGGATAATACGAATGGTAACCAAAGAGCCCAGAACAACTTCCAAAGAGATTAGAGGTGAACTCCAAGGTCAAGGTACATCAGTGTCAGATCGCACCATCCGTCACTGTTTGAGCCAGAGTGGACTTAATGGAAGACGACCCAGGAGGACACCAAATCATAAAAAAGCGAGACTGGAATTTTCCAAAATGCATATTGACAAGCCACAAAGCTTCTGGGAGAATGTCCTTCCATCCAAAGAAAAGAACACTGTACCTAATGTGAAACATGGAGGAGGCTCGGTTATGTTATGGGGCTGCTTTGTTGCATCTGGCACAGGGTGTCTTGAATCTGTGCAGGGTGCAATGAAATCTCAAGACTATCAAGGCATTCTGGAGCGAAATGTGCTGCCCAGTGTCAGAAAGTTTGGTCTCAGTTGCAGGTCATGGGTCCTCAAACAGGATAATGACCCAAAACACAGCTAAAAACACCCAAGAATGGCTAAGAACAAAACATTGGACTATTCTGAAGTGGCCTTCTGTGAGCCCTGATCTAAATCCTATTGAACATCTGTGGAAGGAGCTGAAACATGCATTCGGAGAAGGCACCCTTCAAACCTGAGACAGCTGGAGCAGTTTGCTCACGAGGAGTGGGCCAACATACCTGTCGACAGGTGCAGAAGTCTCATTGAGAGTTACAGAAATCACTTGATTGCAGTGATTGCCTCAAAAGGTTGTGCAACAAAATATTAAGTTAAGAGTACCATCATTTTTGTATAGGCCAGTTTCATTAGTTCAAAAACAATATCTGATTTTCATTAGTTAATTTTCAGTGAATTTTTATTTATTATTACTTTTGTCAGTTTCAAGTTATTTCAGTGACCATTGTGGGTTTTTCTCTCTTTAACGGAACGTTACCAACAACTTTGCCTACGTCTGTATACTGACTGGTAAATGTTACCTTTTACTATTACTGAATGTCTTTTGCTTCATTATAAGTTGTCTTTCAATCAAATATTAAGATATAAGTTGAAAAAAACTGTTCATAAAACATTATAGACATGACCTCTGACTATTTGTGTAACAATTTAGCCACAAATTCACATACTGACCAGATACGGTCCAGACAGATACTCGGTTTGACCGAGTCTTGTTGTCAAGCTGTTGCTGTTGTGATCTGATGTTGTCGTCCTGCTATGTGTTGGATGCTGCTATTTGACCCGGTCTTATAGGGCTCCCTTGTAAAAGAGTTTTTAATCTCAGTGTCACTTCCTAGTTAAATAAAGGTTATATATATACTATATATATATATATTCCTGACAGCACCTGGTCTCCAGAGGACCTGTGGTCAGACAGATTACACTCAGCTTTCATATCCACTCCCACATGCACACTATGAACATGGAGCGCTGCCCAGACATGATGGGAATACGAAGGGAGGATGGAGCTAGGGTGGGAAATAATAAAGTTGTGTTGAGTTGTGTGTCTGCAGGTAAACAGGCAGCAGTCTTGATGGGCACAGTGGGTTGGTTTCTCTCTCTGTGGTTTGAACGCTGTTGTCACTGTGTTTGGAGGAGATTCACAACAGCATGATTTAAGATAGACCTGTCAGCATGGAGACACACTGACTGCAGACAAGCATGCAGCTATGCTCCGCAAACCGCAATGCACGCACACATACACTCGCTGCATAACATTTCAGTGGCTTATGCAAATTGAACACTATCTCACACACACACACACACACACACACACACTCTGACACACGCAGCACGGCAGAGCGTCTCGCTGATGGTTTCGGGGCCCGAGGCAAAGGCGCTGTAAAGAGACCAGATGCCATTCGAATGCTATTTACAACACTTGAGTTGGGACTTTTTTCAAATAAACAGCATCGCGGCAGTTATCGGCTAATGACAATCAGGCAGGAAGATGTGGAGCGGAGCCAGACGTCGGCAGCATGTAGATGCAGAATGAAGACATCCTGAGAATGAAATGTTCCTCTCTCCCTTCCCCTGCCAGTCCATCACAAACGCTGCAGAGCTTAGCAAATGTCAGAGGGGAATTTAAGAGGCTAATCGGAGTGCATGTCATGTCAGGAAGGAATGTGGGAAACTATTTCTTTTCAAATCACCCACCAGTTTGTTAAAGGAGCCAAGACTGAAGAAAGGTGTGAAAGTGCCAAGCAGGAGAGATGCCAAGAGCTGCCAGTTTGTGTTTGAGAAAAACAGATCCGAGCTTTGGCATTCCACACATACTTGACAGGCTTTAGAAAAGTTTTCTTGGCTCATGTGGAGCGGATATAGGCTGAGTGGGACGATGAAATGCTACAGGACATTAAAGTGTATGAGCTGTTTCCACAACATCACTGATGCTGTTTAGGTAAAAAAAACAAAGATAACAACTAACATCCAGACAAAGTTTTACTCTTTTTGTCATTTATGTTACCAGTCGGAGCCGTTTGTCTTCCAGAGCACGTTTTCATTATGTTCATGTGTTGTACAGTAACAGTAAAGGATAGATTACTGAACAGAGTCTTTATCTGTGTTGTCAGTACATTGAGTGCATTGAGGGCTACTGAAAGGAGCACAACTCCTTGTATGTGTCAGGCACCCTGGATAGAACTCAGAAGTAGACAACACAAAAGGCTCTTTAGTGACTTTAATGATAAGGATTCAAGCAAACAATGGACAAGGCAGAAGCAGAAAGAGTGGGCAGGCCAAGGTAAAAAAAATCCAAAAGGTCAAAGAGTGAGGCAGATGTACAGGCAAGAGTTAAGCAAAATCCTCGTCGTCTGGAAAACCGGGCAAAAAGTCACCAACAGGTCGCAAAAACGAGGCTTGAACAAGTGGCTCGAGAGCTTAACGGACACAAGACAGTCTGGCCAAGGCGTGAGGTAGACTAACGTCTTCTCCTAACCACTTCTCCTAACCACTTCTCCTTGACCTCGATGGAAAACATGAGGTCACTAAAAGCTCTGTAATTATGATGCAACGGCGGCGGATGTTAGTGACACGGGTCTACTGTGGTGAAACTACAATGTTCTGAAGATGGACTACAAAAGGCGCTGTTCCCCCCGTGTGTTCTTAAATGTCTTTCAGTGACAGGCTGCTTCACCCACGGTGTGTTAAAGAGAGATACCACAGGTCCTCCTGCTGCTGGAACACTTTACATCAACATATAATAAAGGATCATCTGACCTAACGTGGACAACCGGTGAAAAATATCACTTCATTACCAAGGATGGAATTGAAATAAACAAAGGAATTTATGATAAATATTGAGTTAACTGTTGGAGTTATGGAGAAGGTGTAGGATCATATACTTTTTCCAATTTCTTTTTGGGACATGTAATATTTATTTATGTTGATTATTTGTTAATTGATTGTTTACTCATTTTCTTCATTTTATTAGTTATTCTTGTTTTGTGTTTTACTGAGGTATTTGTTGCATGTTCCAAATAAATAATGAATTCAAAATAAAATGAAACAAAATGGTTGTCACTGTTCACTCATATTAAACATGAATCCCAATTTCTTATATGACTGTATGAAAATAATATGCAAGATGTTATTCTCTCTTTTCCTTTTCCTTGTTTTAATCTAGTCTTTTTAAATCTTGGGGACTAAGTTCCTTTAAAGGTTCACTATTCCATATCCAGAGCATTAATAAAGCAGCAGACAACTATTGTTGTATATATATACAGTATATATATATATATATATACTGTATATAAAGATGCTTCAGAAAAGAAAGAGAAAGCATGCATGTCCAAACGTGTTACTTCTGTTCATACAGTATGTTTACATCCATAATAAGTCTGTCTGCATGGCAACATGTTCAGGGTCTGACTCTGACTGCAGTTATGATTTATGAGTTCAGTACATTATATGATTGATGGAAACCTCATAAATGAAACAAACTGAATCGGCATTCTTTCTAAATTACAGCTCAATTTGATCATGTATGGTAAAGAAGAAGCTGCTGTATATTTGACCCTGACAGCAGCTCAGTGTCTTCCTCACATCCACAGAACTCCCCATCAATAAAGGAGGACAACTGGCTCTGTAGGGTTTATCTGTCTCTGTTAGAGACTGTCCTCGCTAGACAACCGACAGCATCAGCTACAATTAACAAGTAAATTATTAAACCATTAATAAAAGGCCTTTCACAACAATCCATCACATTATCAATGTTAATACATTGTCAATGGATGGATTTTTGACCAGAAACTCTGGTACAACAGGTACTGCAAATGTTCAAACAGCAGTCAGTATTTGATCAGCTCTTCCTCATTAGAAATGTAGTGACCACACAGTAAACATCCTCCTGTGAGAACAAGACCACGCCTCTAATTCTTCCTCATTATTTACGACACATGAGGTGGAGCTTTGGTCCAGATTCATAACGCTCATACTCTCTTATTTCTCCATGAACACATCAGGTTCAGTAAAGTGCTAGATGGCTAGAACATGGTTTCCGTACGTTGATCCATGCAGCACCGATGGTGCATAGTGACATCACTAAAACCAGTCCAATCATATGACTTCATGATCACACCTCTTGGTTTGGTTGTAAAAAGTCAGTCTGAAAGAGGCCAGAAAGACAAAGTGACTGTCACACTGATAAACAGCAGCCAGTCAGATATTTCACAACCTTCCAACCTGAATACAGCCTCACTAATACCCCTTTCACACCGATGACCAGGGTTGGACCAGGGTTATCTGACCCGGGTTCAGGGGTCAGCAACCTTTACTATCAAAAGAGCCATATTAGGCAAATTAAAAAAAAATCTGTCTGGAGCCGCAAAACATTTGAGCATTGTGATGAAGGTAACACAGTTTATAGTCTAAGTATACATATATATATATATATATATATATATATACAGTATACATATAGTATATAAGTCTAATGCAGTGACAGCCCAAGAGCAAATGTACTACAGAGTATTAGGGCCACATTGAGGGAAAACAAATCTGAGATTTCCAGAATAAAGTCAGAATATTTAGAGAAAAAACTTTACTTGAAAAAAAATCGTAATATTGCGAGAATAAAGTCATAACTTTACGTAAAAAAAGTCGTTATATTATGAAAATAAAGTCGAAACTTTACTTGAAAAAAGTCGTAATATTACGAAAATAAAGTTTTAACTTTACGAGAAAAAAAGAAAATAAGTAAAATTACTACTTTATAATATTATGAATTTGTTTTCATAATATTACAACTTTTTTTTCACGTAAACCTATGACTTTATTCTCGTAATATTATGACTTTATTCTCGAAATATCAGATTTTTTTTTTCCTCAATGTGGCCCTTATACTCCGTCATACCGTCGTACCATAGACCTACAACAATGATAATTAAAAACGAAAATATAAACAAAAAGACAGGTATTCATTTCCACTAATTTTTAAAAAATCCACAGGGAGCCACTGGAGAGGAGCTGAAGAGACGCATGTAGCAGACCCCTGCCCTGGTTCATGGAGAGACCTTCGTCTGGTCAGCTAACATTACTGCCAAGCAGCTGAAATATAGAGTGATATTGTTCTTTTAGCTGACGTGTGTCGACTCACTGTGTTGAGCGATGCTCGTTCATGTCTATGTAGAGCGAGCACAAGCGCGAGCAACAGGACGCTGACTTTCGTTGACTTAACGGCCACAGGTGTCGCTGTTAACAAGACATTTCTGATTCTTACAAACAGTCCCTTTAATATTTTTGAACAATGACCACTTAAGTGTAACTTATAATCACATTATAAGTGAGTCATCAACATTTATGAAATATTATACTTAATTTAAAAAAAATAATGAATTACTAAAATAATTATAATGTCATTATAAAATGCTTTATAATGTGTTATGGTTATTGTTATAAAGCATTATGAATATTTATGAGTGCTTATAACTATAATGATACATTGCTTTAAGCAGTTCAACACATTATAAGTGTGTTTATATTGCATTATAGACATCACAGAAAGTGTTACCAGTAAGAGAACTCATAAAACAGAAATGTTATACTATCATAGTATAAGTAACAATTTTAACACCAAAGATCAAAATCATTTTGCCCCAGATGTGAAGGTGAAGCTCGCCTGAATAATGGAAGACTAAACGTTGAATGGAAGCCACGTAACCAATAAGAATTTATTGTCACAAGCACAATTTGTTACACAAAAATAATGGGTCACATTTACACAATTTATACAGGTCTAGAACTCAATGTACAATTAACAGACTAAACTAAATACCGATAGTTAAATATGTACTCACATTGCACACAATATCATTAAAACCTACACAAAAAACATGTACTGTGTGAAAGTAACACGAGTCGACATACAAATCGCATTATTTACAAAAAAGAAACATCAATTTGAGATCTTTAGCAAAAGGACTCTGATGTCTGTTCAAGGTTCTCCCATCCGTCTGTCAGAGACATTATACAATCTATCATGTAAAAGCTCCCCCGCTAGAAAGTATTATTCAGTCTCTTAATAGTTGAAAAGATTATAAAGTAATAAAGTCAAGTAGCCAGAGCTGAAGAACACCAAATACACTAGTAAATACTGCGCTTTGCTTGGACGGTATGGCGGTTTTTCCCTTTTAAAGCAGGCTGGTGAGATTAGCAGTTAGCTTCATGAAGTGCACTTTAAGCCTTAGCTTAGCAACTGTCTGCAATGAGTTTTTTTTTTTTTTTTGTTGAATTAAGATTTGAATTTATACATAGAATCCTTCTATAACGCATCAGGTTTTTGTCTAGAGTTCTGGACATCACTACATTTAGTTTTACACAATAAGGTTGATGGAGAGAGAGTGAGTGAGGACAGCGGCAGGAGGGAGAGGAAGAGCTTCTCCTCTCCTGCTGCTGTTTGGCAGCGATGGTGTGCACGAGGCTGCGCCCGGGCAGATGGAGGTGGACATCTTCAACGCGCACAGAAATCTTACTGTGTGTATGTGGGAGCGTGTCTTGTTGGGACCGGTACATGTACATCAATACTGCCGTCCGCTTATGCTCTCTGCAATCACTGCAGGTAGAACCAGAGGAGGTGATCGGTCAGCTGCTGCTTTATTGGTCCTGTTGGTCTCATCATTGTGAAATGACGTGCACATGATGTTGAACTTTGGCTGAACATAAACCAGACTTGCTCTGTCCTTAATTTGACACTAATAATAATAATATCTCCTAATACCACTAACACTGCAGCCTCTGTGTGACAGTCTGTCCAGTAGCGCTACATGTGATCTGTGACGGCCTGATGACTGATGACACCAGCAGGTCAGATGTATGACCCAGAGGCGTGATATTGCCACATTATTGTTTCTTGTGTCCTTTCTTATAATTACGCTTGGAGGTAAAGGGACTGGCGATGCACACGTGTTAACAGTAACGGTGTGTTCACACCAAGAGTGAAGTCAACTTTTCGTGCGGCGGGATTACACACAAAGTCAATACAAAGAGGCGAATAGAGGCGAATAGACACGAATGACGTGTCGTTGAAATATTTCAACTTGATCGAGAAATTTGTGCGACGCTGTGTCGAGAAAGCCCATCGGCGTTGAGATCGTCCTCCTGTCATCACTGACGTCCTGACGTTGTTGAATCAGAAAAGGAGGTAAAAGATGTGTGTCTGTGGTCACCCAGAGCTACGACAGTACATCACGTCTGTACAGAGACCCTGTGTATAAATGTATGTGTAGAAACCACAGACTGTCTAAGGTACAAACAACAACGTCGCTGCCGTATTTATGCCTGGATGACTTTATGTTGAGTGTTGATGGAGCAGCTGCATAGCCTGGCACTGATCCATCCAAACTCCATTCAGAAAAACAAGCATTTTAAAAGTTGTTTTCTTGTCGTCTTGCGGCAAGAACAAAGCATGAATTCAGACTTTTTACAAATCGGCATCATTATGTCGTTATTTCGGCATCATTTTGATCCGTTTATTGCGATTAAATCACAGCACAATCTGTTTATTTTGGGTTCACACCGCAGTAGGGACGTGTAGCTTGCTAGATACAGTCAGTTCAATGGCGCTGTATGTAAATATAGCTCACCACCGGGTGACGTTATGAACCCAGACACGACGACGTTGCGTTTTCTGACATATCTGGGACTTCAACAACATGTACTAGGCAGCAACAGTGGTTATTTCTTCAACGGTTGATGGAGGAAATGGAGGAAAGAAAAGGTTGTTGGTATCTATGGAGACAAGTTCCTCCTCCTCCTCCTCCTCCTCCTCTCTGGCGTGTCTAGCGCGAATGAACAAGAATGATACCGGCGGTCCAACTCGCACAAGTAAAGCGAGGCGAAAATGTGCTTGTCTCTTGGTGTGAATGCAACACAAGTGTTGCTGTGTGGGACCTCCAGCAGCGTGTGAGGATGTGCTGCTCTCTCACCCTTAGCTCTATAGACAGAGAGGTACAGGGCCTGTTCTCTCAATGTCTTCTTTTACAACAAAAAAAGCAATTTTCAATGTGCACAAAGTAAGCCAATGTTTTTTCCTCAGTAACTATCACAATCTAGCACTGAGATCTCTGAAAACTTTGGGCAACTTGTCTGGAGTAGTACACATAAGATATGATTAACTACCATGGTTGTACTTGTTGCTTTTACAGTTAAATGAAATGTGAAGCTTCTGTGCAGTAGAACTCAGAGTCAACTCCACATCAACACCACTAAGACTGAACTGTTAAATGATCTGATACAATATTTCCTGTTAAGTCGATAAATGAATATTTAGGTTCAGTTTACTGCAGCGTGCTTCGGTTGTCCAACAACATGAATCATATCAAAAGGTTTGCATTAAACAACTAGGAAATAATGAAATCTGTGCTCGGACATTAAGACGGTACTTTGTGTCCACCCTGTTGAGGGACTAGTTGTGCTGGTGATCACAGGCGACGTGGACTGCACCGGCTGTGTTAATGCTATGTAGCAGGTGAGGAGCTCACTGCACGACAGAGCTTCTCCCTTTGTCGCTGAGAGCAGAAGTAACTACAAAAACCTTCCTCTGTTTTTTTGTCATCATTCCGTCCTGATAAGGAGACGGGATATATACTCCAACAGGTGTGGATGCAGATGACAGCAGCCACGCATGCAGCTCCGTACATCATTGGGTGTAGCATATGTGCAATTGGCACAGTCGTACATTTTATGTTGGATGTTGCATGAGGACAATTTTGGTGGAAACTTCTGAAAGAGGAAATGTAAAATCTTATATAATAATCCTGATCCTCGTCTCTGACCACCTGACTGACCTCCTCTGGCCGTGCTGCCGCTGACTGCAGGGAGCCAAACAGACGGCACCGTTGGTCTCTCAATGTGACCACAGACACAAAGTGCAGATACCGGCCTGATTGATGTGCCCTCCATCTGTCGGCGGGGGTTCCTCTGTGCAAACATGAGGTATGTGTATGTTCACAGATACATATTGCAGGCGTTGGAGCCCACGCATTAGGGAACTGTGTGTTTGTGTGTGTGCGAATGACGAGTGCACCCAGACATTCACCGTGCTGCACGTCAGCTGTGTGATGGTGATCCAGCAATATAGAAAAATGAGACAACATGACAGATGAACGCAAACATCAGTCCAGTTCTGAGAGGGAGAGGGGAGGAGAAAGGGAGGGGGGGGGGGTATTACTCAGAGAAGGGTGGGAACATGCCGAGGTCAGCGAAGTCCTCAATGTTGTAGTTGGCTGTTCCCTGGGTGGGATCTCCAGCCATGGGTAACATGTCCTGCAGAGACACGGGGGGGGGGGGGGGGGGTCCAGACATATCACATATCTGTGTGTGATGGTCAGCCGCCAGCAGCCACAACACGCTCAGTGTGTGTGTGTGTGTGTGTGTGTGTGTGTGTGTGTGTGTGTGTGTGTTACCTGGAAGACTTCTGTCTGGCTGGGGTTGGGGTGTGTGTGCTGTTCCCCGGCCTGCTGGGAGTGATGCTGGTTCTGCCACTGGGACCAGACCTCACTGGGACGACCCTGGAACTGGGCTCCACTCTGACTGCTCTCCCCCGACACATCTGGAAACAGATGCTGTACGGTTACACTCATACAGGGGTTGGACTGATTACATGTTTAAAGTAGAATTAAATCATTTTTTTCCTTTTCTTTTGAAGATAATTTTTGGGGCATTTTCACCTTTATTTGACAGAGGACAGTATAGAACTGGAGAGGGAAGTGGGGGGGGGATCGACTCCAGGATGTTGCGTATTAACTTCATCATTTAGTACATGTAACTTCTTCAAACTTAATTCTAAAGTTACTGCGAGGAACTTTCATTTTGTGTTGATTTGTGGCGACCCCTGTGGACTATGTTTCCATGAGCACCACCGCCTCGTGTTGTAAAGATCTGCAGCTGCCAGACTCCCTTTAGAAAACCTCTCATTTTACTGCAGCAGGCTCTGACAGTCTGCCCCGCTCAGTCTTGGTTCTGGTTCTCTCGTGCCTCCCTTTCCCTCCAGCGGGCCCAGTGATACGGCCTCCAGTGTGGCAGTGTGGTGTCAGTTTTGGCTCCAGGAAGCAGGTCCCCCTCTCCGTCCGCTGGCACACCATCTGTTTCAGCGGGAACCGGCGGAGCAGCGAGGTGAAGCTCTGCTCCATGGCCTGAGGAGGAGGAGCCGCTGCTGCCGGGCACAGAGCGCTCCAACTCCCGCCGCAACTCCGCTGGAATCTGAGCTGAAGGAGTCACAGGAGAACCTGTGGTTGCCCATCTTCACCCTCCTTTTTGTAAAACCATTATCATTATTATAACCATAATTCCCTGAGACATAGCGGTGCACAGATATGGAATGCCAACCCACTTACAGTAATAAGTGATGGCGTGATAGTAAACAGCTCGCCGGCAGCAGGTCATATTTTGAGTCAGGTTTGAGTGCTCTCTGCGAGCTGGTGTCTGTACTCAACTCAGCTACAGATCGTTTGTGAGGGAAGACTTAACTGTAACACCAACGTACAATCAGAGTGTTTTTGTACAGTAGTTCCTGTTGGAAGTGACACGTCTTCTTTTTAGCAAATCGAGTCAAGTCAATTTCAAGAAGGGCATTCTCCCGGTTAAAGCTGCAGTAGGCAGTATATTTTTGGCATCATTGGGCAAAAATTCCATAATAACCTTTCAGCATATTGTAATTCAAGTGTTCTGAGAGATAACTAGACTTCTGCTCCTCCTCATGGCTCTGTTTACAGGCTTTAGAACATCTAGCCCGTGACGGGAGACTTTGACCAATCACAGGTCATTTCAGAGAGAGAATGAGCGTTCCTATTGGCTCTGCTCCAGCTGGTGGGCGGTGTACAGCCAATAGGAACGCTTCCCTGTTGACAGCACACTCCAGATCAGCTCCGACTGCTTGTTTTCCTCTGGTCTGTGAAATCTTGCAGATGCTATTAGGAGCACCAGAGGACACCGGATGAGGACACAGAAGCAAATGATTTTTTCAGATTACCTGTCTCATGCACTACTGTCAGGATATAGTGACCGTTTTATAAAAATAACTTTTTTTAAATCATATTTGCTCCAATCTCTCCTACTTCATCTTTAAAGGGAAAATGTGCCATCTTTTATGTGGATGTCCAATCAGTGGTGATGGTAAATGTAGTCAATTGAAGCAATCGGTCTCTCCTCGGCCTCTCTCCGCTGCATGTCTTCGGCCGTATACTCTGGCTCCAATAAATACGGCTGAATATCCGAGTCAGTTAAAACACTTTCACTGGAAACAGCTAGTTTGCAATACAAGCGAAGAGAACAAGGAAGTTGTTTTTTGAATGGCATCTCGAGCTCATCGCCCCCCTGGCAGCCCAGAGGCAGAGACTAGAAACCCAAAGCTGAAACAGCTGCTTGTAGTTCTTCCTCACATCCAACTACGTCACTGCCACATCAGCCTCAGCCTTCTTAGGAATAAAGGCATGTCTAATGTTAACCTGTGTCATACAAAAGCCTGGATCTCTCTGCTGTTACCACTATTTTAAAAATGTATGGTAGTTGAAATCCCCATAAAGTTCTTTGTAGCCTGGATCAACATAGCAGCACATCCATAATAGTAGCAGCATGAGCTTTATGACTTTCTTCTTGCGACTCTCTTGCTCACACACCAACAAATATATTGCCTGACTGACAATTCGGAGTAGCAGCTACACACTCCGACATGAGATATGAATATATACACGCATGCACGCACGCACGCACGCACGCACGCACGCACGCACACGCACACACACACACACACAGACACACACACACACACACCTACTCCCTGCGAGGCTGTTTTGAGAGTTTAGTGAGTACATTAAAGCAGAGCAGATTGATAAGCTGTCTGCCTCCCCCTGCAGAGGAACATTCCTGCTGTTTCACAATAATAAACAAAATGCTCATCTCATCTCCGCGCAGATACAAGTGAGAGGCTGAGCCGCTGACGGAGGGAGGAAAGAGAGCACATGTCAAACATACAGATGGAACAGTAATTAACCAAACACAGAGGAGGCTGGTTGTGTATACATGAAGTGGAAAGCACACAAGATAAGGAAAAAAAAAACAGAGCTTATCAGAAGTGAATACTGATGAAACACGTGCAACAACAGAGCAAATGAACTGACTGCATTCCTTCAAATGGGCTGACAGCAAAGAGAGAAAGAGGGGGAGAGCGCCGGATGGATGGATGGATGGAGTGTAAAAAAATAGGCCTGAGAGGAAGAACAAAAGAGAGAAAATAAAGAATAAAGAAATGAGGCAGCAGAGAGAGAGATAATCCATTTGGCTAATGTGTGTGTCCATTAAAAGGCTATCAAGTAGCCGTTGCATGCTGGACATGCTTCGTTCCTACAGGTATGTGGACAACAGACAGCAGCTGGCTGATGAGCCATCACTGACTGAACACACACTAAAACCATTTTTAGTCACGCCAACAGTGTGGCTCCAGGAAACCGGACGCTGGTCAGTCCAGAGTGAAATGTCTCCACTAGGGCTACGACTTTTATGTACAAACGTAATTGCAGAAATCATTTTTCATTATTAATTAAAGTGTCAGTAGGCTTACGTAGTACGTTTCAAAATAAAAGCCCTCAAATGTTTTTTTTTCTGTGGACAGAATTCCTTCATTTGTTAAGGTTTTTATTCTGAAATATTTGCAGGACAGTGTTGTAGAACATGCAGTGACTTGCAGGGGCTCCATGAATGAATATAATACGGGGTTTTAATTGTGGATTATAACTATTATTTATAAATTACCACACGTTTCTTAACCTTTCTCTGTCTAAGATAAATATAAATGACATTTATAATGAAATAATATGGTCATTATGAAAGGCAGACTGTGTGGAAAGAAAGAGCTGACAGCAGCAGCAGCAGCAGCAGAAACGCTGCTGGTGTGAACACCCGACGCGTGAATCACGCAACAGTTCAGCGAGGCTGCCGTCAGGCGCTGCTCATGCGGGCGGTGTAGACACACTGTCATACTAGCTTGTCACGAAGGAGGGTAAATAAACGCTCCAAACATGCGTTAAATTTTGGCAAGGAAAAACTGCGATGGACATTTTCAAAGGGGTCCCTTGACCTCTGACCATGTGAATGAAAATGGGTTTTATGGGTACCCACGAGTCTCCCCTTTACAGACATGCCCACTTTGTGATAATCACATGCAGTTTGGGGCAAGTCATAGTCAAGTCAGCACACTGACACACTGACAGCTGTTGTTGCCTGTTGGGCTGCAGTTTGCCATGTTATGATTTGAGCATATTTTTTATGATAAATGCAGTACCTGTGAGGGTTTCTGGACAATATTTATATATATATATATATATATTATGCAACATTTGCATAAAGCAGCATATTTGTCCACTCCCATGTTAATAAGAGTATTAAATAATTGACAAATCTCCCTTTAAGCTACATTTTGAACAGATAAATAAATGTGTGATTTATCGCAATTAAATATTTGAATCGATTGACAGTAGATATGTATCAGTAGACCCCTTAATATCCCTTTGCCAGGATGATGCATTCATGTGCGGCTGTTAAGATTGAAAATAATAACATAATAAATGAATTCCCTAATCAGAAGTCAGTTTGTGAACGCTGACTTGCAGCACGCTCACAGCTTGGGGTCAACCACAACAAATACTTTCTCAAGCCACTGTCAAACACTGCTATTGGGTTTCCATGCAGGCAGGGTCGGAAGTGGAATTTAATGATGCTCAGTATTTTGTGAGAATCCCTCAGAATGCAGACAACTCAATGTAGGCAATCTGACACAACTTCATTTGTGCCGGTCCGTCAGTAGAAAAAAAATACTTTTTCGTAAGTAGCACTTATCAGAGGCAACCTTGCAGCGTTCTCCATGGCACTCATAAAAAGGCTGGTGTGTATGAGCTGTTAACGCAGTGGGGGTGAGAAAAAAAGCTTTGAAGGCCATACAGCATAATGTATATTAATGGTGGATAGAGCGTGAATGAGTGACTCTGACCCTGTCGGCTTTGCTTCCCCAGCCATGTAATTAAATCTGTACCAGGACAAAAAATACCTGAAAGGAATGAAATGAAATGAATGAAATGACTTTCCTATTTGAATGGAATACATGACTGTAACCTGGTCTCTGTTAAGGGCTCCCTTCCCCTCTAATGTTAAAGGATCCTAATGAGCTCGGCAGGGGTTGATACAGGGCACGTAATTACTTTGGCATCTGAAACTTTTTCACATAAAAAGTACCTGCCAACACACATTTAGCAAGAAAACACCTCAGCGCTGTTACATATCTAACATAGTGAAGGAGCATTAATGGTGGGTGCCTCCACATGGACAGGAGAAGTAGAAACCTTTCAGACAGTTCAAAGAAGGGATGCACCGATTTTTTCAGACCAAGTACAAGAACTTACATTTGGGTACTCACTGATACCGAGTACCGATACGAGTACTTCTCTGTGCCAAAACACCCTTGTTAACAGCCAGCTGGAGGGTGTGAGCAACACACGGCAGGCTGGGGAGTCCCGCATACGAGGCGGTGCGCCGCGACCGGCTCTAGGTCGGCTTGGAAAGGCTCGGGGCGAAGGTGGCTCGCCGCCGCAGCTTTACAGCGCTCCCTGCTCCTGGTGTGACTGTCGACTGGGGCGGACTGTCCTCAGTGCGCCCCAACCGTGTCATACCGCCCCCAACGTAAAAGGCGCCAGTGGTCTGCGGCGATGTCGGCAACCCACCCGACCCGTCTTGAAACACGGACCAAGGAGTCTAACGCGCGCGCGAGTCAGAGGGTGCAAGCAAAACCCGGCTGACGTGGGATCCCGGCCACCGTCGGGGAGGTGGAGCGTGAGGACCCGAAAGATGATGACGAGAGGTTAACGTCACACTGCTGTAAAGTGGTATCGGTGCCGTTGTATCGGAGCCGTGTTGCGAGTACGAGTACATGAGCACAGTATCGGATCCGATACCCGATACTGGTATCGGTATAGGTGCATCCCTAGTTCAAAGATTACAACTTGTGACACACACTGACATTTTTAAATGGGTGAAGCTCATGGAAGCTCACATTTGTAGTCTACTCTGCTTTCCACATGATGTCACACTTCACAGTGGCAAGAGGTCAGGGAAAATGATCCAACTACAACACAGATGGCAGAGCATCCAGAGACGGACTTGTAACAATGTCTCAGGTTGTTGCTGTAACGTGACCACATGGTAAACCAACGTTATATTACCACAGTGTGTACAATATATTCTCTGGTAGTACATTTTCTGATTAGGATACAAAAAATCATGGATCGTAAGTTTGTTGATTGTATGATGGTAATCATAAGGTAGTGCTTAGTGCGGATTCGAGTTGAATAACTCCTTAGACCTGTGGAGGTCAGACAGAAGTGGCCCTTTAATGTTATTGGTTTCTTGTTGTTTTTCTTTTGGATGTTTTAGAAAAAGCCTGCGTTGTGATTAAGCCTGTTGAGAGGAGGCACTGCATCCTGTTTTCTTCCTTTAGTAGTTTCACCATGAAAACGCTTCTGCAACAATATCCATCCCGTCTACAAACAATTTCTCTCTCTAACCTTTTTGGAAAAAGCAAAAGAAACAGGGAAAAGAATGAGGAACAATAAAGGGATAAAAATAAATAAATGACATTATTTAAAAAAAAAAATAAGGAAAAAATTATTAAAATTATTCAGAAAAAAATACAATATACTGTATATTTAAAAAAAAAGCAAAAATAAATATATACAGAAATAAATTAACAAATAAATGTGAAAAATAAATGAAAATGCTCATAGTTATTCTTTTATGCTTTGTTATTTGTCTTTACATTTCCACATTTTTTTATTTATTTTTTTTGTCTTTATATTTCCACATTTTTTATTTACTTATATATTCTTTTATTTATTCCACATTATATTTTCACATTTATTTATTTACTTACATATTCTTCTATTTATTCCTCTTTATATTTCCACATTTAAATATCTTATTCTTTAACAGATTTATTCTTTATGATTGTAGTCCTATGACTCTACATGTATAGTGTGATTAGAAACAAATCTCTGATTTTACTTTACCCGGACTTTAACTTTTAGTTTCACACGGGACACAAACAGTGACCTCCTGGGTGAAAGTCCTGTTTGTTTCTATCGTTTGTATCCACTTTCAGTGGAATCCTATCGTGATAATACAATCATATTGCTGTTACCATGTTTTATTCAAAGGTTTGTCTGATGTCATGTATAACAATGGACTTTATTTGTTTACTTTAAATGCAATTTGCTATAGAGTCAAATTAAGTTCATATCAATATGTTGACCAAGCTCTACCTAATACGATCTTCAACAGAACAGAACCTGTATACATGTTGTTCCTCCATTTCTGTGTTCATAACATTATGTTTGCAGACAGAGAGATACAGACACACAGAGACTTTCACAAGAAATAGCCCCCCACAGCATCCAGTGGGATGTTAAGATAGATCACCCAGTGATGAAGAGGAGGACTCACCAAAAGCTGTGCTGCGGTTTGTCAGTCCTGAGTAGGCGTTGCCGCTGGGGGAGGAAGTGGCCGGGGACGACAGGGGACTGTAGGATGCCGGGTCGGTCTGATAGCTGTGACCAGAACCAATACCAAATGGACTGGACTGGGCTTTACTGGACTGGAGAGCACAGGTACTGGTTAGATTCAGCATAATACAAGATACAGGATTCACAGCTCAGAAAACAATCTATGATTACTTCTGTACGCCTATCATAGGAATGGAAGGAGCAAAAACTGTCTTTTCAGGTTTGCACATGCTTCTTAATTAAGTTAAAGGGACTGTTTGTAAGAATCAGAAATGTCTTGTTAACAGCGACACCTGTGGCCGTTAAGTCAACGAAAGTCAGCGTCCTGTTGCTCGCGCTTGTGCTCGCTCTACATAGACATGAACGAGCATCGCTCAACACAGTGAAGCGACCAACGTCAGCTAAAAGCACAATATCACTCTATATTTCAGCTGCTTGGCAGTAATGTTAGCTGACCAGACGAAGGTCTCTCCATGAATCACTGCTGATCCTAGTGTTGGCTTTTCCTGCCTCAGCCTCCCGACCGCGGCCGGAGGGAACAGGGGAGACGCCGGAGTTTTGGTCAGAGACGATAACGTTTCTCTCTGCGGAGCCCCGTCACTTCACAAGACACGGGAAACCTCTGTTGGTCTGGAGGAGCTGCAGCAGTTATTTCTGCACAAACGTCCACTGTACATTCACTAGATATTCTCAGAGCTAAACTAACTCTTCTGCAGTGTGGAGTGTGCACGCATGAACGTGAGAGTGGAGCGAAAGAGCGTGAACGAGCGCGGTGTGTGAGTGAAGGCAGGCAGAAGAGCAGAGTACAGCAGAAACTCCAGTCCTGGAGACCAAAGCTACGGTCTCCCCCGCGTCCTCCGACCGCGGCCAACACTGTTTAACAGACGGGCTTCACTAGATACAACCAAGAGGTTTTGGTGCTTCTGTGTAGTTTGTGTTGGAGTCTTGTCTGAACAGCATAGCCACACGCGAGCACATGGGACACTGACCGAAATTGATTTATACCTGTAAAAAGTTACAAACAGTCCCTTTAAATGAGTTACTATCCATTTTTTTATATGCATGTATTTGGATTCGACACTGTGACACATGAACATTATTTCCATGCGTTGACCAATCTACAAGATGAAAGTCTGCTGTTTAATATGCTCTTTGAGAAATGTGCCAAATGAACTTGATCCAGCTGCTGTATTCGTGGTATTCGTGTAACATTATTTAGTAAGCACAAGTAAATATTGTTTGCAAACAATTTAAAAGAAGCTTCCATGTTCAATCCCCTATACAGTGAGCTACAATAACTAATCCTGGGGTTTAATTGAGGAGTTTACTCTTGGTCAGAGACAATGCATCTGAAATGATTTATAGAAATTGAAAATGAAAAAAGCTTTAGGAGGCTTGTAAGTTTTTCCTGACTCTCTACAATGGAGGTGGGATGACCCATAGCGGGTGATCACATCGCAAACAAATATTTTACAACTGTTAACATGGCGGCAATTTTAGTTTTTATCTTGTGTTGCAGTCCTCCCATTCATATGAATACTGGGGTTGAACATGGTCATTGTCAGAATGCAAATTAGGAGACTAAGACCCCGGTTGGAAAATACCTGAATTTTCCTGGAACTTGATGTAAGGGAAAACAATCCAACTTTTAAAACGCCATTCTACAGCACTCTACTGTCTACTGAATGCAACATCATTCATAAAATGGACTTAAAATGGGATTCCATTTTTCACATCCATAAAGCATTGTGTTCAATTATTGTATTGCAAAACAATGTACTATTATTTACAGTTATTAAAGGTCCCATTCAATGTTCCCATAGACGCTTCAAGAACATGCGTACAGTATGTTAAGTGTGGGTTACTGTTTTTGTCGCAACTGTGTTGAAAAATCTTACAGCAATTTTTGGGCCAGTGTGTGTGTGGACAGCCCTAACCTAACCTAACCTAACCTAACCTAACCCAAGTATTACATTCCCATACAATGAAACTGCCTTAACAATTACATTAAGAGGAAAACCTTTTTTGTCGCGAGTTACGTTTGTTTTTTACGTATCTCAAATATGTTTGTGATGATAGTCGGCGTAGGGAAGAGGTCGGGGTGGTGGATGGGTTAAACAAGCAGGACATTTCACCCAGGGCACCGCTGTTTGTGTTCTGTGTGAAACTAATAGTCAACGTTGACGTACTTGAATTTGTGACGTCCACAGTCTAATAATGTAAAACACATTTTGAGCCAAAATCATGATGTTTACTAAACCTAACCAAGTAGTTTGTTGCATTTTTGTTTTGTTACCTGTGCGTTTAAAACAGTTTAAAACGGTTTAAAACTGTTTTAAACTGTATAAAACTGTTTAAAACCACGACCGTACTCCAGGAGAAAATACGTCTCCCTCGAAACGTAACTGAGAATGCAGTTTAGTTGTATGGGAACATAATTTAGTAGGAGACAGGGTTGGTGTGGAAGACAGATGAGCCTGTTAAAGAACATATGCTCAGCACATTCCCTTAGCAAGATTATGAAACACACACACACACACACACACACACACACACACACACACACACACGCGCACACACACACACGCACACACACAAAACATGACCAATAAGACAAGTCCATCTGGTAACAGGCAGAGAGATGGGAGTCTGGGGTACAGGAGGAGCAGAGAAAATGAGTTTGGCGATCACAGCAGCCGTAGAGATTGCTGGCTTTTTTATTATTGACACAGAAGGCGATGGCTTCACTTCAGTAGTAGTTACCTGTCCAGAGAAGGGGGGTCGGTTGCCTGACCATGCCACCTGGCCTGGATTGAGCTGTCTGGAGATCTGAGCTAGGTTCTGATTGGATGAGCCTGATGGCTGGATGTCGTTCACACCGGGGACGTGGATCACAGAGGAGCTGTGTGCACAAATATGAAGCTCAGTCAGTCAGGCTACTACAGTATCCCACCAGAGGCCTGCCCACGTGAGTGACGGATGTAACATGCAGAGCATTCTAATGCACTAATGCCAGGATCAGACTGCATGATATTTTTGACGGTTACGATGGTCACTCTGTCAGATTAGACGATTGAGAGTCATAAATTCTTGTCGTGACTTGGCCGCGACACATGGCAGACTACACGTTGGTCCCCTGTTCTGACAACACGCACTCTCCCGGCACCGCCGTCTTAATATACGGGCTTTCCGGGGCTCAAACCCCCGGGCCCGACCATGTAAAGGGGCCTGCGAGGCTCCAGGGGAAAACAATACAAATATAATTCACAGGGAGAAGAGAAAGCGGGCGCACAACGGGATGCTCCATACGCAAAGACGCAAGGTCGGTGGTGTTTTTTACTCTGACACAACCTAGATTGAATATCCTACAGCGAGGTCCGGCAGCAGTTGAAGGTCCGATGACATCATTCTGCATGATAAGTAGCCATGTGCTTCTGTTTACAGCTGTGTGCGTCTGTGCTCAACTGGTCAAATTCTCGGCCTTGACAGAACACGTCGTGGAAAGCAAAAAAAAAATCCAACATGCTAGACTTTCTGTCGGGACGTCGTGAGGCGACCCAGACGTCGTGAGACGTCGTGAGGCGTCCCAGACGCGGCGTCATTTGTCGTGTACTATGACACACTACACAAGATAAAACTATCAATTTTCGCACACAACACTCATTTATCGTTCCCGATCCCCCACGACGTGCCGTGTCGGGCTATAATCGGGCTGATATTGTGTAGTCTGATCCCGGCATAACACACATTGCTGACATGTACCTAAAGCTTTTGCCAGAGTGCCCCTGCTGGAAGGGAGAGCTCTGTGAGTACAGCTGCTGTCCTCCAGCTGTAGAGGAAGGAACCATCATCTTCTTATCTCCCGCTACACACACACACACACACATACCAGGGTCAGCATTAGAGAAATAACACAGAGGACAGACAGCAGGAGGATAAACCAGCAACTATCAGGACACGTGAGGTGTATGCGGTTGTGTGTGTGTGTGTGTGAGTGTCGTACAGCCAGAGATGCCAGTGTACATCTCAGCAAAGCGTGGGTCTCTCTCCTGGGAGAACAGGACTTCTGTCTTGTCGATGTTCTTCGCTGCCTCGTGGACCCCGCTGCTGACGCTGGCCACAGGCACCTGAGGGATGGGGGTGGATGTGGGGAGGGGTATAAGGGTCGACGTTAGGGATGACAGACCGAGGTCACAAAAATGTACACAAACACTACACAGACAGTCTGCACAGACATCAAGTACTACAGTTGTTTAAGGTCAGCTTCTTAGCCAAGTATCCAAACAAAAAGAAAACAAAGAAGAGATGTTGTCCTCCTTCGTTCCTGATGTTTCCATCATCCAACAGCTGGTTTTCTGCTCTGCTCTGTCGAACTTTTTTGAAGCTGTTATTTAAGGACAATTGCATTTTTTTACAACCTGGGGTGTCTAAGGTTGCTTCCGAAATTTCACACTACCTACTAACTATTTAGTGTACTGAAACAGTATGTGAGATATTTTAGTATGTCTGAAACCTTAGTATGATCCAATAGCACGCAAATTACATACTACTTCCAGTGAACTATTACAGTGCAACGCTGGACACTACGGCGGCATAAATGTCTCACAATGCAATGCAGTATTGACGACAACGTTTATAACAGACGTTGGCGGACGGCTCTGTAACATCAATAATGCTTCAATTTAACTGTGAGTCAGTAAGATTTCACTTTGCTAGACGTAACATATCATTTAAATTAGTTCAGACTTTGATTCTCACAAACCGTCGTTTTGGTCACATGAGGTTGGCACGGGTTACCATGGCTATCGGTCCAGTTCATTTCACACAATATCTGTGTTGTGTAAATAAACTGCACAATATCATGTGAAAGAACGAAGAAAGTTATTTGCTGTGCGTCACTTTACATGAACTGCTGCTATACATTAATACATGGTAATTCAATATTTGTAGATTATCTTAGTAATTATGGCAGGTAATTCAACTATAATTCCATAGAGGCATTCTTCCCAACCGGCTGAGTGGGATTGGGGCGAGGCTCTGAGAGCAGAGGGGTTACCTGGGAAAGATCGTATGCAGTCAGTCCATCTCTCTGGTGAACCTCCAGCTCTGCCTGCTGCTGCTGCTGTAGCTGCCTGAGAAAACACATCACACCATATACACCATCAGCACCTCAGACTGACACCTACAGCACACTACTGAATTGAAGCTGCCTTCATTTAAAGCTGCAGTGGGTAGCAATGGAGCACATATGATAAAAAAGTTATTTTTATTAAAAAAAATAATCAGAGCCGAGCTGGAGTCTGCCGTCCAGCTGCTGTCTGTCAATCACTCACCACCTCTGATCAAACTGCCAAACTAGGCAGCGATGATCAAATATGAATCAATATTATGTTACTGTAAAGCCTATTTCTCTCCTCAAATGTTCTCAGAATCATCTTGTAGTGTACTGTTTAGCTGTAAAATGAGAACGTTTGTGACCCGGCAGTCATGTTGAGATCTCTTGAGGAAATACCAAGCACCGCCCACCAGCCGGAGCACAGCCAATAGGAACGCTCTCTCTCTGAAATGACCTGTGATTGGTCAAAGTCCCACATTCAAATTGGGTAAATACGTTTCAACAGACAAGCAATGAAGAGCAGTGTTTATCAGTTCAGGCACTTTTCAGATGCATTTATCCAGAATAACTTCATTCATAATAATAATAATAAAAGATCCTTGTTGCGTTTTAGTTTTGGTCTATAAGAGCTATAAACATGAGGTGACATGGCCTGACAGGTAACTCGATCATTAGACAGTTTTGGTGATGTCATCCTGCATCATCATCATCAGCATTACATGGACCCACGTGGGGAGATCAAGCTGTGCTGACAGACAGCGCTTCACTGAATCAAATGTGTTTATCTATCAAGAAATAACTGATTATGAGTCTTATCAGTGGAGACTGAAGTTCATATGACAGACAGGTAGAAACAGGACAGTCTACTGTGTGGTTGCTATGTATCACACTTTTTAAGGAGGAGCGGCCAAAATACACAACACGCCTGTTTTAACAGCTTCTTCCCTTTCAGATATGTAGGGGAAAGTCCCTGCTCTTCCACGCTAAAGCACATTCTTGTTATCATGGTTACCAAATGATCCTGGTCAAAGTTCATTTTTGACCTTAGAAACAACAGTCTCTCAACTTGAGGATTCTGGGTTCAGAGCCAGGCTCTATTAGGGATGTCACGAGAACCGAGACTTCGGTACCAAGTCCATGCCAAAATTAAAAGAAAGTGACGGTACTTTTTTTCTACAGTACCGAAGATACCGTACGATGCCTGTAATGGTCATTGGTAGGGATGTGACAGTGAGGAAAGTTTCCCACCGGTTAATAAACTGACGAATAAAGATTACGGTCAACATGTGCAGAGCTCTGACTCTGATCTTTACTGTCGGGTGGCGGTGTGTCTGGCCTCTCCAGTAGAGCTTTTGTAGCGGGGCTCCGCTGCAGGGGTCTACCTGGCGCCGCTGCTCCGTGCACACCGGCTGTGACGGCTCCATCCACCTCGCGACGATTACCTCATTAACGTTATGGTTCCCTTTATAGCATTGGGATTAAACGTGAAATATTGCCTAATAGGTGCGTTTGCTTTTCGCTTCGACAACAAATCTTCTGCCTCCTGCTCCTACTCCTGCTACTCTGAGCTGACGGACCAGATGCATTCATGGTCAGTATGTAGCGTCCTTCGTCTGACTATCGCTTGATAACATGCCGCTGATATGCCAAAATGAACTAAATGGGTCAATTATTTTTATTTATTACTTAAAGGCTACATGCCTCTGTTTTTTGTAATGTTCAAATGTTTTTAATTTTAATAAAAGAGAACATGTTGAATTACATGGGATTTATTGTTTTTTGTTTTTTTTACCGTGGTATTGAATTTGGTATCGAGAATCGTGGAAATTCACTGGTATTGGTATCGACTACTAGATTTCTGGTATCGTGACATCCCTAGGCTCTATACCAGCCTGGTCTCATTCCCAGGGCATCAAATACCAACGTTTTGTCACGCCCCTCAGTGTCTGATACCAGCGCACATGGATCCTTTAGCATCTGTATGAGATGCATCAGGCTTTTAAGTAACTCCAATGTAAACCCATCCACGTCATTATTAGACGCACAGAGCAAACCGCTCCAGAAGTCAGGTGACGCAGTATAAAGACCGATTAGTCCGCTTTTGAGTGGGTAGGAGGATAGACGGGTCAAACAAGCATAACTTTCACCCAGGAGACCGCTGTTCGTGTCCCGAGTGAAACCAAACCTCAACGTGGAGTTATTCTAAGTTACGTTTCGTAACTTATTTCAACCGAAACAACGATATTTTTCTAAACATAACCAAGTGTGAACGCACTCAAGACGCATTGAGGACTCGTTAAGATCGGATCGTTCAGACCGTATTCAGAGGTGGTCTGGGCCACATATGACCACATTCTTTTAGCAGTGTGTAGTGAATGTGTCCTGGGCCACATTAAGGACCGTCTACTCGTCTGATGTCCAGCTGGTATCACCGCGCCCCTCAGGTGAATAAACAGGCAGACACGGGCGCTTGTCAGCATGGAAACGGCGTCTGTGCTCTACTGTATCCTGTCGGTACAAATGTATTTTATTAAAATACATCTTGTTTATAGGCTACTTATCTACAGACTATCAGACTAGGCACGCAAAGTGCATTATTATCATACTGTCGGAGATGTGTCTGTGTTTTTGTTCCGCTGCTTTGCGCGGAGCTGACACCCGTCCGTCCGCCTGTTCTCTGTCCTCCCGGCTCTCTGGAGCTCTCTGCCACACTATTGTCCGGTGGCGCGGAGGTCCCGGGCACCGCCGGTACAATAACCTTTTAGTTTGATGTTAATACAATGTACCAGAATTCATGAATATATAGGATATTACTACTGACATTCATGTGATATTACATCACAACGTCTTCTGTATTAACCGTGTGTTTAATGCGTGTTTATTTGCATATAGAGTGGGGAAGTGAGATCGGATCACAAGTGGCCACTCAAGATGCATGTGGAGACGCATTCTAATGCCAGATGTGAACAGACGTACTTAGAGCTGTCCACTTGTGATCCGATCACTGAGGATGTATGTTAATACCAGGACTGAACAGGGCCACTGAAATAAGGCAAGAGATGCCATTAGCGTAAGAACCTGAGCCAGGAGAGCTGGGTGATGCAGGGAAATATCAATCAACACAGTCCCTATACAGCAGCATGCTGCAGGCAGGAGCGGAGTATAACCTGCAGAAGTAGCATAGACCTAATTAGGCAAAATTTCCTGTGAGAAAAGGCTGTGAATACTTATGTACATGTGATTTTTTCGTTTTTTATTTTTAATAAATTTGCAAAAATTTCAAAAAAACATTTTTCACATTATCATTATGGGGTATTGTGTGTAGAATTTTGAAGAAAAAATGAATTTAATCCATTTTGGAATAAGGCTGTAACATAATAAAATGTGGAACAAGTGAAGCGCTGTGAATACTTTCCGGATGCACTGTACGTTCTGCGCCTGTGTGAGAGGAAATAACTCTCCACACCAACAGGCGGTGGTAGTCTGTATTAGTCATCCAAAAAGGGAAACCAGAAAACCTAGGACGGCGGATAATAGGGATGAGGATCCGATACTGTGCTCATGTACTCGTACTCGCAAAACGGCACCGATACACCTTTACGGTGGTGCGCCCACTGAGGACAGTCGGCCCCGTTCGACAGTCGCACCGGGAGCAGTGGGCCGTCCCCAGCGGGGAGAGAGGACGCAGCGAGCCCTTTGTCCACGGTGCGGTGAGGTCCGGGCGGGGAGCGCTGTAAAGCTGCGGCCGCGAGCCACCTTCACCCCGAGCCTTTCCAAGCCGATCTAGAGCCGGTCGCGGTGCACCGCCTCGTATGCAGGACTCCCCAGCCGCGTGTCGCTCACACCCTCCAGCTGGCTGTTAACAAGGGTCTTTTGGCACAGAGAAGTACTCGTATCGGTACTCGGTATTGGCGAGTACCCAAATGTAAGTTATTGCACTCGGTCTGAAAAAAAGTGGTATCGGTGCATCCCTAGCGGATATACAAGCCGTTGTTATGATACGTACATGAAACAAAGCGGCGTTTGCCAACCATTTTCACACCACTCTCACTCACTACTTAACTTCATTCTAGACGTTCATGTTGTTGTGAAAATATCCGTGTGTTGGAATGATCAGATGAGATGACGATGAAACATGAGAAGAGCCTTTTGTGTTTTTCCTCTTGACTTTTCTCGTTGGCTTGCTTTCCTCACTTCTGTTTCTCTTCTCGTGCACTGATTCGTTTAAGCTAAATAGCCGATCAGAGTGATTTCTCTCACCGATAGGCTCTGCCGCCGTTTCAACATGCTGACTCTGCCAAAAAAACTCCAAAACCGGCAGACTACAGCAAAAACCAGGCTGACAGACGCTCACCGACGGCCCCCAAACTGTCTGATGGCCGACAGTCGGCTTGGTGAGTCAGGGCCTTTATAGGACTGTGGACTGTGGGAGGAAGCCCACAGGAAGCCGGAGGACCCGGAGAAAACCCATGCTGGCATGTAAAGAACATGCAAACTCCACACAGAACTTGACAGAAGTGCCCTGGGTTCAAACCCAGAACCCTCTTGCTGTGAAGCGACAGTGCTAACCGCTGCACCACCGTACCGCCCCTCTAGATATAAATGTAGCTAAATTGTTAGCTAGTATTGGACCTCCATATAAACCAAATGACAAAACCTGCTAGGACCATTTGTGACAAGGGGCTTAGGCTATAGATGGTTAGTAGCTGCACATTACAATGTGCTCCACGAATGCATCAGATCTATCTGTCAGCCACGTCCTCCTGTTCCTCCTGTACCAGATGGAATATGTAAACCTTCCAGTGTGTTCCTCCCTGGGCATGCCTGGAATACCTCCACAAGGGAGGCAATACTAATTTGATACCCTGACCAACTTGACTGGTTCCTGTCCATGTGGAGCTACTCTTATCTCCCTCTGGATGTCTGAGCTCCTCACCCTGCCCTAAAGGCAGAGCTATGCTTCAAATGAACTGAGTTGTACAAAGTGTTGTGTCATTTCTGCCACTTGTATCCATGATCTCACCACCCAAAGCTCATGACCATAGATGTGGCTTGAAAGGTGAAAGGCTGGTCTATGCCGTCATGCTCAGCTCCCTCTTTACCACAGTTGTCTGGTTCAATGCCGGCATTATAGAGATGCGACAACATACCTTTCTCCCTATTCGATCAGTCATGATACTAGGGTGCAGATTCAATATGTATTGTGATTGGATATTACAATTTATAGTGATTTTTGTTTACTTATTAAACACTACACTATGGGAAAAAGTTGAATCATACACTTCTAGAGACTTTCACTTTGGAAAATATCTATATACACCTTATTTTGAAAACCGAACATAGTCACACATGTATATTTCAGCTAGCTCTCCCGTCAGCTCTGTTCTCTTTATCCATCCATGGTCAGCTCCATAGGGGCCGTTTGAATGCAGAGAACATAAATGTCAGTATATGGGTGCTCTACAGTTGTAGCGTCGGCCCATTTGACCACGGAGATGAGAGCGACGGTTGGCTCAACTGCAATGTTACCGCGATACGATAACGTTTCCTGTCCGTGACAGAGTTAGCATGCAGCTTCAGCCGTGATGTCTAGCTCTGCTTCTCCTGGCAATGTGTGAAACCCAAAGTGTTTCCATACTTTACTGGATCACGTTGGATTTAAAATGTGAGGGTGCAGGCCGTATCCACGCCAACCCTGCGCCGTTTTCTACTTTCTCGTTTCGGCTCACTGCGGTTTGTTTTGGTTGACGGATACGTAACGGATATGACATCAGGTTCTCAGACTACAACAATAAAAGCCGTAACTTCCTTCTACCTCCACATAGACTCAAATGAAGCAAATATATTGATTCTGGCATTAAAAATCTATTTCAAAATCGTAAAGAAAATCGCAATATATAGATGAATACATTTTTTCCCCACCCCTACTGCATTACTGCCAAGGCTGTATTGATCCACCTGTCAATCTCACGCTCCATTTGTTAGCGGTACACAGAATGGCGGCACACACAAAACCTGAGAATTAAGGTATGAATACTAGATAATCAGTATCGGCAAATATAGGGGTAATCTGTATTCAAATAGGTAGAATCTCTGAATTATAGACATCAAACACGTTTTACCTGAGCCTGAATGGCCTTGATCAAACATTTGAATAGTGGCTATATTTCCATTTCAACACGATTCTACAATCAAGTAAACACAGATTCAGCATCATATTATTTTGTCATCAAATCAAGGTCAAATATTCTGAAATGTGGTAAAAACATTTTTTATTTTTTGAATTAATAGAGCCTGCTCTTAAATTACTTTATTTGCTTGGTCTAATTAAAATGTCTTCCTTTCCATGGCCCACACAACATACTGAATGGCAGCGGAGTCTCTGTGTGTGGTTTTAAAAACCTTGCATAGAAGGGCTGTTTTAAACGCAATAGGTTGGAAGTCCCATTTATATGAAATGTTTCAGGAATGAGATACCCTGCTGCTGTAATAGCTTCGGATCACTTCACTTCAAAATGGTCTATGTGAGGAGTTGAAGAGCTTTTACTGCAGACTTTTCAATTTGAGATTCACCGAAAAGCACAAAGTGGGCTATTTGTTTTGTTAAAAAAAAAGGAATGAAAGAACGTTTCCTCTCTCTGTGCTTTTCTATCATTCTTGTTGATATATGATTTTGGTCTACATGCCAGAAGTAGATAGCAGAAATTAATGATGATATATACAAACATGACTTTATGAATGATGGTGAACTTAGAATCATTTCACATCAAGGGGCTCTGCCCTCCTTTCCTGCAGCACACCCACACACCAACCCTGTCTCCTACAACATTAACCTTCTCATCTATCTAATTTAATGTTGTATATAACAGGTCATAATGAAAGACAATAAACTGAATATTGGTAAGGTACTCCAATTTGACACAACTGAATGATGGACATTTACATTTATGTAATGTTTGCCCCCAAAACTCACTCTAAACACTAAACTGACTCAAATAATGACCCGTTATATAAAGCTACAGGTAAAGTAGAAGTGGTGTCTTGCCAGGTGATTTTTATATGAGTATTATATCTGCCTATATGTCAGGGATTTCTTTACTTCACCCAATGACCACCTAGAGTAATCACATTATAATGCACTATAACAGTAGTTATAATGTATCACAACTATAGGAATTATAATACACTATGATCCTTGCACAAAAACAATGTCAGTGAGTGGGCAGCAGTTATGAAGTATTATGATACTTGACCTTATAAGTACTCTAAGTACTATAAAATGCTTTATAATGTGTTATGCATATGATAATTGTTGTAAGGCGTTATTCATATGTATGAGTGCTTATAACTATAATAATACAGTGCTATATGCAGATTATAACACATTATAAGTATGTTTATAATACATTATAATACATGGGCGTCATAGAAAGTGTTGACGTGGGGCGGCTGTGGCTCAGAGCGGAAGGCGCTTAACCCCAAATTGCTCCCGAAGTTTGTATGTATGTGTCCACTCGTGTCCTGTGTATTCTCAATTATTCCAACATGTAAATAGATGTGATTTGACAGAAAGCAGTGAAGGGGAGAGGAGCTTCTGAAAAGGCTTACTCTGTGGTCAGAAATGGCACAAGCAGCTTGCCAGTGGCGGCTGTAGATGTCCTGTGATCAGCTGCTGCACAGAGATAAAATGGAAGAAGCTCTCAACACATCAGCAGCACCATTTACCTCTGATTCCAACTCTCCGAATCAACAGCTAGCTACTTGCCATGTCGCTGATCACACTGGCTTGACGTCCACTTGGCAACACAAAACATACCATTTCTGACAAAGGCAAGAAGGAAGAAGATATTTAACAGGCTAGCAATTTCCTCTGACTCCACTGATAGGCAGTTAAAGTGACAATTGTGCCAGCAACAGGGGAATAACTCAAATGAAGATGCTGTCAGAGCAGCAGGAACCAAACAACTGATACTATTTTCAGAGCAGGTAGTAGCATGCTGCCTGGTGGCCTGTGGTGAACTCATTTCAATTTAAAATGAATACAACAATCAAAATGAGCACAGCACTGGAGATAGATGACGACATTGCTTAGTGGAAAGACCAGATGGAGGACCTGAAAAATGTCAGCAGGGCAATTTACGGAAATACACATCAAGATATTATAATTGTTTGTATTACACAAAATGTGACACAATTTGCTAATTATATTGTTAATTGTGAGCCATATTCATAAAGGAAACTATTTGGTTATTAAGCTGAGAATACTGATTTAAAAGAACTTATCACAACTTCATAAACAAAATCTGTATATAGAGTATATCTTGTAGACAATGTCCAGCAAACACATAACTCTCATAGGCTATGAGTCGAATTATAATAACTAATACGCACCATCTTTGACAACAATTAAATGTTAATGGAATTCCTAATCAATTCATAATTCCTGCGACAAGTTCATACCTCATCATCAATATACTGTATGTCTATCATTATTTATTACCTGATATTGTTGCTGAGTTCTGTATCTACTGAACTCATGGATTATGAGTATGAATTAAGCTTTAACTGCATCAGAGACAAATCTGACTGTCATCCATCACACACACACACACACACACACACACACACACACACAGATTCCCCGATGCTTGGCCTGGTGGAGAGTCATGTCAGGCCTTGCTGGCTGCCGGGCTTGCAATACACTGACAGAAACTCTTGTTCAGTTTTTACTTTAAAGGTCCCATATCATGCTCATTTCCAGGTTCATACTTGTATTTGGGGTTTCTACTAGAACATGTTTACATGCTTTAATGTTCAAAAAACATTATTTTTCTCATCCTGTCTGTCTGAGTATACCTGTATTCACTCTCTGTCTGAAACGCTTCATTTTAGCGCCTGTCTCTTTAAGACCCCCCTCCTGAAAAAGCCCAGTCTGCTCTGATTGGTCAGCGTTTTCCGGTCTTCCGCATCTGCGCCGTCCCCATCTTCAAGGCGTCACTGCAGCCAGCCAGAGACTCACTGGGTGTGTCAACTAGCGGCACGTCTACCAGTGACTGTATAGTTGTGACATCACAACCTTAACGGAGGTCCTGAGGGCTCGTTTAAAGGCACAGTTTTTCTGAATACAGGCTGTGTGCATTTCTCTGGGGATTGAGCGTTTTGATACTTTCATAGTATTTATATAGCACCTAGACCTGCTTTATGATCAAAGAGGACATGGAAATCTCACTTTCTACACGATGGTAACCAGAGGACACACAGGTATTCATCATGCTGTGAGGAACTGGAACTGCTGTCTACAATCATTTTGATGAACAACATCCTTTTTTTACGGTGACCTCACAAAACCAACACATATTCTGCTAATACTCAGTCTAAGGGAGCTGTTGGCAGTGGTTCATGCCTGTACCACACATAAACAAACACACACACACACAGCAGACATATTGAGATCAGTTGAGGAAATACCAAGCACCGCCCACCAGCCGGAGCAAACTTTCTCATTTTACAGCTAAACAGTACACTACAAGATGTTTCTGAGAACATCTGCGGAGAGAAATAGACATTACAGTAACAGAATATTGATTCATATTTGATCAACGCTGCCTAGTTTGACCGTTTGATCGGAGTTCGAGAGTGATTGACAGCTGCCTTTGTTGAATGAACAGCCAATAGGAACGCTCTCTCTCTGAAATGACCTGTGATTAGGGATTTTAATAATTAACCGTTTAACCGTTTAACCGACATTCAGCATTTTGACCAATTAACGCTATCGGTTAAACGGTTAAAATAAACATTAATAATTAATTAAAAAGCTGAGAAACTTGTTCCATATTATTCAGACATGTGTCCAGTGTGAAGTTGTGTTTCTACTTGTATTTCAGAGCTGAGCTCCAACATCCAACAGGGTACAAGACTCACGGAGGACCAACGAGAAGCAGCTCAGCGGAGCAGAGCAGCTGAGCTCACTGGGACTGAGTCTCCACACCTTTCACTGAACAGCTTGTGAACAACATGGAAATCAACAGAAGTTGGTAGATTTCCCTGCCAGTTATCCCTGTTACCTTGAACAGTCTGGGGACAGACACGGCCTCTTTTCAAAAGGTCTGCATGGCATCAATATTTTTCCTGATAGTCACACCTGGTACTATTCATTTCATGCTAGTGGAATTGCAAATTCTCTTTATAATGTAGACGGCAGCCTTCCTTCTAACCTTCCTGCTTCCTGTCCCTGCAGATCCAAGGCACCAGCGGCTATTGACATGCTGCTGCAGGCGTTATATGACCCCGGCATGGTGAACAAAAACACTGGTCGAATGCCTGTCTCGACATTGTTCACTTGTACACATGTTGCGTTTAATACATCTTGACTGATTCTATTTAGTTCAGTAATGCTGTGTTCACACCACGAGCGACACAGCAGCAGGCTACAAGTCATTTTCAATGGAGGCCGGCGACATGAAGCTACAAAAGGACGCCCCGACACTTGTCGCTGTGTGATGCGCTACAAATCAAAGTTGGGATGGTCTCAAGCTTTTTCAGCGCTCCAATGACGCGGTCAACCAATCATATGTTTTTGTTTCTCCTTGTTCCGTTCCATCTAAAACAAGACTCGGTCAAAAGCATTCATCATATAAATGCTGTGTAACAATATACTAATACTTTGCGAAGGTTCATGTCATCACTGATATTGTTGCTGCTGTATTTATTCCTAGATGGAGTGTTAATGGAGCAGCTACAATGTTAGCATAGCCTGGCACTGATCGATCCAAACTCCATTCAGAATACAAGCATTTAAAAAGTTGTTTGCTTGTCGTCTTGCGGACAGACCTGACAAAGCATGTATTCAGACTTTTTACTAATCAGCATCATTGTGTAGTTATTTCGGCACACTTTTGTTGCTCGTAGTGTGAACATAGCATTACAAATCAAAGTTGAGCTGGCCTCAACTTTTTTCAGCGTTCCAATGATACGGTAAAACGTCCCCCGATGGAATCATATTGTTTTTGTTTCACCATTTCTCGTCCCCTTCTCTCTCCCCACAATTCCTGTTCTGTTCCGTCTAAAGAATGGAAGAAAAACTCATTCTTGCCGTTAGCCAGTTCCCAGTGCTATTAAACGGCATAAGTCTATCAACGAGCGCTTGAGCAACATTTCAATGGCGACTCAGCGACAGTGTAACTGAACTGTTTTAGAAACTCGTTTGTGCCCACCGCGATCAACATTTTAAATAATGTTTCCTGAGGCTGTATGGTTGTGCGATAGTGTCATGTATTCTTATCTTTATCTCTTATTTGGGCTGTTTTTATGCAGATCTTGTGCAATATGGGTAATGTGCAATATATGTTGTTTGTGGTTTACATTGTATGTATTTCTCTGTGTACATGTGAATTGTTGTTTGTTTCAATGTTTTGATTTATTGATGCTAATTTGGAGGCAGCTGATGGTGTGCAGCACTTGAGTCCAAGACAAATTTACCAAAGAGGGACAATAAAGTGTATTGTATCGTATCGTATCGTATCATATCGTATCGTATTGTATCGTCGTATTGTATTGTATCGTATCGTCGTATTGTATCGTATCATATCGTATCGTATCGTATCGTATCATATCGTATCGTATCGTATCGTATCATATCGTATCGTATCGTCGTATTGTAGCTGTCACGCTTGGCCGTTCAGTTGCTTTTGCCGCTCGTAGTGTGAACATAACATTAGTTACCTGAGCTGCCTGTTTTCCAACTTATTGTAACGCACGATTTTTAACAAACCCAATTATCGTTTCTCAAATATTGTCTTTAGTTCATATTTATTTACATTGTAAAATCATAAATTTATAAAATGATCAGAGCAAAGCCTTCTAAGCTCTGTGGGCTTGAGCAAGTTTAACAAAAATGATGGTCCTTTCTTAGGAATAATGTTACCTTATCTGCACCACTATGGTCCTTTCGATTGCTGATATCAATATACTGTGTGTGTGTGTGTGTGTGTGTGTGTGTGTGAGAGTTAATCAATCTGGTCATTGTGCTTTCAGTAATAATGGTAGAATAAAAAAAAAAAAATGAAACAAATCCTTTATAAATGCTTGGGGTTGTATTTGTGTCTTTACTACTCTGTCCTGTCTTTGACAGATGTTCAATTCTAACATCCTTTTAGGAGAATGTTAAAATATGAATGAAATGTTTTCTTTTTAAAATCAGACTTTTTTATCAACTCCCTTTTCTCCTCCCACCCACCACCCTCCTCTTTAGGTTGATATGAAATGGTGTGTGTGTGTGTGGGTGGGGGGGGTATGAGGAACCTACTTGACGTTGGTGTTGGTGCAGATGATGTACTCTATCTCATCAGAGTATGGGTTCTGGAAAGTGAAGCTGCTGGTTCGGATCAGCATCCACTCCCTGTTCTTCATTCGGAAGCGATACATCACAGACAGAACCTGGCCCTTCAACTTCACCACCTGCAGAGGGAGGAAAACAAACCAGCCATCAACATTACTGTTTTGAATACATCTTAATCATCCATCTGGGCGTGGAGGTGAAAAGAGTAGCAGTGAAACTACTGTGACGACAGCTTTATGTATCTTACATACCAGTACAATGTTCTTCAGATTTGTAGTTGACTATTTCCAATCTTATCACCTGAGAGGGAAGCATGATGGGATCAAGTCTGCATTAAACCATTCTTCCCTGAGCCAAGAACAGAGGGGGAACCCATTTTATTCCATTTTACTTTTACACTTGTCTACAAAAGCCACTTTCATCTGGGTGGAGAGAGGATCTTATAAAGTGTAATAACTCTGGTTTAGAAGTTTGGAGTTGAGCTGTCATATAGCAGCGGATTCTGCTGTGGCTGAACTTCACATCCTCTGAGCCAATCACTCTGCTGACTGTCACTCTGAGTAATGAAAGCGCTGAACTTCTACCAATGTGACGTGATCTAAAATGACTGACATAAACTGCTCAGCAGCTGATCACAGATATGGAGAAATTTTCAATCGCCGCAGAGGGAAGAGATCACAGAACAGACGGGGGGGGGGGGTTCCTCTGGTTAAGTTCAGCTATGAACAATACAGTTAGAAAGATGCTGTTTTGCTGATAAATAGGGGAGATACTGGGGTCTCTATGGCTACAAAAAGGCCAGCCCACACTAAAAGATTTTCAAATCTTCACAGATAATGAAAATGTGAGAGTCCACACATAACGACATGTTCTGTTCAATTTAACAGTGTTGTTCCTATACTGTGTGGAGAGCAACAATTTGGCCAAACAGCACACCACACCCAACTCAAAAAAAAACAAAAAACGGAAATCTCACAAAATCTCTCGTGATCAAACGTGACTTTAGTGTAAACAAACATGGCGGATGACGTGCAGGAAGAATTAGTGATGTCAGTTTTTGCACAACTTTATACTTAAAGGGACTGTTTGTAACTTCTTACACGTATAAATCATTGCTGGTCGGTGTCCAATGCGCGCTCCCGTGTGTCTACGCTGTTCAGACAAGACTCCAACACAAACTACACCGAAGCACCAAAACCACAAAGTTCTATCTAGTGAAGCCTGTCTGTTAAACAGTGTTAACTCTTCCTGCTCCGGCCCCCCGGCCGTGGCCAGAAGACATGGGACACTTTGGTCTCCAGGACCGGAGTCTCTGCTGTATTCTGCTGCTCTGCCTGCCTTCACTCACACATCGCGCTCGTTCTCGCGCTTTCGCTCCACTCTCACGTGCATGTGCGCACACTCCACACTGCAGAAGAGTTAGTTTAGCTCTGAGAATATCTAGTGAATGTACAGTGGAAGTTTGTGCAGAAATAACTGCTGCAGCTCCTCCAGACCAACAGAGGTTTCCCGTGTCTTGTGAAGTGACGGGGCTCCGCAGAGAGAAACGTTATCGTCTCCGACCAAAACTCCGGTGTCTCCCCTGTTCCCTCCAGCCGCGGTCGGGAGGCTGAAGCAGGAAAAGCCAACACTAGGATCAGCATTGATTCATGGAGAGACCTTCGTCTGTTCAGCTAACATTGCTGCCAAGCAGCTGAAATATAGAGTGATATTGTGCTTTTAGCTGACGTGTGTGGCTTCACTGTTTTGAGCGATGCTCGTTCATGTCTATGTAGAGCGGGCACAAGCGCGAGCAACAGGACGCTGACTTTCGTTGACTTAACGGCCACAGGTGTCGCTGTTAACAAGACATTTCTGATTCTTACATAGAGACCCTTTAAAATTCACAAAGAAAAAAGAAAGATGGACGGATGAAGTCATGGAGACACGTTAAATAAACACTTGTGTTGTTGCCACAAATCAACAAGTTGGTCCTTCATTTCTGAGCTCCATCTTACTGCTACTTTAGGCTACGCTTGTTGAATCAGCTCATGCATTAGCTGCAGCCGCCATGACGGCGGTGGTTGTTCTTCCTCCTTCTGTCAGCTTGGTTCTCAATTGGCTGTCGTTCTTTCCCACGTGACTGCGTCATCGGCTGTCCTCTGGGTTCCCCACACACACACAAAAGGATTCTCCTGTATTGTGTACCCGGCTTACCAGATAACCAGATCAAATGAACCAGATAAATCGAATGAACTATATACTTTATCATTGAATCACCTAATAAACATATTGTTGTACATATTACACAATGTTATGGGACATGTAAGATAATTGCAGTTGACCCACTTATGGTCAAAATCAACTCTATCTGTGATTGAGAAGACTGAATACTTGCTGACATAAGCAAATAGTGAACCCAATCATTCAGCCTGCCAGCTCTCCTGTCAGTCAAACCAAACTGCATAATGCTAGCGTGTCTGCTCAGAGACAAGCCTCTTGTGGAATATGCTTGAATAACAAAAGTGTGTAGATTGTGTGTGTGTGTACGTTCACTTGAGCAGGGAAAGAAAACATTCCTGATGTTGGTGAAATGTACCATCAAGCTGCTGAGATAGACAAGGAGTTTAAGTCCCGACTCCTCTTTTCAAGGATGGCTCCATTTCTACGCCTCCACTCTCACATCATAACATACAGTGAGAAGGAAAATTTGAAGTGAGAGATTTTACTGAAGCGTTATCCGAAGCTTCTCAGCAAGAGTTTCATGCACTGTTTTGTGACTCCCAGTTACTAAAAAGAGAGTTCTTGGCAATGTTTCTGTTAATATGGATATCCAAGAGCCACTCTTATCCCCTTTGGTTCTATTGTCCAGTTCTGTGTGTTCTGACTGCTGCAGGGATGACGTATTTTTGTAGTCCAACTTCCTGATGAGGAAGTTAGCATCGCCCTGGTTCCCTCGACAAAAAGCCAACTGGATTGTTCCTTTGAGGTTTGGATTATTGGATAAAATCAGCTCTGTGGCAAACACACGTTTATGATACTAACATGTTTGGTTCCGTAAGATAATCTTCACAAATGGAACACCACTTTTATGATTTTTGAAGTGCCAATGCAATCACAACAAGTAAAAAGCACCGCGGTCTACACAATGGGGCTGTAAAGGAGGACGAGTCGGCATGATGACGTCTTGTAGTCTCATTAAGTGCCACTTGTTAGTAACTGCCTTTTTTAAAACACGTACCATAACAAAACGTTAATATCTCTTCAGCTTGTGTTAACCACAGACCTTATTTCAGACATCTAACTAAAAACCCCATTAAAAAAACAAACATTGACTTCCAGACGAGAGAACAGGAAGTGCTAAAATGCTAACTCATTTCCGGGTTTTAGGACCCATTCCTGTATATTTTGGATCCAGTTCCAAGTTGATAAAAATACCCAGATTCCCAAAATGAAGCTTGCTTGTTGTCCGGTTAATGTGCTCTCTATGAACCATTGTTTGTGCCAAAGATCATTTGAGAATTTCAAGAAGCACCACTCTGTAACACTATGATCACAGGTGGCCTGTGTTTTTATAGTTCAACAGGAACCAACAGTGTGCTGAGTCTTCTCAATTTCAGGAGTTATTCAATAATTTGTGCTCATCAACCTAAGAGTTCTGACATCCAGTATGTGCATTAAAGGGACTGTTTGTAAGAATCAGAAATTGCTTGTAACAGCGACAACTGAACGAGCATCGCTCAAAACAGTGAGGCGACACACGTCAGCTAAAACCACAATATCACTCTATATTTCAGCTGCTTGGCAGTAATGTTAGCTGACCAGACGAAGGTCTCTCCATGAATCAATGCTGATCCTAGTGTTGGCTTTTCCTACCTCGTAGTCGGAGACGATAATGTTTCTCTCTGCGGAGCCCCGTCACTTCACAAGACACGGGAAACCTCTGTTGGTCTGGAGGAGCTGCAGCAGTTATTTCTGCACAAACGTCCACTGTACATTCACTAGATATTCTCAGAGCTAAACTAACTCTTCTGCAGTGTGAAGTGAGCGCACATGCACGTGAGAGTGAAGCGAAAGAGCGAGAACGAACGTGCTGTGTGAGTGAAGGCAGACAGAGGAGCAGAGTACAGCAGAGACTCCGGCCCTGGAGACCAAAGCTACGGTCTCCCCCGCGTCCTCCGACCGCGGCCAACACTGTTTAACAGACGGGCTTCACTAGATACAACCAAGAGGTTTTGGTGTTTCTGTGTAGTTTGTGTTGGAGTCTGAGTCTGAACAGCGTTCAGTTCGTTGTTAAAAGCTTTACCCAATTAGATTCAATAAGGGATTTGATACTGGATCCAGATTTGATTGAACTAGAGTGGGGCCAATTTGGAACGGGCCGATTGCTTGATTATTCTCTTAAACTAGGGGAGTCCAAAGTGTGGCCAGACACTTTAATCTATGTGGCCCATTAGTTAAATTTAGCCTGCTGACAATATTAAAGGGTAACTTCGGTACAGTATTTTTCAACCTGGACCCCATTTTCCCATGTTTTTGTGTCTAGGTGACTAATGGGGACAACACTTTTTGAAACTGGTCCAGTATTGAGGGAGAACGCTGTAACCGACAACCGCTAAACAAGCTGTAATGTAATCACTTGGGGCAACCTGGCACCGTCAGTTTACGTCCACTAAAAGTGCATGTTTTAGCCACTGACAGGCTCAGATTGTTATTCTAAGTGTCCGACAACATTATGGAAAGGACCCCACTGAGAAATAAAACCTTTTTATTCAAATGTGTCTTTTTGTGAAGCACCTTTTCACCCTGGTTTTTCAAAAGTGCTATAAAAATTAAGTTTTGCTGAATTGAACAGATATTGTAGATCATTTGTGTAGTAAATAAATGACTTTGACTTTGTCAATTTTTCTCTTCTTCCCATTTCTCAACTTGAAACCCCATAATCTCTCTGCTGTCAAAAAAGAAACCTTTAGGTCCCGTCCTACCTGTTGGAAACTTTCTCTCAGGTGACTCTGGTCCTCAGGATGGCAGAACTCCAGGATATCTTTCCCCAGCAGGTCCTACAGGACAGGATAACAGTCAGTTAATGGGAATTTATCCTCATTAAATAAACCGCATTGCATTGTATAGTAGGAATGCAATGTCCAACCCATTTGTTTTCTTCAATTAAATAAACTGGAATTCGACAACAGTTCTTCATTCTGAAAGTACAATGTTAGTAGAGCAAAGGCTAGTACATTTAGAGTACAGGCTAAATAACTTCTAAACCAGGGGTACAACTAGCAGGTGATGCTGCATTAGATCTCATTTTGTGGTACATTAACTGACATGATTCCAACTCAGCATTTCTATATTTTCCTCTTATTCTGAAACTAAATGAATCATTCATCAAGATATGAAATGGAAGTTAGTTGAGGTGAGAAAGTGGTAGTTATTTCATTTGAAAAGGAAGATAAATGTGTTGCAGTAAAAGACAAAGAAGGGTCTGTTGGAATACAAGTACATTTGAAGTATCTCCTCCAAACAGCATGGATTTGTTCTGAATGATAATGTAACTCTTTGACTCAGTGATGTTCTCAAAGTGGTTTCTTGTTGAGTAAAGGGAGAAGCAGTCAACAACAGCCCGGGCTGACTGGCCACAGGAATGTGTTTCACATACCAGTGCAGGCAACAATTGTTTCTCATCCTGGTCTGCTTATCTCCACTGTC
Organism: Sebastes umbrosus; assembly: GCF_015220745.1. Taxonomy (NCBI): domain Eukaryota; kingdom Metazoa; phylum Chordata; class Actinopteri; order Perciformes; family Sebastidae; genus Sebastes; species Sebastes umbrosus. The sequence goes on from NC_051270.1 coordinate 39,225,464, forward strand.
AAACACAGTAACAGAACTGATCAGGCAAAGTACTGCTGAGTAATGGAATGTTCTTGATGCAGAACATGAGGAGCTCACGTGAGAAGGTATCGTGACTCGGGTATTGCAACAGAGCCTGAGTGAATTATTTTAAGGTCAGAGGTCAAAGTGTTTGTAATTCATGTATGAAACTTTTGAAACCTGGCAGGTGGTCACGTTGGAGAACCAGCCACTCTTATATATATATGTGTATATATATATATATATATATGTTCACCCGTCCGGGAGCGTTAACTTAGCGTAGTGTCACGGACATGCAGCCACTTTCCCAGTAAAAGTCTCCACCGCACATTTAGTTTAGTTTAGCAGGTTGTCAGCTGTGTTTCTGCCCGGCATAACTTTAGCGAGTGTCCAACAAACAGTGTGTGTATTTGTGCTACGTTAGCAGCTCTAGCATTGCCGGAGGCTTCGTGCTCGCCACCGCACACGTAGTCTGCGTAACTTTAGTGAGTTTCCAACAGAGCGTGTGTGTGTGTTGGTGGTGAGTGTGAGGTTGTTGGTGGCGTTCTAGCTGTGAACGTAGGTGTAGCAGTGTGTATACAGTTTATTTGTCGGTGAATAAATGCTACGAAACTACAACTCCTCCACTCCACTCAAGCGAGCCAGAGACCGGAGTGGACTTCCTGTATCCTGCAACTCCGGCTCGGCCAGCTTTTCTCCTTAAAGTGACGAGCCGCTCCTCACATCCCTAATATATTGATATATATATATATTTTTATTTATTAGGGCTGTCAAAGTTAATGCGATAATAATGCATTAACACCAGTAACTTCTTTAACGCATTAGTGCAACTTGCGAATTTTTAGGTTGTAGCAGGTTTTAAAGCTAGAGTGAAGATACTGGCATCATTTGAAACTAAAAAAACTAAAGAATCCATTGGAAGGAGGTTAAATAATGCTCCAAACTTGCGCTAAATTTTGACGAGGAAAAACTGGCATGGCCATTTTCAAAGGGGTCCCTTGACCTCTGACCTCCAGATATGTGAATGTAAATGGGTTCTCTGGGTACCCACGAGTCTCCCCTTTACAGACATGCCCACTTTATGATAATCACATGCAGTTTGGGGCAAGTCATAGTCAAGTCAGCACACTGACACACTGACAGCTGTTGTTGTCTGCTGGGCTGCAGTTTGCCATGTTATGATATCAGCATGTGTTTTATGCTAAATGTAATACCTTTCTGGGCAATATTTCTCATTGTTTTGTGTTGTTAATTGATTTCCAATAATAAATATATACATAAAGTACATTTGCATAAAGCAGCATATTTGCCCACTCCTACATTGACAAGAGTATTAAATACTTAACAAATCTCCTTTGAAGGTACATTTTGAACAAATAAAAAATGTGTGATTCATTTGTGATTAATCATGGACTATCATGTGATTAACCGCGATTAAATATTTTTGTCTAAGCAACAATATATTTTGAAACTAGTCTGAATTACAAACTGTAAATACTAAAATAAAATCCTGTATGGAAATAATGGCAGACAATAATGGTTGGCTGCTAATAAAAGGCCGGGTAAGAGCTATTCTGAAGGAGTGGGATTACCCGAACCCCGATAGCTCACGAGGTAAATTCAACAATATGCATATTTGTACAGCAGTAATTCCATCAATACAACACAGTCATGTCATGTCTTAGCACTCTGCTGCTCTCAGCTTGTTAAGATTTTCAATCAAAATTCAGTCCAATTGATTCTACTTTGTCAGTCTTTCAATCACTGCCAATGAAACGCTACTCATCCATACTAATGTGAGACATTAAAAGCCTACCAGAAAGGGAAATGAATAACTTCTTAGTCTTTCTTTAATGTGGAATAATTGTGGAGGAGGTGTTGAGTATCACTAGTCATAGCAGCAATCCAAAGTTGAAATGTCAAAAGTCCAGTACATTTAAGATATAGAACTTTCATAAGGAAAAACTAATTAAAAGCACATGAAAGGTCAATGTAACTAAACTTACAGTGGATATGACTACGTTGCTCAATTCTCCTTGAAGCAAGTAAACAGATAACACTCCTGTCTCCATTATGAATTTTCATGACATCATCAGTACAAAATCCCGTTAATCATCTTAGCCAACCTGAGGCTGATATCCGATGACGTTGATGCAGCGCGGGTCGACGAAAGTGATGACACCATCCGAGTTGTGACGCGACAGGAACTCTGTGGGCACAGACAGGCCGTTCATATCCATAGAGACCGGAGAGCTGGTCACCTGGGGGACGACATAGACACAGTTAAGATTCATCAATTAGACATAGGGACGGGAAATACAACTACACCAGTGTTTTACACAATAAGTTACTGTTGACCACTGATGTATCACAAGGAGCCACGCTCAATCCAAGACTGTAACTATGGAGTCATACCAGTCTCAATATTCACGAATGCACACAGAAGGATTCACATGTATTTTGTGATTTATATATAGATGACTCTCTCCACAAAAAATACTTTTCAACGCACACAAAAACAGTTATCGTTGTATAGAAATGTAAAAAGAAATTCCACATATAAAAAAATAAGGTTCACAAATATATTTCTGATGCACACACAAACATTTCTTTTTTTAAATACATGTAATAAAAATCCATGAATATGTGTATTTAAAAGTATTTGCAAGTTTCATCAAAAACATATTTAGATGTTGTTACATTTCTATACAATATGTTGAACCTGCATTTACAAAACTTTTTTATTCAACAGGGATTCATCTGTAGACAATCAGATGTCTCCCTTCTTTTCAGCCGATCACATGAGCGTGTCCCCACGAGAGTATGGTTTACGTCATGCACAGGGTGAACGCCAACAGGGGAAGTAGTCAGATAGCTACATGGATGTATAGAGAGGACAGCTAGCTTTGTCAAGGTGGTTCAAACATTTGACTTGTGCACCCCAGCTAAGTGTTGAGACGATCAAACGTGGGCAGATAAGTCTACAAAGATCCCCAAAAGAATCCAAAAGGATACAGCGACTGGATTCATGGTTTCATCCACGATGTTTAAGTAAAGACCAACCAGGCAACTGGTGTTTTTCTATTTGACATTAGCTAAGTTGGTAAGTAGCTAACTTGCTAGCTAAAGCTGTCATGAGGAATCAATGCCTTGACTTTCAGTGTTGATGTTACAATTAATGATTTTGTCAGAGGAGACTTGACCAACATGTATTAGTTTGACATATTAGTGATGTGACAGCTGGCTAACGCTAGCTAACGTTAGCTATGTGTTTGTTTGCCAGATGATATTGTGACTTTGCCCTGACATCAGCCAGCTAGCGTTACCCAACATTAGCTAGCGTTACCCAACATTATCTAGTGTTACCCAACATTAGCTAGCGTTACCCAACATTAGCTAGCGTTACCCAACATTAGCTTGCGTTACACAACATTAGCTAGCGTTACCCAACATTAGCTAGCGTTACACAACATTAGCTAGCGTTACCCAACATTAGCTAGCGTTACCCAACATTAGCTAGTGTTACCCAACATTAGCTAGCCTTAGCCAACATTAGCTAGCGTTACCAAGCATTAGCTAGCGTTAGCCAACATTAGCCAACTTGACGCAAAAACGTGATGCGAAAACGTGACGTGAAAACGTGACGCGACAACGTGACGCGCGACAAAGTGACACGACAACGTGATGCAACAACGTGTTGGTTATGATTGATTCCGTGTACATGAACGTTCCATAAGTGTATTCATTTCTCCTTCATTGTAGTTGTTCAGCACTTGTAAGATGGCTAGTAGGATGTGACGGTTGGTCGTTGTGTTATTTGTTTGTTTGTTGATATTTTGTGACTGGAGCTGTACACAAGTTGAAGCAGGCTCAGGTCAGTGTTTGACCAATCTGAGAGTACTATCCCTCCAGCATGGACATTTTTTGGCACCAGGAACTATTGTAAAGGAACTACATTTGATTTGATTTTCCGTTAGTATTTTTGATAAATGTATGCCTTTATTATATAGCTGACATGACAGGGAATGAGGAGAGGGAGAGAAACTGGGAATGACATACTGTAAGTCCCCATCTGGACTCAAACTGGGGGTGTTGCGGTTCTCTGCTGGTGCCTTATAACTAGGGATGTACCGATACCGGTATCGGGTCCGATACTGTGCTCATGTACTCGTACTCGCAAAACGGCTCCGATACAACGGCACCGATACCACTTTACAGTGGTGCGCCCGACCCCGCTGGGCCGGGATCCCACCTCAGCCGGCGCGCACCGGCCCTCACTTTCATTGCGCCACGGGGTTTTGCTTGCACCCTCTGACTCGCGCGTGCGTTAGGTCCGTGCTTCAAGACGGGTCGGGTGGGTTGCCGACATCGCCACAGACCCCTGGCTCCATTTACGTGGGCCGAGCTCCGATTTGGCGGCAAGACGCACCGGTAGCAGGGGGCCGTCCCTCTCCGGCGGGGAGAGAGGGCGCAGCCAGCCCTTTGTCCACGGTGCGACGAGGTCCGGGCGGGGAGCGCTGTAAAGCTGCGGCCGCGAGCCACCTTCGCGCCGAGCCTTTCCAAGCCGACCTAGAGCCGGTAGCGGCGCACCGCCTCGTATGCGGGACTCCCCAGCATGCCGTGCGTCGCTCACACCCTCCAGCTGGCTGTTAACGAGGGTCTTCTGGCACAGAGAAGTACTCGTATCGGTACTCGGTATTGGCGAGTACCCAAATGTAAGTACTTGTACTTGGTCTGAAAAAAAGTGGTATCGGTGCATCCCTACATATAACCCTAGGCCACCAGGGTGCCCCCCTCAAAAGACTTGCCTTTTTCTCAAATGAAGTCAGGTGAGACACGGTTGTGATGTACAAAGCAAGAGGGATGACAAAGAGATATGGGGAAGAAATTAAAAAATACAACTAATTAGCTCTACCTGCTTCTCTGAACTGATCCACTAAACCTCCCTTAGTCGTTCAGGTAAAGCACACATACACACACTCAGATATGATAGTTTCCACACTCCTTCAGTCAGTTGACTGTGCCACCACACACACACCTGCAGTCTTCCGATGGCCACTAAGCAGTATTTTCCGGTCTGACCTGCCTCCGTGTCTTCTTCTGGTATAGTCATACCTGAAGAGGAAACAGAAAGAGAGAGGAAGGTGTAAAACAAAGAGGCGCACAGAACATTTATCATAAAGTCTAACCACTTCATTTTCTATTTGCTACTTGAACTTTGCAGCAGCGAGAGGTAATCTCCAGGCTGACACAGCCACTGCTCCTCTGCAATGATTTATAAGTCATGTTTTCTCCATTACGCCTCCAAACTGAAAGATAGATTCCAGCCACAACACCAGACTCTGCTGACATATTTCATTAAAACAACTATTGAAAGTTGCTCCTCTCTGTCTTCAAATGACTCAGTAAAAAGAGAAGGGCGAAGCAGACAAAGACACAAACAGACATATCAATTCCATTTTGATGGCTCTTCTCCCATAATAACTTCTCCGCTGTTTGTTTTGTGCTCAATCAAATCAAGTCATATAAAATCAGTCACAGCAACGGTGGCATCGCTCACTGCCAGCTATCCTGTCACCGACTGAGACAGCTTATCCAAAATCATGATCGTACTGCATTTTCATCTACTGAGGTTGTGTTCGTGCAGCTGCTGGCCTAGCCTTAGGTTCACATTAAATCACATAATCATATTGGAATATGATTGCTTTTATTAAGTTAAAAAAATGGCAATGTAAATAGTTTTTTTGAAAATCGTGGCTGGAAATGGTCCTTTACATAATTTGCAATCTGACACATGTTGATGTGATATAATGCAGCTAGCTGGCCACAACTGCTCACAGCACATACAGACGTAGGCAAAATTGTTGGTACTCTTCCGTTAAAGAAAGAAAAACCCACAAAGGTCACTGAAATAACTTGAAACTGAGAAAAGTAATAATAAATAAAAATGTATTGAAGATTAACTAATGAAAATGAGACATTGCTTTTGAATTTTGGTTCAACAGAATCATTTTAAAAAACAAACTAATGAAACTGGCCTGGACAAAAATGATGGTACTCTTAACTTAATATTTAGTTGCACAACCTTTTGAGGCAATCACTGCAAACAAGTGATTTCTGTAACTCACAATGAGACTTCTGCACCTGTCGACAGGTATTTTGGCCCACTCCTCGTGAGCAAACTGCTCCAGCTGTCTCAGGTTTGAAGGGTGCCTTCTCCAGACAGCATGTTTCAGCTCCTTCCACAGATGTTCAATAGGATTTAGATCAGGGCTCATAGAAGGCCACTTCAGAATAGTCCAATGTTTTGTTCTTAGCCATTCTTGGGTGTTTTTAGCTGTGTTTTGGGTCATTATCCTGTTTGAGGACCCATGACCTGCAACTGAGACCAAACTTTCTGACACTGGGCAGCACATTTCACTCCAGAATGCCTTGATAGTCTTCAGATTTCATTGTACCCTGCACAGATTCAAGACACCCTGTGCCAGATGCAGCAAAGCAGCCCCATAACATAACCGAGCCTCCTCCATGTTTCACATTAGGTACAGTGTTCTTTTCTTTGGATGCTTCATCTCTTCGTCTGTGAACATAGAGCTGATGTGACTTGCCAAAAAGCTCCAGTTTTGTCTCATCTGTCCAAAGGACATTCTCCCAGAAGCTTTGTGGCTTGTCAATATGCATTTTGGCAAATTCCAGTCTCGCATTTTTATGATTTGGTGTCCTCCTGGTCGTCTTCCATTAAGTCCACTTTGGCTCAAACAGTGACGGATGGTGCGATCGGACACTGATGTACCTTGACCTTGGAGTTCACCTCTAATCTCTTTGGAAGTTGTTCTGGGCTCTTTGGTTACCATTCGTATTATCCGTCTCTTCAATACGTCATCAATTTTCCTCTTGCGGCCACGTCCAGGGAGGTTGGCTACAGTCCCATGGACCTTAAACTTCTGAATAATATGTGCAGCTGTAGTCACAGGAACATCAGGCTGCTTGGAGATGGTCTTATAGCCTTTACCTTTAACATGAAGGTCTATAATGTTCTTTCTGATCTCCTGAGACAACTCTCTCCTTAGCTTTCTGTGGTCCATGTTCAGTGTGGTACACACCATGATACCAAACAGCACAGTGACTACTTTTCACCCTTTAAATAGGCAGACTGACTGATTACAAGTTTGAAGATACCTGTGATGCTATTTACAGGACACACCTTAGTTTAATATGTCCCTATGGTCACATTATTTTCAATCTTTTCTAGGGCTACCATCATTTTTGTCTAGGCCAGTTACATCAGTTTGTTTTTTAAAATGATTCTGTTGAACCACAATTCAAAACAATATCTGATTTTCATTAGTTAATTTCAGTAAATTTTTATTTATTATTACTTTTGTCAGTTTCAAGTTATTTCAGTGACCATTGTGGGGTTTTCTTTCTTTAACGGAAGAGTACCAACAATTTTGCCTACGTCTGTAGCTGCATGTCTCAGTCTATCAATCCGTTGCTATTGTCCAATGCGACACATCTGTTCAGCAGAATACTTCTTCAGGCAAATCTATCAAACCCTGTTAGGAGTTGAGACTGGGTTGATATATAAGGTCAATATTGGCCTTTTATGGAAAACTGGATATCAACCACACAGTGCTGTTACATGCAAGATGTAAATATTATTGCTAGAGGCAGTATTAGTGGTTAAAGGTCTCCTGTGGAGTTTTTATTAACCTCTAATAGCGCAACTGAGCAATGCTTTTATGAGTGGATCCCTATTTTTGTTGTTGTCATGGACACACACAAGCACGCACACACACAAGCACACATGCATGCGGGTAACGCAATACACATTTCGGCCACCAGTTTCATGCCAGCAAAAGGCAGTGAAGAAGAAGATCTTTGATTAATCCTTAATTGGTGGTTTTGGTCTTGGTCGACTAGGACTTCTTTGGTCGACTACTTCTTCTCTTTGTGTTTTTCTTCGTGCTGGATGACCTGTCTCCAGGAGATTTGTGAGCTCAACTATTGTAAACACAAGAATTGGAGTGGTGATTTTGTGTGATTCTTTGGTGAAGAACTCAGTTTTACAGACGTATCGAACTAACTGATCAATTGAGCGACAGGATGAAGTATATGTTGGTCGACTCGACTGAGAGTTTCTTTGATCGGGGACAGCCCTGGTATGTATGTACAGTAGGTGTTTATACTGTATGTATGTGCATATATGTATGTACTGTATGTATGTGCATGTATGTATGTATATATGTGTTTATGTTTGCATGTGTGTATGCATGTACATACAGTATGTATGTATGTAATCGGACTCACTTTCACTGTATAAACCCCATAAAAATCAGAACAAAAAAAAAAAGATCGTTAGCAAGTTAAATGCAAAGGTCCGACAAATCCTGAATTTGTAGCTGAATTTGTGTTCATTCTATCTGTTGTCTTAGATATGTACCCAACTGCTCTAAATTGTATTATTTTTTATATTTATCTTGTTGTCTTTATCTTGTTGTTTTATCTGGTTACTCTTTGTGACAGAGGAAAAGGATTTTTGGGTGCAGCGCAAATATCAATCAGAGCTGGCCACAAACTGAAACACTGTCGACTGTTTAGTCCCTCTAACCAACTCACAAACGTCGCTGGCGCCAGGTCATATCAGCTGTTGCTGATCAACATGAATTCTGTTGGTAACTTGTAGACAGGCCAAAGTTAAACAACTAGCCAGCGAGCCAAAAACTGTTTGTGGGGGAAGAAGCCGTACAATTAGAGTGGGCTGAGTATTTCTGTAGTTCCAACATCTCCAACAGAGTGACACATCTTCTCTCTAGTGGATTACAACATCAAATTAAACTTTCATTCAAATCATATTGATAATTTAAGCTTATCAATTAAACAGATTTGAATCAGAACATTCACTTCAGTATTTGGATCAAGTAGCTTGTGAGAAATAAGCTATGTTAGATGTAGTATGCTACAGCTGTTATTCCAATGTGTCAGATACATATTTAATCAACAGTTGGGTAAATCTAAGTATAGAGAGCTCCAGGGATGTTTTTGTAGGCCAACCAGGAAGTTAACATCGCCCTGGATCCCTCGACAAAAAGCCAACAGGATTGTTCCATTGGGTTTTGGATTATTGCAGAAAATCAGCTCCGTGGCAAACACACGTTTATGATACTTGCACGTTTTGTTCAGCAAGATAATCTCCACAAATGAACACCACTTTCTGATTTTTGAAGCGTGAATGCAATCGCCAGAAGTAAAGCTACCTTGAAGTAGTAAATAAAAAGAATTAACCCGTTTCGTTCATTTTGGTGTATCAGCGGCATGTTATCAATCGATAGTCAGACGACGGACGGCACATACTGACCGTGAACGCATCTGGTCCGTCAGCCCAGAGTAGCAGGTGTCAGATTTCACACACGGGACGAGAGAGTTGACAGACCGAGAAATGGCAGAGGATTTGTTGTCGAAGTGAAAAGCTAACGCACCTATTTGGCAATATTTCCCGTTTAATCTCAATGCTATAGGGGAACCATAACGTTAATGAGGTAATCGCCGCGAGGCGGATGGAGCTGTCACAGCCAGTGTGCACGGAGCAGCGGTGCCAGGTAGACCCCCACAGCGGAGCGCCGCAGCAAAATCACTACCGTAGAGGCCAGACACACCGCTACCTAACAGTAATTGTCCGGTGTAATCGGTAACACCGGTGTTGTCACAAGTTTATTAACCCTACCCTTTTCACACCCCTACTAATGACCATTACAGGCATCGTATGGTACCTTCGGTACCGTCACCTTTTTAGAATTTGGCATCGACTTGGTACCGAATTATCGATTCTCGTGACATCCCTAGTCTGGATAATCCCACATATACCAAGAACTATCCACAGCCCATCTAAAGGCCACAGGGAAGAGTCTATAAAACATATCAAAGGTCTGTAATCACATCCACATTGACCTGGGTGCTGTTTAATATGCAATAATCACAGGACAGACTGAACTTCCTTCCAGTTAACAATAGCACTTCACCATAACGTTTAAAGAGTGGAGCCTCCGTCAGTTCCTCTCACATAAAAACAGAACCACGACTCCGTCTCTGTTCCTCTGCTCCAACAGTTCAGCCAGCAGCATCTGTACGCTGCTCAATAGGAAACATGTCTGTGTCTGCAGCGCGTGTCTCTCTCTGTTGTCCATCTGCCATTTATGAGTGCGTGTCTCGCCTGACGACTGTTTGCCAGCAGTATTGTGCCCGGAACATTCCGAGGAGTATTTTTAGTGCGAGGAAGTAAACCATGTGTCAATGATTCATAGCACATATGGCGTGTGCGTGTTTGTGTTTGTGTTATACCTGACAAATATTCTAGCGTCACGTCACAGTTCCGAGAGATCATTTAGTCGTGCTTTACTTGATGTTGTTCAGTTTCATCACCCCAGGGGGGGTGCATTCCAGTCTCTGTCTCTGCAAACACTGCACAGTGGGTGTGTGTGTGTTGAAGTCATAGAGTGCATCCGAGGCCTCGTGTGTTCTAACTGGTGTGCCTCAGATCCACTGGATACTACAGTTAGACCGATAAAAGGTATGAGGCTAAGATTGCCATATATTAGCATACAGTGTACAGCAGCGGTTCTCAAACCTTTTACACCACGTACCACCTCAGAAAATATTTGACTCTCCAAGTACCACCATTATGACCAGGGGTGGGACATTCTTTTTCCTGGGGGGGCCACATGAGAAACCCAGATTGTTGCCGGTTGCTAAACAAATTCTGTCAGACGTAACCTCTATTTTATCCCTACATTAACTTATAGAAAACATACTGAAGACTTATTTTTCAGCATTTATTATACTGAAAATCACTCCAAACAGAACATTATTAAGAAAATGACATTATATGCAGGAGTTTTTGAACCGTACAGGACTGACTTTTTTGGGTAGTAATGTTTCCATTAACAAAACTTAACAAAACAGAGAATCCCCCAGCATGCCAAAATATAAAACATGCACTGCAGGTCCAAAAAGACCTATTTTTGGGGGCAGGGAGGGTAGCCTGCTGTACACAGTACTGTACTGGACTTTGTTATTGTCATTTATAGTGATGCTAATTTATTATTTATTTATTTATTAACCGTTATCCGACAAGATTTGTGCCTCGCATGCAGCGGTGTACCAGCTGCAGTGTACGGTCACAACAGACAACTGAGTCCCCAGTTCATCTGTACGGGAGCGTATGCTGCGTTCACTGTCTCCAGTTCACCGTCTGGGGGCATACATTTAGCAGGCAGCCACTTTCCCAGTAAAAGTCTCCACCGTACATTTATTTTAGTTTAGCAGGTTGTCCGCTGTGTGTCTGCCCGGATTAACGACACTCTGTCTGTCCGGATTAACGATAGCGATTGACCTACAAACAGTGTGTTTGTTTGTGCTACGTTAGCAGCTGCTAGCGTTGCTGGTGGCTCCGTGCCCGCTGTAACCACACACAATTCAAATGATTAGGATTATTTAAATATTTGCTTTGATTAAGTTAAACAGGTCATAATCCCCTCTCTGTCTATTTTATATTGATGTGAAAACATCGCCGAACAACTGGATTTATTCAAGTTTCTCACCAAAAACGATATTTTACCAGATTACATTTAAACATATCATGATAACGTTGTAATTTACCTTCGCCCAATAGTCATTTTTCCTGAGCCGACTTTGAACGCCTCATAATTATAACTCAAGGAACCTCCGTTAACGTTCGTATCTCCGGTATTTAGCCGAGCAGGACTGCGCTGCCCACCGGCTGCTAACAGCTAACGTTACTAACTCTCCTCCTGCTGATTTAAACACGGGTTTGTTGTTAAAAAAAAAAAAAAAAAAAAAGGGGGGTGCGTCCCCTCAGGTTTAGTAATGCCACGCTGTTGAGCGCTTTTTTTTCTCTTCACCGTGTCTCCGGTCCAAATCAAACTGAAACATGATACAGCGTGCGTACGCGTCAGTCTGCATGCGTAACTGTGGGAAAGCATCAATAAGAGGAATCGATAGTCAGAGAATCCTCCGCGTACTACTAGAGAGAGCACGCGTACCACCAATGGTACGTGAACCATAGTTTGAGAACCGCTGGTGTACAGTATAACAGGTCAAATATAGATGTGAAAGTTAAATCTAACACTTCTGATCAATAGATTATTCTGTTCTGGTATCCTAAGTCTGGTATTCTAAACATTACAGGAATACTTTACCCCCAAAATGACCATTTGTATATCAATATCTCACCCCCGTGTTACCTTGAATTCTTGAAGAAAACTTTTGTTTTTCTCGCATGCCTCCACAGTGAACGGAGAATCAAAAAAACGGAAAACATCTTGATGAATTCAAGTAACAGCAAAACTATATCAAAGCATCAGTTTACTTCCACATAAGCAGTCTCACGTTTGCAAAGGCGTGCTACTCGTCCGTGTGAGTCGTGAGCGTACGACTGTATAAATGAGTCTTAGATTATACTGCACGGGTTGTGTGAGAGTTTGTAAATGGATGTTTGATATAGTTTTGCTGTTGGGTATGACCTTACCCCCATTTACTTCAATTCATCAAGACTTTTCTCTGTTTTTTGATTCTCCGTTCACTGTGGAGGCTTGCAAGAGAAACAGAGTTCTCTTCAAGAACTCAAGTTAACGGGATGAGATATTGATATACAAATGGTCATTTTGGGGGTGAAGTATTCCTGTAAGGACAGATTATGCACAAATCCTGCAGGATGGTTTCAGTTGACATTTGGGACAAACATAGTAGATGATTCTACCTTTTTTCTGTTATTCCAGTTTATCATATTGTCAAATAAATGCTTTGTGACTTCCCTGTACCTTGACTGGGACTCTCAGCCCCAAAGCCCACTGTTTCCTACTGAAGATGTGAATGTTTAAAAGTGTCTCACTCACAGATACTGTATATAGTTTCAATTTTTAAAAAAAGCCTCAGTAATTTCCTAAAATATCTGGTCACTGTGATTTTTAGCAAACGTTACTCAAACAGAAGGAAATAGTGCTTTGGTTCGGGACTATTTTCAGCAAAGGATTAATCCACATTTGGTTGGAGTTATTTCCGCTACCAGGATGCGTGATCCCAATCAATGTGGGACTGAGTCAGAATAAACTAGTGTGTGTGTGTGTGTGTGTGTGTGTGTGTGTGTGTGTGTGTGTGTGTGTGTTCATGGTAATGAAGGAACATCAGTGTTTAGCCCTGGGATTTTTTTCCCAGCAGCAGTGCTGAAGTGCGTGAGTTTTATTTAGCACCGCCGGAAGATATTAGCGTGTTCGTTGACACGAGACGGGCTCCAGACGCATATTTGTACAGTTTTAGATGTCGACACACAAAACAGCAAAGGAAGTAAATAAGTAGTGAAGAGGTAAAGAAAATAAACATAGAGAGAGTTTTTAGGTTTGGATTTCTGTCGGCAGGTCAGACAGGTCGGTAGAATGGTTGGACAGGAGAGCTTTGAGAAATATCTGACCACAGTGAAACAGTGTCAGTGTTGGACTGTAGTGTAACACACGTGTTTCCTGGCTGACCACAGCTGCTGTACACACCTTATACAGCCACGTTTCAAAACTACAGGGGCTGAGTGTTTCATACTCCGGAGATAGACCTCATTTCAGGGTTTGGATAGGATCACAATATGAGAGTCGAGAAGAGCAGCACTTTACGCCAAATCCACTCCTGCTTGGCTCCATAACAAATGTGAGGAATGCTGCTCTGAGGTGATATTTAGAGGCAGTGCGAGTGCAAAAAAGCCCAAGCTGAAAATGGGTTCAGAGGAAACTTGAAGATATGCTGAGTTGTATGACTCCATTTCCTGAGTGTACAGAGAGGAGAAAGGAGAGTAGGACGAGAGGAACACCAGGAAGTCCCTGGTAGGGGGGGACACACTCCACATACCGGCTTGTTGTTACAGCAAACATCTGTACTGTCAGTTGGGAAATCCATCAGCCACAAGACAGACTGCAAAAACACTCCAGCAGTCAGACAAAGACAAATGTTTGCTTTGCGCCGTGTGTGAGCGCGGGCTCGTGGGATGGAGTGGAGTCTCACGTCAAAAGAGAACACAGATTTTCAAAGAAGCTGCTCTGAATCCTTGCCGCTCCACTCACACACCCTGGATGGGACACAGGAACCGCACACACACACACACAGGCTGTTGTGGCTCTGCGGTTGAATCCAGGTTCCTGATCCAGAGCCCCACAGCTGCTTTAGGTTGCACCAGGATACACGTTACTCTGGGCAGGGACTCACGCGGCGAGGTGAAGTTCGGGTTAAGCAGGGATAGAGATGAGAGCATCCAGTTCAGGATGTGTGTGAGTGTGTGTGTGTGTGTGTGTGTGTGTGTTTGTTTACCTGCAGGGGGCCACGCTTTGATGTAGCCAGTGCAATGCACCACCGAGTACTGAGCCTCTCCTTCTTTTGAGGGTCCGAGGCCATTCCTGTCCATCACACACACACAAACAGACACAGACACAGACATAGCAGCATGTTAGGTACTCAGACAGCTGTGGAAGGACTCGACAACAATACAGGCTCTCTCTCTTTTTATACTTCAGGCTTCATCTCTCTGTTCAAGTACTGGCTTTTAGAATACAAGCACCTTTACATACTGTATATTAGGGACTGTTTGTAAGAATCATAAATGTCTTGTTAACAGCGACACCTGTGGCCGTTAAGTCAACGAAAGTCAGCGTCCTGTTGCTCGCGCTTGTGCTCGCTCTACATAGACATGAACGAGCATCACTCAAAACAGTGAGGCGACACACGTCAGCTAAAAGCACAATATCACTCTATATTTCAGCTGCTTGGCAGTAATGTTAGCTGACCAGACGAAGGTCTCTCCATGAATCAATGCTGATCCTAGAGTTGGCTTTTCCTGCCTCAGCCTCCCGACCGCGGCCGGAGGGAACAGGGGAGACACCGGAGTTTTGGTCGGAGACGATAACGTTTCTCTCTGCGGAGCCCCGTCACTTCACAAGACACGGGAAACCTCTGTTGGTCTGGAGGAGCTGCAGCAGTTATTTCTGCACGAACGTCCACTGTACATTCACTAGATATTCTCAGAGCTACTAACTATTCTGCAGTGTGGAGTGTGCACACATGCACGTGAGAGTGGAGCGAAAGAGTGAGAACGAGCGCGGTGTGTGAGTGAAGGCAGGCAGAGGAGCAGAGTACAGCAGAGACTCCGGTCCTGGAGACCAAAGCTACGGTCTCCTCCGCATCCTCCGACCGCGGCCAACACTGTTTAACAGACGGGCTTCACTAGATACAACCAAGAGGTTTTGGTGCTTCCGTGTAGTTTGTGTTGGAGTCTGAGTCTGAACAGCGTAGCAACACGCGAACGCGCATGGGACACCGACCTGCAATGATTTATACGTGTAAGAAGTTACTAACAATCCCTTTAAGGGTTATTTCTCTTCTTTATGTTCTTTATAGACTGACCTGACATGAGATGAAACCACTTTACAAAGTGTTATGTGCGTTATTGAATTGGTTTTATTGTCTTTTTAATGTTGTGCTGCTGCAGCCTGACATTAACGTAATGCCATTCAATGCTTGATTTGAGCCCTGGTGGACATGTAAGAGAAGTGTTACGTCGACAAAAAAGTAAAAGTACAACAAGTGAATGCAATGAGCTGCATGTCTGGGGCTTATTCCAGTAGACTGAAGCCAAGGGGCTATTATTACTGGGATTTAGGGGGCTGTCCCCATTACCATTTTTTGGGCTTCAAAGCTTCAGTGAGAAATATTCTAAGGTATCCAAAGCTTCACGGCGCGGCGCAGCAGGCTGACATGTTCTCCTGTCTGTTTGCCTGTCTCCCCCGTTTCAGAGCCCGTGACAGTGCCGCTCCCACACTACTGCACACACTGGGATTATTCCTTATTTCATGGGCTATACGGGAATTTAATAATTAATTTTATAATTTAAAATTACATATTTATATACATATACAGTATATATTTAGGTCAGCCCTACTATGATTCAAAACTCTTTGTATACTATTTATTCACATAAATAATGCTGCATTTATACACATTATATCAGTCTAGCAAATAACACAATATGATATTATGCAGAATTGATTATCATGCTTATTGCCTTACATGAAATGGTAGAGTCACAGAGTCTACATTATCAGTAGGGATGCACTGATCCAACTTTTTCAGTCCAGATACCGATACCCGGGCTTTGGGTATCAGCTGATACCGAGTACTGATCCGATACCAGTGTATAATTAATCAGCTGTACTGTATGCCTCACTGAGGAAGTGACTGGATCATTCTTTTATGTTTGAGGCAACATCAGGCCTGACTTAAACATTGCTTTCCTAACTCTATTATACATTTAGTGAATTGTTAATTATTATTAAAATAATAAATCATACACCAGCAATTTGGCAAAAGAATCTTTGAAATTAGAAGATTTATTTACCTAAAAAGACATACATGTATAAAGTGAATATATAAAGAGTATAGTCATTTTTAAGCCTTAAACATTTGTAGCAAATCTTCCTGTCACACGTCCCTTAAAATCTGCACCAATCAAACAATTATGGCAGCCTGAGAGACAAAACCCTGGGCATGAAAGACCCTACAGCTCTTCCTGCTGATTGTCGTTGCTGGGAACGTAATAACTATAGATAGATAATAGGTAATAACTGAAGGAGACCCAGATGAGCATATCAATATTTTAATCCTCTCCTCTCACCTCTCATCTGGATCTGAGCAGCTGGACAGTTAAGCTTGGGACAAACCTGAAGAGCAGCTGGATCTTTCCATATCACACACACACTATATGATTGTATCTGATGACTGTCAACACCCAGTCCCACACGGGAACTGGATTATGAAATGAGAGGGTGACAGTGGATTAGAGAAGAAGTCCCTGTACCTGTATCTCTTCCTCATGTTAGACAGACGGTTTAGGGAGATGTGATCCAGAGGAGCACTACCGCACCTGCACACAAATACAGAGAAAGAAAAAAGCATACATTACATTCCTGTGGTACATGATGATACCAGCACAGTGGACTCTAATTACAATAGGAGGCAGCACACATACACAATATATCCACTATGTACTGACACAGCTCACATGAGCCCTGGAATCTCTTAACATTCTGTAACTTGACCACAGTTCTCACAGACCATGATGCACTGCTCTATGAAGTCACTTCTTCAAAGACTTCATCATATAAGTGGTGTGTAACAATATATACATACCTACTACTAGTAAGTATGTATACTAGTTTACATCATTTACTAGTTTATCAGCGTTGAGATTCTCCCGCTGTCATCACTGACGTTGTTGCTGCCGTATTTATTCCTAGATGGAGTGTTAATGGAGCAGCTACAATGTTAGCATAGCCTGGCACTGATCGATCCAAACTCCATTCAGAATACAAGCATTTTAAAAGTTGTTTGCTTGTTGTGTTGCGGACAGACCCGACAAAGCATAAATACGGTCTTTTTTTACAAATCAACATCGTTATGTGGTTATTTCGGCACACTTTGATCCGTTTATTGATATTAAATCACAGCACAGTCTGTTTATTTTGGGTTCATACCGCAGTAGCGACGTGTGGCTGATAGATAGTCAGTTCAATGGCGCTGTATGTGAATACAGCTCGTCGCCAGGTGACGTTACAAACCCAGACACGACAGTGTTTGGTTTTCATGATATGATTTGTACAAATGTACAAAGTAACAACAGTGGTTATTTCTTCCATGGCTGATGGAGGAAATGGAGGAAAGAAAGGCGAAAATTTGCATAGCGCTTGGTGTGCATGCAGGTAACACAATATGAAGCACAACATAATGTAACTTAAACGAACATTGACAACAGCACATGCACAACAACAGCTCTATGTAATGATTCATTGAACCGCTGACACGCTCCCCAGAAAACATAAACACATAACTGTTCTCCGCCTTTTTCATTTTGAAAGAGCAACGGCCAATGAGGAAGCTCCAACAGTCGGCCGACCAATCCAACTTCATCACTCAGTCACTCACTCAGTGACAGACTTTTGCGTTTGTAGGGCTGGCCCTCTGAGGTCCAGCCAAAAAAAACAATGGTTCTTTACTTGATAGTCTAATTTTATAGTTGTGGGGAATCCAAATGACACATCATACATTGAAATTAGGGCTGTCAAAGTTAACGCTATAATAACGCGTTAACGCAAATTAGTTTTAATGTCACTAATTTCTTTAATGCATTAACACAATTTTTTATTTTTTTAGGTTGTAACGGGCTCAGTTTTAAAGCTCGAGTGAAGATACTGGTATCATATGAAGCTAGACCATACCAACCATTTCATACTAACCTGTTGCAAAGGAGGCTAAATAACGCTCCAGACTGACATGTCATCCTTGCTCAGTGTATAGAATGAACCCAAAATCAAACAGGTCACACACTGGAGCAGCCATTGTGTTTTTCTGAGGAAAGGAACATTGCATAAGCCTGCCTGGATCTAATAATGGCTTCCCTGAAATGTGCTGTGTTCCTCTCAGCCATGTTTCTGTACGTGTCACAGATGTGGTTGCGTTTCACTGTTTGCTTGCAGTCTCTGTTCGTCCCAGCAGCATGTTGTTTGAATTATGCAGAGCCCGGAATAGCAACATAACACAAGAACGTGCCAGTCCAACAAATTCCTAACAACATGAGACGCTGCGGCTCTCGTGCGACTCGCGGGCCTTTGTGATAGATCCAGACAAAACAAGGCTACAGCCAGCACGTCGGAAAGAAAATGTATAAGGTGTGTTATTGCGTTAAACTAAACATGAGCTTCTCTAAGCCCCTGAGCCAGTCAAAGCTGCTTTGATGTAGTTTGTAGCCAGTGAGTAATGAGTGCTATGGGGCAAACTGTGATATCTTGACATCATAGAGTACAAGGAGAGGCTGACACATCTAGCAAGAAAACTGGGTTTGTAAAGGGTCAGAAACTAGGTAGTGGAGATGGAGTGATGTCAACAGACGGCAATAATTATTAGAATATAGACGCAAGCGTGCTAAGTCTAATTATCCATGATGTATGGAAACATCGGTTATTTAACCAACAACCTCTGGGGATGAACTTTCGACGTTATCACATAAGAATAGAAAGGCACGTGGCTCGAGGTTCACATGCATATGAATTAAAAAAAAGTGCATACTGCCAGGTATGTCTAGGTTTGAACTCTTTTTAAACTGCACTAATATAAAGGAAGATAACTACAGCCATGTATCAGATCCAGAGCACAACAGTAGTCTCCCGCTTGTTGGCCAGACATTAGGGATGCACCGATACCACTTTTTTTCAGACTGAATACGAGTACAAGTTCTTACTTTTGGTTACTCGTCGATACCGAGTACCGATACGAGTACTTCTCTGTGCCAAAAGACCCTCGTTAACAGCCAGCTGGAGGGTGTGAGCGACACACGGCAGGCTGGGGAGTCCCGCATACGAGGCAGTGCGCCGCGACCAGCTCTAGGTCGGCTTGGAAAGGCTCGGGGCGAAGGTGGCTTGCGGCCGCAGCTTTACAGCGTTCCCTGCCCGGCCCACGTCAAAGGCACCAGGGGTCTGTGGCGTTGTCGGCAAACCCACCCACCCGTCTTGAAACACGGACGTGCGAGTCAGAGGGTGCAAGCAAAACCCCGTGGCGCAATGAAAGTGAGGGCCGGTGCCAGAGGTGGGATCCCGGCCCCGCGGGGTCAGGCGCACCACCTGCCCCTCTCGCCCACACCATCAGGGAGGTGGAGCGTGAGGACCCGAAAGATGGTGACGAGAGGTTAACATTGCGCTGCTGTAAAGTAGTATCGGTGCCGTTGTATCGGAGCCATTTTGCAAGTACGGGTACATGAGCATGGTTACATGGTATCGGGTATCGGTGCATCCCTATCAGATATCAAATATAATCCATGTAATCATGTAATCGTACATTGTGTTTATGTATGTAGACAAAAGTTTATTCTTGAAACAGTAGTTGGTCAAATAATCTAACCACAAGGTTGATTAGTAGCTGTTTTTTTTTCAGAGCACTTTAAGGACTCATCCTCCATGTTGAGCTAACATCAATGAGAAGTCCTTACGCTATAATTGATATTTTCATAATAACAATACATCAAATGACAATGTGAAAGGGGTCGCTTAATGGATCGGTATTGGCTAAAATAAACAAGCAGATCAATTGCGTGCCTGCTATTTTTGCAGGCCGTGCAGTGCTGCTCTCCTGTAATGTCGCATTCACACCAAGAACGAAGCGAATTTTCACCTCGCTTTACTCGCGCGAGTTGGACCGCCGGTATCATTTGTGTCCGTTCCCACCGGAGAGGAGGAGGAGCTTGTCTCCATAGATACCACAACTTTTCTTTCCACCATTTCCTCCATCAACCGTTGAAGAAATAACCACTGTTGCTGCTTTGTACATGTTGTGGAAGTCCCAGATATGTCAGGAAAAACACGCCGTCGTGTCTGGGTTCATAACATCACCCAGCGGCGAGCTGTATTCACATACAGCACAATTGCCATTAACTGTATCTAGCAGCCACACGTCACTACTGCGGTATGAGCCCAAAATAAACAGATTGTGCTGTGTTCTTTTTGAAACAGGACGGTATTGACAGAGTATGAAAGGAATCGGATCTGGGCCAAAACAACTTGTGAACATTCATACACTTGTCATATTATTATTTATATTCTTATAATTAAAATATTTGTATTACTATTGTAATCTTGATTTAAATCCTATTGCGCTACCCTCCTTTTTTTTTAATTTCTGTTAGTATCTTACATCTAGTTTCCTCTGCCTCTGCCTCACCCAGATAGCTCTCACAGGCCTGCATAGTATGATTAATTGTGGGAATAATAGCCTGAACACCACAATCAATCACGTATGAAACACTATTGTAAAAGCGTCTGTGGAGCTAATTAGAAACAGCTCAGCAGGACTCTTGAATGTTCGGCTGAAAGAAACAAAACTGCCATTCATGTCTTTGTTAACGTTTAATGGCTGTCACTTTGTGAGACTGCCTGCCACATTACACCAACCCCTGCTGTTCACCACCGAGCACCAGTTCAGTTGGCTTGCATGTCAACTGACTCCCATCTACTGTTACAAAGTACACGTGACCTCATATCAGAGGCTCCATTTGTTTTGAATATGCTTCATTTTAGCCTAACCTAATTCATTTTAATGAGCCATTATCTTAATCTATTAGTGATTAGGGATGTCACGATACCAGAGAGTTAGTAGTCGATACCAATACCAGTGAAATTCCACGATTCTTGATACCAATTTGATACCACGGTTAAAAAAACATTAAAAAAAACCCGATAAATCCCATGTTCCTCAACACACACTCCTTTATTACCGTTTGCATACTGTTTTTTGTTAGGAAGTTAAACAGGTCATAATTCCCTCTCTATTAACTATTTTATATTGCTGTGAAAACATCTCCTTCAAACAACTGGATTTATTCAAGTTCCTCGCCAAAAAACTGCCAAGTTGCCAAATTTGCCAAGATTTACATTTGAACGCATCACAATAACTTTAGAATTTATCTTCGCCCAATACTCATTTTACTGAACAGAGCCTGAAGACATCATAATGTAAATCAATGGCACCTTCTGTGTTGAAATCGGCTGGGGAAGAGCTAGTTAACGTTAGCTGCTCTTGTCCTGCCGACAGTAGGCTTATATTTATACCAATATAGGCTAAATATAGGGATGCACCCATACCACTTTTTTCAGACCGAGTACAAGTACTTACATTTGGGAACTCGCCGATACCGAGTACCGATACGAGTACTTCTCTGTGCCAAAAGACCCTCGTTAACAGTCAGCTGGAGGGTGTGAGTGACACACGGCAGGCTCTAGGTCGGCTTGGAAAGGCTCAGGGCGAAGGTGGTTCGCGGCCGCAGCTTTACAGCGCTCCCCGCCCGGACCTCGCCGCACCATGACGGGGCTCCCTGCTCCCAGGGCGACTGTCGACCGTGTCAACCGTATCGTGCCGCGGCACACGTAAAAGGCGCCAGGGGTCTGTAGCGCTGTCGGCAACCCACCTGACCAGTCTTGAAACATGGACCAAGGAATCTAACGCACGCGCGAGTCAGAGGGTGCAAGCAAAACCCTGTGGTGCAATGAAAGTGAGGGCCGAGGTGGGATCCCGGCCCAGCGGGGTCGGGCACCACTGGCACGTCTCGCCCGCAGCGTCGGGGAGATGGAGCGTGAGGACCCAAAGGTTGGTGACGAGAAGTTAACATCGCGCAGCTGTAAAGTGGTATCGGTGCCGTTGTATCGGAGCCGTTTTGCGAGTACGAGTACATGAGCACAGTATCGGACCCGATACCCGATACTGGTGTCGATGCATCCCTAGCTAAAAATCATGATTTATTGGGAGGATCAAAGCAATTCTATGTCAAATCAGACGTTCAGCACCCCCATATGGCCAGAATGGAATGATCCTTTGTTTCATAACCACGTATTTCCGCCACTGTGACGATTCGACTGTGAGATTAGCCGTTAATTCACGCTCCTTAGATCGAATCGTCGAATAGTCTACTATTCTGGGTCGCCCCTAGTGACCTCAACTCAAATTCTCACAGAGAGCTCTGGTCTCTGATTCCAGAAATGGCCTGCACAGGCTCCAGGAGGACACTGATGGACGGGTCAGTGAGAAATCTAAGACAAGATGGGCCTGACTCATTGTCAGGAGTCATGCACACATATACTGTATCTGGAGAGTACACTCTGCAAGCATCACCAAGATGACTTGAGCTTTAAAGGTCCCATATCATGCTCATTGTCAGGTTCATACTTGTATGCTGTGTTTCTACTAGAACATGTTTACATGCTGTAACATAAAAAAAAAAACTTTATTGTCCTCATACTGTCTGCCTGAATATGTCTGTATATCCTCTGTCTGAAACGCTCCGTTTTAGCTCATTTCGACATAATTGCAATAGAATTGCGTTGCAAGGCAAATAAACTGAGACACATTTAGAATGTTTACGTTTAAAACCGTGTAAGGATCTAAATATTGTATATTTGTGACATCACAAATGGACAGAAATCCTGACGGCTTGTTTCAAACGCACAATTTCTGATTACAGGCTGTGTGTATTTCTCCGGATATTGAACGTTTCAATACTTTCACAGTATTTATAAAGTACTTAAACCTACTTTATACTATAACAGACATGACAATCTCACTTTTTACAATATGGGACCTTTAAGGAATCGTACTTACAAAGACAAGTTATACCAATCTGACAAATGAAATCTTTCTAAAATTAAAACTAGTGTAACACTATTACACTTTAGATACGTGACTGGACTAATTCCTAACCTACATTTTTGGGCATTTCTTGTGTAAAAAGGTTGCATTATTGAAGTACTGTGACATTGTGAAGTTTTGGAAAATGTAGTGCATTGAGTTTAAATAGTACCAGGTAATGTAGCACTTGCTCATCACTGCAGACAGAACAACAACACACACACTTTAGCACACAGTCACAGTCACACACACACCTCATGCGGCAGATGAAGGACCGCCGGGAGCCCATGCACATTCTCATGGAGGACTGCTGTCCCTCCTTCTTCACTGTTCCTGTCTTCAGATCCAGAATCCGTCCTGTTAACACACAAACAGCAGCTCAAATTAAATCAGGGCATAGATACCGTTAACATGTAGACTGATGTAAAGACTCGTTTATAACAAGCAGCCGGTTACTTCTTATAACCTGTATATTCTTATTAGCAGACCTGAAGGAGGAGCAAATGGTCTCCTGTATGTTTACAGGGCTGAGAGAAAAACAGACTCAAGCAGACACCTGTTGTTTGGCTGATATTTGTGCTTTTAGCTACAGTATGTTCACAATGAAAAAACAGGGTCAAAGATCATTTTCTATGGACCATAATTTCCATGGCAAATGTCACGGTAATTTTGCCAGCAGTTGTCATGAACTTGCTGTGGACAGCAGCAGGTTCTCATCACTGTGGAGCACAGCAACATTGAAGCTGTCACACTTTGACGTCCCCGTTTCTATTACCTTATTTCATTGTTGTCATCTGTGCTCCAGTGTTCTAAAACACTGTTCAGATAGAATCAAAATGTCCTTTCAGAATAAATTCAGGGTAACATGTTCCTCTTAGGGGCTGTCAAAGTCAACACGATAATAACACGTTAACGCAAATTCATTTTAACGGCACTAATTACTTTAATGTAATTTGCAATTTTAGGTCGCAGCGAGTTCAGTTTTAAAGCAAGAGTGAAGATACTGGTATCATATGAAACTAGAAAACCTAAAGAATCCATTGGTAACAACCAGGTCCCTTGACCTCTGACCTTCAGATATGTGAATGTAAATGGGTTCTATGGGTACCCACGAGTCTCCCCTTTACAGACATGCCCACTTTATGATAATCACATGCAGTTTGGGGCAAGTCATAGTGAAGTCAGCACACTGACACACTGACAGCTGTTGTTGCCTGTTGGGCTGCAGTTTGCCATGTTATGATGTGAGCATATTGTTTTATGCTAAATGCAGTACCTGTGAGGGTTTCTGGACAATATTTAGGGCCCGAGCACCGACAACGTCAGGCTAGCGAAAGCCCTATTGAAACTGTAGGAATTATTCTTTTTCTCTCAAATTAATCGCCTTTTTGACGACCTTAACATGCTCAAAAAATTGTTAAACTTAGCATACTTATCAGAGGCGGTGAAAAATGTTGATATTTTAAGGGTCTGGGGCTTTCGTGTTGCAAAATGGCTCGCTAGCGCCCCCTAGAAAATTGAAAAAATTGAGCCCCTCGCTCTGGTTTCACCTACATGTATGAAATTTGGCAGGCAGATGAAACATGTGGAGATGCACAAAAAAGCCTTTTGGAGGTATGCCCAAAACTCAACAGGAAGTCAGCCATTTTTAATGTAATGTTTTCGCCCATTTTTTGTGTTTCATAGGCCGTGTACTTTAACGAACTCCTCCTACGACTTGAAATTTGGTCAGGACCATCTTAAGACCTTCAGGATGAAAAGTTATTCAAATGGTGAGTTTTCACTGAACGACCTGACCGTGGCGTGGCGGCCATTTTGAGCCATTCGCCATGAAACAGGAAGTTGTTGTAACTCCACTGTACATAGAACACACTGTACAAAATAGACTCAGAGCCCCACCCCCTTTCATAACTCATGAACCGTTTGTCATAGAGTCTTGTGGCAGGCGTCATTGCACTCATCAGAGTTACGGTTTCATTGTGCCTGGCCAGCCGCGTCAAAAATCGGCCAGATTAGCAGTTAAATCCCGCTCCTTAGATCATCCTTAGACCTAGTGACCTCAACTCAAATTCTCGCAGAGAGCTCTGGCCTCTGAGTCCAGAAATGGCCTGCAGAGGCTCAAGAAGGACACTGATGGACAGGTCAGTGAGAAATCTAAGACAAGATGGGCCTCAAACTGCCTGGACTGTCATCCACTACCTCCGACCTGCGGGAAGATGCGAGGGCCCGTTCATCGCTGCTCGCCGCTTTAATTGTTATTGTTTTATGTTGTTAATTGATTTCCAATAATAAATACATACATACATTTGCATAAAGCAGCATATTTGCCCACTCCCATGTTGATAAGAGTATTAAATACTTGACAAATCTCCCTTTAAGGTACATTTTGAACAAATAAAAAATGTGCGATTCATTGCGATTAACTATGGACAATCATGCGACTAATTGCGATTAAATATTTTAATCGATTGACAGCCCTAGTTCCTTCACATACCAATGTCATTCTACAGTATTTAATCATACCGCATCATATCCATCATACCAGAAGTGTAATAAAAGGCCTTTATGGGCCCGATTTATCACACTGTGGCTAACATCCAACTACCCTTTGTGTGAGAGTTGTTGTTGTGTAAGTGCATGGTAATTTCCTCAACCAATTCTATTTACTGGCATTGGGACAGAGATGAAAAGAGAGAAATTCCTGTGGAGGCCCAAAGAGACAGCTGATGTGTGGAGCTGCCAGAGGAAACCTAGTCCAAGACAGCACTGAGGTCCCAACAACACAGAGCTCAGAATGACCCTCAAAGTCTGGATTTGGTGTTAGGACTGTCAACACTCTTTGTACTGACGAGGTGACAGTGAAGCTGAGAGAGTAATTTGTAAAACACTTTGTAACTGTCACTTCTTGTGAATTCAATTAGAGTCAAATTCTTTCTCATTTTTTCCAGGGGGTCCCAGGAGAACTCCGCCAAGGACCCATGTTCCTTGATCACATGGGTAAGGTGGTTTGTTTTGGACTGTTTCGGGCTGATATTCAGGTTGAGAAAGGGATGGTGTGACCCCACAGCTTGGGTTTGTTACTGTAACCTGCACAATCTCCGGTCTCCATCAGAACATGACTGATCCTTTCCAGATGGAAAAGGAATTCTCGGTATTTCGCAAATATGAAGGTGAGTGAACCAGACGGAGGACAGAAGGCTGATGACCATGGTAAACACATAACAGACCAATTACATCGGCAACAATGAGCCCAAAGAGCAACAAGCACATGCTATTTTCTCTCACTCGAGCTATTGTCCACCTGCATGACAGTGCATGCTGGGTGTAAAAACTCGTACTCATATCAGGAGGACAGTTCCTTACAGATAAACTGTTTACTAGTCATGGTTTGGACTACTCAGCCTGTGAAATCAGTTGCATAATGTCTTCAGGGGAAAATATCTAATTAGATGTGATTATGTTCTATAAATGAACCCCCCCAGGCCTGTAATGCTGGTCTATGTGGGATTAAACAAGATAAGATTGTATAAAGCGTAGTCACATTTATTTCTAGGTAAAAGGATAGCTGCTTGCTGTTGAGGATCAGTTGGAGAACAGGCACATTACAGGTGAACTTCAAATAGTTTTCTACAGTGGATTTACTAAATTTGTTCACATTCAACATAATACATTAACCCCCATATTTAACATTCTTACTAGGGCTGTAAAAGTTAATGTGATAATAACACGTTAACTCAAATTCATTTTAAGACCACTCATGTCTACAGCGCGTTAACGTAATTTGCAATTTTTAGGTCGTAACGGGCTTAGTTTTTAAAGTGAATATACTGGTATCATATGAAACTAAGGAATCCATCGGTGCCAACCATGTCATACTGGGGTGTCGCCAAGGAAGTTAAATAACGCTCCAAACTTAAGCTAAATGTTGGCGAGGAAAAACTGTCATGGCCAATTTCAAAGGGGTCCTTTGACCTCTGACCTCCAGATATGTGAATGTAAATGGGTTCTATGGGTACCCACGAGTCTCCCCTTTACAGACATGCCCACTTTATGATAATCACATGGCTGCGGTTTGACATGTTATGATTTGAGCATATTGTTTTATGCTAAATGCAGTATCTGTGAGGGTTTCTGGACAATATCTGTCATTGTTTTGTGTTGTTAATTGATTTCCAATAATAAATATATATATACATTTGAATAAAGCAGCATATTTACCCACTCCCATGTTGATAAGAGGATTAAATACTTGACAAATCTCCCTTTAAGGTACATTTTGAACAGATAAAAAAATGAGTGATGAATTTGTGATTAATCGCATTGAACTATTTGAATCGTTTGACAGCCCTAATTCTTAAAACAATAATAACAGCTGCATTTATGCGAATGATGAAATGCCACTGGTAAGTCATGAGAAAGTGTTGATAGCACACAGACCCTAATGATACTGTTGACAGCTCTGAGTTCCTGAAGTCCTTCCAGACATCACAATGGTACAGAGTGATGTTTCTTACTCAAGGAAACCAAATACGGCAGAGAAAAGCAGCGAGAATTTTATAATGACAGTTTTGCAAGGAACATGGCTCCCCGGCAAGTCGCTGATTTATCAAGAGACCTAAGGATCAAAACAAGGGATGGGAATCGGACTTCTTTTCAATTGCTTGTGTTGAAAGCACCGACACTATGAATAATGCTCAGCTGCTAATTTGCTGATCTAAAAAGCCTCACGGGCAAGACAATAGGAAGGTCATTTTAGAAGTTGTATCAGACGGCATCAATGAAGTCATCTCACACAACTGTGTGGAGTTACAACCGACGGCCCTCCGGCCTTGACAAGTGAGCAGAATGGAATGGCATCCTTGGCGTGCAGTAAGGTTAGGGGGAATATGGGGGAGAGGCCGTGAAATTGCATTGAATTATACATCAGGAAGCACTCTGCACCAGAGCCACCCAGCATCTGGAATGTGATGAGTACCGTGGTGAAAGATATTAATCTGATCCCATTAAGAGCGCTTAATCACTTCAGGCTTTCCTGTCGGAAATTGATGCGCAACACAAGGATTCTCTGATATCTGACTTGTTTTTGAAAGAACTAGAATTACTGCCTCTCGGTTGTGCCCCTCCGCCAACCAGTCAAGTTGCAGTTTACATCCACGTCCATCCAAAATGTCATCACTTCATCATTTTATCCTGTTAGACATTGGTGTGAAATTGTCATAATTAGCAAATACATTTTTGACTTATGGCCGGAAATGTGTTTTGTGAGGTCACAGTGACCTTTGGCCACCAAATTCTAATCAGTTCATCCTTGAGTCAAAGAGGATGTCAAAACGGTCAAACTAGGCAGCGCTGATCAAATATGAATCAATATTCTGTTACCGTAATGCCTATTACTCTCCTCAAATGTTTCCAGAAACATCTTGTAGTGTCCTGTTTAGCTGTAAAATTAGAAAGTTTGTGACCCGGCAGTCATGTTGAGATGCCTTGAGGAAATACCAAGCACCGCCCACCAGCCGGAGCACAGCCAATAGGAACGCTCCCTCTCTGAAATGACCCGTGATTGGTCAAAGTCTCCCGTCGCAGTCTAGATTTTCTAAAGCCTGAAAACAGAGCCATGAGGAGGAGCAGAAGTCTAGTTTTCTCTCAGAATACTTGAATTACAATATGCTGAAAGGTTATTATGGAATTGTTGCCTAATGATGCCAAAAATATACTGACTACTGAAGCTTTAACGTGGGTCAGGAATAACAAAAAGTGGAAAAACTGTAATTAATAGGTGGATGTGACGGGTATTTCTGTTAAAAATACAAGCAGCGAAGTGGGGAGTATGGCCTGACTGTTGTACTGATATGGAATTAGCTACGCAGACATGGATATTAATGCTGAATTTAAATAATAATGACAAAATAAAACTATTTAAGACTCTGCCATTATGTGAATATTTATATGACAATTTACAGCAGCCCCAGTGAAATGCTTGATGCAGCTGTCACACTGCTACACAGGGGAATGAACAAGCCTTCAACTCACAGTGGTGATTATTATTATTAACATTCCTATCAGCAATAATGACATTTCTAGCAGAGAACATGAGAGAGCCAATGAGCCAGATATTCGTCAGGAATGGAGCTGTTGCTGCATTAGGAATTTCAGAAAGATATGAAGAATCTATTCCCTGCTGTAACCAGACAAACCTGCAGTATAACAAGAGCCCAAATAGCACTCTATCCCACCACAACATCATCCAGTCATCGCCATCTATCTCTTCATCTATTTTCTGCAACAGAATATTGATGTGTTTTTTTCCATCTGTTCATCTCTGCTGCTATTTACTGCTTTCAAAAGCAGGAGGAAAACACTAAAGAGGACAAATAGCTAAGTTTGAGAGGAAACACTGTCTGCTAGCATTCATCCATCTTTCTCCACATTGCACATCAGAGACTGAGAGAGACTCCACCATAAGGCGTGAGACACAGGGTGTTCTGATCTGTAGCTTTCAAGCAACTCTTTTACATTATGAATACACAGCAATTCTTTAAAGTCACTGCTGCTCACAGCAACAGCTCATCACAAACAGGAAAATAAGTGAAGGACAGATTTGTTTTCCTGTTCTACAGTCAGCCAGTCCCACGTTGATGGAGGCTCCTCTTTTACCACAGCTACTAAGGATGCACCGATACCAGTATCGGGTAACACATCCGATACTGTGCTCATGTACTCGTACTCGCAAAGCGGCTCCGATACAACGGCACCGATACCACTTTATGGCAGCGTGACGTTAATCTCTCGTCACCATCTTTCGGGTCCTCACGCTCCACCTCCCCGAGACGGGCCGGTGGTGCGCCCGACCCCACTGGGCCGAGATTCCACCTCAGCCGGCGCACGCCGGCCCTCACTTTTATTGCGCCACAGGGTTTTGCTTGCACATTCTGACTCGTGCGTGCGTTAGACTCCTTTGTCCGTGTTTCAAGACGGGTCGGGTGGGTTGCAGACATTGCCGCAGAACCCTGGTGCATTTTACATGGGCTGAACCCCGCCCTGGCAGCACGATGCAGTTGGGGCACACTGAGGACAGTCCGCCCCGGTCGACAGTCACACAGCCCTGAGCCACAAAGCTGAGCCACCTTCGCCCTGAGCCTTTCCAAGCCGACGTAGAGTCGGTCGCGGCGCACCACCTCGTATGCGGGACTACCCAGCCTGTCGTGCGTCGCTCACACCCTCCAGCTGGCTGTTAACGAGGGTCTTTTGGCACAGAGAAGTACTTGTATCGGTACTCGGTATCGGCGGGTACCCAAATGTAAGTACTCGTACTCGGTCTGTAAAAAAGTGGTATCGGTGCATCCCTAACAGCTACTGAATGTTTTCATTTGATTATCAAACAGATAAATTCTCTTTTTGTCAAAAGCATTAAAGGAAGTTCAACGGTTTGGGTAATACACTTATTCCCTTGCTTCCTGAGGGTGAGATGAGAAGGTTGATATCAATCTCATGTGTGTGTGTGTTTAGTGCAGAGCTGGACTCAGGACATGGTTAGCCTAGCTTAGCATCAGGACTGGCAGCAGGGGGGGGATACACTGTAGTGAACCTGGCTCTGTCCTGAGTTCAAAAAGCTCACTGAATAACACGTTACGTATCCTGACTCCAAAGCAGTAAACGGATCGCTTTATTCATTATTCCCACAATGAACTACAGACAGCAACAACTGGTGTTCTGGCTGATTAAAGTTGTTCAGTCCTCTACACATCTGAAAAACATGCCGGCCTGCAACGGACACACAACAACAAAGTCCAACCAGTGAAGGAGAAAAACATACTGCTTTAGTTCCACTGAGTGAAACTGAACTCTGAGAAATGCTGCGACTTCAAAGGCTGCTGATGTGCTGGTGGATGCGTGTGTATTTTCATCCGTCACAGCTCTACATGGAGATTATTGCGTTATGTGGATTACATGGCACTGCTGGGTATTCAGTGTGGTTCAGAGGGCCTCCCGGGTCAAGACGGACAGACACAACTACAAACCTTCACACTACCGTGCAGAGGACGAGCTTTAACAAGACAATGTTGCCCTCTAGTGGCCACCATGAGCACGTCAGACATTCTGACATTTTACAGTACTGGAGTGGTTCGACATATTAGAAAAAGAAGAAGAAGAATAAGAAGAAGAAGAAGAAGAAGAAGAAGAAGAAGAAGAAGAAGAAGAAGAAGAAGAAGAAGAAGAAGAAGAAGACTTTATTGATCCCTGAGGGGAATTTCAATGTGTTTCACTCTGTTGTTATTTTTACACATTACACACACACAGTCCTGAAATACACACACATGCACAAATGACCTATAGACATGCATTTGATGGAGAGAGATGTCAGAGTGAGGGGGCTGCCCATGGACAGGCGGCCGAGCGGTCCGTGCGGGGGACTTGAGACAGCGACCCACCAGTCTCCGGGCCAAGTCCCCACGGACTGAGCTACTGCCCTCTGTTGAAGAGTGAATCCATATTGTTTCATGTAGTGATGAGGGGGGGGGGGGTTAGACGCTTCCTGCCTGTTGAAATGATGAATAATACAGGAGGAGTGAAATTGTGGCTGTGTTTCTGTTTGCTGGAAGAGTTGTTGTTTTTTGATCTCAGGTATTAGTTGGTTGAAGAACAGAGGTAGACTGGTCCAGAGGTGGTATGGAACTCCTCATTACAGACACTTCCGTTCTGCCTGACTTATGCTTGACGCATGCGCGAGGGTCGCGAGCAGGGTCTGAATTGAACCTTTTTCCTCACCTGCTACTGAGCAGGTCACTGAACATTGAACACCTGTCACTCATTTTCTTTTGTCTGCCACTTCTGAAATCTAGGTAGAATGCTTTAAAACTGTAAACACTGACTCAGTGGTACCAGACTGTAGAATTATGGAATATATCATTGTGAGGAAGCAACAACTCCCTCACTAACTGTTTGGTAAAGCCAAGTGGGCTTGATCACAGTTATCTTTGTTTTTCCTTATGTGGGTAGTTAAGGGGTTAATTGACTGACAGGGACTGAGTGGCTCCAAGTGTAATCAGGTGTGCTCTGATTTCCCAGGTTCTCACTGCAGGTGTCTCCAGTCTGAGCTGATGGCAGCACTCGCCTGATAAGCCAGTTTGAACTGGAAAGGCGGGCTGTTAGGTTATATGACCATGTGTGAAAGTAGAGTTTGGGAGAAGAGTGGTAAAAAGAGCAGCACCAGGCATGTGGTGAGCTGTGTAACTGAATGCAGAGGATGTTTTTCCCTCCATGTGTTTTTCCTTTGTTTGATGGAATTTTTACAGACTGAAAATAAAAGTCTGCCTTATTTTTCAAGCATACTTACCTGCCAGTGTGATGATTTCTCTTCGTGATTTTTCACCTTGCTCTCCTGCACCTCACCTTGCAACAATCATGTAACCTTTAATCCATGACTATATTTGGTGACACTTCATTTTACAAGTAAAACCCAGGCTTTAGTCTGAGTTCCTATCTTATCTCAGTTTAAGATGACATTTAGGAATTTTGGTATAACAAAAACATGTTTGCTGCATTACTGCATTTAGGAAAAAATCCTGTCTTATCTTAGGATAGGAACTTAGCTATTACAGAACCGTCCCAAGTTAGGAATCCTAAATTAGGATGGCATAGACCCTTTCCTGAATTCAAAATAACTGTTGTTAGATACTGTATGTATGGCACTGACAATGAAGATGGGTAACAACATGAACACTGAAATATAATGACTGAAAATCTACTCAGACTGTATGATGATTTCAATTTCCCGGACCATGGGCCCTATTTAAACGATCTGTAGCGCATGGTCGTACGGGAATTCATGATAATAAGCACTAAGCCAAATATGATAAACATGTATTAATAAATAATGAAAACTACTAATAATAATAATAATAAAAATAATGTATTACTCAACCCACTGGGGGGCTCGGACCAGCTGAGCGGAGTCCTCCGGAGATGTATTACACACACCCTTGCACCCGGGCGCTGTCGTAGAGGCGGAGGAGACCTGAGGCCTGTACTACAAAGTGAGTTCAACATCCCCAGGGTATCTTCTCCTTATCTGGCTTCACTAACCCTAACAAATGAGATCCCGCTAAACGGTCCTACGAAGGTGGTTATCAACTCAGTAAATCAACCCAGGGTTTCTCTGTCTTTCTATGTCTGAATTTGGCGCCTATCAGCCGTGGTCGGTTGGTGGTGTTCTTCGATCCCGGATGGCGTACGCAGTAGAATGTGACATTCGCCGTCTCTGCAGGTAGTTTGAGCTGCGTGCTCATGATTTCCTTTACTGATGTTCGGGGATGATGGTGAAAACTAGATTGTCTCTCATGCTTCTAAGTCCACAATGATCTCTTTCACGGTCTTCAAAACTTCGTAAAAATTTAAATCTCACCGAAATGAGAAGCAGAATAGCAAAACACAGGTTCCAACACGCAAACAGACTGATCAACAATCAACAGCATGAAGCTAGGCTAGGCATAATATAGGCAACTGAGCCACTGCGGCAGTCTATTGGTAGCACCGGTATCTATGTGTTGTGTGTGACAGGTGGTTTTAAGAACTCTCTGCTGCCGCTCTGAAACCTTTTGCAAACTGACAATTAACAAAAGCAGAGAGAAAAAGAGAGAGAGAGACTTCTTATTGGCAGCACGTCCTCTACCTGTCATGGAGTTTTCTGTAGTACTGAGCTGTTCCCTCAGCTTGTCCACGTCGTCGGGGTGGACCTGCTCGTACAGGGTGCTGCCGAACCACTCCCCCTGGGGGTGGTTCAGCACCGGCGTCACCGAGTCCGACACGTAGATCACCCGTCCCGTCTCCGCGGCAACCACAAACAGGAAGCCGTCCGCCGCCTCCAGGATCAGATGCTTCAGTTCCTACAGGGAGCAGAAAGGTACATGAGTGAGCACACACACACACACACACACACACATACAGAGGTAAGACCAAAGAATGTACATTGATTAAACACTGGATTTGTGTTAAGGATCCGTACTATCGGAAGGAAGGAACGGTAGGAACTATTTAACTCAAATTAGGAGGCAGAGTTCAAATGTAGCAGGTAGATCTTTATAATCAGCTTTATGACATATTACGTTCACTAATTAGCCATAATTACAAACAAGTGTAAAGACCTTTACGCACCAGGTGCGTGACAAAACAAAACACACGAAAATGCAAAATACGCGTCTACAAATATGTCTAGGGGTTTTATTGTGAAATAAACCTTTGTCAAGGTTGAAAGGAGTAATAAAGTTTTCCGTCTTGGTTTGAACTACGGAGCCTTCGTGTTGCTCATAACAACACGAAGGCTCGTTCTAAAACGACCTCGTTCTAAATAAAAACCCCATCGCTTTTTCGCCGAGTGATATTTGCAATTCTGTGTGAAATTATTCACGACAAAAACAACAGTTCAAAAAATATATTGACATGCAAAAAAAAGAGATACCGATACCAGTATCGGGTCCGATACTGTGCTCATGTACTCGTACTCGCAAAGCGGCTCCGATACAACAGCAGCGATACCACTTTACGGCAGCGTGGCGTTAACCTCTCATCACCATCTTCCGGATCCTATCGCACGCGCCCACACTCCACCTCCCCGACTGTGCGGGCGAGACGGGCCGGTGGTGCGCCTCACTTTCATTGCACCACGGGGTTTTGGTTGCAGCCTGCCGTGTGTTGCTCACACCCACCAGCTAGCTGTTAACGAGGGTCTTTTGGCACAGAGAAGTACTTGTATCGGTACTCGGTATCGGCGAGTACCCAAATGTAAGTACTTGTACTCGGTCTGAAAAAAAGTGGTATGGGTGCATCCCTAGTAAAGGCCTTCAGATTCAGATAGTGCTGAAGGTGCACAGTACCTTCATCATCTTCAACTTAAAAACCTGAGTATCTTAGAAAAACAGGACAGACACTGAGCTTATTAAATGACCAAACAGGCTGAGAATCATTTGACAGTTACACACTACCTTCTATTGGCAGTGTTTACAGGCCCAAACCCAATGTCCCCCCCTAAAGTCTGGATCCCTCAGGGACTTGACTGACGCCAACTGGTAAATGGTTGAGTGTGAGAGGCTGCGAGGGCCTGAAATGGTATAAATATGAATGGGACAGCACTTTGCAGCAACATATCACGTTACCTTGACAACACCAATTGTGGGTTTTCATTTCACGTTTTTTACTGTCCATCTGAACGTCTTCCAGGCTCTTGCCTTCATGAGACTAGAGGTAACTGTCAAAAAATCAATTTAGTTGTTTTTGTCAAACCTCATTAAAGCTGCAGTAGGCAGTATATTTTTGGCATCATTGGGCAAAAATCCCATAATAACCTTTCAGCATATTGTAATTCAAGTATTCTGAGAGAAAACTAGACTTCTGCTCCTCCTCATGGCTCTGTTTTCAGGCTTTAGAACATCTAGCCCGTGACGAGAGACTTTGACCAATCACAGGTCATTTCAGAGAGGGAGAGCGTTCCTATTGGCTGTGCTCCAGCTGGTGGGCGGTGCTTGGTATTTCCTCAACTGATCTCAACATGGCGCCGGGTCACAAACTTTCTCATTTTACAGCTAAACAGTACACTACAAGATGTTTCTGAAAACATTTGAGGAGAGAAATAGGCATTACAGTAAGTGATTGACAGCTGCTCAGAGACGCCAAGACTCCAGATCAGCTCTTATTGGTTGTTTTCCTCCAGTCTGTGAAATCTTGCAGATGCCATTAGGAGCACCGGACGACACAGAGGAACATGATTTTTTTCAGATTACCTGTGTCATGTACTACTGTCACGATATAGTGACCGTTTTATAAAAATAACTTTTTTTAATCATATACCCACTGCAGCTTTAAGAAAATTAAAACAACTGGTTGATAAATAAACCAGGTGTGTAATATGATTTCTTGTGATTTTTATGGACCATCTTAAATCCGTAATGTTAAAGTTTCTGTATAAATTTAAATATACCTGGCTGAACACCCATGTGCCGTCCTCTTGGTTTGTTTTTTTAACACCTCCGGGGTTCCCCTGGTAACTGTGTCAAACTTGTGTTTAACGTCACGAATTGTGGGTAATTCCCTCAGGCATAGTCTACAGAAATGCAGACTTACGGAAGGTGTTCATAAAGGGCTCAAAATGTCTGTGAGAGAGAGGATTTGACTGTGGGACAGCCCTAAAAACCCTTGCGGACTTTGTGGGAACGCGCCTCAAAGTCTGTGAGTCTGTAAGTGTGGACGCTGGGATTGGGCCATGAAGTCTGTGATCTGCCTCAGGGCGTGTCTCTGTCTCAAACCACTCTCTAGATTAGTAGGTAGTGATCTGCCAGAGTCATTTTCCAGGTTTCTTAACGTCAAAATTGTTCCAGTTTCTTGGAAAAAGAAATCCCATGATGCACAGTAAAAAAAATACAGCGAGCATATTTGGTCATTTTAGTCACTGACTTTTAACTTCAACATGCACAATGCATCCATGTCGCCCTGAGATAATACAGGATGGACCTGTACTGAGTTTGTGGCCCTGTTACTGTTGTGTTAGCAACGATTTTATCAGAACATACCACTACTGAAATAACTGAACATTTATCTCCCTAGAAGCAGAGGACACGGCCCAGTAACAGGTAGTTCCCCTGGGAGTGTCACATACACCTGTACATGGCAAACTGTGCCTTGCTGTGACCTGGCTCAGATAGTCAAACATGTGCAGAGAGTAAACCTACAGTGTTATGAAAAAAGAAAGTAGCTGGGGAGAAGATTTACATCATACAGTGAGCAGATTGGGAAAAGTTGAATCCGCTAGTTTCAAACAAGGTTTCTATTCGGAGTGAACGCTGATGCATAGAATAATTGCACATTTTTATTTACATTTTATTCCTCAGTCTGCACGGGTGGCACCTTAAAGCCTCGCCAATTATTGGAAAGTAGGTATTTTGTACAAGTACAAACTTAGAGCATCAGTACATGCTAGGGATGTCCATAATTAACCGTTTAACGGTTAACCAACATTAAGCATCTATCTGTTAAAACGGTTAAAAGAGATGTTGATAATTAATTCAAAAGCTGAGCGGCTCAAAGGAGCGGCTAGTCTCTTTAAGGAGAAAAGCTGGTCCACCTTAACAGCCCACCTTAAGAGGCGGAGCCGGAGTTGCAGGATACAGGAAGTCGGCTCCGGTCTCTCCATGGATGTATTAAAAGAACAGCTCCAGCTCGCTTGAGTGGAGTGGAGGAGTTGTAGTTTCGTAGCATTTATTCACCGACAAATAAACTGTACACACACTGCTACACCTACGTTCACAGCTAGAACGCCACCAACAACCTCACACTCACCAACAACACACACACACACACGGTCTGTTGGAAACTCACTAAAGTTACTCAGACTACGTGTGCGGCGGTGAGCACGAAGCCTCCGGCAATGCTAGAGCTGCTAACGTAGCACAAATACACACACTGTTTGTTGGACACTCGCTAAAGTTACACCGGACAGACACACAGCTGACAACCTACTAAACTAAACTAAATGTGTGGTGGAGACTTTTACTGTGTAAGTGGCTGCATGTCCGCGACACTACACGCAGCATCGTAGCTGTTAAGTTAACGCTCCCGGACGGTGAACTGGAGACTCCCGTCAACCAATATCTGTTGTGCTCCTGCAGCTGGTACACCGCTGCATGCAAGGCACAAATCTTGTCGGTTAACGGTTAATAATCGGTTAACGAGGGTCGGTTAACGGTTAAAAAACGTTTCCAAACTGAGCATCCCTAGTACATGCCTAGAATGGCCTTGTACATTAAAATATACCAGTGCTAAATCCTGCTCATAGCAAGTGAAGACCGTCCGACCACATTGTGCAATGTGCAGTGATGAGTCCTGTAGCCTGAAGTTTGAAATATATCCCAAAGCAGCATGATAAAGTGGGTCAAGTAGTGGGCCAAATTAGTGGGACAAGCAACTGTGTAAATGGTATCAGCATAGTTTAGTTGAGACAGGAATAGGCCTGTAAGCAGACGTTGACATGAGGATGGAGAGAAACATGACTTTAATCTATAGAAGAAACCCAGTGTGAACATGAACTTCTTAGAGTTCTAAAGGGATGCTTCAAATTTGGATTCATGCACACCGTTAGGATCAGGGTCTTGAAGATGATCAGTTGTGCATGTAACACATAATATCTTGGTTTGAAAAATCTAGGTAACAATTCCCCCAATATGTGCAATATAAAAAAATGCCTGTGCAATATTTTTATAGAATGCAACCACTACTGCTCCCATATATATATATATATATATATATATATATATATATATACATGCTTCTATATTTACCATATACAAAGTATTTCCTTTATTATTGTACTTTATATTATTTGTAAATACAATTTTTTTTATTTATTTTTTTATTCTATTACTGTAAATTTATTTTGTTATTGTTGTGTCATTTATTATTATTATTTTTATTTTTATTTTATTTTATTTTTTGCGACTTAACTTACCGTTTTCTTAATGGAGCTTCCCAGCAAATAGTATTTCACGTGATTGTACTTGTATAACCGGTGTGACAATAAACATCTTAAATCTTGAATCTTGTATTGTGTATGTCATTCAAGTCCCAGTTTTCTTTCTGATTTGACATTAAATGTTCATCTTTCTCTCCAGATGGCCCCTCCAAACTGAGTATTCCCACTATTGTTTTGTGTAGATCCATTCGTATAAATTAGTTTTTAACTTTAATATTAAAGTATTTTATAAAAAATAAGATAAGGACGTTGAATATGTTTTAAATGTGTATGTCCTGTGTGACGATCTGTGACAGTTACAGTACCTGTTCAGTGAGAAAGGAGGGCTTATAAGCCCCATCGGTAGACGTGTTGCCAGTGCCCCTCATGGATTTCATATGGGAGACAGCCATACGCAGGATCGTCAGCTTGTCGGGTTTCCGGGCCAGGGCACTGCAGGTAGGCACCATGTCCGACAGCTCGGTGATGTATTGGGTCATTTTGTTGCGCCGACGCCGTTCAATCTCACTGTGGTTCTCTCTAAAACAGAGAGAGAGCAGTTAGGCTGTGCAAAGTACAGACTGGGAACCCCTAGCCAGGCTTACTTGAACAAATAATCAACAGCTATGATGCATCTGATCCTGACGTATATCTCCAATACAGTACTCTCCAGACTTTTCACTATGCTTTTACTTGCTTGCTTATACCTGCTTATAATACAGCAGGTCAGCCAGGTCTTTAATGAGAAATTAGACTTTGATTGAGAGGAATTTCCTTCAGACAACAGGAGGGACACACAAGCTTTTAGAGGTTCCTACTGTACTCTGTCGCACCTGTTTGTCTCAGTCTGACACAAAATCCCCTTCAGACCCATTAATATACAATTGACACTTTTCACTGAGGTTGAAGCCAATACTCTTTTTGTCCCAATATCTAATATTTTGGGCAATTTTCATGCCAAAAAATAATCTAATTAGTATCAAGAATTGTTTGAGCGGCAAACAGAAAATCGATCTATATATAAAAACAATTTTAGAGAGAATCTGTGTATCTCCGTCAATATATGGGTAAAATAAATTTGAATCCCTCATTTTTTAACGTACACTTCGGCACCATGTATTTTACCATCTAAATAGTGAAACAGCATGTCTAATGTGTATATTTATTGATTTATGTATTGCCCATAGGGTGCAATGCCAAAAAAAGCAGATAGTAATTGTTGCGGTTTGTTGTTGGGCTTTTCCACTGAGTGCCTCATTGTTTGTTCGGGGGGTGTGTCTAATTGCTGGTGTTTGATACTGGGTGTTTTTACTCGGCATGTTTTCTTAGATGGTGATGCTTCAAGTGGTATTTTCAGTCTTTATTGACACCAATTTTTTGCCGGAAATAATAATATACATCATCGTTCTTTCTTTTGGGACTGCATCATCCACTTTGTGTCCAATAGGGGGCTTTAAAGGGGACATATCATGCTCATTTTCAGGTTCATACTTGTATTTTGGGTTTCTATTAGACCAGGGGTCAGCAACCTTTACTATCAAAAGAGCCATTTTAAGCAAAAAAAAACAAAAAAACAAATCTGTCTGGAGCCGCAAAACATTTGATCATTGTGATGAAGGTAACGCAGTTTATAGTCTAAGTATATAGTATATAAGTCTAATGCAGGGAGGGCCAAAGAGCAAATATACGACGGAGTATTAGGGCCACATTAAGGGAAAAAAATCTGAGATTTCCAGAATAAAGTCATAATTTTACGAGAAAAAAAGTTGTAATATTACGAGAATAAAGTCATAACTTTACAAGAAATAAATGAAATAACACGTAAAATTACTACTTTATGATATTATGACTTTATTCTTGTAATATTATGACTTTTTTCTCATAAACCAATAACTTTATTCTCGAAATCTCCGATTTATTTTTTCCTCAATGTGGCCCTAATACTCCGTCATACCGTCGTACCATAGACCTACAACAATGATAAATAAAATTGAAAATGTAAACAAAAAAAAACTAAGAAAAACTTTCTAAAAATCCACAGGGAGAGCTGCATGTAGCTCCGGACCAGCAGGTTGCTGACCCCTGACCCAGCCCTACTGAGTAAACTACTCCCCCCCCACAGTGGTTTCTGTGGCCAGACATCTGATATAAACCATAGTGACAAAAAACACTAATTGTGGTCTGATAAGAACCATCACATGGATGGTCAACACTAACAGGCTAATAAATGACTGAGAATATACCAATATTGACCTAATGCTGTATACTGGTATACAAACCCTATCCTGATATGTTTTGGCACCAGTTGTTAGTATTTCACTGTCTTTGGATGAGAGCAGGTGTTTAGTGTGCAGGTTGTACAGTCTGTTGAGCCCTGAGTCAATGGAAAATCCTCTGTGGCCCCAGCTGGCTAGGCCTACCTGGCGAACTTATCCTTATCCCCACCAGGAACCTGATCATCATCATCATACCTACAGAGAAGAGAGGACGCAGCATGTAACACCATGTACGCAATACAGGTAAACAGCATCATGTAGCACACTCACTAGCCATATTCCTCACATGCAATGATTGTCACATATTAATGCATGAGAGTAGATGGTTCACAGAGTGATGATAAAAACATGGACAAAACTGAAGAAAACAAGCTGGTGGAGCTGGTGCATTCTGGTCTACTCTGAGTGAGGACGGCTTACAAAACCAGGTGTTTCTTACACTCTGGGTTGAGGCCTTCTTTCAAATTGGGTTACATTATCTCCCAAACTTAACTGCTGACTTCTCTGGACGAGATGACATCACTGCACTCAGCTTTACAACATAAGTAAGGCGGCAACTAGGGCTGTCCTCAACCAAATATATTCTATTCTTGGTCAACTTAATCGATTAAGTTGATTTAATCGACAGATCTGTAAAACTGAGTTCTCCATAAAGAGTCACACAAAAGCACCACTTTAAATCTTGTGCTTATGGACGATAATAGTATAATGGACATTTGGGTTAAACCTGTCTGATAGCTGCTTCCCTACCAGACTATAGATTTTAGTCTCATAAGCAACTGTATACCTAATTAGTAAAAACTTCTGGTGTCTGGATTTAATCACAGTGAGATCTGAGGTTCAGCCAATAGTAAAAGTAAAAATGAGACCCAGACTGAAAAGAAAAACTCTATTTTCCTTTAACCTGACCATTAGAATACAGGAACACTAGTTGAAAAAGGATGGAGTCACTCCTAACTTTAACAAGAGTAGCCCACAGTGTAGCATGAACTCCACTGATCCAGTTAGAATGGAAAGAAACTGAAATCTCTGTTGATTTACAGCCTGAGTTTTCACTCTGTCAGTGTATGGAAGACTCTTGTGTGAGTCTGAACTTGTCCTCAGTCTTCATATTTTGCTGATATTACAGCCTAAATAGTGCAATACAACCCCTTCCCCCCTAACACTGGATTGGGTCAACTCTTCCCTCTAGTCTCTGTGCAGCTGTGCATCACTGGCAGTCACATACTGAGAAGCAGAGAGAACTACGGGAGACAGTATTGAATGATCTACTTGACGGGAATAACATATGTACAAAGTGTATGTACAGTGGGCAAACCCTTTCACAGTGTGAATATGGAGCTTTTCCTGTGGCCAAATAAAATCCTCCATGTAATGCTACTGTCCATTATCAAGAGTGCAGTTCCTCCTGTGTTCAGCAGAGAGCAGCTCCTCCTCCTCCTCCTCCTCCTCCTCCTCCTCCAGCTCACTGTCACCACTCAACTTAGCAGAAACAAATCCACTGCTGAGTTGTCAGCTCACAAATGAAGCACTTACTGTAATGTACATCCTACATACTTACACACCACACAATATGAGGAGAAGAAAAAAGGCAAACACGTTGAGATAAATTAAATGTGGGCTGACGGTTGAGATGCAGTGACAGAGAAAGTCCCTCTTTAAAAAAAAAAGGAATACAGAGCAGAGCACTGTATATTTTGATGGAAGGAAAAAAAAAAGTCATGAGGTGTCCATGCAACAGTCAATGTTACCAACATACTGCAGGGTATCTGCAGGGTTCGCAAAGAGGTTTAATACCACCTGACATTATGCTACAATCAATTTAAAACCAAAGATGTTCCAGGTTGCCATGCATACTATACTACAAACACAGTTTTGAATTGGGTGCAGTAAAAAAAATGAGATCCAACAACTTTAATATGTTCATACCTGCAGATACCCTGGAACAGGAACTGTGTTATCTTTGTGAACTAGTTCTAAAACATTTCAGGCAGGACCTTTGCTTTCTGCTTTCCGTGTTCTCACCTTGAAAATTTGCTAGGACCCTCTCCGTCTTCGTCGTCGAAGTCCATTCTGGGAAAC
Organism: Sebastes umbrosus; assembly: GCF_015220745.1. Taxonomy (NCBI): domain Eukaryota; kingdom Metazoa; phylum Chordata; class Actinopteri; order Perciformes; family Sebastidae; genus Sebastes; species Sebastes umbrosus. Next base: position 39,268,583 of record NC_051270.1, read on the forward strand.
AACCACAGAAAAAACACTTCTATTAGACTTAGGGATCTCTCGTGACTAAACCCCCAGTATTTTCTGGTAAATAATATGTATATATCCACAACACTAACTCTAAACAGCTGTAGACATCAGTTTGAAGCAACAAATCCTCATTTGGTTCTGCAGCTGCAAAGTGATAAAGTTGTGTCTGCTGACAAATAAACCAATAGATCAATGTGTTTGTCTGGCCAGGGGTGGACGGCTCATCACTACAGAGCTGATGCTTTCGTCTCAACACGATATCATCTCATTACCCCCCCCCCCCTCTCCATGCAATAAGCGGATCTGAATGATGCCGAAATAACTACATAATGATGTTGATTTGTAAAAAGTCTGAATTCATACTTTATCAAGTCTGTCCACAAGAGGACAAGCAAACAACTTTTAAAATGCTTGTTTCCTGAATGGAGTTTGGATGGATCACTGCCAGGCTATGCAGCTGCTCCATCAACACTCAACATAAAGTCATCTAGGCATAAATACGGCAGCGACGTTGTTGTAAACAGATCACAAGGATGTCGAATTAACTACATAATGATGCCGATTTGTAAAAAGTCTGAATTCATACATTATGAAGTCTGTCTGCAAGACGACAAGAAAACAACTTTTAAAATGCACGTTTTCTGATTGGAGTTTTGGATGGATCAGTGCCAGGCTATGCTAACAATCTCATCATTAATGGGCTTTCGCAACACAGCGTCACAGAAATTTCTCGATGTATGAAAAATTTCATCTTGCGCAAATAGGCGAATGACACAAATTTCACGTGTTCGTGCCACAAAGCGTTCACTTTGCACTTGGAGTGAATGCGTCATAAGACTAAACCAGTATCCTCACTTTATTTGACTACTTCTGTCTCGTTGAAAGACTCATTATTCTTGTTTACTAGAACAACATACACCTATCACACTATGCATCTGTTGTTGTACTTCCTTTTGCTGCAGTGACACTTCAGTTTCCCTGTCTGGGAACAATACAGGTATTTTAGTTCCAATTATTTAAGAACAGGATTTTGTTTAGTGTAACAACCATTTCAGGTCCATGTTTCAACTGTTGGACATGTCTTTTATCACATTATGTTGACTTCCAAGACATCTAGAACAGAGCGACCCACTTCTTAAGGAATTCTTCTATATAGTACAGCCTGTCGCTGTTGTCCCGCGGCACATCGAGCTGTAAATAGATGGGTTTGTACTGCAACCTCGCAGCAGGAGTCAACTGCACTGATCAGCGTTGATGTGGTCCTGCTTGACAGCATTACTGTTGGGACTTTGGAGTTTAGTTTCACCTCTACATTACTGTTCATGCTTGCATATATCACCTCAACCGTTTACTGATCACTCTCCTACAGCTGTACCTGAGCTGTACTTTCTGTGTTGATTTATTGCTGATGAAAACTACAACTAGTCGTGTTACTATCTCCTCATGCTGCCTCACATTAAAAACTCACCGGCAAGCAAATGGGAGGATCTGTTGTTCTGTGGAGAATGTATAATTCTATAGCACATGTATATCATGACATGATACATTTTATGGTAAATCAATTGAGACATTGTTAGTGGGTAAAATAACCACATACTAGTGTGTCTGTTTTTGGCTAATCCTGCAAATATATACCTAAATATTGATACAACAATCACATAGAAATCTGACACGACCATGAATCAGTCACGCTCATTGATCAGCAGTGTTGCTGATAACTAACACATCCACAGATATGCACCAACAGTACAAACAGTATGGTGAATCCTCTGATGGTAGACAAACATTATATATTGTCTCGGTATATTTTGTCATATACCCATATTCAGCTCAATTACCCTTTACCAGGGGTCAGCAACCTTTACTAAAAATATTTTAGGCAAAGAAAAAAAAAGAAAATCTGTTTGGAGCCGCAAAACATTTGAGAATTGTGATGAAGGTAACACAGTTTATAGTCTAAGTATATAGTACAGTGGCGGCCGGCCAATAGAGGGCCACGGGGCCTGGCGCCACCCACCTTGAGCCACCAAAAAAAAAAAAAAAAAAAAAAAAAAAAATTATAAAATTATTAATTATAAAAATTCTAAAAATTCTAAAAATTGTCAATATGTGTGTTTTTGACCTATGGAATATACCCGTAATATTTGTAAAATAGGATAACTGCGCCAAATATCTGCTTTCCTCCTTGAACTCTCTGCTAGTGCACCTCTCAGCTGCTCACATGCACTTTCTGGGGCCAAATGGATTTGGCCCAAGGAAGGCGGGTCTAATAAGCAGTACAGCCAATCACTGATTAAAGATATATGATTACAAGCATGAATGACATACAATTCATCCAATCAGCGCCGTAAAAAGACTTCCGGGGGGGGCCAAACTGATTTGGCCCATGGCGCACGTTCACGTTCACGTTCACGTGTGTCTCTCTCTGTTCTCGTCAGGGCTCATGTCAGTTCTCGCGTGATCTTGACAATGGAACAGCCAAGCACTAGTAGCGCTACTCTTGCAAGACTCAACCCTAACTCGATCAAATCTCTCCTCCAAGACCCGTTTGAGAGAAGGACTTTGGCGGAGAAACTCCTGGTGAAACAACTGGGCCCAGATCAACCTCCTGGACTCAGCATAAAACAACAGACACATGCGGAGCTTCTGTAAAGACTGGTACGCGAGGAAGGCCTGGCTAGCTGGATGCAGTCAAGCTAATGCTGTATTTTGCTTCCCATGCGTGCTTTTTAAGTCGACAGGGTCAGATTCAGCATGGGCAGAGACAGGAGTAAGAGACATGAAACACTTGTCTGAAAAAATAAGAAAACACGAGAACACCAGGATGCACATAGATAACTCCGTGAAGCTAGCTATGCTAGGCAGAGTGAACATTGCAATGCAGCTGGACGAAGGACACAGGCTTGCGGTAAGAAGCACAATGAGGAGGTGGATAAAAACCGGCACATTTTATCAAAAATAATTGATTGTGTCAAGTTTTGCGGGGCTTTTGAGTTAGCCTTGCGTGGGCATGACGAGACTGACTCCTCGGACAACCCCGGCGTGTTCAAGGGACTTGTGGACTTTGTAGCGTCCCTCGACAGTGTGCTGGAGGAGCACCTCGAGACAGCCAGCGTTTTCAAAGGCACGTCGAAGACGGTACAGAACGAGCTGCTGGACTGCATGCTGTCGGTTGTAAGGGATTACATTCTGGAGGAAGTCAAAAACGCGGATTTTATCGCCATTCAAGCGGACGAGACGACGGACATTTCCACCCACTGCCAGCTGGTGCTTGTGCTACGCTACATAGATGCTAGCGGTAATGTACAAGAGCGGTTCTTCGAGTACATCACCATCCAGAACGCGACCGCTGACACCATCGCTACAGCGCTTATGGAGAGGCTGAGCACCATACTCCCACCCGGACAAACAGACAAACTTATTGCCCAGGCGTACGACGGGGCTGCCGTCATGAGGGGAATTGAATTGTATGAATAAGATGTCCTTATGTCAGTGTTGGAATAAATGATAGAAATGTAACTGCAAAGTAGTAATGCGTTTTTGATACCTTTTTTTGCATTGAATCGTACTAGGATGTTTGTTGAAATTGATTGGCCCTACCCAAAAAAAAATCCACCAGCCGCCACTGATATAGTATATAAGTCTAATGCAGTGAGGGCCAAAGAGCAAATGTACAATGGAGTATTAGGGCCACATTGAGGGAAAAAAAAATCAGAGATTTCCAGAATAAATTCACAATATTATCAGAAAAAAAGTCGTAACATTACGAAAATAAAGTCATAACTTTATGAGAAAAAAAGAAAATAACACGTAAAACTACTACTTAAATTATATAATAATATCATGACTGTGATTTCAAAATTTATATATATTTCAAACATTATTAGATTATGCTCATCACTGAATCACCAAATGATTTTGCCATGATTTTCTGCAGTTTTTACCATATGCATGAAAGTCAAAAGCCGTTTAGAAACCTGGTTCCACAACACTGTATGCATGGCAGAGAAATCAGAGTTCTCCTGGAGAAATCTAGCTGGCCAAATCAGGTTTCCTGAGTCCCCCACCTGGATGATGGAAAGCATGTTAAGAAACCAGCTTACTGGAGAACGCCAACTGTAACCTGAGGGGGTGTACTACGAGGCCGGTTCAACAGAGCCGGCTTTATTTGTGTCAGCTGGCTCGACAAAGCCTTAAGATAAGACTATTTTCTTCATCGGGCTCTGTGCGCGTTCCCATAAAAGGGCCGTTTGGTGTCATTTGAGTCTTCTACCAACTCTTCTTCTACTAAATGGACTGATAGCGGGCGTCTACCTCCGACTATGAAGAATATTAAAACAATTATTACAGTAAATAGCAACAATGCTGCTGTAAATAAGGTCAGAGAGGAATGCTGGCAGGAAATGACTTCTTGTGTAAAGGGCTGTCAAAGTTAACGCGATAATAATGCATATTTGTTTTAATGCCGCTAATTTCTTTAACGCATTAACGCAACTTGCGATTTTTAGGTTGTATTGGGTTCAGTTTTAAAGCTGGAGTGAGAGAGAAGATACTGGTATCATATAAAACTAGAGAATCTAAAGAATCCATTGGTACCAAGGCTAAATAACGCTCCAAATTTACGCTACATTTTGGCGAGGAAACAAAAGAAGAGAACCTATTACAGTTCTGTCACCCAGGTCCACAAGAGGTTCTACAAGAACGGGGACGCTATTCCAAGCGGAGTGGAAAGGTGCATTTTATAGACGATTTCAATCTGAAAACTCTGAACATAACCCCCCCAACCCCTCCACCTCGACTTAGGCTGCCCTGTCACTGCTCAGTTCGTATGCATCATCTACCTGATGACTTTATGCACCATGGCAGCAACAGTGGCTGTATGAAGGGGCAATGGAGAGGATTATTGTGTGTCTGTTGTTGGGATTCTCTTACTCAACTACATCGTGGCTCATCTACACATACACACACACACACACACACACACACACACACACACACACTCAGCATAATAAATAAGGCAACAGTGACAGAGACAAGAACAGTCCATGTTACCTCCATGTGCCATGTTTATTTGGCATATTGCCTGGATCCAGTTCTGTATTATTTATTCATGTTTATGTAGTCCTAATGCCTGGGCATGGGTTAAAAGCATTACTTTGGCCCCTGAGGATTAGATGTACAAGGTACTGAACTCATACTCTTTCCACAATGATGAAGAACCTGAAAATGCCATTCACATGTCAAATGGAGTTCCATTCCTAATAGAGTTCTGAGATCATTTCCTGAAAGCTCTTCGTCCAAACAGACAGTTGCTTTTTTACCCTTTCTTTTTCCAATGACAGAAACAGTTGTATCAGCATGATTATTTTGATTAGAAGAGCGGAAGATTGAGCGGAATGAATCCCCTAAACATCCCCACTGATTTTATCACTCCTAAAAACCATAGAGCGTTAGGATGTGCTACCCCTCTAGCTAGATGGCAGGAAAAAATACTGTCAAGATTAGAGCTGCACGATTAGTCAATTAACTGATAAGTCAATCATCAGAAAATGAATTGGCAACTATTTTAATAAGTGGTTCATTGTTTAACTCTATTATGATGCAGAAATGCTGAATATTTACATTTACAGTGTAAACTGTGGACTGTTGGTCAGACAAAACAAGACAGGAGAATATGTCATTTTTGTTTATAATTAATAGACCAAACAATTCATCAATTATTATAATATTATTGATATTGAAAGTAAGCGTTAGTTGCAGTCAGGATGAACAACGTTTTTTTGTCCATCTGACCAGAACATTCTTTAATAACCTGGAGAATCATTTGTTGCAAGCTACCTGCCATGTTGATTAAGGATGTCACGAGAACCGATACTTCGGTACCAACTCGGTACCAAAATTAAAAATTTGATGGTACTTGTTTTCTTCGGTACCGAAGGTACCGAACGATGCCTGTAATGGTCATTTGGTACCGGAGCGGAGGTACTGGAGATGCGATTCTTCCGGATCTAATGGGAGCAGTATACGCTTACAAGTGTTCTCATCTGCCGTGAAATGAAGGAAGAAGAAGAACGCCGTAACAGCACGGAAAAAAACAACAACACGAGACGTGAAAGATGTCAGCAGCTGCAGCGCTACCTCCGCCTCAACTCGCTGAGAAAACAAATAGAAGAGTCGGGTATGGAAGTACTTTGCGTTCGAGGCGGATTTACAAGGAGTAATAATGGATTCGTAAAAACCAATATGCGGTGCAGTAACGGTGCCGTCGTACTTTTCTTCCAATTTAGCACCTCAGAGACAGACATCCAGACAATATGGTTTGTTTTAAATACTTGAAGGCTTCATGCCACTGTTCTGTTTTACAATGTTAATAGACGTTTCTTTTTATTTATTACTTAAAGGCTACATGCCTCTGTTTTTTGTAATGTTGAAATGTTTTAATAAAGGAGTGTGTGTTGAATTACATGGGATTTATTGGGTTTTTTTTACCGTGGTATCGAATTGGTATCGAGAATCGTGTAAATTCACTGGTATTGGTATCGACTACTAGATTTCTGGTACCGTGACATCCCTAATGTTGATCCAGATGTTCTGTGATTGTCCAAAACTATGTGTGGACTGGCAAGTATCACACTGCATACGGTTGGAGCCTGGCCCTTTGCCTGCACAATGTGGCACCTTAACAAAGTACCCGGCCAATAGGACAGAACAGAATGAAATCCCCCTGATAGACTTGATGTAGTTTGTGAATCTTAAAGAAGCCTCCAGGCCTAATCTCCACAACGACACAGAGACCTTTACAACTCTATTAGTCATACATACAACGGATGACATTTGTAAGTGTATATAACATCAGCTGAGGTTTGGTTAATTATCATAGAGGCAGTGGAAAAGAAGCGGTTAATACACCAAGCACATTGCTTAGTACATTGTAAAAGTTAATGATGTGGAAATTAACTAAACTGTTCAGGAACTAGAAGAGTTCCTATTTAGATTTTTCATTTCCTTTTCTAGTGCACATCATGACTTGTTAGGAACTGGTCAATTTAAAGAAAAGTATGATTTGAAGGCACATTTTAGATTGTTGATGTAGCTTTGTTTAATTTTTTTACTCTTTGGTATCTGCGTAGTTCTGCAAAACAAAACTACAAAGAAAGCCCTGTCATTGTAAATCACAGTCACAAACACGTTGTCACATATGGGGTCTAAACTATGTAATTCATAGATTTTTTTTCCAGTCGAAATGTGCACTAAGATGCAAAAGATTAACTTAACGTTAGGTTGATCAATGTAAGAATATCCCATAATAGTACAAGATGTATGAGACTCTAAACAGCTGGACACTATGGGGAAAAATGGTATTGTCTGCTGTATCAGAATGTAGTAGGGCTGCAACGGTTTATGTATTTGTACCAAACTTTCACCGTACGGGGGTCACACTAATCAAAACTGTGTTAAGGCAATATTTCTGTAATTTTACGACACTTTATATTCCTTGCATGTGGGAGCCTGAGCGGAGCTGGGGCGAACAGTTGTTTTACTATCATGGAGAGGAAACAACATGTGCAAACTTTCTGACACCCAGCCTAACCAAAATAAGAGGAGCTCCTAAGAAAGTCAGACGCCGACCAGAAAACCATCTGCTGCAAAGCTCACCACATGCTGGTCCCCACTACGGGCATGATGAGAGAGCAGGCTATCCGTTGTCATTAACCGGCACATCATGCCTTGTTTCTTCTTCACCGTATACGGACTACGGTACGGTAGGGTTTTGCGCCCTTTTTTTATTTTTTGTATTATTTAATTTAGCGTTATATAGATACGTTTTATTATTAGGCATTAAAGATTATATATACTGTTGCTTTTTAAATGATAAAGATGACAGTCTTAAAACAAAATAAATACTTGTTTATTGTTATATGCACAACATGATAGGCAATGACACTTTGGTTGTGTCTGGTTGTGTCTGGTTGCTATGATACGGGATATCTGCAGAAGTAAAAATGTTAGCACAATGAAGAGTACTTGCTCTGGATGAAGGGAAGGCTGAAGCACGTATAGGTGGAGCGGACAGACTCACCAATCTGTGTGTTCATTTCTCCTCCATTGTTGTTGTTGATGTTGTTGATGTTGTCAGAACACTGCTGCTAAGCAACAGGAATATTAACGTTACTGTTGGCGTCTAGAAGCCACAAAGGCTAACAATTGAGCAAGCTAGCAAGTAGATAACATAATGCAGTAAATGCAAAGGCATACTGACAGAGGAAAAAGATGAGGCCGTTGGGAATATCTACATTTTCCTCAGACATATTATAAAATTACGGAGAAAAAACATATACGACTAAAATTACAATATATTAACTTATTATGCACCGAAAAATGAACTTCCATGTTTCCGCCATTTCTCACAACGCCAACAAACACGCCACAAGTTGCACTGTGGACAAAGGGCTCGCTGCGCCCTCTCTCCCCGCGGGGAGGGAAGGGGCCTCCTGCTCCCGGTGCGACTGTCGATCCCAACTGCGTCAATGAAAGTGAGGGCCGGCGTGCGCCAGCTGAGGAGGGATCCCGGCCCTGTGGGGTCGGGCGCACCACCGGCCCGTCTCGCCCGCACCGTCAGGGAGGTGGAGCGTGAGGACCCGAAAGATGGTGACGAGAGGTTAACATCCCGCCGCCGTAAAGTGGTATCGGTTTTTATAGTGAAAATAGTTTAACAAAGTCGCCAGTA